>NW_027361800.1:2908750-4363125 GCF_039654945.1 Dendrobates tinctorius
GGCACGTGGGAAACTCCGGCAGCAATTTCTCTGCCTTCTTCTCAGAAATAACATCCATCATGACATATTTCCTGAGTAACGACCTTAATTCCCTGATATACCTGGAAGTGGGATCACTATTATTCAATATAATCACTGCACCCCTAGCTGAATTCATTGAGAAGTGTAGTTTGTAGAATGGTGTCAATTTTAGGGGTTCTTCTGTTCTGTCACATCAGGGGCTCTTCCAGTGAATCATGGCACCTGCAAACCCTAACAGTAAAATCTGTACTATAATATGGCGCTCTTTCCCTTCTGAGCTTTGAATTGTGCCTGAAATCTAATTACCTATTGTATGTAGGTCCATTCTTTACTATAAGCCCTTATAAAAATGAAAACCTTGGGCTAAAACAACATTTTAGCTGTAAAAATGTAATTATTCTTTCTTCACCGACCAATGGTATAAAATTCTGTGAGGCACATGTGGAGTCAACAAGCTCACTGCACCCCTAGATGAATTCATTGGGGGGTGTAGTTTGTAAAATTTAGTCACTTATCGGAGTTTTTTGCTGTTCTTGAACCTTAGGAGCTCTGCCATTGTGACATGGCACCCTCAAACCATTCCAGCAAAATCTGAACACCAATAGGTGCTTCTTCTCTTTCGAGTTTTGCACTGAGCATAAAAAGTTTGACCACATATGAGGAACCGGTGTACTCAGGAGAAATTGCACAACAAATTTTGGGGTCCATTTTCTCAAGTTACCCTTGTCAAAATAAAACATCTGTGGATAAAACAACATTTTTGTGGGAAAAATGTGATTTTCTATATTCAAGGCTCAATGTTAGAAATTTATGTGACGTACTTGGAAGTTCAAGGGGGTTCAAGGTGCTCACCACACATCTAGATACATTCCCTGAGGAGCCTAGTTTCTAAAATGGGGTCACTTGTGGGGGGTTTCCTCTAATTAGGCACATCAGGGGCTCTCCAAACGCAACATGGTGCCTACTTTTGATTCCAGACAATTTTGCGTTCAAAAAGTTTAACGGTGCTCCTTCCCTTCCGGGCTCTGCCATGCGTCTCAACTGTAGTTTTCCGCCACATACGGGGTATTGTTGTATTCAGGAGAAACTACATAACATATTTTGGGGTCCATTTTCTCCTGTTTCCCTTGTGAAAATAAAAAAATGGGGCTAAAATAACATTTTTGTGAAAAAAAAGGAAAACTTTCATTTTTTCCTACCACATTGCTTTAATTTCTGTGAAGCACTTTGAGGGTTAAAGTTGTTGAATGTAGCTTTAAACACTTTAAGGGTGTGAGCACACGCTGTGGATTCTGCTGCGGTTCCGCAGCGGATTTGGCCACTGCGGATCCGCAGCAGTTTTTGCTGCAGTGTACAGTACCATTATTCCCTATGGGAATAAAAAACCGCAGTGCAGATGGTGCAGATTTTTCCGCACGGTTTTCCAGCGGTTTTGAAACCGCAGAAAGAATTGACATGTCAATTCTTTCTGCGGATTCCGCTGCGGTTTGCCATCTCCTCCATTGTGGAGATGAAAAACCGCAGGGCAAAACCGCAGGTCTTTTGACCTGCAGATTTACCTGCGGATTTTACAAAATCCGCGCCGCCAAATCCACACCCCAATCTGCAGCGTGTGCACTAGGGTGACCGGATCTCATATGGGGGGGGGAAAAATGTCAGAATCTTGTTCGTCTGGACCCCACAAAACGATTCCCCTTTCCAGATATTGAGAGAGCCAA
Organism: Dendrobates tinctorius; assembly: GCF_039654945.1. Classification (NCBI taxonomy): domain Eukaryota; kingdom Metazoa; phylum Chordata; class Amphibia; order Anura; family Dendrobatidae; genus Dendrobates; species Dendrobates tinctorius. Next base: position 2,910,490 of record NW_027361800.1, read on the forward strand.
AATTTGAGCTCGATCAAACGACGTTAACCAGTGCCGCTCGTCGCTCAAAGTTTGAAAAAATCCAAATTGAGGTATTTTAAGATTTAGGTATTTTGCATAGTCTGTTAGGCTATAAAGAATGTGACAACAACATTGCAGAAATAGCCCTGACCAAATTTTCGAACCATTTGTGGTATTTGAATGCAGAGTTGGTGGGATTATCGTTTTTTGATCCCACCATTACAGACAATAAAAAGTTGTTAATGGCTAATAAATTGCTCAGTAGCACAGATGAACCATCAGAGCACGCTAACCTACATGAGTTGATAATTTTACATAGTTATCTAATCTATTCTAGAGCTTTTGTTAAAGTAGTTTTTGAAACGTCAGAATATAATGCTCGGCATTTGCTTACAACTTGCAGGACATATTGCTTTTGTTCTTCATCTTTTGTCAGAAGGTCGTTAAAGTCGGTTACTTCCTACCTCTTTTAATTTTTCTTTCCTAACTTTTGGATTTACAACCCTAGCGTGCTCTGATGGTTCATCTGTGCTACTGAGCAATTTATTAGCCATTAACAACTTTTCATTGTCTGTAATGGTGGGATCAAAAAACGATAATCCCACCAACTCTGCATTCAAATACCACAAATGGTTCGAAAATTTGGTCAGGGCTATTACTGCAATGTTGTTGTCACATTCTTTATAGTCTAACAGACTATGCAAAATACCTAAATCTTAAAATACCTCAATTTGGATTTTTTCAAACTTTGAGCGACGAGCGGCACGGGTTAACGTCGTTTGATCGAGCTCAAATTTTGGCTATCTCAATATCTGGAAAGGGGAATCGTTTTGTGGGGTCCAGACGGACAAAATTCCGACATCGATTTTTTGCGGTCACCCTAGTGTGCACGTACCCTAAGGGGTACAGTATTTTCTGTCATATACAATGGGGAAAATAATTATTTGATACACTGCTGATTTTGCTAGTTTTCCCACCTACAAACAATGGAGAGGTCTGGTATTTTTATTGTAGGTACACTTCACCTGTGAGAGATAGAATCTAAAAATAAAATCCATATAATCACATCTGACCACATGCACTTCTCCCATGCCTCCTCTGAATCATCGAGATGGTCATTGGCGAACTTTAAAGGTGTGTGCACACGCTGTGGATTCTGCTGCGGATCCGCAGCGGTTTTGGCTCTGCTGCGGTGTACAGTACCATTATAAGCTATGGAAAACGAAAACCGCTGTGCAGACGGTGCGGATTTTTCCGCGCGGTTTTGCTGCGGTTTTCAATCCACAGAAAGAATTGACATGTCAATTCTTTCTGCGGATTCCACTGCGGTTTGCCATCTACTCCATTGTCGAGATGGTAAACCGCAGGGCAAAACTGCAGGCTAATCCGCAGGTCTTCTGACCTGTGGATTTACCTGCGGATTTTACTAAATCTGCAGAGCATGCCGCAGCGTGTGCACACACCCTAAACAGTCCTGCACATGTGCTGGCGTGAGCAGGGAGACCTTGACGGATTTTAATCCATGACGGCGCAGTGTGTTACTTATGGTAATGTTTGAGACTGTGCTCCCTGCTCTCTTAAGATCATTGTCCAGGTCCTCGTGAAGTTCTGGTCTGATTCCTGATCTTTCTCAGAATCATCCTTACCCCACTAGGCAAGATCTCGCATGGAGCCCCAGACCAAGGAAGATTGAAAGTCATCTTGTGTGTCTTTCATTTTCTAAAAGTTGTCCAACAGGTGTTGCCTTCTCACCAAGTTACTTGCCTGTAGTCCATTCTAGCCCTATGCAGGTCTACAATTTTGTCTCTGGTATCCTTATACAGCTCTTTGGTCTTGGCCATGGTGGAGAGGTTGGAGTGTGATTGTGTGGACAGGTGACTTTTATAAAGGTAATGAGTTCAAACAGGTGCAATTAATACAGGTAATGAGTGCAGAGAAGGAGGCTTCTTAAAGAAAAACTTACAGGCCTGTGAGAGCTAAAATTCTTGCTGGTTGGTAGGTGATCTAATACTTATTTTTATCCAATAAAATGCAGTTTAATTATGTAAAAATCATACAATGTGATTTTCTGTTTTTTTTTTTTTTTTTTTTTAGATTCTGTTTCTCACAGTTGAAGTGTACCTACCATAAAAATTACAGACCTATCTATTCTTTGTAGGTGGGAAAACTTGCAAAATTGGCAGTGTGTCAAATGCTTATTTTCTCCACTGTAGGCTCCCCAAAGTCACTTCAAATGTCATGTGGTCCCTAAAAAAAATGGTTTTGTAAATGCTGTTTGGAGAATGAGAAATTACTGATCAGCTTTTAACCCTTCTAACTTGTTAACAAAAAAATATGTTTCAAAAATTATGCAGCTGTATAGTAGAAATGTGGGAAATGTTAGTTATTAACTTTTTTGTGTGACATATCTCTGTGGTTCAAATACATAAGAATTAAAAGTTTGAAATTTGCAACATTTTCTAATTTTTTGCCAAATTTAGTTATTTTCACAAATAAACATAAGTCCATATCAAAATTTTTTAAATTGTTTACCATTATCATAAAGTACAATGTGTTACGAAAAAACAGTCTCAGAATCACTGGGATCTGCTGAAATGTTCCAGAGTTATTACTTCTTGAAAATTTGGCCTGAAAACAGGCTGGGGGTGAAGAGGGGTTAAAGATGTTCTTCATAGCTTTGATATGGATGATGAAGCTGCCCAGGAGCAACCTCTGAACAGTATACGGAGCTATCTCATCTGTGCACGCTGTTTACGCCTGGCAGTCCCCGGAGGTGGTAACAGCTGAACAATGGGGGTGCCGGGTGTGGGAGCCCTCCAGTCTGATATTAATGAGGTTTTTTGGATAAGTTAACAATATCAAAACTGTGGATAACCCAATCAGAAGCGTTAAAGTGTTTGTCCTGGACAATTTCTGACATCCATTTGATAGGTCATTAATATAAATGCAGTAGGAGTCGGACACCCGTCACCCTCATCAATTGGCTGAAATCTGCTTTGGTGGATTTGAACAATATATGGAGTGGCATGGAGCAGCCACATACATTATTTACACTGACGGGTACTGCAACTAATGTCCTATCTGTTGGGTGCTGCACCTTGTCTCCTATTCTCTTGAATGCAATACCTGAGAGAGGCCACTAAAGTGTATATGGCTGCTGCGTTCCACTCTGTTTATTGCTTATAGCTGGTAACCACTGGAGCATTTTTCAACTGAAAGGTAGGGGTGTTGGGTGTAGTACTCCACAATACCATACTGATGACCTGTCTTACTGACTGCATTTTTAAATAGATCTCATTATTAAATCATAGAATCATAGAATCGTAGAGTTGGAAGGGACCTCCTGGGCCATCTGGTCCAACCCCCTGCTCAAAGCAGGATTCGCTAAATCATCCCAGTCAGATGTCTGTCCAGCCTCTGTTTGAAGACTTCCATTGAAGGAGAACTCACCACTTCTCGTGGCAGCTTGTTCCACTCATTGATCACTCTAACTGTCAAAAAGTTTTTTCTAATATCTAATCTGTGTCTCCTCCCATTCAGTTTCATCCCATTGCTTCTAGTCTTTCCTTGTGCAAATGAGAATAAAGTTGATCCTTCTACAATGTGACAGCCCTTGGTATTTGTAGACAGCTATTAAGTCTCCTCTCAGTATTCTCTTTTGCAAACTAAACAATCCCAAATCCTGCAACCTTTCCTCATAAGACAGGGTTTGCAGACCGGTCACCATTCTGGTTGCTCTTTTCTGAACTTGCTCCAGTTTGTTGATGTCTTTTTTAAAATGTGGTGCCCAAAACTGGACACAGTATTCCAGATGAGGTCTGACCAAAGAGGAGTAGAGGGAAATAATGACTTCACGTGATCTAGACTGTATGCTTCGGTTAATACATCCTAGAATTCCATTTGCCTTTTTTGCTGCTGCATCACACTGTTGACTCATATTCAGTCTCTGATCTATTAGTATACCCAAGTCTTTTTCACATGTTCTGTTGCTTAGGCCTATTCCTCCCATTCTGTATATGCTTTTTTCATTTTTATTGCCCAGATGTAGTACTTTGCATTTTTCCCTGTTAAAAACCATTCTGTTAGTTGCTGCCCACTTCTCCAGTTTATTTATATCTTTTTGAATCCTCTCTCTCTCTCTTCTCTAGTATTAGCTATCCCTCCTAGCTTTGTGTCATCAGCAAATTTAATCAGTTTACCCTCAATTCCTTCATCTAAATCGTTGATAAAGATGTTGAACAATACATCAATATGGCTCCGTCAGGTGCACCTGCGCATTAGTATCTATCGCGGTCCAATAGATGCTACTGTGCAAGCGCCGCCACCAGCTCCTCGTTGCTGCAGCCAAAAAAATGTAAACTAAAACAAAATGGCGCTGGCGGCAGAAATTGCACAGTAGCATCGCTCGGTATGCAATAGATGCTACTGCGCATGTGCCGCCTCTGGCGCCATTTTGTTCTTGTGTAAATTTTTTTTTTTAGACAGCAGCAACAAAGCGCAGGCACAGGCGCTTGAACAATAGCTTCTATCGCGTACTGAGAGATGCTACTGTGCAAGCCCCGCTGCCATTTTGCTGTAGTACACCTTTTTTTGGCTGCAGCAACAAAGCCGGTGGCAGCGCTTGCGCAGTAGCATCTATCAGACCACCATAATGATGGTGATTTTTTTTTCTTTGAGACACAGGAAGATAATGGGCACCAACCGATAAGAGAAAGTGCGCCGGCGCCCCAGACGCTGCCATTTTGATAAAGTGACATGCTTTTTTTTTCAAATGCACACATTAGTATATTCATTATGCAAACTGAGGGGTAGGTCAGTGAGGGATCAATGACCTGTCAGCAGTCTGCATTATGAATGGCTAATCAGAGCACCACATACTCCAGCACCGCCTTAGGACATAAGAATATCATTAACTAAATACTGAAAATAAAGATTAAGAAACAACAAGATGGATTTCATCAACCCAGGTATCATTTTTTTCTGCATAACGGCGCCGACCTGACACTGTGTGTAGGTTACTATGCACAATCCTGCTGACAGGTTCCGTTTAATGGATGGTCCTAGGGAGGCAGTTTTGGTGCCGTTGGATTCGGCCGGGCCCTTGCTATGCATTAAGATTAGACACATCCTTGCCATCTGGTTCCTATTAGCCATTCTAACTCCTCTCCCTGGGGTGCTAGAACAGATCGAGACCCTGAAAGGCATTTGCCATGTTCTGGAGAACTTGGAAATATACAAGATGTACAGCTAGGATGTATAGTATCTCCATAACTTTGGCTTGATCCCCCTGCTGAGTTAGGTGCCAGCTTTCTCCTTGAGGCTTGGAGAATATTGGACTTCCTGCTGAGTCCCTGATGCACAAAAGAGGATTTTATAATCCCAGGCCAAATACGATACAAATGACTGGCATGAAATTATATCTCCACTATTCTTCACACCTCACCCTTTAGAGGGTGCTAGGGGCAGCATTTTCTGGTGTTCCCTCACAGGCCTGTCCGCAACCTCTCCTCGTCGGGATAACCCGTCGGAATGACTGTGGTCACTGCGCTTCTTGTGGCAAATGGCGAAGTGGTATTGCTGGAGTGCAAGACTCTAACGTAGCAACCTCCAATTCATTCCAGATACGGTGTGTAACAAGCTCAGGGTGTTGTAGTCACTTTCCATGGTGGATTGGCGTCTGTACAAGTATGGCTGCAGAAGCTGCAGGGCCCACCCTATTGCCAGACATTCCTTCTCCATCGTGGAGTAGGGCACCTCCCTCAACAGGAGCTTTCAACTTAGGTAAAAAGGGGTGTTCTTGGCCCGCAAAGTCAACATGGCTGAGCACAGCACTGTGGCCAAAGTCACTATCATTAGACTCATTATAAACGGCAGTGTAAAGTCAGCTGCTTGTAGTACTGGAAAGGGCGGTCTTCAGTGCCTGGAAGGGTCGTTTGTCCAATTGACTGTGGAGGGCAGCTTATTCTTGGTGAGGTCTGTCAGGGTCTTCGCCAGGCTTTATAGAGGGACGAACCTCCTATAGTACCCGACGGTCCCCAAAAAGGACATCACCTGTTATGTGGTCCTGCAGATGGTCCAGGATGCAATGGAATCCACCTTCCAGGGCTCCTGCTTTAGAGCCCCCCCCCGCAATCTGGTGTCACAGCCAGTGGACCTCACTCATGTCTCTGAGGAAGAACCTGGTGTAAGGTTCGAAACGCGTCAGGCGTGGGGGTCTGTTTTCCCCTTTATGGTTTTATCATGAAATTATGTGAATAAAACTCATCGTGGATTTTATCAAGTCTCCAGTGCCGGATCTTCCTTCTCTTTTCATGACCTCACTCATTCCCAGCTGGCATTTTTCCACCTTAATGGCCAAGCCTGCCCGGCAGATCCACCCGAGCAACTACGCCAGATGCTCTAAGTGATCCTCCCAGGTGGGACTAAATATGGCAGTGTTGTCCAGTTATGTAGCAGCATACCCTTCAAGTGCCTTGAGCAGCGTATTGACCATCCGCTGAAATGTGGCAGGAGCATTCTTCATGCTGAATGTTATTACTGTGAACTCTTACAGTCTAAGAGGGGTAATAAAGAGCGTTCCTACACCTCACGGGTCACGATATTCCCAGCTCAGATCCATGATGGTCAGGTACTTGGCCCCGGCCATCTGAATAAGTAGGTCATCAATGCGTGGCATTGGCTACGCCTTCATCGGGCGTGATCCAGGGTGACCAGATATGTTACAGCATTGATCTGCTGGTGCACGAGATACGGGCTTTCCCAGGCCACCTGAAGCTTGTCCTGGGATACGTGGACCAGTACCCACATCTTTTTACCCACCTGGTTGTTCCTTTCACAAGCATTATGGTTGTACCATCACTTCTGGTCGGCTGGGGCTTGCGTCACATTATCGTGCACCAGAGGTGCCAAGGCCTGCATCTTGTCATAGAAGCGTACAACATACTCAATGACCAACATTCCAGGGGTAGCTAAGTCTTCTTCCTAGACCTCTTTCAGAAGAGCCAGGGGCCCCGGCACATGTCGCCCGTACAGGAACTCAAAGGGGGAGAACCCCATTGAGGCCTGTGGAACCTCCAGGTAGGGCCAAATAGCGGGTGTGGGAGGTACCGCTCCCAGTCCTGCCCATGAGAGTTTGCCATTGAACAATTCGCACAGGCCGTTGGTCTGTGAATGGTAATGGCTGGTCACCAGATGTTGCACCTGTATCTGCTTAAAGAGCGACTCCATCAGCTATGACATGAACTGGGTCCACTGGTAGGTGAGTATTTCTTGGGGAAAACACACTTGGGAGAATATCTCCAGTAAGGTTTTGTCCACCTTGTTGGCCCCAACAGACTACAAGGCTACTGCTTTCGGGTACCATAGTCTACTACCGTCAGTACGTAGCGCTTCCCAGAGCTGATGGGAGTGGCGATCGGGCCAACGAAATTCATAGCACCCTCCCTTCCCCACCCTCGTGACAGGTGTCACATGAACAGCAGTAAGCAGTCACGTCAACCCCCATCCTGGGCCAGTAGATATGCTGGGCAAGCCTGGACTTTTGTTCATCCTAAAGATATATAGCGCCATCATATTCTACAGAGTTTTAAAGATATTGTCAGCTCTGTCCCCATTGGGGCTCACAACCTATATTCCCTATCAGTATGACTTTGAAGTGTGGGAGTAAACTGGAGTACCACATGAAAACCCATGCAAACACGGGGAGAACATACAAACTCCTTGCTTTCCTCGTTGATATTGTATTTGAATCCATGACACCAGCGCTGCAAAGCAAATGTGTTACCGACGGAGCCTAGACATGTTTGGTATCTGTGAACTTGTAATGACCTGGAGAATCATAATGGCAGGTCAGTTTTAGCATTTAGTGAACATGGTAAGAAAAAAAAACTATTGTGGGATTGCACATATTTTTCAATTTCACAGCGCTTAATTTTTTTTCCCATTTTCCAGTACACAGTATGGTAAAAACAATGGTGTTGTTGGAAAGTAAAACCAGTCCTGCAAAAAACAAGCCCTTTCATGGCCATATTGACTGAAGAATGGGAGCAAAAAGTGGAAGCGCAAAAACGGAAATACCTCTGTCCTTAAGGGGTTAACGTACATTTATTATTGGAATCATTTGTTATGAAGTGATTTTCATAAGAGAAGTAGTTTAGGAAATTGTAGATAATGGAATTCTATTAGGTACAAGTAAAACAAAATGGCTTTGGTTTTTGTATATATGTTGGAACTAAACATAGGTTCAGTTAAGCAGATCACAAATGGTACTACTACACAGGCAATGTAATAAGTAAGATGCTGACACTTGGAATTTCCATGCCATGCATCAATGAAGCAGGAACAGAAAATGGTTTCCCTTGTGCTGCACTTCAGCAATTTCGTAAACCCTTCAGGTAGTAAACATATAGATCAATGGAATTCCATAGGAAGTCCCAGAGGAAGGGGCTCCGGCAGGAAGGCCCCACTCTAAAGGTTACATTTGGGAACCAGATGCCAGAAACAGCTAAGCTTGGGTTAAGACGTAAAATTGTCACTGATGTGGACAATAGAAAATATGGATCTGAAAGTATGTGTAAGGAATTAAGATATACTGTTTTTACCTCTGTGACATATGAAAATGAGCGCTCCCATATCCTTTCAAATAAGCAACATGAATAGCGCCAGCACCAGCTGTGATATTGTTGTACGGTACTGCGCAAAAGTTTAGGCTAATTTTTATCTGTTGTGACAATTTGCCTTCAAAACAACATTCAAAGCATCTATCCCTCTAGCATTAGGATATGTGCACACGTAGTTTTTTTGGTGTGCGGATTTTGTATAGAAAACCGCAGGTAAATCCGCAGGACAAAAGTCCTGCGGTTTTACACCTCATAATGGATGAGGTGGAAAACTGCAGCGTTTCTGCACCAAACAATTGACATGCTGCGGATTGTAAACTGCAGCAAAACCGCGCGGAAAAAAACGCTGCATGTGCACTGCTTTTTTTAATTTCCATAGGAAATAAAGGTACTGTACAACGCAGCAGAATCTGCTGCAGACCCGCAGGTGCAGAAACACTGCGGAACGGCAGCAGAATCTGGACCGTGTGCACATACCCTTAGGCTGTGTGCACACGCTGCGGAAAAGGTGCGGATTCATCCGCGCGGATTTTGTACAATCCGCAGGTGAAACCGCAGGTCAAAAGACCTGCGGTTTTACCTGCGGATTGCTCTGCGGTTTTGCCCTGCGGTTTTTCATCTCCTCAATGGAGGAGATGGCAAACCGCAGGAGAATCCGCAGAAAGAATTGACATGTCAATTCTTTCTGCGGATTGAAAACCGCAGATAATCCGCGCGGAAAATTCCGCACCGTCTGCACTGCGGTTTTTGATTCCCATAGGGAATCATTGTACTGTACACCGCAGCAGAAACTGCTGCGGGTCCGCAGCGGCCAAAACCGCTGCGGAACCGCAGCAAAATCCGCAGCGTGTGCACACAGCCTTAGGTGCACAGAGTTTTTTTGAAGGAGCTCAGCAGTGAGGCTGTTCCTTAGTTCTTGGAGAACCCCAGATATTCTGTGGAGCAGAAACACTGCGGAACAGCAGCAGAATCTGGACCGTGTGCACATACCCTTAGGTGCACAGAGTTTTTTTGAAGGAGCTCAGCAGTGAGGCTGTTCCTTAGTTCTTGGAGAACCCCAGATATTCTGTGGATGTAAGCTTGTGCAAATAGTTTGTATCTTCATGTAATCCCAGACAGACTCAGATGATGTTGAGATCAGGGCTTAGTGGAGCTCTTAGGGTATGTGCACACATAGTTTTTTGTCTCTGCGGATTTTGTAGAGAAAACCGCAGGTAAATCCACAGGACAAAGACCTGCGATTTATCTGCGGTTTTGCCCTGCGGTTTTACACCTCATAATGGATGAGGTGTAAAACTGCAGCATTTCTGCACCAAACAATTGACATGATGCGTTTTGAAAACCGCAGCAAAACGCGCGGAAAAAAATGCAGCATGTGCACAGCTTTTTTTTTATTTCCATAGGAAATAAAGGTACTGTACAACGCAGCAGAATCTGCTGCGTTTCTGCAGAGCCGGAAACGCAGCAGAAACCGCAAAGTGTGCACATACCCTTAGGCTATGTGCACACGTTGCGGATTCTGCTGCGTTTCCGCAGCGTTTTTGGCCCTGCGGAAACGCAGCCGTTCCGCAGACATGGTACCGTACCATTTTAGCCTATGGCATTTCAAATCCGCTGTGCTCACGCTGCGGTTTTTTCTGTGCGGTTTGTAAACCGCAGCATGTCAATTCTTTGTGCGGATTCCGCAGCGGTTTCACACCTTTAACATAGTAGAGGTGTGAAACCGCAGGGCAAAACCGCAGGCTAATCCGCAGGAAAACCGCAGGTCACTTTACCTGTGGTTTTACCTGCGGTCCGCGCGGAAAAACCCGCAGGTGAATCCGCAGCGTGTGCACATAGCCTTAATCACATTGACTGCATGGTTGAATGCATCACAGCTGCAAAATTAATTTTAATGCAATCAGATGCCTCCCAAATGTTAATGCATGAGGGATAAGTATCTACCTATATTTGTCATCATTGAGGGCATCGTTGTGTACAATAGATGGCTGGCCAAGGAAACTTCGTGCAGCAGATGAAAGGGAAATCATGCTTACTTCCCATCAAATTTGGAAGATATTAAGCATAGGCATCAGGTGTACCCTTCTACTGTTCAGAGGAGTCTGGCCAGAAGTGGTCTTCATGAGAACATTGCATCCAAAAGCCATACCTTTGATATTGAAACAAGGCCAAGTCACTCAACTGTGCATGAAAACATATGAACTGGGAATGGAGAAAAATGGCAATTGGTGCTCTGGACTGAGGCCTGGAGATTGGTACAATACTGAATGATTGCAGACAACAGTAAAGCATGGTGGAGGTTCTTTGCAAGTTTGGGGCTGCATTTCAGCATATGCAGTTGGGCATTTGGTCAAAATTAATGGTGTCCTCGATGCTTAGAAATACCCTTGGATACTTATCCATCATGCAATATCATCAGGGAGGCAATGGATTGGCTCAAAATTAATTCTGCATAAGGACAAGAATCTGAAAAATACAGTCATTAAGAAATGTCTTCAGCTTAAATATGAACAAGAAGTCCTGGAAGTGGTGAGATGGCTCAACCAGAGGTTTCTTAACCCCTTTCTGACATATGATGTACTATCCCGTCCATGTGCCCTGGGACTTAATTCCCAAGGACGGGATAGTGCATCATAGCGATCAGCGGCAGCCCCCAGGGGGGAGCGCCGCTGACTCTGGCCGGGGGTCAGCTGATTATCACAGCTGACACCCGGCACTATGTGTCAGGGGCGGTCACGGACCACCCCAGGCACGTTAACCCCTGGCATACTGCGATCAAACATGATCGCAGTGTACTGGCTGCATAGGAGAGAGGCGCACAGGGAGGGGGCTTCCTTGCAACCCTCAGAGTGACGCGATGTGCTATTGTGCTGCGTTGCTCCGAGGGTCTCCTCTGTGCAGATCCAATATTGCCGCGGGGGCCTTCGGGGGCCTGCAGAGAGGCGACTTCCACAGTGCCTGCTAAGAGCAGGCATGAGGAAGCCTGCAGCAGCGCCTGTCAGATCGCTGATCTGACAGAGTGCTGTCCAAACTGTCAGATCAGCGATCTGACACCTTATATAATAAAGTAAAAAAATGTGTAAAAATAATTATAAAAAATCCCCAAATAAATTTAAAAAAAAATCCCCAATAAATTCTTTTTTTTGTGAATAAAAAAACAATAAAAATGCACATTTTTTATCACCGCGTCCGTAATGACCCGCCCTATAAAACTGTCCCACTAGTTAACCCCTTTAGTTAATCCCTTAAAAAAAAGAAGCAAAAAAATGCTTGATCATCATACAGCCAAACAAAAAGTGCAATAACGCACGATCAAAAAAACGGATATAAATAACCATGGTACCGCTGAAAACATCATCTTGTCCCGCAAAACACGAGCCGCCATACAGTGTCATCAGAGAAAAAATAAAGTTATAGCTCGCAGAATAAAGCGATACAAAAATAATTATTTTTAAATAAAATTGTTTCAATTGCATAAAAGCGCCAAAACATAAAAAAACAACATAAATGAGGTATCGCTGTAACCGTACTGACCCGAATAATAAAACCGCTTCATCAATTTTACCACACCCGGAACGGTGTGAGGCTAGTTTCACATTTGCGCTTTTGAGCGCAGCGATGGCCCGCGCACGGCTGCCGCTAAGCCCCGCCCCCTGCCGCGCCTCCGCCGGTAGCTCAGCCTACCGGCGCATGACGCTGCATGCGCGTCCTGCGTCCCCTATCTTTATCACTGGGGGCGCAGGCCGTGCGCAGTATGCGTTTGGCGGCGCATGCGTCCTTTTCACGGTGTGCCGTGCGCAACCAAACTGCAGCAGGTTGCGTTTGGCGCTGGTCGGCGCACCGTGAAAAGGACGCATGCGCCGCCAAACACATACTGCGCACGGCCTGCGCCCCCAGTGATAAAGATAGGGGACGCATGCAGCGTCATGCGCCGGTAGGCTGAGCTACCGGCGGAGGCGTGGCAGGGGGCGGGGCTTAGCGGCGGGCCGTCGCTGCGCTCAAAAGCGCAAATGTGAAACTAGCCTTAGCACATCCCCCAAAAGAAATTCATGAAATGCTGGGTTTTGTTCATTCTGTGTCCCAAAAATCGGACTAAAAAGCGATCAAAAAATGTCACGCGCCCGAAAATGATATCAATAAAAACGTCAACTCGTCCTGCAAAGAATAAGACCTCACATGACTCGGTGGGTCAAAATATGGAAAAATGATAGCTCTCAAAATGAGGTGATGCAAAAACATCTGCAAGGAGTTTGTATGTTCTCCCCGTGTTTGCATGGGTTTCCTCCGGGTTCTCCGATTTCCTCCCACATTCCAAAGACATACTGATATGGAATTTAGATTGTGAGCCCCATCAGGGACAGCAATGATAATGTGTGTAAAGCGCTGCAGAATATGTTAGCGCTATATAAAAAAATAAAGATTATTAAAGATTATTGTGGTATCCTAACCCAAGGCTATTCCTCAGAGTGAGCAAGGACACTAAATCTGGTGTTGCTCGGGTGTCCCAACACATGAGGATATCAGCAGGGCCGGTGGTGACGTTTCTTCTGATACCTGCCAGGAAGCGTACATAATCGGCAAGTATCATGCGCCTGGTAAGGAGAAATAGCTCTAGCAAATCTGTATCTTCGTTTATGTCTTAGGCTGAGTTCACACGTGGCGTTTTTTTCGCGTTTCCGTGGCGGTTTTAACCGCGCGATTTTGCCGCGAAAACGCGAAAAATAAGCATTCCATGCATTCCTATGGGATTCCGCAATGCTGTACTAATGCTGCGGTTTTTTACCGCGGCGGAATCGCTTCGCGGTAAAAACCGCAGCATGCTCATTAATTTGCGGAATCGCGACGATCCCGCACCCATAGGAATGCATTGTTCCGCTTACTTTCCGCATGTGGCTGTGCCCACCATGCGGAAAGTAAGCAGAACATTTGCGGATGGTACCCACGGTCCCGAGGAGAGGAGACTGTCCTCCGGGCTTTGGGTACCATATCCCTGCAAAAAATAGAATTTAAAAATAAAAAATATTGTTATTCTCACCCTCCGACGTCCCGCGCAGTCTTCCTGCTTCTCTTCACGCTCTCGTTCCCAGTAGTCCTTTGCGAAAATGCCCGCGATGGCGTCCGTTCTCGCGGGATCGCGAAGTCTCGCGGTCATTCGCGCGACGTCATCGCGAATTACCGCGAGACGTCGCGATCCCGCGAGAACTGACGTCATCGCGGGCATTTTCGCAAAGGATTACTGGGAACGGATGCGCGGGACGCCGGAGGGTGAGAATAACACTATTTTTTTTTTTTTTTTACATTCTATCTTTTACTATTGATGCCGCATAGGCAGCCTCCGTAGCAAAAAGTTGGTCACACTTGTCAAACACTATGTTTGACGAGTGTGACCAACCTGTCAATCAGTTCTCCAAGCGATGCTACAGATCGCTTGGAGAACGCTAGCATTTTGCAAGCTAAATACGCGGGAATTTAAAATGCGATTTTCCCGCGGACTGGAATTCCGGAATTCTCGCGGTAATTTCCGCGAGAGTTCCGGTACGTGTGCACTTAGCCTTACACTGCGTTTTAAGCGAATATTACCAACTAACCTCTCCACTTTGACTGGCATAAAATCCCCATGGCCGCACAAAACCCATTCATACAATAAAACATAACAATCTTGAGATTGGCAGAAATGGCCATGATATTTATTTTGGGTTACATAAATTTATTAATATATTACTTCAATAAATAAATATCATCTTAAATAACCGTGTTTCCGATACCATAACCAATCCACCCAAAATCTTGGGCGATTTCCCCACAAATGAACATCACAACAAAAATAATAAAATAAGGGAGGGTGGGAGGGATCGACAGAAACAGGGCTATTTATAATAAAAAACCAGCCCACCAAAAGAGATTTGACCAATCAAAAACCGTTAAAATTGGGTGCCAAGAACTGGCCAGGAGAGATGAGCGACTTTGCCTTTTTTCAGGTCGAGTCGGGTTTCATGAAACCTGACTTTCGCAAAAGTCGGGTCAAACGAAATCGGCCGACTATAGGGAAAAGTTGGAGGCCGACTGAAACACGAAACCCAATGCAAGTCAATGGAGAAGCAAAGTCGACAGGGAGTGGAGGACAGTAAACACACCTACAGTGCCCATTTCAATGCCAAAAACATCAATTCTTGTTACTGAAGCTTGTCAACCTTAACCCCTTCACCCCCAAGGGTGGTTTGCACGTTCATGACCGGGCCAATTTTTGCAATTCTGACCACTGTCCGTATATGAGGTCATAACTCTGGCACGCTTCCATGGATCCCGGTGATTCTGACGTGGTTTTCTCGTGACATATTGTACCTCATGATAGTGGTAAAATTTCATTCATATAACTTGCATTTATTTGTGAGAAAAACGGAACTTTGGCGAAAATTTTGAAAATTTCGCAACTTTCCAACTTTGAATTTTTATGCCCTTAAATCACAGATACAGCACACAAAAAACTTAACTAAGATTTCCCACATGTTTACTTTACATCATCACAATTTTGAAACCAAAAATTGACCAGCGATTTCTCATTTTTGCAACACCATTATATTTTTACGGACCACATCACATTTGAAGCCACTTTGGGGGGGTCTATATGATAGAAAATACCCAAAAGTGACACCATTCTAAAAAATGCACCCCTTAAGGTGCTCAAAACCACACTCAAGAAGTTTATTAACCCTTTAGGTGCATCACAGGAATTTTTTTGAATATTTTTAAAAAAAAATGAACATCTAACTTTTTTTCACAAAAAAAATATTTCAGGTTCAATTTTTTTTTATTTTACCAAGGGTAACAGGAGAAATTGGACTGCAAAAGTTATTGTGCAGTTTGTCCTGAGTACGCTGATACCTGATATGTGGGGGGGAACGACTGTTTCGGCGCATGGCAGAGCTCAGAATGGAAGGAGCGCCGTTTGACTTTTTCAATGCAAAATTGGCTGGAATTCAGATTGGATGCCATGTCACGTTTGGAGAGTCCCTGATGTATCTAAACAGTGGAAACCCCCTACAAGTAACCCCATTTTGGAAACTAGACCCCCCAAGGAACTTATCTAGATATGTGGTGAGAACTTTGAACCCACAAGGGCTTCACAGAAGTTTATAACGTACAGCGGTACAATTAAAAAATCATATTTTTTCCATAAAAATGATCTTTTCACCCTCAATTCTTATTTTTCCAAGGGTAACAGGACCATAAAAGTTTTTGTGCAATTTGTCCTGAGTACGCTGATACCCCACATGTGGGGGTAAACCACTATTTGGGCGCATGGCAGAGCTCGGAAGGGAAGCAGCGCCATTTGACGTTTTTGGCTGGAATTGAGATCAGACACCATGTCGCGATTGGAAAACCCCTGATGTACCAAAACAGTGGAAACCCCCCACAAATGACCATTTTGGAAACTAGACCCCCTAAGGAACTTATGTAGATGTGTGGTGAGAACTTTGAACCCCCAAGGGCTTCACAGAAGTTTATAACGCCCGGGCGTGAAAATAAAAAATTTGTATTTTTTCCACAAACATGATCTTTTAGTCACCATTTTTTTATTTTCCCAAGGGTGCCAGGAGAAATTGGACCCCAAAAGTTGTTGTCCAATTTGTCCTGAGTATGCTGATACCCCATATGTGGGAGAAAACTACAGTATGAGCACACGTCGGGGCTCGGAAGGGAAGTAGTGACGTTTTGGAATGCAGACTTTGATGGAATGGTCTGCGGGTGTCATGTTGCCTTTGGAGAGCCCCTAATGTACCTAAACAGTGGAAACCCCCCACAAATGACCCCATTTTGAAAACTAGACCCCCTAAGGAACTTATCTAGATGTGAGGTGAGCACTTTGAACCCCCAAGGGCTTCACAGAAGTTTATAATGCCCGGGCATGAAAATAAAAAAATCGTATTTTTTCCACAAGCATGATCAATTAGTCCCCAATTTTTTTATTTTCCTAAGGGTAACAGGAGAAATTGAACCCCAAAAGTTGTTGTCCAATTTGTCCTGAGTACGCTGACACCCTATATGTGGGAGAAAACTACTGTATTGACACGTCGGGGCTCGGAAGGGAAGTAGTGACGTTTTGGAATGCAGACTTTGATGGAATGGTCTGCGGGTGTCATGTGCGTTTGGAGAGCCCCTGATGTACCTAAACTATTGAAATTCCCCACAAGTGACCCCATTTTGGATACTAGACCCCCGACGGAACATATCTAGATGTGTGGTGAGCACTTTGAACCCCCAAGTGCTTCACAGAAGTTTATAACGCTTGGACGTGAAAATAAAAAAATCATTTTTTTCCACAAAAATGATATTTTTGCCCCCAATTTTTTATTTTCCTAAGGGTAACAGGAGAAATTGGACCCCAAAAGTTGTTTTGCAATTTGTCCTGAGTAGGCTGATACCCTACATATGGGGGTAAAACACTGTTTGGGCGCATGGCAGAGCTTGGAAGGGAAGGAGCACCATTTGACTTTTTCAACTCAGAATTGGCTGTAATTGAGATCAGACACCATGTTGCATTTGGAGAGCCCCTGATGTGCCCAAACAGTGGAAACCCCCAATTCTAACTCCAACCCGAACCCCAACACACCCCTAACCCTAATCTCAGCCCTAACCCTAGGCCTAACCCTAATCTCAGCCCTAACCCTAGCCCTAACCCTAACCCTATCCCTAACCCCAACCCTAATGGGAAAATGGAAATACATACATTTTTTTTATTATTTTTCCCTAACTAAGGGGGTGATAACGGGGGGTTTGATTTACTATTTATGGCGGTTTTTATGTTTGGCAGCTGTCGCACGCTAAAAGACGCTTTTTATTGTAAAAATAGTGTTTGCATCATCACATATTGAGAGCTATAATTTTTCCGTATTTTGACCCATCGAGTCATGTGAGGTCTTATTTTTTGCGGGATGAGTTGACGTTTTTATTGGTACCATTTTCGGGCACGTGACATTTTTTGATCGCTTTTTATTCCGATTTTTGGGACGCAGAATGAACAAAAACCAGCGTTTCATGAATTTCTTTTGGGGGGGGTGCGTTTACACCGTTCCGCGTGCGGTAAAATTGATAAAGCGGTTTTATTCTTCGGGTCAGTATGGTTACAGCAATACCTCATTTAGGTCTTTTTTTATGTTTCGGTGGTTTTATGCAATGAAAACTATTTTATATAAAAAATAATTATTTTTGCATCGCTTTATTCTGCGAGCTATAACTTTTTAAATTTTTCGCTGATGATGCTGTATGGCGGCTCATTTTCTGCGGGACAAGATGACATTTTCAGCGATACCATGGATATTTATATGCGTCTTTTTGATCGCGCGTTATTACACTTTTTGTTTGGCGGTATGATAATAAATCATTATTGTTTGCTTCGTTTTTTATTGTTTAAGGAGTTCGCTAAAGGGGTTAACTAATGGGACAGTTTTATAGGGCGGGTCGTTACGGACGCGGCGACACCTAATATGTGTACTTTATTGTTTTTTTTTTTTTATCTCCAAAAAATGGATTTATTGGGGGAATATTTTTTTTTTTTTCTAATTTATTTGGCGATTTTTTTTTTAAAAATTATTTTAACACTTTTTTTAATTTTTTTTTTTACTTTATTACATAGTCCCAGGTGGGACATCACTGTCCTGTGACAGATCGCTGATCTGTCACATCACAGATCACTGTGACAGATCAGCGATCTGACACAGGCACTACTGCAGACTTCCTCATGCCTGCGCTTTGCAGGCACTGAGGAAGCCAGCTCCCTGCAGGCCCCTGTCACCATCTTGGATTCGGGGGCCTGCAGGGAAAGGAGCCCCCCGCAGCAGCGCTGCACATTGCGCTGCCGTGGGGGGCTCAGGGAAGCACAGAGGGAGCCCCCTCCCTGCCGATGCTTCCCTTTAACCCCTGGTACACCGCGATTACCCCTGACACATTGTGCCGGGTGTCAGCTGTGATAATCAGCTGACACCCGGCCGCGATCAGCGGCGCTCACCACGCGCTAGACGTACTATCCCGTCCATGGGCATAGGGGCCCAGGTCACATGGACGGGATAGTACGTCTGATGTCAGAAAGGGGTTAATTTCCTTCATAATACTAGTTACGCATTGAAAACTGGGTGTGAGGCTAGTTTCACACTAGCGTTTTTTTGCGCTGCGTTAGGAGCGCACCTGAAACGCATGTGAAAAGCACATACAAACGCTTGTAAACGCTGCATTTTTTGTAGCATTATTGTGCGCATAACGACCAAAAATCGCAGCGTTTTTATGCGTTTGTAAGCGTTTTTCATGCGTTTGCATTTTTTATGCGCAATAAACTAGAGAAAAAATCCTTGGAAAATTCTTGCAACGCACTCAAGCAATGGGAAAGCAGTGGGCGTGTCTTATGGAAATTCTTTATATAGCCCCTTTTTACAGCTTGCATTTGACTTGAGAACATGGATCTGCGTTGGAAGAGTTTTTACTTTGATTTGGATCTGGACATGAGGATGGCTCAGGCTTATGCAGCTGCTTGCCATGAACAGAGGGAGAGAGAGAGGCAGTGAAGACGGCAGCAGCGGCGTATGTGGATACATCCCATTATTGAACTCCGGGAGAGCCGTGGAGCGTACCACACCCTCTACAGCGAGCTCCAGGCAAACCCTGAGAAATTTACGGATTATACCCGGATGACGAAAGAAACCTTTCACTATTTGCTTGGTCGGGTAAAAGAAGTCATCCGGAGACAGGACACGCAGCTCCGGCGTGCGATTACTCCTGAGGAACGGCTCCTGGTCACATTAAGGTACGTAGTTTTCATAAACCAAAGGCTGCAGATTTTTTTGTTTTTGTTTTTTTAATTAAACGTGTGTAAAAAAATTACGTATACACAAATATTAATTATTATTTTCTTTGTGTTACAGATTCCTGGCTACTGGAGAGACCCTCTTGTCACTGCACTTCCAGTACCGGATTGGAATCTCCACGTTGTCTGGAATTGTAGCGGACACCTGCCCGGGCTCTCTGGAACGTTCTTTGTCCCGAATTCATGCCCATGCCAACCGCAGAAAAGTGGTTGGAAATCGCCGAAAGATTCTGGAGTGTATGCAATTTCCCCAAACTGTTTAGGAGCGGTGGATGGGAAACACATCCGGATTATCAAGCCCAAAAGAACTGGCTCTGAGTCCTATAACTATAGAAAGTACTTTTCTACTGTACTGATGGCCATTGCGGATGCAGACTGTAAGTTTATTGCAGTGGACATTGGTGCATTTGGCCGTGGGAATGAATCCCAGGCTTTTAAGACATCGGACATGGGCAGGAGGTTGTATGGCAACAACTTCGATTTCCCTATGCCACGTCCTCTTCCCAACACCGAAGGTCCGCCACAGCCCTTTGTAATGGTTGGTGATGAAGTGTTCCAGATGTGCCAAAACCTCCTCAAACCCTACCCCAGCCGGGACTTGGACCTACAAAAAAGAATTTTTAATTACAGGCTGACCAGGGCCAGGAGAGCAGTAGAGTGTGCATTTGGTATACTTGTATCGAGATGGCGCATTTTTGGCACAGCTATTAATCTTAAACTGGAAACCGTGGATGAGGTGGTCAAGGCCTGTGTTGTTCTACATAACTTTGTACTTTCTCGAGAGCACCCAAACTTTGATCTTGATGATGTTGATCCTAATCCATTGCCTGAGTTTACACAGCACCCTCTCAGGTCATCTGTTGAAGTTGGCCAAATGAGGGACCAATTTGCGGCCTACTTCAACACGGATGTAGGACGGGGGGAATGGCAAGAGCAAATATTGCAGAAAAATTTTATTGCATGTTGTTGGTATGTTAATAAAAAAAACTGTCTTGATACCTGTACTGAGTGCATTCTCTGTTTTTCCACTCCCAATACCATTAGCAAGTGGCCAGGTGTATCAGTGAATTTATGATGCTGTGTTTTGTGCATCATGAATTCACTAATACTCCTGAGTGGGTAACACTCTACATTCGTGTAATATTGCACAGACTGCATACAGCAAGGTTCCCCAATTTCAGTCCTCTAGGTCCACCAACAGATCATGTTGTAATGAAATAAAAAGAGGATTCCATACAACATGATCTGTTGGTGGCCCATGAGGACTGGAGTTGGGGAACCGTGCAATATTACAAGAATGTAGAGATTGCTGTGGAAAAGACAAGTCATGTAGATTTGTTGCGTTGACAACACATACAAGACTGACACAAGAAACATGTCAGTAATTGAGATATTTGGTGGCAAAAACGCTAAGTGTACGGCGCAGTGTCTGTAGTTGGCGATAGACACAGTAACCAATCCAGATTTTATGAAAGCACAAGTGCACATTTATTTTGTAACAAAAAAAAAAAAAATTTATTAGGAATAACGTTTGGGGGAAGTTTGGGATACTTTGGGTGTGTGGAGAGACGAGGGACGACTGGAGGTTGAGGAAGGGGTTCTAGGAGAAGGGGCAACGAAAGTACTGGGGGAAGGGAGCTCTGGAATGGACAAGGAGGCATGTTGAGAGACATTAGGAAGAGAGGGTGGATGGACGAACAAAGTTTTTTTTTTTTTCTTTTCTTTGGCGCAGGAATATCCTGCCCGCAGCCTGTGAACGCCTTACTTTTGTTGACCGCCTGGTGACGGTGGACTGTGGCGTTGCCCTGTAAAAAAGGGAATGCGGATCCCCACTTTGCTGCTTTGTGGTGGCGGTGGCGGTGCTGCTGCAAGTGGCAGTGGCGGTGCTCCTAGAAGGGGAGAAAGTTGGGTCAGTGCTCCGAGCAGGAGGCTGCCTGTCTGGGATCTCAGCCAAAGTTCTTTGGGGACTCCGAGGAGGAGAATTGGTGGCGGATATCTTTCGATGAGGAGTGGTGGTGCTCCTTTGATGCGGAGTGCTGCTGGTGCTCTGTTGCTGAGGAGTGCTGGCGGTGCTCTGTTGCTGAGGAGTGCTGGCGGTGCTCTGTTGCTGAGGAGTGCTGGCGGTGCTCTGTTCCTGAGGAGTGCTGGCGGTGCTCCTTTGGTGTTGACTGGTGGTGTCAGTGGCCCAAGCAGGTTCTGTGGTGGTTTGGCTCCAAGCTGGTGGTGCTTTGGCGGTGGTGGTGCTCCATACAGGAGCAGCGCTTGACATAGTGGTGGTGGCGGAGGAGTGTCCAGCAGCACTCAGACTTGGAGTGGTGTAGTGGTGTCCGGCTTTGCTGGGAATGCAGGTGGCCGTGCAGTGGTATGCAGCAGAAGTCGGTAGTGTGGTAAAGCGAGTCAGCGGTGGAACTGTTGGAAATGACACCACTGACTGCTGAACATACCGATTCTGCTGCATAGCCTGCAAGTAAGCAGTGTTGCAGACCTGTAATACACTCAGCTGTTGCTCAGGACTAAGGTGTTCCACCATGCCCTGTTCAATTTTTCAATTTTACTGAAAAAATGGTGCGCCGGTCTGTTGAGGTCAGCCTCCAGACGGTCAAGGCGCTGGTCGACAGAGTGGAAGCGGTGTTCCATGTGGTTAAAACCACGTTTCATCAGGGAAAAACCGCTTTCCGTTCTGGCGGACAGCGCCTTGAGGCTGGCCTGAAAGGCCTCGCTCAAGTGCATGAACTCGGGCATGACAGGCCTGTCCGAGGTCCTCTGCCGCTGGCGGGTAGTGCCCGCATAACCAGTGACAGAGACCTGTGACAGGGAAACACCTGATGGACCAGCTTCCTGGTCACCAACTGTCTGTGTTGCTGGCCTGCAAGATGCTTCCTGGCTGTCAGATGGCTGGGACGGGTCCGAGGTCGATCGCAATTTTCCAACTTTGAATTTTTATGCCCTTAAATCACAGAGATGCGGCACACAAAAAACTTAATAAATAACATTTCCCATATGTTTACTTTACATCAGCACAATTTTGGAACCAGAATTTTTTTTTTGTTAGGAAGTTATAAGGGTTAAAACTTGACCAGCGATTTCTCATTTTTGCAACACCATTTTATTTTTACGGACCACATCACATTTGAAGCCACTTTGAGGGGTCTATATGCTAGAAAATACCCAAAAGTGACACCATTCTAAAAACTGCTCCCATTAAGGTGCTCAAAACCGCAATCAAGAAGTTTATTAACCCTTCAGGTGCGTCACAGGAAATTTTTTGAATATTTAAAAAAAAAAAAATGAACATTTAACTTTTTTTCACAAAAAAAATACTTCAGGTTCAATTTTTTTTATTTTACCAAGGGTAACAGGAGAAATTGGGCTGCAAAAGTTATTGTGCAATTTGTCCTGAGTACACTGATACCTGATATGTGGGGGGGGGGGGGACAACTGTTTCGGCACATGGCAGAGCTCAGAAGGGAAGGAGCGCCGTTTGACTTTTTCAATGCAAAATTGGCTGGAATTCAGATTGGACGCCATGTCACGTTTGGAGAGCCCCTGATGTACCTAAACAGTGGAAACCCCCCATAAGTGACCACATTTTGGAAACTAGACCCCCCAAGGAACTTATCTAGATATGTGGTGAGAACTTTGAACCCACAAGGGCTTCACAGAAGTTTATAACGTACAGTGGTACAATTAAAAAATCATATTTTTTCCACAAAAATGATCTTTTCACCCCCAATTTTTATTTTCCCAAGGGTAACAGGACCCTAAAAGTTATTGTGCAATTTGTCCTGAGTACGCTGATACCCCATATGTGGATGTAAACGACTATTTGGGCTCATGGCAGAGCTCAGAAGGGAAGCAGCGCCGTTTGACTTTTTTGGCTGAAATTGAGATCGGACACCATGTCGCGATTGGAAAACCCCTGATGTACCAAAACAGTGGAAACCCCCCACAAATGACCCCATTTTGGAAACTAGACCCCCCAAGGAACGTATCTAGATGTGTGGTGAGAACTTTGAACCCCCAAGGGCTTCACAGAAGTTTATAACGCCAGGGCGTGAAAATAAAAAAATCGTATTTTTTCCACAAACATGATCTTTTAGTCACCAATTTTTTTATTTTCCCAAGGGTACCAGGAGAAATTGGACCCTCACCACGTGGGCGCCGCTGATCGCTATGACGTAATATTCCGTCCATGGGAATTAGGTCCAGGGTCACATGGACGGAATATTACATCCATTGTAGGAAAGGGGTTAATGCAAGAATATATCTTGCAAAAAAAACACCAGCACCATCAGGACCAAAAATCAATGCAGCAGTTGAAGACCAAAATCAATCACAGTGTGCCACATGGCATTGGTGTTTTTAATGCAAGAATATATCTTGCCAAAAAAACAGCACCATCAAGACAAAAAATCAATGCAGTATCTCAGAGCATCTTTATACTTACTGAACGCCCTTCTGGAAGCTGCAGAGGCACTGTCCCAGCCATCCATCATCGCTGCAGCCACCTCATTCCAAAGCTGCCGGGTCACCACTGTGTCTTTGTACTGCTGGTCACGGCTGTCCCACAACGGGATACGCTCCTCAACGAGGTGGATCAGGTGCTCGTTGTCGATGTACACTTCTTCGTCATCCCGTTGTGGAACCTAGAAAAAAATAATTATATTAGAATGTTTGTAATTTTGGAGAATGAAAAAGATAGAAAAAGAAACAGAGAAGAAGCAAGATAAAAGATGAAAATAAAGACAGAAAAAAAAGGCACATTATATACTCACATTGCGTCTCCTAGCCACGACTTGAATACGCTGCTCCCGCTCTGAATCCTTCCGCTCAGACCGCTCCCGCTCAGAATGCTACCGCTCCTGCACTCCATCTTCACTGCCCGTGTCCGATGTCTGTAAAGAAATCAAAAATTAAAACATTTCTAGAGGCAGCTATACTTAACCAAAGGCAGCAAGATTGTCACCTCACGATCAGCTTGGGCCAGTTCTTGCCGAGATGGCGAATAGACCGATCTAGAAGAAGACATGCTGAAATGAAAACAAAATAAACATTAGTACATTATAAAATTGTACAGGACACACAGACATTATGTTGAAGAATACTCACATTTTGGCTCCTGAAGCTTGAATCCACACTTGGAAGGCTCTTCTGGGCTTTTGTCTGCTCTCTGCAAGGCTGTCTGTAGAGTAATTGTCTGACCCTGAAGACACCTTTTATCTACACTCCTCCCAAACAATGTTGCTTGTTTAGGGGGAGTTTTAGACAAGTGTCTAGACATTGTTTACTCAAAGCTCGTGCGCGCACAAGGCGCTGACATGCGCGGTGCCAAGCGCTCGTCAACGATCACATAGGCTCATCTTTCATCGTTTTTAAGAAATCTCAATATGGAGGAGGCCAGGAGCCATTTGGTGAGCTGCATTTCTTGCTACATGTTCACAGACTTACCAGTGGAAAAGCCAAACTTCACATGCCACAAATGCAAGCTTGTGTCCCTGTTGGAGGAAAAGTTGCAAAGTCTCGAAGAGAGGTTAGCTACGTTGAAGATCATTAAGGAAGGTGAAGAGTTCTTAGACAGAGCAGAATTATCTCTTCATGTTACAGAAAGAGAAAAAATTCGAAGTGCACTTGAAGAAACAGAGGAATGGAGACATGTGACCCAGAGAAGCAGGAGGATCAGGAGGCAGTCAGCACCCATACTTCTCAGGAACCAGTATCAGGCTCTCACGCAGGAAAACAATGAAGAAATACATCAGGATAAGACTTTACCCACAAACAGCAACCTTGTACACCTTCAGAGTCCTCCTGGATGGAGAAAGAAAAATGTTGTAAAGAAGAAACGGAGAGTGGTGGTCATGGGGGATTCCCTGTTGAGAGGAACAGAAGCCGCTATCTGCAGACCGGATATAACTTCAAGAGAAATGTGCTGTCTTCCAGGTGTAAAAATTAAAGATGTGTATGACAGGATATCAGGACTCTTCAGACCTACAGATGACTACCCATTTCTGCTACTACATGTGGGGACAAATGACACCGCAAGAAACGACCTGGAAACCATCTGCAGAGACTTGGAAGACTTAGGCAAGAAAGTGAAAGAACTGGGAGCGCAGGTGGTCTTCTCTTCCATCCTCCCAGTGGATGGCCATGAAACAAGGAGGTGGAATAAGATTCTGCAGGTGAACAACTGACTACGTCGATGGTGCCGTCAGCAACAATTTGGATTTCTGGATCACGGAGTGAATTACCTTTACGATGGACTACTTGCTAGAGATGGGGTGCACCTTACGAAGACAGGAAAACATGTATTTGGAAGTCGTCTTGCTACACTTGTAAGGAGAGCTTTAAACTAGAACAACATGGGAAGGGAAGCAAAAGGCCAGAAAAAGCCATACACCTGACAAATGCTATTGAGAACTCTGCTATTAGAAGTGGAAAGGAAGAACAAAGACAAAAGAATCTAATTAATAAAAATATTGGAGAAAGAGAAACCAATCACAAACTAAAATGTTTCTATACTAATGCACAAAGCATGGGCAACAAACAAGGAGAATTGGAACTACTAACACAGGAAAAGAAATATGATGTCATTGGAATCACTGAAACTTGGTGGGACGATACACATGATTGGAATACAAGACTAGAAGGATACAACTTATTTGCAAGAAACAGACTTGATAAACGAGGAGGAGGTGTCGCATTGTATGTTAGAAATGCGTATATCTGTACAGAGATTGAAGCTTCAGAGACTGGGAGGTCTGTGGAAACTTTGGGTAAGAATACAAGGACAGAACAATGGAAAGGACACCATTGTAGGCATTTACTACAGGCCGCCTGTGCAAGCTGAAGATATAGATGAACTCTTTATGCATCAAATGGCCAAGTTCTCCAAAAAATATGACATAGTTGTCATGGGAGATTTCAACTATCCAGACATTTGTTGGGAATCTCTCTCAGGCAAAACTAACAGGTCAAGGAAATTCTTATCCTCTCTTGCTGACAACTTTATCTTCCAAAAGGTAGGGGAGAAAACAAGGGGAACTGCTACCTTGGATCTAATCCTTATAAACAGGGAGGAAATGGTTGAGGAGGTAAAAGTGGCTGGGACCCTAGGAGGTAGCGACCATGCTATTTTAGAATTTTGGATAACTAGAGGAGGAAGACCTGTGAAGACTCAGACGTCAAGGTTAGATTTCAGAAAGGCAGATTTTAAGGGATTCAGAAAGAGAATTGGAGGGATCCAATGGCTGGATATCCTTAAAGACAAAAATGTCCAGGAAGGATGGTACAGGAAAGATGTATATCTTTGTACCGTGTTAGCCAGTAGATAGAAAAATATTCAGAATTGAGAGTCCTCAGTGGTTGATACCTTTTAATGGCTAACTGAAAAGATGGTAACACATTGCAAGCTTTCGAGACTACTCAGGTCTCTTCATCAGGCTAGACTAATACAAAATCTGAAGTCACATATTTATGCACAATACAGCCTTGAAAAAATGCAATGGATAAGACAAGTGACGTGAAGCAGAACTATCAATATGGGAGAGGGAGAAACATAAATATAAACATTGGACCAGTTCATAGATAAGGAGTCCGGATGTTTTATGGTCCTCTGATTGGGGTCTAGTTCTGTGTTGTGATGCCTCCACACGGTTTTAAAAGGAAATTCCTTAATTGATGTAAAAAGACATAAATCCATGCGACACATTCATTCCAGCACTGAGTGTCAAAGTTCGTCATAAATTTGTACTCCCAAACTCGTCTCTCTCTCTGAGAATTGAAGTTACCTTTCAATACCAGTAATTTCATAGCAATGTGTTACCATCTTTTCAGTTAGCCATTAAAAGGTATCAACCACTGAGGACTCTCAATTCTGAATATTTTTCAGGAAGGATGGGAAATCTTGAAAAATGAAATTCTCAAAGCACAATTGTTAACAATTCCGAAAAGAGGGAAGAATAGGAAGCATTTAAGGAAGCCAGGATGGATGAACACAGAACTTAAGCACATGCTAAAAAGGAAGAAAAAAATGTTTATAAAATGGAAAGAGGGAGGCATATCTAAAGAAGAATATAATGCTGTCTGCAGAACCTGCAGGGCACAAATCAGATTAGCTGAAGCTGACAATGAATTGAGGCTTGCAAGAGATGTCAAAAGCAATAATAAAGGATTTTGGGGATATGTCAAAAGTAAAAGAAAAGTCAAAGATGCTATAGGATTTTTACAGGATGAAAATGATGAAATGGTAAGACAGGATGTTGAGAAGGCCGAACTTTTAAATTCCTATTTTGCATCTGTTTTCTCTCAGAAAGGAAATGTAACATCAACTGTTCTTCACTGTCCGATTAAGGGAATAGAAGAATCCAGGATAACTATAAACAGAAAGATAGTGAGGAAACACTTAGCTAACCTAAATGAATTCAAGTCTCCAGGTCCAGATGAATTACACCCCAGAGTACTGAAGGAGATAGCAGAAGAAATTTTTGAACCCCTCTCCATAATCTTTGAAAATTCTTGGAGAACATGAGAAGTCCCAGAAGACTGGAGAAGGGCAAATGTTGTTCCTATCTTCAAAAAGGGGAAGAAGGTGGACCCAGGCAACTATAGGCCGGTGAGTCTGACTTCAATACCAGGAAAGATCTTTGAACAAATTATTAAACAACATGTATGTCAGTACCTGGATAAGAATGAAGTGATTAAACAGAGTCAGCATGGGTTTGTAACTAATAAGTCATGTCAGACTAACTTAATTTCCTTCTATGACGGAATCACTGATTGGGTGGATCAAGGAAATGCTGTAGATTATAGTATATCTTGACTTCAGCAAAGCATTTGACAAAGTATCTCATACAATCCTTATTGAAAAAATGACTAAGTATGGAATGGACAAGGCAACTGTTAGGTGGATTCATAACTGGCTTCGTGATCGGACCCAAAGAGTGGTCGTAAATGGCTGCACATCCAGTTGGAAGAATGTCTCAAGTGGGGTACCACAGGGCTCTGTCCTGGGCCCTGTATTGTTCAACATCTTTATCAACGATTTAGATGAAGGAATTGAGGGTAAACTAATTAAGTTTGCTGATGACACAAAGCTAGGAGGGATAGCTAATACTAGAGAAGAGAGAGAAGATTCAAGAAGATATAAATAAACTGGAGAAGAGGGCAGCAACTAACAGAATGGTTTTTAACAGGGAAAAATGCAAAGTACTACATCTGGGCAATAAAAATGAATGAAAAAAGCATATACAGAATGGGAGGAATAGGCCTAAGCAACAGCACATGTGAAAAAGACTTGGGTATACTAATAGATCACAGACTGAATATGAGTCAACAGTGTGATGCAGCAGCAAAAAAAGCAAATGCAATTCTAGGATGTATTAACAGAAGCATACAGTCTAGATCACGTGAAGTCATTATTTCCCTCTACTCCTCTTTGGTCAGACCTCATCTGGAATATTGTGTCCAGTTTTGGGCACCACATTTTAAAAAAGACATTAACAAACTGGAGCAAGTTCAGAAAAGAGCAACCAGAATGGTGACCGGTCTGCAAACCCTGTGTTATGAGGAAAGGTTGCAGGATTTGGGATTGTTTGTTTGCAAAAGAAAAGACTGAGAGGAGACTTAATAGCTGTTTAGAAATATCTAAAGGGCTGTCACATTGTAGAAGGATCAACTTTATTCTCATTTGCACAAGGAAAGACTAGAAGCAATGGGATGAAACTGAATGGGAGGAGACACAGATTAGATATTAGAAAAAACTTTTTGACAGAGTGATCAATGAGTGGAACAAGCTGCCACGAGAAGTGGTGAATTCTCCTTCAATGGAAGTCTTCAAACAGAGGCTGGACAGACATCTGACTGGGATGATTTAGCAAATCCTGCTTTGAGCAGGGGGTTGGACCAGATGGCCCAGGAGGTCCCTTCCAACCCTACGATTCTATGATTCTATAGAATGCTATTTTTGGGCGCACATCGAGCGCACACGTGCGCGCGTGATTTTTTTAAGTATGTAGGTGGAACAAAAAATGCTACATGTAGCGTTTGGCGCATCTGGGCACACACTTATAAAATGCGCAGCGCATGCTAAACGCTCATGAGCGCGTCCATTCGCAAGACCCTGTGATCACCATGTTAAAGCTAGGAGAACATTGCGCGTGCGCCCGATAGCGCACGATGTGCTGCGCGATCAAACGCTAGTGTGAAACCAGCCTTATTTGGCTAAAGTTGTGGGGGGGTTGGGCTGGCTCCAAGTTTTCGTGTGCCCTGGGCCAAAGAGTATCAGTGCGCCCCTTTAACACATACCACAACTCTTGATGCTCCGATACGCCACAGATAGGTATAGTACAGTGACACATACTTCACTGCTTACTGCTTACATGACGTGACTGATTTTAAATTGTACAATAGCTCAAAAACAGGACAGTATATTACTCCATACAGTGTTATGGCCACCACATTGTGCGCCATACAGAATAATGAGCACCATATATTTCTCTATACCAAATAATTAGTCACATATAATGTTTCATACAGTATCTGATGAGCTCCACATAATGCTCCATATATAATGGGCCCCATTTCTAATGCTCCAGTGTATAATGTGCCCCTTAGATGCTGCTCCAGTGTCTGATCTGCCCCATTTACAATGCTCCAGTACATGATGGGCCCTATTTTTTTTAAGAGCTCCATGGAGTAATCTGAGGTATGTGCTTCCACATCCTTCACTTTTGGTGTGGGTGAAGGACACAAGGAAAGGGGTTGCTCCTGACCAGAAGCTGCAGTTATGACTCAGTGTTTCCATTTTTTACAACTTCAGAAGAGGAGGCGATAGAGCTGGAGGCTGTTTCAGCAATGTAAGCCACAAACAGTTCCTGATACTCCGGCTTTAAAAGCAGTCTACCTACTCCCAGAAAAGGGAGCCTTACAGGCCTTCCAGTGCTACACCATGACGCTGGCTCAACACCTCCTGCCTTAGCTGCTATTGTGTTTTTGGCACTACCAGCAGATGCACCACCACCACCATCAGTACCAGGTGGCCCTCCTCGCCCACATCCGCGTCCTCTTCCACCATACTTCCTCATGTTTTTGAAAATGGACCCAAAATACTAGCAGATATATAGTACTGTATCAGAACCGTACAGCTCTATACAGTCTATGGATAACAGTAAATCTCTGTATATATTTCATGAGGCATACACAGACGCTCGAAGGCTCAGTATGGATTACCCAATAAAAGAACAAGTTGAAAAAGGGTACAGTATCACCAGATACAAGGTATTTATAGTATAGTGTAAACATTCTGATTCTCCTTATACATTTCAGGAGGCAGACACAAACGCTCTCAGGCCCAGTATGGATTACACAAGAATATGAAAAGCTGTAAATGGGTTATGTAACACAAGCGTACAGCTGTATACAGTGTTGGTGTCATCTTAAAGTTACAAATATATTGCCGGAGTACCAGACAGACGTTTACAGGCTGATTATGGATTACACCAGAATCTAAATAGCTTAAAAGTTTACTGTATCAGAAGCGTTCTGCTGTTTACAGTGTTGGCCAAATTGAAAATATCGGTATATATTTCTGTAGTCACCCTCAGATGCTCACTCAGTTTGGTTTTGACCATAATAAAAAATGTTGTAAAAAAGGTCCTGGATAACAAGATAGCAAGTATATATTTTTTAGGGTACAATTGAAATATCCGTATAAATAGTCCCGTAGTCACTCTCAGATGCTTACACAGTATGGATTTGACCGTAATGCTAAATGTCGAACAAAGGTACTGTATAACAAGATACAAGCTGTATCGAGTATAGTGTAAAAATTTGTTTCTCCGATTCACCGTATATATAGAAGGCGTAACCCACACATGCTCACTCACTATGGATGATGTAGGGAAGGTGGACTGACAGACAAACCAGCCTGTAGTGAGAAGCAGAGGTGTAACGCAGTGTAGGTGTAAAACCGATAAGATAAAGAGAAAGGGTGCAGTGTTTTAGCTTGCCCATTGGAGGGCAGTGGAGAGTGTAGGAGTGGGACTGAATAACTGCCATTGGTCAGAGACACTGTTAGGTGATGGTGGGCGGAGTTACCAGAACTGGAAGTATAAAAGGCTGAGGGAAGGTTCTGGAAGAGTCAGTCAGCGAAGGGAGCACAGTAAAGAGGAAGTTCTGCTGAGGAAACAGAGACAGTGGAAAGGCTCCAGAGAGGACTGACAGTTGAGGCGGTCACGGGGGGGTGGCCCAGAGGACGGTAGCCACAGATGAAGACGGCCTGGGGCTATCATACGGACAGTGTGCTCAGACTGGTGCAGCGCTGTGGTGGTTGGGCCTAGGCCAGCCACAGTGGAAGAGCCACAGAGGACACCACGATTATAGTTACAAAGGAAGTGAAGGTACCGGGGCCTGTGTACAGAAAAATGTGAAACGGCTGTGGTGAATTGCTGTTGTCAACAGAAGGATGGGCACTAAAACGGACCTGTTCAATACAAACTCTGTCTCAGTCTCGTGTTTGTCTGCGACAAATTTTTTAAACAAGGTACTGTATTAGCACATACCAGGTGTGTCCAGTCTAGGGTTAAATTTCGTCTATACTTCCGTAGTCATACACAGACACTCACAGGCTCATTATGTATTACATCAGAATTACAAAAGTAGAAAAAGGGAAAGGTATTCATAGCGTACCCCAGTATACAGTGTTGTGGTACTTTTAAATCTTCGTATATATTTCAATCTCATTAAGCCAGTCAAGAATCTCCGCTACTGGAAACTACATGGATACAAGTATAGACGCAAAGTCGAGTGTTAGCAGAAATTTTGCAATTTATCATCGCGGGAAAACCTCCCGGTAGATGTTGCAGAGGCGATGCAGACCCTCAATTACTGTGTCTGTGGAGAAAGCGAAAAAGGTTCTTTATGAAGAAAGGATTGCTTTAACGCAGTAGCGTGGATCACATCACCGTTACTCATCTCCATCAAATTGTGATCACAGGGAGAGATGTACCCATGGTCCGCACTGACTATCATGATGTGTCTGGTCATTTTGGAGTGCAAAAGGCAGAAGCCACAGGCCGTAGGCGATTCTATTGGATTGGCATGAGAGGAGACATTGAAAAATGGTGGCAAGCATGTCACACGTCTGTGACTATCACAACTGTGAAAGGTGATCATAAACCACCACTGCATCCGCTTGTAAGTTGACGTCCATTTCAAATGGTAGCCATTGATCATCTGAAGGTAGAGGCCAGCGGGACAGGTCATAGCTACATCTTAACCATCATTGATCAATACACCAAATTTCTAGTGACCGTACCTGTGAAGGATTTAACTGCACAGACTACACAGCGGTGGAGCAGGGAGAGGTAAGTATTGCAACTTGCAAGTGCTGTGGCCATGACCAAGCCGAGGGGGCACAATCGTGGTCGACGGCACTGGCACAGGGACCCTCATAGTACGCTGGTGTGTCTGACGGCGAGTGGGCCCTCCCACTGTCTGAGACACTGTATTGTACTATGAGGGGCCCTGTGCCATTGCCGTCAGCCATCAGTGGGCCCATCCACCTGTTCAGAGCAACGGCACTTGCCCGGGTGCGCCAGGTCTTGACCCCAGCTGTTGGGGGAGGGGTGGGCAGCCCAGTTAGGGAGGTTTAAAAATAGGCATATGTACAGTGGGGAAAAAAAGTATTTAGTCAGTCAGCAATAGTGCAAGTTCCACCACTTAAAAAGATGAGAGGCGTCTGTAATTTACATCATAGGTAGACCTCAACTATGGGAGACAAACTGAGAAAAAAAAATCCAGAAAATCACATTGTCTGTTTTTTTTTTCATTTTATTTGCATATTATGGTGGAAAATAAGTATTTGGTCAGAAACAAAATTTCATCTCAATACTTTGTGATATATCCTTTGTTGGCAATGACAGAGGTCAAACGTTTTCTGTAAGTCTTCACAAGGTTGCCACACACTGTTGTTGGTATGTTGGCCCATTCCTCCATGCAGATCTCCTCCAGAGCAGTGATGTTTTTGGCTTTTCGCTTGGGAACACGGACTTTCAACTCCCTCCAAAGGTTTTCTATAGGGTTGAGATCTGGAGACTGGCTAGGCCACTCCAGGACCTTGAAATGCTTCTTACGAAGCCACTCCTTCGCTGCCCTGGCGGTGTGCTTTGGATCATTGTCATGTTGAAAGACCCAGCCACGTTTCATCTTCAATGCCCTTGCTGATGGAAGGAGGTTTGCACTCAAAATCTCACGATACATGGCCCCATTCATTCTTTCATGTACCCGGATCAGTCGTCCTGGCCCCTTTGCAGAGAAACAGCCCCAAAGCATGATGTTTCCACCACCATGCTTTACAGTAGGTATGGTGTTTGATGGATGCAACTCAGTATTCTTTTTCCTCCAAACACGACAAGTTGTGTTTCTACCAAACAGTTCCAGTTTGGTTTCATCAGACCATAGGACATTCTCCCAAAACTCCTCTGGATCATCCAAATGCTCTCTAGCAAACTTCAGACGGGCCCGGACATGTACAGGCTTAAGCAGTGGGACACGTCTGGCACTGCAGGATCTGAGTCCATGGTGGCGTAGTGTGTTACTTATGGTAGGCCTTGTTACATTGGTCCCAGCTCTCTGCAGTTCATTCACTAGGTCCCCCCGCGTGGTTCTGGGATTTTTGCTCACCGTTCTTGTGATCATTCTGACCCCACGGGGTGGGATTTTGCGTGGAGCACCAGATCGAGGGAGATTATCAGTGGTCATGTATGTCTTCCATTTTCTAATTATTGCTCCCACAGTTGATTTCTTCACTCCAAGCTGGTTGGCTATTGCAGATTCAGTCTTCCCAGCCTGGTGCAGGGCTACAATTTTGTTTCTGGTGTCCTTTGACAGCTCTTTGGTCTTCACCATAGTGGAGTTTGGAGTCAGACTGTTTGAGGGTGTGCACAGGTGTCTTTTTATACTGATAACAAGTTTAAACAGGTGCCATTACTACAGGTAATGAGTGGAGGAAAGAGGAGACTCTTAAAGAAGAAGTTACAGGTCTGTGAGAGCCAGAAATCTTGATTGCTTGTTTCTGACCAAATACTTATTTTCCACCATAATATGCAAATAAAATGAAAAAAAACCAGACAATGTGATTTTCTGGATTTTTTTTTCTCAGTTTGTCTCCCATAGTTGAGGTCTACCTATGATGTAAATTACAGACGCCTCTCATCTTTTTAAGTGGTGGAACTTGCACTATTGCTGACTGACTAAATACTTTTTTTCCCCACTGTAGATGTGTTGGCTGGACATTCAGCTGCTGCAAAGGGCGTAATTGGGCAAGTCCGAGGAAGAAGAGGAAAAAACAGAGGCACTTTTCTGGTAACCTATGTGTCATCAGGGGAAGGTGGGACAAAATCCCTTGAAACCCATGCATGGTTCATTTTAATGAAGGTTAGATCATCAACATTTTGGGTCAACAGATGGGTCCTTTTTTCTGTCAGGATTGATCCAGCAGCACTGAAGACTCTTTCAGATAACACACTAGCAGCAGGGCAAGCGAGCTCCTGTAAGGCATATTGTGCCAATTCAGGCCAGGCGTCCAGTTTAGAGGCTCAATAGTCAAAGGGGAATGACCTGTGAGGGAGAACATCGATATGGGAGGAAAAGTAGTTTGTAACCATAGTTGACAACTGCTGCCTCCTGTCACTTTTAATCGATGCAGTATTAGCAGTCGTGTGAGCGGTACTTGAGAAATCATTCCACAACATGGTCATTAAACCCCTGTCTCCAACACCACTTCTGCTGTGTGCACCACGAACACCTCTTCCATTGTGACCACTATGGCTCGTGGGAGAACCAGCACCGCTGCTGTGAGCTGGAAAAGCCTCAAACAAACGGTTTACCAGAGTTGCTTGTTTGTTTGCCAATATTATCTCTCGGTTCTCCTGTGGCATGATGTGTAATTTGCCTTTGTAGCGTGGATCGAGGATTCTGGCCAGCCAGTAGTCGTCATCCCTCGTCATTTTGGCAATGCGGGGGTCCCTTTTTAGGATCCGCAAGGCATAATCACACGTGTGTCAATGTTCCAGGTGTCAATGATGCACTGCCCGTGGTGGGTGGAGGAGCAGTTTCTGGCAAATCCACATCCCTACAGTAACGCACAAACACTGTCCCTGACCTTGGAACGCCAACATTTTCTCTTGCCCCCTGAGAAGCATCCTCCTGCCCAAAATAATCATCCCCCTCATCCTCCTCCTCTTCTCTTCTTCCTCCACCTCGTCCAGGACAGTTCCCTGACCAGACAATGGCTGACTGTCATCAAGGCTTCCCTCTTCCTCCTCCTCCACTGCAGACGCCTGATACTTAATGTGCATCAAACTTTGCATGAGCAGGCGCATAAGTGGGATGCTCATGCTTATGATGGCGTCGTCTGCGCTTACCAGTCGTGTGCATTCCTCAAAACACTGAAGGACTTTCAGAGGTCTTTCAGCTGTGACCACTGCACACCCGACAATTCCATGTCTTCCCTCACACTGCCTGCCCGTGTATCCTCCCACAAATGCATTACAGCCTGCCTCTGTTCGCACAGCCTCTCAACCATGTGCAGGGTGGAGTTCCACCTTGTTGCAACGTCTATGATTAGGTGGTGCTTGGGGAGGTGGAGCAATCACTGCAGATTCTGCATACGACTGGAGTGTGCTGCCGAGCGACGGATGTGCGAGCACAGTCTTCGCAGTTTATGGAGCAGGGATGTTAACTCCGGATAATTATTAAGGAAGCACTGCACCACCAGGTTCAAAGTGTGAGCCAGGCAAGGTATGTGTGTGAGTTTTGCACGGACTATGGCTGCCACAAAATTACGGCCGTTATCACTGACTACCTTGCCTGCCTCAAGATGTAGACTGCCCAGCCATGACTCTGTTTGTCGCTGCAAGTAGTCGGCCAGTACCTCCGCGGTGTGTCTGTTGTCGCCCAAAGACATCATCTTTAACTCAGCATGCTGACGCTTACCACTAGCTGTTCGATAGTGGGACACCTCGTGTGCAACACTGCCATGTTATGATTGAGTCACTTTAGGAGGCAAAAATAGTAATGCTAGCTAAGTCCAGAAAACCAGAGAAGTTGGCAGCTATCGGATTGCAGACCCCTGAACCTATCAACACAACTAGCAGTAGCCGTGGGGGGCTCCTACGATGCCCTAGGTCCCTCGATCACAGCCGGAGGACTGTAGCCTAAAGACAGAAAGGGAAATCTAAACTGCCCCAGAGCAGACCCCAAAGTAAAAGGCAGCCCCCCACATATAATGACGGTGAAGCAAGAAGAAAGAACAAAACACAGACAGAAAGATAGACTGAGCAAAGATGGGGCCCACACTAGCTTAGATAGGAAAGGAAAGGACAGGAAGGCTGCTGTCTGCAATCCGTGCAAAACCCTATGAAAATAAGAGCCAACAAACTGACATTAAAAAAGGCCCTGAAGACGCTAGGCTTCAAAAAAGCTATGTCAGTACTCAGGAATATTCTGAAGACAGAGCAACAGGCAAAAGGAGATTCAGCTCACCCCAGCAGGGAATGGCAGAATCCAGAAAAGCAAGGAAAACAAAACACTAATGCAAAAAGGCAAAGCAGAAATCTTAGCTTTAGATGAGCAGGAATCAGACTGGTTTCCTAGAAGTCCACAGAGAAATCACCTGCAGGCCAGAAGGGCGTCGGCAGCCTTATATCCAGTCATTAACTCCACTCAGCCAGTCATCATCATCAGCCCCAGGTGTTTGACAATCAGGCTCACTACCTTTCTTCACCAGAAGAGGGAGTTCCTCGGGCCTCAGTAGTGAAGGGGAAAATGAACTCCCAACACTGCCAGCTGCGGATGTAGTGCTCGTACGACTGAGCTCTGTGGACAAGCTTTCGCTGATAGCCTACAGCCAGCTGTTTCCTATACCTAGGGCTAGGCAGCACTGTTCCACCGCCGCTGTCCCCAGTGGAGCCTGCATCCACCACGTTAACCCACTGCGCAGTGATGGACACGTAACAGCCCTAGCCATGCCTACTGGTCCATGCATCCGTTGTGAGTTGCACCTTTCCACTCACTGACTGTTTTAGTGCATAGACAATGCGGTCTTTCACATGCCGGTGGAGGGCAGGGATGGCTTTTCGAAAAAAGAAGTGCCGACTGGGTAGGTCATAACGTAGGACAGCGTAGGCCATGAGGTCGCGGAAAGCTTCGCTTTCAACCAAACGGTAGGGCATCATCTCTAATGAGATTAGTTTGGCAATGTAGGCGTTCAAACACAGTGTACGCGGATGAGAGGATGAGTACTTTCTTGTCCTACTCAGAGTGTCTGGTAGGGTGAGCTGGACAGGAGAGCTGCATATGGGGGAAGTAGCGGTGGACTGGATGGAGTGAGAAGGGGTTGGTGATGGTATTGGTGGTGATGGTCTAGATTCAGTGTTGTGTTGCAAAACCACTGTTATCCCTGAGTGCTTTGGCCGTGCGACGACACCTCCACATTTAGTGCTGGTGGTGTGCTTAATAGTGGCGGTGGTCTTACAGTGGGGGTAGCGATGGAGCGTTGTTGGCTACCTTCAGTCGGAGCAGGTGCGCATGTGCTACCTGAGGTTTTGTAGTCCGTCCACGCTTGCAAGTGCATGTTGAATGTCTAAGCATGCAACTGGTACTCAAATTTCAGAGTTGTTTACCTGGGTTAAAGGTCCTTCCTCACTTCTTACAGGTAACCTTTGCCTCATCAGTAGGATTTTGGACAAAGAAGTGCCACACTGCACTCTTCCTACTATGGTAAACATTTTCTGGCCATGCACGCTGTGCTAAGTTGACCGTCTGGTCAAGCTGTCCTGCAACTCTTTTAGTTTTTGTTCCATGTTTTAGGACAGCTACGGGTCTGCTAGATAACCGCTGCTGCGATGTCAATGCCTGCTGCGGATCCTTATCCTTATCTGAACTATTGCCAGCGCCACCCTCCTCCCCCAATGGATGCCAATCCGGGTCCAGAACTGGGTCATCCATCACCTCCTCTTCAAAGTCATCTGCACCTTCCTCTTTACCTTCCTCTGTGTCACCGTGTAAGGTGGTATAGCATGCGGGAAGGGGAACCTGGGTTTCATCAGGGTCAGATTCTGGCTAAATAGACTGCAAGGGCAATGTAGTGCTGTGGGTCAATTACCAGCAGAATCATCTAGCAGTGGCTGTGCATCAGTGCACTTCATGTAAGATTCATCTTGGACTGGGGAATTCAGGATTTGACTGGATAACCCAGGCATGGTATGTGAAAAGAGCTCCATAGAGTAATCTGAAGTGTGGGCTGCTGCATCCTTAACTTTTGGTGGGGGTGAAGGACGCAAGGAGAGGGTTTTTTTATGACCAGAACCCTGCACTGACGACTCCGTGCTTGCAGGTTTCGACCGTTCAGAAGAGGAGGCAATAGAGCTGGTGGCTGTTTCGGCAGTGTACGCCAAAACCTGTTCCTGATGGTCCCGCTATAAAAGCGGTTTTCCTACTCCAAGAAAAGGCAACTTTACAGGCCTTCTTGGGCCAGAGGATGTCGCAGGCTCAACACCTCCTGCCTTAGCTGCTATTGTGGTTTTGCCAGAACCAGCCGATGCACCACCAACATCAGTACCAGCTGCGCCCCCCTGCCCACGTCTGCGGCCTCTTCCACCATACTTCCTCATGTTTGGGAAAATGTACCAAAAATACCAGCAGAGAGATGGTACTGTGTGAGGAGCGTCCAGCTGTGTAAGGTGTATTAAACAAATTAAATCAACGTATATATTATGTTAGTCACAGACGCTCTCACAGTATGTATTGGACCGTAATCCAACAAGCATATATACGGAACTGTATCAGAAGTGTACAGCTGTATACGATTTTTGTGCAACTTACAATCTCCGTATATGTATTTACGGAGTGTCACACACACATGCTGACTAGGTGTAAAAGTGACTGTAATGCGAACGGCAGATATACAATACTGTTGGAGAATCGGACAGCTCTATACGATGTGTGTAAGGAAAATTGTCAAGCTCCGTGTATTTGTATACGGACTTACACACGCTGTCTCTGTCTAGTTTACACCGTAATAAAACAGCAGATATACGAAACTGTTTGAAAAATGGACACGACTCTAAGGTGTAGGTCTGGAAAAACGGAAAAACTCCTTGTTTTTTTTTTCCAGAGTCACACACAGGTAGCTTCTATTTGTCCGTGATACCAGCCGGAATACACGGTAGTGTGTGAGGAGCATACACTGCTGTACGGTGTGTGTATGTAAAATTGTTAAGCTCCGTGTATTTGTATATGGACTGACACACGCTGTCTCTGTCTAGTTTACACCGTAATCAAACAGCAGATATACAAAACTGTTTGAAAAATGGACACGACTCAAAGGTGTAGGTCTGTAAAATCTCGTTTTTTTTTCCAGAGTCACACACAGGTAGCTTCTATTTGTCCGTGCTAGAAGACGGTACACTCTAGTGTGTGAGAAGCGTACACCGCTGTACGGTGTGTGTATGTAAAATTATCAAGCTCTGTGTATTTGTATGCGGACTGACACACTCAGTCTCTGTCTAGTTTACACCGTAATCAAACAGCAGATATACGAAACTGTTTGAAAAACGGACACGACTCTAAGGTGTAGGTCTGGAAAAACGGACAAACTCCTTGGTTTTTTTTCCAGAGTCACACAAATGTAGCTTCTATTTGTCCGTGCTAGAAGGCGGTACACGCTAGTGTGTGAGGAGCGAACACCGCTGTACGGTGTGTGTATGTAAAATTGTCAAGCTCCGTGTATTTGTATACGGACTGACACACGCTGTCTCTGTCTAGTTTTGACTCTGATCAAACAGCAGATATACGAAACTGTTTGAAAAACGGACACAAGTCTAAGGTGTAGGTCTGGAAAAACGGACAAACTCCTCGGCTTTTTCCTCCAGAGTCACACCCAGATAGCTTCTATTTGTCCGTGATACCAGACGAAGTACACGGTAGTGGGTGAGGAGCGTACACCGCTATACGGTGTGTGAAAAAATGAACGCTCAGTAACTCTCCAGGACAAAATAATAAAAGTTGGAGTGCTTTGAAAAAAGCAGTTTGAACAGCAGTGTGCACACAGCAATGCAGCTAGCAGGTAGCCTTAAAAGGCAGCCTAATCACCACCAGTGCTGCACACAACAAAAATCCTCCCCTTTCACTGCACACTAACTGTACAGTGAAAAGCGCTATCAGCAGAAACAGTTTTTTTTTTTTTCTTCCCTGCCTAACGCTCTCCCTGTACAGAATCAGCAGCAACACCTCTCCCTATTGTAAGATCGTCAGAAGTAAGATGGCGGTCGGCGGTCACAGCCTTTTATACCCACTGTGACACCACACAAAGCCAGCCAATCACTTTAATGCCCTTCTCTAAGATGGTGGTGGCCGCTGCGCATGTCATCGCGTTGCCCACAGTGTGCGTCCTCCATCATTGGCTGAGGAAAGGCGCTGAAAGCATAATTTGAAACACGAATTTGGTGCGCTGATCGGCGACATCATGGCCGACCTCACACTAGGGTCGTGTATCGATTGGCGAAATCCGACTTTGGCGAAAGTCGGCGATTTTTTTAATCTGACTGACCTGTTTCGCTCAACTCTACTGGCCTTAACTGATTCTAACCTTTTTATATAAAACCCCAGGTAGCCAGATGACCCTGAATTGATCTCGACTAAACACCTCATGGAAACAGACAGAACTGGTGTACAATTCAGGGCTTATGCAGCCATGAGTCCCCCCTTTATTATTTATTTGTATGCGGGGGGGGAGGGGGGAAGCTATCATTAGTAAAGCAGAGCAGCGGAGCAGGTGCTGAGGGGTGGCAACATAGTGCAGTCTTCTAGGTTGGTACGTTGCATCCAAAAGATCGAGATGCACACAATACCTCCAGTGTCCTCACCGACAAGTGTTTATTTAGAAACTTTCCACTGGAAATAAAAGAATATTATTATGACTTGTTAGTGATGAGCGGACATGCTCTGATAAGGTGTTATCCAGGCACGCTCGGGCTTACGCCATTTCAGACCACGCAGGGTCCTTAGTCATTGCTATGTGGTCTGAAACAGCGTAAGCAAGATGGTTTCATGAAATTACTATAAAGAATAAAGGTTTATAATATCACTAGATGGTGGCCCGATTCTAACGCATCGGGTATTCTAGAATATATATGCAGTTTATTTTTGA
The DNA here is from genome assembly GCF_039654945.1 of Dendrobates tinctorius. Classification (NCBI taxonomy): domain Eukaryota; kingdom Metazoa; phylum Chordata; class Amphibia; order Anura; family Dendrobatidae; genus Dendrobates; species Dendrobates tinctorius. The sequence continues at coordinate 2,952,167 of NW_027361800.1, forward strand.
AGATTTAATAATAATGCAATAATGCACCCCCCAATCCTGATATGTATGGTTCTCTCACCTCTCTTTCCTGGTATGCATGGTCCTCTAACCCCCCTTTCGGGGTATGCATGGTCCCCTCACCCCCCAATCCTGGTATGCATGGTCCTCTCACCCCCCAATCCTGGTATGCATGGTCCCCTCACCCCCCTTTCTTGGTATGCATGGTCCCCTCACCCCCCTTTGCTGGTATGCATGGTCCCCTCACCCCCCTTTCCTGATATGCATGGTCCCCTCACCCCCCAATCCTGTTATGCATGGTCCCCTCACCCCCCTATCCTGGTATACATGGTCCCCTCACCCCCCTTTCTTGGTATGCATGGTCCCCTCACCCCCCTTTGCTGGTATGCATGGTCTTCTCACACCCCAATCCTGGTATGTATGCTCACCGTCACCCCCCTTTCCTGGTATGTATGGTCCCCTCACCCCCCAATCTTGGTATGCATGGTATCCTCACCCCCTTTCCTGGTATGCATGGTCCCCTCACCCCCCTTTCCTGATATGCATGGTCCCCTCACCCCCCAATCCTGGTATGCATGGTCCTCTTACCCCCCTTTTGGGGTATGCATGGTCCCCTCACCCCCCCAGTCCTGGTATGCATGGTCCTCTCACCCCCTAATCCTGGTATGCATGGTCCCCTCAACCCCAATCCTGATATGCATGGTCCCCTCACCCCCCTTTCCTGGTATGCATGGTCTCCTCACCCCCCTTTCTTGGTATGCATGGTCTCCTCACCCCCCTTTCTTGGTATGCATGGTCCCCTCAACCCCCTATCCTGGTATTCATGGTCCCCTCACCCCCCTTTCTTGGTATGCATGGTCCCCTCACCCCCCCATCCTGGTATGCATGGTCCCCTCACCCCCCAATCCTGGTATGCATGGTCCCCTCGCCCCAAAATCCTGGTATGCATGATCCCCTCACCCCCCCAATCCTGGTATGCATGGTCCCCTCACCCCCCAATCCTGGTATGCATGGTCCCCTCACCCCCCAATCCTGGTATGCATGGTCTCCTCACCCCCCAATCCTGGTATGCATGGTCCCCTCACCCCCCAATCCTGGTATGCATGGTCCCCTCACCCCCCTTCCCTGGTATGCATGGTCCCCTCACCCCCCTTCCCTGGTATGCATGGTCCCCTCACCCCCCTTTCCTGGTATGCACGGTCCCCTCACCCCCCTTTCCGTGTAGCCGCGACCAATCAGCGTCGCGGCCCTCTGTCCACGACCAATCAGCAACGCGGCCCTGTAGCCGCGACCAATTATTGTCTGTACAAAAATAATATTAAAAATTTAAAAAAGTTATTCTCACCTTCCGACAGCCTCCTGTCTTCTTTCCACGCGCCCGGCCTCGCTTTCCCAGTAATGCTTTGCGGCTTAGACCACTGATGACGTCGGTCTTCTTTCTCGCTCTCGCGAGAGTGACGTCATCAGCAGTCTAAGCCGCAAAGCATTACTGGGAACGCGAGGCCGGGCGCGTGGAAAGAAGATAGGAGGCCGTCGGAAGGTGAGAACAACTTTTTTTTAATTTTAATTCTCTTTTTTACAGATTAAGGCCTGCGCCTGCCGCTGATTAGTCGCGGCCGCGACCATTCAGCGGCAGGCGCAGCTTACCGATACAAACAGCTGCGCCTGTCGCTGATTGGTTGCGGCCTGGCGGGGGTCTGGCGGCCGCGACCAATCAGCGGCCCGCGATTTCGGTTACAGACAAACATGATAAGGCGTTTATATATATATAGATAGCCTAATTTTCCTCTATCTAATATGCCATTTTGCTGGTGGCTGGACTTCCCCCTTTTTTGTATATAGTTTATTCACCGGGGAGGCCATGTCCGTGCACCGCACCCTACTAACTCTGGAGTGACCTCATTTGGATGGATGTTTGGTGAGCTGAAACCCCTTTTTTCTGTTTATTGTCAGGCGAAACCTGTCTAGATGAGATGGTAATTGTGTGAGTGTAAAGAAGCCAACAATCACCCGACAATCAATAAAACAGCGGTGATCAGTGTGTATGCCGCCATAAAAGTCATCATAATTGGCAGCATGTCCCGTTTACACCACATGGTGCTTTATGGCATCCAGAAATGCTGCTTTTTATAAATGCTGGAATTGCCAGCGCCTATTCACAGTTACTTTCTAAGTGCTGTCAGGTCAATGATCTTTAGAACGCCATCTATATTGTATCTGTAGAATACTGTGGGCAGCTGAAACATTACTGGAATCTACTATATAATCGTCTAATTCTGTCTGTCTGTAGCTGAAATCCCGTGTCGCTGATTGGTTGCACCCGGCCGGCCTCGACAAATCAGCGACTGGTGCAGTTCGGCCGCGAATTGGCGCGGAATTCAAACGACGAACGCCACTGATCTCCCGACGGTTGCCATGGGTCATGTCCTGCTGCACGGAGGTCAGCGGCGACGCGGCCGGGGGAGATGATCAGCGCAGCGCTCAGTGTGTGGATGGTACCCAGGGTACGGAGGAGAGCAGACTCTCCTCCAGACCCTGGGTACCATAAACCTGTAAAAATAGAATTAAAATAAAAAATAGTCATATACTCACCTTCCGACGGCCCCAGACTCTTTCCCGCCTCTCACCACTCTCCCGGCATCTTCCCAGTATTGCTTTGCGCGAAAGACTGCTGATGACGTCGCGTTCTCACGAGAGTGACGTCATCTCTGGTCCTTCACGCTAAGCATTACTGAGACCGGAAGATGCCAGGAGCATGGAGAGGAGATCGGGACACCGGAAGGTGAGAATAACCTTTTTTTTTATTTTTTTTTATTCTAGAATATCAGATGCGTTAGAATCGGGCCACCATCTAGTACCATATAACCAGCTACGGTATGTGCAAGCCACTTACTACCAGTAGAGCATCATTGGCACAAGATGTCGTGTGCAGGATGGATCTATGCAGATAAGTGCTGAAGATTTCCTAGAAGCATCTCTTCATCTCCATAAGTGCTTCAGGGTCTCCAGTGTTCAGGGGAGTAAGTCATCCCACTAGGGTCTGAGTGCATCTTATTCCTATAGCTTATTAAATATACAGGAGCCCCTCTACCCAGACTTGCTGACACTCAGGACTGGCCCCCTCCCAGGACACAGACTAGACTGCATCCTCTGCACGCCCTCATTTCATCAATAACACAGCATATCCCAAATTACTAATGTCTCTAACAGGATCTATCTATCCCATATCTATATCTAGCTATTATCTATCTATCCTATATCTATCTATCTATCTATCTATCTGTCCCATATCTATCTATCCTATATCTATCTATCTATCTATCTATCCCATATCTATCTATCTATCTATCTATCTATCTATCCTATATCTATCTATCCCATATCTATATCTAGCTATTATCTATCCTATATCTATCTATCTATCTATCTATCTATCTATCTATCTATCTATCTATCTATCTATCCCGTATCTATCTATCTATCCTATATCTATCTATCTATCTATCCCATATCTATCTATCTATCTATCTATCTATCCCATATCTATCTATCTATCTATCTATCTATCTATCCCATATCTATCTATCTATCTATCTATCTATCTATCCCATATCTATCTATCTATCTATCTATCTATCTATCTATCCCATATCTATCTATCTATCTATCTATCTATCCCATATCTATCTATCTAACTCTATCTATCTATCCCATATATCTATATCTATCTATCCATCTCATATCTATCTATCTATCTATCTCATATCTATATCTATCTATCTATCTATCCCATATCTATCTATCTATCTCATATCTATCTACCTATCTATGTTTTATCTATCTATCCCATATCTATCTATCTATCCCATATCTATCTATCTATCTATCCCATATCTATCTATCTATCCTATATCTATCTATCCCATATCTATCTAACTCTATCTATCCCATATCTATCTATCTATCTATATCTATCCATCTCATATCTATCTATCTCATATCTATCTATCTATCTATCTATTTATCTATCCCATATCTACCTATCTATCCTATATCTATCTATCTATCCCATATCTATCTATCTAACTCTATCTATCCCATATCTATCTATCTATCTATCTATCTCTATCCATCGCATATCTATCTATCTATCTCATATCTATCTATCTATATCTATCTATCTATCTCATATCTATCTATCTATCTATCTATCTATCTATCCCATATCTGTCTATCTATCTATCTATCTATCTATCTATGCCATATATATCTATCTATTTATCTATCTATCTATCTATCCCATATCTATCTATCCATATCTATCTATCTATCTATCTCTATCCATCTCATATCTATCTATATCTATCTCATATCTATCTATATATTCCATATCTATCTATATATCTATCTATCTATGTTTTATCTATCTATATCATATCTATCTTTCTATCACCCTATCTATCTCTATCTGTATGTATTTGCTGTGTGTTTTCTCTCTCCATTAGGTGCATTTAGATGCATGTTATCTGTCATATTGCGCATGTTGGTTATTGGTGCATACACACAGGGTCCGCTTCCTCTAGTGCATCTCCGTGGTCCCCTGACGCCTTCTCTTCATGGTTTCCATGGTGATGTTACCACGGCACCCGGCTCCCTGCAGTGTCAGCCCATAATCCAGCACGTCGGTCATCCCTCAGGGTCTGTCTGGGACATGATGCCATGCCATATTGGTGCCATGCAAAAATACAGATGGCTGGAGAATGATTTCCTCAGCAGAGTCCTTAGATATAGAAGGCAGCTCCTCCATGGATTGCTAGATAAGAATACCATCTAGGAGCATTTCCAGGAAGTGTCATTAGGCGCAGTGAAGATCTGCAGTGTGGTGACAGCTAGACATAGACAATTTATATTCATACATGTATTAATAATAGATATGAGCCATCATTAATGCACATTTATTCTTTCCCACAGTAGTTTGTCCCAATGCTAAAAATGTGGGAAATTCTGACAACTATTGGTGTTAAAAGCTGTAGATGTAACAGCTCACCTTGTCATATTGTGGAGCATGATATTGAATCAGTGAGTAAGAAGTGATCAAGGCTAATTTTAAAAGTCATTTGTCATCAGCTTTTTCCTACTCCATCTGAGAGGAGCATGGTGTAAGGGCAGAGACCCTGATTCCATCAATATGTTGCTGCAGTTTTGATAAAGTCCCTGTTTTCTCTGCTGCAGCTCAAGCAGTGCTCTGAATGCTGAGCTCTGTCTAACCCCGCCCACACCCCTGACTGGCAGCTCTATGTATATGCTGTGTATGGGAAGAAAGCTGACAATCATTAATGGCAGGGTAGGACTACCAGGCACCAAGCTTACTAGTCCTCTAATAATAATTTCAAACCTATTAAACAGTAATTTTAGCAAAACTTCAGGAAGCAGCTCAGTAAGTGACACATTGCTGGAATCAGGATCTCTGTCTCCACATCATGTGTCCTGGTGACAGATTCTCATTAACAGATTTTCACTGAATTTACAATTTCTTGTGGACCAGCTCATGTGTAAGCTGCATTTTAGACGCAGAAAGGGCTGGTGGGTGATTTATAAATACTGTGTTAAAACCGATAAGTCTGTACTCACTCTGTCTGACTGTAGACTTATGAATCCCCCAATACCTGCACTGTGTGCTGCGGGGATTTGCCGGTATCAGACTGGGGACTGGAGGATATGTATGCATTATACATGCTCCCGGCTAGTGGGGCACGGCTTCGTACAATATAAATGTATGGAGCGAGGCACGCCCACTGAGCAACAATGTCCCTAGAAGTGTATGGAGTGAGGTCACGCCCACTGGCCGGCCATGTCACTAGAAGTGTATGGAGTGAGGCCTCACCCACTGATGACAATGTCCCTAGAAGTGTATGGAGTGAGGACACGCCCACTGATGACAATTTCTCGAAGAGTGTATGGAGTGAGGCCACACCCACTGGCTGGAGGTATATATAACTCATACATACCCTCCGTTCCCAGGTCAGAAACCGGCGAATACCTGCAGCATACAGTCCGTGCTCTTGGGGGGAACCATAAGTCTGCAGTTACACAGAGTGAGTGCAGACTTATCGGTTTGAACAGGACAACCCCTTCAATAAACTAATGTGGAGTGAACCCGCTGATAGTTGTGACCTCCCAACTCTTCCAACAGATGATGTTGGGGGAGATCAGAATCCAGCATGTTCATTTTGGGACTACTGATCCTTTTGTTCTGGCAGACAAGCCATGGCCAGGAAAGTCTGTCCGCAGCTCTGGCAGACCACACAGTAGTGCTGGTTCTTTATTGTGGGGTAGGGAGAGATAGCTATCTATTGTGTACTGCGCACCTTACAATTATGGATGGTCTAATAATCCCACAGGAAAAACAAATGATTTTTACTATTTTGTCTTCCAGGAAATATAAGTTGCAAACCTTACGTAATGTTACATCATATGTAAGTTACAAATCCTGGAACACTAGGTGTCACTTTAATTTTCTTTTTCCTAACTCAATAGTTCCCTTGAAAATAAGCAACATTGTAATATATCTTATTAGAGAAATCTGCTTATTTCTCCAACTGGACTGATCTTTTATTGTCAAAATTCTCAATTCAAAGTGAAATCTGTGCTCTGTGAATACAGACTTTCCCATTACTGAGATAGGAGATGGCAGCTGGTGCTTATAATGTTCCATGGAGAACTGTCCTGTCATTTCAGTAGAACTCGCAGCCCAATGTCTGTGACTGCCTCTAGCTCATTTTAGTATTCTAAAAAGCACCAGCTATTATCTGTCTCAGTAATAAGAGGTAAAATCTGTCTTCACTAAGGATTTTTCTGATTTTACTCATAAATTGAAAGTAAAAAAATCAATCCAGGCTGAGAAATAAGCAATTTCTCCATTATAAAGTTGCATAATTTCCATATTTACTGCTGACTTATGAAATAAAAAGGAAGACAATTACTCTTTCAGGTATTGTCCTGGAAGCCTGAAAATGCTTGTAGTCTTCCCTTTTCTCCTTAGATCTGTGTTATATAGCTAACACTAATAACATACTGAAGAAGTAGCTCATGAAATGAGAAAGGTAGGGTGCTAAATGCACCAAAAAACAGTTTTCATGAGTTGCATGTCCGACAAAGGGGAGTGACATTGCTGGAAAGGCATGTGGTCTGTAGGAAAAGCGGTATTATTATTCATTTTTAGAGCACGGTGGCTCAGTGGTTAGCACTGTGTGGTGGCTCAGTGGTTAGCACTGCAGCCTTGCGGCGCTAGTTGCAAGGCTGCAACCACTTTGATGAATTTGGCATAATTTAAGAATTTTTTAGTCTGAAGGCCCTCAAAAAACATTGTATGAAAATCATGTGTACCCCGAAATTTTGGCAGGACTGGCCTACAAGCTAACGTGCCCAAAAATAAGGATGAGGTATATGGAATTTAGATAGCTGATTCTTTTTTTTTGTCACTGGAGCCTGGCAGGGTCTTTCTCCTCTCTCCTCGCTGAAAGCACGTGAATTCTTGGTGAAGCTCGCTCATGGGTATAGGAGAGTCAGGGGAGATGACTGTCTGCTTAATGAGTGTCCAGCATACTGCTATCTCATGCGTATGTCTAACTTTAGTTTCCACTGCTTAAAAGTTAGGCAGTACTGATACATGCACTTTATTGTTTGTGCTGTGCTCAAAAGACTTTTGTATGGTGTCAAAATATATGAATGAAGTAAAAAGCATTTCATGTATGTGCATCAGAGAACCACATGTCATCAATTATATTGATAAGACACACTCCTCAATTTCGAAATTACAACAAGAAGAAGGAAAAGGCATGTAATTATGGAAATCACTGGATGAATAGACATGGTAATGATATGCAAATGATGAAAAAATGGATACAAAAAAATTTTTCAATTCATCTGTCATGATCTAGACCGGGTTCTGAGTCCTGTTTTCCCTTTTTCTCGGTCTGGTCATGTCAATAGTTAACCTTTCTCAGCCTCAGTCTGGTTTCAGGTTGGCTATTTAATGCCACGCTTCCTGCAGGCGATGTCAGTTAGAGTTTATTTTGCCTAGGCCTGCTGTAGCTGACTCTGATTGCTCTGATTTGTCCTACTGTTTGTGCTGTCTGATCCCGTGTCTCTGTTTTCCCATATACCCGTCTTGACTCAGTGTTTCCCTTTAGTGTGCTGATTCCCTGGTTTTGACTTGGCTTGTATCCTGATCCTGCTTCTGTCCTTTGTCTTTTGGCTTATCCACTCCTGACTGTAACTGATTCCCTGGCTTGTCTCTGACCGTGAGTTTGCTTATTCCTTTGGTACTGCGCTACTGTCTAGAATTTGACCCGGCTTGTTTGACTATTCTGCTGCCACCTGTGGTAACATAGTTAGCAAGGCCGAAAAAAGAAATTTGTCCATCCAGTTCAGCCTATATTCCATCAGAATAAATACCCAGATCTGCGTCCTTCTAAAGAACCTAATAAATGTAATATACAATATTGTTACGCCTCAGGAAGACATCAGGCCTCTCTTGAACCCCTCGGCGGACTTCGCCATCACCATCTCCTCATGCAATAAATTCTAGATTCTCACTGCTTTAACAGTAAAGTATCCTCTTCTATGTTGGTGGAAAAGCCTTTTCTCCAGACGCAGAGAATGCCCCCTTGTGACCTTCACCTTCCTTGTTATTAACATATCCTCAGAGAGCTTATTTGTATTGTCCCCTTATATACTTATGCATGGTTATTAGATCAGCCCTCAGTCGTCTTTTTTCTAGACTAAATAATCCTAATTTTGCTAACCTCTCTGGGTATTGTAGTTCCCCCATCCCCTTTATTAATTTTGTTGCCCTCTTTTGTACTCGCTCTAGTTCCATTATATCTTTCTGAGCAGCAGTGCCCAAAACTGTATACAGTACTCCATGTGCGGTCTAACCAGTGATTTGTACAGAGGCAGTATAATGCTCTCATCATGTGTATCCAGACCTCTTTTAATGCACCCCATGATCCTGTTTGCCTTAGCGGCCACTGCCTGCACTGGCTGCTCCAGGTAAGTTTATCATTATCTAGGATCCCTAAGTCCCAAGATTTACCCAGTGGTTTCCCGTTCAGTGTATAATGGTGATATTGATTCCTTATTCCCATGTGTATAACCTTACATTTATCATTGATAAACCGCATCTGCCACCTTTCAGCCCAAGTTTCCAACTTATCCAGATCCATCTGTAGCAGAATAAAATCTTCTCTTGTATTGACTGCTTTACATAGTTTTGTATCATCAGCAAATATCGATATTTTACTGTGTAATCCTTGTACTAGATCGTTAATAAATATGTTGAAGAGAATAGGTCCCAACACCGACCCCTGCGGTACCCCACTGGTCACAGCGACCCAGTTAGAGAATATACCATTTAGGCTGAGTTCACACGTGGCTTTTTTTCGCGTTTCCGCTGCGGTTTTAACCGCGCGATTTTGCCGCGAAAACGCGAAAAATAAACATCCCATGCATTCCTATGGGATTCCGCAATGCTGTACTAATGCTGCGGTTTTTACCGCGGCGGAATCGCTTCGCGGTAAAAACAGCAGCATGCTCATTAATTTGCGGAATCGCGGCGATCCCGCACCCATAGGAATGCATTGTTCCGCTTACTTTCCGCATGTGGCTGTGCACACCATGCGGAAAGTAAGCAGAACATTTGCGGATGGTACCCACGGTCCGGAGGAGGAGACTTTGGGTACCATATCCCTGTAAAAAATAGAATTTAAAAATAAAAAATATTGTTATTCTCACCCTCCGACGTCCCCCGCAGCCTTCCTGCTTCTCTTCACGCTCTCGTTCCCAGTAGTCCTTTGCGAAAATGCCCGCGATGGCGTCCGTTCTCGCGGGATCGCGAAGTCTCGCGGTCATTCGCGCGACGTCATCGCGAATTACCGCGAGACGTCGCGATCCCGCGAGAACTGACGTCATCGCGGGCATTTTCGCAAAGGATTACTGGGAACGGATGCGCAGGACGTCGGAAGGTAAGAATAACACCATTTTTTATTTTTTTTTTACATTCTATCTTTTACTATTGATGCCGCATAGGCGGCCTCAGTAGTAAAAAGTTGGTCACACTTGTCAAACACTATGTTTGACGAGTGTGACCAACCTGTCAATCAGTTCTCCAAGCGATGCTACAGATCGCTTGGAGAACGCTAGCATTTTGCAAGCTAAATACGCTTGCAAAATGCTAGTTTTTCCGCGGGAAAATCGCGGGAATTTAAAATGCGATTTTCCCACGGGCTGGAATTCCGGAATTCTCGCGGTAATTTCCGCGAGAGTTCCGGTACGTGTGCACTTAGCCTTATAAGCACCCTCTGCTTTCTATCACTAAGCCAATTACTTACCCATTTACACACATTTTCCCCCAGACCCAGCATTCTCATTTTGTGTACCAACCTCTTGTGTGGCACGGTATCAAACGCTTTGGAAAAATCAAGATATACCACATCCAATGACTCACCTTGATCCAGTCCATACCTTACCTCTTCATAAAAACTGATTAGATTGGTTTGACAGGAGTGATTCCTCATAAACCCATGCTGATATGGTGTTAAACAGTTATTCTCATTGAGATAATCCAGAATAACATCCCTCAGAAACCCTTCAAATATTTTACCAACAATAGAGGTTAGACTTCCTGACCTATAATTACCAGGTTCACTTTTAGAGCCCTTTTTGAATATTGATACCACATTTGCTATGCGCCAGTCCTGTGGAACAGACCCCGTCCCTATAGAGTCCCTAAATATAAGAAATAATGGTTTGTCTACAGTTGTGGCCAAAGGTATTGACACCCCTGCAATTCTGTCAGATAATACTCAGTTTCTTCCTGAAAATGATTGCAAACACAAATTCTTTGGTATTATTATCTTCATTTAATTTGTCTTAAATGAAAAAAACACAAAAGAGAATGAAGCAAAAAGCAAAACATTGATCATTTCACACAAAACTCCAAAAATGGGCCAGACAAAAGTATTAGTTGCACAACCTTTAGCCAAAATAACTGCGACCAACCGCTTCCGGTAACCATCAATGAGTTTCTTACAATGCTCTGCTGGAATTTTAGACCATTCTTCTTTGGCAAACTGCTCCAGGTCCCTGATATTTGAAGGGTGCCTTCTCCAAACTGCCATTTCTAGATCTCTCCACAGGTGTTCTATGGGATTCAGGTCTGGACTCATTGCTGGCCACCTTAGAAGTCTCCAGTGCTTTCTCTCAAACCATTTTCTAGTGCTTTTTGAAGTGTGTTTTGGGTCATTGTCCTGATGGAAGACCCATGACCTCTGAGGGAGACCCAGCTTTCTCACACTGGGCCCTACATTATGTTGCAAAATTTGTTGGTAGTCTTCAGACTTCATAATGCCATGAACACGGTCAAGCAGTCCAGTGCCTGAGGCAGCAAAGCAACCCCAAAACATCAGGGAACCTCCGCCATGTTTGAATGTAGGGACCGTGTTCTTTTCTTTGATTGCCTCTTTTTTTCTCCTGTAAACTCTATGTTGATGCCTTTGCCCAAAAAGCTCTACTTTTGTCTCGTCTGACCAGAGAACATTCTTCCAAAACGTTTTAGGCTTTTTCAGGTAAGTTTTGGCAACCTCCAGCCTGGCTTTTTTATGTCTCAGGGTAAGAAGTGGGGTCTTCCTGGGTCTCCTACCATACAGTCCCGTTTCATTCAGACGCCGACGGATAGTACAGGTTGACACTGTTGTACCCTCGGACTGCAGGGCAGCTTGAACTTGTTTGGATGTTAGTCGAGGTTCTTTATCCAGCTTCCGCACAATCTTGCATTGAAATCTCTTGTCAATTTTTTTTTCCGTCCACATCTAGAGAGGTTAGCCACAGTGCCATGGGCTTTAAACTTCTTGATGACACTTCGCACGGTAGACACAGGAACATTCAGGTCTTTGGAGATGGACTTGTAGCCTTTAGATTGCTCATGCTTCCTCACAATTTGGTTTCTCAAGTCCTCAGACAGTTCTTTGGTCTTCTTTCTTTTCTCCATACTCAATGTGGTACACACAAGGACACAGGACAGAGGTTGAGTCAACTTTATTCCATGTCAACTGGCTGCAAGTGTGATTTAGTTATGGCCAACACCTGTTAGGTGACAGAGGTAAGTTACAGGTGCTGTTAATTACACAAATTAGAGAAGCATCACATGATTTTTCGAACAGTGCCAATACTTTTGTCCACCCTCTTTTTTATGTTTGGTATGGAATTATATCCAATTTGGCTTTAGGACAATTCTTTTTGTGTTTTTTCATCTAAGACAAATTAAATGAAGATAATAATACCAAAGAATTTGTGTTTGCAATCATTTTAAGGAAGAAACTGAGTATTATCTGACAGAATTGCAGGGGTGTCAATACTTTTGGCCACAACTGTATTACATTACTTAGTTCTCTTAGTACTCGTGGGTGTACGCCATCTGGACCCGGAGAATTATCCATTTTAATCTTATTTAGCCGGCTTCGCACCTCTTCTTCGGTTAGATTGGTGACCTTTAATATAGGGTTTTCTTTGTCTCTTGGCATTTCACCTAGCATTTTATTATCCACCGTGAATACTGTGGAGAAGAAGGTGTTTAATATATTAGCTTTTTCCTCATCATCTACAACCATACTTTCCTCACCATTTTTTAAGGGGCCTACACTTTCACTTTTGATTCTTTTACTACTGATATAGTTGAAGAACAGTTTGAGATTACCGTATTTTTCGGGCCATAAGACGCACTTTTTCCCCCAAAAATCTTTTGGGAAAGTGGGGGGTGCGTCTTATGGTCGCAATATACTCCTGGTGTGGCGTGGCTCTGTGGTGTGGTGGCGGCGGCAGGCTGTGCTCCGGTGCAGGGGCAGCGGCTCTCTGTTCTCCATGCGGGGGCTCCGCCGGCATTTCCTCAAAGCCTGAAGGCCCCCGCACATCCGTTGCTGCCATGTTGCGGTGGCCTCCGGGAAGATGGGCGCCGGGAAGATGGACGCCGGTCCGGGGATGGCGCATGCTCAGGTACAGATCTCATCCCGAGATCTCGGGAGACGACATTCAAATCTCGGCAACGTGAGGAAATGCCGGCAGACCCTCCGCCCCTGCATCGGAGCCACTGCCCCTGCATCGGAGCCGCTGCCCCTGCACCTGAGTACAGCGCCCCTGAGCACTACACCGCAGTGCCACAGCACAGCACGGTGCCCCCAGTATAGCACAGTGCTCCCGGCACAATCCCCAGCACAGCACGGCACCCCAGCACAGCCCCCCTTCCCAGCACAGCGCCCCAGCACAGCACGGTGCCCCCAGCACAGTGCCCCCAGCACAGCACAGCGCCCCAGCATAGCCCCCAGCACAGCACAGCGCCCCAGCACAGTATGGTGCCCCCAGCACAGCACTGTGCCCCAGCACAGTGCCCCCAGCACAGCGTCCCTTCCCCAGCACCCCAGCACAGCACCCCTGCCCCAGCACAGAGCCTGCCACTGCACCAGCTTGGGATGGGATTTCCTAGAGGCCACCGCACCAGCCTGGAACACTGAACGACCCCTGTGACCACTCCTCCATCTGTGCCAGATCCCTTCCCTGGTAAGCTGAATTCGGACTGTAAGACGGACCCCCATTTCACACATTATTTTTTTTTTTCCCTATTTTCCTTCTGAAAATTTGGGGTGCGTCTTATGGTCCGGTGCGTCTTATAGTCCGAAAAAAATTTTCTTTTTAGAGCTTTAGCGGTGCCATCCTGCTTTAGTAGTTTAAATGCTTTCTTTTAACTGGTAATTGCCCCTTTTACTTCTTTGTTTAGCCACATTTAGTTTTTCCTATTTCTTGTCCTTTTATTCCCACAAGGTATAAACCGCTTACAGTGCCTATTTAGGATGTTCTTAAACATTTCCCATTTATTATCTGTATTCTTATTTCTGAGGACATTGTCCCAGTCAACCAGATTAAGGGCATCTCTAAGCCTCACTGCTGCACTGCAGGCCAGCTCTATTTAGGTGCAGTCCTGCTCCCACTCTACTGCCATCTAGTGGAGCCTGCACCTACCGCCATTGCAGTTTATTCAGTATGAAGTATGAGCACTATGTGCAGAAATCCTTGCACTTACACACCTTGACTGTTATCAATGAGGTTATTAATAGTTATTTGAGGAGTGTTCTGCCATGCTGAATGCACTTGGGAACGCAAATCATCAAGATCTGCTGCTGCCAGCTCATTTTGCAGTTGCCGAAAAATGAGATCCTGGATGTGCGCAACTGGAGACACGTGTGGAGAGCATTTTTGCACACTTATTCCACGCAGGCTGCTCACAGTATCATGAGCAACGTTGTGATGTTGACAAATGGATTTGGGCACACTTTGAGAAATACCCATCGGTCCTACTCAGGTCAAGGAACCATTGCTACAACCATTTCTCTGGAGTGTCCTAAGAGCCGTTTTTCAACATGATAACACCAAGCCACATGTTGCTCATGCCAGTGTAAACAACCTGCATGTGCTAAACCTGCGGAATGTATTCAACAATATAGAGAGGCGCATGCAGGAGTGCTTGGATGCAAACAGTGGACATTTTCAACACCTACTTTAAAACAACAGCTTGTCATGAACCAAGGTATGTACAGTTCAAATTTCAGTATAGTCGACTGTCTCTTTTAGACGTTACAGCAATTTTGGGGGTAAAGTAGCGAGTGAATCACTATGTACTATGGCCTGCAGCGCCTTCATTCTTTTGTCCAGTTGAGCATACCTGGGACTTCATTGATGGGCAATTACAAAGGGAGCTGTCGACAGCGGATCTTGATGATTTTTGTGCCAAGTGCATTGAGCGTGCAGGACATTCCTCAGACAACCAGTAATAACCTTAATGATGGCATACCAAAGCGTATCAGTGCCTGTATTTCTGCGCATTGAGTTCTTACTCATTGAATAAGTTGAGATGTTTTGAGAAAAATGTTTTCCTTATTTCATCATTTGCATATCATTAACATGTCTATCGATCTTGTGATTTCCATAATTCCATGATTCTATAAGGAGTGTATATAAAAATTCTATATAAATTGACTTATACCACTACTAAGAGTTGATATCATTCCTAAACAGACATACATATATCTCTCCCTCCCCAACTTCCTCAGTATTGTACTAGAAGGAAGGGGTATCCCCTTTCCTTGTTTTTATAGGATGAGTTCATATTCCTCCCACCCTTCCCCTAGGGACTTCTATCAATGATTGCCGGCTGACCATGAGAATCCTATTAACAATGCTTGTGTAGAAATGTATTCCTTTTAGTGTAGGGGGAAAATGTAAACTCTGTCTTGTCAATATCTGCACTTATCAATTAAGTAGGATTATACAGCGCTGGATACCTACAAGGTGCTTCTTTTTAGTGAGCCTTTTATGGATCAAGGACTAGGTTTCCAGCGCAAATTCCACATTGGATTTCAAAATCTGCTTACATATCCTGTGGCTTCTTCTACTTATTTGCTGATTTCACCCCTCCACATTGGCATGGGTGAAGCCTACATTGGCATGATTTAATCCCTAAGTATTGCAGATCTGGACTGCAGGCACAGGTAGAGCAGTTTGCTATGTTTATTCACATTAAAGAGAGCATGTCACCTGTTTTGGCCGCTATAAGATGCGACCACTGCCTTTCAGGGATTATCTACAGCATTCTATAATGCTGGGTGTCCCATCTTCTTGCGACGCTGCCCTCCTGCTTGGTTCGTGGCTGTCCGGCATCGCGCTTCTGTGCAGGCTTACTTCTCTGCTCTGTTGAGGGTAGAGCAAAGGTACTGCAGTGCGCAGGCACTGGGCCTCTCTGACCTTTCCCGACTCCTGCGCACTGTAGTACCTTGCTCTGCCCTCAACAGGGCAGAGAAGTATGCCTCCGCAAAAGTGTGATGCCAGGAGTGAGGAAGCAAGAAGTAGGGCGGCATCGCAAGAAGATGGGAGGCGCCGGACCAGGACCTGCGACACCCAGTGGACCGGACCAGTGGGACCACACTGGACCGCCCCCCCCCCCAGTGAGTATAATAAAACTTAGTTTTATTATCTTGCAGGTCGGACCTGGGGCTTATCTACAGCATTATAGAATGCTGTAGATAAGCCCTGAAAGGCAGTGGCCGTATCTTATATCGGCCAAAACTGGTGACAGGTTCGCTTTAAAGGAGTCAGCGACAAGTCACTCAAAATCAGAATGGCATCCATTAAAAGTACTTGTTCCTTCTCCTTTGTCTGATGGATTCATTCGTCGAGGCACTGAGCTTTGGTCAGTGGGGCATGAGGTTCTGTTTGTTAGTTGTTTAGTTTTTGTTTCAGTAGGTTATTTTCTTTCTACTTCCATCACTGTTCCTGCTTGCCTAATTGGAGAAATGGTTGTTCTCTAAATTTACTGCCCTTTGATTGGTTATCTAATGACTAAGGCTGGTTTCACACGTCCTGATATTAGTAGTGGATAGGTATCTTATAGACGCCTTTCCATTACTAGTCCGTGGGCTTGATGTCACCTGACAATACAAAGGTGACATCAACCCCACAAATATGAAACCCTCTTGCCACCGCTACAGGGCAAGTGGGAAGAGCCGGGCAAAGCTCCAGAATTGGCGCATCTAATAGATGTGCCTTTTCTGGGCAGCTGCGGGCTGCTCTTTTTAGGCTGAGGGAGACAATAACTTTGGCCCCTTACCAACCTGAGAATACCAGCCCCCCAGGCAAGGCTGATTTTCAAAAATTGGGTAGGGGACCCCACGCCTTTTTTAATTATTTAAGTAATTTCTAAAAAAAAAACAGCGTGGGGACCCCTCTATTCTTGATAACTAGCCTTGCTAACCCTGACAGCTGAGGGTTACAGCCACCAGCTGTCTTTTGTGCCTGGCTAGTTATAGAAAATACAGAGGAACGCACGCCAATGTTTTTATTTATTTATTTATATTGCAGGTGGCTGGTGATGAATACTCCCATCAGCCGCTCTTGCTGTCACTGTTATCAGCAGTAGCAGGTGTAGGCTGATGGGAGTAATAATCCCATCAGTCACCGCCTGCTCTCATTGTTATCTCTTGAATACACTTCTCACCATTGTCCCCTACTAGTGCTGATCGCTGGCAAAGCAGGGAAGAACGATGAGAGCCGTCTTCAACACCCGGCACCAGGGAACAGCGTTAACTATCGCTGCTTGTGCTGCCGGTAAAACAACGGACATGTCAGCGTGTTTTGCCCGTGGACATATGGTCCTTGGAAACACACTGACATGTACACAGACCTGCTCACTTCAATGGATCTTCGAGTGTAAATGTCTCCGGTACGTGTGAAAACTGTCATCACACGTACCAGAGACACGGATATCTGAAGGAGGCCTAAGAGAGCTTCCAGTTAGTTATGATCCCGGTCTTTTTAAACCCTTTCCTCTACAACCAATTTTCATTTTTGCACTTGTGTTTTCCTTTCTTTTAGCCAAGAAAATATTATATGAACATCACTTTTTTTACTTTTTAATTTTACCGTTGATGGAGCTGTATAATAACTTGGTTTTTGCATGATTAGCTGTGAACCCAGGAGCAGATTACACTAATACATAGACATGCACTTCTATGTACAGATGTATCTCTATGTCCCTGAATTCTAGAGGTGAAGAAAATGTCAGATTTTTTTGTTCCTATAAAACTACTAAAAAATAGTAAGAACAATGCCCTGTCCTTCAAAAGTTGGGATGTATGTTGTACAGGTTAAATGATTAGGAGTAACGAAAACAAAAGGAAATAACATATAGAGGTATCACTATCTAAGACAAGTATAAAGTAATTCTGTGACTGCACAGTATATTATATGAATCTACACTATGTTATTATAAAGAACTGTGACAGCAAGACACTGACAATCAAACAAATAAAGCAGCACTCTGTAGCGCTATAGCATGCAAACATGAAATATGAAAATTGAATTGCATTACTGCACTAGAAATATGAAAAATTGAGAATGCTTAGCGCAAAAATTGGTCAATTCTTGTGTACCCAGCAGCCATAATAAGGTGATTCTCGTTGCCAAGACCTAATGTCAATACTCTCTTGCCATTTGGTCTGGTCATTGCAGGCTGTAAGCTTTCCTGAAGGATTTTAAGGTTCCTTCTGAAGGATCCGAATGTGGTTGATAGTCGGACGTGTTGGGGCAAAGAATTCCAGAGGATGGGGGATATTCAGGAGAAGTCTTGGAGGCAGTTGGGTGAAGAGCGAATAAGTGTGGAGGAGAGAAGGAGGTCTTGGGAGGACCGGAGATTACGTGAGGGAAGATATCGGGAGGTTAGTTCAGAGATAAATGGAGGAGACAGGTTATAGATCGCCCTGTTGGTCAGTATTAGTAACTTGAACTCGATATGTTGAGGGAATGGGAGCCAGTGAAGAGATTTTCAGAGTGGAGAAGAGAAGGAGTAGTGAGGAGATAGATGAATTAGTCGAGCAGCAGAGTTAAAAATTGACTGGAGAGGTGCAAGGGTGTTAGCAGGGAGGCCTGTTGTGAGTTCATTTTCCCCTTCATTACTGAGGCCCGAGGAACTCCCTCTTCTGGTGAAGAAAGGTAGTGAGCCTGATTGTCAAACACCTGAGGCTGATTATGATGACTGGCTGAGTGGAGTTACGGACTGGATATAAGGCTGCCGACGCCCTTCTGCCCTGCGGGTGATTTCTCTGTGGGATCCTTGGAGACGAGTCTGAATTCCTGCTCCTCCAAAGCTAAGTTTGCTGCTCTGCCTTTTGCTTTTGTGTTTTGACTTTGTTTTTGCTTTGTTTTTCTGGATTTCTGCCATTCCCTGCTGGGGTGTGCTGAATTCATTTAGCTCTGTCTTCTGAAAATACCTGAGTGCTGATTCAGTTTTTGAAGCCTAGCTGCTTCAGGGCCTTTTTCATATCAGCTGGTTGGCTTATGTCTTTGATAGGGTTTTGGCAGATTGCAGACAGCAGCCTTCCTGTCCTTTCCTATCTAGGTAGTTTTGGGGCCCCGTCTTTGCTCAGTCTATCTTTCTGTCTGTGTTAGTATTTTCATCTTGCTTCACCGTCATTATATGTTGGGGGCTGCCTATTGCTTTGGGGTCTGCTCTGGGGCAGTTTAGATTTCCCCTTTCTTTCTTTAGGCCTATGTATTTCTCCGGCTGTGATCGAGGGGTCTAGGGCATCGTAGGAACCCCCCACGGCTACTGCTAGTTGTGTTGATAGGTTCAGGGGTCTGCAATCTGATAGTTGCCAACTTCTCTGGTTTTCTGGACTTAGCTTGTATTTCTGCTTTTGCCTCCTACTGTGACTCATTTCATAACAGAGGCCAAAGAAAAGGATGTTGCAGTAGTTGAGGTGGGAGATGATGAAGGCATGCACAGACATTTTAGTAAACTGAGGATTGAGGAAAGGACGGATTCTGGAAATGTTTTTGAGCTGTAAGCGACAGGAGGTGGAAAGAACTTGGATGTGCGGTTTGAAGGACAGGGCAGAGTCAAGGGTTACTCCGAGGCAGCGAAATTCCGGTACGGGGGAAAGCGTGATGTCGTTAATTGTGATAGATAGGTCAGGTAATCAAAATATGCGATATGGAGGAAAGATGATGAGTTCAGATTTGTCCACACTGAGTTTGAGGAAGTGAAAGGAGAAGGAGGATATGGCTGATAGACACTCCGGGATTCTGGACAGCAGAGAGGTGACGTCTGGGCCAGAGAGGTAGATCTGTGTGTCATCAGCATAAAGGTGGTACTGGAATTTATGGGACTTTATGAGTTGCCCCAGGCCAAGTATATAGATTGAGAAGTAGGGGTCCAAGAACAGAGCCTTGGGGGACTCCAACAGAGAGAGGGTGAGATGAGGAGGTAGTGTGGGAGTGGGAGACGCTGAATATTAAGTTGGAAAGGTATGAGGAGATCTAGGATAGGGCGAGGCCTTTGATGCCAAAGGAGGAAAGGATATGTAGTAAGAGGCAGTGGTCAACTGTGTTGAAAGCAGAGGACAGGTGTAGAAGGAGGAGTATAGAGTATTGTCCATTAGCTTTTTGGACAGGGCTGTCTCAGTGGAGTGTTGGGGGTGGAAACTAGATTGTAGATTGTCAAAGAGCAAGTTAGATTAGAGGTGGGAGGACGTGCTGCTCCAGGAGTTTGGAAGTGAATCGGAGCAGCGTTATTGGGCGATAGCTGGACATAGCTGTTGGGTCGAGGGTTGGCTTTTTAAGAATAGGAGTGATTGTGGCATATTTGAAAGCAGAAGAGAAGGTACCAGAAGTTAGTTATAGGTTGAAGAGGTGGGTTAGGGATGGGAAAAGAGTGGTGGTGAGGTTTGGGAGATGAGATGGGGCCAAGTGCACATGTGAGGTGTAGTTTGGATAGGAGACAATTAAGCTCCCCTTCAGTGATGTTGGAGAGGGAGGTTATGGGGTTTGGGCATTGGTATGGTATATAAAGGGGTTGTGAAGTTTGAACAATGAAGACTTGCCTTGTTTGGTCGATCTTATTTTTGAAGTGTGTGGCAAAGTCCTCAGCAGAAATTAGGGAGGATGGAGGGGGCATTGGGGGGCGGAGGAGGGAGTTAAAAGTTTTTAATAACTGTTTGGGGTGAATGCTGTGAAATTGTCTAGCGAATTTGTATTCTTCCAACACCGCTCTGCAACCCTGGACACTTGCCAGAGCTTTTTAGCTGTGTTATTGTGCCAAGGATGTCTGCTGATATATCATACTCTGCTATGAATGAGAGGGGCAACCGCGTCAATGGTTGATGCGAGAGTGGTATTGTAGAAAGCAGTGGCACTGTCCGTGTCGTGGAGTGATGATATGGATGCCAGTGGTAGAATAGAGTCAGAGAGCATGTGGGTGTCTAGGTGTACGAGTTTTCTGTGGGGGTGCACATGTTGCTGGACATGGGTGACAGGTGAGGAGGACAGGAATGAGAAAGTGAGTAGATGGTGGTCGGATAAAGAGAGAGGGGAGGTAGTGAAGTTAGATAGGGAGCAGAGACGGGTGGAGACCAGGTCTAATGTTTGTCCGTCTGTGTGGGTGGCCGAGGAGGACCACTGAGTAAGTCCAAAAGATGAAGTAAGGGACAAGAGTTTGGAGGCTGTTGACTGAAGGTTATCAGTAGGGATGTTGAAGCCACCCATGATGATCCTGGGAATGTCAGTGGAGAGAAAGTGAAGAAGTCAGGTAGAGAATTGGTCAATAAAGGCAGTGGCCAGGCCCGGAGGTTAGTATATGACGGCCACTTGGAGATTGGAGGGAGAGTAGATGCAGACAGAGTGGACTTCAAAAGAGGGGAGGATAAGGGAGGAAAGAGATGGTATTGGGTTAAAGGTGCAGTTAGAAGAAAGGAGAACTCCACCGTGTCTGTTGCCGGAGCAAGGAGTGTGGGTGAAATGGAGGCCGTCGTAACACAGTGCAGCAGGGGAGGCGGTGTCAGAGGATGTCAGCCATGTTTCTATGAGGCCGAGGAAGGCAAGATTGCGAGAGTGAAAGAGGTCATGAATCACATGAAGCTTATTGCAGATGGAGAGGGCATTCCAGAGTGCTCTATATAGAGGGAGAAGGGGGGTGGATGTCAGGGGAATGAGTTTTACGTTGAAGAGATTGTGGTAGTTCATATTAGATATTGATCGGTAGGATGGGGAATTAATGGGAAGTATTAGCTGTGGGGGTCCAGGATTGGGAGATGTTGCCAGCAGTGAGGAGAAGCAGAGAGAGGGAGAGCAGGTGGGAGAAAGTGAGTGGCCGGCTTGTTTTTTGTTTTATTAGTAGAGATCTGAGGTTGAGGAGCAAGCAGAGGTGTAGAGTTGTACCATTAAAATATATTGCAGGGTGATAGGCAGCAGAAGAGACAGCAAGGAGAGGTATAGAGTTGTACCATTAAAACATATTGCAGGATGCAGCAGTGTAACAGTGACAGAGCCAGGACTAGCCCAACCGCTGAAAGGGAGGTCACCGATGTAATTTCTCTTCAGGGAAGGATAGAACCTGGGTCAGTAACTGCAGCCACTCTCCCCTGATGACGCTTCTTTTGAGTATCCCAGCATGCATCAAAAAGGAGGTTGCAAAAAAAAAAAAAAGGAAATCAGTAAGATAAAGTATTTTGGAACGGATAGGGCCGTAGAGTAGAAATGTTCTCTCAGTCATGAGATATTAGTTGGAACGTTAGTCAGTGCATGTAAACCTGGCCATGCAGATCAGATAAAAGTTGTCGGAAACATTTTTGCTTCATCTGCCAAATATTTGGTCATTAACAAAAGTTCATCTCAATATTTTCCACCATAATTTGCAAAATAAATGTTGCCAAATCAGACAGGGTAATTTTCTGGATTTGTTTTCTCATTTTGACTCTCATAGTTGTGGCCTACCTGTGATGTCAGTTACAGGCCTCTCTCATCTTTTTAAGTGGGAAAACTTGCACAATTGGTGGCTGACTAAATACTTTTTTTTCCCCACTGTATGTATATATATATATATATATATATATATATATATATGATGGCTGCAGTGAAGCAGGGTCCCAGGGTCACTGCTGGAGGAGGCAGGAGCGGAGCATTGCTGCAGGCAGCAGGCTGGGACGAGGAAGTGTACCAATGTGCAGGGGCTCTGCCGACGTTTTGTGAAAGTCACACACTGTTAGTGGTATGCAAGATTTCTGGCTGTCACAGACATGTAACTTCTTCTTTAAGAGGCTCCTCTGTCCTCCACTCATTACCTGTAGTAATGGCACCTGTTTGAACTTGTTATCAGTATAAAAGTCACCTGTCCACAACCTCAAACAGTCACACTCCAAACTCCACTAGGGTGAAAACCAAAGACCTATTGAAGGACACCAGAAACAAAATTGTAGCAATCCACCAGGCTGGGAAGACTGAATCTGCGAAAGGCAAGCAGCTTGGTGTGATGAAATCAACTGTGGGAGCAGCAATAATAAGAAAATGTAAGACATACAAAACCACTAGTAATCTCCTTCGATCTGGGGCTCCACGCAAAATCTCTAGTGAATGACCTGCTTAGAGCTTGGACCACAGTTAGAAAGGCTACCATCAGTAACGCACTACGCCGCCAGGAACTCACATCCTGCAGTGCTAGACGTGTCCCCCTGCTTAAGCCAGTACATATCTGGGCCCGTCTGAAGTTTGCTAGAGAGGATTTAGATTATCCAGAAGAGTATTGGGAGAATGTCTTATGGTCTGATGAAACCAAAGTAGAACAGTTTGGTAGAAACAAAACTCGTCATGTTTGGAGGAAACAGAATGCTGAGTTGCATCCAAACAACACCATACCTGCTGTGAAGAATGGGGGAGGAAACATCATGCTTTGGGGATGTTTCTCTGCAAAGGGACCAGGATGACTGATCCGTGTACATGAAAGAATGAATGGGGCCATGTATCGTGAGATTTCGAGTTCAAACCTCCTTCTATCAGCAAGGGCATTGAAGATGAAACATGGATGGGTGTTTCAACATAATAATGATCCCAAGCACACCGCCAGA
Organism: Dendrobates tinctorius; assembly: GCF_039654945.1. Lineage (NCBI taxonomy): Eukaryota > Metazoa > Chordata > Amphibia > Anura > Dendrobatidae > Dendrobates > Dendrobates tinctorius. The sequence continues at coordinate 2,975,659 of NW_027361800.1, forward strand.
GCAACGAAGGAGTGGCTTCATGAGAGGCATATGAAGGTCCTGGAGTTTCCAGGCCAATATCCAGATCTCAACCCCATAGAAAACCTTTGTAGGGATTTGAAAGTCTGTGTTGCCCAGTGACAGGCCCAAAACATCAATGCACTAGAGGAGATCTGCATGGAGGAATGGGCCAACATATCACCAACAGTGTGTGCCAACCTTGTGAAGACTTAAAGAAAACTTTTGACCTCTGTCATTTCCAACAAAGGATATATGTGACGGACTCAGCTCCTGCTGAGCCCATTTTTTGAGTGGACCCTCTGGGTCGTGGCACCAACCCACCGAGGGCGAGCTGACCTTGTGAGAATCCACCCCCTATACAGGGAGTGTCAGGGGCAAGACCAAGGGGGTGAGCCACCACGACTGCTGGGACCAGACGGCCGGCTCAGGGGACACTAGACGAGTGTCTGACGACAAGGACGAGCAGGAAGCAAGACGAGACTAGACGTAGGTGAAAGGTATCTTCATTAGAATAACACAAGATCACATACAGAGAAAACAAGCAAAACGTGCAAGGTGCGCGCGTGGGCACGCCAAGGTCCATAACATGGTACGTGCCAGATGGCACGCCTAGGCACAGGTAATGGCATGATGGCATCGGACTCCGGACTGCTGGCAAACCGACAGGGTCCAGGGATCAGGCTGCGGACATCAGGCTGTAGTCATCTGGTTCCGGACCTCTGGCAACGGTCGGCAGGTTCCGGGCATCCGGCAGGCAAACCAGGGTTCAGGCAAGGAGGCACGACAGATATCCAAGCAGGGTGCGTGTTTAGGGAACACGCCAAGGTCCAAGGCTAGGTGCGTGTGTAGGGGACACGCCAGGGTCCAAGGCTAGGTGCGTGTGTAGGGGACACACCAGGGTTCAAGACTAGGTGCAAGGCAAGGTGCGTGTGTAGGGGACACACCAGGGTTCAAAGCGAGGTGCGTGTGTAGGGGACACGCCAAGGTTCACAAACGAGACAGGGTGCGTGTGTAGCCACGCCAAAGCATAGAATAAGACAGTGCGTGTAGAGACACGCCAAGGCACAAGGTACAAGACAGTGCGTGTAGAGACACGCCAAGGTACAAGGTATAAGACAGAGTGCGTGTAGAGACACGCCAAGGTACAAGGTACAAGACAGAGTGCGTGTTGAGACACGCAAAGGCACAAGACAGGGTGCGTGTAGAGACACGCCAAGGTTCAAGGCAGGGTGCGTGCTAGAAGCGACGCCAGGGTTCAAGGCAGGGTGCGTGCTAGGAGCCACGCAGGGACGCACACCTCACTGGCCAATGCACACGGCTGTAACGCCAGCACGAGGCACGACTAAGGCACAGGAGGGGGCAAAGGAACCTTCGTGCTAGGAGCCACGCCAGGTTCAGGGCAGGGTGCGTGCTAGGAGCCACGCCAGGGTTCAAGGCAGGGTGCGTGCTAGGAGCCACGCCAGGGTTCAAGGCAGGGTGCGTGCTAGGAGCCACGCCAGGGTTCAAGGCAGGGTGCGTGCTAGGAGCCACGCAGGGGGCATGCCACACTGGCCAGTGCACACGGCTGTACACAAACACGTGGCACTTACCACGGCACAGGAGACGGCCAAGGGGAACCCACGCCGGGGTTCAATGCAAGTACAAGGCAGGGAACAAGGCAAGGAACACAAGCAGAAACAGAACCAGGTCAGAGCGAGGACAGAGTCTAGCAGCGGAGCGTAGGCAGAAGCCCAGAGCCGGGCCAAGGGAAGACCTTGGGACTAGACAAAGAAACGAGCACTAAGGAGAGGAGAAATGGTGCGTGTGCCAGGGAGCACTACAGAGCACCATAGGAGAGAGCGAGGCAGAGCAAGCAAAGACTGAGACCATAGGGAGGAACACAAAGCAAGGAATAGCAAGGCAGAGAACACAGGGAGGACAACAAGTCAAAGCATAGCAAAAGCAAGACATGGCAAAACAGGCGAGGCAGAGAACACAGGAAGGACTACAAGTCAAAGCAAAGCTAAGGCGAGACATAGCAAAACAGACTAAGACAAAGAACAGCAGAAGGACTACAAGGCAAAGCAAGGCAAAGACAAACATGGCACGAGAGACAACACAAGACATGGCACAAGACAAGAGGCGGAATACGAGCACGGAGCGTGTGCAGAGACGCACTACAGAGCAAAGTGCAAGGGCACAGAATAGAGGGAGCAACCCCACAGACCCAGAGCCTTGCAGGGAAGCAACACAATAATCAGGCCCTGAGCATAGGAAGAGGCGGCCTGATATAGGGCATAGCACCTCCTCCTCCAGGTCAGGACCAGGGGAGCACTTCCGGGATTCTAGACATGACGAGATGATAGCAGAACCAGACAGTGCAGGATCTTAGGAAACGTCACATGATCAGGGTTTCAGACATGACGAGATGATCACCGAACCAACCAGTGCAGGATCCTAGGAAGAACACATGATCCGGGATTCTAGACATGACGAGATGATTGCAGAACCAGACAGTGCAGGATCTTAAGAAACATCACATGATCAAGGACTCCAGACATGACGAGAAGATCACAGAAGGCAGAGCAGAAACACAGGGATCCTGCAGCTCAGACATGAGGTGAGTCTGCACACAGCTCTAGCGAACATGCAGGACAGCAGACAAAACATGTGCATGCACATCGCTCCAGGAGTTCTTGAGACAAACAGACATGGCGGACGTGACAATATATAACAAAATATTGAGATGAACTTTTGTTAATGACCAAATACTTATTTTCCACTATAATTTGAAAAATAAATCTTGTCAAATCAGACAAGGTGAGAATTGCCAAGAGTGTGCAAAACAGTAATCAAAGCAAAAGGTGACTACTTTGAAGGACCTAGAATATAAGACATACACTCACTGGCCACTTTATTAGGTACACCTGTCCAACTGTGTGTTAAGACTTAATTTCTAAACTGCCAATCACATGGCGGCAACTCAGTGCATTTAGGCATGTAGACATGGTCAAGACAATCTCCTGCAGTTCAAACCGAGCATCAGTATGGGGAAGAAAGGTGATTTGAGTGCCTTTGAACGTGGCATGATTGTTGGTGCCAGAAGGGCTGGTCTGAGTATTTCAGAAACTGCTGATCTACTGGGATTTTCACGCACAACCATCTCTAGGGTTTACAGAGAATGGTCCGAAAAAGAAAAAAAATCCAGTGAGCGGCAGTTCTGTGGCCGGAAATGCCTTGTTGATGCCAGAGGTCAGAGGAGAATGGGCAGACTGGTTCGAGCTGATAGAAAGGCAACAGTGACTCAAATTGCCACCCGTTACAACCAAGGTAGGCAGAAGAGCATCTCTGAACGCACAGTGCGTCGAACTTTGAGGCAGATGGGCTACAGCAGCAGAAGACCACACTGGGTACCACTCCTCTCAGCTAAGAACAGGAAACTGAGGCTACAATTTGCACAAGCTCATCGAAATTGGACAGTAGAAGATTGGAAAAACGTTGCCTGGTCTGATGAGTCTCGATTTCTGCTGCGACATTCGGATGGTAGGGTCAGAATTTGGCGTAAACAACATGAAAGCATGGATCCATCCTGCCTTGTATCAACGGTTCAGGCTGGTGGTGGTGGTGTCATGGTGTGGGGAATTTTTTCTTGGCACTCTTTGGGCCCCTTGGTACCAATTGAGCATCGTTGCAACGCCACAGCCTACCTGAGTATTGTTGCTGACCATGTCCATCCCTTTATGACCACAATGTACCCAACATCTGATGGCTACTTTCAGCAGGATAATGCGCCATGTCATAAAGCTCGAATCATCTCACATTGGTTTCTTGAACATGACAATGAGTTCACTGTACTCAAATGGCCTCCTCAGTCACCAGATCTCAATCCAATAGAGCATCTTTGGGATGTGGTGGAACGGGAGATTCGCATCAGGGATGTGCAGCCGACAAATCTGCGCCAACTGTGTGATGCCATCATGTCAATATGGTCCAAAATCTCTGAGGAATGCTTCCAGCACCTTGTTGAATCTCTGCCACGAAGAATTGAGGCAGTTCTGAAGGCAAAAGGGGGTCCAACCCCTTACTAGCATGGTGTACCTAATAAAGTGGCCAGTGAGTGTATTTTCAGTTGTTTTACACTTCTTTTGCTAATTATATAATTCCACATGTGTTAATTCATAGTTTTAATTTTGATGCCTGCAGAGTGAATCTACAATTTTCATAGTCATGAAAATAAAGAAAACTCTTTGAATGAGAAGGTGTGTCCAAACTTTTGGTCTGTACTGTGTGTGTGTATGTATATATATATATATATATATATATATATATATATATATATATATTATATTCACTTATATTTGTTATAAATTTGAACATGGTATGTAATGATATTATGGTCTTCAATAGAGAGTGTAAAAGAAGAGGTTGAACAAGGAAATGACATCACAATTCTTTTTTTTCTTTAATAACATATATTTACCTCTATGGATTTACAAAAACGCATCAACAACGCAACAAAAACGCATAAAGAACACATCAAAAATACCCGTATTTTCAACTGCGTTTTTCTGTCAAGAGATGCAGAAATTTCTGCAAGCAAATACGCAGCATGCGTACATAGCCTAAAGGGTATGACCAGCTTTAGCTATAGTAAATGATCTTAAAAACATGTGAAGCTGGTTCATTACATTTTTGCTTTACTTGCCACTTCCACATCTTTATGGCTTTTTGCTATTTTCCTTATGAATTGCTAGTGCTGATTTAGTATTTTGTAAGTGAATTGAAGGCAGTACATTAAGTAAATAATAGTGAGTGTATTATGGTGGGGGTCGAGTCAGCTAATATGGTAACGCGTTGGAGGACTAGCGTGGCAAATTTACTTGGCTCTATGACTTAAAGAGTTGTTTGTTTTATCAGCGTGTGATCGACAATTGGCCACTTTGTTTTGAAAGCCTTGACCCTGTCTTAGTTTTAATTAAAGTGAAGTTCCACACGAAGAGCTCTTTTATAAAGTAGTTTGGAGAATTATATAAGTGTCAATCCCTTAAATAATAATAATAATACATTTTATTTCTATAGCGCCGACATATTCCGCAGCACTTTACATTTCAGAGGGGATTTGTACAGACAATAGACATTACAGCATAACAATAATCACATAGATCATAACAGATACCAAGAGGAATGGGGGCCCTGCTCACAAGTTTACTGTTTATGAGGAAAGAGGTAGTAACGAAAGGTGGGTGGTAACAGTTGCCCTGATTGTATGGACCAGCCATAATGTTAAGTGTGTAACAGTACAGACACAGAGGGCTAATGGATGCATAAAGCATGTGGGAACATGATGCGGGGAACCTGGTTATGGTAAAACTTTTGGCTGTGCCACACAGGGATAGATTAGGTTAATGTGTTGAGGCGATAGGCCAGTCTGAATAAATGCGTTTTCAGGGCATGCTTTAAATTGTGGGGATTGGGGACTAATCGTATTGACCTGGCCTTAAAGGGACTCTGTCACCACGTGACTTATCCAACCTATTACTATGGGCATACAGGTTATAGACTGCTGAAAACATCCTCCCTGTATGCCTCATATCTGAAGTGTTGTTACTGAGAAATCCTCTTTTATCACTTTATATAAATGACCTCTTCCAGGCTCTGGGAAGGGCGTTGCCCTTGTGACGTTGGCTGGTTGGAAGAAAATATTGTGAGTGCGCCTTAGGCTAAGTTCACACATAGCGGAACTCCCGCGGAAGTTACCGCGGGAATTCCGGAATTCAATTCCGCGGGAAAATGGCATTTTAAATTCCCGTGATTTTCCTGCGGAAAAACTAGCGATTTGCAAGCGTAATTAGCTTGCAAAATGCTAGCGTTTTCCAAGCGATCTGTAGCATTGCTTGGAGAACTGATTGAGAGGTTGGTCACACTCGTCAAACACAGTGTTTGACAAGTGTGACCAAGTTTTTGCTATTGAGGCTGCCTATGCAATATCAGTAGTAAAAAAGATCTAATGTTAAAAATAATAAAAAAAAATAAAAAAATCGTGTTTTTCTTACCTTCCGACGTCATCGCGATGCTGCCAGCAGGTCCCTTTCACAGTGATGCATTGTGGCAATGACCTTTGATGACGTTGCACTCTCGCGAGATCGCTACAGTATCGCAAGACGCAACATCAGCAGAGGTCATCGCAATGCATTACTGGGAATGGGAGCTTGCCGCGTGTATCGCTGAAGCCTGGGGACTCTGCGAGGGACATCGGAAGGTTAATATAACCCGATTTTTTTTATTTTAATTCTATTTTTTACAGGGATATGGTACCCAGAGCCCGGAGGACAGTCTCCTCTCCTCCGGACCATGGGTACCATCCGCAAATATTCTGCTTACTTTTCGCATGGTGGGCACAGCTACATGCGGAAAGTAAGCAGAACAATGCATTCCTATGTGGGCGGAATCGTCGCGATTCCGCAAATTAATGAGCATGCTGCGTTTTTTTCCGCAATGCGATTCCGCCGTGGGAAAATCCGCAGCATTAGCACAGCATTGCGGAATCCCATAGGATTGCATGGTATGCTGTTTTTTTGCGTTTTCGTGGCAAAATCGCGCGTTAAAAACTGCCGTGAAAAAGCGAAAAAACTGCAACGTGTGAACGCAGCCTTACTGTTCTCTTCTTTCCTCCATAGTCTTCCACCCTTCTATAGGACAGGCATCAAGTGCCTTCTGTGCAGGTGCCGTTCCCAGCGTTCTACGGCGCAGGCATCTAATCAGCTTGTTGGCCTTCCACCTTTCTGTCTCCCTCCCTGTCCATGCACAATATTTCATCTCAAGCTGCCGCCCTCACAGGGACGGAGTAAGGCTGACAGGAGGTGAGATGTGTGCAGATGAAGTGCAGAGGCAGAGTTATCCTCCTGGCAATGACTGCCCACAGCCTGGAAGAACACATTTACAACAACTGCTAAAAGGGAATTTCTCCGTAAAAAGGCATCTGAATCATATAGGTATCACTTTCAGCAGTCTATAACCTGTATGCCCAGGTCAAATATGGTGAAAGATTATCTTTAAGGTTGTTTCAAAGACGCATATGTCCTAGTAGGGACCTACCTCTATATGCCAATATGTTGAACAGCTCTGACACTTCCTATGCATCAGTGCATTGCCATTTATTTGAATGGCCAACATGTAAAGATGGGGGCTGGAATGAGCATAGCTGGATGGAAGCCCCCCATGACTGCAGTTGGCTAGGGGAGGGTTTCTAGCCGGGTTCAGAAGACCGATGGGATTGGTGGAGGGGAAAAGATGGAAGTTTTATAGGGGCGGGCTCAGGGAGGTGTTTGAGGGATGGCGAGCACGGTTGTGTAGCATCTCACAGCTGTGCTCGCCCCGGCAGGAATCAATGAAGCCGGCCTGCAGGCGCGGGGTGTCTGAGATCGAGAGGAGTGCAGGCTGCACCGGAAGTGCGGCCAGGACCGGAGGCGCAGGCTGAATCGTCATGGCGGCCTGCACGAATGGCGCCACATGCACAGCAGCGGAGAAGGAAGTGCCGGCAGACAACGCGGGGCACACTGTCCCCTGGGAGGACTCTACGGCAGGTACCCGGGGAGGCACGGCGGTCATGGTGCCTGCCGGATGCAGTACAAGCAGGAGGACTTCGGCGGGCAGCAGCAGCGGGAGACCCTGCTGCCAGGCCCAGGGCGGCATAGACAGGCAGAGGGAGTGGCGGGCAGTGATCCTGGGCTGCCTGGCAGATCTCGTGGATGGTTTTCGGACTGGACCGTTGGGCCCGGGTCAGGCACTTCGGTACGGTCGCGCTCGAAAAGGAGATCAGCGGAGCAAGGCGCTTCAAGGGCTTCGGTCCCCCTGATGACGAGGAGGTCAGGGGTTCGGACCTGGGGCCGCGGAGCTGAGAGGATGGATGGAACATCATGGGGATACAAGGCGGCAGGATTCCGGAGTTCCGGCTGGTGGGGACACAGCACCCGCGCAGCTCAGTGAGTAAGATTCTATGTGTCTTTTGTCACCCACAGGGGCAGTGTCACAGGAGGTTGTGGGGAGTCAGGCGCTGGGGTCGGAGGGAAGGAAGTCGGGGGGCCCTAAAGGGGAGGAGGAGTGGGGCCTTCGTGACATTCTTCTTAGATTGGCGCAGGTTTTGAGAAGATTAGGGAGCGGGGCAGCGAGCACAGTAGAGACATCGCCAGTAGTGGCATGGTTGCCGGGGATGGCATTTGGGTCGCAGGTCACAAGCGAGCCGCCGGTGTCAGTTGAGTGGGAGCGGGTGACAGGTTCAGGTGTATCCGTGTCTGTGCAAACAGAAATAGAGAAAGGGGATGCGGTAAAGCTGGACTATAGAGCAAAGGGCGTGGCCTATGTATGTTTTGAGGGAGCCCATTTATAGAAGGAGGTTAAAGAGAAGATTTGGAAGGATGATTACATGCAAATATTCTCCCTTCTTCCTTTGGAAAAGTTTAATTTAGACGAGGGTAAAAAGGATGACAGTAAGAAAGAGGAGGAGGAAAAGTGGTGTTGGCGGCTGATTCCGCAGACATTTGTTAATTGGTTACAGGTGTTTGCGGTTCTGGCTAGCGTCATAGGAGAAAAATTTCCTGAGAACTGTTCGGGGTTTGTTCTGCTACCTGGATGCGATTGGAGAGGTGCACCGTACATACAGAGGTATCGCATGGCTGCGCTATGACGATCAATTTAGACAAAGGAAGGCAGTAAGACCTGAGATTAAGTGGGATCAGAAGGATATTGGGCTTTGGCTGAAAGTTATGGCTCCAGTCAGGTATGGGCAGTCCTTTCACGGGAGCGGAGGTAGCAGCACTCAGCAGGCAGGACACGGAAGTGGTAGTCATGGGACTCAAGGAACGAGGGAGAAATCTGGAACGTGCTGGCAATTCAACGATGGCCAGTGCGCATACGGCAGTACCTGTAAGTTCCGGCACGTATGCTCCCACTGCAATGGGAGTTCCCATGGAGGTTCAAAATGTTTCAAGAAAGCAAGCCGGAAACTGTCAGTGGGTGCCGGTCAAGTGGGTGACACCGATGAGGCTTCAAGAGATGGCCCCCCTTTCTAAATAGGTATCCAGACCGAGAGAAAGCTGGGGTTATCTGGAATGGTTTTGCAGAAGGTTTTAGAATCCCTCCCCCTAACCACACAGTTCCTTTCTCTATTAAGAATTTGAGGTCGGGTGATTTACATTCTGAGGTGGTTAGTGTCAAATTGAAAAAGGAGGTGGAGATAGGTAGGATGGCGGGTCCGTTTTTGCTTTTGCCTGTCGAAGGGATGATTATTTCTCCAATGGGGGTCGTGCTTAAGAAAGAACCGAATAAGTTTAGGTTGATTCAGCATTTATCATACCCGAAGGGGCGGTCAGTTAATGATAGCATCGCACAGGATTAGTGTTCGGTGGAATATATATCGTTTGATACGGCAGTGCGATGGGTTCGCAGATACGGGGCGGGAGCTTTGTTGGCAAGAACAGATGTTGAATCGGCCTTCAGGTTACCATCGGTTCACCCAGACAGCATTCCGTTGTTTGGTTGTTTTTGGAACGGCGGGTACTATTTGGATAGATGTTTGCCGATAGGTTGTGCAATTTCACGTTATTTGTTATGGATGTTCAGTACCTATTTATAGTGTGTGGTTAAGGATGTTGCCGGCGTCCAGTCTGTTATTCACTATTTGGACGACTTCCTATTTATAGGTCCACCTGATTCGGTGCTATGTAGGAATACTTTGGCTGCCATGGAATGGGTGGCAGAGCGTTTGGGGTGCCGTTGGCTAAGGAAAAAAACGAAGGCCTGAGCATGGTGTTAAGCTTCCTTGGGATTCTTATTGATTCGGAAGGAATGGAGTGTCAGCTACCGGAAGATAAATTGTTGTTACTTAAGAAGGAAGTGGATAGGGTTAGGAAACTGTGCAAATTGACCTTGAAGGAGTTGCAGTCGTTAATAGGTCTGTTAAATTTCGCCTGCAGGATCATACCCATGGGCAGAATTTTTTGCCGCAGGCTGGCCGGTGCGACGGCTGGAGTGGCGGCAGCGCACCATTTTGTTTGTTTGAAGAAGGAGCACAGGGAGGATTTAATGGTGTGGCAACGTTTTCTGGACCATTATAATGGTCGGTGGTTGATTCAACAGGAAATTTTGAATAACTTTGAATGCAAAATTTACACGGACGCAGCAGGTGGGGCCAGTTACGGGGCCTATTATAAAGGGAGGTGGAGTGTCGGAAGATGGCCGGAGTGATGGCAGCGGAAGGGCCTGACAAAAAATTTGGCTTTGTTGGAGTTGTTCCTGATTGTAGTGGCAGTTTTCATTTGCGGAGAAATGTTCGCGAATCGAAAAGTTCGGTTTCATTGTGTCAATATGAGTGTGGTGTCGGTGATTAACAGCTTGTCAGCGTCCTCTCCCTCGGTGATTAAGTTGGTGAGGGAACTCGTTTTTCAGTGCCTTGAACTGAATGCTTGGATTTCTGCGGTGCATGTGCCAGGTGTGCAAAACTCTATAGTAGATGCTTTATCTCGTTTTCAGTGGGAGCGATTCCGGGAACTGGCACCAGAAGCGGAAGCATCGGGAGCGGAATGCCCTTTGCACTTGAGGCAAGTGGTTAAGGACGAGCAGGACGGCTGGTTTGCGAGTCCGTTATGAGCCAGACCTGGGCATCTTTCGAAGAATCGTGGAGGGTATGGCAAAGTTGGCTGTTACTGTGGGGAGCGGTTGAGTCTGATGAAGACACAGGTAGTGTTATTTTTGGTGGGGAAGGTGGCTGATGTGGGCTGGTCTATTTCTAAATAAATTTATGGCGGGTTTGGCATTTGGTATTAGGTTGGAGGGGTCGGTAGATGTTACAAAAAAGTTTTTGGTTAAGCAGGCATTAAAGGGTTTGAGGAGGGGCAATCAGAGTTTTGATAGGTGCAGACCAATCTCGTTCAGCAAGCTTGAACGGTTAGGCAGAGTGTTGGAGAAGATTTGTTGTTCCAACTTCGAGGTCGCGTTATTTAGGCTTACTTTTTCTTTGGCGTTTTTTGGGGCGATGCGTATAGGCAAACTCACGTCTTGCAGCAGAGACAGGGCAGGTGGTTTGTTGGCAGAGGATGTGGAACTACGGGCGGGGGGCATTGCCTTTTGTATAAGGCATTCAAAAACTGATCAGTTGGGAAAAGGTAGGCACGTGGTGCTTGGAAAAGTGGATGGGGCTCTGATGTGTCTGCAAAGATGTCTGGAATCGTACTGGCTCAGGGAAGGCAGGCCCACTGTTGTGTCATGTGGGGGGAAGCATTTTTGTCTCGATTCCAATTTATTGCAATTTTAAATAAGGGGTTGCAAGAGTTGGTCTTGTCCCCGGATATGTACGGTTCGCATTCTTTCAGGATTGGGGCCGCATCAGAGGCTCATAGTTGGGGTTTAGGGGCTGATGCGATTCGGCGGATCGGCAGATGCAATTCTGACCAGTATTTAACATATGTGCGTTATTAATGGCATTGGTGAGTTGGGTAGGAATGGCTTTAATATTGCTTGTTGTTGTGTATTTTCAGGTCGTGACCCCTTATTAGCCTGGATTTTCGGACATTCGTTCGTGCATTGTGGGGCGCTACGGGCTGACTTGAGGCCGGACGGTAGGCAATTAGGCTTTAGTAGAGATCAGGTGGTCATTCGTTGGTTAGGTTTTAGAGCCATGGTTTGGAGCAGGGTTTTAGGTGAATTTTTCGCGAGCCACTCATTTTGATAGAGCGCCTGATATTTGGGTTGTGCATATGGGTGGGAATGACTTGGGAGTTAAGCCAGTCAGAGAATTGATCAGGGATATTCGTTTCGACTTTTTGAGATTGTGGACGTCGTTTCCGGGTGTGTTGACAGTATGGTCGGATATTGTTCCTAGGAAAAAGTGGAGGGCAGCCAGATCGGTTAAGGGTATTAATAGGGCCAGAGTGAAGTTGAATAGGGCCGTGTCGAGTTTTGTATCCAGGAATGGTGGCATAAGTGTGAGGCGCTTTGAATTGGAATCTGGGGTTGGTAATTTTTGGAGGGAAGAAGGAGTTCATTTAAATGACATAGGGATTGATTTGTGGGCACTCACAATACAGGAAGGAGTTGAGAAGGATTGGCGGTGTTGGGGCGCTCACAAGCCTGAGGTGTTCAGGGCTGTTCGTGGTTGGCGGGGGGTGGGTTTCTTGGAGTTGACGCTGATTCGTTGGGGAAGGAATTGTGAGTAAATTCCGGACAGTTAAAATGGTGTGGGGTTGATCTGGCATTTGGTTATGGGCTCTGGACGGGGTTTTACCCTGGGAGCTGTTGGTGGTTAGTCTTCCCGGCGCGGGTTGCTTGGTGCCCTCGAGCTGGTGGTGTACGGCTCAGGGTAACATGGTGGTTGAAGTTTGTTGGTGTTATTGCCAAATAAAAGCCAGATCTTTTAGCTCCAAGAACCCTCCCCTCATGTTTGAGGAGAGATTATATCAGTAATTACTGTTATATTTGTTATATGTTATTGTTTGTTAATAAACTGGCTGCTGTGGCCAATATTATCCAAAGAATTGATGAGTGATGTTTTTATTCCAAGGGGTGTAATTGTAGTCCGGGTTGGGTGCAGAAGACGCAGTTGCAAGGTAAGAAACCCGTATTCGCCATACACGGTCATGATGCATTTCTAGAAAGCTGAGATGTGTCACCTGCTCATGACAGCGAAGTGCTGAGAATAGGCCGTGTTCACATAAACATTTTTCACGGTCCGTATACCAACCATAATGCCCAGTCTGTCGGTGGGTCTTCCGACCTGAACTTATAGCCTCACAGACACATACAGTCTGAGGCTGTAAGGTTATGATCGAGAAACCGACCGGGCATTGCCATCCTATGCTTATGTGAAAATGGCCATAGAGTAGTCATAATTTCTAATTACCTGATTGCAGAGACATCAAGGGACTTGTATCTGTCTAGGCATCTCCATTTCAGAAACTTTCTTGTGTATATATATATATATATATATATGTACACACGCTACACAACAATTAAATTGCAAAACCAAAAAGCAAGAGTTGTATAATAATGAAAATCACAAGATAGATAGACATGGACACATTACAGATATGGAAATGATGGAAAAATGGTTTTCAGATACGTTTAGTTACCGTTGTCGGCCACAAACTTTTTCATCAAACTTAAAACTTATTTTTATAAACTAACTTTTTCCTGCTTAAAATAAACCGCCACTCAGTGCTGCCAACGGTCCAAAACTTCCTGGCCAGTCCGTCAAAATAGGGCACTTTTTCCCCTGTCCATAACATTTTTTTGATGTTGGAGAGACTTGGAGAGATGTTAATGATTGTATTTATCGTTCTTTTGCAGTTCACGGTGACTGCAGCCAATGTCTAATATCATAATTATGGTTTATAGACATGTATCGCTTATAATCTTAATAATTTATCATGGTCACCTATTGTGTTTGTAAATAAAAGTTGGCTGTCTGTGATTTTTTTTAGAAGCTGTCCATAAAAAATAAAGTTATCAGCCCTGCCGCCACTGATGAAGTGACCTACGAGAGGTGCGCCATCTCTGAGGGCTTCACCTCAGGCCTGATACTTTTCTTGTTCTATTTACGGTATATCAGAAACCAGTACACAAATGTGAAAAGAGCCTTATGGTGAGGTCAGTGATTTTCACTCAGCCTCTTATATTAAAAAAATGTAGAATTTTACATGAAATCTTTGCTTGTGTTCTTAGGGTCGTACCTTTGGTGGCTTGTTTTCAAGGCACAAATAGCTGGGCTGGGCATGCAATGGTTATTGTTTATATACATTTCTGTGGCATAATGAAGAACATATAAAGCCGATTATTAGCACAGCCTAATTGTCAAGTATGCCTTATATTCAAAATCCTGAACTTAGTAGACATCAAAAGTCTTTTGCGATGATTTACCAATACTTGTGTGATTGTGCAGTCTACAGTATATCTTTAATGTGTGGCGCATGTGCAATCCTTGCTGTGTGTCCTTCACTAATATGCTCTTAATGGAATGCAGATAATGGATGCTCTTATCTCCCATCCCCCACTTCCCCTGCTCTCCAGTGTCTCCTCTTTCTCTTCCAGTCATCTTGATCACTGTCAGTTTCTCACTGCCCTCAGCAGCACTATTGAACATTATCTTCACCCATTAGTGCCCCACCTAGATTTCTCCTTGTTCTTGAACTTCTAATGCCCAGCTTTGTCCCAGCTTCCTCCATCTGCCACTACCCTTGTTTACTTTTCCTTCCAGGCCATGTCTTCTGGGTCCCATGATCACTCACATGGACCCCAGGAGCCTTAGGCAGAGGGTTGGCGTAGATGTCATTACCATGTGTACAGCATGACCTAACACCTCCCAAACTGCTGCATTAATCTGTGTCAGAATTGTAATGCTTGATGGCAATGTAATTACTGACTTTGAACCCTAAAATTCCTAAAATGAAAAAAAGGATGATAAAAATTAAATGTGAGGCTTCTTTAAGGCCATCATAAAGAAACTGGGGCAATAAAGCGATAATAAACAGAAATAAGTATAATAAAATCGCACAGCTTGGTTTAGTCTTAAATGGAATATGCGAGACTTTTGTTATTTTTTTCTTATGGGTCTACGAACTTAGGTAGGTAGTTGCTAATTATTTGCCTTTTCTACCCGTCGATGATCTCTGCCATTTCATAGCGGTCACAGATTCTTCTGCTTCCGGTGACATCATGTCGACAGAACAATGTCTTCTCCTCTGCCTACGGGGTGTCGCTGCTGATGTCATGCTGTTCGACACCTGGGTCCCCTCTGTCTTACTTCGGGGAACCAGCTATCAGTCTAGCATAATGTCCGCAGTGACGCCTTGTCGACAATGCAGAACGGAAAAGGAAGAACTGCTGTGTTGATGTGAAGTGAAATGAAGCAGGAGAGTCAGCAAAGATCATCACCAGACAGAACAGGCAGGTATAACATTATCAACTATTTGCAGGATATCACCTTTAAAGGGAAACTGTCATGTCCTCAAATGCTATTAACCTGCAGATATGGGGCTAATCTGCAGGATAATAGCATTGTAAAGCTGTGTGGTTGCTGCACTGAATGATCGGCTGCTTGGACAAAAATAATTTTATTCCTCTCATCAGCCTCAGGCTTTCAGTCATAGAGGTGTAGTCGACATGGCCTCAGTCACCGCTCATACATAGTATGTGGCTGCTGAACCACACCCCAGCACTGACCGACAGCTGACTCTGTACTGATGCACTGTGGGGTCAGCTGTCAGTCAGTGCTGGGGCATAGTTACAGACATTGGTCACTATGTACTGAGCTGTGGCTGAAGCTGAGATGGCTGCGCCTAAATGACTGAAAGCCAAGGCTTTCATTTCCTCCCAGTAGTCAGGCTATCAGTGAGATGTGTACATGACTTTAAAACACTATTAGGCTATGTGCACACGCTGCGGATTTTGCTGTGGTTCCGCTGCGGTTTTGGCCCTGCGGAACCGCAGCAGTTCCGCAGACATGGTACAGTACCATGTAATCCTATGGGTTTTCAAAACCTCTGTGCTCACGCTACGGTTTTTTCCGCGCGGTTTTGCAGCGTTTTTTTTCCACAGCATATCAATTGTTTCTGTGGATTCCGCTGCGGTTTCACACCTTTAACATAGTAGAGGTGTGAAACCGCAGGGCAAAACCGCAAGGAAACCGCAGGTCACTTTACCTGCGGTTTTACCTGCGGTTCCGTGGGAAAAAACCCGCAGGTGAATCTGCAGCGTGTGCACATAGCCTAAATCTGCAGATTGACCCCATATCTTCAGGTTAATAGTGGGGTTTGTTTCACATGACAGGTTCCATAAGTTTCACGATTTCGAACAGTAGCTACTGCAAAGCTCCTATACTTCTTTATTACAGTATGGGAGATGGAAGGTGATAACCACATCTCAGTGCCACATTTTTTGCCCAGAGATTCTGTACTACATATCTCAAGTACACTAAAGAGTATAATATATAAGATATGCTTGAAAAATCGTGAATAAGCATCAACTCCATAGAGTTTTGGACTTGAAAAATGTTTCTAGACAATGTGAAGATACTACTCAAAATTATGAACATTCGCTTAATTTGTAATTTTTCATAAGAAAAACAAAAGGATTTCTATGCTTGTAATGTGGATGAGATTTCACAAAAGCCCACCCACATGGGTACGTCTTGTGGACATTAGTGTACCCTCCTCGTTTTTAAAACAGAAGACTCTTCAGGAAAAGGACGTCATGTCTTGTCATCTTTTTAGACGTCTTTGTGGCGTCTTTGCCACAGATGTCTCTCTTTTTTTATAATAATTCCATAGATTAAATGAAATCAGACGAAATCTACCTGAAAAAAACAACTTGTGCACCCCCTCATAATGATAATGGTCCTTGGACTCCCAGTGCTTATTAACCCTCCAATTCTTCTCTGTTTCCAAGAAAGGGATTCAAATGTGTCTGCTCCTTGAAGAAATGTAGGAACTCTCGTAATATGAAGGGTGCCTTGGCTATGGGGTGGGAGGCTCCATGTGCAGGGCCCCTATGCTGGGGTTACATACTGTAATAATGATGTGTTTGCGTTCTGCAGACGTGCTGTACTGCCTCATGCCGGCACGATTTGTTCCATACACAGCACATACGGATTCACCTGTCTGATAACAGTGTTCCAGGAAATTTTTCCCATGCTTGTGACATTTTTACATTTCCTATTTTCGATATTTTTTTCCTCCTGTGTAGCACGTGCTGCTGCATATTTCTGATAGTGTGAGAATTATGTCATTTATAGGGGAGCAGGTGGCGGGAGCAGAGTGCAAGCAGACTAAGCTGCAGTAAGAAGGTAATAAAATATGAAGGCGCAAACTACAGATAATGCATGTTTAAAGAGAATCACTATTCTGTTACTGAACAATAATACCCCAATATTACCACTAATACAACTATAAAATACCCAAATAATTCTGCAACATCTTGACATGACCACCACATTGTGTCAGAATAATACTGTTATTGTGAAAGATGACACAAGATAGATCACGTAGAATTCCTCCGCTGCCACCACATGCGACGAACCCACACCTCGCTACCCTGCCTGACGTCACTATTACGTTCTGTGCCCCTTGGGAATGGATCAGCTGGGCACAGTTTAACACACACCCCCTGTCCACAGAGGTCCAGGGAGGCACAGGGAGTGAAAGGATGTGGCCCACGCAGTCACTGACATCGCACCACACTCGCTCACAACCCTGACAGGCTGAGAGGCCCCTTTTACTAGCACCAATGAAACAGAGCGCTGCCAGCCCGGTAGGACTGCCACCTGTTCGTAGTTCGATGTAAACTCAGTCCTTTAATAGGATTATACTGGGACAGACACCAGCATGGGAAGGTACACCGAGTAAGGCTAGTTTCACACTAGTGTTACCAGGCGCAGCGCAGGGCCGCAGCTAAGCTCCACCCCCTACCACGCCCCCTCCGGTCAGCTCCTCCTATTGTCGCATGACGCTGCATGCGATCAGCGTACCCTATATTTAGCGTTGGATACACTGGCCGTGCACTGGTATGTTTTTGCTGGCGTATGCGCCCTTTTTGCGCTATGCCGACGTGCGCCAAACGCACTGTGTTGCATTTGTGTTGCATTTTTGTGCACTCGGCGCAGCACAAAAAGGGCGCATGCGCCGGCAAAAAGATACAAGCGCACAGACAGCGTACTCAGCGCTAAATATAGGGTACGCTGATTGCATGCAGCGTCATGCGACCATAGGAGGAGCTGACCTTAGGGGGCGCGGCCAGGGGCAGAGCTTAGCGGTGGCCTTGCGCTGCTCCTGGTAACGCTAGTGTGAAACTAGCCTAACGGACGTCTAGATTCGTGGATCGAGATATAAGAGCAGTCCAAGGTTAAATTATATGTTTAGTCGCCTTAAGGGCAATTATCAGATATGCAAATACAGATAGTGGCAGGACAAATGACATAATCAGAATATATAGCAATTATTGAGTGATGTTAGATCATGGGTGCGCTGGGCCGCATTGGACATGGACTGCCAGCTGTCTTCATGGTCCCTTCTCTGCACATTACTTGACTCATCTCCCACTTTTGAAGTGACCAGCAAGAATTACATAGAGAACAACCACATGGCCTAAAGGTACTGTCACACTTAGCGATGTACCAGCGATCCCGACCAGCGATATGACGCGGTCAGGATCGCTGGTACATCGCTAAGTGGTCGCTAGTGAGCTGCCACATAGGCAGATTTCACCAGCGACATCGCTGGGGACGGGGGTCGCTACTTACCTGTCACACTAGGCGATCCTGCGTCCTCCCGCCCGGCTCCACGCTCGTCGCTCGTCTCTCCACAGGAAGCGCCGCAGGAAGCTGACGACGAGAAACGGTCCTGGACGTTCTCGCACAATCAGCGATAACCAGCGGGGGAGCGGGTAGTAGGCAAGTATCAGACACAGCGATGTCGCTAGCAATATCGCTATAACATCACAAGTTATAGCGATATTGCTAGCGATATCGCTTAATGTGACAGTACCTTTATACTATCCTTTATCCCCTTTGAGTCACTGCCCTCTGGGCTGAACTTAAAACTCCTCCCCTTTCCTCTGGCTGCTAAAAACTCCAAACTCTAAGATACATAGTAACATAGTAACAGTTATTAAGGCCGATAAAAAACAATAGTCCATCCAGTTCAGCCAATAAAATTCTGTCAGAATAAATCCCCAGATCTACTTCCTTCTAAAGAACCTAACAATAACTGTAAGATACAATATTGTTACGCTCCAGGAAGACATCTAGGCCTCTCTTGAACCCTTCGACTGAGTTCGCCATCACCACCTCCTCAGGCAGGGAATTCCAGATCCTCACTGCCCTAACTGTAAAGAATCCTCTTCTATGTTGGTGGAAAAACCTTTTCTCCTCCAGACGCAGAGAATGCCCGCTTGTGACCGTCACCTTCCTTGGTATAAACAGATTCTCGGAGAGATATTTGTATTGTCCCCTTATACATGGTTATTAGATCGCCCCTCAGTCGTCTTTTTTTTAGACTAAATAATCCTAATTTTGCTAATCTCTCTGGGTATTGTAGTTCCCCCATCCCCTTTATTAACTTTGTTGCCCTCCTTTGTACCCGCTCTAGTTCCATTATATCCTTCCTGAGCACCAGTGCCCAAAACTGTACACAGTACTCCATGCGCGGTCTGACCAGAGATTTGTACAGAGGCAATATAATGCTCTCATCATGTGTATCCAGACCTCTTTTAATGCACCCCATGATCCTGTTTGCCTTGGCAGCCGCTGCCTGGCACTGGCTGCTCCAGGTAAGTTTATCATTAAGTAGGATCCCCAAGTCCTTCTCCATGTCAGATTTACCCAGTGGTTTACCGTTCAGTGTGTAATGGTGATATTTATTCCTTCTTTCCATGTGTATAACCTTACATTTATCATTGTTAAACTGCATCTGCCACCTTTCGGCCCAAGTTCCCAACTTATCCAGATCCATCTGTAGCAGAATGCTATCTTCTTTTGTACTTACTGCTTTACATAGTTTTGTATCTGAAAATATCTATATTTTACTGTGTAAACCTTCTATCAGATCGTTAATAAATATGTTGAAGAGAATAGGTCCCAACACCGACCCCTGCGGTACCCCACTGGTCACAGCGACCCAGTTAGAGAATATACCATTTATAACCATCCTCTGCTTTCTATTACTAAGCCAGTTACTTACCCATTTACACACATTTTCCCCCAGACCCAGCATTCTCATTTTGTGTACCAACCCCATGTGTGGCACGGTATCAAACGCTTTGGAAAAATCAAGATATACCAAGTCCAATGACTCACTTTCGTCCAGTCTATAGCTTACCTATTCATAAAAACTGATTAGATTGGTTTGACAGGAGTAATTCCTCATAAACCCCTGCTGATATGGAGTTAAGCAGTTATTATTGAGATAATCCAGAATAACATCCCTCAGAAACCACTCAAATATTTTACCAACAATAGAGGTTAGACTTACTGGCCTATAATTTCCAGGATCACTTTAAGAGCCCTTTTTGAATATTGGTATCCAATTTGCTATGCGCCAGTCCTGTGGAATCAATATCACCATTACACACTGAAAGGGAAACTACTGGGTAAATCTGACATGGAGAAGGACTTGGGGATCCTAATTAATGATAAACTTACCTGGAGCAGCCAGTGCCAGGCAGTGGCCACCAAGGCAAGCAAGATCATGGGGTGCATTAAAAGAGGTCTGGATATACATGATGAGAGCATTATACTGCCTCTGTACAAATCCCGGGAAAACCGCATTTTAAATTCCCGCGATTTTCCCGTGGAAAAACTAGCGATTTGCAAGCGTAATTAGCTTGCAGAATGCTAGCGTTTTCCAAGCGATCTGTAGCATCGCTTGGAAAACTGATTGACAGGTTGGTCACACTCGTCAAACACAGTGTTTAACGAGTGTGACCAAATTTTACAATTGAGGCTTCCTATGCAGCATCAATAGTAAAAATATCTAATGTTAAAAATAATAAATAAAAAAAAATAACAAATCGTGTTTTTCTTACCTTCCGACGTCCCGCGCTGCGTCCCCGATCATCGCGATTCTGGCGGCAGGTCCCGTTCCCAGTGATGCATTGCGGCAATGACCTTTGATGACGTCGCTGTCTCGCGAGATGCAACGTCAGCAAAGGTCATTATCGCAATGCATCACTGGGAACAGGAGCTGCCGTGTGTGTCGCTGAAGCCTGCTGACGCTGCGAGGGACGTCGGAAGATGAATATAACCCGATTTTTTTATTTTAATTCTATTTTTTACAGGGATATGGTACCCAGAGCCAGGAGGACAGTCTCCTCTCCTCTCCTCCGGACCGTGGGTACCATCCGCAAATGTTCAGCTTACTTTTCACATGGTGGGCACAGCCACATGCGGAAAGAAAGCAGAACAATGCATTCCGCCGCGGGAAAATCCGCAGCATTAGCACAGCATTGCAGAATCCCATAGGATTGCATGGGATGCTGTTTTTTTGTGTTTTCGCAGCAAAATCGCGCATTAAAAACTGCCGCGAAACCGCAAAAAAACTGCAACGTGTGAAGGCAGCCTTAGGGCAGTGAGAATCTGAAATTCCTTGCCTGATGAGGTGGTGATGGCGAAATCAGACGAGGGGTTCAAGAGAGGCCTGGATGTCTTCTTGGAGCGTAACAATATTGTATCTTACAGTTATTAGGTTCTTTAGAAGCACGTAGATCTGGGGATATATTTTAATGGAATATAGGCTGAAATGGATGGACAAATGTCTTTGTTGGCCTTTCTAACTATTTTACTATGTCACTATATAAAAATAAAAGATTATTATTATTTTAGAACACCGTTTTTGTAAACTTCGACAAGGCCACTGATCAGGTGCAGGAACTCAATGTGAAAGTACCGTAAGGTGGAGGCCTTACATTAGTAGCATCACTCCGGAGCTGCAATAAAAAGAATGTTATAATAGAGCTTTAACCTCTTAATGCCCAAATTACCATCAAAACATTCTCTAGCCACAAGTTCTTCTTTGAATCAATGACTATTTGAAAAAAAAGTAGCACATTAAGCTCACCTAACCCCCTCGTTCTGATGATCAGTAGGTCCTATGCTTGAAGTCTGATGCAGAATGCAAATGCAGTGATGTTGTTGCGTCACCTGGTGGGGACTCTGACGTTCCTAGCATGCTCCAGACCACCTGGGCACAGGCATAAAGCAGGTAGCTTACAAGAGTATTTAGTCCAGCTGACTGCATTGGTTATGTCTACAGTATACTGTATATGGTCGTTTAATGGTCTGTTCAAAAAGGCCGACAAAAATTGTGCACAGAACGAATGCTAATACAAATGTTCTTTGCGCATAGAGCATCATTGTTATTACCAACAATGCCATGGCAAACATCAGGACCACACGATCTCAGGGTGCCAATGGGGTTAAATAGGAAGCCCTCACACTCTGTTAACCATTTATATGATGTATTTACTTTTGACAGCAGCATCTAAGGGGTTAAACAGATAGGGACGGTGCCAACACTGATCGTGGCTAATGCACCAAGTTGTCAGCTATAGTGTACAGCTGACGGCTGCTGGATTGTCACCTGTATGGGGATGCTATTCTCTTATATCTCAGGTCAGTAAAAAGACGTATTGGCAGTCATTAAGTGGTCTTAAATATCCAATACTCTTTTTAGGTATGTTTTTATATATTTTTCTCTAAAGAAATGTGTGTTAAAATGACCAATAATACAACATACAAGGTACAAATACTGTCACTCCATGGCCGGATAACATAATACCTCCACATAGTGACCGAATAATACTACATACAAGGAACAAATACTACCACACCATGACCTGATCGCATATTACTACCACATAGTGACTGAATAATACTACATACAAGGAACAAATACCACCACACCATGACCAGACCACATATTACCACCACATAGTGTCCAAATAATACCGCAAACAAGGGACAAATACCGCCACACCATGACCAGACCATATATTACCACCACATAATGATTGAATAATACTACATAAAGGGAAAAATACCACCACACCATGACCAGACCAGATATTACCACCACATAGTGACTGAATGCTACAATACTGATAATTAATAAAAAAAAACCACAATACTAATTATTATTATTATTATTATTATTATTATTATTATACATTTATATAGCACCATTTATTCCATGGCGCTTTACATGAGAAAAGGGGAAATATAGACAAGTACAATAAACATGTGCAAGACAAGAGACACACAAGTACAGAAGGATAGATACAGAAGGATAGACGACCCTGTCCGCGAGGGCTCATAGTCTGCAGGGATAGGTGAGGATACACTAGGAGATGGTAGAGTGTTATGAATGGGTCACCGAGGAGAAAAAAGCAAAACAAGCTAAGCCACAGAAAACCAGAGCGGTTGGTAACTATGCAGATTGCAGATCCCTGATCTTACCACACAACTAGCAGTAGCCGTGGAGCGTGCCTACAATGTTCCTAGACGCCTCGTCACGGCGGAGGGCTAAATAAGCCTAAAGCAAGAAAAGGGAAAACTAACTGCCCCAGAGCAGACCCCAGAGGAATAGTCCCCACACATGTATTGACGGTGAAACAAGATGAAGGCACAAACACAGGCAGGAAAATAGGCTGAGCAAATGATGGGGCCCAAACTAAAAAGACAGGAAAGGAAAGACACTGTCTGCAACCTGCAAAAAACCCTACAAAAATAATGTCCAACACTTCTGATAGCAAAATTAACCCTGAAGTCACTAGACTTCTCCCACTATATCAGCACTCTGAAATATTCTGAGACAGAGCAAAAAGAGACCGAACTAGTAAGGGACAAAAAGCTAATTGGCTGGCAAACCACACAAAAAACTGAATAGACCAACAAAAACAAGTGTGAACATTAGCAGAAAAACTTAGCTTTAGATGACTGGAACCGAGCTGAAAACCAAGAGCTGACAAGCCAGAAGGAATCACCAGCAACTGAATAGGGCGTCGG
Source organism: Dendrobates tinctorius (assembly GCF_039654945.1). Classification (NCBI taxonomy): domain Eukaryota; kingdom Metazoa; phylum Chordata; class Amphibia; order Anura; family Dendrobatidae; genus Dendrobates; species Dendrobates tinctorius. The sequence continues at coordinate 2,999,180 of NW_027361800.1, forward strand.
CTGTCTTAAATCCAATCTGAGAATTCTGAGATCCAGTCGTCATCCTCATTCTCAGGTGGCAGATCTCCACCGATCAAACCAGCCGCACCACCTCCCGTCACCACCAGAGGGAGTCCAGAAGGGGAACTCACAACTGGTGAACCAGAGAATAAACTCACAACAGTAGAGCTGGTTGTGCGGTGGTTCAGTAGACATGATCATTGCAGGCTGTAGGCTTGTTGGAACAGGTGGGTCTTCAGGTTCTTCTTGAAAGTTTCTGTTGTTGGTGAGAGTCTGATGTGTTGCGGCAAAGAGTTCCAGAGTATGGGGGAAGCACGGGAGAAGTGTTATGAATGAGTCACCGAAGGAGGAAAAAACAAAAATACAAGCTAAGTCCAGAAAACCGGAGAGGTTGGTAGCTATCGGATTGCAGACCCCTGATCCTACTCACACACCTAACAGTAGTTGTGGGGGGTTCCTACGGTGCCCTAGACCCCTCGTTCACAGCCGGAGAACTAAATAAGCCTAAAGAAAGAAAGGGGAAATCTAAACTGCCCCAGAGCAGACCCCAAAGCAATAGACAGCCCCCAACATGTATTGTAGGTGAAAAGCAGATGAAAACACAAACACAGACAGAAAGACAGGTTGAGCAAACGATGGGGCCCAACTAACTAAATAGGAAAGGACAGAAAACATGCTGGCTGCAATCCGCAAAAATTCTGCCAAAATAATGTCCAACACGTCTGATAGAAAAAAGGCCCTGAAGTCACTAGACTTCAAAATCACTATATCAGCACTCAGGTATATTCTGAAGACTGAGCAAAAGATCAACTTGACCAGAGACAAAAATGGAGCTCAGCCTGTACCAACAAGGGCAGGCAGAACACAAACACTAAGTAAACAGACAATATCTCATGGAAAAATAAGAGAGCAAATACTTAGCTTTCAGAAGACAGGTACTGAACTGGTTTGCAAGAGCTCAGAGCAGAAAGGTTCACCAGCACCCCTGTAGGGCGTCGGCTGCCTTATATCCACTCAGTGATTCCGGGTGTCCAATCAGGCTCCACCTGTTCAGATGACAGGTTCTTCCCAACCCAATCAATCTCACTACCTCTCCTCACCAGCAGAGGGAGTTCATGAGACATCAACAGTGAAGGGGAAAATGAACTCACAACAGAGAAGTCTTGTATGCGGTTGTGGGAAGAAGAGATAAGGGGGGAGTAGAGAAGAAGATCTTGAGAGGATTGAAGGTTGCGTGTGGGTAGGTACCGGGAGACCATGTCACAAATGTATGGAGGATCTCTTATGGAATAAAATTCTTGGACTTATGTGCGCTGCTAGACAGAATATCAAATCCAGATCACGTAGATAAATTAACCTTTTATTGTCCAGCGCGTTTCGAAGAAGGATATATGTCATCCCCTGAGGAAGAAGTGTTATGGACTTTGAAACGCGTTGGCAAATAAAAGGTTAATTTATCTACGTGATCTGGATTTGATATTCTGTCTAGCAGCGCACATAAGTCCAAGAATTTTATTCCATAAGAGATTTACGTGGCGGTCACTGTGTGGACCGTTGGACGTGCAGCAGGCTGACAAATTGATCCTATATGCTCAGCTCTCTCCTGGAAAGGGTGAGTATATCTCTTTATTGTCTTTCATAAATCACCCGGATAAGACCCTATTGCGCTCTTTTTTTTCTATAGTTTGAATAAAATGTATGGAGGAGACAGATTGTGAATGGCTTTGGTTAGGGTTTTGAACTGGAGCCTCTGGGCAATAAGAAGCCAGTGAAGGGCCTGGCATAGGGGGTGGCTGGGGAATAGCAGAGTGTAGGATGGACTAGAGTGGTGCCAGAGTGCTAGAGGGGAAGCCAGAGAGTAGGAGGTTGCAGTAGTCGAGGCGGGAGATGATAAGGGTTTGCACTAGTGTTTTTGTGGTTTCATAGTTGAGGAATGCACGGATCCGGGAAATATTTTTGAGTTTTTGTCAGCAGGAGGAGCCAAGGGCTTGGATATGTGGCTTGAAAGAGAGGACAGAGTCGAGGATCACCCCAAGGCACCGAGCATGCGGGACTGGGGAAAGCGATCAGCCAATGACATTGATTGATAGGTATGGTAGAGTGAGATGGGGAAAAGATAGATGATGAATTCTGTTTTGTCCATGTTCAGTTTGAGAAAACGAGCAAAAAGGAAGGCTGAAATAGCAGACAGACATTGTGGAATTTTGGTCAATAAGGAGGTGAGGTAAGGTCCAGGTGTCTAATATTACAATTTGTGCCATTATACACAGGTGCACTGTACATAGATATACAGTGTATAGTGTCAGTGTACAGGTAATACAGTGATCATCAGTGACATTATACACAGGAGCTCTGTACATAGATATACAGTGTATAGTGTCAGTGTACAGGTAACTCACTGACTCACTAGTGACATTATACACAGGAGCTCTGTATATGCTGTCAGTGTACAGGTAATACAGGGATCATCAGTGACATACACAGCAGCTCTGTATATACTGTCAGTGTACAGGTAATACAGGGATCATCAGTGACATTATACACAGGAGCTCTGTACATAGATATACAGTGTATAGTGTCAGTTGTACAGGTAACTCACTGACTCACTAGTGACATTATACACAGGAGCTCTTTATATACTATATAGTGTAAGTGTTCAGGTAACACACTGGCTCACCAGTGACATCTTTAGCTGAAGTCCTTCATCTTCGCTTTTCTTCTTTATCCAGAGCAAAGCACTATCAATTCTTCCAGCCAGGACTCTTCTGGCGAAAATATGACAGTTATTCAAAGCACATTCCTCAATTTTTCCCCAACTTCTACACTTTGCCAGATGAAGAAAAAAACATCAGTGTCGTCCTGTACAGTAACAGGACCTACCTCCCACTAAAAACAGTATCCTCAAAAATAAAATACATCACAGCAGTAATAATATCCCTTAATTAGCCCCTACAGTAATAATGATCTGGAACCTTCCTGTAATAACGTCCCCCCCATACTGGCTCCCATGTTTCTCATTCCTGGCCCCCATGGGTCTGCGTCCTCCCATATGTCATCCAATCCTGACCCCATAAGCCTCCATCCTGCCCCCCATATGTCTCCATTCTTCCCCCCATATGTCTCCATCCTGCCCCCCATATGTCCTCCCATCCTGGCCCCATATGTCTCCACCCTGCCCCACCCCATTTGTCTCTATCCTGTCCCCCATATGTCTCCATCCTGTCCCCCATATGTCTCCATCCTGCCCCCCCATATGTCTCCTTCCTGCTCCCCCATATAAGTTTCCAGCTGCATCCTCTTCTCAACCATTTGAGGTGCGGACGCGCCGGCGCATGACAGTGACGTCATACGCCAGCAACGGGTGCGTTCATGTCAGCTGCCGGATTATGATTGGCTGGCGGCTTCTATTGAAGTGCAGTAAGCCGTCCTGTATGGCAATAGATTGCAAGTGAATATGCGTCCTCGGGGGGCGTGGCCTAGCGCACGATGTGAGAGGACGTGCAGTGGCGCTCTCCTGCCACAATCTCCCTTACTAATGATACCTGAGGCGCCGCCGAACGCTGAAATCGCTCCAAGGAGTGTGCAGAGATCCGGGGAGTAGCAGTGAGTGGAGGACGGTCTGGTGGAGAGGAGTCCTGCACGAGGATGACGCGCAGGAGACAGAAGGAGCTGGCAGCGTCGGGAAGCGCTCAGGCCCAAGGTGGCGCCGAGGCTGCAGAGGAGGCGGCAAGGGCGAGCGCGGCATATCAAAGACGGATGGAGGTGATCGCTCGGCTGGAACGCTTTGCGAGGTCAGAGGAGGCTGCTAATGAGAGGTCAGCGGCTGAAGGTGAGAGACCTGACACAACGCAGATCCCTGGGAAACAGCAGGAAGGAGGAGGCCAGCCACAGAGTGGTGGGGAGGAACAGAGATCCCCTGTTGTGGCTGCACGCGCTGGCCAGCTTGAACAGCCGGACACATTAGATATAGCAGAGCCGACGCTCAAAGATATATTTTCTGTGGTAATTTACAACAAGTCTGCCCTTGCGGCTTTGAACAGTCGTGTGGATGATTTAAAGGGAGAGATGGCTGCGATTAATGCTGCAGTGCGCAAAGTTGAACAGAGAATGGAGGTGGTGGAAGAACGTGTGGGGAGCGCTGAAGACCAGGTTAATGATCTGTTGAAAAGGGAAAAAAAGTATGTGCAGCGTATAGCTGAACTGGAATTTAAAACCGATGATCTGGAGAACCGCTCCCGTAGGAGCAATCTGAGGATTTTGGGGGTACCAGAAAAAGCGGAAGGAAATAACCCCACTGAGTACATTGAGTCATGGCTGAAAAATACTGTAGGAGGGGATGGTCTCACTAAAATGTTTTCCGTTGAAAGAGCACATCGTGTGCCCACTAGACCCCTGCCCCCAGGATCAGCCCCAAGAGTCATCTTGGCCAAAGTTCTGAACTATCGGGACCGGGATACTCTGCTGCGGAAAGCCAGGACCTGTGCGGAACTTACTATAGATGGCAATCGCATCTCCATCTACCCAGACTATTCTGCAGCGGTTCAGAAGCTCCGGATGACGTTTGGAGAAGTTAAAAGACGACTACGAGATATGGATGTGCGCTATTCAATGATTTACCCAGCTAAGCTGAGAGTTGTAGCTTTGGATCGAGTACACTTTTTTCAAAATCCAGAGGAGGCGACACTCTGGCTTGACTCTAACATAAAGAAGATCAGAGTGGGACAGTCCCATTGAAGCATACTCTGAGTGATGTTGAAATAGTGACTCACTGTGATTTAGTTTGAATTTGACAAGTTAATGGTCATCTCTGAGATGAAGTAATGCCATCTTGGTTTATGTGGGTTGTGTTCGGCGGCGCAACGATTATTGCAGTTTGATAAATGTGGACGGGAGAGTAGTTGGAGTGCATAGCTTGTATTGTTAGGCTGTAAAAACGCCCTCCTAGATCTCAAATAGAGAGGGAGAGAGAATTCTTTTCGGCTTAAATGTTGTGGGAGATAACTGGTTTTTTTTGGGTGGGGGAGAAGGATGAGAGTTATTTCAGTTGGAAGGTTGAGACAGGGGGTAGAGGCGGGAAGGGGGGGTGGGGGAGAGGGATGGGGGGAGGACCGAGACTTCAGGTATAACGTGTCAAATGTTTGGTATTGCAACATATCATGGGGGGTAGAATAAAAATTTTAAGCTGGTACGTTAGGGGTCTCGCTAAGGCTGGTTTCACATTTGCGTTTTTTAGCGCTGGAAAAAAACGCACACCTGCGCATGCGTTTTTTCCCCTATATTTAACATGGGTGCGCATACCTGCGCGCTGGTAAGCGCATGTATGCGATTTTCATGCGCTGCGTTTTTTTGGGGTGTGCGTTGGGATTTTCCAGACGCAGCATGTTGCATTTTTTGGCCCTGCAAAAAAGCGCATGCGCACATATGCGCACGTTTTGCGCTAAAGATGGCCATTATAGCCTATGGATGCGCATATGTGCGCACTGGCATGCTCATGTATGCGTTTTTTTGCATATGCGTTTTTTTTTTTAAACCATGGAATTTAGGGGTTTGGGTTAGAGTTAGGGTTAGTTAAGGGGGGTTAGGGTTAGGGTTATGGTCAGGGTCAGGGTTAGGGTTGGGGTTTGGGTCAGGGTTAGGGTTAAGTATGGTTTTGTTAAGGATTAGGGTCATGGTTAGGGTCAGGATTAGGGTTAAGTATGGTTTTGTTAAGGGTTAGGGTCAGGGTTAGGGTCAGGGTTAGGGTCAGGGTTAGGGTCAGGATTAGGGTTAGTTAGGGTTTAGGGTTTGGGTCAGGGTTAGGGTTAAGTATGGTTTTGTTAAGGATTAGGGTCATGGTTAGGGTCAGGATTAGGGTTAAGTATGGTTTTGTTAAGGGTTAGGGTCAGGGTTAGGGTTAGGGTCAGGGTTAGGGTCAGGGTTAGGGTCAGGATTAGGGTTAGTTAGGGTTTAGGGTTTGGGTTAGGGTTAAGTATGATTTGGTTAAGGGTTAGGGTCAGGGTCAGGGTTAGGGTCAGGATTAGGGTTAAGTATGGTTTTGTTAAGGATTAGGGTCAGGGTTAGGGTCAGGATTAGGGTTAGTATGGTTTTGTTAAGGGTTAGGGTCAGGGTTAGGGTTAGGGTCAGGGTTAGGGTCAGGATTAGGGTTAAGTATGGTTTTGTTAAGGATTAGGGTCAGGGTTAGGGTCAGGATTAGGGTTAGTATGGTTTTGTTAAGGGTTAGGGTTAGGGTCAGGGTTAGGGTCAGGATTAGGGTTAAGTATGGTTTGGTTAAGGGTTAGGGTTAGGGTTAGGGTCAGGGTTAGGGTTAAGTATGGTTTTGTTAAGGGTCAGGGTTAGGGTCAGGGTTAGGGTCAGGGTTAGGGTTAGGGTTAGTTAGGGTTTAGGGTTTGGGTTAGGGTTAAGTATGATTTGGTTAAGGGTTAGGGTCAGGGTTAGGGTTAGGGTCAGGGTTAGGGTTAGTAAAGTCATGGTTTGGGTAGTGTGAGGGGCCACCTAAAAATGTTGGAAAAAAACGCAAACGCGGTAAAAACGCGCTAAAAACGCATAAAAACGCTGCGTTTTTTTCATGCATGCTCATAAAAATGCTTGAAAAAAACGCAGCAGTTGTATGCTTATGTATGCGTTTTTTCAATGCGTTTTTTTGCGGGAAAAACGCACTGCAAAAAAAAGGAAGTGTGAAACTAGCCTCACATCTCAAAACGGGCCGCAATTTTACAATATCTGCTGAAGCTGAGGCCCTCAGTGATTTGCCTCCAAGAAACGCATCTGGTAAAAGACAAAGTAGCTATGTTACAAAAAAGGTGGGTGAGGAAGGCTTATCACTCGACGTACTCGGCCTATGCTAGGGGAGTGTCGGTGTTGATCCACACTTCTACTCCATATGAAGAAGTGGAGGCTATAATAGACAAGGATGGGCAATATGTGTTTATTGTATGTAAGATATTGAATAGACTATTATGTATTGTGTCTTTGTATATCCCTCCACCATTTTCTGGAAAGAAGATACAGGAAATTCTGGACTTATCCGGGAAATGGACTGGGGTCCCGTTGCTTGTAATAGGTGATGTGAATAATATTGCAAATGATCATTGGGATAAGGGTAAACATGCGGGGAGCAGAGAGGGAGGGAACGTGACACCTTTTGGAAATTACATGAGGGAAATTGGTTGGATAGACTTGTGGAGAGTTCGCAATATGGAGAACTACACTTACTCGTGCTACTCGGCGACGTATGGCTTCCTATCTTGCATTGATGTGGCTTTGGGAAATAAGGGGATGGATAACTTGGTACAGGAAGTGGAATATTTGCCCAGAGTCCTATCGGATCATTGTCCACTGGTGATATCTCTACAATTGGGAGAACGGGGGAGGTTGACAGGTATGGGTTGGAAAATTCATCCCTTTTGGCTACGGTTGCTGGATATGGGAAAGATAGGAGAGGAACTGGGAGAATTCTTTAGGATTAACGAAGGTAGTGCAGAGGGTCATGTAGTCTGGGATACTATGAAAGCGTTTTTGAGAGGGATTTTATTCAGAGAAGTGTCTCGATATAAGACTAGGTCTCAAAATCTAGACGAAGCAGTGATGGAGGAATTAAGGGCGGCGGAGGAAGCATTGGGTGCGCAGTGTACTAAAGCTACGCAGACCCGCATGAGAGCGGCCCAGTCGGAAGTTAATAAACTTCACATCCGTAAGGCGGAGAGACGGCGGGCATTTCAGAACGAGGCATTCTATGCAGAGGGTGAAAAAGTGGGGCACCTGCTCTCTGTGATAGCTTCGGCACAACGGGAATCCTCACATGTGTATGCAATTAAATCTAAGGAAGGTAATGTGGTTACACAGGGGGATCAAATTTTGGATGTATTTAAACAATTTTATAGTGAGCTATACTCCTCAAAGATACATAAAGGTCAAGAGGAGATGGACAGGTATCTGAGGGCGATTAAGCTTCCTAGACTAGGGGATGAAGACAGAGAATGGATGGATAGGCCGCTTGCAGTGGAGGAGTTGAGGGTGGCACTGGCGGACATGGCGGGAAATAAGGCCCCGCGGGCGGATGGCATTCCGGCAGAGGTGTATAAAATTTTTAATGAAGAAGTAATAACCAAATTGGAGAAGGTATTTAATGAGTCGTTGGAGAGGGGAATGTTACCTACATCTATGAGAGAGGCCATTGTGGTGGTCATTCCTAAAGCTGATAAGGACCCATTGAATCCGGAGTCCTACAGACCAATTTCACTCCTTACGGCAGATGTAAAGATTCTGGCGAAGGCCTTGGCCAACAGACTGACCCACGTGATTGATAAAGTAATCCACCCAGATCAATCGGGATTTATGCCCAATAAATCTACAGCAATCAATTTAAGGAGGCTATATTTAAATATGCAAATTCCAGCCGAAAATGCTGGAAAGAGAGTAGTAGTGTCTTTGGATGCCCATAAGGCCTTTGATTGTGTAGAATGGAAGTACTTATGGTCGGTTTTGATGGGCCTTGGGTTTGGGACCAAGTTTATATCGTGGGTGGGGTTGCTATACTCCTCTCCAACGGCAAAAATTAGAGTGAATAATGAATTATCTGATAGTTTCTCATTACATAGGGGTACGAGGCAGGGATGCCCGTTGTCTCCGTTGCTGTTTGCCCTCGCCGTGGAACCTCTGGCCACTAAAATAAGGGATGCACAAGAGATAAAAGGATTTGTCTGTGGAGTGAAGGAGGAGAGGGTGTCTTTGTATGCTGACGATATTTTGCTATTTTTGGAGGACTCAGGGGAGAATTTGGATAACACGGTGGCATTAATTGAGGAATTCGGGGAATTTTCCGGACTCAAAATCAATTGGGACAAATCGTGCATAATGCCCATTGATGAGGTAGATGGGGATATGGGGGAGGTGGGAAGGTCAGCAAAATTGAAGGTAGTTTCGAAATTTAAATATTTGGGGATACAAATCGCCCTTCCTTTGACTAGGTTTGAAGAACTTAATCTAAGCCCTTTGCTACAAAAAATTTGTTCCAAAATATCAGCATGGAATAAATTACATCTTTCGGTAATTGGAAGGGTGAACCTTTTAAAAATGATTGTGATGCCACAGCTGTTATATGTACTGCATAATTCTCCAATTTGGATCTCGCAGAGTAGGTTCCACAAAATTAAATCGCTGTTTGGTGAACTAATATGGGGGGGGGGAGCCCACGGTTTAAACAAGAAACTTTGCAGAGGCCGAAGGAGGAAGGAGGTTTGGCGCTTCCCAACCCCTGGGTATATTTTTTATCAGCACAATGCCAGCATATCGGAGGATGGGGGGTGGAGACGGGACAGGGACAATCGCCCAGTAATTTGAGATATTTGTTTGGAAAATGGCCTCTGGGAGAGAGTTTAGAAGGGGGGCAGTTTTTAAAATTAGGCTCTCGGTTTCCTACTGTTCTCCTAATTCATAAGGTATGGGAAAAAGTTAAACAGATAAGGGGTGTCACGGGCCTTACCAAATACTCTCCTGTATGGGATAATACAAATTTGCCAGAATTCGGGCAAATGGAAGGATTTGGGCCCTGGAGAGAGGCAGGAATCAGAAGGATGGGACAGCTAATGGGTCAGGGAAGACTTAAGTCATTTATGGAGCTGCAGACAGAATTCCAGTTACCGCATTCAAATTTGTTTCATTATAAAAGAATTCAGCATGCGTATCGGTCGCAATGTCGGAGAAAACTTATTGAGATCCAGTTTGATATCACGCTGGCCTCCATTTTGGAGAACAGTGTGACAAGGGGGGCAATCTCAGAAGTGTATAGAGATGTATTGTTCACTTTTCTAGTCAAACATCCCATCAAGTCTAGAGTGAAATGGGAGGTTGAATTGGGAGAGATAAATGACGATAGATGGGAATCTATTTTAGAATATGTGCCTAAGATTTCTATGAGCGAACCTGGGAGGATGTCTCAGTTATACGTAATTCATAGAGCTTACAGAACTCCTGATAGACTGTTCAAGATGGGTTTGAGGTCCGATTCCGAGTGTCCACGATGTTCGCAGGAACGGGCAGACATGCTGCACATTCTGTGGCATTGCCCTAGATTGTCTACGTACTGGACAGTCGTATTGAGTCGGATTGAATTGATATATAGTTGTGCAGTCCCCAGAGACCCTTTGGTCTGTATATTAGGGTATGTAGAGGAATTAGTAGCAGTATCCATGGTCAAACTGGCGATTGCTAGACTGTTCATAGCAAGGAAGTTGATCGCTCGGTTCTGGATCAGAGAAGAGCCTCCGTCTAGACGAGACTTTCTTACGCAAGTGGAGCATATAATTTCATTGGAAAAAAGTATTTATACTAAGAGAAATAAACTTGATGTATTTCATAAGATATGGCAGCCATGGGTAGAATGGAGTTAGATTTGTGGGGAGGATGTATTTTGATACATGTTCACAGATTTACCAGTGGAAAAGCCAAACTTCAAATGCCACAAATGCAAGCTTGTGACCCTGTTGGAGGAAAAGTTGCAAAATCTCGAAGAGAGGTTAGCTACATTGAAGATCATTAAGGAAGGTGAAGAGTTCTTGGACAGAGCAGAATTATCTCTTCATGTTACAGAAAGAGAAGAAATTTGAAGTGCACCTGAAGAAACAGAGGAATGGAGACATGTGACCCAGAGAAGCAGGAGGATCAGGAGGCAGTCAGCACCCATACTGCTCAGAAACCAGTACCAGGCTCTCACGCAGGAAAACAATGAAGAAATACATCAGGATAAGACTTTGCCAACAAACAGCAACCTTGTACGCCTTCAGAGTCCTCCTGGATGGAGAAAGAAAAATGTTGTGAAGAAGAAACGGAGAGTGGTGGTCATGGGGGATTCCCTGTTGAGAGGAACAGAGGCCGCTATCTGCAGACCGGATATAACTTCAAGAGAAATGTGCTGTCTTCCAGGTGCAAAAATTAAAGATGTGTCTGACAGGATATCAGGACTCTTCAGACCTACAGATGACTACCCATTCCTGCTACTACATGTGGGGACAAATGACACCGCAAGAAACGACCTGGAAACCATCTGCAGATACTTTGAAGACTTAGGCAAGAAAGTGAAAGAACTGGGAGCGCAGGTGGTCTTCTCTTCCATCCTCCCAGTGGATGGCCATGGAACAATGCGGTGGAATAAGATTCTGCAGGTGAACAACTGGCTACGTCGATGGTGCCGTCAGCAACGATTTGGATTTCTGGATCACGGAGTGAACTACTTATACGATGGACTACTTGCTAGAGATGGGGTGCACCTTACGAAGACTGGAAAGCAGGTATTTGGAAGTCGCCTTGCTACACTTGTAAGGAGAGCTTTAAACTAGAACAACGTGGGAAGGGAAGCAAAAGACCAGAAAAAGCCATACACCTGACAAATGCTATTGAGAACTTTGCTATTAGAAGTGGAAAGGAAGAACAAAGACGAAAGAATCTAATTAATAAAAATATTGGAGAAAGAGAAACCAATCACAAACTAAAATGTTTCTATACTAATGCACAAAGCATGGGCTACAAACAAGGAGAATTGGAACTACTAACACAGGAAAAGAAATATGTCATTGGAATCACTGAAACTTGGTGGGACAATACACATGATTGGAATACAAGACTAGAAGGATACAACTTATTTGCAAGAAACAGACTTGATAAACGAGGAGGGGGTGTCGCATTGTATGTTAGAAACGCGTATATCTGCACAGAGATTGAAGCTTCAGAGACTGGGAGTTCTGTGGAAACTGTTTGGGTAAGAATACAAGGACAGAACAATGGAAAGGACACCATTGTAGGCATTTACTACAGGCCGCCTGTGCAAGCTGAAGATATGGATGAACTCTTTATGCATCAAATGGCCAAGTTCTCCAAAAAATATGACATAGTTGTCATGGGAGATTTCAGCTATCCAGACATTTGTTGGGAATCTCTCTCAGGCAAAACTAACAGGTCAAGGAAATTCTTATCCTCTCTTGCTGACAACTTTATCTTCCAAAAGGTAAGGGAGAAAACAAGGGGAACTGCTACCTTGGATCTAATCCTTATAAACAGGGAGGAAATGGTTGAGGAGGTAAAAGTGGCTGGGACCTAGGAGGTAGCGACCATGCTATTTTAGAATTTTGGATAACTAGAGGCGGAAGACCTGTGAAGACTCAGACGTCAAGGTTAGATTTCAGAAAGGCAGATTTTATGGGATTCAGAAAGAGAATTGGAGGGATCCAATGGCTGGATATCCTTAAAGACAAAAATGTCCAGGAAGGATGGGAAATCTTGAAAAATGAAATTCTCAAAGCACAGTTGTTAACAATTCCGAAAAGAGGGAAGAATAGGAAGCATTTAAGGAACCAGGATGGATGAACACAGAACTTAAGCACATGCTAAAAAGGAAGAAAAAAACGTTTATAAAATGGAAAGAGGGAGGCATATCAAAAGAAGAATATAATGCTGTCTGCAGAACCTGCAGGGCACAAATCAGATTATCTAAAGCTGAAAATGAATTGAGGCTTGCAAGAGATGTCAAAAGCAATAATAAAGGATTTTGGGGATATGTCAAAAGTAAAAGAAAAGTCAAAGATGCTATAGGATTTTTACAGGATGAAAATGATGAAATGGTAAGACAGGATGTTGAGAAGGCTGAACTTTTAAATTCCAATTTTGCATCTGTTTTCTCTCAGAAAGGAAATGTAACATCAACTGTTATTCACTGTCCTATTAAGGGAATAGAAGAATCCAGGATATCTATAAACAGAAAGATAGTGAGGAAACACTTAGCTAACCTAAATGAATTCAAGTCTCCAGGTCCAGATGAATTACACCCCAGAGTACTGAAGGAGATAGCAGAAGAAATTTTTGAACCCCTCTCCATAATCTTTGAAAATTCTTGGAGAACAGGAGAAGTGCCAGAAGACTGGAGAAGAGCAAATGTTATTCCTATCTTCAAAAAGGGGAAGAAGGTGGACCCAGGCAACTATAGGCCGGTGAGTCTGACTTCTATACCAGGAAAGATCTTTGAACAAATTATTAAACAACATGTATGTCAATACCTGGATAAGAATGAAGTGATTAAGCAGAGTCAGCATGGGTTTGTAACTAATAAGTCATGTCAGACTAATTTAATTTCCTTCTATGACGGTATTACTGATTGGGTGGATCAAGGAAATGCTGTAGATATAGTATATCTTGACTTCAGCAAAGCATTTGACAAAGTCTCTCATACAATCCTTATTGAAAAAATGACAAAGTATGGAATGGACAAGGCAACTGTTAGGTGGATTCATAACTGGCTTAGTGATCGGACCCAAAGAGTGGTCGTAAATGGCTGCACATCCAGTTGGAAGAATGTCTTAAGTGGGGTACCACAGGGCTCTGTCCTGGGCCCTGTATTGTTCAACATCTTTATCAACGATTTAGATGAAGGAATTGAGGGTAAACTGATTAAATTTGCTGATGACACAAAGCTAGGAGGGATAGCTAATACTAGAGAAGAGAGAGAGAGGATTCAAAAAGATTTAAATAAACTGGAGAAGTGGGCAGCAACTAACAGAATGGTTTTTAACAGGGAGAAATGCAAAGTACTACATCTGGGCAATAAAAATGAAAAAAGCATATATAGAATGGGAGGAATAGGGCTAAGTGACAGCACATGTGAAAAAGACTTGGGTATACTAATAGATCACAGACTGAATATGAGTCAACAGTGTGATGTAGCAGCAAAAAAGGCAAATGCAATTCTAGGATGTATTAACAGAAGCATACAGTCTAGATCACGTGAAGTCATTATTTCCCTCTACTCCTCTTTGGTCAGACCTCATCTGGAATATTGTGTCCAGTTTTGGGCACCACATTTTAAAAAAGACATCAACAAACTGGAGCAAGTTCAGAAAAGAGCGACCAGAATGGTGACCGGTCTGCAAACCCTGTCTTATGAGGAAAGGTTGCAGGATTTGGGAATGTTTAGTTTGCAAAAGAGAAGACTGAGAGGAGACTTAATAGCTGTCTACAAATATCTAAAGGGCTGTCACATTGTAGAAGGATCAACTTTATTCTCATTTGCACAAGGAAAGACTAGAAGCAATGGGATGAAACTGAATGGGAGGAGACACAGATTAGATATTAGAAAAAACTTTTTGACAGTTAGAGTGATCAATGAGTGGAACAGGCTGCCACGAGAAGTGGTGAGTTCTCCTTCAATGGAAGTCTTCAAACAGAGGCTGGACAGACATCTGACTGGGATGATTTAGCGAATCCTGCTTTGAGCAGGGGGTTGGACCAGATGGCCCAGGAGGTCCCTTCCAACTCTACGATTCTATGATTCTATGATTCTATAGATGATGTTCATAATAAACAAGTATATATGGAGGTGGGAAAGAGTATCGGAATAGAAATGAGGAAGACACTGAAGGGGTCTCGGAGGGGGGGGATAGGGGGGGGGAAGGGGGGGGAGTTTTGTTCATAAAAATTTATGATTTTATGTGAACAACTGCTTGATGTCATATGATATACTTGTTATCATTTAATAAAAATTTATCTGATTAAAAAAGAATATGCGTCCTCGGATGCACGTTTAGTTGTTAGCAAATGGCTGAATCCAGACCCTGGTGTCCGGCGAGGAGAGGGGCCCGGACCGGGTCCCCCTCTTCACCGGACCCCATACCCTAGTAAGGGCAGTAATGCCCTGATGGTAGCCCTGCGTCCCAGAGCACGTTCGATCTGTCTTCATCATTGCAATGTGTGGCCCCGTCGGCGCATATGGCTAGACCCCGTTTTGCGGGGAATTTTGGACATGTGCCCCGATGAGGACACAGAAAGCAGTGTGAAAGCACCCTTAGATCGCTCAGTGTACATTGATTTGCCTGTGTAAAAAGGTTGTGTCATACTCCGGTTGGTTCATGAAACAGACCCTTTGCTGGTTTCACACTTCTGCCACGTGTCTTCTGATAGGCTCAGCAGCCTGATAGGCATATAGCAATTTTAGGTCAGGAGGCCTACATACATACCAGGCCGTGTAGAGATAGTGAAGCCAGCCTTAGAGTGTGCCCATTTGGTTCACACAACCTTATTTTTAGGCCTGGCTGTGAAAAAATAAACCATGCACGTACCAATTCATTCAGTGGGGAAGTGCAGGGGTTTTTTTCACAGCGAAATTCTGTATGAGAAAAAATTGCAGCATGTGCTAGGGTCCTACGTGAGTTGGATGAGCCTCACCCAATCAAATCTATGAGGGCACTAAATAAATGGGAAGCCTTTCTCATTGTTGGAAAATGTAACTGTAGATTTACAGGGATGGAAGAGCCCAGAGCTGTGCATAAGCTAATGGGTCCCCGAGCGCTGAGGCCACGCCGCCATTGTGACTCCAATGCTGCTGCACTGATGTTGCCCACTATCTGCTGCCCTCTTACTGATGAATGGACGGCATTTGTACGTTAGCACAATGGACCTTTTATTGGATCAGCATATTGAGTGCAAATTGTTCTGCATCTGTATGGCATTTACAACAGTTTATTTGCATGCTTCGTTCGCCATTGATTCAGTGCATTTTACATTCTTGAATGAGTTAGTGTTTTGTGTGGTGGATTTTTTTTCTAATGTATCATTTTTAATTCTTTAAATCTATTTAATTTTCTTATTTCTGTACACTATTTTGTCCTTATATTTAATAACGCTTAATAAAATATAGAAGGGACTGTCTCTTAGGTCTGTTTGTTCTTTATAAATCTACTTTTTGCTATTTTACATGTAAAGTTATTTTGTTACTAATCTGACATTCCTGTCTTGTTCTTTTTTCCAGGATTACGGAATCCCAAAGTCAGCAGGACAGATTGCAGATGATAGCGGTGAGTCCTTTATGCTTTTGTGTACAAAATTAGAAAACTGCAACTAAAAGTAGATATTGTCATGCTCCTTGCTGCGCTGTTCATTGTATGTCGCTGACATGTAGTTCCACATTACTGCCTGCAGATGTCACTTCATTGTCAGTAACGTTACCATACCACTGGAAATTGTGCAGATTTCTTCTCTAAGGCTGGGATCACACATGTGAGAAACAAGGCCGAGTCTAGCATGTCAATACCCGGCACTGCCGCTGGCACTCAGATAGGAGCCAGGGGAAGAGTCTTGAGGAGATCATTTGCATATTCCCAGTGCCTTCTGGGATAAGTGAAGAGTCTCCGCGAGCTCAACGATCACTGGGTTTTGGCCGTTGCAGCTGAAAAGAGGAAATCGGAAAACCAGGGGAAGAGTCTTGAGAAGATCATTTGCATATTCCCAGTGCCTTCTGGGATAAGTGAAGAGTCTCCGCGAGCTCAACGATCACTGGGTTTTGGCCGTTGCAGCTGAAAAGAGGAAATCGGAAAACCAGGGGAAGAGTCTTGAGGAGATCATTTGCATATTCCCAGTGCCTTCTGGGATAAGTGAAGAGTCTCCGCGAGCTCAACGATCACTGGGTTTTGGCCGTTGCAGCTGAAAAGAGGAAATCGGAAAACCAGGGGAAGAGTCTTGAGGAGATCATTTGCATATTCCCAGTGCCTTCTGGGATAAGTGAAGAGTCTCCGCGAGCTCAACGATCACTGGGTTTTGGCCGTTGCAGCTGAAAAGAGGAAATCGGAAAACCAGGGGAAGAGTCTTGAGGAGATCATTTGCATATTCCCAGTGCCTTCTGGGATAAGTGAAGAGTCTCCGCGAGCTCAACGATCACTGGGTTTTGGCCGTTGCAGCTGAAAAGAGGAAATCGGAAAACCAGGGGAAGAATTTGGGCTCATCTTTCATCGTTTTTAAGAAATCTCAAGATGGAAGAGGCCAGGAGCCATTTGGTGAGCTGCATTTCTTGCTACATGTTCACAGACTTACCAGTGGAAAAGCCAAACTTCACATGCCACAAATGCAAGCTTGTGTCCCTGTTGGAGGAAAAGTTGCAAAATCTCGAAGAGAGGTTAGCTACGTTGAAGATCATTAAGGAAGGTGAAGAGTTCTTGGACAGAGCAGAATTATCTCTTCATGTTACAGAAAGAGAAGAAATTCGAAGTGCACCTGAAGAAACAGAGGAATGGAGACATGTGACCCAGAGAAGCAGGAGGATCAGGAGGCAGTCAGCACCCATACTGCTCAGAAACCAGTACCAGGCTCTCACGCAGGAAAACGATGAAGAAATACATCAGGATAAGACTTTGCCAACAAACAGCAACCTTGTACGCCTTCAGAGTCCTCCTGGATGGAGAAAGAAAAATGTTGTGAAGAAGAAACGGAGAGTGGTGGTCATGGGGGATTCCCTGCTGAGAGGAACTGAGGCCGCTATCTGCAGACCGGATATAACTTCAAGAGAAATGTGCTGTCTTCCAGGTGCAAAAATTAAAGATGTGTCTGACAGGATATCAGGACTCTTCAGACCTACAGATGACTACCCATTCCTGCTACTACATGTGGGGACAAATGACACCGCAAGAAACGACCTGGAAACCATCTGCAGAGACTTTGAAGACTTAGGCAAGAAAGTGAAAGAGCTGGGAGCGCAGGTGGTCTTCTCTTCCATCCTCCCAGTGGATGGCCATGGAACAAGGAGGTGGAATAAGATTCTGCAGGTGAACAACTGGCTACGTCGATGGTGCCGTCAGCAACGATTTGGATTTCTGGATCACGGAGTGAACTACTTATACGATGGACTACTTGCTAGAGATGGGGTGCACCTTACGAAGACTGGAAAGCATGTATTTGGAAGTCACCTTGCTACACTTGTAAGGAGAGCTTTAAACTAGAACAACATGGGAAGGGAAGCAAAAGACCAGAAAAAGCCATACACCTGACAAATGCTATTGAGAACTCTGGAGAAAGAGAAACCAATCACAAACTAAAATGTTTCTATACTAATGCACAAAGCATGGGCAACAAACAAGGAGAATTGGAACTACTAACACAGGAAAAGAAATATGATGTCATTGGAATCACTGAAACTTGGTGGGACAATACACATGATTGGAATACAAGACTAGAAGGATACAACTTATTTGCAAGAAACAGACTTGATAAACGAGGAGGGGGTGTCGCATTGTATGTTAGAAACGCGTATATCAGCACAGAGATTGAAGCTTCAGAGACTGGGAGTTCTGTGGAAACTGTTTGGGTAAGAATACAAGGACATAACAATGGAAAGGACACCATAATAGGCATTTACTACAGGCCGCCTGTGCAAGCTGAAGCTATGGATGAACTCTTTATGCATCAAATGGCCAAGTTCTCCAAAAAATATGACATAGTTGTCATGGGAGATTTCAACTATCCAGACATTTGTTGGGAACCTCTCTCAGGCAAAACTAACAGGTCAAGGAAATTCTTATCCTCTCTTGCTGACAACTTTATCTTCCAAAAGGTAAGGGAGAAAACAAGGGGAACTGCTACTTTGGATCTAATCCTTATAAACAGGGAGGAAATGGTTGAGGAGGTAAAAGTGGCTGGGACCCTAGGAGGTAGCGACCATGCTATTTTAGAATTTTGGATAACTAGAGGCGGAAGACCTGTGAAGACTCAGACTTCAAGGTTAGATTTCAGAAAGGCAGATTTTAAGGGATTCAGAAAGAGAATTGGAGGGATCCAATGGCTGGATATCCTTAAAGACAAAAATGTCCAGGAAGGATGGGAAATCTTGAAAAATGAAATTCTCAAAGCACAGTTGTTAACAATTCCGAAAAGAGGGAAGAATAGGAAGCAGTTAAGGAAACCAGGATGGATGAACACAGAACTTAAGCACATGCTAAAAAGGAAGAAACAAATGTTTATAAAATGGAAAGAGGGAGGCATATCTAAAGAGGAATATAATGCTGTCTGCAGAACCTGCAGGGCACAAATCAGATTATCTAAAGCTGAAAATGAATTGAGGCTTGCAAGAGATGTCAAAAGCAATAATAAAGGATTTTGGGGATATGTCAAAAGTAAAAGAAAAGTCAAAGATGCCATAGGATTTTTACAGGATGAAAATGATGAAATGGTAAGACAGGATGTTGAGAAGGCTGAACTTTTAAATTCCTATTTTGCATCTGTTTTCTCTCAGAAAGGAAATGTAACATCAACTGTTATTCACTGTCCTATTAAGGGAATAGAAGAATCCAGGATATCTATAAACAGAAAGATAGTGAGGAAACACTTAGCTAGCCTAAATGAATTCAAGTCTCCAGGTCCAGATGAATTACACCCCAGAGTACTGAAGGAGATAGCAGAAGAAATTTTTGAACCCCTCTCTATAATCTTTGAAAATTCTTGGAGAACAGGAGAAGTGCCAGAAGACTGGAGAAGAGCAAATGTTGTTCCTATCTTCAAAAAGGGGAAGAAGGTGGACCCAGGTAACTATAGGCCGGTGAGTCTGACTTCTATACCAGGAAAGATCTTTGAACAAATTATTAAACAACATGTATGTCAATACCTGGATAAGAATGAAGTGATTAAACAGAGTCAGCATGGGTTTGTAACTAATAAGTCATGTCAGACTAACTTAATTTCCTTCTATGACGGTATCACTGATTGGGTGGATCAAGGAAATGCTGTAGATATAGTATATCTTGACTTCAGCAAAGCATTTGACAAAGTCTCTCATACAATCCTTATTGAAAAAATGATTAAGTATGGAATGGACAAGGCAACTGTTAGGTGGATTCATAACTGGCTTAGTGATCGGACCCAAAGAGTGGTCGTAAATGGCTGCACATCCAGTTGGAAGAATGTCTCAAGTGGGGTACCACAGGGCTCTGTCCTGGGCCCTGTATTGTTCAACATCTTTATCAACGATTTAGATGAAGGAATTGAGGGTAAACTGATTAAATTTGCTGATGACACAAAGCTAGGAGGGATAGCTAATACTAGAGAAGAGAGAGAGAGGATTCAAAAAGATTTAAATAAACTGGAGAAGTGGGCAGCAACTAACAGAATGGTTTTTAACAGGGAGAAATGCAAAGTACTACATCTGGGCAATAAAAATGGAAAAAGCATATATAGAATGGGAGGAATAGGGCTAAGTGACAGCACATGTGAAAAAGACTTGGGTATACTAATAGATCACAGACTGAATATGAGTCAACAGTGTGATGCAGCAGCAAAAAAGGCAAATGCAATTCTAGGATGTATTAACAGAAGCATACAGTCTAGATCACGTGAAGTCATTATTTCCCTCTACTTATCTTTGGTCAGACCTCATCTGGAATATTGTGTCCAGTTTTGGGCACCACATTTTAAAAAAGACATCAACAAACTGGAGCAAGTTCAGAAAAGAGCGACCAGAATGGTGACCGGTCTGCAAACCCTGTCTTATGAGGAAAGGTTGCAGGATTTGGGAATGTTTAGTTTGCAAAAGAGAAGACTGAGAGGAGACTTAATAGCTGTCTACAAATATCTAAAGGGCTGTCACATTGTAGAAGGATCAACTTTATTCTCATTTGCACAAGGAAAGACTAGAAGCAATGGGATGAAACTGAATGGGAGGAGACACAGATTAGATATTAGAAAAAACTTTTTGACAGTTAGAGTGATCAATGAGTGGAACAGGCTGCCACGAGAAGTGGTGAGTTCTCCTTCAATGGAAGTCTTCAAACAGAGGCTGGACAGACATCTGACTGGGATGATTTAGCGAATCCTGCTTTGAGCAGGGGGTTGGACCAGATGGCCCAGGAGGTCCCTTCCAACTCTACGATTCTATGATTCTAGGAGCGTGTGGCCGCATAAGAATACATGGAACCGCACGCTCCGCTCCTGAGTTTCTCGCATGTGTGATCCCAGCCTAACCTAATCTTTATTGCAGTGGTTCAGACTACCGGTATTACACTACATTTACACTTAGTTCAATTCCAGAATATTATATTGAATAGGGGCTCAGCTGCAGTTTTTGGCAGTGGCCAGTCCTGTGCTGTTTACATCCGTCTCGTATTGGTTACCTATCCTATGGAGCACTACAGAGCGGATTTTTGAGTGATCGATTTGGGTCTAAGGAAACAGACCTCCCCCCATTTACAGTACAAGTAAGTTAGAAAAAGGTTATATAAAAAAAAAGAATTTTTTAAGACGCTCTATCTTACTTATAAAGGTTCTTGCTCCAGTTTTGATGAAACACTTTTTACGTTCTGCAGGTCTGCTAGTCCTTTCATTTGTGAGCGTCTGCTGTGCAGTGCTCCATATTCCTGAGCTCTGGCTCCTACCGACCCCCCACTATTGATTATCAGCCTTTTGCTTGGGGTCTGTTTACACAGCTGACTGTCGGCACTGCGCGAGCACCCATCGGTAAACCTTTACTGATCGGCTTACACAGGCAGACTGAAGTATGCATAGCCAGCTATAGTTCTGGGCGATGCCAAGTCCTGTTTACTTAGGATGATGCACCACCAAGAACAAGGATTTTTAGCATTGCACAAAAGATCACCTGACCCAGTGAATGATCGTCAGCCTGTTAACACTGAAAGATAGTTGTGAAATGAGTGTTTTTAAAAATACTTGTTCACGATTATCTTTCAGTGGAAATGCAGATTTTTGCACAGTGTACGCAGAAAGCTGTCACTTTATTGTGTGGGTGAAGTTAGAGAAGACTGACAGATAAATGAGCGACATTATCAAAAGTCTAGCAAGAGGCCCAGTAAGTCACAGACTACTGGAGTCAATGACTCTCTCCCTATTTTACATTGCCCTCAGATCTGGCGGTGTAAACCTGGTGACAGGTTCCCTTTAACTCCTTAGCAGGGCCATATTTAGTGTTCAGCCTGCCCTAGGTACTTTAAATATTCACCCCTCCCAATTAATGAAAATGGTCAAATTCCCTTTTGATAGACAGCTTTCTCTCCTGACTCTCCCATACACATGAACCCCAGGAGTGCATGAAGATTCAAGATTCAAAGGGAGAAGGAGATTATCAGCTGACAGAAAATGCCAGTAATGGCTTATATATTTTATTTTATGTTTAACTTGTTTTTTTACACATTAAAAGATTATTTGTATTTTGTTGGCGTGTTGTGAGAGCAATTATGTTTTTAATTTTCCATTAAGTGAGCAACAAGCTTGAAATTAGGACTATCCACAACTTGCAATTTTAGGCGCTCCCTCAACACATCTGTTCAGAGCGGCCTATTTACGTTCACTAATCTAAGTCATTCTATGTGTAAGTGTGCGTGTGTAGCCTGTTGTGAGCTCATCTGTTCATTCATCTTTTGTGTCCGAGGATCTCCCTCTTCTGGTGAAGGAAGGTAGTGAGGCTGATTTGGATGAAAGAAACCAAACACCTGATCAGGTGGATTGTGACTGGGTAACGGGAACTTCAGACTGGATATAAGGCAGCCGACGCCCTTCTGAGTCGCTGGTGATTTCTCTGCTGGATTCTTGGAGACCAGTCTGATTCCTGCTTCCCAAAGATAAGTTTTTGCTCTGCTATTGAACTTATTAGTTTTGGTTTTGTTTACCTTGTTTTTTGAGTTCAGCCATTCCCGGCCGGGGGTGTGCTGGATTCTTTTTCCTTGATCAGTGTTCTCTTTTGCTCTGCTTTCAGAATATTCTGAGTGCTGATATAGGGTTTGAAGTCTAGTGACTTCAGGGTCCTTTTTGCTTATCAGTTGTGTTGGTGATATTTTTAGCAGGGTTTTCTCGGATTGCAGACAGCAGCTTTTCTGTCCTGTCCTTTTTAGTTAGCTTGGGCCCCATCGTTTGCTCAACCTATCTTTCTATCTGTGTTAGTGTTTTCATCTTGCTTCACCGTCATTATATGTTGGGGGCTGCCTATTGCTTTGGGGTCTGCTCTGGGGCAGTCAGTTTTTCCCTTTTCTCTCTTTAGGCTTATTTAGATCTCCGGCTGTGACGAGGTGTCTAGGATCACCGTAGGAACACTCCACGGCTACTGCTAGTTGTGTGATAGGATTAGGGGTCTGCAATCCATTAGTTTCCAACCTCTCTGATTTTCTGGGCTGAGCTTGTGTTTTGTTTTTTCCTCCTCGGTGACTCAATCATAACAGAATCACCAGCCATACCGCAGATTCTAGGGTACTCAAAAGCAGGAAGGAATTGTTAAAGAGAAAAAAAAAGGTGTCAGAATTTTTTTTTTTTTTTTTGTGTATATTTTTTCCTCTTTTTCTCTGAGGCCGTAGGAGGAATATTTTTTTTTTTTTTTTTCTGATAGAGTTTAAGCAATTGTCTGATCGTGTGGAGCAGCTTGCTGCTATAGTGCGAGGAATTTCCGCCTATCTTGCTCATTCACACGCTGCTGAACCAAAAATCCCCACTCCTGATGTGTTTTTGGGGGATCGGTCTAAATTTTTGAATTTTAAGAATAATTGTAAATTATTTCTTGCCTTGAAGCCTAACACATCGGGGAGGTCTGCACAGCAGGTTAAAATTGTCATCTCCTTGCTGCGCGGCGATCCCCAGGATTGGGCGTTTTCTTTAGTACCAGATGATCCTATTCTAACTAATGTGGACGCATTTTTTCAGTCCTTGGGGTTGTTGTATGATGAACCTAATGCGATTGATCAAGCTGAAAAGACCCTGTTGGCATTGAGCCAAGGTCAAGATTCTGCAGAACTGTACTGTCAAAAATTCCGAAAGTGGGCGGTCCTCATCACTTGGAATGATGGTGCCTTGGCAGCTCTCTTTCGGAAGGGTTTGTCAGAAACCGTAATAGATACTATGGTGGGATTTCCTGTTCCCTCTGGTCTTGACGATTCTATGTCATTAGCCATTCAGGTTGATCGGCGTTTACGTGAACGTAAAATTATACGGGAAATGCTGCCCCCTGTTGAACAAATGTCTGAACCTATGCAATGTGATAGAGTTTTGTCTAGGGCGCAACGTCAGGAGTTTAGTAGCCATAATAAGCTATGTTTATTCTGTGGAGATGCCTCTCACATTATTTCTGTCTGCCCTAAACGAGAGAAACGTTTTGCACACACATTTGCTGTGGGTGGTGTACAACCTAAGTTTCTTCTGGCAATTACTCTGATCTGCTCCCTGTCCACATTTTCTGCTAAAGCCTTTGTGGATTCAGGAGCGGCCTTGAACCTAATGGATTTAGATTTTGCTAAATGTTGTGGTTTCCCTATGACACCCTTGCGGACGCCTATTCCTTTGAGGGGTATTGATGCTACTCCTTTGGCGAAGAATAAACCTCAGTTTTGGACCCAGGTGGTAATGCAGGTCGCCCCAGAAGATCAAGAAAATTGCAGATTTTTGGTGTTGCATAATTTGCATGATACCATCGTGCTGGGGTTCCCCTGGTTGCAAATCCATAATCCAGTTTTGGATTGGAAATCTGTGTCTGTGGTGAGTTGGGGATGTCGGTGTGCTCTTAGTGACACTCCTGTTTTCTCCACCTCTCCCCAGTCGCATGAGGTTCCTGACTATTTGGCTGATTTTTATGATGTGTTTAGTGAGAGTAAGGCTAGTTTCACACTAGCGTTTATGAGCGCAGCGACGGCCTGCGCACGGCCGCCGCTAAGCCCCGCCCCCTGCCGCGCCTCCGCCGGTAGCTCCGCCCACCGGCGCATGACGCTGCATGCGCCCTGCGTCCCCTATCTTTATCACAGGGGGCGCAGGACGTGCGCAGTATGCGTTTGGCGGAGCATGCGTCCTTTTGACGGTGCGCCGACCTGCGCCAAACGCAACCTGCTGCAGTTTGGTTGCGTCGGCGCACCGTCAAAAAGGCGCATGCGCCGCCAAACGCATACTGCGCACGGCCTGCGCCCCTGTGATAAAGATAGGGGGCGCATGCAGCGTCATGCGCCGGTGGGCGGAGCTACCGGCGGAGGCGGGGCTTAGCGGCGGCCGTGCGCAGGCCGTCGCTGCGCTCATAAGCGCTAGTGTGAAACTAGCCTTAGTCTGCGTCTTTGCCTCATCGTAGGAGTTATGACTGTGCAATTGAGCTGAGTCCGTGGTGTAAATTTCCCAAGGGTCGACTTTTTAATTTATCTGTACCCGAACATGAGGCTATGCGTTCTTATATTAAGGAGTCGTTGGAGAAGGGTCATATTAGACCATCCTCTTCACCCTTGGGTGCTGGGGTTTTTTTTGTGGCCAAGAAGGATGGTTCATTAAGGCCCTGTATTGACTATCGCTCCCTTAACAAAATTACTGTTAAATATCAGTATCCGTTACCCCTGATTTCTGACCTATTTTCTAGAGTTGAAGGTGCTTGCTGGTTTACCAAGCTTGTCCTCAGGGGGGCGTATAATCTTATTCGCATTAAGCATGGGGATGAATGGAAGACAGCGTTTAATACTCCGGAGGGACAATTTGAGTACCTGGTGATGCCTTTTGGGCTCACTAACGCCCCTTCTGTCTTCCAGTGCATCATGAATGATATTTTCCGGGACTTTGTGGATAAGTTTCTGATCATCTATTTGGATGATATTTTGATCTTTTCCAGGGATTGGGACTCTCATGTGGAACATGTTCGGACTGTGTTCCGGATTTTGAGGGAAAACTCCCTGTATGTTAAGGGATCGAAATGTCTTTTTGGTGTACAGAGGATTTCATTTTTGTGATTTATTTTGTCTCCGTCAACTATTGAAATGGACCCTGCCAAGGTACAGGCCATTTATGATTGGGTGCAGCCCACTTCTTTGAAGGCTCTCCAGAAGTTTTTGGGTTTTGCTAATTTTTATCGTAAGTTTATAGCCAATTTTTCTGTTATTGCCAAACCATTGACTAATTTGACTAAGAAGGGAGCTGATTTGCTGAATTGGTCTCCAGAGGCTGTTTCTTCTTTTCAGGAGTTGAAGCGGAGGTTCACTTCTTCTCCGGTTTTGCGACAACCCGATGTCTCACTTCCATTTCAGGTGGAGGTGGATGCTTCAGAGACTGGTGCAGGAGCTGTTTTGTCCCAAAAAGATCCTGTAACATCTAAAATAAACCCCTGTACCTTCTTTTCCCGAAAGTTCTCTCCTTCGGAACGCAACTATGATGTGGGGAATCAAGAACTTTTGGCCATGAAGTGGGCATTTGAGGAGTGGAGACATTGGTTGGAGGGAGCTAGACATCAAGTTGTGGTCCTCACTGACCACAAGAATTTGATCTACCTTCAGTCGGCTAAACGCTTGAATCCGAGACAGGCCAGGTGGGCCTTGTTTTTCACACGTTTTAATTTTGTGGTCTCCTTTCTTCCGGGCACTAAGAACGTTAAGGCTGATGCCCTCTCTAGGTGTTTTTTGGCTGATTCTCCTATTGTGACCAAGCCTGCTACCATCTTAGGTGAGGGGGTGGTTCTTTCTGCCATCTCGCCTGATTTGAGACGTGCTCTGGAGAAGTTTCAGGAGGATAAGCCTGAGCGTTGTCCCAGTGGTAGGTTATATGTTCCTGACCAGTGGAGGAGGAAAGTGATGTCTGAGGTTCATTGCTCCACGTTGGCTCGTCATCCAGGTATTTTTGGTACTAGAGATTTGGTGAGTCGTTCTTTTTGGTGGCCTGCCTTGTCTTGTGATGTCAGAAATTTTGTGCAGTCCTGTGGGACTTGCTCCCGATCTAAGCCTTGTTCTCGTTCTAGTGGGTTGTTGATGCCTTTGCCGGTGCCCAGGAGGCCATGGACCCATATTTCAATGGATTTTATTTCTGATCTGCCTGTCTCTCAGAGGATGACTGTTATCTGGGTGATTTGTGCTAGATTCTCTAAGCTGGTCCATCTTGTACCGCTCCCTAAGTTGCCATCTTCCTCAGAGTTGGTGCCCTTGTTTTTGCAACAGGTGGTTCGCTTGCACGGGATTCCTGAGAACATTGTATCGGACAGAGGAGTTCAGTTTGTCTCTAGATTCTGGAGGACCTTTTGTTCCAAGTTGGGAATTCAGTTGTCCTTCTCTGCATTTCACCCTCAGACCAATGGGCAGACGGAGAGAACAAACCAGACTTTGGAGGCTTATTTGACATGTTTTATATCTGCTAATCAGGATGATTGGGTTTCTTTTTTACCCTTGGCCGAATTTGCTTTAAATAATAGAGCTAGTTCTGCCACTTTGATGTCACCCTTTTTCTGTAACTTTGGGTTTCATCCTCGATTTTCTTCAGGGCAGGTGGAGTCTTCTGCCTGTCCAGGGGTTGACACTGTGGTGGAAAGAATGCAGAAGATTTGGGACCAAGTGGTGGATAAGTTGTCTCTTTCCCAGGAAAAGGCCCAGCGGTTTTCTAACCGGCATAGGACCATTGGTCCCCGGTTTAAGGTGGGTGATATGGTCTGGTTGTCATCAAAGAATATCTCTATGAAAGTGGCTTCTCCAAAGTTTAAACCTAGATTTATTGGACCTTACAAGATTTTGGAGGTTATTAATCCCGTCTCTTTTCGATTGGCTCTTCCTGTCACATTTAAGATTTATAATGTGTTTCATAAGTCCTTGTTGAAGAGGTTTGTTGAACCAGTGGTTCCTATGGCGGCACCTCCTGACCCTGTGTTGGTTGAAGGTAACATGAAATATGAGGTAGAGAAGATACTGGATTCCCGTCTGGCTAGATGGAGACTCCAGTATTTGGTTAAGTGGAAGGGTTATGGTCAGGAGGATAATTCCTGGGTCTCTGCCTCTGATATTCATGCCGAAAGATTGGTGCATGCTTTTCATCGGGCTCATCCTGATCGGCCTGGTGGCTTGGATGAGGGTTCGGTGACCCCTCCTCAAGGGGGAGGTACTGTTGTGAGCTCATCTGTTCATTCATCTTTTGTGTCCAAGGATCTCCCTCTTCTGGTGAAGGAAGGTAGTGAGGCTGGTTTGGATGAAAGAAACCAAACACCTGATCAGGTGGATTGTGACTGGGTAACAAGAACTTCAGACTGGATATAAGGCAGCCGACGCCCTTCTGAGTCGCTGGTGATTTCTCTGCTGGATTCTTGGAGACCAGTCTGATTCCTGCTTCCCAAAGATAAGTTTTTGCTCTGCTATTGAACTTATTAGTTTTGGTTTTGTTTACCTTGTTTTTTGAGTTCAGCCATCCCCGGCCGGGGGTGTGCTGGATTCTTTTTCCTTGATCAGTGTTCTCTTTTGCTCTGCTTTCAGAATATTCTGAGTGCTGATATAGGGTTTGAAGTCTAGTGACTTCAGGGTCCTTTTTGCTTATCAGTTGTGTTGGTGATATTTTTTAGCAGGGTTTTCTCGGATTGCAGACAGCAGCTTTTCTGTCCTGTCCTTTTTAGTTAGCTTGGGCCCCATCGTTTGCTCAACCTATCTTTCTATCTGTGTTAGTGTTTTCATCTTGCTTCACCGTCATTATATGTTGGGGGCTGCCTATTGCTTTGGGGTCTGCTCTGGGGCAGTCAGTTTTTCCCTTTTCTCTCTTTAGGCTTATTTAGATCTCCGGCTGTGACGAGGTGTCTAGGATCACCGTAGGAACACTCCACAGCTACTGCTAGTTGTGTGATAGGATTAGGGGTCTGCAATCCGTTAGTTTCCAACCTCTCTGATTTTCTGGGCTGAGCTTGTGTTTTGTTTTTTCCTCCTCGGTGACTCAATCATAACAGTAGCCCATTCACTATCTCCATCCATCCCTCACTCCCTCAAGATGGCTGGACCATCATTGTAAATACACCATTGTAAATACACACCTGTACTTTGTATATCCCCCACCTTATTGTAGATTGTAAGCTCTCACGAGCAGGGTCGTCTTATTTTGCTTTAATTATTGTATTATTGTTTACGTTGTTACTTATGACTTGTGTTTGAAACTGTTAAACTCTAAAGCACTGCTGAATATGTTGGCACTATATAAATAAAGATTATTATTATTATTATTATTATTATTATGTCACGGTACTGTTGCAGGCTCCTTCCTTATCCCTCAAGCTAGGGAGCATCCTAGTTAATCCCTGCTCCCCTGGATTACCCCAGATGGTGGAGACGCCGGGGTGACTTGCTTTGCCATGCTCCTATTTTACCCTTATCTGCTCCCTTCTCCACCCAGAAAGGTGTGAGACCGAAGTATATAGGAGTACACTAACCAGACAAACAAGGGAAGACAGACGGGGATAAATGAAAACTACAATCATACAAAATACACTCACCATACAGAAGAGTGGTACAAAGGGGAGGTATAGGAAAGTGAAAACAAATAGGAGAGGATGCGGATGAACACACAAACTCCATGCAGAAATCTCCAGAACAAATCTCCAACCACCAACTCCAAACACCAAACAACTCCAAACGAGGCAGTAAGAACTATCACTGGCAATTCCCAAATGTCAGTGACAAGAATATATACCAGAGGGGAATGTCCAACACAGAACAGGTAAGAGAATCCAGGATGGAGAGCTCCAGGAGCTTCAACTGAACTGATAAACTCTAGCAATGCAAGAGCAAAGAAAACCAGTGCAGGAGTTTTGGTGACCTGACACCCCGATCTTCTGGCCCCTCTCTGTCTTGGTGTCCTCGTGACACCTGAATTCTGACAGACGAGCCGTGGTTAACATTTGTACCATTTAAGTTCATATAACCTATTTATGATTTTGATGAGTTTTTATTGGCAAGGTGAGAAGAAAAAAAAACAATTCTGGGAAAATTTATGAGTGAGTAGTAGTAATTTCAAAGGGCTTAAAAGCTACTAATGTTCCAGCGATCCTTCTGGGCACATGACAGTGCAGTTGGCCTGAATAGGCAGGTTATTAAACAAAAACTGTTCGGTTTTCATATAGC
This sequence comes from Dendrobates tinctorius, assembly GCF_039654945.1. Taxonomy (NCBI): domain Eukaryota; kingdom Metazoa; phylum Chordata; class Amphibia; order Anura; family Dendrobatidae; genus Dendrobates; species Dendrobates tinctorius. The sequence continues at coordinate 3,028,783 of NW_027361800.1, forward strand.
CAAGCGGTGATCATTTAATGGCCACTTGTCAGGAAGTGTAAAGTCACCCTAAGAGCCTTAATACTAAATATATAAACTTGTAAATGGTAACAAGAAGTACAATACGTCAAGGTGTATTTCAATGTTGTACCCCATAGAGGTAGTAATAGTCACACTGCTATGAATAATTAATTAACGCAACTTAGAATTGTTGGTAAATTAGTTAGTGTATCAAATATAATGTCCATCTATATATACAGTATATATAAAGCTGAGTGTATGTATGTGTGTGTGTGTATGTATCATGCCCACTCCACATAGCCCCACCCACTCAACACAGCCCCACCCACTCAACACAGCCACACTCACTCCACACGCAAACGTCCACATGGCCCACGTTATTAGTGCAATTTCTCTCAAGATCAAGTGTTTACAATTATAACCAGTTATAAGCAGTGTTATACATGGGACAGCTTTATCTCAGAGAGCACAGAGCGGACCCAAGTGGCACAACCAGCTCTGCTACATGACTGGATAGCTACAGGCAATGGTGAGGAGGAGGCTGCCCAGCATCGGCGGCCGCGCTGACCGCAAGCTCAGCCCCTCCACTGTAATCACGGTGTGTCAGAGCCTCCCCTCCCGCCGTGGAGGATTACATGGAAGTAGCCGGGGGCGGCGCGGGGTTTGCTGCCAGCACTGACGCTCCCATCAAGGGCAGAGACACTCGCAGCAGAACTGACGGCGGCGAAACATAAGACTGGGAGACGGCACCAGGACTGTACCCGACAAATCCCTGCAGCCTGGACATGGGGGAACCATGAACGGACGGAGTCCGGGATCCTGCGAGGAGACTCGGGGAGGGATGCCCCCTTCTGCTCCGGACAGTTAACAGTATGCACTGTATATACTGTACACGGCTGTGTATGCACTCGGTATAGCGCCCTGCCGCGGAGCACCGACTAGGCAGCACTGTGGATTGGGCAGCACTGCAGATGTAGCAAAGCCGGAGTTGTACTGGACCCGTGCAAGGCTCCTCTGTGATGTATCAGATAGAAGTCACATCCACAGTGTAAACCCACATATACAGTGTGTGTGGTGCGACGGTGTTCCGCTGGTGGTACCGCGCAAGAGGCTGGTACCACCAGCAGTTTCCATATTGAGACACCCATCACTTGGGTGTCCCAATATAGCTTTTGGTGAACTTCCGCCGCTTGGATTCGGAGACATCTGGACGGAACAGAATGTGAAGACATTACAAGGTAAGTATATATTAGATGCAATAGTTTTTAATCCATGTAGCTCATTGCGATTTTGAAACCATTGTATTACTCCTACTGTGAGTCCACTTATTTATATTCTTGTTATAATTGACATTTATTACCCACTGGAGTGCTGTATCCTTTATAATTCACATGGTTTACAATATTCTTATATAAAAGAGAGCATTTTCTCCTTCACTAGCCTGCTCACTATTTGTTTTGCATGTTGCTCCATACATGGTTTTGTTTTTAACTGTGATTTTCTGTCTGTTTGGCATTTTTGTATCAATAAAGCCCTTTTTATTCACGGTACATGCTGTGTGTGTATAAAGGAGGAGTGTGAGGAGCAGGAAGAGGCAGTGTAAAAATCAGGAGCATGAAGTTCAGGAGGAATAAGGCCCCTTAACTGCCGCCATTGAAAGTCGTATCGGCAGTCGTTGAGGGAATATGTTGTGTTGAAAAAATTTTTTTGCTTCAACAATCATTATTAATTTTTATAACAAATCATAGTTAGTTACTATGCCTGGGCAACCCTGGGCTCTTCAGCTAGTCATATGCATATACTGTAATTGAAAAACCAGTACATAGATCATTGAATGTTAGAGTTGGAAGGGACCTCAAGGGTCTACAACCATTACATTCTTGCTAAATGAGCAAATGTCAGTCAAATTCTGATCACAGCTGCAGCTGCAAAACGTTACATGTACAGCCATAGACACCCAGTGTGAATGGTGCAGACTCAGCTATTGAGCCTGTGTGACCTATGTGTTAAATATTTGCAGCACTTGATGCCAACTACATGGTGCCAATGTGGTAAATGTACAGCTGATGGTGACAGTAGGTTAAAATGCAGCTGTTTCTTCCCAACTTATACCATTGTGATCCCTTAGGTTGGGTTTTCATAGTGATTTTAATTATCTTTTTTGTCCATATTGAGTACATAAAAACAGCGTGTGTTTTTGTACAACATTTTGTGATGCTGTTTTCACAGGTGAAAGGTACCAAACAGATACAGTGATCCTCTGACCTTCACCCCCCCCCCCCAAAAAAAAAAAAAAAAAAAATATATATATATATATATATATACATACATACATACATACATATATATATAAAATTGTGCATTCAGTATAGCCAAACCCCCCAGGAGGTACTAAGCAGTTATTGTGCATTTATGGTGAAGTTCACATTAGCATTCAAAGAAAAAGTCATCCCTTTTTGTAGGTGAAAGCCAGATGCTTTTTATATCTGTGTTGTAATTGATATGTCGTTTCTTTTTATACATCAGCAGTAAATAAAATTTACAAGACCAGAAACTCATTCTTTTGTTTATCTGTATAGCATCCGATATTTACGGCTACATTGCCATTATTATCTGTAAAATGTAATCCTGTGAATATAACCCAACAATCAGTCAATGACCGAAGCTTTTAATGCTTTCCACCACTCCCCAAGTACACACGTGGTCAAAATTGTTGGCACCCCTCGTGTGATGACAGAAAAACCCACAATGGTCACAGAAATAACTTGAATCTGACAAAAGTAATAATAAATCAAAAATCTATGAAAATAAACAAATAAAAGTCAGACATTGCTTTTCAACCATGCTTCCACAGAATTTGAGAAAAAATTAAACTCATGAAATAGGCCTGGACAGAAATGATGGTACCCCTGAAAATAAATGTGCCATGTTAAAGCAAGGTGTGTCCACTAATTAGCATCACAAGTGTCCACAGTCTTGGAATCAGTGAGTGGGCCTGTATATGGAGCTAAAGATACTCACTGTGTTGTTTGGTGACATGGTGTGTATTACACTCAACATGAACCAGAGGAAGTGAAGGAAAGAGTTGTCTCAGGAGATTAGAAAGAAAATTATAGACAAACATGTTAAAGGTAAAAGTTATAAGACCATCTCCAAGCAGCGTGATGTTCCTATGACTACAGTTGCACACATTATTCAGAAATTTAAGATCCATGGGACCGTAGCCAACCTTCCTGGTCGTCGCCGCAGGAGGAAAATTCATGACAAATCAAAGAGACAGATAATACAAATGGTAACAAAAGAGCCCAGAAAAACTTTTAAACAGATTAAAGGTGAGCTTCAAGCTCAAGGAACATCAGTGGCAGATCGCACCATCCATTATATGAGCCAAGGTGGACTTCATGGGAGACGACCAAGGAGGACACCATTGTTGAAAAAAATCATAAAAAAGCCAGACTGGAATTTGCCAAACTACATGTTGACAAGCCACAATGCTTCTGGGAGAATGTCCTATGGACAGATGAGACAACAATGGAACTTTTTGGCAAGGCACATCAGCTCTATGTTCACAGACATTAAAATGAAGCATATCAAGAAAAGAACACTGTCCCTACTGTGAAACATGGAGGAGGCTCTGTTATGTTCTGGGGCTGCTTTGCTGCATCTGGCACAGGGTGTCTATAATCTCTGCAAGGTACAATGAAATCTCAAGACTATCGAGATTCTAGAGAGAAATGTGCTGCCCAGTGTCAAAAAGCTTGGACTCAGTCGCAGGTCATGGGTCTTGCAACAGGATAATGACCCAAAACACACAGCTAAAAACACCCAATAATGGCTAAGAGGAAAAAATTTGACTATTCTGAAGTGGTCTTCTATGAGCCCTGACCTAAATCCTATTGAGCATCTTTAGAAAGAGCTGAAACATGCCGTCTGGAAAAGGCAACCTTCAAACACGAGACAACTGGACCAGTTTGCTCTTGAGCAGTGGGCCAAAATATCTGTCGAGAGGTGCAGAAGTCTCATTGACAGTTACAGAAATCGTTTGATTGCAGTGATTGCCTCAAAAGGTTGTGCAGCAAAATATTAAGTTAAGAGTATCATCATTTCTGTCCAGGCCATGAGTTTTATTTTTTAAAAATTCTGAGGAAGCATGGTTGAAAAGCAATGTCTGACTTTCATTTGTTCATTGTCATAGATTTTTGATTTATTATTACTTTTGTCAGATTCAAGTTAATTCTGTGATCATTGTGGGTTTTTCTGTCATTAATCGAGGGGTACCAACAAATTCGATCACGTGTGTATGTGCAGTTACTAGTGCTTCTCACTAAATTTATTTCAGTTCTTCAATACAAAAAGTGAAACTCATATATTGTGTAGAGTCATTAGAAACAGAGTGATCGATTTCAAGTGTTCAACAATAGTCAGTCAAAGAAAAAAGAAACATCCGGCACTGTCCCTGAGAAAGAAATACCCGCAAAGTCACTTATAACCGCTATCAGTGTGACACCTGTAACACTTGCTGAACGGGTGCTCTATCCATGTGAAGAAAAAACATGAACTATCGTAGTAGAAAAAGACAGCAGGATGGCACTCACCGTTCTCTTGAAATGATTCACTTTATTTCATGTTAATAAAGCATAGGCAATGGCACGGGAGAAATGCAAGAAGACGGACAACAGCCGTTTCGTGCACAATGCACTTCAACAGGTCCCTTAATGGGACCTGTTGAAGTGCATTGTGCACGAAACGGCTGTCGTCAGTCTTTTTGCATCTCTCCCGTGCCATTGCCTATGCTTTATTAACATGAAATAAAGTGAATCATTTCAAGAGAACGGTGAGTGCCATCCTGCTGTCTTTTTCTACTACGATAGTTCATGTTTTTTCTTCACATGGATAGAGCACCCGTTCAGCAAGTGTTACAGGTGTCACACTGATAGCGGTTATAAGTGACTTTGCGGGTATTTCTTTCTCAGGGACAGTGCCGGATGTTTCTTTTTTCTTTGACTGACTATTGTTGAACACTTTTTCAAGTGTTTATTTATGTTAATGTTGATGATTATGGCGTACAGCCAATGTCTTTATTATAAAATCATGTCATAAAGTCATTATCTCAGTAAATTAGAATACTATATAACACCAGCTTAAAAAATTATATTAAAATCCGAAATGTTGGCTTACTGAAATGTATGTTCAGTAAATGCACTCAATACTTGGTTGGGGCTCCTTTGGCATAAATTACTGCATAAATGCAGCGTGGCATGGTGACAATCAGCCTGTGGCACTGCTGAGGTGTAATAGAAACCCAGGTTGCTTTAATAGCAGCCTTCAGCTCCTCTGGAGTTTGGTGTCTTTCATTTTCCTCTTGACAATACTCCATCTTTATGGGGTTAAGGTTAGGCTAGTTTGCTGGCCAATCAAGCACAGTGATAAACCAGGTATTGGTACTTTTGGCAGTGTGGACAGGTGCCAAGTCCTGCTGGAAAATTAAATTTCCATCTATTAAAAGCTTGTCGCAGAGGGAAGCATGAAGTGCTCTAAAATTTCCTGGTAGACGGCTACGCTGACTGTAGTCTTGATAAAGCCCAGTGGACCTACACCAGTAGATGACATGGCTCCCCAAACCATCACTATGGAAACTTCACACTAGACCTCAAGCAGCTTGGATTGTGTGCCTCTCCATTCTTTCTCCAGACTCTGAAGCCTTGATTTTCAAATGAAATGCAAAATTTACTCTCATCTGAAAACAATACCTTGGATCACTGAGCAACAGTCCAGTTCTTTTTCTCCTTGGCCCAGGTAAGACGCTTCTGGCGTTGTCTATTGGTCATGAGTGGCTTAACACAAGGAATGTGACACTTGTAGCCCCCATGTCCTGGATACGTCTGTGTGTGGTGGCTCTTGAAGCAATGATTCCAGCAGCAGTCTACTCCTTGTGAAACTCCCCAAGATTTTTGAATGGCCTTTTCTTAACAATCCTTTCAATGCTACAGGTATCCCGGTTGCTTGTACTCCTTTTTCTACCACACTTTTTCCTTCCTCTCAACTTTCTATTAATATTCTTGGATACAGCGCTCTGTGAACAGCCAGCTTCTTTAGCAATGACCTTATGTGGCTTACCCTCCTTATGGAGTGGGTCAATGACTGCCATCTGGACATCTGTCAAGTCAGCAGTCTTCCCCATGATTGTGGAGCCTACTGAAACAGACTAAGGGACCTTTGTAAATGTATATGGAAGCCTATGCAGGTGTTTTGTTAATTATTCTAATTTACTGAGATTATGACTTTTGGGTTTTCATTGGCTGTAAGCCATAATCATCAACATTAACAGAAATAAACACTTGAAATAGATCACTCTGTAATCACTCTATATAATATATGAGTTTCACTTTTTGTATTGAAGAACTGAAATAAATTAACTTTTTGATGATATTCTAATTTAGCGAGAAGCACCTGTATATTCTCTCCCCACCCTCCCCAAGTGCTGCGTCACTGAAGAGCTTGTTAGAGGAATTAGCCAGGACTTTTATCATTTCTTCTTATGGGGCTAAGCACTAACATGCAGGTAGTTGCTAACTACCTGCCGATTATCTCCAGCAACAATGCCTGCCAGCTCACAACGGTCACGGACAGCTACTTCCATGATTCTCTTACTTCTGCTGATGTCACTTCTACAGTGCAGCGTCTTCTCTTCCACTCAGCTCTATAGATGGGGAGTCTCTGCCATTGTTGTGCTGATTGACAGCTGGCTCCACCTGCTTAATTAGAACACCTTCTCTTCTCTGAAAGATACCAGTATTGCTTTTAAGTCCAGTGTGGATCAGTGAAGGGGATGGATTTTTTTTCAGCTGGTGCCACCCCTACCTCCGTACTCCCACACTCTGCCACCCTAGGCACTGGCCTTCCAGCCTCTAGTGGTTAACACATCCCTCCTTCTTAGGAATAAGTTATAGGAAATGTTATATTCAATGTAAAATATACCCACAGCCTTGCAAAAATAGTATGGTGAGGTACTGCACAAAGCCTGATTGCTCAATATTGCATGGCAAAATCAAATGTAGGTGCCTGTAGTCTTAATAGCAGCAACCTATTCCACAATTATATCCCTATAAAGCTCACATTCTAATTTTCTTTTTTATATAAATTCTTTATTTAAGAATGTTATTACAGAACTATAAACAAAATACAAGTCAATATGATCAACATTCAGTTTTTTCTGTTATTTCCAGTTGGTGTTTTGTTAATGTCCATATTCATCCTTCTAATTTTTTTAGGTTTGTTTGGTGTGATATTAGACCATTTTTCATGTTTTGGTAGTGGTGGAAATCTGAGAAGGTCTTCTGCTTTTGTCCGAACTGGAAGTTGAAGCTGAGGAAGATCCAACTTATTCAGGACGTAGGGTAGATCTTCAGGTGTTTTTACAATTAAAGTTTTATTGTCGAGGGAAATAGCGAGTCCAAATAGAAACATCCAACTGTAAGCTATATTTCTGTCTCTAAGAATCCTAGTTAAAGGCTAAAGTTGTCTTCTGAGGTCAAGAGTGAACTTTGAAAGGTCCTGGAAAATTTGGACCTCATTATCCTCATATTCAGTTTTAGTGGCTTGCCTGGATTTGTTTTAGATTTCCTCCTTGATTTTAAAGCTTTGTATACAGTACAGCACATCCCTGGGTTTGCACTGGCTTATACTTTTAGGTCTGTAGACTCTATGAGCCCTTTCAATGCATATATTATTAGAATCGTCTTTGCCAAGTAGATCGTTAAATATGTTGGTGAGGATTATAGTGATATCTTCATCTGGAATTTTTTCCGGGAGCCCTCTGATTCTTAGGTTGTTCCTTCTTGACCTGTTCTCCAGGTCGTCTATGTGAATTTTTTGAAGAAAGCTTTCCTTTTGGTTATCAATTAGAATTTCCGTAACGCGTTCAGAGTGTGTGGATAGCTGTTCACAGGTATCCTCTAAGGTCTGTAATCTTGTACTTGCTTAACCTCTTTTTTAAGGTCTGCTATTTCTTCTTTAATGGTTTGGGTAAAGCCTTTAACCCCTTCACGACCTTTGACGCCATGTAGGCGTCGTGACAATACGACCCATGATGCCTATGTAGCGTCATGAATTGATTGCCCCCCTGCGGGTCGGGTGACCGGGGTCACTGAAAGGTCACCTGACCCGCACACAAAGGACCCTTCAGAGTTAACACCTGGGGGTGTGGCTTAGCCCCCACGTGCCTACGATCGCTCTGATTGGCTGTTAAAAGTGAAACTGCCAATCAGAGCGATTGTAATATTTCACTAATGAAAATTGGTGAAATATTACAATCCAGCCATGGCCGATGCTAAAATAGCATCGGACATGGCTGGACACCGAGACCCGACCCCCCCCACACCGACTGATGGCACCGATCGGCTGCCGCCACCGTCTGATGGCACCGATCGGCAGCCGCCGTCATAATCTGCCCCCCCGCCTTCCCTCCACCCCCCCAGCCCTCCGATCACCCCCTCAGCCCTCCGATCACCCCCTCTCACCCTCCTTTGTGCCTCCGATCTCCCGCTATCCGTCCCGGTGTCCCGCCGTCCAGCGTCATGGGCGCCGCCATCTTGGAAGATGGCGGGCGCATGCGCAGTGTGCCGAATCGAATCTGCAACACTGCAGATTCATTCATTTATTTTGATCACTATAATAAACTTTCATAGTGATCAAAATAAAAAAAAGTAAATCACCGCCCCCCTTATCACCCCCATAGGTAGGGACAAATAATAAAAAAACAAAATATTTTTTTTTTATTTTTCCATTAGGGCTAGGGCTAGGGTTGGAATTAGGGTTAGGGTTAGAAATAGGGTTAGGGTTGGACTAAGGGTTGGAATTAGGGTTAGGGTTGTAATTGGGATTAGGGTTAGGGTTGGGTTGGGATTACGGTTAGGCTTGTGGTTAGGGTTAGAGTTGGGATTTCGTTAGGGGTGTGTTGGGATTAGGGTTGAGGTTAGGGTTATGATTAGGGTTGGGATTAGGGTTAGGGGTGTGTTGGGGTTAGGGTTGGAGATAGAATTGAGGGGTTTACACTGTTTAGGCACATCACGGGGTCTCCAAACGCGACATGGAGCCACCATTTATTCCAGCCAATTTTGCGTTCAAAAAGTCAAACGGTGCTCCCTCCATTTCGAGCCCCGACATGTGCCCAAACAGTGGTGTACCCCCACTTATGGGGTATCAGGGTACTCAGGAAAAATTGCAAAACAACTTTGGTGGTCTAATTTCTCCTGTTACCCTTGGGAAAATAAAAACATGGGGGCTAAAATATTTATTTTTGTGGAAAAAAAATGATTTTTTATTTTCATGGTTCTGCGTTATAAACTTCTGTGAAGCACTTGGGGGTTCAACGTACTCACCACACATCTAGATAAGTTCCTTGGGGGGTCTAGTTTCCAAAATGGGGTCACTTATGGGGGGTTTCCACTGTTTAGGTACATCAGGGGCTCTGCAAATGTAACATGACGCCCACAGACCATTCCATCAAGTCGGAATTTCAAAACGTCACTAGTTCCATACCGAGCCCCAATGTGTCCCTGAACAGTGCCCCCCCACATATGGGGTACCAGCGTACTCAGGACAAACTGGATAACAAGTTTTGGGGTCCAATTTATCCTGTTGCCCTTGTGAAAATAAAAAATAGTGGGCTAAAAATAATTTTTGGAGGAAAAAAAAATAATTTTTTATTTTCACAGCTCTGTGTTATAAACTTCTGTGAAGCACTTGGAGGGTTCAAAGTGCACACCTCACATCTAGATTAGTTCCTTGGGTGATCTAGTTTCCAAAATCGGGTCATTTGTGGGGGGTTTGCACTGTTTAGGTACATCAGGGGCTCTGCAAATGTAACATGACGCCCACAGACCATTCCATCAAGTCTTCATTTCAAAGCGTCACTACTTCCCTTCCGAGCCCCAACGTGTGCCCAAACAGTGGTCCCCTCCACATATGGGGTACCAGCGTACTCAGGACAAGCTGGACAACAACTTTTGGGGTCCAATTTATCCTGTTACCCTTGTGAAAATAAAAAATAGCAGGCTAAAAATTTATTTTTTGAGGAAAAAAAATATTTTTATTTTAATGGCTCTTCGTTATAAACTTCTGTGTAGCACCTGGGGGTTCAAAGTGCTCACTATGCATCTATATAAGTTTCTTAGGGGGTCTAGTTTCCAAAATGGGGTCATTTGTGGGGGAGCTCCAAAGTTTACGCCCACAGGGGCTCTGCAAACACGACATGGTGTCCGCTAACGATTGGAGCTAATTTTCCATTCAAAATGTCAAATGACGCTCCTTCCCTTCTGAGCCATGCCTTGCGCTCAAACAGTGGTTTCCCCCCACATATGGGGTACCAGTGTACGGAGGACAAACTGGACAACAACTTTTGGGGTCCAATTTATCCTGTTACCCTTGGGAAAATAAGAAATAGCGGGCTAAAAAATCATTTTTGAGGAAAAAAAAATATTTTTTTATTTTCATGGCACTGCATTTATAAACTTCTGTGAAGCACTTGGGGATTCAGAGTGCTCACTACACATCTAGATAAGCTCCTTGGGGGTTCTAGTTTCCAAAATGGGGTCACTTGTGGGGGTTTCTACTGTTTAGGCACACAGGGGCTCTGCAAACGCAGCATGACGCCCGCAGAACATTCCATCAAAGTCTGCATTCCAAAATGGTGCTCCTTCCCTTCTGAGCTCTCCCGTGCTCCCAAACAGTGGTTCCCCCCCATATATGGGGTATCGGTGTACTCAGGACAAATTGCACAACAACTTTTGTGGTTCAATTTCTCCTGTTAGCCTTGTGAAAATAAAAAATAGCGGGCTAAAAAATCATTTTTGAGCAAAAAAAAAATGATTTTTTATTTTCACTGCTCTGCGTTATAAACTTCTGTGAAGCACTTGGGGGTTCAAAGTGCTCACCACACATCTAGATAAGTTCCTTCGGGGGTCTAGTTTCCAAAATGGGGTCACTTGTGGGGGAGCTCCAATGTTTAGGCACACAGGGGTTCTCCAAATGCGACATGGTGTACACTAACGATTGGAGCTAATTTTCCAATCAAAAAGTCACATGGCGCTCCTTCCCTTCCGGGCCCTGCCGTGCGCCCAAACAGTGGTTTATGACCACATATGAGGTATCGATGTACTCAGGAGAAATTGCCCAACAAATTTTAGGATCCATTTTATCCTGTTGCCATGTGAAAATGAAAAAACTGATGCTAAAAGAAAATTTTGGTTGGAAAAATTAAAATGTCCATTTTTTCATTCCATGTTGCTTTAGTTCCTGTGAAGCACCTGAAAAGTTAATAATCTTCTTGAATGTAGTTTTGAGTAGCTTGAGGGGTGCAGATTTTAGAATGGTGTCACTTTTGGGTATTTTCTGCCATATAGACCCCTCAAAGTGACTTCAAATGTGAGGTGGTCCCTAAAAAAAATGGTTTTGTAAATTTTGTTGTAAAAATGAGAAATTGCTGGTCAACTTTTAACCCTTATAACTTCCTAACGAAAAAAAATGTTGTTTCCAAAATTGTGCTGATGTAAAGTAGACATGTGGGAAATGTTATTTATTAACTATTTTGTGTCACATAACTCTCTGGTTTAACAGAATAAAAATTTGAAAATTGCAAAATTTTCACCAAATTTCCATTTTTCCACAAATAAACGCAAAAATTATCGACCTAAATTTACCACTAACATGAAGCCCAATATGTCCCGAAAAAACAATCTCGGAATCGCTAGGATGCGCTGAAGCGTTCCTGAGTTATTACCTCATAAAGGGACATTGGTCAGAATTGCAAAAAATGGCCAGGTCGTTAAGGTCAAAATAGGCTGGGTCATGAAGGGGTTAAAGAGATTTCTTATGCATTCCGTAGTAGGTAGGGTTTTAATATAGTCTTTGAGGTTTTTTCTTCACATGTAGACTCCTCCTCCTCATCACTGTCAGACCATTGCGCGAGAGAGGAAGAACTCTGTTTATGTACTTGTGATGCAGTGTTTGATTTATTGGAGTGAGCATCAAGAGAGAGTTGTTTTCTGGGTTTCTCCCTCTCTTTACCCTTCTTGGGGGTTTTCGTGGTTTTGGCTACCTCTTCGGTTTGTAACTTAGTAGATTTACCCATTTTTAAATCCGATCTGAATGTAACTCAATCGGGGAAGGGTGGCAAAATCAGGTCATTTAGGTATTTTTCATGGTATTATGAACAGCTGAAACTAGATTCCAAAATATGTCATTATCTATATGTTGTTGTCCTCTCATGGGAAAGTGCACAGCTTTTATTTAGTAGTGTATAGAGGTAATTTGGAGCATAATTTAAATCCTCATGTTGTACGTAAGGAGAGCAGCAGGTGGCAGCAGAGTCCCTTTCTCTGTTTCCAATATTTTAACTTGAATTTTTCAACCTCAGTATACCCCCAAGTGGGGGGGACAGGTATCTCCACAAGGTTTGGAAAAAACAGGGAGAGAAACATACGTTAATGCTGGCTTAATCCAAGGACAGTTCAGGTATGACAGAATTCTGAGTTTTTATCCTGTTATTCTCTGGATTCACTCGTGGGCCGGGTGTTGAAAGAGGTGATGATTTTTTGCTCGAGTAAGTGCAGGTACCTAGATCCCAGTACAGTGTCTTCCCTATATCCCCTCCAATGTTGATAGTGATTGCTGGTGTCATGATACCAGTGCTGGGTGACTGGCACTTCTGGGGTTAATGTTCTGATCGCAGTGCAGACTCTCACCTGCACACGTGGGACCTATTAGGGTGGCCTCTCATTGGTTCTGGGAAGGCTTCTTATAGCCTCAGGAAGCTCCCATCCCCCGTCAGTTATACTTTCGCCCTTGGCATTGTGTGGTGACCCCTGAGTGTGTTAGTGCTCTGTTCTGGTTGCTTGATTCTCTGTGTATGACTCGGTCTATTCTCTGGATATCTCTTTGGATTCTGCTTGGTACCTTCTATGTCCGTTTGGTTTTTGATCTCTGCTTGGCCCTGACTGTCCGTTCTGTCTCATCCCTGGTACTGTATTGATACCTTGTGTATGACCTTTGGCTTTGTCTGACCTCCCGTCTGTTTATCCCTCCTGTACCTCGCTTGCCTGTATTGTGCCTGACCTCTGCTTTGCCCGACTCTGAGTTTTCTTCCTCCTCTGAAAGCAGGACGCTAAGCCCCGCCCCCTTGCAGTCACATGACCGTTCACATGACCGTAGGTCCTGTGCCGGCTTTCTAATCTTCTACATTCAGGTCCCGTGCATCTTTATTGTCCGGCTGTTCTTGTCCCCAGGGGTCCCTACGGTGCGGGTGAGTCCCTGCTTAGCGGAGGCTGTACGCCGGCGCTGTCAGGACCCTGACAGCTGGTACAGAAAGTTCACTAGTGGCGCGCAGGGCACGTGGCCACAGTATATTCCAGATAGGAACAGGGAATGGACTTAAGTCCCCATCACACACAGCGATCTCGCCAGTGAGAGCGCTGATTTTGTGATGTCACAGCGATCTCGCCAGCGAGATCGCTGTGTGTGACATGGATCAGCGACCAGCCCCATTGCCGGGTATCGCTGATCGCGCTCCATCGTGCTGGGCCGTTCTTTGATTGCTGGTCTCCCGCTGGCCAGCGTGCATCGCTGCGTGTGGCAGCGAGAGACCAGCGATCAGCAACGCTGAACGCTGGTTTCCAATGTAAACAGCGGGTATCCAAGAGCCGCGCGGCCCTTGGATACCCGCTGTTTACATTGGAAACCAGCTTGCTCGCTGGTCCTGATCGCTGGAGGGGCTGTCTATGTGACAGCTCACCAGCGATCAGCCTAACGATGTCCCAGCGATCCCATTATGATCGTTGGTGGGATCGCTGGGACATCGTTATGTGTAACGGGGCCTTTAGTGTGCATTAGATAAGGTGGGAGCGTCCATATACCACTGTGGAAGATCTTTGTAGCAATGGCAGCCTTTTGTAATACTGCACAAGGACAGGGCACCGATTGCAAATATTAGGATATGTTATTGTCCTCTCGTTGGGAGGTGTACAGCTATTATTTAGTAGTGTATATGATTAATGCGGAGCAGAAATTAAATACTCCTGTTGTTCCTAAGGAGGACAGCAGGTGGCAGCAAAGTCCTATTGTCCAGTCCCTTCCAGCCTGTCCCTCTGATGGGAGGAAGGTGCAGTACACAAAGACCGTGCAATTTTTCCTAAGAATAGATTAGTATGAAGAGAGTTCAGAGGAACTGTGGGGTATTCTTCTTTTACATGTGGGTTATTTCAGCCCTCTAATGTGGGGGGCTGCAGGTTTTATTAGCCCCTCGGCTCAGTCCAGGATCCCCCCTAGTCCTGCACCCGCTGGGTGCCCCCCCGCGTTTAAGAGTAGTCCCAGGCAGGCAATGCCCCCACACCAAAGACCACCGCCGCTCTGGCGCGTCCAGCCGCACACCCTCGGGTCCGTAGTCGAAGATAGCGCCGACTGGGCACTGAGCCTCCTGAAGAGAAGCGGTAGCACCGCGAGACAGGCCCGGACTCCGAGAGGCCGCAGGAGAAGGAGCCAGCAGCACCCGCCGCGTCACCAGTGTCCAGCAGCTCCACGCTCTCCCGCTCCCAGGGCCACAGAATGGGGCCAGAGGCACGCGACGGCGCGATCAGGGAGCCCGGGCCGGATCCCGCTGCCCAAACAATGCAGAGAGGGAGACCCAGCGGCGAACAAAGGGACAGGGCACCGGCCGCTCAGACGCCAAGATGAGAACCCCTGCAGATGGGTCCCGCAGCTGTATCCCATAGAGAAACTCTCACAGTCTCTTTGACAGCCTCTTCAGCTGTGCAGCAGGGCGGGAAGATGTCTCCCCTCCGGCCTCTGACTCCTTCAAGGCTATCCCGACCTCTTCCGTCCTGTCAGGAGTTTGATCTAGGGGGTCCAGAAGATCACCAGTCCATCTGGGCCATAGGAGGGTAGGATGCGAGGAGGAAAAAGGGGTCTTTTCCCTTGTTTTATTTGACTTTAGGCAGGAGCTCCTGTGCCGTGCGTCCTTTCCTCAGCTTAGTCAGGCCACGCTCCCCTAATTTTCTTTTTTTGCACACAAATTCACCCTCTATTGATAAGTTTGTTATTGGAACGTTAGGAAAATATGGAGACCCATGAGGAAACCCATGCAGAAAATAGGAAAACTGCAGGTGAATATTATCATGCCTTCTGTTTATAAGAAGCAAGTTAAAGCGATATTCTGGTAAGAAGAAGTTTAACCTGTGCACCTCTATTCTCCATTTGAATGGGGCAGCAGTGCACGTTCTTGTCTTTGCCCCTTTCATACTGTCTCATTTCCAGCATGCTTATAGGGGAGCAATAGCCAAGCATGTGCACTGCCGCTCCATTCTGGCAGTCAGTGGGGGCCTAGAGTTTAGACAAGCATCAGTCGAAAAGTTATGCGTTTTTTACACTTGGACAAAAAGTAAACGCTGCAGCCAATCAACAGCATTTACAGAGAACAGTCAGCAAACTTATCAACTTTGTTGTGATGAGACCTGAAAAACATTTATCATGTAGTATATCGCCTCTACTGTAAGAGAGATTTGTATTTCTTTCCAGCCCCTACGAGGGCATCACTGCATTGAATCCTGATTTTACACAATGACTTTAATGCAATATATTCATATTTTTCCTCAGGAAAAAAGACGACGTCAGGTAGAGATTGAAAACAAGAGACGTCAGCTAGAAGATGATAGGAGACAGTTGCAGCACCTCAAAGTGAGTTTACCATTATCCATACCAAGATTTTGCGTTTCTGCTCTCCTTTGCTTTGCACTGCATTTGTATTGGCTGAACGTTTTACAGTATTAATTTGGTGATTTGTTTTGTGTTTGAATTTCTGTTTTCTTTGTCACTTTTCATCTACAAGAACAGAACTAAAACCCATGTTCTTGTCACTTTGATTGCCTTTTTATGTTTTCCTAGTATTTTGTATTACCTATTATATCTCCATCCCCACCACTGATTGGCAGCTTTCTGCCCGTGTACACTGTGCATAGACAGAAAGCTGCCAATCAGTGGTGTGGATGGGGTTATGCAGAGCTCATGAATATGGAGGACTACATGGCAACAGGTTTACTAGTCCTTTAGTGATAATTTGCTAATAAATAACTGATTCTATCAAAACTACAGCAAGCAGACTAGTAATGGGCTGCCATTAGGTGGCAATAACCTGCTGACAGATTCCCTTTAAAAAAAAAAAAAAGCTGATGTCCAGTTTAAAGTATGGGGAAGCTCCAGGGGAAGGGTAGTGCCACAGCCAAAGACCCTTTTGTCATAAGTGAAGTGTGGATGTGTGAACCCAGTATATTACACTGAGAACAATAGCTGAATTGGGATCAATAGCCACTTATCTTTATTTTAAGCAGATCTATAAAATAGCAAATAGAAATATATAAGCTGTTTGCAATGCTAAATGAGTATTCTCTCATATTAAGTCTAAAGCTCTACGGGAGCGCTGGCTTCTTGAAGGAGCTCCTGCTTCCACCCCAGAAGAAGATGAAGCAACAAAGAAACAGATGCAAGAGGATGAGCTGAAAACCCAAGAGCTAGAAGACAATATTCAGAGGTACGTCGCTTGGCCATGCTACATCACTCCATACCGACAGGCACTGCAAGTTGCAACGACACGCAGTCCAGCAGATTTGGACTTCGTCTGACTTGGACACCCAGTGACTTGCTGGGCAAAAAGAATACACATCTAATCTATAGATGGCTCTTTAAAGGGGTTGTCCAGGTTTTTCACAAAAGACTGCAGTCACTATGTGACAGCAGACTTGTAATTACTCACATCACGAGCTGTGCGGATTCTCCGGTGGCGAGACCGGGCGGGTGGTCATGTGACCACATGTATACGATATGCATACTTCTGGCCACATTCTCAGTAGTCAAAGTGTGGCAGGAAGTATGCATGTTGTATACCTGCGGTCACATGACTGCTCGGTCTCACTGCCGGCATCGGAGAATCCTCACAGTACGTGCTGCTCGCATAGAGAGACCGCAGACTTTTGTGATAAACCTGGACAACACCTTTAAGCCCAGCTGGAGGTTATGGAAAAGTATCAAGCAAGGATCCATAAAACTGCCTTAGATTAGATTATAACCATGATAATGTACAGTAAAGCTAGCCACATATTAACTCTTCAATGAGTAAGCTATGCAGCTGAACATTACGGTCCCGAGTGCCAGCGGCAGTGCCGGGTATTGATGCGAGAGACTCGCATCACACTCGCAAGTGTGACCTCGGACATGAAATCAGAATAAACCTTTCCCGTTTTAGGTCAATTAGGATTACCATAATTATTAATATTTGCCCAGTGCTAGAATAATGAGAGAGTGAGAGAGAATGTTTTAAGGCATTTTTATTACTTACTGCAAAGTCATATGTGGGTATGGGGTTAAAGAGTAACCGTCCTTTACTTTTTTTTATAAATCAATAGTACACATGAAAATTTGTACTATATCTGATTAGAGAAACCATTTTATTTCTCCTCCTGGACTGATCTTTTATTGTCAGAATTCTCAGTTCACAGACAAAATCTGTGTTCAGTGAATACAGACTTTCCCATTACTGAGATAGAAGGCAGTTGATGCTCACTATTATTTCAGGAGCATTTGCACCATAATGTCTGTGTCTGCCTCTAGCTCTTCCTTCCATATCTCCCCTCCCCTTCATAGAATTTTAAAAGAACCAACTGTCTCAGTAATGAGAAGATCTCTTCACTGAATACAGATATTAGCCATGAATTGAGAGGGAAAGATTAATCTTAAGCAGATTTCTCTGAAGTTTGTTACAAAGTTGCTTATTTTTATGTGTACTATTGATCTATGAAATACAAGCTCAGTCGCCAATGTGAAAATTGCAAGGTTTTTTAAATACAAATTATAATATGAGAAAAGAAAATAAATTACACAAATTAAAAAAGAAAAGAAAAGCATGATATTTTTTGACGAGACAATCCATTTATTTGGTTTCTGTCACCCAGATATACCTGTTTTTTTCCCTAGTATTTTTGAGACAGGTGATTTATTCAATGCTATGCTTTCTATGGCTAAAATTTGCAGTAGTCTCTTTGCAGTGTATTATGTGACCTTTTCACATAATATATAAAGTCCTTCATGATATCTTAATAGTGCTTCTCCCTATAACAGAACCCACAAGTTGATCTGTAGCATTCTGCATTATTAAAATGTCATTGTCTCTTACTCCCTAGCCTGGAAAATGAAATTGAGCTACTGGAGACTGGCATGTCGAGCACGTCCACCAAAGAGAGCCTAGCATCAGAGCCTGACAACCAAGAAGTGACCAGAACAAACAAGGTGAGCTTCAGTGCTGGGCATTATCTTAAGACCCCCTTCACACGTCTGTTTATTTTTGTCCATATGTGGTCCATTTTATAATGGCTGCAAATGCGCACACACTCACACCCATTGTATTCAATGGTGGTGCGCACTTGTCAGATTTCTCACATGGACCATATGTCCATGTGAAAAAAACGTAGACATGTCAATTGTTTATGCGCACCATGGACAAAATGCGTGCCACACAAGTGCACACTGATGACATCTAAAACAGTACAGTTCACACTTCCGAGGCGCCGTGTGCTGAAGACAGCTCTCATCATTGTCACCTGATCTCTCTCATATCTTAGGATATGGGTTGAATTAGATGGACTTAATGTCTCCCTTTAACCTTAATGACTATGTTACTATGTTACATCAGCGCAACCAGGTGACAATGATGGGAGTTGTAATCAGCACCCGCTGTGTACATTGTGTATAAAATAAAGAATTAAATTAAAAAATTGGATTGGGCTCCCATGTAATTTTGATAACCAGCAGAGGGAAAGCCCACAGCTGGGGGCTGATGTTACTAATGTGCAAAAGGAGATAATATCCCAAAGGGTTCCCAGGCTATTAATAACAGCTCACAGCTGTTTGCTTAGCTCCTACTGGTTAGTTTACGGAAGCCACAGAAAAAAATGATGTGGGGTTCCCTTAAAAGTATTAACCAGCAAAGGCTAAACAGACTGTGGCTTGATATTAATAGCCTGGGAAGGGGCCAGGGATATTGCCCCCCCGCCAAGACTGCCAATGTCAGCCCTCAGCCACTCCAGAAATGACGCATCCATAAGATGCGCCAAATCTGACTTTCAGCCTCGCTCTTCCCACTTGCCCTGGTGCAGTGGCAAGTAGGGTAATAGGGTTGAGGTTGATGTCAGCTTTGTGTTGTCAGCTGACATCAAGCCCAGGGGTTAGTAATGGATAAAACACCCCTATTACTAACCTCATTGTCATTGTAAACATAAAGAATAAAGTCATTTTATTGAAATAAATACACCCCACCCTAATTTTCCCATTTATTACTGTAAAAATGAAAATAATAAACCATATTCCTCTCCTGTTCGACAACAATCCATTTCTCACACGAAGAAGTCCAGCTCTGATACATAGCTGAGCAGTGGCATGATGCGACTGAATCCAAGACACACTGAGCTGAGTTTTTGGGAGCAGCTTCAGTGACGAGCTGTGACGTCAATTCAGTGTGAGACGGCCGATGAACTGCGGTAACCTTCATGACGCCACCGCTAGCACCGTGAGAAATTTCTGACATTGCTAGCAGTGTCCTCATTGAGGTTGCGCAGTTTATCAGGCCACTCACAATGAGCTGCCCATGGGAACCGCAGCTTTAGTGACTGTCGGTAACCTCAATAACGTCATTGATGCTGTGCTTCGATGATCAGCTCAGTGTTTCTTGGATGTCAAGTTGAACGGTTGCATCATACCACCGTTTAGCAAGGCATCAATATGAAGCAGAGATGGATTACGGCGTAGCACAAATGGATTATCATCGTACAGGTGAGGAATATCATGTTTTTTTTATTTTTAATATACCCTAATTAATGGGAAAAAGTGGGTCAGGGAGTATTTATTTCAAATAAAGGATTTTATTCTTGCTGTGTGTTTATTTCAAAACTTACTATGGGGTTAGTAATGGGGGCATCTTATATTACTAACCTCTGCGCTTGATGTCACCTGACAATACAAAGCTGACATCAACCCCAACACTATTACCCCACTTACCACCGCCACAGGGCAAGTGTGAAGAGCGGATGGTAAGCGACAGAATTGGCGCATCTTATGGATGTACCATTTCTGGAATGGCTGGGAGCTGAAGTTTTTCGTCTGGGTGGGGGCCAATATCCATGGGCCCTTTCCAGGCTATGAATATCTACCCACAGCTGTCTGTTTAGCCTTTGCTGGTTTTAGATTATAGGGGGACCCCAAGTCAATTTTTTGGGGGGTCTCCTCTATAATAACCAGTAAAGGCTAAGCAAATAGCTGTGAACTGGTATTAATAGCCTGGGAACATTTATGGCTATTGGCCCTTTTCCCAGAAAATTAACAACATCCCCAGCAGTCAGTTTTCAATCTGCTAGTTCAAAATATTATGTGGGAGCACACGCCATTTTTTTTTTAAATGTTTATTTTATACACGATGTGCACAGTGGGTGCTAAATACAACTCCCATCATTGTCGCTTGGTTGTGCTGATCTCAGGGAGACCAGGCGACAGTGATGAGAACTGCCTTCAGAGCCTGCGAGCTGTACTGCTTTTCCTAGGTGCCAGTACGTGTCACATGAGCAAACGGATGTCACACGGATGTGACACATGGACATGGACAGCAAGCGAATACACGAATGTCAGAACAATGAACATATGGACATGGACCACGAATCTCACCAGTACTGTTTTTTCCAGGACGTGCGAAGGGGGCCTTGCTTCTAACAGTGTTTCCTACCAATACATGCAATGCGCACATCACACAATGTTCCAAAGAATGACACTGCTCATCGGTGGGGGTCTAATTATTCACTGAATTACAACTAGGTTTAACCATTTCAGGGATGTAAAAGTACAAATAAATAACAAAGAGGATTTTTGCAACATCATTTTAACAGGTGGTCTTCTAAGTGAGATGAGCCAGATGTGTTATGTCTTAGGCTGTGTTCACACACAGCTTTTTTTTTAGCGGTTTTTACCGCTGTTTTCACTATAAAACCACGAAAAATAAGCTGCACAGTCATTTCTATGCATTTTGCACTTTGTGTGCACATTGATGCGTTTTTTACCGCGAAAAAAACGCATCGCAGTAAAAACCGCAGCATGCACATTAATTTTGCGTTTTTTTCCGCGGTTTAGGCTTCTCCCATGCTTTTAGAAACCGCTGCGGTAAAAAACGCATCAAAAACGCATCAAAACCGCGCCTAAAACGCGCAAAAACCGCCGCGGAAAAATAGGTGCGGTTTCTGGGAAGGGATTCAGGTTTTTGTGCAGAAATTTTCTGCAACGTGTGCACATACCCTTATGGGCAGTGAATATCTAAAAGAGATTTGCTTTTTCTAAAGTGTGAAAAAAAATTAGAAACAAACACAGATGGCAAAAAGGGAAACCTCACTAAACATAAAAAGTAATACACAAAAATACTCCCCTCGCACTTTCCCTCATTCAACCACTGTATTTTAAAAGAAAAAAATCCCACGCAGGTTTGCCATAGTCCACCGAATTCAACGTAGTGCAGCGATTCCAATGAACATAGGCTATGGAGCCTTGTTCTGATGCTCCATAGCCTTTGCCAACAGCCGCTGTGTTCTGAAGAGCAGTGATGTCAGTAACGTTACCGCTCTTCACAGTCGCCAGATCAAGCATAGGGCAGGCAGAATGAGACTCAGAATGTATGAATCACCGGGTTTCGCACTGCGTGTGTGAGGTTTTTTTAATCACTAAGTTAGTTATTGGGGTGTCTGATAGACACTTCTCCATTGCTAACACCAGGGCTTGATACCAGCTGTGTTTTTGAACACTGCACAGCTTACCTCAACCGCAAAAGCCTCTACCCAGATTGTCAAAGCACTAGGGGAGTCGGGAACAGCCGGGCGAAACGCCTTTATTGGAGCATCTCGTGATGCTCCATTTAAGGGGCGGCTGCGGCCTGGTATTTTTAAGCTGCAAAGGGCACAATGACCAGGGACCTTCCCAGTCTGATATTATCAGCTCACAGGTGTCTACTTTACCTTTGCTGGTTTAAAAAAATAGGGAGGCCACCACATCATCTATCTATTTATTATCTTTGCACATCATTTAAATATCTGTAGTTTCTTAAATGCATAGATTATAATGGGTGTGCTTTTGTATGTGTTTCTGGTACTTTTGAAAGTAGATGCCACAGGTACCGGAAACATGGACGTGTGAAGGGGACGCAAGACAGATTGAGTTTTTAACCCTAGGCAATAGTAAAACACACATTATTAGGGCTGCCAGTATTGAACAGCTCAATGGCTGGTCCATACAATCAGGGCAACTGTTACCACCCACCTTTCGTGTCTACCTCTTTCCTCATAGACTTTAAGCTTGCGAACAGGGCCCTCATTCCTCTTGGTATTTGTTATAATCTACTGTATGTGATTATTGTTATGCTGTAATGTCTATTGTCTGTACAAATCCCCTCTGAAATGTAAAGTGCTGCGGAATATGTCGGCGCTATAAAAATAAAATTTGTTATTATTATTATACTTTGATAATACACGATTTTCTTATAATCAAGTCTGTCCTTCCCTATGTGGTGTACTAACAATACAAATGCAGAGTGTAGAGTTAGAGTGCATAATGGCTATTAAGGTAGCTACAGACTCATTTACTTGACAGCGACTCCTAAGCTTCTCCCCATTTTACATGTTGTGATATGTATGGTCACACGATGGCTGGGTTCAGACTGTTGTATGGAAAAATTCATTCTCGCAAGTTCTGAACATGACGGACTCCATGCACCTGTTAGCATTGCAGATAGGTGCCTGAGTTGGCTTTATAGTAAATGTATTATTCTAGAAAATTGACCAAATTAGTGCATGCTGCAAGGTTCTCCACAGACTCCATTGGTCCAAATGGAAAATGGGCCATGTACGTTGGCTGTAATGGGTTTGTGAGATCTCAGTGTGCATTCCATGGTGTGCACGGACAGATTATACCCTCACCTGAATGAAACCTAGAGCACTTAGTGTCCTGTGAATACATAATAACTTGAGGGTCAATGAGAACCCCACCGTAAGTACTGCCCACCCTAGAATGAGTAGCTTATCTCAGTCGAGAACAAAGAATCATGGATGTTGAAATGTAACATGCCTACTTCTTTCCCATGACGATTGAATTTTTGGGAAAGTCGGCATATCGCCATACAAATTAGTACACACACTTTAAATATTTTGCAGGAGGATTCCGCTCTGAAAACCAACTGAAAAAGCACTGACTAAGCACTCAAAATAATGAACTTTTGCATTTCTGTGTAAAAACAACTTGCGGTTCATGTGTTCTATCTTTAGAGCGTTTTTTAACCACTTCAGCTTTCCAAAGACACCACGCCGTCAAAAGATGATTGCTGACAATTCTTCAGGCATTTTCCGCTTTGAAGATAGTCTCTACTTTCCAAAACAAGTCAGTGGGAGACTCAAAAGGGACTCCTGGTAGTCTTTTTGAGTATTTTGCAAGCATATTTGCTAAAAACTATTGGTGGTTTCTTTATTATTGCAAAAAAAAAACAGCGGCATTTCTTGAAGCGTCTTCTTGAAAAGCTCCATCTAAGGGGCTTTAGGAAAAATCAGCGCAAATAGCGTCTTACCCGGTAGACACAATAAGGTTTTACTCAAATTAAACTAACCTATCAGTTAAGAAGGCATGAAATGTGAGCATCAGCTGCAGCAGATCCATGGGTCAGCAAGTGACCGTTGGTCATCAAGGAAAGGGATATTTGTGGATTGTTTCCACACTGTTTAATGAACTGAGACTTACTGTATATCCCCGTGTGAAGAGTAGAAAAGGTAGTGGTTTATTCGACGCGTTTTGAAGACCAAAATTACTTCTTCCTCAGGATTGACCACGTGTATTCTTGAAAAGCTCAGCAGGTTTGCCCACCTGAAAAAGACATTGGCCCTGATTCTTCAAAGCCAATGAGGTATCCATGATTTTTTTGAAGCTGAAGAAATTTATAGTGATTATTTTTACTGTAATTATCTTTTCACAGTTTACAGGGAATGCAGCTGATGTCTTCTTATCAGAATTATGGGCTGTAGTCATGTATCACTTATAAACATAATTTATTATAGCTTTCGAATGTCAGTAAAATATATTGTCTGTCCATGATGTTTTGATAAGCTGTCTAGAAAAATAAAAAGACAAGTTAGCCACCCTGATCATCACCTTTTATCAAGGTGTGCAGAATTATTAGGGAGCTTGGTTTACACAGGCAAAATGGGACAATAAAGAGATTTGACTGACCCTAAACCCTACTGAGAACTTGTGGGCCCTTCTTTAATTGGAGATGTTCAGTGGAGGAAAACAATACACCTCTCTGAACAGTGTCTGGGGGGCTGTGGCTGGTGCTTACAAAACTGGTGATCTTCAACAAATTAAGAAGCTGACAGACTCCATGGATGGACGACTTCTGTCTGTTCTAGAAAATAGAGGACAATTGAGAGAAACTGGATAAGACTTGTCGGAACATGCCCACAAGTACAGTGGGTACGGAAAGTATTCAGACCCCTTTAAATTTTTCTTTCTTTGTTTCATTGCAGCCATTTGGTAAATTCAAAAAAGTTCTTTTTTTGTCATTATTGTACACTCTACAACGCATCTTGACTGAAAAAAAACAGAAATGTAGAAATTTTTGCAAATTTATTAAAAAAGAAAAATTGAAATATCACATGGTCATAAGTATTCAGACCCTTTGCTCAGTATTGAGTAGAAGCACTTTTTTGAGCTAGTACAGCCATGAGTCTCCTTGGGAATGATGCCACATTTTTCACACCTGTATTTGGGGATCCTCTGCCATTCTTCCTTGCAGATCCTCTCCATTTTTGTCAGGTTGGATGGTGAACGTTGGTGGATAGCCATTTTCAGGTCTTTCCAGAGATGCTGAGTTGGGTTTAGGTCAGGGGTCTGGTTGGGCCAGTCAAGAATGGTCAGAGTTGTTCTGAAGCCACTCTTTTGTTATTTTAGCTATGTGTTTAGGGTCATTGTCTTGTTGGAAGGTGAACCTTCGGCCAAGTCTGAGATCCAGAGCACTCTGGAAGAGGTTTTCATCCAGGATATCTCTGTACATGGCCGCATTCATGTTTCCTTCAATTGCAACCAGTCGTCCTGTCCCTGCAGCTGAAAAACACCCCTATAGCATGATGCTGCCACCGCCATGTTTCACTGTTGAGATTGTATTGGGCAAGGTGATGAGCAGTGCCTGGTTTTCTCCACACATACCTCTTAGAATTATCACCAAAAAGTTCTGTCTTCATCTCAACAGACCAGAGAATCTTATTTCTCATAGTCTGGGAGTACTTCATGTATTTTTTAGGAAAATCTATGCGGGCCTTCATATGTCTGGCACTGAGGAGAGGCTTCCGTCGGGTCACTCTGCCATAAAGGCCCGACTGGTGGAGGGCTGCTGTGATAGTTCACTTTGTGGAACTTTCTCCCATCTCCCCACTGCATCTCTGGAGCTCAGCCACAGTGATCTTGGGGTTCTTTTTTACCTCTCTCTCCAAGGCTCTTCTCCCACGATTGCTCAACTTGGCTAGACAATGGCTTGATTGTGTAAATCAGCAGAAAAAAAACCTACATAAATCTTGTATCACTGTAATCATACTGACCCAAAGAATGAAGTTGTCATTACTTACCAAACAGTAAAAAAAGAATTCCTGAATTGCTGTTTTTTGTTCCTTCTGCCTCCCAAAAATAGGAATAGAATGCGAAAAAAGTGTTCAGAAAGACATAAAAATTATAGCTGTCTAAATATGGTGTTGCAAAGAAATTTTTGTAGTTAAAGCTTTGCTTAGGCTAATTTCACATTAGCGTTTTTTTGCGCAGCGCATCGTGCGCAATAGAAACGCATGCAAAAACGCATCATGCGTTTTTGCATGCGTTTGCGTTTTTTATGCGCATTAGTTCTCTAGGGGTTAAAACCAGTGTCTACACATTTTTACGCCAAAAACGCAGACGAACACATGTCCATGCGCACGCCTGTGTTCCCATAGACTGTAATGCGTTATTTTGTCGCATTCTGCCTCCAAAAGAATGCAGTAAGGCTCTGCTCACATTTATCCAGTGCTGTACACTGCTTGGAGGTTTACATCTGAATGTCAGAAATATGTGATTCAGAAAAAAAACCCTTAATGGATGATTCCTATAATGAGGCAGATGAAGACACTTTGGACTCTGATTTATAATCCAGCAGCATCTATCTTTTTTGGCGTGCACAAAAGCACACTTGAACACAGTTTTTTTTGCACTACTAAAAAGATGGACACTGAGTCCGGAGTAACTCTGCTAACTTCATTATAGTTGTTTTGGGTTTCGTCTGAAACACGTAATTCGGAGATTTATATGGAAACCCCCGATGAGAGTGGTCAGCTTACAGCATGGGATAAATGTTAACCAAAATGCTTCCAATGAGAGCTTCAACTAAACCACAAAAACAAGTACCCACTCGGGTCTTTTCCTCATTACGGATAGAACATAGGCTCTGAATAAGTGACGTTTCCCCCGCACAAAAAACTGGAATCTGCACTACAAAATCCAAGTGCCTCCCTCCCTTTTGAGCCCCACAGTGTGCCTAAACCACAGTTAGCCTCACAATGCTCTGTATATCCAAGTAGAAATGAGGCCGCACTCATTGAGCTGGTGAAGATATTGCTTGATTTATTGGCACATGTTACACATGTCGGGCCGGGGGAGTGACATCAGGAGTGCAGAGGGAGCTGACAACGATCGTTTTGCGCTATCCAAGCGCTTCCACGGGTCATAAAGTGGAAGGGAGTGACGGATTCATATAGAAATTACGTCACTTGATAACTCCGCCTTCCACAGCTGCTGTCTAAACAACGTGAGTGAATTAAAAACAAAGAGATAATACATCAAAGATGCAAGAAAGCACAAATACAAATAATTGCAAATACATATCAATATGTACAAAGAGAGCGACCTAAGAGAGAAATAAATAATTGTTACGATCATCTTATCATTATGACATAATTATATAGCATAGTATGGACTATACAAGTATAAAACAAATATGGCAGACATGTATCTAAATGCTAACACCATCTGTCGTCCATGCAAGCACAAAAAAGTAAGTGCGGTATATAAATATACTTAGAAACATGTACAGACACCGAATGTATTAATACAAAACATTCTGTGCTTCAATAATGTAAAATGAGGCAATTAGATGTAAACCAAAATACCTCAGTGATATATCAGCACGGCTGAAAAAATACCGCATGCAGGATTGACCAATCATTCTAAGAATGAAAATACAGATATATACTGCACAAATCATACATAAAATCAATAATATAAATATGTCTGTGAGAATTCCAGTAAGATGTAATAATAACAGGAATAAACACCTTAATCAATGCAAGATAATAGTGTCAGTTCTATCGTGTAGTTATTTGAAATGACAAATAATTGCATAAAACGGTAAACCTAAATACATGCATTAATATCATAATATAAATAGTAAATCAGTCCCAGGACAGAGTACACAATTATATATCTGCTTATTCCTCACAAAAAAACAGACATGTCTATCCTATCATTAAATCCAGTCGGACCCATGGCACAAGTGTCCATGATCCACTTGGATTCTCGTCGTAACAAAATCCTGTGTAAATTACCTCCTTGAGGGGGCAAAACCACCTTCTCAAAACCAGCAAAAGAGAGGACAGACAAGTCACCTCCATGTATGTCCCTGACGTGACTGATTAGACGTGGAACCCCTTTCCCTGTTCCAAGCGATTTATAGTGTTCCCTAAAGCAGACGTATATGGGGCGTATGGTTTTACCTGTGTAGTAAAACCGACACGTGCAGAAAATGACGTACACCACATGATCTGTCTTGCATGTAATAAAATCAGAAACCGTATGACTGATCGCACTCATGCGTATGGTGCGGTCCGTGCAATGGAACTTGCAATACGGACAGTGACAACACTTAAAATTGCCTCTAGGGATTCCCTTACTCAACCAATTGTCATGTTCTGTAACCATACGATTTTTCACCAAAACATCCCTAATTCTTTTACTACGTTTACATAAGATAAGGGGCCCTCTGGATGTTATGTCACTTAAATCTCTGTCCTGCTCTAAAATATGCCAGTTCCTTCTTATTGCAGCCCTAATCTGTGGATCCATGGAACTGTAACGAAAGCAAAATGTGAACCTTTTCTCATTCTGAACCTTCTTACTGCTGCTAGATACTTCTTTATTGTTCTTAGACCTGTATTGTTGTTTCACTTTTTCAAGCGCTGTCGAATATGGTATTCGGATACCCTCGTTGTCTGAGCCTGTCGTATAAATCCTTGGATTGTGTATCGAAACCCTCTACGGTATTATTAAAGCGGCGTACTCGCAGGAACTGGCTATATGGAAGTGATTTTTTAATATGGGGGGGGGGGGGGGGGGTGGAAACTATCATAATGCAATACCGAATTAGTTGCAATTGGTTTCCTGAATACTGACATACATATGTTATCATCTTTAATCTCCACCAGTACTTCCAGGAGCTCTAGCCGAGCGCCTCCATAAATGTGTGTGAACAACATGTTCATCTGATTGACATCATTCAACTGGTTGACAAATCCATCAAACAGTTCTCTAGAACCATCCCATATGATGAATACGTCATCCACATATCTGCTATAGAGCTTGATGTGTTGGAGGAAATTATTATTATAAATATATTTTTCCTCAAAAACGCCTAGAAACAAATTGGCGATAGTACACGCTGCCAGAGTTCCCATCGCGGTACCCACATTCTGTAGGTACCATGTAGAGTCAAAAGTGAAGGCATTATGTGTGAGTATGAAATGAATAGCTTCACATACAAAATCAATAAAGCCCTGCTCTTTATCTGTAGTATTGACAATTTCTCTGATAATATCTACCCCCAGTTTTTTGGGGGATCCTCGTGTATAGGCTCTCCACATCTATGGATGCCAACTCGAAACCTGGTTGCCAAGTGAAATTTTGAACCACACATAAAAAGGCATCAGTATCTCTTATGCCTAAAAATACGTATTTTTCTGAAGCACACCGACAGTTATCAGATTCAGTGACATATACCAAATTAAGAGCCGACCCCACTTCTAGATATATTAGAGATTTGAGGTCTCTTCTCAGAAAATACGTCATGATGAATGTCATTACTCAGAGTAAGGCAGAGAAATTGCTGCCGGAGTTCCCCACGCGACCTCATTGGTACCATATACCGAAAATTCATAAATCGTTATCTTGCCCTCCAGGACGCCCAATCGTATCTGGGATAGGATCCATCACAGAACCCCTATCCCAGTATATTGATTGGTTGTTATGTCCCATGTTGAAAGACATTCCTTCTTACATGGCTGCGTGTACTATCGCCAATTTGTTTCTAGGCGTTTTTGAGGAAAAATATGTTTATAATAATAATTTCCTCCAACACATCAAGCTCTATCTCAGATATGTGGATGACGTGTTCATCATATGGGATGGTTCTAGAGAACTGTTTGATGGATTTGTCAACCAGTTGAATGATGTCAATCAGATGAACATGTTGTTCACACACATTTATGGAGGCGCTCGGCTAGAGTTCCTGGATGTACTGGTGGAGATTAAAGATGATAACATATGTATGTCAGTATTCAGGAAACCAATTGCAACTAATTCGGTATTGCATTATGATAGTTTCCACCCCCCCCCCCCCATATTAAAAAATCACTTCCATATAGCCAGTTCCTGCGAGTACGCCGCTTTAATAATACCGTAGAGGGTTTCGATACACAATCCAAGGATTTATACGACAGGCTCAGACAACGAGGGTATCCGAATACCATATTCGACAGCGCTTGAAAAAGTGAAACAACAATACAGGTCTAAGAACAATAAAGAAGTATCTAGCAGCAGTAAGAAGGTTCAGAATGAGAAAAGGTTCACATTTTGCTTTCGTTACAGTTCCATGGATCCACAGATTAGGGCTGCAATAAGAAGGAACTGGCATATTTTAGAGCAGGACAGAGATTTAAGTGACATAACATCCAGAGGGCCCCTTATCTCATGTAAATGTAGTGAAAGAATTAGGGATGTTTTGGTGAAAAATCATATGGTTACAGAACATGACAATTGGTTGAGTAAGGGAATTCCTAGAGGCAATTTTAAGTGTGGTCACTGTCCGTATTGCAAGTTCCATTGCACGGACCGCACCATACGCATGAGTGCGATCAGTCATACGGTTTCTGATTTTATTACATGCAAGACAGATCATGTGGTGTACGTCATTTTCTGCACGTGTCGGTTTTACTACACAGGTAAAACCATACGCCCCTTATACGTCCGCTTTAGGGAACACTATAAATCGCTTGGAACAGGGAAGGGGTTCCACGTCTAATCAGTCACGTCAGGGACATACATGGAGGTGACTTGTCTGTCCTCTCTTTTGCTGGTTTTGAGAAGGTGTTTTTGCCCCCTCAAGGAGGAAATTTACACAGGATTTTGTTACGACGAGAATCCAAGTGGATCATGGACACTTGTGCCATGGGTCCGACTGGATTTAATGATAGGATAGACATGTCTGTTTTTTTGTGAGGAATAAGCAGATATATAATTGTGTATTGTCCTGGGACTGATTTGCTATTTATATTATGATATTAATGCATGTATTTAGGTTTACCGTTTTATGCAATTATTTGTCATTTCAAATAACTACACGATAGAACTGACACTATTATCTTGCATTGATTAAGGTGTTTATTCCTGTTATTAGTACATCTTACTGGAATTCTCACAGACATATTTATATTATTGATTTTATGTATGATTTGTGCAGTATATATCTGTATTTTCATTCTTAGAATGATTGGTCAATCCTGCATGCGGTATTTTTTCAGCCGTGCTGATATATCACTGAGGTATTTTGGTTTACATCTAATTGCCTCATTTTACATTATTGAAGCACAGAATGTTTTGTATTAATACATTCGGTGTCTGTACATGTTTCTAAGTATATTTATATACCGCACTTACTTTTTTGTGCTTGCATGGACGACAGATGGTGTTAGCATTTAGATACATATGTCTGCCATATTTGTTTTATATTTATATCGTCCATACTATGCTATATAATTACGTCATAATGATAAGATGATCGTAACAGTTATTTATTTCTCTCTTAGGTCGCTCTCTTTGTACATATTGATATGTATTTGCATTTATTTGTATTTGTGCTTTCTTGCATCTTTGGTGTATTATCTCTTTGTTTTTAATTCACTCACGTTGTTTAGACAGCAGCTGTGGAAGGCGGAGTTATCAAGTGACGTAATTTCTATATGAATCCGTCACTCCCTTCCACTTTATGACCCGTGGAAGCGCTTGGATAGCGCAAAACGATCGTTGTCAGCTCCCTCTGCACTCCTGATGTCACTCCCCCGGCCCGACATGTGTAACATGTGCCAATAAATCAGGCAATATCTTCACCAGCTCATTGAGTGCGGCCTCATTTATACGTGGATATACAATATAAGAAGACATTTGCAATTTTAAGTGCTTGTTGCTGGAAAACACATGTGGGGTCAAAATACATCTATATTTGAATTCCCAGAGTGGTGTAATTTGCAAATTGGGTAATTGTCTGCTGTTCTGTCATTATGGGCTCTGAAAATGGAGTCTGCACACTATTTTAGAAAAATGTATAATAATAAATTTGTGTTCTAAAGGCCCCGTTACACACAACGATGTCCCAGCGATCCCACCAACGATCCGACGTGGATGGGATCGCTGGGACATCATTAGGCTGATCGCTGTTGACCTGTCACATAGACAGACTCACCAGCGATCAGGACCAGCGAGCAAGCTGGTATCTAGGGTAAACAGTGGGTAACTAAGAGCCGCGCGGCTCTTGGATACCCGCTGTTTACCTTAGATACCAGCGTGCACGCTGGTTTCCAGGATAAACAGCGGGTATCCAAGAGCCACCCGGCTCTTAGTAACCCGCTGTTTACCTTAGATACCAGCGTGCAGCGTCGCTGATCGTTGGTCTCCCACTGCCACACGCAGAGATGCGTGCTGGCCAGCATGAGACCAACAATTAAAAAGGGCCCAGGACGATCCTGCACGATCAGCGATATCCGGCGGGGGGGGCGGTCGCTGATGCATGTCACACACAGCGATGTCGCTGGCGAGATCGCTGTTGCGTCACAAAATCAGCGATCTCACTGTGTGTGACGGGGCCTTTACAGTCAAATAGCCGGACAGCCAAACAGTACTCTACAGCCACATATGGGGTATTACCATGTTTAGGAGGAATTCTGTAACACACAATGTGGACATTTTTTATCTATTTTTCCTTGTAAAGATGTAAAATGTCGGGTAAAACCACAATTTAGTAGTAAAAATGTAATTTTTTCTTCGCTGCTCCATAGTATAACATTTTGTGAATCATCTGTGGTGTCAATATGATCATTTTTAGCCTCAACACACATTACATTCTATTTACGCACGATCCATAGGCAACATGTCTGAATATGATAATTAGAATGTGCATCTAAACAAATGTGTGTTGAGGATAATACTTCGGTCCTTTGATTGTGGTCTGGAGTATTGTCACAAACCCGCTTCTCAGCAAGTGACTAGGGGTTGCGCTTGCAAGGGTTAATCTATCTTCTCTCACTCAATCCAGCATTCAACCTCTGTCCTATGCTGCAATGGGAGCATAAATCACACCCCAACAGAGATCACGCTACCCCGCTTCACACACGCTGCCACCACTCACTGGGGGATGAGTCCCGGAAATACTACTACTATTGTCTGCCAATCACTGGGATTATACTAAGGCTATGGATTCTTTTAGAGCATACAAGGTTCAAACTTATTAAAGTTTTAAGGTTTAATAGAAAAAGAGGCGTGCTTACAATAAAAGGATATAAAAAATATGGAAATGAAAAGGGACATACAAATATGCAACACAGTTATAAAATAAAAGGGAGAAACTTACAGAAATATCTAAACTTTGCAGTCTGGTATTCTGTTCCCTGAGGGGAGGGATATGAAATGAATCACATCAGCTTGGCTGCCCCTCAATGTGTGAACAACTTTCTTTGTGGACAGCCCAATTTATAGGCTTAGACTGGAGACCAGACCTCTAGACCGGCCTTTCATGTTAATATTCTAATTCCTGGTTTGTGACTGGTCCACGACTACTTTACCAATGAATGCATTATTTGTCTGTAAACGCTTTTTGTGGTAAGAATCCCATAGAAAGTAGAAAGTGTCAGGCTGCACTAGGTCCCATTTGGCGTCTTCCTTCAAAGGCATCAGAGGTGTGAAATAGTTCCATTCTATGCCTTCTCAGAAAGGCACCCTGAGGTCTGAGACCAGGAAAATGGCCTTTTCTCAGGATAACATAAGTTATGACCTTTGTGAAGAGCTGCAGCCAAAGAGCAGATGCTAATTTACTGCCGGTCATACATCCATGCAAATACATATTTTCACTACGAGTATATAAAGGCAAAATGCAAAGTCTATGTGCAATGCTAAAGTCTCCTTGAATGTCCTGTGCCGTGCTTGCTTCCAGAACGCTCTGGCTCCATGGTACCTACACTTGCATTTTCCCAGTGATAGTGTGCGTCGTCCTTCACTGTTAGGTTCGGTGGTCTAACTGAGCCAAAATAACAATTGTTTTTTTGCTCAATGTGACTTTACTATAGTGCTTTTTAGATATTTTAAATTGGAAAGACATATCTTATGATAATATGTACATTGTTATTGCATGAAAATCAATTATTAATCTGAAGTTCTCACATCAGTTCTCACATCAGCTTTAGCAGCTGAGGAAAATAATCTAGGGAATATAGCTAAATGATATTAAAACTTATGCTACAGTAATATGTTGTGTTATGATCAGGAACAACTTGGCCTAAATTTATGGTCCAGGGCCTGGACCCATACATATTGGTTTTTAGGCCCCTGTCACCCAGCAGAGAAGGCTGAAGCAAGCGGTTCATTATTCCGATGGCAGCTGATTAGTTGATCTGCCCTCATTTAGGATGCTGCATGGGTGAAGAGGGAAGTATCTCTAAATGGGTCACATTATGGGAATATTATCAGATAATATTCTTCTCTTAGGTGTGATGTATTGCTGTTATGTCACCTCATGGATGGATGGATGGATGGATGTTTGCACACACTAATTTCCTTGTGTTTTCTTTCAGACCATAATGAACACTGCCAGAGGTACGTTCTTCCGTACTTTATTTGGGTCTCATCAGAGGTGGAAGCAGGTATACATTTCTGCTTAACTGTTATTTTTAAGTATCACTTTGTGTTTTTTCTATAGATCAGACCACGTCACAGTCCCCCGTTAAGAAGACAGACAGTCCAGATATGATGAGAGCAGGTGAGTAGATGTCTGACCAAGCTAGCAGGGTTTGCAGTCTCTCACACCGTGCTGGGCATTGCTTGGCTGTCTTAGCATTCAGGAGAGAGGCATGACTCGGCTCTTCTGAAGTTAACAGTGGTCATGTCCCCATACCATATAATCTGGAGACAAAAGCTGTACTTGGATACGTCATACTATATGGCGCAGCTTACGATTTTGACACTGAAACGGGCATCGATAAACCAAACAGCATGCTTTGCTTTTTCTGTCCCTGTAGCTGAGGCTACACACAGACTTTTGCTTGTGACATCTCATGACAGTGGCAGTTGGTAGGCAAACACCATGCGTGAGACTTGCTTGTATAATTCACCCTAGGTCTTCCTTCTTGATATTTTTACAGTTTCAGACTAAATGTATTCCCATGGACTGCGACTGTTGCTGCCGTGATACAATAAGTCTGTATGTACCCTGAGCCTTCTTGAGACCTTGAGCAGACAGCTTCTCTCCCCATAGAGAACAGTAATCTGTATGGAATCCATTATACTTGAATACACGATGGATGATTGGATGCGTATGGGAAAACGTAGAATCATGTGCAAGGAGCCTTACTTACCAGATAGAGAGAAATAGAGGAAAATAGCAAAATAGCTATTGTGTTACATATCCCAAATTGTTAACACAAAATCTCTGCTGCAATTACATTATGTAGGCTAAAATAATAAATACATTGAATTTCAGCAATAGTGATATCAACCTAACATCAAGATGTGGAAAATAATATTTTGCATTTACATTTCTCTTTGAAAATGTTTTTTTTTTTCTGATTACCATAAATTAATGATATCACTAACACCATATAATGTTATTAGCATGTTAGCAAGACTCCTTACACCAGCATATTGCTATTCTGCAGTGATGCCTAACTGTGCTGATCACAGTCTGCTGCTGGTGCCCTTGGTTTCCTCACAGCATGAATAACATCCTACTCCAGGGATTAAGCAAACTGGAGAAAATTGCCGTTACCCCGCTATCTTCCTGCTTCGCTAGTCTCACTTTACGCTCACTCCCTCCTGTATCTACCAGCCCTTGCTTGTTGCCCCTCAGCAGTATAATGAGAGGGAATGAGGGGTATTGTGAAATTTAATGTCACTGTCCTGTTTGTGTCCCAGCAATGTACTCTGTGGAGATTACAGTAGAGAAGGACAGAATCACAGGGGAGACTAAGGTCCTCTCTAGCAACACTGTGCTCCCTCAAGAGTACCCCATGCAGGGGGTCAAGGTGTATGAAGATGCACAGAAAGGTAGGGTTCTCTGAAAGGTCAGGTGTTTTTTTTTCACCAGAAGAAAATTTCAGTAGCAAACCTCTGATCATGTTATTGAATGACACATAGTTATTTTTACCTGTAAATCAAGCTGTGACCAGTCGGCCATACTTTGGAGTTCTGGAGTTTCTGAGCTTTTAATTCAGCTCTTTCTTTGAAGTTTTTTCTTCCACTTCTTTTTGTTTCTATAAATTCTGTGCTGTTTTCTTTCAAGTTTCTTATTCCTTTATACTTTATATATTAAAAAGGTAATTTTCTTCACATTAAATTGTCCTGTATGTCACATACAATGGTGGTAAATTTACAATGTAATTGCTTTGGGACCTCTGTCTTATTAATAATCTTTATGCTTCATTTCTTCATGAGTAAACCATTTTCCCTTCTTCCTGACCAGGCACATTTGTGTCTTACAGTACATGCACTATTAACGCCTATAATTTTTTTTCTTATTCTGATATTCAAATAATTTTGCCTCTTTTTTGTGATACATGGGGCATTTTAACATATTACATTATTTTTATTGCTGTATTCCACTGTAACTGGGATGGTATGTTTATGCCAGTTACAGGGGAATTTTTAATGAGTCATTCAATATGACTTAGGATAAAAGCCAAATCAGAATCTCAATTTGTTATTGGCCCTCATCAGTGCAAAGTATGAGAACTGATTTGGCTGGGTGACAGCCTCTGGACTGAGGTATAAGGGGTAACGTTTCTCCTTCTGGAGAGTGACATACCGTCTCTGGCATGCAAGGTAAGGAAGCTTATTTGCCATGCAATCTCGATAGTACCACCTGTTGTAACCAGCAATCCTGCAAGTCACTATCGATCCTTCAATGAGTCTTGCAATTTGACGTAACATAAAAGCCAAATGAGAATTTCAATTTACAGACAGTGTTTCGAGCTATTGACCCTCAGTGCAAAGTATGAGAACTGATTTGGCTAGGTGAGAGGCTCTGGACTGAGGTCTAAGGGGCAATTATTCTGCTTCTGGAGAGTGACATACCGACTCTGGCATGCTAAGGTAAGGAGGCGTCATATTGCAAGACTAATTAAACGGTCAATAGGATTGCTGCTTCCAACAGGTGGCGCTATAGAGTTCGAGTCCTCTTCCTCTCTGAAGATGCAATTTGCATATAAAATTTCCCAGAGGAGCATTACACAGTGAATAAGCCTCCTTACCTTGACATGCCAGATACAATATGTCACGCTCCAG
Source organism: Dendrobates tinctorius (assembly GCF_039654945.1). Classification (NCBI taxonomy): domain Eukaryota; kingdom Metazoa; phylum Chordata; class Amphibia; order Anura; family Dendrobatidae; genus Dendrobates; species Dendrobates tinctorius. The sequence goes on from NW_027361800.1 coordinate 3,065,779, forward strand.
AAGGAGACACGTTACTCCTTTAAACCTCAGTCCAGAGCCTCTCAGCAAGCCAAATCAGTTCTCATACTTTACACTGAAGAGGGCTGATAGCATGAAACACAATGTCTACAAATTTAGATTCTCATATTGCTTTTATCCTAAGTCTTATCGCAAGACTCATTAAAGGGCGATAAGTGACTAGTAGGATTGCTGCTTCCAACAGGTGGCGCAATAGAGTTCAAGTCATCGTCCTCTCTAAAGAGGCAATTTGCACAGTGAATAAGCCTCCTTACCTTTGCATGCCTGAGCCGGTATCTTACTCTGCAGGAGAAACGTTACCTCTTAGACCTCAGTCGTAATATGTCTACACAAGTGCTTGTTCATTGCTTTTTATACAATGATCGAGAAGGTCAGCATGGTAATAAACCATGTTCATCTTCTTTCTGGGAATTCTGGCTGCATCTCATAGCCAGCTTCTCACCCCCACAGCTTCATGATCTTGTACAAACTGCTTATACTGGATTGACGTTCTAGTGCATCAGTGCAGGGTAAAGTGTTGACTGTCTGGAAGTCTATAAGCAGTAAGGAGGGAGTTAAACAACTGCTTTGATTTTGTGCCTGTCTACAATATGCTATGTACTTCTTCATCATCTCTTTAATTTGTCTACAGTTGTACATGCAGTGAGATCAGAAGTTGCAGCTCCCAATGATACCATTCACCAGCTCAGTTCCACAGAGGTGGAGGATCTCATCCACAAGGCAGAGGAGTCAACCCTTAGTGACATTTCCTTGACATCAGATGAAAAAACCTCAATCCAAAGAGCATCTCCTCGAAAAGAAATTCCCGGTGTACAGGCTCGACCTCCTGAGACACCATTGGGCCCAGAGCAACCAGTAACCATGATTTTTATGGGCTACCAGAATGTGGAAGATGAGCATGAAACAAAGAAGGTTCTGGGTTTGGAAGAAGCCATAACTGCGGAATTAGTTGTCATTGGTGATGGTGAGCAACAGCCAGCTGTTGATGGAGAAGTACCAGAAAAGGCACAGCACCCTCCCAATGGTGCTCCTGTAGAACCTCCCAACAAAAGTGAGAAACCAGAGACCAATGACACTACAGCACCCAAGAGTGGAGAGCAGGACCTAACTATGAAGAAACAGAGATGCAAGTGCTGCAGTGTGATGTAAGCAGGTGAAGTTAGGGAAAAGGTGTGCCTTTCCTCTAACCATCATATACCATAAAGCCTGAAACTGGAGGTTGTACTTTACCATTAATTCTGAATGGAGAGCTATTACCCTAAGCCTTTAGTTTATAAAAGGGGTACTCTTTCTATCCACCTCAGCCTTTGAGGGAGACCCCTCCATGATTCAAAACTTTAACGGTTGGCTCTTTTCTGCTGTATACAGAACTCCTTATGAAATCTAAGAGCAGATTCTCCTAATAATCCACAAGCATTGTGGGTAATATTCATTCTATTCTGGGTTTGTAAGCACTCAGACTAGGAAGGAGACTTCCATTTGCATCATCTTGAGATGTATTAGAGGAGCATCACACAACTAGCAAGTGTTCCTTCTTGGCTATATTTGCTTCTGGTATTTCCTTCTGAAGAATCTGCAGCTCTCTCTATATATTATCAAAGCTACTGCCATTTTGAATCAAGTAAAATCATCCTGTGACAAATCAAGTAGATGCCCCCTATTTCCTCTACCTCCTATGATCATTTTTATAACCACCAACCTGAACTGTTAAGAGGAAGTTTCAGAAGATCTAAACTGAAGGTTGGACAGGAAAACAAATGGATGTATTAAATGTTGGGTATATGTAGGATTTTTCAGCTGAATGTGTTACAACACAGTACAATTCAGGAAATGATGTGATGAAAAGAAAAGCGATAAGGTCAACATGGCTCATGAGTCTCGAATAAATTGCAGGTTTTGAGAAGTTCAGTAGGTTTACATTTTACAATAACATTCATTACACTTAAGCAACAGGAATCGAAACAAGCAATTTAGTTTGCCCATTTTATAAATATGGAAGAACAGATATTAAGTTCCGACTGAAACAGAATTACCATTGACTTCAATAATGACTTAAATGTTGTCTTACCACCTCATAAAGATGTCGAGTAATGAAAGCTTAAACTGATTAATTGCAAATTCATTCCATTCTCAATATCGGTGTTTAGCACGTACTACTAGCCTCGTGTTAGAGCCCCTGTGTAATATCTGACCAGTCATTACAATGTGCTCCAGTGTGTGACAAAATTAGTGTTACAAGTATAGTCATTTGCATTGGTTTTTGTGTTTTATTAAGAGTGAAGTCCAGAGACGTGATATGAAAGTGTAACTTTATTTTATTATCCCTTAGCTACTGTATATTATTTAATATTCTGCAAAACATTGTAATGATGTGAATAGAGAGTTGCTGCAGGTTCTACTGTTATGACCTTGACTTTCACCTTCTAGCCTTTTATCTATGACCCTTGTATGTTAACTGTGAACCCTATAACCCTGGCTGCTTGTGTACCCATAGTGCGTGACATGGAGGTGGGTGGAGCCCGTGGGCCCTAGCTGGACCTTCAGTATATTGGTGCCTCTGTCAATTGCTCTGCCTGCCTGTTACCCATATCCAAACATCCCCTACTTACATTTCAAATGTAAAACATAAAAAAAGTAAATAAATGAAATGTGTCATTAAATCTCATGCTGCACCATGGTTTATGTCCGAATAACTGAGAAAAACGCACACAGATATTACACAACTTAAAGGAACACAACCTAAAAGTGAAATAATCTGAAGATAATCTCACCCACATTATTAATAGTCTGCAGCATGTTTTCATGTTTCTGAAATCTTGCAGAGAACAGAGGGGTTAAGGTCCCATTACATTTAGCATTGCACCAGCGATCCCAACAATACGACCCGGTCAGGATCGCTGGAGCATCGCTAAATGGTTACTAATGAGCTGCCAAACAAGCAGATCTCACCAGCGATGCAGCAGCGGTCGGCGGTCTATACTTACCTGTCACACGCAGCGAGGGTGACCTCTTCCGCCCGCGTCCATGGAGTCGCTCGTCGGCACCAGCAGGAAGCCGACGACGAGAAATGGACCATCCTGTTCTCGCGCGATCAGGGATATCCAGCGGGGAGACGGGTTGGAGGTAAGTGTCACATGTAGCGAGATCGCTACCGATATCGCTGTTGCGTCACAAAATCGGTGACGCTTTAGCGATATCGCTAGCAATCTCGCTATGTGTGAAGGGGGCTTTAATCTGCTGATCTTCTGACCTGGGAAGAAGCAAGGTTTATAGAGAAATTGTTACGCAGGTCAAAAGTGAGCAGTTTTTGCTCATATTATATACAGCTGAAACCAGAAGTTTGCACACACTATATAAAAGGACACCTATGCATGTTTTTCTCAATTACTGATATGAAATCAGAATAAACCTTTCCCATTTAGGTCAATTAGGATTACCATAATTATTAATATTTGACAAATGCCAGAATAATGAGAGAGAGAAAATGTTTTTATTACTTACTGCAAAGTCAAAAATTTACATTCATTTCATTAGTATTTGACACCATTGCCCTTAGACTGAATGACTTGGGTCAAAAGTTTGGAATATCCTTCCACAAGCTTCTCACAATAGTTGGTCAGAAATTTGGCCCATTTCTCATGACAAAACTGGTGTATCTTATCCAGGTTTATAGCTTGCACTTGCCTTTTCAGCTTTGCCTATACATTTTCAATATGATTGAGATCAGAGCTTTGTGATGGCCAATCCAAAACATTGACTTTGTTATCATTAAGTCACGTTGTTACCATTTTGGCAGTATGATGTCTTGGGATGTTGCTTCAGTATTGCCACATAATCTTTTTTCATGATACCATCTATTTTGAGAAGTGCACCAGTCTCTCCTGCAGCATAACAACCTCATAATATGATGCTGCCACCACCCGTATTTCACAGTTGGGATTGTGTTCTTAGGCTTCCAAGGTTCTCCTTTTTTCCTCCAAACGTAATGATGGTCATTATGCCCACTCATTGTGAATATTGACACAATCTTACCAGCTTCCGCAATCATCCTCACAAGGTACGATTCGACTTGCGAGTGACCTGGCACCAGAGGCACCTATCCTGGCCTTAACACTAGGGGGTGCCCTAGCTTGCCCTGTTCCCCGGGATACTTCAGATGTTGGGGCCTCCGCCCTTGCCTTATCTCCTAAAACAGCCCTTCGTTGGTCAGCTTCCCCCCACACCCAGGGAAGAGGGTGCGCTACTGTGCACCGCAGTACACCAACCCGACAGACAGAGTAACAAAGACAAGGGTAAACTGAGAACTCCACACACACAAAATATACACTCACAAATAACAGGTATTCACCAGGGTGTGTAGGGAGGGGGAAGAAAGCAAAACAGGGAAAGGTAAGGAATTTCCAAGCATACAAACCAGACAACAGTCGCTACTAAACTCTTCCTGCTCTCCTTCACAAAACCAACTTCTCTACCTCCTTTTGTTACTCCCTCCTTATATTATGCAGCAATGGCTAACTCTGATGATGACTTATAATAATAAATTTTATTTCTATAGCGCCGACATATTCCACAGCACTTTACATTTCAGAGGGGATTTGTACAGAATAGACATTACAGCAAAACAATAATCACATAGATTAGAACAAATACCAAGAGGAATGAGGGCCCTGCTCGCAAGCTTACAGTCTGTGAGGAAAGAGGTAGTCACGAAAGGTGGGTGGTAACAATTGCCCTGATTGTTTGGACCAGCCATAATGTTAAGTATGTAACAGTACAGACACAGGGCTAATGGATGCATAAGGCATGTGGGAACATGATGCAGGGAACCTGGTTATAGTAAAACTTTTGACTGTGCCACCCAGGGATAGATTAGGTTAATGTGTTGAGGCGGTAGGCCAGTCTGAATAAATGCGTTTTCGGCACGCTTAAAATTGTGGGGATTGGGGACTAATCGTATTGACCTGGGAAGTGCATTCCAAAGAATTGGTGCAGCATGTGTAAAGTCTTGGAGACGGGAGTGGGAGGTTCTGATTATTGAGGGTGCTAACCTCAGGTCATCAGCAGAACGGAGGGTGCGGGTAGGGTGGTATACTGAAACAAGGGAGGAGATGTAGGGTGGTGCTGAGCCATGGAGGGCTTTGTGGGTGAGGGTAATAAGTTTATACTGAATTCTGGAGTGGATGGGTAGCCAGTGTAATGACTGGCACAAGGTAGAGGCATCGGTGTAACGATTGGTGAGGAATATGATCCTGGCTGCAGCATTCAAGACAGATTGGAGAGGGTAGAGTTTGGTAAGAGGGAGACCGATTAGAAGAGAGTTACAATAGTCGAGACGAGACTGAGTAAGAGAAACACTAAGTAAGAAAAGGTCGAGTTCTAGAAATGTTTTTGAGGTGCAGATGACAAGAGCGAGCCAGTGATCGAATGTTTGGGGCAAAGGAAAGCTCGGAGTCAAGTATGACCCCAAGACAGCGGGCATGTTGCTGGGGAGTAATAGTGGAACCATACACAGAAATGGCAATGTCGGGTATAGGTACATTAGTAGAGGGAGGAAACACAAGGAGTTCAGTCTTTGACAGGTTCAGTTTCAGATATAGTGAGGACATGATGTAAGACACAGCGTTTAGACAATCGCCGGTGTTTTCTAGAAAGGCTGGCGTGATGTCAGGAGAAGAAGCATATAATTGGGTGTCATCAGCATAGAGATGGTACTGGAAACCAAATCTACTGATTGTTTGACCAATAGGGGCAGTGTACAAGGAGAAAAGGAGGGAGCCTAGAACCGATCCTTCGGGAACCCCAACAGTAAGGGGAAGGTGAGAGGAGGAGGAACCGGCAAAAGATACAGTAAAGGAGCAGTCAGAGAGATAGGAGAACCAGGAGAGAACGGTGTCCTTGAGGCCAATGGAACGGAGCATAGTGAGGAGGAGCTGATGATCCACAGTGTCGAATGCTGCAGAGAGATCCAAGAGAATTAGCATGGAGTAATGACCATTTGATTTAGCTGTTAGTAGATCATTAGAGACTTTAGTGAGGGCAGTTTCAGTAGAGTGTAAAGAGCGGAAACCAGATTGGAGAGGGTCGAGAAGAGAGTTATCAAAGAGATGGCGGATAAGACGGGAGTGGACCAGGCGTTCCAGGAGTTTAGATATGAAGGGAAGATTAGAGACAGGTCTATAGTTAGCGGCACAGTTTTGGTCGAGGGATGGTTTTTTAAGTAGTGGATGTATGATGGCATGCTTAAATGAGGAGGGAAAGATACCAAAAGAGAGAAAGAGGTTAGATATTTTAGTTAGGTGAGGGGTGACAGCAAGGGAAAGGGACTGGAGGAGATGTGACGGAAGTGAGTCACTGGTGCAAGTGGTTGGGCGAGAAGATGCAAGGAGCCTGCTTACTTCTTCTGTGACTGGTTCAAAATCAGAGAGTGAACTAGATGCAGTGGGGGAGGGAGGACAGTGCATGGTATGAGGTGATTGGGAGATAATTTCCTGTCGGATCTGGTCAATTTTTTCTTTGAAGTAATTGGCCAGATCGTCAGCTCTGAGCTCCGTGGTTGGGGCCTGTACTCTTGGGTTGAGTAGAGAATGAAAAGTGTCAAAGAGATGTTTCGGGTTATTGGACAGTGAGGTGATGAGGGTGTTGAAATAGGTTTGTTTGGAGAGGTGAAAGGCAGTGTTGTATGTTCTAAGCATAAACTTATAATGGATGAAATCTTCGTGCAGATTGGATTTTCTCCACAGACGTTCGGCGCACCTGGAGCACCGCTGCAGGAAACGTGTTTGCAGAGTGTGCCAGGGTTGTCGCCGTCTGTGTTGTGGTGTACTATTTATAGGGGGTGCAAATTCATCCAGGGCACTTTGAAGTGTTTAATTGTAATGCTTCAATGCAGAATCAGGACATGAGAGGGAGGAGATAGGGGCCAATGAAGACTGCAAGTTTTTCATAAGTTTCTGGGCGTTAATGGCCTGTATGTTTCTATAAGTATGGACAGTGGGGGTGACCTGACCAGCCTGGCAGTTCTTGATAGAGAATGAAAGAAGATTGTGGTCAGAGAGCGGGAGAGGGGAGTTTGCAAAATCATCCACTGCACAAAGCCGAGAGAAGACCAAGTCGAGGGAGTTTCCGTCTTCATGCGTTGGAGAATTAGTAAGCTGCGAAAGGCCAAACGAGGAGGTTAGAGATAAAAGGTTGGGTAGCACATGGGGAGAGGGAAAGAGCAATGGGGATGTTGAAATCTCCCATGATGAGGGTAGGGATGTCACAGGAGAGAAAATGTGGAAGCCAAGTGGCAAAATGATCCAGGAACTGATGGGAGGGGCCGGGAGGAGGATACACCACCGCCATTAGTATGGAGAAGGGGGTGTAGAGTCTGACGGCATGGACCTCAAAAGAAGGGAAGACTAGTGAGGGTAGTTGAGGGATAACCTGAAAGGTACATTTTGGTGATAGGAGCAGACCAACGCCTCCACCTGCTCTATTGTATGATCTTGAGAGAAGTGTAGTCCCCCGTGTGAAAGAGCAGCGGTAGTGTCTGACTGCTGGATCCAGGTTTCAGTAAGAGCCAGGAGGTTAAGAGAATTAGGAAAAAGTCATGAATGAAGGAGAGTGTCATGATCCAGGACGGTGTTTCGCTTTGGCCCGTCCTGGTCAGACAGGGGTTAATTGTTTCTGCCTCTCTCTGGCAGAGGGCGGCTATTTAATGCTCACTGGACCTAGGTCCGGTGTCAGTTATACTCCTGCCCTCGGCTGAGTTAGTTGACCTCTTGTATACGTGTGCCTGATAACTTGTTGCTTGTTTGGTTTTGATCCGGTTCTGTCCCTGTTACGAGTTCTGCCTGTCCCTCTTGTACCGCACCGCTCTCTCGTGTTTGACTCTCTGCTTGTGACTTTTCTATTCTCTGCTCGTCCCTTTGGTACCGCACCGCCCTCTCGTGTATGACCTCTGCTTGTCTGACCTGCGTTTTCCTCTCCTCTACTACAGTATTCCTGCAGTAGGTACATTACATCATGTGCAGTAGTAGGACGCTAAGCCCCGCTCCCTGCAGTCACATGATCGTAGGTCCTGGTACTCCTTACTATTTTCCGTGCCTCAGGTCCTGTCTGCTTAAACCTTCACTACCGTAAGTCACCCTGCTCAGCCGTGGCAGTTGCCGACGCTGACAGGATCCTGACAGAGTTTGTTACACACTGAGTGAGAATTCCAAAGTGCACAATTAAGAGAGACAGATGGCATGCAGGGAATATTAATAAGATTAGAGGGGTTTCTGAGTAGCAGTTGGGGGTTTGACTTTCTATAACATGAGGGACCAGGGTTGGGAGCAATGTCTCCTGCGACTAGGAGGAGGATAGAAAGACTGAGCAGATGGTTAAGTGATTTGTGAGAGCGTCTCTTATGTTGAATGGTGGGACTGACTGGATCTGTGCAATTTAACAATGTGAAAAGAGCATGAGTGCTATACATAGGAGAGGAAAGGAGCGAGGGGCCGATATGGATGGAGTGTAGAGAGTTAATGCCAGGGTGGTGGATGTGTGTGAATGCAGCGGCCAGGATATAAATTACACAAATGCATATGGTATATATTTGTTGTACTCCAAATGTACAGGGAGTAGATGTATATAAATGTCTTACCTGTCTCCAGCCCTGTCTAACTGCCATGTTATAACTGCCTCGTACTTTGATACATGTACTTCGATTACATGTGCATAAATGCTCCCCCAAGCTATGTCTGAATATATAGGAGGCTAAGGCTTAGATTTTTTTTTTGTGCTCTCTCTTCTCGTTAATCAATCAAACTAAATTGAGACAGCAGGATCCAATAAAATGTTGTGGTCAGATAAACAGATGTCCAGCACTACATGGATCATAAAGCACATTGAAAAGTTTCTTGACCTCACAACATACGGGGACAAGCAAAGTAAGTTGAAATAACTATATACCAGATATAAGCTTGCATAGTTGAAAACACATATATAGAATTCAGGATTAACTGCTTGCTGACATTGAATGGAGTGGAGAAACACAGGTGTTGATTCAGAGCAGAGATTGAAAGAGCTGGTTACCTGTATGAAGAGAGTAGACTTATTAAATGAGCACAGATTTTATAGAGAAAAGTAGTGGCTAACCAAGCACAGCTGAATGTAGAAGTTTTTCAATATGGCCCATTAACCCCAGACTAGTGATGAGCGATTATACTCGTTGCTCGGGTTTTCCTGAGCATGCTCGGGTGTCCTCCGAGTATTTTGGCGTCCTCGGAGATTTAGTTTTCATCACCTCAGCTGAATGATTTGTGGCTGCTGGACAGCATGAATACATGTGAGAATTCCCTAACAAACAGGCATTCCTCACATGTATTCAGCCTGTCCAGCACCCACAAATCATGCAGCTGAGGCGATGAAAACTAAATCTCCAAGCATGCCAAAATACTTGGAGGGCGCTCGGGAAAACCTGGGCAACGAGTATACTCGCTCATCACTACCCCAGACTTGTGCAAGTCCACAATTCTCTTCCTGATATCTTGGTTTGATTTCTTGAGAGTTTCTCATGATGCTACACAAAAAAGCAGTGTGTTTCAGGTGTGCATTAAAATACATCCAAATAGCTTCCAAACACATGACATTATCATATGGGCAATCCAGAATTCTTCAAAGTCATAGTAATCTTAGTGTATGCAAACTTTTGACTTTGCAGTAAGTAATAAAAATGCCTTAAAACATTCTCTCTCGCTCTCTCATTATTCTGGCATTTGTGAAATATTAATAATTATGGTAATCCTAATTGACCTAAAACGGGAAAGGTTTATTTTGATTTCATGTCAGTTGAGAAAAACATGCATATGTGTCTTTTTATATAGTGGATGTAAACTTCTACTTTCAACTGTAGTTCCCTTGGTGAAAACCATAAACATCAGCAGTAAATAAAAGGCTCGTAACCCTGGAATCTTATATCAGATTTAAAAAACGATGTACTCAGGGGCGCAGCGGGAGTAAAAACAAAAACTTTCCACTTTTGACCTGGTGACAGGTCCTCTAGCAATGTTTCTGTTCTGCTACAGAAAGGCAACACTTCTGCTGCACCCAGTTGTCTTAGGCTAGTTTCACATTTGCGCTTTATAGCGCAGCGACGGCCTGCGCATGGCCGCCGCTAAGCCCTGCCCCCTGCCGGCTCCCTGCCCGCCCCTTCCGGTCATCGCCGCCTTCTAGTGCACATGGGTGCTTGCGATCTGCGCACCCTATCTTTAGCATAGGGTGCGCAGATCGTGCGCTGGCCGTGCGCTAGCAGGATTTTGCCGGCAGGGGGCGGGGCTTAGCGGCGGCCGTGTGCAGGCCGTCGCTGCGCTATAAAGCGCAAATGTGAAACTAGCCTTACAACCAGAAACAAGGTGGGGAGCAGGAGTGGGGGAAACAGTTGATTTCCTGAAATACATAAGAATTTTTTTCAGTTTAAATAGCAAAAGGATTCGATTTATCGAGTAATTCATAAACATTTAAGCTCCATTGTACCGCAACTGGAATTAAATAAATATTTGCACAAACAAATAAATGTTAATATAAAAACCTGCCCTAAGCTATTTTGGGCGTGTTCTTTTCCGTGACTGTTTATGTTAGGGGCTGGCGGAACGCACCAAATAATATAGAAGGTATTTAGGTGCCTTCGCAGCCCGGGGTCCACCGTGCAGAGATGGAAACTGCTGCTCGGTAATGGAGGACGCTATATGGCGGTATAATAAATGAGCACACACGGGTTAACGTCACCCGGTGTGTATGGAACGGACTCTGTTGCTTCACAGAGTCGCACTACTGCTGTAAATGCCGAAGCCTGTTAAGCTCACAGAGTTCGGCGAAGTGAGCGCTGGTGTAAAGTCATAGGACTCTGCCCCAAGACACAGTGTCGGCGTCCCTCTAGACTCAGCACTCGCACCGCAGCTGGCGCACCGGCGGATGCCACTAACCAGCCTGGAGTTAGGACTGTAAAGCGCACTTTAATGCTACAGAAGTGCGCACGGCCACGGTACTAATGTGCCTTGTGCTGGATGGCACAATATGGCGCTAAGTGAGGTGCTGACCTGGATGCACTGTGGTGCAAGGCAATGCCACTGGTAGGTGCTGACTCTAACTACAGTTCCCTACTACATGCGTATCCAAGGGAGGGGAGTCATAATGAGTCAGTCACCAGTCTCATGCATCCATCATCACTCACACACATAGTAACAAGAGTCTATACTTGCGCATGGCCGAGCGGCCATGTGACTCTTTTATAGCGGCGTCCTTCTGGGACCTTACCAGTGGACCAATCCGAGCAGGAACGGGACCTGCGCATGTGACCTCCGACCTCCAATGAGAGGTCGTCCCATGGGCATGCTCAGTAAGCAAAAGACAGTACTTAGTCCCAGAAGCGTCTGCTTGCTGCTGACTCAAGCATGGTGTTATAGCAGAGTCTGAAGGAGCAACCAGATGCCTAGCATCAGCCTGGGCAAGATGCTGGGACCAACGTCTCTGCTGAGCAGGAATCTCTGCAGCCGCAGAGGAATGGAAGACTGCAGATGACATGGCTTGAGATTCCCCCTGTGCAGTGGAGGAAACTCAACGCCTAACAGTTTATGCCTGCTTTTGATTGGTCAGAATAACACGGAAAAAAAGTACATGTCCCCAGTGAAAATTATTTTATAACACCTACTTGGACTTAATGAAAGTTAACCCATAAAGTAACAAATACTTCGATTGCTAATATAGCTACAATGGAGAGGCGAAATGAAAGATACAAAAGTTTTATTCCACTCTGCAACCACTATTACATCCATTGTCCCATTCAGCATGAAAAATTTTGAGAAAGGTCCTCTTTAATAGCTGCCTGGGACCAAACTGCACAGGAGGCTTGTTGGAAAGGTGGGTCTCTTGCAGGTTCTCCTGGCCCACTGCCAGTGACTTAGGCCGGGGTCACACTAACCGACGCAAAATACAGTCAGTATTTTACATGCGTAATACGGATGAATGGCCCCTAAACAGTGCTCCGTATGTCATCCGTAATCAAGGTGTGGTCGCGTATTTTGCGCATGTCTGCATCCGTATGTAATCCGTATGGCGAGATTTTCTCGCAGGCTGGCAAAATGGACATATAATGGAGCCCTATGGCAGGGTTTATACCAGAAACCAAAGAATAGATATAGACACATAGAATACATATATATATATATATATATATATATATGCATTCTATGTGTCTATATCTATTCTTTCGTTTCTTTATTAAAACTGTCAGTGTGAGCTTACTGTATAGCGCACTGAATTGCCGGCTTTGCTAAAAGACACCTGGTGCGTATTTCTCGCAAGTCACATGCGTGGTCCGTGTGTAATCTGTATTTTTTGCGCACCCATAGACTTGCATCGGCGTACTACGGCCGTAGTATGCTGACAATCGCAGCATGTTGCGATTGGCACGGACCGTAGAATACGGATGAGAAATATACGGCTGTTGGGAGCTGCCCCATAGAGAATCATTGGTCCGTGTCTAATGCGTGCTTTTAGCGCCTTTCACTCGGCCGTATTCCTCGCCAGTGTGACCCCGGTCTTACAAGTCTCTCCTTGTATGCATGTATAGGAGAAGACCTGTCACATCAGAAGGGTGGGCGGAGAGAAGCTGCCAAGGACTAGTCTGCTGTGCACCTGCGCTGCATAATGATCACATGTGTAATGTTCAGTTAATTCTCTTATTTCATGCTATAAACAAAACATAAAAATAAACGTGTCTGAAAATGACGCAGTAGCAGCTATCGGCGATCCAATAGATCCTACTGCGGAGACACTGGCGACGTCATCTAGCTAGAGAAAAAAATTGCCTTCTCCAAGATGGAGCTGCCGGTGCCTGCACAGTAGCAGTCAATAGATGCTACTGCACAGGCATCAGGGGCGCCATCTTGCTTGAGAAAAAAATTTGCCTCCAAAATGATGCCGGCTGCGCAGTAGCAGCGATCGCCAATAGCTGCGGCAGCACCATCTTGGTGGAGGCAATTTTTTTCTCTCTAGGAAGATGGCGCCGCCGCTGCCTGCACAGATGAATAGCTAAGCAGAGCACCATATTATTATTTATTTATATAGCACCATTGATTCCATGGTGCTGTACATAAGAAATAAAGACCCACCACTCCCCACAGGCCGCTTGAGAGCACGAGCATATCATTAACTCAAAACTGAAAATTAAGCAATGACCACAAGACGGATTTCATCAACCAAGGTATCATTTTAATCAGTATAATGGCGCCAATCAGATGCTGTTTGTAGGTTACTCAGCACAATCCTACTGGCAGATTCCTTTTAAAAGAGATCCATATATATTTCTTACACTGGGACTTTCCACAATCTGTGAACATCCCTGCATTTCAGCACACTTGGCTAAGTGCTCAGTATACATGGGAAAAAATGGATCCACTATGACTATCTCACGAATATAGTTAACCCCTTCACCCCCAAGGGTGGTTTGCACGTTCATGACCGGGCCAATTTTTACAATTCTGACCACTGTACCTTTATGAGGTCATAACTCTGGAACACTTCCATGGATGGTGATTCTGACATTGTTTTCTCGTGACATATTGTACTTCATGTTAGTGGTAAAATTTCATTCAAATAACTTGCGTTTATTTGTGAGAAAAACGGAAATTTGGCAAAAATTTTGAAAATTTCGCAATTTTCCAACTTTGAATTTTTATCCCCTTAAATCACAGAGATATGGCACCCAAAAAACTTGATAACTAACATTTCCCACATGTTTACTTTACAACAGCACAATTTTGGAACCAACATTTTTTTTTGTTAGGAAGTTATAAGGGTTAAAATTTGACCAGCGATTTCTCATTTTTACAACACCATTTTATTTTTATGGACCACATCACATTTGAAGCCACTTTGAGGGGTCTATATGATAGAAAATACCCAAAAGTGACACCATTCTAAAAACTGCACCCCTTAAGGTGCTCAAAACCACATTCAAGTAGTTTATGAACCCTTTAGGTGCGTCACAGGAATTTTTTTGAATATTTAAAAAAAAAATGAACATCTAACTTTTTTTCACAAAAAAGTACTTCAGGTTCAATTTTTTTTATTTTACCAAGGGTAACAGGAGAAATTGGACTGCATAAGTTATTGTGCAATTTGTCCTGAGTACGCTGATACCTGATATGTGGGGGGAACGACTGTTTCGGCGCATGGCAGAGCTCAGAATGGAAGGAGCGCCGTTTGACTTTTTCAATGCAAAATTGTCTGGAATTCAGATCGGACGCCATGTCACGTTTGGAGAGTCCCTGATGTACCTAAACAGTGGGAACCCCCTACAAGTGACCCCATTTTGGAAACTAGACCCCCCAAGGAACTTATCTAGATATGTGATGAGAACTTTGAACCCACAAGGGCTTTACAGAAGTTTATAACGTACAGCGGTACAATTAAAAAATCATATTTTTTCCACAAAAATGATCTTTTCACCCCAATTTTTATTTTCCCAAGGGTAACAGGACCCTAAAAGTTATTGTGCAATTTGTCCTGAGTACGCTGATACCCCACATGTGGGGGTAAACCACCATTTGGGCGCATGGCAGAGCTCGGAAGGGAAGCAGCGCCATTTGACGTTTTTGGCTGGAATTGAGATCGGACATCATGTCGCGACTGGAAAACCCCTGATGTACCAAAACAGTGGAAACCCCCCACAAATGACACCATTTTGGAAACTAGACCCCCTAAGGAACTTATCTAGATGTGTGGTGAGAACTTTGAACCCCCAAGGACTTCACAGAAGTTTATAACATAAAGCTGTACAATTAAAAAATCATATTTTTTCCACAAAAATGATCTTTTCACCCTCAATTCTTATTTTTCCAAGGGTAAAAGGACCCTAAAAGTTATTCGGCAATTTGTCCTGAGTACGCTGATACCCCACATGTGGGGGTAAACCACTATTTGGGCGCATGGCAGAGCTCGGAAGGGAAGCAGCGCCATTTGACGTTTTTGGCTGGAATTGAGATCGGACACCATGTCGCGATTGGAAAACCCCTGATGTACCTAAACAGTGGAAACCCCCCACAAATGACACCATTTTGTAAACTAGACCCTCAAAGGAACTTATCTAGATGTGTGGTGAGCACTTTGAACCCCCCAGTGCTTCACAGACGTTTATAACGCCCGGGTGTGAAAATAAAAAATTCATATTTTTTCCACAAACATGATCTTTTAGTCACCATTTTTTATTTTCCCAAGGGTACCAGGAGAAATTGGACCCCAAAAGTTGTTGTCCAATTTGTCCTGAGTATGCTGATACCCCATATGTGGGAGAAAACTACTGTATGGGCACACGTCGGGGCTCGGAAGGGAAGTAGTGACGTTTTGGAATGCAGACTTTGATGGAATGGTCTGCGGGTGTCATGTTGCCTTTGGAGAGCCCCTAATGTACCTAAACAGTGGAAACCCCCCACAAATGACCCCATTTTGAAAACTAGACCCCCTAAGGAACTTATCTAGATGTGAGGTGAGCACTTTGAACCCCCAAGGGCTTCACAGAAGTTTATAATGCCCGGGCATGAAAATAAAAAAATCGTATTTTTTCCACAAACATGATCAATTAGTCCCCAATTTTTTTATTTTCCCAAGGGTAACAGGAGAAATTGAACCCCAAAAGTTGTTGTCCAATTTGTCCTGAGTACGCTGACGCCCCATATGTGGGAGAAAACTACTGTATGGACACACGTCGGGGCTCGGAAGGGAAGTAGTGACGTTTTGGAATGCAGACTTTGAGGGAATGTTCTGCGGGTGTCATGTTGCATTTGGAGAGCCCCTAACGTACCTAAACAGTGGAAACCCCCCACAAATGACCCCATTTTGGAAACGAGACCCCCTAAGGAACTTATCTAGATGTGTGGTGAGCACTTTGAACCCGCAAGGGCTTCACAGAAGTTTATAATGCCCGGGCATGAAAATAAAAAAATCGTATTTTTTCCACAAACATGATCAATTAGTCCCCAATTTTTTCATTTTCCCAAGGGTAACAGGAGAAATTGGACCCCAAAAGTTGTTGTCCAATTTGTCATGAGTACGCTGACACCCCATATGTGGGAGAAAACTACTGTATGGACACACGTCAGGGCTCGGAAGGGAAGTAGTGACGTTTTGGAATGCAGACTTTGATGGAATGGTCTGCGGGTGTCATGTGCGTTTGGAGAGCCCATGATGTGCCTAAACTATTGAAACTCACCACAAGTGACCCGATTTTGGACACTAGACCCCCCACGGAACTTATCTAGATGTGTGGTGAGCACTTTGAACCCCCAAGGGCTTCACAGAATTTTATAACGCTCAGACGTGAAAATAAAAAAATCATTTTTTTCCACAAAAATGATATTTTTGCCCCCAATTTTTTATTTTCCTAAGGGTAACAGGAGAAATTGGACCCCAAAAATTGTTTTGCAATTTGTCCTGAATAGGCTGATACCCTACATGTGGGGGTAAAACACTGTTTGGGCGCATGTCAGAGCTTGGAAGGGAAGGAGCACCATTTTGACTTTTTCAACTCAGAATTGGCTGGAATTGAAATCAGACGCCATGTTGCATTTGGAGAGCCCCTGATGTGCCCAAACAGTGGAAACCCCCAATTCTAACTCCAACCCCAACACACCCCTAACCCTAATCTCAGCCCTAACCCTAGCCCTAACCCTACCCTAACCCTAACCGTAATGGAAAAATGGAAATAAATACATTTTTTTTATTTTATTATTTTTCCCTAACTAATGGGGTGATAACGGGGGGTTTGATTTACTATTTATGGCAGTTTTTATGTTTGGCGGCTGTCGCACGCTAAACGACGCTTTTTAGTGTAAAAATAGTTTTTGCATCACCACATATTGAGAGCTATAATTTGTCTGTATTTTGACCCACCGAGTCATGTGAGGTCTTATTTTTTGCGGGACGAGTTGACGTTTTTATTGGTACCATTTTCGGGCACGTGACATTTTTTGATCGCTTTTTATTCCGATTTTTGGGACGCAGAATGAACAAAAACCAGCGTTTCATGAATTTCTTTTGGGGGGGTGCGTTTACACCGTTCCGCGTGCGGTAAAATTGATAAAGCGGTTTTATTCTTCGGGTCAGTACGGTTACAGCGATACCTCATTTAGGTCGTTTTTTTATGTTTTGTCGGTTTTATGCAATGAAAACTATTTTATATAAAAAATAATTATTTTTGCATCGCTTTATTCTGCGAGCTATAACTTTTTTATTTTTTCGCTGATGATGCTGTGTGGCAGCTCGTTTTTTGCGGGACAAGATGACGTTTTCAGAGGTACCATGGATATTTATATGCGTCTTTTTGATCGTGCGTTATTACACTTTTTGTTTGGCGGTATGATAGTAAATCATTATTTTTTGCTTCGTTTTTTATTTTTATTTTTTAAGGGGTTCGCTAAAGGGGTTAACTAATGGGACAGTTTTATAGGGCGGGTCGTTACGGACGCGGCGATACCTAATATGTGTACTTTTATTGTTTTTTTTTATTTTCAAAAAATGGATTTATTTGGGGGAATATTTTTTTTTTTTTGTAATTTATTTGGCGATTTTTTTTAAATTATTTTAACACTTTATTTTTATTTTTTTTTTACTTTATTAAATAGTCCCAGGTGGGACATCACTGTTCTGTGACAGATCGCTGATCTGTCACATCACAGATCACTGTGACAGATCAGCGATCTGTCACAGGCAGTGCACAAGGCTTCCTCATGCCTGCGCTTTGCAGGCACTGAGGAAGCCAGCTTCCTGCAGGCCCCCGAAGGCCCCAGTCGCCATCTTGGATTCGGGGGCCTGCAGGAAAGGAGCCCCCGGCAGCAGCGCTGCACATTGCGCTGCCGTGGGGGGCTCAGGGAAGCACGGAGGGAGCCCCCTCCCTGCCGATGCTTCCCTTTAACCCCCGGTACACCGCGATCATGTTTGATCGCGATGTGCAAGGGGTTGACGTGTCGGGGGCGGTCCGTGACCGCCCCTGACACATTGTGCCGGGTGTCAGCTGTGATAATCAGCTGACACCCGGCCGCGATCAGCGGCGCTCACCACGTGGGCGCCGCTGATCGCGGTAGATGTACTATCCCGTCCATGGGCATAGGGGCCCGGGTCCCATGGACGGGATAGTACGTCTGATGTCAGGAAGGGGTTAAAGAGAATCTCAGTGGAATCAACCCACCTAAGCCATCTATATGGGCATGCAGGTTCAAGAAAGTTTATTAGAATGATACGTTGATATTTGTGACCTGATGACTTATTCCAGATATACACATTTTTCCTATATGTAAATGAGCTGTTCAGGACCATGGGCTGCACATAGATCTGCATGAAAATCTGTCCCCAGAGACTGTCAAAAAGGGTGTGTGTTCAATGTAAACTAAGTATTAATGACACTTTGCTCTCATAATCACACACAGCTCTGCATTGAAATCAGAACCAACTGTACAGCAGAGCTAACAGAACATTAAAGCTAACAGTACAGCAGAAGTGAACTTTGTCTCATTACAAACATTTGCAACAGCATTTGTCCTCTCATAGTGCTGTCAGCTATGCTGCAGAGCTGTGCCTGATTGTAACCATCAGAATACAAACAAGTTGTCTGGTACATTTGCAGTTGTCCTTTCACAGTGCTGTCAGCTCTGCTGTACTGTCTTTCCTCTACACTGGCTGCCTGTGAGCTGGAAGCTGAACCACTATCAGAGGACGCCTGCAGTTGCAAATGAGACAAACTTCACTTTGCACTGTGTTAGGTTTGCTGTGTTCATTTTCATATCACTGCAGAACCACTGCAGGGGTGAATCGTCTGTCAAGAGTGTGCCATGCTGCTATCACAAAGAATCTGTAAGATAGTTTAATAAGTATTACCTTTTTGATCACATTAAAGCATTTCTTATTAGTTCCAATTATTATTCTAAATGTGTACAAATTAAAAATAAATAAAACCTAATTAATATGGAGGTGAGTTTTTAAACTTTTGACTGGTGTTGTATATCAAAACAGCCTATAATAATGTGTCCATATGGCTGATTTTTTTACAACTCAGCAGTCTGGGGCAGGCTGTTTTTGATGTGAGTTTGCCAGCAATGCACTATCATTGAGTAATCTGGACCCATCAAATCAATATAAAATATTTCCTTATATGTATTGTTAATTTATAAAATGAAACAGTAAGCATTTCATTAGTATTTTTCTTATTTTTGAAACTTTCCCTGGAATGACTTGTAGTATGTACATTTTTAATAGTGTTCTGCCAAGAACAGGTGGTCTAGTGTTTCCAATGTCTAGCCAGATGGCATTGTACATTTTTTAATGGCTACAGTGACTAGTTCTAGTTTCTTAAAGGGAACCTGTCACCAGGTTTTTGTCATATGAGGTAAGCCACCATCTTTCACACCTCATATACAGCATTCTAATATGCTCTATATATGCCACTATTCTGACTCCATAGCTAGGCTGCAAGTGTATGATGCTTTAAACACCATTTCTACGCTGCCTCAGTATAAAATCAGCACTCACATGTAGATATATCATGAGATAGCAGGGAGCATGTATGAAGATTCTAGAAGAAGGTTTATTTTCCAGCTGATTTCTTGTAGTTATGCGCACATACAGTAGGTGACAAAGACTTTTCAGAAAGGGGTTCATACACATGGGTTTCTAAGATAGCTGATAGAGAATGAGGAAGAAGGGAGGGGTTATTGACATTAGAGCAACATCAGAGAAAGACAGGGAGAGAGGAAGGACAGACATCTAAAGAGAGAAAACCTTATTGCATAGCAATGAAACCACTCAATATAACAACACAATCTATAATATAACGCTGTAAGCGTCACTCTGTCTGAAGCCTTTATAGACTGCAAGCGCGACAGAATGAGGCAGCCAGTGGTGAGGAGTGTGTATGGCGTCGGAGATGGCGGTACCGTACACACTGCATACCGCCATCTCTGACGCTATACTTACATACTTACCTGACCGGGAAGAGCGTTGCCACGGCGGCTCTCTTCGGCCGGAGACCGGGGCAGGAGTGCGGCCGGAATCGCGCATGCGTGTAGCGCAATCCGGCGCCATTTTACTGAAGACATTTGCAGTGTGTCTTCAGCAATATGGCGCCGGACATCGCTATGGGCATGCGCGTACTCCGGCACCAGAATCCTCCCCCGGCCTCCAGCAGAACGTGACAGCGCTGGAGCACAGGAAAGAAGGGTGAGTATAAATGTTTTTTTTTTGTATGTGTGTAGTTTAATAGGGGTGAGGGGGACCATGCATATCACGATAAAGGGAGTGAGGGGACCATGCATACCAGGATAGGGGGTGAGGGGACCATGCATACCAGTATTGGGGGATGAGGGGACCATGCATACCACAAAAGTAGAGTGAGGGGACCATGCATACCACGAAAGGAGAGTGAGAGGACCATGCATACCACGAAAGGAGGTGAGGGGGCCATGCATACCACAAAAGGGGAGTGACGGGACCATGCATACCATGAAAGGGGAGTGAGGGGACCATGCATACCTCGAAAGGGGAGTGAGGGGACCATGTATACCATGAAAGGAGAGTGAGGGGACCATGCATACCACGAAAGGCGGGTGAGGGGACCACGCATACCATGAAAGAGGATGAGGGGACCATGCATACCACGAAAGGGGACTGAGGGGACCATGCATACCACGAAAGGGGAATGAGGGGACCATGCATACCAGGATGAGGAATAGGGTGCAATACTTACCAGGATTGGGGGGGTGAGGGTGCCATGCATACCAGGATAGGGATGAGGGGTGCCATGCACACCAGGATAGGAGGGGGGCAGCACATACCAGGATGGGAGACCATATACCAGTAAAAATGCTCACCACCCAGGCGTAGAATGGGTTCATAGCTAGTGTTAATACAATACTGTCTGTATGTGTTGCGCCAGCTTCCCTGTACGCCTCTTCCCTTCCCCGGCAGGGATGCTGAATGACTCATCACCGCGGCCACTGTCCTGTACTTCCTCAGGCTGCTGCCCGGGTACTGCGCATGGTGCACAGATTCTCGGGCACTGTGCTTAAGGCGCATGCTCCCTCTTAAAGTGACTGCACGCCTTCAAGTGTCCCCAGCCAATGGCTAGGAGACACTTCTTATTTTAGGCACCCCCACCTGAATGGAGGTGCCCGAGCAATGTGTATAGTTAGTCTTCTGCAGGCTTGCTAGTTCCCAGTGCCAGCTAATGAGGCTATCTAACCACTAACTGTCTGCCCGCCTGCCGGTATATCATCCGTGTCTGCCTGTATACCAGCCTGCACCTGCTGCACTTATCTGTATACCTGCCGTACCAGCCTGCACCTGCCAGTGCATATCTGTATACCTGCCATACCAGCCTGCACATGCCAGTGACTATCTGTATACCAACCGTACCCGCCAGCATCTGTGGTTCCTGGGTTCCTACCATGCTTGCCTGTATCAGCCGTACTCTCCCACCAGGCCATTCCAGTTACCTGTCCCTTGGTGGTCATCTGCCATGCACCTGAGGTCTGTCCAGGTGTCCATCTGGAGCCAGGCCTAACCCCACCACTAGGGGCTCTAGTGAAGAGTCAGGTGCTCACCTAGTTACGCCCCTCCAGATTATCCTCGTACCACATCACAGTGGTTCCCCCACTTCCATTACAGTATGATTTCCATATCATGGAACATGACAGTCACTGTCTGAAATCTTTAGCTTTCACAGTGATCCAATTTTAATGTGTAGTCCACCGTCGATCTGTAATTTGAAAGATAAAAAAGGAAACACAGACATACAATAATAAAACTGCAAACAACTGTAAAGTTCAATTTTACAGTTGGTGGCCTGTAGTCCACAACAGTAGAATAATCTAAGTCCAGTTGGAAACCTATCTTTGCATTGGGGAAGCTGGAACTTGCAAATATTTCCATCAATCATGCGGTGAAAGTTCCATGTCCTATCACAGCTGGAGGTATATGGCGGTATGCTCCCCGTCGAGAACTATGTCCAGTAGCAATGTCCTTCAGGGGATGCCTCCTCTTATGAAGCACTTGGCAATATAAGTCAGGTGAATACCAGCCTGCACGACCGATGACCAGCTCGAGAAGAGTCCAGAGTGATGAGATCACAGCTTCAATTTTCATGCCATAGATGTGCGACATGTAGAGATGGCTGGTCTGATCTCCCCATCAGTATCTAGTTCCTCAAGTTCATACAGTTGTACTCAAAAGTTTACATACCCCAGCATATCCCATACCCCTGAGATTAACTTTTTGGACACCATTATTAAGCTAAAAAACAATTAAATAGAGACATCCCTGTATCAAAAGCCAATCGACCGTCCAACATACCTTAAAATGGGACAGTTTCCATCCAAAACACATAAAGAACTCTATTATCTATAGCCAAGCCATCAGATACAATCGTATATGTTCCAACCCCATGGATAGAGACAAACACCTTGGCCGCCTCAAAAAGACCTTTTTGAATCAGGGCTACCATCCAAGAACAATTGAAAACCAAATTACAAGAGCTACCAGAATGTCAAGGAATCACCTGCTACATTACAAAGCTAAAGAAGAAAATAACCGGGTGCCTCTAGTGGTCACCTACAACCCAAATCTGGAAGTGCTAAGGGGAGCTGCATGGAAATTACAACCTTTACTACAAAAAGATGCCCGATTACAGTCCATTTTTCCAGACCCCCCACTGCTGTGTTTTAGGCAGCCCCCAAATTTAAGAAGCATCATTGTCAGAAGCTCCCTGTCCTCTCCAACAGCTGCAGGAACCTTTCCTTGCAACCAGAAAAAATGTAAAACCTGTCCATTTATAATGACCACGGACAAGATAAAAATCCCCAACTCACATCAGGACTACAAGATCCCAGGTACTTTCAGCTGCATTACATCTAATGTGGTGTACTTAATTATTTGTAATAAATGTCCAACTGGGGGTCTGTATGTGGGGGAGACAGGGCAAAAGCTTAGAACAAGGATGAATTCTCATCGTCACACAATAAGAGAAAAACAAATGGATCTACCTGTGGCAAAACATTTTTGTATCCCTGATCACAGCAACATGGATATGAAATTACTGGTATTGAAAGGTAACTTCACATCTCAGAGAGAGAGACGTGTTTGGGAGTATAAATTTATGACGACATTTGACACTCTCAGTGCTGGAATGAATGTGTCGCATGGATTTATGTCTTTTTACATCAATTAAGGAATTTGCTTTCAAGACCTTGTGGAGGCATCACAACACATTAGGAGACCCCAATCAGAGGACTATAAAACATCCTAACTCCTTATCTATGAACTGGTCCAATATTTATGTTTCTCCCTCTCCCATATTGATAGTTCTGCTTCACGTCACTTGTCTTATCTATTGCATTTTTTCTGTGTTGTATTGTGCATAAATATGTGACTCTTCAGATTTTGTATAAGTCTAGCCTGAAGAAGAGACCTGAGTAGTCTCGAAAGCTTGCAATGTGTTACCATCTTTTCAGTTAGCCATTAAAAGGTATCAACCACTGTGGACTCTCAATTCTGACTATTTTTCTATCTACTGGCTAACACGGTACAAAGATATACATCTTTCCCATACCCCAGCAGAATTTTTCCTTTTTTGGCCATTTTTAGAGAAGATGAATAACACCAACATTTTTCTCCACTCATGGTTAGTGATTGGGTGAAGCCATTTATTGTCAAACTACTGTGTTTTCTCTTTTTAAATCATAATGACCCTTGTGAAAAGTTCACATACCCCATTTCTTAATACTGTGTATTGCACCCGCTAGCATCAATGATAGCTTGAAGTCTTCTGTGGTAGTTGTGGATGAGGTTCTTTATTTTCTCAGATGGTAAAGCTACCCGCTTTTCTCTGCAAAAAGCTTCCAGTTCCTGTAAATTCCTGGGCTGTCTAGCATGAACTGCATGCTTGAGATCTCCCCAGAGTGACTCAATGATATTGAAGTCAGGAAACTGAGATGGCCACTCCAGAATCTTCACTTTGTTCTGCTGTAGCCAATGACAGGTCGACTTTGTCTTGTGTTTTGGATCGTTGTCATGTTGGAACATCCAAGTACGTCCCATGTGCAGCTTCCGGGCTGATGATTGCAAATTTCCACCCAGTATTTGCTGATAACGTTCTGCATTCATCTTTCCTTCAATTTTGATCAAGTTTCCTGTGCATTGGTAGCTCACACATCCCCAAAACATCAGCGATCCACCTCCGTGCTTTACAGTAGGAATGGTGTTCCTTTCATCATAGACCTTGTTGACCTCTCTCCAAATGTAACATTTATGGTTGTGGCCAAAAAGTTAAATTTTGGTCTCATCACCCCAAATTACATTGTTCCAGAAGTTTTGAGACTTGTCTCTGTGCTGTTTTGCATATTGTAGGCAAGACACTTTGTGGCATTGGCTTTCTCCTGGCGACTTGACCATGCAGCCCATTTTTCTTCAAGTGCCTCCTTATTGTGCATCTTGAAACAGCCACACTGCTAGTTTTCAGAGAGTCCAGTATTTCAGCTGATGTTATTTGTGGGTTTTTCTTTGCATCCTGAACAATTTTCCTGACAGTTCTGGGCAAAATTTTTGTTGGTCTACCTGACCGTGGTTTTGTTTTTATAGAGCCTCTGATTTTCCATTTGTTAATCACAGTTTGAACACTGCTCACTGATATTATCAAGTTCTTAGATATCTTTTTGTCTCCCTTAGCTGTTTTATACACCCACCTTCAGGGCCTGTCCATGTCAGTCCATAGATTGCCACAGCAGTTGAGGGGCTGTTGCCACAGACATGTACCTTCTTCCGGTAGTCTATGGCTTCATTGTGAATGTCGTTGTCCTTGTGCCATAGGAATCTGAAGTAGTTTCTACTGAGTTCCCTCTTGAAAAAACAATGAAACATTTGCTGAATGTCAGCATTACTGCAACAGGTTCTTGTCTGAAGCAAATTATTACTTCTATAAGGCTGTTGTTTGTACCAGTGAGGAGCAGGCTATTGAGACAGATGCCTTCATACTGTGCACTGGAGTCAAACACCACTATGATTTGGTTAGCTTTGCGAAGGTGAGGCTAGCTTCAGACTAGCGTTTTTGCCCGCAGCGCATGACGCTGCTAAGCCCCGCCCCCTGCCGCGCCCCCTCCGGTCATCTCCGCCTAGTATAGCACATTGCTGCATGCGATCTGCACACTCTATCTTAGCATAGGGTGCGCAGACCGTGCGCTATTGGTATTTTACGTGCAGTGCGCCCTTTTGATGGTGTGCCAAGCGCACTAAAATGCAACATGGTGCGTTCAGCGCATGTCGGCGCACCATCAAAAGGGCGCAGCGCAAACAAAATCCTACTAGCGCACGGCCAGCACACGGTCTGTGCACCCTATGCTAAAGATAGGGTGTGCAGATCGCATGCAGCAATGTGCGATACTAGGCGGAGATGACCGGAGGGGGCGCAGCAGGGGCGGGGCTTAGCGGCGCTGCGAGCAAAAATGGTAGTCTGAAAGTAGCCTGATAGACAACAAAGGATGGAAGGTACCCCCATTCTTCTCTTTCTATCAGTGGTGGTTGCAGGCTCTGCATAAAGTCGACAAAATGTTTCTCCATCTCTGATTTTCTCTTTTGGGTGCATTTTAAAGATAAAAACCTTACAGTTGTTTGTTGCTGATAGTTTGGTTTGTTCTTGGAGAATGAAAGGGTAAAGGTGTTCCAGCTGTTAGAATCATTCTGAGCGAATTCCTTTTCCATAACCCTTATGAATTCCTTGTCCTCTCTTACAGTTGCCAGCTTCTTGTTTTCACTTGTAGAATTGAACACTGTTGACCCAAGGTTGTCATCACAGCATGGGAGCGTGTTCATTTTGTCAGCAGTTTTTTTGCATTGTCACTTTTCACTCAGTAATGATGTGGGTGCAAGGGGGACGACGAGACCGCGGGTACCTGCGTGCCAGGTCCGGAACTAGAGAGGCTGCATCCCCTGTTCCCTGGGGAAAGCTTTAGTGGGGCGGACCTTCCCCTGTTGCCTGGGGGAAGCTTGATCGAGATGGACCTTCCTGCTGACTGAGGGGGCGGGAAAATAAAAGTAGAAAGCGTGCACAGGAGAGGAGTTTGGCGCAAACAGAGGGCAACACACAGTCAGGTGAGCGTCGCGCTCCGCTTCCCCTCTCCACACAGAGCACCGGCGCTGCGACAGGCCACACTGAGAGGGTCCCCAACATCTGCAGAGAAACCACTGTACTGAGGGGAGCCGTGTGTACAGCAGCAGGCAGGCAGAGGAGTGCTCTGTCCTGGGATCATCAACAGCGTGCAGGCCAGTGTTCGACGTCTCCCACCGCCAACAGCGGGGACCAGAGAGAGAGAGGAACATGCAGTGTGTGCCCGGTGACTACAGAGAGAGGTGCAGTGTGCCCGGTCACTACAGAGAGAGGTGCAGTATGCCGGTAACTACCAGATATCAAGGTGCCGTACGCTCCATGTCTGTGAGTACAGCGCACGTGCCACATTACAGGGACCAGGAATTCTACTGACACTTGCGTCCTGATTTTGCCAGCGAATATTTACCCAGACTCTTGTACCCTGACTTCACCAGTGTATATTTGCAGAGCCACGTTGGGCTCGTACAGTACCGTGGCCCGTACCTTTTTCAGCCACTGCAGCATATGGACTCAGCTAAGCGGAAAGTACCAGAGACCAACCCCTGCCGCCAGAAGATGGGGCATTGATGCCCACAGGACCTTCCTGGAAAAGACACTGCGCCAGCCATTGTAGGCGCTATTGAATTCCCAGCAGAAGTTACAGTTTGAGGAACTTCTGACACAAGTGCTTCACAGGAACTGCCGTTACTAGATCCTTTATTCTTTACCTCAGAATATCCTTTGCTAATTGTCCTGTTTAATTCCTTATTTAATCCTTTATCTCCCTGCATGGAGTTATTAAGCTTGTTAACCCTTGCTATGCCTCCTGTCCGTCACTGCATCCCACAAACTGCTCACACGGGCATGGCTGAAAGTCAGTGCTACGACCATTTGGCAAGACATGAGTTTTAAATGAGGAAATTCTTGTAGGCTTCTTCATCTTCTCTATGCAGACATTATCAATGATACTTCAGCATAGATGAAAGCGTTGAGCAAATGGTGCATTTGGTGGTCCATTGATTTGCTGATGTACTTTGTGTAGCCGGAGAATGTCTGTACAGCAGAATCAGGATACTTGCACTGTTGTCAAGAGCTGGTATCTTGTTGGTTGTAGTCATTAGATGAAGTTGATGAAGAGGAGGCTCCGATGTTGGGATCTTCTCTCTATTGAATAGTATCTGGTTGCACTCGACAAGAGTGGGTAGGCACATCTCCACTTTGTTCTCATGAGAAGATCCTATGAGTCCATTGGCATTTCTCTCAGAGACCTCTGTAACATTTCTACAGGTGCCCAAGATATAGTGGAAAGCATTTCCCTTTAAATTGAACAGACCAAAGAGTTCTGACCTTGCAAATGATCGGCTGCTCTGATCGTCCAGGATGGCAAACATCTTTATGGTTTTCGCTGGTTGACCCTTGAGATGAACATTCACCAGACATATCTTTGCACAGGACATCCGCATCATCTTACGCATGACGGCAAAAAAGCTGTGTTTGCATGCATTTTTGCATGCGTTTACATTATTTATGCGCATGCGTTCAATATTTCCAATGTTTTGCAGGAGCTTTTCCTTGACATCAGACACTCAATGGGCGTGCCTCATGGCATTTCTGTACTGTATATATAGACACACTGCACTGAGGAAATCCTCATCTTTGGCTGCTGTATGCAGCTATAATATAAAGCAATCAGTGAAATTAAACCATAACTTTTACTAATATAAAAAGTAAAAAGATGTGTCACCTAAGTACATAAAAAGAGCAGTCAAATGAGGCACCTGATAATATAACATTTAAATCAGGCCCCAACTGACCATTTAAAGTTACCTAAATACAATTAGACAACAAGGAGACATGGAAAAGGCGACTTTTGAATACAATTTTTTACACGCCTTGACCAAATCTTTGCATATAGATACGAAATGTTAACAGCCCATGGTATTGGCTACACATATATATATCATTAAAGTGAGATCATAAACATAATAAAAAATGGAGTGATCTCACCCAAAGTAGAACGAAGGACGGGAGTCTTCGGTGATCAAAACAAGACCATGTTTTCTGAACCAAAGAAATTGGGAGGACAATACCCTGTCAATCCCTATGGGGCTAGCAATCATCTAATCCCCAAGAACTCCCGCCCTAACAAGGGCAGTCCACAGCTAACCCTATTACAGATGCCCTGCACTTTCCCTAAAACGGGGGGTATTTGTCCCAACGCGTTTCATCCAAGCGAATTCCTCAGGGGACTAGCTTGTTCTAAAGTGCCACAGTGCTAAAGCTGGAGAGACATGACCTACTACTCTCAATGCTGTCTGCAGAGAGTGAAGGAAAACGGGCATATTTATAAACAGTACTTCCTATATAATCATCAAGATGGATAACATATGTTGCTATAATTCAATCAGCTGTGGGACCCATTAAGCTCCCAAAATCATACCTGTTTATAATTACCTTTTAAAAAAAGGAGGGAGGGAGGGGGAAGCCACCAACATAATAGTTCACAGTGTTTGTCATCAGTGTGCGTCACTTTCTACGGAGTAGGCGTGCACACAAAACAAAAACAAACTGTGCATCCAAGATGTACCACCAACAAGATGGCGGAAAATACGCCGCCCACTCCCATGTATGGAATAATCTATGGCGGGCGCGCTCACCTGTAGAATGCCGAGCGGCGCAGTAACGCCGCCCGCACCATGATGTTCAATGGCGTGCACGCTCGCTTGTCCTTAGACTGGTGTATGCCGAGCCGCGCGTTCACGCTGCCCACACCCAATCAACATCACTTCCGGCTAGAGAGAGATCCACCTCCAATAGTGGATTGCGCGTTCTCTCCGCCCATACTTCCGGGCACTGGAGCGCACGCTAGCCAGCGCGCCCACTCTCCTGAAACGCTCATGTCATATCCTGTGACGTCACATAAGCGTCTGGAGTGCATCGATTTAAGATGTAACTTCCTGTAATGTCACATGAGCGTCTATAGTGTGCATCAATTCAAAGTGTCCACCCACAGAATGGCAACCATACATTGGACAAATCAGTTCCATTAATAACCATTCCTCAAATCGTCATAATCTATAAATATATATATGAGAAATGGATATCACGTATGGGATAGACTATATGGGATAGAATAATAATAGATAAACAAAAAAGGTATGATAAATAACAGGGAAACTACATACAGGGTCCTCACAATAGCAACCAATCCGAGAGTTTAGGAGAAGGATTGGTGAACATGTGGGAGATATCCTACATAAAAGGGATACCCCGATTTCTCGTCATATTCATAGCCTTCATGGAGGTCAAGTCGAGCATATTAAATTCACTGCTATTGATAAGGTATTCAAACCAAAAAGGTGAGGCAACTGGGATCAGTTGCTGCTACAACGAGAAGCCAAATGGATTTTTTATCTGGACACGGTTGTGCCCAGAGGCCTGAATGACCAGATAAACTTTAATTGTTTCATTTGAATTCCTTCCTTTATTCTGTTTTTCAATCCCCATTGACTATTACTATTTTGCCTAATCCCTGGTCACCTGTATAACAGGATTTGCATTTGCATATATATTAATTGGTTGCTATTGTGAGGACCCTATATGTAGTTTCCCTGTTATTTATCATACCTTTTTTGTTTATCTATTATTATTCTATCCCATATAGTCTATCCCATACGTGATATCCATTTCTCATATATATATTTATAGATTATGATGATTTGAGGAATGGTTATTAATGGAACTGATTTGTCCAATGTATGGTTGCCATTCTGTGGGTGGACACTTAGAATTGATGCACACTATAGACGCTCATGTGACATTACAGGAAGTTACATCTTAAATCGATGCACTCCAGACCCTTATGTGACGTCACAGGATATGACATGAGCGTTTCAGGAGAGTAGGCGCGCTGGCTAGCGTGCGCTCCAGTGCCCGGAAGTATGGGCGGAGAGAACGCGCAATCCACTATTGGAGGTGGATCTCTCTCTAGCCGGAAGTGATGTTCATTGGGTGTGGGCGGCGTGAACGCGCGGCTCGGCATACACCAGTCTAAGGACAAGCGAGCGTGCACGCCATTGAACATCATGGTGCGGGCGGCGTTACTGCGCCGCTCGGCATTCTACAGGTGAGCGCGCCCGCCATAGATTATTCCATACATGGGAGTGGGCGGCGTATTTTCCGCCATCTTGTTGGTGGTACATCTTGGATGCACAGTTTGTTTTTGTTTTGTGTGCACGCCTACTCCGTAGAAAGTGACGCACACTGATGACAAACACTGTGAACTATTATTTTGGTGGCTTCCCCCTCCCTCCCTCCTTTTTTTAAAAGGTAATTATAAACAGGTATGATTTTGGGAGCTTAATGGGTCCCACAGCTGATTGAATTATAGCAACATATGTTATCCATCTTGATGATTATATAGGAAGTACTGTTTATAAATATACCCGTTTTCCTTCACTCTCTGCAGACAGCATTGAGAGTAGTAGGTCATGTCTCTCCAGCTTTAGCACTGTGGCACTTTAGAACAAGCTAGTCCCCTGAGGAATTCGCTTGGATGAAACGCGTTGGGACAAATACCCCCCGTTTTAGGGAAAGTGCAGGGCATCTGTAATAGGGTTAGCTGTGGACTGCCCTTGTTAGGGCGGGAGTTCTTGGGGATTAGATGATTGCTAGCCCCATAGGGATTGACAGGGTATTGTCCTCCCAATTTCTTTGGTTCAGAAAACATGGTCTTGTTTTGATCACCGAAGACTCCCGTCCTTCGTTCTACTTTGGGTGAGATCACTCCATTTTTTATTATGTTTATGATCTCACTTTAATGATATATATATGTGTAGCCAATACCATGGGCTGTTAACATTTCGTATCTATATGCAAAGATTTGGTCAAGGCGTGTAAAAAATTGTATTCAAAAGTCGCCTTTTCCATGTCTCCTTGTTGTCTAATTGTATTTAGGTAACTTTAAATGGTCAGTTGGGGCCTGATTTAAATGTTATATTATCAGGTGCCTCATTTGACTGCTCTTTTTATGTACTTAGGTGACACATCTTTTTACTTTTTATATTAGTAAAAGTTATGGTTTAATTTCACTGATTGCTTTATATTATGTTTATTTTTTTGGTGAATCCAGCACATGTCAATCATTGACTGAGTGCTTATTGCTTTGTAGTTGCTGTATGCAGCTGCAATATGAATCTTGACATGGAGAGCTTCTATGATAATCTGGATTTTCAAATGAAATTGGCTGCTGCCTTTGCTTTTGCTTGTCAAGAAGAAAGATGAAGACAAAGACAGCAAAGATGCTGTGGTCGCTACTAGCAACACCCCATCCTTGAACTCCGAGAGAGCCCTGTAACCTACCACTTTTTGTACACTGAGCTGCGTCCAAACCCTCAGAAAGTTTTTGACTACACGAAGATGTCTGAATAGAGTTTCAATGACTTGATGCAACGTGTCCAAGGATCCAACATCACCAGGCATGACACACACCTCCGGCGAGCAATTCCTGCTGAGGAAAGTCTGTTGGTGACCCTGAGGTACGTAATTGTGGAAAACAAACACGTTCATAGTATTATTGTGAGAAAACCCATGTATTAATTTTTTTTCCATTTTCTGTTCGGCAGATTCCTTGCTACCGGAGAGACCTTATCATCTCTCAATTTCCAGTTCCGGATTGGAGTGTCCACCCTTTCTGGGATTGTTGGAGACATCTGCAGGACTTTATGTGACGTTCTGCATCAAGAATTCCTCCCCAACCCACAACTGATCTCTGGCTGAAAAATGCTGAGAAATTCAAGGACATTTGTGATTTTCCTAACTGTGTGGGGGCTGTGGACGGCAAACACATTCGGATTATGAAACCTGCTGGAAGTAGAACAGAGTATTTTAATTACAAAAAATACTTTTCGACTGTTCTCATGGCGATTGCAGATGCTGAATGTCAATTTGTCACCGTGGACGTTGACTCATTTGGATGAGGAAATGACTCACAGACTTTCAAAAACTCTGACATGGGCCAACATTTATATCATAATAATTTCAATTTTCCACAGCCAAAACCTCTTCCCACTGAATGACCACCAATGACATTTGTTGTGGTGGGGGATGAGGCCTTTCAAATGTGTGCCAACTTCCTAAAACTTTACTTAATTAGGGACTTAAATCACACCAAACGGATTTTCAACTACCGACTGACAGGGACACGAAGAACTGTGGAGAGTGCCTTTGGCTTGCTGGTATCTAAATGGCGCATTTTGGAAATAGCCATAAATCTAAAAATTGAGACAATTGATGAGGTTGTAAAAGCGTGTGTTGTTATGCACAATTTCATCCTTGCAAAAGAGCGACCCAACTTAGAACCTGAGGAACCTGTTGCATTGTATGATTACCAGTGGCGGATTATAATGAGGTCAATTTGGGCAGTTGCCCCGGGCCCAGTGGGGTTAAGGGGCCCACAGCCCAGGCCAGTAAATTGCCCCATTATAATCCGCCACCACACAGGGCCGGATTATAGGCAGGGCAGGCGGGGCTTCAGCCCCGGGGCCCCCACCACAAGAGCTTCTAAGGGGGCCCCCACCACATTCCTGCTGGCTGCTGCAATGGCACTCCATCTTCTCCCCACCTAAAAGTGAGTGACCGTGGGGGCGGCATTATGTGCTCTGCTACCAGCAGCATCTACAAGTAGCATGAACGCTGATGCTGCTGGTAGCGTGCAAAGGCTTGTGATGAGATCACAGGAGGTAAGGTGTCAGGGCCCCCGATCATGTGACCCCTGTCTCCTCCCCTCCTGTGACCTCATCACAGGTCCTGTGCGCACAGCACAGAGCACTGAGAGCAGCCATGTATGTGGAGTGGGGCTCTGCGGGTGGAGGTCGGTGCTGGAGGCTCCATTATTCTCTATGTGGAGTGCGGCTCTGCGGGTGGAGGTCGGTGCTGGAGGCTCCATTATTCTCTATGTGGAGTGTGGCTCTGCGGGTGGAGGTAGGTGCTGGAGGCTCCATTATTCTCTATGTGGAGTGCGGCTCTGCGGGTGGAGGTCAGTGCTGGAGGCTCCATTATTCTCTATGTGGAGTGCGGCTCTGCGGGTGGAGGTCGGTGCTGGAGGCCCCATTATTCTCTATGTAGAGTGTGGCTCTAAGATTCGTGACCCCCGTCACGTGACGAGGGGGGCCCACAGAGTCTGAACTGCCCCGGGCCCTGGCTACCCTTAATCCACCCCTGATGATTACCAAGATCACCCTTTGAGAACTACATTGGGAGTTGTCCAGATGAGGGATAAGTTTACTGCATATTTTGTTTCTGATAATGGACGTGTGGCATGGCAAGAATGGTTTAAGGCCTCTTTCACACATCCGTTTTGCGCCGTCAGGCGAGATCCGGCTTTTTTTGTAAAACCGGATCCAGCGAAATGCATTGCCGGATCCGGTTTTTCCCCATTGACTTGTATTAGCGCCGGATTGCGCCGAATGGCATTGCGGTTCGTCCATTTTTTGCCGGATCCAGCTATTTGTCTCATTCCGGCTTCTGGAAAAAACTGCTACTGTAACGTTTTTTGTCTCCAGCGAAAAAGCCAGAAGCACCGGATCCGACGCTTCCTGCTTTTTGCCACAATGAAAGTCTATGGGCGCCGGAATGCGCCGGATCCAGAAAAAGACGGATCCGTTTTTTTAAGTCGGCGCATGCTCAGATCAAATTGGCCAGCCCCCAGGAAACAGATATAACCTGCTAGATGGATCCGGCATAAAAACGGATCCGTTTCTACAGTTGTCCAAACTTTACGCCGGATCCGTTTTTCCTAAAAATAGCCGGATCCTGCCTGATGGCAAAAAACTGATGTGTGAAAGTAGCCTAAGCCGCTAAGTAAAATGTACCTGTAATGTTAAAATGTACCTGTAATGTTTGCTGAATTAAATAATAAAATACCTGTAGTAAAACACCCGTTACAGGTTCCCTCAACAATACAATACTCACATGTGTGTGTTTGTGGCAGCGGTGCTTAAAGAGACGAAGAAAGCACAGATATTGCAAAGAAAATAAAAGTTTTATTTAACAAAAAAAAATTGCGTTTAGGATCGTGGTCTATGTGAGGGTGAGATGGTGTGGACCTTGGGGGTGTGGAGCTGTGAGGATTGAGTGGTAGTTGATGAGGAAGGGGTTACAGGGAAAGGGGCAAAAAATTGAAGGATTGGATCATAAATAGAATCATGGGAATGGATAGACAAACTGGAAGGTACAGACACAAGAGAAGGTAGTGACACATTTGACAACAGAAACACATTGCTAGGTGGAGGTCGGGTGTTCAATTTTGGCATGGTTTTTTGCCTCCGGGTTGTCGTCCTGGTGGTAATCTGTTTTTTTGTCCTTTGTTTTCTTGGCTGAGTGGGAGTGGTGGCCTCTGTAGCAGTCTTCTGGCGTGCTGCTGGACTGGGCAGCGTGGTGGATGCTGCTGGCTGCAGGGATGCTGAACTTGTGTGCATGGTGGATGCTGCTGGCTGCAGGGCAGCTGAACTTGGGAGCATGGTGGATGCTGCTGGCTGCAGGGATGATGAACTTGGGAGCATGGTGGGTGCTGCTGGCTGCAGGGATGATGAACTTGGGAGCGTGGTGGATGCTGCTGGCTGCAGGGATGATGAACTTGGGAGTGTTGTGGATGCTGCTGGCTACAGGGATGATGAACTTGGGAGCGTCGTGGATCTCTGAACTGGAGGGGCGGTGGTGGCGGAGGATAGTTCGGTGCTGTGGGAGTTGTAAAGTATATATTTGACTGTTGATAATATCCTCCGGCCTGTGGATTGTAGCTTTGGCACTACTGCTGCTGCTGCAATGCGTGGCTGTAAGCAGCCTGGCAGGCCTGCATGACGTTGAGCTGGAATTGAGGCGTAAGGTTTTCTGACACTTCCTGCTCTATTGCTGAAAAAAAATGTCGTCCCGATCTCTCAAAGTGGGCTTCCAGGCGATCAAGGCGTTTGTTGACATCCTGTATAAGAGTGTTCACTTATACAGGACTCTTCTGTCTGTCACCAAGCATCTTAATCCAATCCTGGAAGACCGAGCTTAAGTGCTTAAACTCGGGCATGAGTGACCTCTCCCAGGCCCTCTGCCGCTGACGAGAAGACCCAACAAAAGCAGTGGCAGAGGGCTGGGAGATGGGAAAACCTGATAGACCGGCGGCTGCCTGTTCCTAAGCCTGTGAGGCCTGACAGGTTGCTACATCACTGGTGGATGATTGGGAGTGCATCTGTTCATTGTCTGGTCGATGAGGGGCCGCTTCAACAGAGGATGATCCAGGATGTGTTGTATTGCACCAAATTCTGTGGTGAAAATAAAAGAAAAACATTAGTAAAAAAAAAGGTTAAATAATAGTAAGACAATACAAAAGATACTCATGTTCGCTGAGCAAGCGCAGGCCTCAGAAAAGCAAGGTTACGATGGTATTTGTATTTTCTTAGTCTCCTTTGAGCAGCACCACTTTTAACCTGGTTCTCCTGTCTCATGTCCTTGTTGAAGTGATCCTTCATCGAGCGCCAATGGACTCTTATTCTCTTCACTCTGAAGGGGAAAAAAAGGAAAAAATTAATTGTAATACAATGCACCTACATTTACAATTTCAATGGCGCGTCACACCACATTGCAATACTTACAAAAATCATTTCTGCTATGTGGCGTGGCACGTTCCCAATCATGCAACATCGATCTGGCCACTTCTTCCCAGAGTTGTCGAATCGCAACAATATCAGAGTGCTGACGATCATGGGTGTCCCACAACGGTACTCGCTCTTGCACAAGGTTAATGAGTTGATCGTTGTCAATGTCCTGCTTGGCTTCTTCCCATTGTGGAACCTATAGATCAAGTAAAACAAAACAATTTTAAGTAAAACTGAAAAAAAAATCAGTTACAACTCTGAAGAAAAAAATACACCCAGTCTTTCCTCCTGAGACACATGGGCCTGACGACCCTGGGAAGAATCATTTCCAGTCGACTGCTCCTGCTCTTCATCAGTAGAAGGTACCTGTAAAGAAATTACATGATTTATCACAGGTATAGTATTGCCAGTCACGACATACCAATCGGTATAGCAAATGTGATTACATAATCTTTGTCAGGTCCACCCTGGGAAGAAGTCAGTTCTTCACTTGATGACATAGTTGAAGAGCAGGCAGCAGTCAAGTGAAACACTACAGAAAAAAAAGATAACAAAAATTAAACTTGTTAAGAGTTGAACACAATGTAGCCAAAAAATGGACACCAATACTTACATTACAGGCAGTAGTCCAACAGCACAGCAGTTAGCACAGGACAGGGACAGATGGTAGCACCAGGACAGACAGCAGCACCAGGACAGATGGCAGCACCAGGAGAGACAGGACAGATGGCAGCACCAGGACAGACAGCAGCACCAGGTCAGATGGCAGCATCAGGACAGACGGCAGCACCAGGACAGACAGCAGCACCAGGACAGACGCTGGCACCAGGATCCCGTGGTTCCAGGATGGCGTTCTGGAGCAGGAAAGGGTGAGTGCATGTCAGCTCTCAGCCCCGGAGGGAAGTGCCTTCCTGGATCCCTTGCTTCGGAAGCTGGCATATGGTTCCTCAACCCTGAAGGGGGGTCTGTGCATCTACCTCGTACCCCAGATGCCTGGCCTATCATCCGGTCTCCCATCCTGGGTAGTGAGCCCCTGCATAGCAGTCCCGCACTTCACGGTCAGTCCCAAGCCCACCAGATTCAGGAGGCGCAGTTGGCCCCATGTCGCCCGGTCCATGAACGGCCGGGTTTTGCCCCTCTCTTGTCATTGTGGCGACAGGATGACATGGCACCTGCGGCTGGAGGGTAGTTTACTGGAGCACGGCCTAGAGCCCGATGTGGAGTGGCACGGGTCACGTGCCGTTGAACTGTAAATATGTCTCCAAAAAAAAAAAGAATTGTGCTTGTTGCACCATAGGAAAATGTATCGGGACTGTTCAGCGTCCCTGTGGGCAAAGGAGCCCTGAAGCACCAAAAACTCGAGTGCAGCGTGGCCAGAAATGGCCACAGTTGAACTGTGTTTTCCCCCATTAAACTGTTTATCTTTCTGCTGGAAAGCATCTCCATCTCCATCTCCGGATGGAGAAAAGGCTTGATCTCAGTGGAATGGGGACCATACTCTCTTCAAGGGAAGGGGGTTACCATTCCCAAGGACTATCCACTAATGGGTCATGCTGTAAAATTGTTTTTTATGCACGGCCTGTGGTGCTTTATTTTATGGACTCGGCTCGTGTTGAGCCAAAATCTTTTGATAGAAGTATTACCTCATGTTTCTCCCTGCATTGAGTATTGGCTGTAAAGTATTAAAGTTTTATAGTACACTTGGTCAGGGATGAGCAAGTTTAAGGGAAGGGGAGGGTAAGGGTATGTCAAAAATGTTGTTATGGTACTGCTACACTTATAGTGTATTACCACTCATATGAAGGGTATTGCTGCACCTACTGGTGTATTACCTTAGAAGTTAAATCTGTAATATGTATATATGTTTTGCTATGTCTTTATGTACACTGTCTTATATCTTGTTGCTGCCATGTACATAGGTTGTGCACTGTGGTTTATAGGGAGAGCATAGTACCTTCATTTGGCCACAAGATGGGGGGCATTTCAGTACACACAGTTCTTAGATTAATAGAAAAGTCAGGACATATTTAGCTTAGGAGGTGCTTGCTGTAAGTTAAGCTGCAGGATTTCCTGTATTGATTCAGTCGGGCTAGGGAGTTGGAGCAGCTCAATTGGGGCCAGAGAGCCCCTCACCGTACAGGGGACAATGCTGTGGCCCTGTAACGTTTGAAGCTTAAGCCCAGCCATCCAGTGCCAGTGGGAAGAAAACTGCAGCAGTGAGAGCAGTGTCAGTACAAGGAGAGGCCGGTGCTCTATTTGTGGACACAGCAGAAAGGATGAGCAGGTCACTCACCATGTGGCAGATCTCATCCTGGGCAAATTCTCTCACAGCCGGGGCGAGACGGCTAAGGAAACCACCAGTGAAAGTGAGTTTGGACAGGGAGGACGCTGAGGGGCTGTGTGTCAATGATGTTAATGCTGTAACAGAACTGGATGTGCTGTGTCCTGAAATCAGTAAAGTTGTTAAAGTTGGTATGGACTGTGTCTCAATTCTTGCCAACCTGCCTGGAGAGGGTCTCCTGCAGCAGAGGGAAGATCCTGAAGGAGCTGGACTTGGAGATACAGGTAGGCTGATTAGTGGACATTATTTTCATGTAAGAGAAGATGAATAAATGTGCGGTCATGACTACAGCCCTGGCCCTCCTTACACCAGCACCAGGAGAGATGGCAGCACCAGGGGACAACCAGTCTAAAAGGAACAGAGAAATGAAATTAGTACAAAGCACAGACTAAAGTGAGAGAGACAGACATTTTCAAAGGTTCTATACTTACATAGCCAGTGTTGTTGTCAGATCCAGAGTCTTGAAAGTAATGGCCTTGCAGTTTCTACACTTCCTTTTATTTACAGTATTGTTTTGGGGGTGGATGGAAACCATTTCCTGGACCTGCTCATTCTGAAGTATGCATGCGTATCGTACGCATGCATATGCATGTCCTTGCGTACGCATGCATTCCCATAGGCAGTAATGCGGGTTTTTTTACGCACTCATCTGCATGACGCCACAAAAAATGCAACATGTTGCGTTAGCCGCATCCCGTCGCACACCATGAAACGACGCATGCGTATGCAAAAGCATGCAAATGCATGCAAATGCTAGTCCCTGCGTACACCATCTTAAATATATGTATACAAGACGCATGTGGCTCTATGTGGATAAAATGCTGTGTACACAGACACAAATGTGAAACCAGCCTAACATACACCAAACTTCTTTAGAAGCTCCTTGTGTTCCTGGAGCATTTTTTTTTTCTGAAGCCAATGTACTTCTTCAGGAAATGTGGCTTTTTATGAATGGGACACAGTCGATTAAGATTTTCAACCTTTTCACCTTGGCTGCTCTTGTCTGGAGCTGATGTAGGTGTGAGAAAATTGTCAGTTTTTTTACTGACACTGGACTGCTGCGATTTCTGAGGTTAGAATGTGAACTCTCATACTACAGAGGAGAGGAACCAGGGCCTATGCGTTCTCCATTGAAAAAGCTTGGGTCAATCTTGCACTCAGCATATCCTTCATAGACTCACAGAAGTAGGGAAATGGAAAAAATATTTGATTGGCTCTTGACCCAATTGTGACCCACCATTCTTGTATATTGTATGGTAGCTTAGAGACTATTGGGTTTACCCCACAAGCAATGTCCAGGTAGCTGATGCCAGGTAGGTGCTTATCAGTCTTGGCCAGCTAAAGCACTAACAGTAGGTCGTGGAGCTCATGGAATTTTGAACAGTCCATACTGGATATTTTTGTAAAATGTTGTAGTCACTTGAACAGTGAATTTCTATGGCTTCAGGACTACCATAGCTTTGTACTAGTCTCTCCCATGCAACCATGAGATCATCCGCTGGATTACTGATATGGACAGATCTAAAGGCCCTGTCACACATAGCGATCTTGCTAGCGAGATCGCTGCTGAGTCACAAGTTTTGTGACGCAACAGCGATCTCACCAGCGAG
Source organism: Dendrobates tinctorius (assembly GCF_039654945.1). Taxonomy (NCBI): domain Eukaryota; kingdom Metazoa; phylum Chordata; class Amphibia; order Anura; family Dendrobatidae; genus Dendrobates; species Dendrobates tinctorius. The sequence goes on from NW_027361800.1 coordinate 3,105,538, forward strand.
ATCGCTGTGTGTGACACTGACCAGCCACTGGCCCCCCTGCCGGTTATCACTGACTGTCCTGAAATGGCCAGGACATTTTTTTGATCGCTGGTCTCCCGCTGGCCAGCACGCATCGCTGCGTGTGACAGACGGGAGACCAGCGATCAGCGCGCTGGTAACTAAGGTAAATGCAGGGTTTCTAAGCAGCGCGCGGTGCTTAGAAACCCGATGTGTACCTTAGTTACCAGCGCACTGATGCAGGGAGCTGGTAACCAAGGTACACATCGGGTTTCTAAGTGATGCGCGCCGCTTAGAAACCCGATGTGTACCTTAGTTACCAGCTCACTGCATCAGCGCGCTGGTAACTAACGTACACAGCGACGCCGTGCACTCGGCATCGCTGGTGCTGATCGCTGGTGAAGTTGCCTGTTTGACAGCTCACCAGTGATCATGTAGCGACTCACCAGGAATCCTGACAAGTTGATATCATTGTCGGGATCGCTGATGAGTCGCTATGTGTGACGGGGCCCTAAGTCTCTTGAGCTGCTCTGTCAATTGTGGCCCAAGCCACGTGATCAGCAAATCTAGTTCTTCAGCAGCAGTGATGCTGAGGTCAATAATTACAGTTCTAAAGGCACATTTACAACCTGTGTAGTTTTTAGACTGATCACCGAACCTTGTGACCTTGTGAGACTGGTCTTAGGGTACCGTTACACGTAGCGATGCACCAGCGATCCCGACAACGATATGGATCACTGGTGTATCGCTAAGTGGTCGCTAGTGAGCTGCCACACAGGCAGATCTCACCAGCGACATAGCAGGGGTCGGGGGTCGCTACTTACCTGTCAGACGCGGTGATCCTGACGTCCTCCCGCCCGCGTCCACGCGTCACTCGTCAGCGCCACAGGAAGCCCAGCAGGAAGCTGACGACGAGAAATGGTCCAGGACCTTCTCACGCGATCAGCGATAACCAGCGGGGGAGCCGGTCAGAGGTAAGTATCACATGTAGCAATATCGCTAGCAATATCGCTGCTACGTCACAAAATCAGTGACGTTACAGCGATATTGATAGCGATATCGCTATGTGTAACGGGGGGGTTTAGTAAGCTTGCGGTGAGTCATGTGCCTTGTAAAGTCAAACATGTCAGTTTTCTCTGATTTTGGAAAGACATTGCTGGCTGAGTGAAGTTATTTATATTGACTGTAGCATCTGGACCTAGAAATGCAGCAAAGTATGGTGCAGCAGAGGCATTTAGTCCAGTTACTGGTTTAACGTGCATTGTTTCTGCCATGTATGGAACTGGAACTATGTGGTTGTCCGAAATGTGATGACTTGCCCGTATGCTTCTGAGTATAGGGTTTGGTGAGATGCAGGGGCCTGGTACATTCTGGTTCATGAAGGAGGTTTTGCATGAGGGGTTGGCAGCACATTGTACTGACCTTGAATGTAGTATGCTGGTGAACGATCTGCATCCTACTGCCTTAAAGGAATGTCTGTGCCATCAGGGATGATTGCTGGAGTCAGGAGTGTGCTATTTTGGCTAAGCAAATAGTCTCTTATGTGCTTAAGAGAGTCTTCAGTATCAAAATCTTGTTGTAGGACCTTTAACCTTGCCATGGCTGTGGCATTTTTACATTCCTTTTCTAGGGCCTCTATTCTTGTCTCTTTGCGTGCTGGGCTGGCTTCCATTTATCCATTTATGCCTTCTCACATGCTACGCCTGCTTCCATCTCAGCCTTTTCACGCGCTACACTCTCTTTCATTTCTATATTCTTGTGTGATGCGCTTGGATCCATTTATGCCTCTTCACGTGTTGCGCTCGCTTCCATTTCTGCCTTCTAGCACACTGCTTTCACTTCCAGCTCAGTTTTATTTTGCACAAAAGTGGCTTGTATCTACAGTTGTGGCCAAAAGTATTGACACCCCTGCAATTCTGTCAGATAATGCTCAGTTTCTTCCTGAAAATGATTGCAAACACAAATTCTTTGGTATCATTATCTTCATTTAATTTGTCTTAAATGAAAAAACACAAAAAGAATTGTCGTAAAGCCAAATTGGATATAATTCCACACCAAACATAAAAAAGAGGGTGGATAAAATTATTGGCACTGTTCGAAAAATCATGTGATGCTTCTCTAATTTGTGTAATTAACAGCACCTGTAACTTACCTGTGGCACCTAACAGGTGTTGGCAATAACTAAATTACACTTGCAGCCAGCTGACATGGATTAAAGTTGACTCAACCTCTGTCCTGTGTCCTTGTGTGTACCACATTGAGCATGGAGAAAAGAAAGACCAAAGAACTGTCGGAGGACTTGAGAAACCAAATTGTGAGGAATCATGAGCAATCTCAAGGCTACAAGTCCATCTCCAAAGACCTGAATGTGCCTGTGTCTACCGTGCGCAGTGTCATCAAGAAGTTTAAAGCCCATGGCACTGTGGCTAACCTCCCTAGATGTGGACAGAAAAGAAAAATTGACAATAGATTTCAACGCAAGATTGTGCGGATGTTGGATAAAGAACCTCGACTAACATCCAAACAAGTTCAAGCTGCCCTGCAGTCCGAGGGTACAACAGTGTCAACCAGTACTATCCGTCGGAGTCTGAATGAAAAGGGACTGTATGGTAGGAGACCCAGGAAGACCCCACTTCTTACCCCAAGACATAAAAAAGCCAGGCTGGAGTTTGCCAAAACTTACTTGAAAAAGCCTAAAACGTTTTAGAAGAAGGTTCTCTGGTCAGATGAGACAACAGTAGAGCTTTTTGGGCAAAGGCATCAACATAGAGTTTACAGGAGAAAAAAAGAGGCATTCAAAGAAAAGAACACAGTCCCTACAGTCAAACATGGCGGAGGTTCCCTGATGTTTTGGGGTTGCTTTGCTGCCTCTGGCACTGGACTGCTTGACCATGTGCATGGCATTATGAAGTCTGAAGACTACCAACAAATTTTGCAGCATAATGTAGGGCCCAGTGTGAGAAAGCTGGGTCTCCCTCAGAGGTCATGGGTCTTCCAGCAGGACAATGACCCAAAAAACACTTCAAAAAGCACTAGAAATTGGTTTAAGAGAAAGCACTGGAGACTTCTAAGGTGGCCAGCAATGAGTCCAGACCTGAATCCCATTGAACACCTGTGGAGAGATCTAAAAATGGCAGTTTGGAGAAGGCACACTTCAAATATCAGGGACCTGGAGCAGTTTGCCAAAGAAGAATGGTCTAAAATTCCAGCAGAGCATTGTAAGAAACTCATTGATGGTTACCGGAGGCGGTTGGTCGCAGTTATTTTGGCTAAAGGTTGTGCAACCAAGTATTAGGCTGAGGGTGCCAATACTTTTGTCTGGCCCATTTTTGGAGTTTTGTGTGAAATGATCAATGTTTTGCTTCATTCAAGACAAATTAAATGAAGATAATAATACCAAAGAATGTGTGTTTGCAATCATTTTCAGGAAGAAACTGAGTATTATCTGACAGAATTGCAGGGGTGTCAATACTTTTGGCCACAACTGTAAGTAGCTTCTGCATAGGCTCTTATAAGCTGTTTGAGAATCACATGTAATAAGCTTTTGCAGGATTGTGATGTATTTGTTTGCCTTCCTGAAATAGATCTCATAAATTGAACACAGTTGTCCTAAGGCTCCCTCTAGTGGTAGTTCGTGCGAAGCAGGCTGGGAGATTCTGTTGATGTGACTTGGCAAGTTTTCTTTAACTTTCCATGTAAGCTTTGTAGAGCAGTTAACCTTGTCAATGGACTGTTCATTAAACTCTATACATTCTTCATCTGACAGAAGATCTGATAAAGACTATGTAGTCTTTCCCTCAGCCATTGTAATTCACAGGCAGAATGAAGTTGTGATGGGAGCTGCTAGTTTCTGGAAGCTGGAGGACTGGCTTTGCTATTATGCTTACACACACTGAATGATTTCATATGTGCTGAAAGCAGATGTTCTGAAGACTGTAGCTTTATAGAAGCTGTAGACTGACTTTACAGATGTATCTGGCAAAAGTCTTTTTCACTATTCTGACTCCATAGCTAGGCTGCAATTGTAAATCGCTTGAAACACCATTTCTAGGCTGCCTCAGTATAAAACCAGTACGCACAGTTAGATTTATAATGAGACTAGCTGAAGAGCCCGGTGCTGCCCGGGCATAGTAACTAACTACGGTTAGTTAATGATTATATTTATATATATAAAGCTGAGTGTAGAGCCCGCCCACTCCGCATAGCCACATTCACTATAATATCCCACATCAACCCGTCAGCCAGAGCTACCAGACAACAACCCCTAATTTCCCACATCGTCCCATCAGCCAGAGCCACTGGACTACTACTCCTAATATCCCACATAGTCCCGTCAGCCAGAGCCACTGGACTATTACCCCTAATATCCCACATCATCCCGTCAGCCAGAGCCACCGGACAACCACCACTAATATCCCACATTGTCCCGTCAGCCAGAGCTACCAGACTACTTCCCCTAATATCCCACATCATCCCGTCAGCCAGAGCTACTGGACTACTAACCCTAATATCCCACATCATCCCGTCAGCCAGAGCCACCGGACTACTGTCCCTAAAATCCCACATCATTCCGTCAACCAGAGCCACCGGACAACTACCGCTAATATCCCACATCGTCCCATCAGCCACAGCCACCGGACTACTGTCCCTAATATTCCACATCATTCCGTCAGCCAGAGCCACCGGACTACTACCTCTAATATCCCACATCATCCCATCAGCCAGAGCCACCGGACTACTACTCCTAATATCCCACATCATCACGTCAGCCAGAGCCACCGGACTACTACCCCTAATATCCCACATCATCCCGTCAGCCAGAGCTACCGGACTACTACCCCTAATATCCCACATCGTCCCATCAGCCACAGCCACCGGACTACTGTCCCTAATATTCCACATCATTCCGTCAGCCAGAGCCACCGGACTACTACCTCTAATATCCCACATCATCCCATCAGCCAGAGCCACCGGACTACTACTCCTAATATCCCACATCATCACGTCAGCCAGAGCCACCGGACTACTACCCCTAATATCCCACATCATCCCGTCAGCCAGAGCCACTGGACTACTGTCCCTAATATCCCACATCATTCCGTCAGCCAGAGCCACCGGACAACTACCACTAATATCCCGCATTGTCCAGTCAGCCAGAGCCACCGGACTACAACTCAAATATCCCACATCGGCCAGAGCCACCGGACTACTACTCCTAATATCCCACATCATCCCGTCAGCCAGAGCCACCGGACTACTACCCCTAATATCCCACATCATCCCGTCAGCCAGAGCCACCGGACTACTGTCCCTAATATCCCATATTATTCCGTCAGCCAGAGCCACTGGACAACTACCACTAATATCCCACATCATCCCGTTAGCCTGGGGTCAGAACCAGAACACAGAGTGAAATTGCCTTAACTTCCATACCGGGGATCCCTTTAAGAGAGGTCTGGCGTCAGAACCAGAGTGCTTAGTGGAACGGTCCTAACTTCCATACCGGGTATCCCTTTAAGAGAGGCCTGGCGCCAGAACCAGAGCGCTGAGTGGATTTGCCCTGACTTCCATACCAATGATCCCTTTAATAGAAGCCTGTGGTGAGAATCAGAGCGCTGAGGGATTTACCATAACTTTCATACCGAAGATTCCTTTAAGAGAGGCCTGGGGTCAGTACCAAAGCACAGAGTGGATTTGCCCTCACTTCCATACCGGGGATCCCTTTAAGAGGGGCCTTGGGTCAGAACCAGAGCGCTGAGTGGATTTGCCCTGACTTGCATACCAATGATCCCTTTAATAGAACCCTGGGGTCAGTACCAAAGCGCTGGATGGATTTGCCCTGACTTCCATACCGGAGATCCCTTTAAGAGAGCCTGGGGTCAGTACCAGAGCATTTGAAGGCAATTAGCCTGACTTCCATACCGGAGATCCCTTTAAGAAAGGCCTGGAGCCAGTACCAAAGCACTGGATGGATTTGCCCTAAATTCCATGCCAATGATCCCTTTAAGAGAGCCTGGGGTCAGAACCAGAGCGCTGAGTGAACTTGCCCTGACTTCCATACCAATGATCACTTTAATAGAAACCTGGGGTGAGAATCAGAGCACTGAGTGGATTTGCCCTGACTTGCATACCAATGATCCCTTTAATAGAACCCTGGGGTCAGGATCAGAGCGCTGAGGGATTTGCCCTAACTTCCATACAGAAGATCCCTTTAAAAGAGCCTGGGGTCAGTACCAAAGTGCTGGATGGATTTGCCCTGACTTCCATACCTGAGATCCCTTTAAGAAAGGCCTGGGGTCAGTACCAAAGCTCTGGATGGATTTGCCCTAAATTCCATACCAATGATCCATTTAAGAGAAACTGGGGTCAGAACCACAGATCTGAGTGGAACGGTCCTAACTTCCGTACCGGAGATCCCTTTAAGAGAGGTCTGGGGTCAAAACCAAAGCGCTGGATGGATTTGCTCTGACTTCCATACCAATGATCCATTTAAAAGAGAAGATGTGTCTATATGATGGAGGATGTGTGATGTGTCTATGGGCACAGGAGGGGGGGATTCATTTCTGTCATGTGCTCTGTACTCCTTTCTGGGGGGCAGACAATGGCTGGGAGCTTATGTTCCCAGGGATGCTAGATTTCTCCCACCATGTCAGTGTCTGCTGAGGTGTCAAATGGGAAAACTTGCTCATAGCAACCAATCACAGCTCAGCTTCTTTTAACCAGCTCTGGTGAAATGAGAGATGCTTAGTGATTGGTTGCAAGGAAAATTGTTGCTCATAGCAACCAATCATAGCTCAGCTTCTTTTGAACAGCTCTGGTGAAATGAAAGATGCTTCGTGATTGGTTGGTGATACACACACACACATTCAGTTTTATATATAGAGATTATTACTGTATTTTTGGGATCTAATCGGCGATAGGGACTCGAACCTCCCCATTAACAAGTTTACAAAATTTGGGGCTATCTTTTATGATGTAATGGATAAAACTGTGATGTTGGAGCTAATATTGAGCACAAGCTGAGTCTGGATGCAGTCGATTTTTATCTTTCCAGGAACCCCTCCTTTCCCTTTAAACAAAAGACCTTTCTATTAAATGGTTTAAAATTCATTCTGGAGCACAATCTATTCATGTTCCGGAACACATTTTATTTACAGTAGTTCAGGACCACAATAGAAACTAGGGCAAGGCCTGCCCCAAATTTGCATGCACCCCAATAACCCTTTGAACAGACCTGAAAGCAATGTTCCCATTATTAGGAAGTTGGTACTCCCATACTCTTGAAGTGAATGCAAGGCCTGCCCTGCACCAAATTTAAAATGGAAAGGGAATGGTGTGCATTCAAGTCATAGAAATCAAGGTGCTGGTGGAACAGGCCGTGACACCCAGTGAAATCAAATATTGAAAAATCACCGCACACTGTAATAGAAAATTTTGCAAAAGTGAATTACAGGTTTATTCAAGATTCATCAAATTTGCCATAATGAATGCCATGAAAAAATTGGATTCAAGAGAACCGAAAACCAGGGGTGGGATTCAGCTGCTTCTCCCCGGTTTGGTGGAACCGGTTGTTAAAAAAGCAGCCGGTTCCCCGAACTGGGGAGATTCACAGCCACGATCAGAACTGTGTGCGGCCGTGCCCTCTTTTCTGTGACGTGGCCGGCAGCAAATACAGCTGCCCGCGTCACAGTGTATCGGGCAGGGAGCTGTTCATGGCCGTCACAAAGCTGACAGCTGCACAGCTACTGCTCCCTCTACTTCCGGGTCAGGTGTCGGGCCTGCGCGATGACGTCATCGCGCAGACGCAGACATGTGTACCTGGATGCTGGCTGCAGAGAGGAGTTCCTGGGGAGTGGTGGTGAGGTAAGTATGGGAAACTATTTTTTTTTAAATGAATTCAGTGGGTGAGGGGGCAGCACATGATGGAGGGGGGTGAATGGGGCAGCTGTACATGATGGAGGGGGGAAAGTGGGACTGCATATGATGGAGGGGGGTGCGGGGCTGTACATGATGGAGGGGGTGAATATGGCTGCACATGATGGAGGGGGTGAATATGGCTGCACATGATGGGGGTGAATGGGGAAGCTGTACATGATGGAGGGGGTGAAGATGGCTGCACATGATGGAGGGGGGGTGAATGTGGCTGCATATGATGGAGGGGGTGCGGGGGCTGTACATGATGGAGGAGGGTGAATGGGGCTGCACGTGATGGAGGGGGGTGCGGGGGCTGTACATGATGGAGGGGGGTGAATATGGCTGCACATGATGGAGGGGGGGTGAATGGGGCTGCATATGATGGAGGGGGGTGCGGGGGCTGTACATGATGGACGAGGGTGAATGGGGCTGCATATGATGGAGGGGGTGCTGGGGCTGTACATGATGGAGGGGGGTGAATATGGCTGCACATGATGGAGGGGACTGCACAGGATGAAGTGGGCGGTAAGGAAGACTGCACAGGATGAAATAGGGGGAAAGGGGACTGCACATGAATTGGGTAAAGGGGACTGCACATGATGTGGGGGTAAGAGTGACTGCACATGATGATGGGGAGTGGGGCTGCACATGATGAAGTGGGGGGTAAGGGAGACTGCACATGATGAAGTGGGGGGTAAGGGGGACTGCACATGATGAAATGGAAGGGGGCTAGGGGGATGCAAATGATGAAGGGGCACAGCAGATGAAGTGAGGGGTGATAGGGGACTGCAACAGATAAAGTAAGGGGACTTCAAATTAAAGTGGGGAGACTGCAAATGATGATGTGGGGGAGAGGATGGGGGACTGCAAATGATGTATTCAGTGTGAGTGACGGGGCACAGCAATTTAATTCAAGGTGAGGGGGTGAGGAGAGCAAATGATGAATTGGAGGTGGGGGGTGAGGAGAGCAAATGATCTATCTGGAGCACAAATAAAGAATTTTGAGTGTGGGGGAGTAAGTGATGTATTGAATGTGGGGTAGAGCAGTTGGTAATGAATAAAGGGTGGGAGAGAAAGACATGACAATGAATTGAGGTGGGAGGGGCATGTATATATAATGAATCGGGGTTAGGGTTAGAGCGGGAAATACATAGTGGGGGGAGTTGAGGTTGAAGTACCTGGTAATGAATTGGGGGAAAGAGTACAGGTGCTAATTTATATATTAAATGGGGAAAGTGGCATTTATAGTTAGTCGGTACACAGTGGTGGATTATAATTTATATTTGGAATGGTGGGTTGCATAAAAACAAATTATGCATTAATGGTGGGTGCACGTCTGTATTCAGATGTGTAGTGTAGAAGAAAGGGAAAAAGTGGGGAATGTGCTCTGGAAGCCGTGCTCTAGGTAACTGTGTTATTTCATGCAGAGACGAGTCCTGGCTGGAAGAAATGATGGCGGTCTGTGCTGGATGAAAAAGAAAAGCAAAGATGTAGGACTTCAGCTAGAGACATCACTGGTGAGTCAATGTGTTACCTGTACACTGACAGTAAATACAGAGTTTCTGTATACAATTGCACTTAGTATTGTGTTTTTAATTAATGATCAGTATTGTAGTATTCAGTCACTATCTGGTGGTAATATGTGTTCTGGTCATGGTGTGGTGCTATTTGTTCCTTGTATGTGGTATTATTTAGTGACTATGTGGTGGTAATATGTGGTCTCACCATGGTGTGGCGGTATTTGTTCCTTGTATGTGGTATTATTCGGTGACTATGTGGTGGTAATATGTGGTCTGGTCATGGTGTGACGATATTTGTCCCTTGTATGTGGTATTAATGGTTGTTTAAAAAAAAATGTAAATGTATGTGATTCATTCCCTTAAAGAAAAATACATAAATATATAATTATTTTTAATAGTTTAGAGTAGAGTAGGGCCCGGCCGAAAGAGTCTCCCGTGTTGTGGTATCAGCTTAAAAATTATTTTGGCCAGAACAAAAGCTGCTGGTTATATGAGTGATCTGGTGTTTGATGGGAACTGTTAATATCAGAATGTAGTGCACAGCCTGGCCAGCCAGTCAGTCAAGTGAGACAGCTGCATAGAAATATATGCAGCTGTCACACTCGGTTCAGGAGAGCCGCTGGCCAGAATCTGCACTGTTCTGATCTCATTCCAATTTATTTTTTTTCAACTGTTTGACTGCGCCCCTACTTGTATATGTTTGAGGAAAAGGTATGGAAATGGGTGTGGCTTAAAATGGGTGTGGTTTTCTTACACATAAACACAGAACCTGTTGTTAAAAATTTGAATCCCACCCCTGCGAAAACCCAACCTTTCGACCCTCCCGGGTCTTAATCATGGGGTTACTATGGAAACAAAAGAAAACCATGTAAGATAATGAAATAATAAAATAAACAGTGTCGAACAACAAGAACAAAAGACAAAAAAACAAAAACATTTTAGCACAGAATTAAAAATAATGGGTACCATTGAATATTGAGGTTCGCATAATTGCAATCAGTATAATTAATGCACGGATGAAGGTTAACAAGTACGGGCTTAAAAAGTCCACTTAAAGACTGTATATATTCAATGTAACAAAGTCAATGCAAACAGGTCATATAGGAATGAGAAGGGACAATAGAAGGAGCAGTATAATAGATTACCTTGGTTCCATATGGGTGAAATGGCTATAGGTGAAGAAGCAGCCGCATAGGCAAAAAGAGGGTATAAAAATGCCACTACCTTTTGATGAAGGTTTGATCGTCAGTTTTTAGGGCTGTCTTGCCAGTAATGGCCCTAAGATATGGAAGTAAGTACATGGAGAGGGTATCAAATGGGGCAATAGCAAACTCGGTCACCATCAGAACGCATTGTTACCTCAGTTAAGTCTTGGGCATATGCAGCGCTTCCGCGCACTGCTGGATGTGCTGGCATGGAGGTGGGTTAATGGTGGCAGGTTTATATGCGGCCCCACGCACCGCCGGGCCGGAAGAGAACCCTCCGACCTGGAAGTGACGCGGCACAGTGGAGAACATCGTTACCGCACCTGTGCGGCATCTAGAAGGGAAAGGCTGACATGGAGCTATGCTGACGTGGTGGAGAGGGCGGTTTTAAATGGGTCACATGTACGCCTGTGTATAGAACGCTAATAGATGACCCAATAGCAAGACAAATGCTTAAAAGGCAATTACTGAAAATGACAAAGGCTGAATATATGATGAACACAGGATAATAAAAGCTATCAATAAAGTGACAGGGCTAACCATTATCACGGGGGCGCCACCCTTATCCGCTGGTTTGATTATAATAGACTTTGTTTTTGAGAGAGGTTAGTGCCTGTTTTTCAGGTTGTGTAAGATTAGTGTGGGTAGGAAAGGAACTCAAACATTGGTGTGACAAATCCTTAATTTAACGGTCAACAAGAGAGATAAAGGTCTTAGTAGCATAAAAGATCTGGGGTGGGTTAAAGGAACTGGGGTTCTGTAGCCCTAGTGAAGTGAGGGGGATCTCCACAACAGAGACATCCCCAATAGGAGACACTCTGCTCTCGGAGATCTCCGATAGAGTCCCAAAGTGAGTCTTTAGTCTCACTGCGCGGTAGAAGTGCTGAAGGTCCCTCTCCAGCTGGAACGCGTCCCAGTTGGGAGTAGGACTAAAAGACATTCTCTTTTGTAATAATGTCAATTTCGCAGGGGAGAGCGTGTAACTTGAGATGTTGATCATCAGGATGGGCGTCTTACCTGGGAGCGAGTTGTCATTCTTTCTCCTAGATCTTCTTTCTCCCCTGCAGAATTGGCATTATTACAGAAGGGATTGTCTTTTTGTACTGGCACCATACTTGATGGGGGAACCCCAGAAAGCATACTATGATTTAGCTTTGCATGATGCTAAATAGTATGGCAAGCTAAAAACGGAGATTCTTGCATGCTTGGGCATAACAATGACTCTCAGGACACAGCGGGATCATCATTGGGGTATCACCGGGACAAGCCACTGTGCTCCCAAATGTTTGATCTGCTGCACCTGGTTCACAAATGGCTGCAGCCAGAGTCCTGTATGCCTGCACAGATGGTAGAATGGGTGGTGATGGGCTGGTTTGTGAACTCCCTGCTGAGGCCCGTACAGACTTGGGTTGCCCAAGGTGATCCCCGGAATGCCGATGAACTTGTCGGACTGGTCGAGAGATACCAGAGGATGAAAGGTTCCGTGGGAAAGCAGCCCACTCCATACTGGGGGTCCCAACAGGGGGATGAGATCCAAAAGGGGGTGGGGCGCCCATACTGTTTGCCTATGCAGTGAATTTCCGAGCTGCCACAAAATTTGGACGCACACCAATACACCTTTGACGAGACGTGGAGGAGGGCCTCATAAAAAATGTTCCCATTATAAAGGAGTGCGTCTCCTATACTTGTAATGCTCCTACACTAAGTGTATGGGCTGACAAACATTTACCCTTGGGGGGTATACATGAACATACTGTATAAAAAATTTTGTTACGGCATCATAAACACCCTTTTAAAAAATTATGTGGGTATTGTATCACGGACCACAGTCACCCTGGTGTTCTAGTGGTGGTGGATGATGAGGATGAGGAGAAGGAGGACAGCAGCAAATAGCCAAAAACAGGAAGCGTATACCCACATGTGAATGTGAAGAGGTGCATGAGAATAGACCTCCCAAAAAAAGACACTGGATTTGAGTTTATCTTACGCTGCTATCATTCGGTGGGGTAGAGAAGTCTGGCCCAATCCACCCCTTGTTCATTTTTATAACAGTCAGCCTCTCAGCATTTTCAGTTGACAGGAGGATGCGCTTATCAGTTATAATCCCACCAGCGGCACTAAAAACCATGCTCTGACAAAATGCTAGTGGCAGGACAGGCCAGGACCTCCAAGGCGTAGAGAGCCTGTTCATGCCACGTGTCCAACTTGGATACCAAATAATTATAAGGCACAGAGGAATCATGGAAGAAGTTGGTACGGTCAGCAATGTACTCCCTCAGCAACTTCCAGCATCATCCAAAACTTTGCACTCTTTGTGAGAACCCCACGCCTCAGGGCCAGTGCGATGGGAGGGTCTGAGAAAACTCTCCCAGAACTTTGCCAGTGTTCCCCTGCCTCTGCCGGATTGGAGTTGTGTCTCTCTCGCCTGTACTTCTTGGTTGTCCAATGAACTGTGACCTCTGCCGCCAGCGTTTTCAGGTGGGAATTTTTTTATTAATTCCGCAACAATGGCCCTCTGGTACTGCACCATTTTAGTATACCTGCCTGACTCTGGAATAAGATATAGTTAGTTCTTCTTGTAGTATGGGTCTAGAAGTGTCACCAACCAGTAATGATCGTTACCCAAAATTTTGAGAACGCGAGGGTCACGGGAAAGGCATTGTAACATAAATACAGCCATGTGTGCCAGACTGTTAACAGGCAAGACTTCCATGTCCTCACCAAGAGGATGAATGACTATGCTCTCCTCCTTCTCATTCCCCTACTCCCTGTCCTCAGGCCGTGCACGCTGAACAGACGGTATGACAGTTGTGCAGGTAGTATCGTCTATAGCGAATGAAACTAGCTCCTGTTCTTCCTCCTCCTCGTCCTCTTCGTCATCGTTACCCAATCCACGTTGGGATGAGATGAGGCTGGGCTGTGTGTAATCACCCTGTATGCTTCCTTGCTCCATCTCATTGTGCTCCGCCTGCAATGCATCCTCTTTGATTGTGAGCAGAGAACTTTTCACAAGACAGAGAAGTGGGAGGGTGATGCTAATTATGGCATCATCTTGGTGGAGTCCTCAAAGTTTTGGAGGATGGTACATATGTCTGACATCCATGTCCACTCCTGAGGTCTTGTGTGGAGTATGAACTGAATACCAATGGCCTTGGAAAATGGAAAAGTGAACAGCTCTTCTGAGTGTGCAAGCAGAGCTGCCTCTAGGAATTTCGGGGCCCCAAACTGGCAAAACTTTCGGGACCACATTGAGACCACCCAGGCTCCACGCCAGTCCCTCCTCCACCCCTCAAACTGTCCACAGTCCCACTGCTCTGTCTTGGAAAAACTGCACTTCTCACCAATCACACATTACCAGTTACCTTCACCAGATTACACATATAACCAGCAGCTTTTGTTTTGGCCTAAAGATTTTTTAAGCTGCCACCACGACAAGGTAGACTCTTTTGGCCAAGCTCTACTCTACTCTAACCTATTAAACATTTGTTAAAATATCCATTATAATTTAGGTATATTTTTATTTAATTTTCAATTTTTAAAATGACCAGTGATATCACATACAGGGAATAAATACCACCCACCTTGACCAGACACCATATTACCACCACTTAGTGACCTATAATACCACATACAAGGATCAAATACCGCCACACCATGTCCAGACCACATATTACCACCACAGTGACCAAATAATATCACATACAAGGGACAAATACCACCACACCATATCCAGACCACATATTACAACCACATGGTGACAAATAATACCACATACAAGGAACAAATACCACCACACCATGACCAGACCACATATTACCACCACATAGTGACTGAATACTTCAATACTGATCAGTAATAGCAAAACACAACATTAATATAACCATAAGTGCCATTATACACAGGAGATCTGTACTTAGTATGCAGTGTCTGTGTACAGGTAATACAGTGATCACTGGTGACATTATACACAGGACCGCTGTATATAGTATACAGTGTATAGTGTCAGTGTATAGGTAACACACTGACTTACCAGTGACATCTCTAAGTGAAACCTTTCATCTTCATCCAGCACAGACCACCGTCACTTCTTCCAGCGAGGGCTCGTCTCTGCAGGAAATAACACAGTTATCTAGAGCACTGCTTGCAGAACACATTACTTATTTTTTTCCAAAATTCTACACTACACCACATGAAAAAAAGGTGACATAGTGTCACTCTGCACAGTAACGGGACCATCTCCCCCATTAAAAACAGTATCCTCAAAAAAATAAAATAACTACATCACTGCAGTAATAATATCCCTTAATTAGCCCCTATGGTAATAGTATTCTGGCCCTTTTGTGTCTCATTCCTGGCTCCAGCCATATGTTCTCCCACCTGGCCCAAAAAGTTCTCCCATCCTGTCCTCATGAGTATCCATTCTGCCCCATATGATCTCCCCATCCTGCCCCATGATCCTGCACCATCTGTCTCCATGGTATCCATCCTGCTCCATGATCCTGCATGATCTGCCTCCATCCTATCCCATGATCCTGCACCTTCTGTCTCTATCCTGCCTATGATCCTGAACCATCTGTCTCCATACTGCCCCATGATCCTGTCCCATCTGTCTCCATCCTGCCCCATGATCCTGTACCATCTGTCTCCATCCTGCCCTATGATCCTGCCCCATCTGTCTCCATCCTGCCCCTTCTGCCCCATGATCCTGCCCCATCTGTCTCTATCCTGCCCCATATGTCTCCATCCTGCCCCATGTCTCAAATCCTGCCCCCTGTGTGTTGTGAACTCATTTTCTGGTCTGCCTCTGGTTTTTGGTGAGGGTGGTGGAGCTGGTTGTATTGACAGAGGAGTCGTGAGTTCTCTTTCCAGGCTCCCTCTGGTTGTTGCAGGAGGTAATGAAGCTGATCTAATTAACAGAGACCTGCCACCTGATAATGAGGATGATGATTGGACATCTGGAGTCTCTGACTGGATTTAAGACAGCCAATTCCCTCTTTCCATGCTGGTGATTTTTTCCTGCCTCCTGAGGTCTTAATTTCCAGTTCAGTTCCTGCCTTCTCAAGCTAAGTGTTCTTTGCTACTGTTCACATTTGATTTGGTTTGGTCTATTCAGTTTTTTGTGTGGTCAGCCAGCCCCGGCTGGGGCTGTGCTGAATGTCCATTCTTATGTCACTGTTTGTGCCAGTTTGCTTTTTGTCCCTTATTAGATAGGCCTCTTTTTGCTATGTTTTCAGAATATGCCAGAGTGCTGATATAGTGGGTGAAGTCTAGTGACTTCAGGGTTTTTTTTGCTATCAGAAGTGTTGGACATTTTTGCAGGGTTTTTTGGCGTGATTGCAGACAGTATCTTTCCTTTCCTGTCCTTTCTATTTAGTGTGGACCCCATCGTTTGCTCAGCCTATTTTCCTACCTTTGTTTGTGTTTTCATCTTGTCTCACCAACAATACATGTTTGGGGGCTGTCTATTTCTTTGGGGTCTGCTCTGGGGCAGTTTAGATTTCCCCTTTTCTTGCTTTAGGCTTATTTAGTCCTCTGGCTGTGTCGAGGCATCTAGGAACATCGTAGGTACGCTCCACGGCTACTGCTAGTTGTGTGGATAGGATCAGGGGTCTGCAATCCGCTTAGTTAACAACCTCTCTGGTTTTCTGTGGCTTAGCTTGGTCTTGTTTTCCCCCTCGGTGACCCAATCATAACACTGTGTCTTCAATTCTGCCCCCTGTATCTCCAATCCTGCCCCCTGTATCTCCAATCCTGCCCAGTGTCTCCAATCCTGCCCCCATGTCTTTCATCCTACCCCATGTCTTCAATCCTGCCCCATGTCTTCAATCCTGCCCCCTGTCTCCAATCCTGCCCCATGTCTTTCATCCTGCTCCGTATCTACAATCCTGCCACTGTGTCTCCAATCCTACCACCGTGTCTCCAATCCTGCGCCCATGTCTTTCATCCTGCCCCCTGTGTCTCCAATCCTGCCCCGTGTCTCCAATCCTGCCCCCTGTCTGTGTCTCCAATCCTGCTCCCTGTCTGTGTCTCCAATCCTGCCCCCTGTCTGTGTCTCCAATCCTGCCCCCTGTCTGTGTCTCCAATCCTGCCCCCTATCTGTGTCTCCAATCCTGCCCCTGTGTCTCCAATCCTGCCCAGTTTCTCCAATCCTGCCCCCATGTCTTTCATCCTACCCCCATGTCTCCAATCCTGCCTGGTGTCTCCAATCCTTCCCACCATGTCATTCATCCTGCCCCGTGTCTCCAATCCTGCCACCGTGTCTCCAATCCTTCCCCTTTGTCTCCAGTCCTGCGCCCATGTCTTTCATCCTGCCCCGTGTCTCCAATCCTGCCCCATGTCTCCAATCCTGCCCCCTGTCTGTGTCTCCAATTCTGCCCTGTCTGTCTCCAATCCTGCCCCGTCTGTCTCCAATCCTGCCCCGTGTCTCCAATCTTGCCCCGTCTCCAATCTTGCCCCCTGTATGTGTCTCCAATCCTACCCTCTGTCTGTGTCTCCAATCTTGCCCCCTATCTGTATCTCCAATCCTGCCCCTGTGTCTCCAATCCTGCCCCATTTCTCCAATCCTGTCCCCATGTCTTTCATCCTGTCCCTGTGTCTCCAATCCTGCCCCGCTTCTCCAATCCTGTCCCCATGTCTTTCATCCTGCCCCATGTCTCCATTTCTGCCCCGTGACTCCAATCCTGCCCCCATGTCTCCAATCCTGCCCCATGTCTTTGATCCCACCCCGTGTCTTCAATCCTGCCACAGTGTCTTTCATCCCACCCCCATGTCTCCAATCCTGCCCCCATGTCTTTCATCCTGCCACAATGTCTCCAATCCTGCCCAAGTGTCTACAATCCTGCCCCCATGTCTTTCATCATGCCCCCATGTCTTTCATCCTGCCCCGTGTCTACAATCCTGCCACAATGTCTCCAATCCTGCCCAAGTGTCTACAATCCTGCCCCCATGTCTTTCATCATGCCCCCATGTCTCTAATCCTGCCCCATGTCTCCAATCCTGCCCTGTTTCTCCAATCCTGCCCCCATGTCTTTCATCCTGACCCATGTCTCCAATCCTGCCCCGTGTCTCCAATCCTGCCCCCATGTCTCCAATCCTGCCCCCAAGTCTTTCATCCTGCCCTGTGTCTCTAATCCTGCCCCCATGTCTTTCATCCCACCCCCGTGTCTCCAATCCTGCCCACGTGTCTCCAATCCTGCACCCATGTCTGAAATCCTGCCCCCTGTCTCCATTCTGCCCGTGTCTCCATCCTGCCGGCTTTCCGCTTTCAATAACAATAAATTTGAAAAAAAAATTCTCCTTACCTTGACGAGCTCCTGCAGCGAGCGATCTTCCAGCCAGGCTGAAAGTGCACACTCGCTGGTGAAAGACAATGATGTCAGATGTTGGTGACATGCGCGCTGATGTCAGCTGCCAGCCTCCGATTAGCTGGTGGCTTTAACTATTGATGTGAGGGCCCGGGTCTGCACAGCAATTCAGTTACTTAATCATCAGAATCCTGCCGCTGGGGCAGTGGGGCCCGATGGGCAAAAGTGATGGAGCCCGATGCGGGCCCCCTCTGCTGTTCGGGCCCCATACACGTCAGGGCAGTAATGCCCTGATGGCAGCCCTGTGTCCAAGTGTGGGATCAGTTGTCTCTGGCCACTCGTCATGATTGGAGGAAGGAGGATCAGGGTGAGGAATATGCGCTTCAAACTCATGGTTACTCAGACTTGACCGTGTGGAAGACAGGGTGATGGTGGTGGCAAGGTGACTTGAAGCATTATCCACTATCCAACCAACCTTTTGCAGTGCACTAGTAATTTGGACGGGAAGGTCGAGCCAGAAGATGTGGGTGTTTGTTGTGGCACAATTTAAGATTGCCCAAGGCCTCAGCCTTGGCCTCTGCATGCACCATCACCATCACGTCCACTTCCCCGTCCCTTGCTAAGCACCTTGCCCATTTTTTTAAATGGAGTACAATATTGCTTTATCATCATACCGCCGAACAAAAAGTAGAATTACACATGATCAAAACGACGGATATAAAAAAAGTAGTACCGTTACAAACGTCATCTCGTCACGCAAAAAACAAGCCCCCATCTGTATCAGAGAAAAAATAAAAATGTTATAGCTCTCAGAATAAAGTGATGCAAAAATAATTTTTTTTTTATATAAAATAGTTTTTATTGTAGAAAAGCACCAAAACATAAAAAAAATGAGGTATCACTGTAATCGTACTGACCCAAATAATAAAACTGCTTTATCAATTTTACCACACGTGAAACGGTGAAAACGCCCCAAAAAGAAATTCATGAATTGATGGTTTTTATTCATTCTGCCTCCCAAAAATCAGAATGAAAAGCGATCAAAAAATGTCACGTGCTCGAAAATGATACCAATAAAAACATCAACTCTTCCCGCAAAAAACAAGACCTCACATGAGTCTGTGGGCCAAAATATAGAAAAATTATAGCTCTCAAAATGTGGTGATGCAAAAACTATCTTTTGCAATAAAAGGCGTCTTTTAGTGTGTGACAGCTGCCAAACATAAAAACCCGCTATAAATAGTAAATCAAACCCGCCTTTATCACCCCATTAGTTAGGGAAAAATAATAAAATAAAAAAACTTTATTTATTCCCATTAGGGTTAGGGTAAGGGTTGGGGCTAATGACAGGGTTAGGGTTGGGGCTAAAGTTAAGGTTAGGGTTGGGATTAGGGTTAGGGTTGGAATTAGAGTTAGGGTTGGGATTAGAGTTTGGGATTAGGGTTAGGGGTGTATTAGGGTTAGGTTTCTGGTTAGGGTTATGGTTGGGATTAGGGTTAGGGGTGTGTTGGGGTTAGGGCTGGAGTTAGAATTGTGGGGTTGCCACTTTTGAGGCACATCAGGGGCTCTCCAAATGCAAAATACATCTGATCTCAATTCCAGCCAATTCTGTGTTGAAAACGTCAAACAGTGCTCATTCCCTTCCGAGCTCTGCCATGCGCCCAAACAGTGGTGTACCCCCACATATGGGGTATCAGCATACTCAAGAAAAATTGCACAACAACTTTTGTGGTCCATTTGCTCCTATTACCCTTGCGAAAATAAAAAATTGGGAGTGAAAAGATCATTTTTGTGAAAAAAATAAGATTTTTTATTTTTACGGCTCTACATTATAAACTTCTGTGAAGCACTTGAGAGTTCAAAGTGCTCATCACACATCTAGATAAGTTCCTTAGGGGGTGTACTTTCCTAAATGGTATCACTTGTGGGGGTTTCCACTGTTTAGGCACAACAGGGGCTCTGCAAACGCGACATGGCATCCGATCTCAATTCCAGCCAATTTTGCATTGAAAAGTCAAACAGCGCTCCTTCCCTTCCGAACTGGGCCATGCGCCCAAACAGTGGTTTACCTGCATATATGGGGTATCACCGTACTCAGGACAAATTATACAACTTTTGGAGTCCAATTTCGGGCGTGGCTTGCAGAGGAGCAGACATGGTTATCGAGAGCTCCTGCACTTCCCTACTATAAGCTATCTAAAGATTGCCAATTCGTGGAATATTCTAACTTTGGACTAAGAGCGGCATGCCTGGAAGAAGAAGAAGCAAGAAGAGAACGGTTCCAGTGAGGAGGGGCCGTGTGACGGGTCCAAGAAGCCTGGGGAGCTTATCTGGCCCAAGCCTCCCTCCTGCTGGGAAATAAAGCAGGCCGATACCTCAAGCAGTGGAATCAGGCGGTGGGAGCAGGAGAGAGGACCCTGGTGGAGACCGCCCGTCAGCGGTGGGGCCCCGTCGGAGTGGAGCGGTCCCGGACTCTGTTGATGAGAAGCGGGAGGAAAGCAGGAAGCAGAGAGCCGGTGAGGTCCAGCGGGCGGATCAAGCTTGAGCGGTCGGGTCCCCTGGGCATGGCGCGGACCCGACATCAGCTGACAAGGACCTAAGAAGAAGTCGGGAGACCGCGGTGAATACAGGGGCCGCGCGGCTACAGGGGAGAAGACTCTGCAGCGTCTCATCAGCTGGGCCGTCTGCCGCTGGATCTTCTGCGCCTGACGGGCCATCTATCGGCCACAGGGGAGGTCACTGGGTCTGACTGGAGTTGGGCTGGGCTATTGCATACCGATGGAGGGCGCGGTCCTGGCCTCAGCTATGAAGGAAGGTCGGGAGATCGCGCTGGGGGTTGGAGCCGCGCGGCTGCAGGAGAATGTCAGCGGTGGGGCTCCCGCTCCATCGCTGCAAGAATATGCCGGTCCATCTTCCCTCGGCTTGCACAGGAGAACTTTGGGTCCGTCTGGGGCTCTGGCAGCTGGTAGGACATCAGAGATGGGGACTCCTGGGCTCAACACAGCCAAGGCTTTTGCGGTGGAAAAATGTAAGAATCATCAGGAGTCTGCAATAATTATTGCGGACCCGCAGCTGCTGGGGAACGATAGACACAATATATGATGCCGCAGAATTTATGACCGGAGCTGCGTCTATAAAGGGGAGCTGACTGTTATCAGTGGGATCTATGGCGGAGAGGGAAAACATGCAGCAGCATATCAATATTAAGGAATCACAGCCTCATAGTCAGTCGGGACTTAGGGAGAAATTCCCTACTAACACATCTCCTGAAGAGGTTAAATTATCTCAGCTGCTGAATGGAGAAGTGGATGGTAAACCGCTACTAAAACTTGGTGGGGTCCAATCTTCTAGGGGAAATGTTTACGTTAATCATCAAAGCAATGTGAAGAATAATTTATTAGTGGATAATAATATTAATGTGGGACTACAAGAAAATAGATCTACAAATCTATTGAATAGGGAAGGGGAGGAATTATCTCTAGCTTCTTCAGTAAAGAAGGACTCTATTATTTCTACTAATCAATCTAAAGGTGATAACTGCATTAATACAAAGGATTTTTTGTGTGGACTCATTGCTAACACCTGTAAAAAAATCATTTGATCACTTAAATGCTATATTTGAGGAAAATGGGGGTCGTGGACATCAAGATCCTTCTTATACACTTATTTCCAAGGAGCCTAATGTTAATGATTAGAGTTGAGCGACTTTTGGTTTTTTATGGTCGAGTTTCGTTTCGTGAAACCCGACTTTTCCAAAAGTCGGGTCGAGCAAGATCGTCCGATTATAGGGAAAAGTCGGGGTCGTCCCGAAACACGAAACCCAATGTAAGTCAATGGGGAATGAAAGTCGGCAGTGAGAGGACGACAGGAAACACACCTACAGTGCCCATTTGAATGCCAAAAGGATAAATTCTTGTTACTGAAGCTTGTCATCCTTAATTAACTTCATAATACTAGTTACGCACTGAAAAATGAGGGTTATTTGGCTAAAGTTGTGGGGGGGTAGGGCTGGCTCCAGGTTTTCGTAGACCCTGGGCGAAAGAGCGCCCCTTTAACACATACCACAACTCATCATGCTCCGATACGGCAGAGAAATAGCGGTATAGTACAATGAAAAATACTTCACTTTTTACATCTCATGACGAGGCCCATCTATTTCTCCATACAGAATCATTGGTCCCATATAATGTTTGAAACAGTATATGATGAGCTCCACATAATGCTACAGTATATATTGGTCCCCATGGATGAAGCTCCACTGTCTTATGGGCCCAAATAATGCTCCAAACATAATGGGCCCCATTTCTAATGCTCTAGTGTATAATGGGCCCTGTAAATGCTGCTCCAGTGTCTAATGTCCACCTTTGGAATGTTCCAGTGTATGGTGGGCCCCATCTATCATTCTCCAGAGTATAGTGCTCCCCAAAAATTGCTGTCCCATCATTGAAAACAATCAAATAAGTCTCCTCGCTAGGTAATCCCTGTACTAGTCTGGACTCCTCGTCGTCCCCATCTTCCATCTCACTGCACAGTATTTCAACCTTGCAAGTGCTGTGATCCTGAGCAAGCAGGGGGCCCATTCGTTTGCGACGGCACTGACACAGGGCCCCTGATAGTACGGTGGTGTGTCTGATGGCGGGTGGGCCGAACCTGCACTTTCATCTGCAGCTTCCTCTTTGTCACCGTGTAAGATGGAACTGTATATGGGAAGGGTAACCTGAGTTTCATCAGGGTCAGATTCAGGCCGTGTAGCGTGCGAGGGGAATGTAGTGGTCTGGGTCAATGTACCAGCAGATTCATCGAGCAGTGGCTGGGCATCAGTGCACTTGTGTCGCCCCCAGGAGTACGGTCGCCACAGTGGCATTACCTTCCTCCTAGGGAGTGTGATGTCATGCTTTGGAGCAACGAAGGATCTCTCTAGCAGGTTAGCTGATTGGGCGGCGTTATTCCCACGAGTCATGACCCTCCAAACAGCGTTCATGAAGGCAAAGTGTTTGTTTTACGTGGGCAGTATGGTTGCAAAGCTGAACCTTAAAGGAATGTCCAGAAGGGCACCACCAGGAGTGGAGCCTACGGTTAAATTCGACTCCACCTGGGAAACCTCAACCATGCCAGCTACAGAACAGATGCACACATTGCAAGCTTAATTCCATTAACGAACGAGACTCCGTCATGCCCCGCGGTCCGAGTCCGGCTTACTAGAGGGACACGTGAGGCTCTGGCACATGAGATTGGCCAATAACTGGTGTGTCATGCCCTTACATGTTCGTGGCTGCATGTGCGCTACACTGAAAAGGCCAGCGTTTGTCGCTTACAGGTGCAGATAACCCGCTGAACAACGTTAGTGATGGGATCACTGATTACAATTATTACCCGCGAACGATGATTTCCCAGTAAGTGCAGGTCAACCACAGTTCCGGAATTAGGCCTAACCGTCATTCCTGAAAAAATGAAAAACTTACGTGTGCAAACCACAGGTGCTGTAGCTTGCTTAACAGCTCGCCAGCCGTTCTCACGCCCAGTATGGATTACACATGATTGCACAAAGGTGAGAAAGGGTACCGTATCCCCGGATAACATGTATGGATAGCGTACACATTCAAAATATATGTCTATACATCAGGAGGCAGGCTCAGACGGTGTTAGGCCCAGTATGGCTTGCACGTGATTGCACAAAGGTGAGAAAGGGTACCGTATCCCCGGATAACATGTATGGATAGCGTACACATTCAAAATATATGTCTATACATCAGGAGGCAGGCTCAGACGGTGTCAGGCACAGTATGGATTTGACGGCCCAGACTACACAGCGGAGGAGCAGGGAGAGGTAAAGATTGCAAATGCTGGGGCCCTGCCCAAGCAAGGGGGGCCCACTCGTGGGTGTCGGTACTGGCACTGGGCCCCTCATAGTACGGCGGTGTGTCTGACGGCGGGTGTGCACCACCACCGTCAGAGACACTTGATTGCACTATGAGGGACCCTGTGCCAGTGCCCGCGCCCAAGAGTCGGCCTACCCACCTGTCCAGGGCAACGGCACTCGCATGGTGTCGTGCGCTAGGTGGTGACCCCGGCCATGGGGGGGGAGGCAGCACAGTTAGTGAGTTTTAGAAAGTGGCATATGTTGATGTTGGACATTCAGCTGATGCAAAAGGCGAAATAGGTCAAGTCCCAGGAAGAGGTGGACCAAAGCAAGCCATTTTTCTGTCACCCTATGTGTCATCAGGGGAAGGTGGGACAAAATCCTTGGAAACCCATGCATGGTTCATTTTAATGAAGGTTAGATCATCCACATTTTGGGTTGACAGACGGGTCCTTTTTTCTGTCAGGATTGATCCAGCTGCACTGAAGACTCTTTCCGATAGCACACTTGCAGCTGGGCAAGCGAGCTCCTGTAAGGCATATTGGGCCAATTCAGGCCAGGTGTCCAGTTTAGCGGCCCAATAGTCAAAGGGGAATGACCTGTGTGGGAGAACATCGATATGGGAGGAAAAGTAGTTTGTAACCATAGTTGACAACTGCTGTCTCCTGTCACTTTCCATCGATGCAGTATTACCAGTTGTGTGAGCGGTATTTGAAAAATCAGTCCACAACATTGTCATGAAACCCCTGTCTCCAACGCCACTTCTGCTGTGTGCACCATGAACACCTCTGCCAAGCTGCCCCCGGCCCGTACGGCTCGTGTGAGAACCATCACCGCTGCTGTGTGCTGGGAATGCCTCAAGCAACCGATTTACCAGAGTTGCTTGTTTATTAGCCAATATTAGGTCAAGGTTCTCCTGTGGCATGATGTTTTGTAATTTGCCTTTATAGCGTGGATCCAGGATGCTGGCCAACCAGTAGTCGTTATCGTTCATCATTTTGGCTATTCGGGGGTCCCTTTTTAGGATCTGCAAGGCATAATCTGACATGTGGGCCAATGTTCCCGGTGTCAATGATGCACTGCGAGTGCTGGGTGGAGGAGCACTTTCTGGCAAATCCACATCCCTCCAGTCACGCACAAACCCTGTACCAGACCTTGCCACGCCAACATTTTCACTTGCCCCATGAGATGCATCCTCCTCCCCTAAGTAATCATCCCCATCATCATCCTCCTCCTCCTCTTCTTCCTCCACCTCGTCCAGGAGAGGTCCCTGAGCAGACAATGGCTGAATGTCATCAAGGATTCCCTCCTCCTCTTCCTCCTCATCAACATTGGCTGCAGACGCCTGCTCCTTAAGGTGCGTCAAAGTTTGCATGAGCAGACGCATAAGTGGGATGCTCATGCTTAGGATGGCGTCCTCTGCACTTACCAGCCGTGTGCATTCCTCAAAACACTGAAGGACTTTACAGAGGTCTTTCAGCTTCGACCACTGCACACCTGTCAACTCCATGTCTGCTCTCAAAGTGCCTGGCCGTGTATCCTCCCACAAATGCATTATGGCCTGCCTCTGCTTGCACAGCCGCTCCACCATGTTGCAATGTCGATAATGAGGCGGTGGTTGGGAAGGTGGAGCAATCGGTGCAGCTTCTGCATATGAACGGAGTGTACAGGCGACCGGCGGATGTGCGCGCACAGTCTTCGCACCTTCTGGAGCAGGGCTGTTAACTCCGGATAATTTTTGAGGAAGCACTGCACCACCAGGTTCAAGGTGTGAGCCAAGCAAGGTATGTGGCTGAGTTTTGAAAGGGCTATGGCTGCCACAAAATTGCGGCCGTTATAACTAACTACCTTGCCTGCCTCAAGATGTACACTGCCCAGCCATGACTCAGTTTGTCGCTTCAAGTACTCGGCCAGCACCTCGGCGGTGTGTCTGTCGCCCAAACACATCATCTGCAACACAGCCTGCTGACGCTTTCCACTAGCTGCTCGATAGGGGGACACCGTGTGCAACAGTGGCAGCTGCAGATGGAGTGCTCGTACGACTGCGCTCTGTGGACGAGCTTTCGCTTCTGGAGGAGGAGGAGGGGGGTCGAGCGCCTACAGCCAACAGTTTCCTATACCGTGGGCTAGGCAGCACTGTCCCACCACCGCTGTCCCCTGTGGACCCTGCATCCACCACATTAACCCAGTGCGCAGTGATGGACACGTAACGGCCCTGGCCATGCCGACTGGACCATGCATCAGTTGTGAGGTGCACCTTTCCACTCACTGACTGCTTGAGTGCATGGACAATGCGGTCTTTTACATGATGGTGGAGGGCTGGGATGGCTTTGCGAGAGAAGTGGCTACTGGGTAGGTCATAGCGTGGTACTGCATAGGCCATGAGTTCGCAGAAAGCTGCGCTTTCCACCAACCGATAGGGCATCATCTCAAACGAGATTAGTTTGGCAATGTGGGCGTTCAAACCCAGTGTACGCGGATGAGAGACTGAGTACTTTCTTGACCTACTCATAGTGTCTGGGAGGGTGAGCTGGACTTGAGAGCTGCATATGGTGGAAGTAGCGGTGGACAGGGCGGACTGAGAGAGGGTTGATGATGGTGATGGAGTTGGTGTTCTTTCTG
Source organism: Dendrobates tinctorius (assembly GCF_039654945.1). Classification (NCBI taxonomy): domain Eukaryota; kingdom Metazoa; phylum Chordata; class Amphibia; order Anura; family Dendrobatidae; genus Dendrobates; species Dendrobates tinctorius. The sequence goes on from NW_027361800.1 coordinate 3,131,960, forward strand.
ATGGCCTAGATTCAGTATTTCATTGATATAACAGTGGGATTCCCTGACTGCTGTGGCCTTGCAACGACACCTCAACATTTGCTGCTGTGCTAACCGGTGGGCTTACAGTGGGGGAAACAATGTAGCGTTGCTGACTACCTTCTTTGTGATCAGTTGCACATGTGGCACTTGAGGTTTGGTGTTGTGTCCACGCTTGCAAGTGCATGCTGGTTAAATGTCTAAGCATGCAACTGGTATTCAAATTTTTCAGATTTTTCCCTCGGCTAAAGGTCTTTGCGCACTTCTTACAGATAACCTTGGCCTGATCTTGAGGATTTTGTTCAAAAAAGTGTCACACTGCACTCTTCCTACTTTGGCAGACATTTTGCGGCCTAGCACGCTGTGATCTTTTGACCCTCTGGACAAGCTGTCCAGCAACTCTTTTGATTTTTGGAACCTGTCTTTGGAGTGCTCCGGGCCTGCCAGATAACAGCTGTTGCGATGTCGATGTCTGCTGTGGATGCTCCTCATCTGAGCTATTGGAAGCAGCACCCTCTTCCCCCAATGGATGCCAATCTGGGTCAACAACTGGGTCATCCATCACCTCCTCTTCAATGTCATGTGCACCTTCCTCTGTGTCACCGTGTATGGTGGTATAGTGTGCGGGAAGGGGCACCTGAGTCTCATCAGGGTCAGAATCTGGCTCTGTACACTGCGAGGACAATGTAGTGCTCTGAGTGAATGTACCAGCAGAATGATCTATCAGCGGCTGTGCATCAGTGCACTCCATGTCAGATTCATCTTGGCCTGGGTAATTCACCATTTCACTTGATAATCCAGGCATGGTATGTGAAAACAGCTCCATGGAGTAATCAGTAGTATGGCCTGCGTCATCCTTCAATCTTGGTTGGGGTGAAGGACACAAGGAAAGGTGTGGTTCATGAACATGAGCCTCCAATGACGACTCAGTGCTTTTATTTTTTACAACTTCAGAAGAGGAGGCGATAGAGCTGGAGGCTGAGTCAGCAATGTAAGACAAAACTTTTTCCTGAAGCTCTGGCTTTAAAAGCGGTTTGCCAACTCCTAGAAAACTAAGCCTTCGAGGCCTTGTGGAGCCAGACGATGACGCAGGCTCAACACCTCCTGCATTCGGTCCTATTTTGCTTTTGCCACTACCATCAGATCCACCACCAACACCATCATTACCAGCTGCCAACCCCCGCCCAATTCCATGGCCTCTTCCACCAGCCTTCCTCATTTTTGGTAGAAATGTAGACAAAATCCAACAAACTATATAGTAATGTAAAACAAGGTACAAGGTGTCTATAGGACAGGGGAGATTTTGAATTTCTGCAGACACTTGTGGACACTGGACACTTTTGGATTGTGTGAGGCCCACTGAATATCACAGCGCTATGTCACTGGCTCGATGTCGCAGGTGTGAAAAATGTCACTAGAGGATAACGGAGATTTTGAATTTCTGCACACACTAGTGGACACTGGACACTTTTGGATTGTGTGAGGCCCACTGAATATCAGAGCGCTATGTCACAGGCTCGATGGCACAGGTGTGAAAAAAGTGACTACAGGATAAGGGAGATTTTGAATTTCTGCACACACTAGTGGACACTGGACACTTTTGAGTTGTGTGAGGCCCACTGAATATCAGAGCGCTATGTCACAGGCTCGATGGCACCGGTGTGAAAAAAGTGACTACAGGATCACAGAGATTTTGAATTTCTGCACACACTAGTGGACACTGGACACTTTTGGATTGTGTGAGGCCCACTGAATATCAGAGCGCTATGTCACAGGCTCGATGGCACAGGTGTGAAAAAAGTGACTACAGGATAAGGGAGATTTTGAATTTCTGCACACTAGTGGACACTGGACACTTTTGGATTGTGTGAGGCCCACTGAATATCAGAGCGCTATGTCACAGGCTCGATGGCACTGGTGTGAAAAAAGTGACTACAGGATAAGGGAGATTTTGAATTTCTGCACACACTAGTGGACACTGGACACTTTTGGATTGTGTGAGGCCCACTGAATATCAGAGCGCTATGTCACAGGCTCGATGGCACAGGTGTGAAAAAAGTGACTACAGGATCCCTGAGATTTTGAATTTCTGCACACACTAGTGGACACTGGATACTTTTGGATTGTGTGAGGCCCACTGAATATCACAGCGCTATGTCACAGGCTCGATGGCACAGGTGTGAAAAAAGTGACTACAGGATCACAGAGATTTTGAATTTCTGCAAACACTAGTGGACACTGGACACTTTTGGATTGTGTGAGGCCCACTGAATATCAGAGCGCTATGTCACAGGCTCAATGGCACAGGTGTGAAAAAAGTGACTACAGGATCACAGAGATTTTGAATTTCTGCACACACTAGTGGACAGTGGACACTTTTGGATTGTGTGAGGCCCACTGAATATCAGAGCGCTATGTCACAGGCAGAAATTGGCTAGTGTATCACAAACTACAAGGTGTATGTAGAATTGGGCAGAATAGGAATCTCCTTAGAGTGTAGGTCTGTAAGAACGGAACAAGTCCTCCACTTATCCTTCCACAGTGACACACAGATAGCTTCACTGTGGCCGTGATAACAGCCGTTACACGGTACTGAGAGGAGCGTGCACGTACACGGCTGTCCGGTGTACGTAAAATTGTCAAGCTCCGTGTTTTTTAAGTATACGGACTGACACACGCTGTCTCTCTATAGTTTTGAATGTGATCAAACAGCAAATATATTTAACTGTTTGAAAGCTAGACAAAACTAGTAGGTGCAGGTCTGTAAGAACGGAACATGTCCTCGACTTATTCTCACAGAGTGACACACAGATAGCTTCACTGTGGCTGTGATAACAGCCGTTACACGGTACTGTGTGAGGAGCGTGCACCGCTGTATGGTGTGAAAAAGTGCACGCTCAGTACCTCAGCAGGACAAAAAAAAAATTGGGATTGCTTTTAAAAAAGCAGTTTGCAGAGCAGTGGATAAACAGCAATGTAGCTGTCAGGAAGCCTTAGAAGGCAGCCTAACAACCAACACCGCTGATCCACCACAATATAGCTTCCCCTTGCACTGCACACACAGTGACTGGTGTGTTGTACAGGCAAAATCGCTAGCAGCAGAAGCAGTTTTTTTTTCTTCTTCCCTGCCTAACGCTCTCCCTAAAGAATCAGCAGCAGCAACCTCTCCCTATGCTAAGATCGGCAGAAGTAAGATGGCGGTCGGAGTGCACGCCCTTTTATAACCCCAGTGACGCCCACCAAAGCAAGCCAATCACTTGCATGCCCTTCTGAAAGATGGTGGTGACCCCTGCCTATGTCATCACGTTGCCCACAGTGTCCGTGGATTCTGATTGGCTGAAAAAGAGCGCAAAACAAACTTTTGAAACGCGACTTTGGCGCGTAAGTCGCCGACCTCGTGGCCGACCTCATCCTAGGGTCGGGTTTCATTTCATGAAACCCGACTTTGCCAAAAGTCGGCGACTTTTGAAATTTTTCGACCCGTTTCGCTCAACTCTATTAATGATCAATCAGATAAAATCCACGAATCAGACATATCCGTTGATGACACGGAGGAGTCAGAAAGTGTTAATTCAAAAGATTCTTTCGATGAGGTGATCTCCGCTAAAAATTCAGTAAGCGACTTGACGGATGGGAGCGAATCTGAGGAGGCTTCTTCGCTATGCTCTTACTCATCGGAGGATTCTGGGAATCATGGGGACGTTAAAGACAAACATATATTCCAAGCTGACAAATTTACAGCAGCTCAAAAGAAACCTGTAGCTGACTTTGAAAAGGCATTTACTAATTCACTTCCACTAGATAATATTACAGCTTCTGAAGTCTACCCTATGGAAAATTTTCTGATAAAGTTATGTAAAGCTTTTTTGACTTCGTTGTACAACTTAGGAATCAACAGTCAGAGTAACTCAGGAATAGTCAAAGTCAATGCATCAGAGAATTTAATCAAGCAACTTTTTAAAGATATATTATCAATAATGATCAAAGATACGGAAGTAAAATCTAATAGTACATCTAATCCTTCTCTTCAAAATGCGAAATCTCTAATTGAAAACCGTGAATTCTCGTGTTCTAAAGATGTCTTGGATCCTCGTGAAGTCTTGAGCTCTCTGAGCAATATTCAGAAAGATATAGCCTCCTTTAGATGCTGTTTGTCCAATTACGAAGATTTAAAGAGGAAGAATAATGTGAAAGTCAGAGGTATCCCGGAGTCAATCCATCCATCTAGGCTGAAAGAGTATATCTCCTCAATGGTCTGTTACTTAGTACCAGGAACTGAAGGGAAAAACCTCATCGAGAAAGTGTATAGGATTCGAAGACCATCCTCTTTGCCATCTAACTTAACTAGCGATGTCATCGTTTCGTTTTACCCTAATTGGGTGAGAAATACCCTCCTCGGAATCTCTAAAGAATCAATCTTTCTCTCATCACCATACAAAGATTTAAACTTCTTCAAAGACTTATCTAGAAATACCATACTAAAACGTAGATCATTTTACCAGATAACAAAAGAACTTCGGCGTGCTGGTATTAATTACAACTGGTCCCAAACGTCCACACTGCTCCTGAAATTTGCTTCCAAGATAATTCACATTCGATCTCCGGAGGAGGGTTGTGACTTTCTTAAAAATGCCGGCTTGATCCCTTCTACTTCTTCCCCTAATACTCTTAACCCTTCCGCGCAGGACCTCCGTCTTCACCATACTTGAAATTTATGGGCTGCCAGGGGTTCTTGATATTGTGGATTGTCGAACTGGTTTCTCCTTATTGGGGATTAATCTTAGTATTTACCTAAAATTTTGAATTAAGCGGTTTGTGGTACGGGTATTCCACTAGTACAATTTGAGAAGAAAAGCTGAACTTTCCTCCATTTTGGTCCTTGGGTACCAGGGTACTCGGACCTATAGCGACAAGTCTACATGTATATTACATTGAGGCATCCCTGTTTATAAGCAGTTTACTAAGCGGAATTAACATTTTTTAAGCGGTTATAATAACTTTTATCCTTTACAGGTATATTGTTATATGTATGCTTGTCTACTTTTTTCTAGGGGTTTATTTAATCCCTAAAAATATTGAAAGACATATTACTGTTAGTTTGCTGTCTTGTCCCTTCTTTGTGGGGTTTATTTAATCCCAATCACATCGAAGAGACACAGCACTATTAGTTTATAGGTAGATAATATCTATCTCTACTTTTATCTAAAATGGAACATTACTTTTTTTTTTCCCTTCCCTACCCTTCCTTTTGTTCTTACCTTTGTATGTCTTAATAAAGCAACTCAAAGAAAACCTTTTCCGAACCACTTATCCTTTCCTTACCCTTGTCTTATCTATAAATGTAACATCTACATTTAAAGATCAATGCACAATATTACTGTTATTTCTTACAATTTTAATAAAGTTATTTGGAAAATGTAGTCCAATTTCTCCTGTTACCCTTGGTAAAATAAAAAAATGGATCTGAAGTAAAGTTTTTGTGAAAAAAAGTTAAATGTTGATTTTTTTAAACATTCCAAAAATTCTTGTGAAGCACCTGAAGGGTTAATAAACCTCTTGAATGTGGTTTTGAGCACCTTCAGGGGTGCAGTTTTTACAATGGTGTCACATTTGGGTATTTTCTATCATATAGACCCTTAAAGTGATTTCAACTGTGATGTGGTCCCTAAAAACAATGGTGTTGTAAAAATGAGAAATCGCTGGTCAACTTTTAACCCTTATAACGTCCTAACCAAACAAAAATTTGGTTCCAAAATTGTGCTGATGTAAAGTAAACGTGTGGAAAATGTTATTTATTAACTAGTTTGTGTGATATATTTCTCTGTTTTAAGGGCATGAAAATTCCAAGTTGGAAAATTGCAAAACTTTCAAAATTTTCACCAAATTTCTGTTTTTTTTTGACAAATAAACGCAAGTCATACCAAATAAATTTTACCTCTATAATGAAGTACAATATGTCATGAGAAAACGTCAGAATCCCCGGATCCATGGAAGCGTTCCAGAGTTATTATCTCATAAAAGGACAGTGGTTAGAATTGTAAAAATTGGTCCGGTCATTAACATGCAAACCAACCTTGGGGTTAAAACATCTGGCCTGTAACAAATTTTTTTTTTCAGCAAACTGGTGTCAATAACTAGGCTAAGACACAGCAAAAAAAAAAATGAAATGGAGGCCTGAAATGGAACATTTTTTGAGCATACTGATATGTGATGCATGTGACGAAGATATCCCACTTTAAAATATCTGCCATGTAGTTTTTTTGTAGTAAACTGGTGTCAATAACTAGGCTAAGACACAGCAAAAGAAAATTCAATGGAGGCCTGAAATGGCACAATTTCGAGCACATTGATATGTGATGTGTGTGACAGAGATACCCCACTTTAAAATATCTGCCCTGTATTTTTTTTTGCAGCAAACTGGTGTCAATAATTAGTCTAAGACACAGCAAAAAAATTTCAATGGAGGCCTGAAATGGCACAATTTTGAGCACACTGATATGTGATGTATGTGATGGAAATACCCCATTTTAAAATATCTGGCCTGTAGTTTTTTTTGTTTTGCAGCAAACTTGTGTCAATAACTAGGCTAAGACATAGGAAAAAAAAATTCAATGGAGGCCTGAAATGGCACAATTTTGAGCACATTGATATGTGATGTGCGTTACAGAGATACCCCACTTTAAAATATCTGCCCTGTATTTTTTTTGCAGCAAACTGGTGTCAATAATTAGGCTAAGACACAGCAAAAAAATTAAATGGAGGCCTGAAATGGCACAATTTTGAGCACACTGATATGTGATGCGTGTGACAGAGATACTCCACTTTAAAATATCTGCCCTGTATTTTTTTTTCCAGCAAACTGGTGTCAATAACTAGGCTAAGACACAGCAAAAAAATTTCAGTGGAGGCCTGAAATAGCACAATTTTGAGCACACTGATATGTGATGTGTGTGACGGAAATACCCCACTTTAAAATATCTGGCCTGTAGTTTTTTTTTTTTTGTTTTGCAGCAAACTTGTGTCAATAACTAGGCTAAGACATAGGAAAAAAAAAATCAATGAAGGGCTGAAATGGCACAATTTTGAGCACACTGATATGTGATGTGTGTGACGGAAATACCCCACTTTAAAATATCTGACCTGTAGGTTTTTTTTTTGTTTTGCAGCAAACTTGTGTCAATAACTAGGCTAAGACACAGTAAAATAATGCAATGGAGGGCTGAAATGGCACAATTTTGAGCACACTGATATGTGGTGCATGTGACGGAGATACCCCACTTTAAAATATCTGGCCTGCAGTTTTTTTTTGTTTTGCAGTAAACTGGTGTCAATAACTAGGCTAAGACTCAGCAAAAAATTCAGTTGAGGCCTTAAATGGCACAATATTGAGCGCACTGATATGTGATCCATGTGGTGGAGAAAACCCAGTGTAAAATATCTGGCCTATAGGTAACAATTTTTTTTTCAGCAAACTAGTGTCTTATTTAAGACACTGCAACAAAATTTATCAGTAAGCCAGAAATGGCAGAATTTTCAATGCACTAAGATGTGATCTGTGTGATGGCCAAACCCCTGTTTAACCCCTTTCTGCCATCAGACGTACTATCCCGTCCATGTGCCCTGGGACTTAATTCCCAGGGACGGGATAGTACGTCATACTGTAGCTGATCTGTCACTGTGATGTGACAGATCAGCGATCTGTCACAGGACAGTGATGTCCCACCTGGGACAATGTAATAAAGTTAAAAAAAAAAAAAAGTGTAAAAATAATTTTTAAAAAAATCGCTAAATAAATTAGTAAAAAAAAAAAAAATATTCCCCAATAAATTCATTTTTTGAAAATAAAAAAGCAAAAAAAAACAATAGAAGTACACATATTTGGTATCGCCACGTCCGTAACGACCCGCCCTATAAAAATGTCCCATTAGTTAACCCCTTTAACGAGCCCCTTAAAAAATAAAAATAAAAAACGAGGCAAAAAATAATGATTTATTATCATACCGCCAAACAAAAAGTGCAATAACGCGCGATCAAAAAGACGCATATAAATATCCATGGTACCGCTGAAAACGTCAGCTTGTCCCGCAAAAAACGAGCCACAATACAGCGTCATCTGCAAAAAAATAAAAAAGTTATAGCTCGCAGAATAAAGCGATGCAAAAATAATTATTTTTTTATATAAAATAGTTTTCATTGCATAAAACCAACAAAACATAAAAAAAGACCTAAATGAGGTATCGCTGTAACCGTACTGACCCGAAGAATAAAACCGCTTTATCAATTTTACCACACGCGGAACGGTGTAACCGCACCCCCCCAAAAGAAATTCAAGAAACGCTGGTTTTTATTCATTCTGCGTCCCAAAAATCAGAATAAAAAGCGGTAAAAAACGTCACGTGCCCGAAAATGGTACCAATAAAAACGTCAACTCGTCCGGCAAAAAATAAGACCTCAAATGACTCGGTGGGTCAAAATACGGAAAAATTATAGCTATCAATATGTGGTGAAGCAAAAACTATTTTTACAATAAAAAGCGTCTTTTAGCGTGTGACAGCTGCCAAACATAAAAACCGCCATAAATAGTAAATCAAACCACCCGTTATCACCCCCTTAGTTAGGGAAAAATAATAAAATTAAAAAAATGTATTTATTTCCATTTTCCCATTAGGGTTAGGGCTAGGGTTAGGGATAGGGCTAGGGTTAGGGATAGGGCTAGGGTTAGGGCTGAGATTAGGGTTAGGGGTGTGTTGGGGTTAGGGTTGGAGTGTTTTACCCCCACATATAGGGTATCAGCATACTCAGGACAAATTGGACAACAACTTTTGGGGTCCAATTTCTCCTGTTACCCTAAGGAAAATAAAAAATTGGGGGCAAAAATATCATTTTTGTGGAAAAAAATGATTTTTTTATTTTCACGCCCAGGCGTTATAAACTTCTGTGAAGCACTTGGGGGTTCAAAGTGCTCACCACACATCTAGATAAGTTCCGTGGGGGGTCTAGTTTCCAAAATGGGGTCACTTGTGGGGAGTTTCAATAGTTTAGGTACATCAGGGACTCTCCAAACGCACATGACACCCGCAGACCAGTCCATCAAAGTCTGCATTCCAAAACGTCACTACTTCCCTCCTGAGCCCCGATGTGTGCCCATACAGTAGTTTTCTCCCACATATGAGGTATCAGCATACTCAGGACAAATTGGACTACAACTTTTGGGGTCCAATTTCTCCTGTTACCCCTGGGAAAATAAAAAAATGGGGACTAAAAGATGATGCTTGTGGAAAACATACGATTTTTTTATTTTCACGCCCAGGCGTTATAAACTTGTGTGAAGCACTGGGGGGTTCAAAGTGCTCACCACACATCTAGATAAATTCCTTGGGGGGTCTAGTTTCCAAAATGGTGTCATTTGTGGGGGTTTCTACTGTTTTGGTATATCAGGGGCTTTCCAAACGCAACATGGTGTCCGATCTCAATTCCAGCCAAAAACGTCAAATGGCGCTGCTTCCCTTCTGAGCTCTGCCATGCGCCCAAATAGTGGTTTATCCCCACATGTGGGGTATCAGCGTACTCAGGACAAATTGCACAATATCTTTTAGGGTCCTGTTACCCTTGGAAAAATAAGAATTGAGAGTGAAAAGATCATTTTTGTGGAAAAAATATGATTTTTTAATTGTACGGCTGTATGTTATAAACTTCTGTGAAGCCCTTGGGGGTTCAAAGTTCTCACCACACATCTGGATAAGTTCCTTGGGGGGTCTAGTTTCCAAAATGGTGTCATTTGGGGGGTTTCCACTGTTTTGGTACTTCAGGGGTTTTCCAGTCGCGACATGGTGTCCGATCTCAATTCCAGCCAAAAACGTCAAATGGCGCTGCTTCCCTTCCGAGCTCTGCCATGCACCCAAACAGTCATTTACACCCACATATGGGGTATCAGCGTACTCAGGACAAATTGCATAATAACTTTTAGGGTCCTGTTACCCTTGGAAAAATAAAAATTGGGGGTGAAAAGATCATTTTTGTGGAAAAAATATGATTTTTTAATTGTACCGCTGTACATTATAAACTTATGTGAAGCCCTTGTGGGTTCAAAGTTCTCACCACATATCTAGATAAGTTCCTTGGGGGGTCTAGCTTCCAAAATGGGGTCATTTGGGGGGTTTCCACTGTTTTGGTACTTCAGGGGTTTTCCAGTCGCGACATGGTGTCCGATCTCAATTCCAGCCAAAAACGTCAAATGGCGCTGCTTCCCTTCCGAGCTCTGCCATGCACCCAAACAGTCATTTACACCCACATATGGGGTATCAGCGTACTCAGGACAAATTGCATAATAACTTTTAGGGTCCTGTTACCCTTGGAAAAATAAAAATTGGGGGTGAAAAGATCATTTTTGTGGAAAAAATATGGTACATCAGGGGCTCTCCAAATGCGACATGGCGTCCGATCTGAATTCCAGCTAATTTTGCATTGAGAAAGTCAAACGACACTCCTTCCCTTCTGAGGTCTGCCATGCGCCGAAACAGTGGTCCCCCCCCACATATCAGGTATCAGCGTACTCAGGACAAATTGCACAATAGCTTTTGCAGTCCAATTTCTCCTGTTACCCTTGGTAAAATAAAAAAAATTGAACCTGAAGTATTTTTTTTGTGAAAAAAAGTTAAACCTTCATTTTTTTTTGAAATATTCAAAAAATTCCTGTGGCGCACCTAAAGGGTTAATAAACTTCTTGAATGTGGTTTTGAGCACCTTAAGGGGTGCAGTTTTTAGAATGGTGTCACTTGGGGTATTTTCTATCATATAGACCCCTCAAAGTGGCTTCAAATGTGATGTGGTCCGTAAAAATAAAATGGCGTTGCAAAAATGGGAAATCGCTGGTCAATTTTTAACCCTTATAACTTCCTAACAAAAAAAAATGTTGGTTCCATAATTGTGCTGATGTAAAGTAAACATGTGGGAAATGTTATTTATTAAGTTTTATGTGTGCCGTATCTCTGTGATTTAAGGGCATAAAAATTCAAATTTGGAAAATTGCGAAATTTTCAAAATTTTTGCCAAATTTCCATTTTTTTCACAAATAAATGCAAGTTATATGAATGAAATTTTACCACTTCCATGAAGTACAATATGTCACGGGAAAACAATGTCAGAATTACCGGATCCATGGAAGCGTTTCAGAGTTATAACCTCATAAAGGGACAGTGGTCAGAATTGTAAAAGTTGGCCCGGTCATGAACATGCAAACCACCCTTGGGGCTTAAGGGGTTAAAATACACTACCTGCCTGCCTAGCACTGATATGTATATACACCTTGATAAGTCCTCAGAAGGACTGTTGCTTGAGATGGATTTGTTTATTACAGATGGTATACCCACACTAACTAATAAAATTAAAAATCTCTCCCTATCTTAGCAGCAACTCTCCCTACACTGCCTGAGTCTGGAGCAGACTGTGACGAGCAGGGAGGCGTCCGGTCTACCATAGACCTGATGATGCTGTGCAGCCAGCCAATCACTGTAATGCCACAACCAACATGGCTGCAGCATTACAGTATGTGGCAGACAATCCCTGCATGTTGATTGGTGCTCTAAAGAGCGCCAAACATGCAGGGTGGGGACCTGAACTCCCACCGAACAACCCCGGAAACACTCGGCGAGCTCCGAGCATTGCAAGCACTGCAATGCTCAGGCGAGTACTGAGCAGTGACGAGTGTGCTCACCATCACTATCCTTACCTCATATGGAACAACCTGGAGACCATTATTACTTAGACTAGACTAGGCAGATTGTGTCAGATTTATCCAACAATATGAACCAATGCAATAAATCTGTTGTACCTTCAAGGTCTCATTCAGACTACAGTGATTTTTTTACATACGCAAAAAATGGTATGTGTGCCATCAGTATTTTTGATTCAAGGTTCATCAGTGTTTGGTCAGTGTGTCAGCTTTTAATCAGTTATTTTCACATATGAAAAAAACCTAAGTAAATTGCAAAGTTTGTCCTATCCATTGCAATTTTAAAGGGAACCTCTTTCAGAAACACTACTTACTATATCTACAGATATATGGTAAATCTACAGGTATATAGCATTTTTAATCATGTTAGGCTTGTTTCCTGCAGCTACAGGGAGAAAACTGAAGTTATATTTTCCGTGAAACAGCTCGTTTTCAGTTATGGTGGTGCAGAGTGGTTCAAGTCACCACTCACTATACAGTGAGTATGCTGTAATCTCTCCTTAGAACCTTAATTGACAGCCAGCTCTGCAGTGGATGTGAGCAGCATGTGTGCAGAGCAGGCTATTAATCATTGTGCCAGTGAGTGATTACAGCATACTCACTGTTTAGTGAGCTGTGACTGGAACCTCTCCCTGCACTGCCCTACGACTGGCAAGAGTGACTGCAGGGAGTATAAAACTTCATTTTCGCCCTTTCTCTGATGTTCCAATATGTCTGCCAGGCATGGTAAACTTATTGGAACATGGTAGACTTATTTTGTAGAACACGGACATGTGAACTGCCCCATAAACTATGGCTAATAGATATATTAGCGAAAACCAAGGATAGAACACCTTCAGAAAAATAGACATCTGAATGAGACCTACGACTGTCTAAGAGTGCCAATTGTCTAAAAATTTGACTGTATAGATAGATACAGTATGTTTTTCATGATTATGGTTAATTGTGGGACAACCACTTTACATGTACACCTCTATTTTCTGCCAATATCAGTATGAGCCAGTAATTACCCATTTTCCCTGTATGCTGAATTTCAGTCTCTTTGGCCATGCTGTTGGCGTGGAGAAAAAAGTATGGTGGTACTCAATACTAGAAAGTGAACCTTAGGCTGGGGACAGACTTGCGAGAAACTCACATGAGTCTCGCACGTCAATACCCAGTACTGCCGCCGACACTCGGAAATGGAAAATTCAGCAGCATAGAAATACATGCAGCTGAATGCTCCGATCCGAGTGCCAGCGGCAGTGCCGGGTATTGATGCGCTAGACTCGTGTGAGTTTCTCACAAGTCTGACCCCGGCCTAATAAAGAGGCCACTAGTGTGATAGATGAAGACACTTGTGCATGAAGACTAAACGCATGTGTGGTGCCCCTGAGGGTTCAGTCGCCACAGAGGTACTGCAACTCCTCCTGAGCTGTAGTATCCCACTTCCCAGGTAATATGGTAACACCTGACTAGCCTCCAACACCTACATCCAGCACAGACATCTTAGAAGAGCAGAGCACCCTTTATGGCATCTGCTTTGGTTCATGAAGGGTGGTGGGTGGAGCTTAGAGACACTAAGAAGGGAAAGCTGATAGGAAGTGGGGAGCAGAATCCCCTTAGAGGGGGAGGAAGGCAGAAGTTCCCCGAAGGGGGGAGCGGAGAGGAGAACTCTCAACTGTGATAATCTCCGACGGAGGGATAGAGAGAACGTGTTTGCAGCAGCCTCCTGTAAGCTGGAGCTGTTTGCAAGGAAAGAGGAAGGAAGAATGATCAGTTGTTCAGAAGGAAGATAGATAAGAACGGAACATGAGGGGGAGAGGGCTAGAGTAGAGCCTTTCCCTAAGTTCATTGCACCATGGCCAGGCACCAGTATCCGAGGCTGTTTGTGATACTAACGATCCTGCAGCAGAAACCGGAGGAATAGAAGTCGTTATCACTTTATTCCCACCAAAGACTCTAAGACACAGTGGCAACCTATGTGTGAGCCGGGACATGATTGATGGAGTCCCCGAAGCAGGCTACAGCAACCTGTCATATGAGTAGAGTTTAAGTAGCTTCAAGAAGGAGGCACTTGAGTGTAATTCAGAACTGCAAGTACTTCAGATTAGCACTAGAAAGGAGACATTCAGAACAGGCACACGAACGGGAGTGCTGGAAGGGTTAATACATCTGCCTGGGAGTTGGCCGAGTCCCTGACCTGAAGGCTGCAGCATTGAAGCGGGCACCTGTCTGTGCCAGAACCGTGAGTAAAAGAATTGGAACTGCATTCAGCTCAGTCATTGCCTTCTCCTGCACCAACCCACTAAGCACTGCTACACCTCTGTGCCTAACATTACACCATCTACCTCAACATCTATTCTACTACTGCCCTGGGACTGCAGCTCTACCTGTGAAGAGCTAATACATCTTTGCTGCGCCCCACCATCTGTCCCAGAGGATTTGCACCGCAGCGTCGGCCTAACACCTTCATTGCCGAGCACCACAGGTGGCGTCACAAACTACCTACCTATCTAATATATAAAGCTGAATGTGTGTGTGTATGTTTGTATGTACGTATGTATATATGTGTGTGTGTCCAGGATTGGCATCTGCACCGTCGCAGCTACAGCCACAAAATTTTGCACAGTCACACGTCTGGACCCCGAGAGCGTCATAGGCTATGTTGTGAGGTGAAATTCTAACCCCGCACGTTCCAATTCACCAAACAATTTTGCCCTTAGGTACATAATGGGGAAAAAGAGTATGTATGTATGTGTGTATGTCCAGGATTGGCATCTGCACCGTCGCAGCTACAGCCACAAAATTTTGCACAGTCACACGTCTGGACGCCGAGAGCGTCATAGGCTATGTTATGAGGCAAAATTTTAACCCCGCGCGTTCCAATTCACCAAACAATTTGGCCTATTATTCTTATCATTTCTATGGTGTTATCGTCCTTCTGTAAAGCTGGCAATAACACAATTTATTACTGTGCCAACATAGACCACCCTCTGACACAGACTGCAGGGGGAGCCCAGTATCACACAGGATAGGATTAGATACACGGCTCAGCAGTCAGTATCACACAGGATAGGATTAGATACACAGCTCAGCAGTCAGTATCACACAGGAGAGGATAAGACACATGGCTGAGCAGTCAGTATCACACAGGATAGGATTAGATACACAGCTCAGCAGTCAGTATCACACAGGATAGGATTAGATACACATCTCAGCAGTCAGTATCACACAGAATAGTATTAGATACACGGCTCAGCAGACAGTATCACACAGAATAGGATTAGATACACGGCTCAGCAGTCAGTATCACACAGGATAGGATTTGATACACGGATGAGCAGTCAGTATCACACAGGATAGGATTAGATATATGGCTGAGCAGTCAGTAACACACATCAGAGGATTAGGTACACGGCTCAGCAGACAGTATCACTCAGGATAGGATTAGATACATGGGGCAGATGACAGTATCACACAGGACAAGATTAGATACACAGTTCAGCAGACGGTATAACACAGGAGAGGATTAGATACACGGCTCAGCAGACGTTATCACACAGAATAGGATTAGATTCACTGCTCAGCAGTCAGTATCACACAGGATAGGATTAGATACATGGCTGAGCAGTCAGTAACACATGATAGGATTAGATACACAGCTCAGCAGAAAGTATCACACAGGAGAGGATTAGGCACACAGCTCAGCAGACATTATCACACAGGATAGGGTTAGATACACAGCTCAGAAACAGGATGTGCCAAAGGAGAGGACATTTTCATTCCAAGAATTCCACTCATTCCATCTGATTTGTTTTTTGATTTTAAACGCCTCCAGTTTCCAGTTCAACTGCTATTTGCAATGTCCATTAACAATGCTCAGTGACAGTCTTTGAAAGTAGTAGGGATCGATTTGCAATCTCCATGCTTTTCTCATGGTCAACTTTACGTGGTCTGTTCAAGAGTTGGAACTGCCAAAAATCTGTTCATCTTTGCACCGAAAGGAAAAAACAAAAATCTTGAATGAGTTGAAAATAAAATACTATCAATACTTTGGTAATCGTTTAGTTAATTTGTGTTGCAAATCTGTAGTGTTGAATATATGATGTGAAATGTTTTTATGTGCAATATAATCATTGTAATTTGTTATAACTAACCACAGTTGGTTACTATGCCCAGGCAACGCCGGACTCTTTAGCTAGTAAACTCTAAACTCTAAACCCATTCCATTTAACCACCCATTTTACATTGGATGCCCAGGGCCACGGACCGGGGCCACCGCCGCCGTGACACATCCCTCTGAGACACCGGCCTGGTACCGAGCTCACAGCCCTGGGAGTGATCCACATGCTCTCATACATTGCTGCTTTATATTTCCTATTGACACGGTGTGAACCATGCCCATATTCTACAGCTGAGCCCAAGACTACTGGACAGTCAATGGTGGGTACTATGGAGCAAGGAGAAACCTACGATAACAGAACACGTTGAATAGTAATATAGAAGGGTTTGGATACGTTTTGACAGTTTCTAATGCAGTGTTGCAACAATGATTGAAGACGCAATCTGCTGGACAACCTCTGTTACATTAACATAAATGAGTATCTGATATTATAACCTAAAATGTTGCTGTATCACAAGTTTATTGTACTGAGCAAACACTTCTTCAATATGTGGATCTTTCTGCATTTGGCCTATTTAAATGGGCACTGTCTGATCAGCCATCATCCTGTGCTGCTGTCATGAAGTTTCCTGACACCAGCTATGCTGGTAAGCTTATGTTTGCTTTCTGCTTAATAAAAGCCGCTCTATGATCAGCAACTTTCCTGGCTGTGCATTCCTGCTGTCAGCATCCCCTGACCATTGTCCAGTGTCACTCCTGGTCAGGGAGAGCCAACAGCATGCCTACTATTGATGTGCCCTGATTGATCGATTGGAAATGGGCAGAAGGAGGATGAGTGACATTCAGTAAGGATATGTGCAGGTAAGATAATGCACGCAGGGATATGGATACAAAAACTTTATTCTATTGCCTTTTTTTTTAAGGGGTTGTTGGTCTTTTCTAGGGGCTATCTGGGAAAGGATTCTTGCTATTTCTATGTGCTTTAGATGTAGCACTGTGCTTTAGCCTAAAGGGACAGTTACATTATTACTGTTACCTACTGAGCCATTTACCACTGTTTTGTTGTTTTTTAAACTTTACCAAGCAAGCACAGCATACCGTTTATGTTTTCTTAGGATTACTATGACTTTTTTATTGGAACATTTTTGGTTGTCCCCACTTAGCTTACTAAATAGACAGGGGACCTCTAGATAAGAATCTGTGAGGTCAGTTAGGTCCAGACTCATAGGTCGAATAGTTGCTATTGATCCAAGATAAGATGTAAAAGATGATTGAATTATCAGTGATCATATCGAGGAGCTCAGCGTTTGAACTTGGTTGTCTTTGCACTAGGTGCACCGAGGCAAAGTTAAGATAATGTAGTGGATGGTATTACTGTAAAAGTAGATGAGGGATAAATAAAGTACAGTAAATAAGTAATTACGCAGAAAAGTTACCATTGAGTAGGACTAAATGAGTGAAAATAGAGTAAAGAAATATACAGTTGTGTGAAAAAGTGTTTGCCCCTTCCTGATTTCATATTCTTTTGCATGTTTGTCACACTTAAATGTTTGAGATCACCAAACAAATTTTAATACTAGACAAATATAACACAAGTAAGCACAAAGTGAAGTTTTTAAATGAAGGTCTATATTATTAAGGGAAACAGAAATCCAAACCTGAAGGACCCTGTGTGAAAAAGTGATTGCCCCCTTAAAACATATATTAACTGTAGTTTATCACATCTTTGGGAAGCAGAGTTGAAATTCACTAGCCTGATTACTGCCACACCTGTTCTCAATCAAGAAATCACAAGGAACCTGTCAGCAGGACTGTGCACAGTAACCTACATACAGTGTCAGGTTGACGCTGTTATACTGATTAAAATGATACCTTGGTTGATGAAATTCGTCTTGTGGTTGTTGTTTAATGTTTATTTTTAGTTTTGAGTTAATGGTATGCTCGTGGTTTGGGGGGGGTCTTCATGTGGTGCTCTGATTGGCTATTCATAATAAAGACTGCTGATCCCTCAGTGACCTGCCTCTTCGTTAACATAATGAATATTATATATACATACTAGAAAAAGAAAACCTTCTGCAGGCAGGCGCCGGCCGTGGCACCTGCATGGCAGCAGTAGCAGCTATCGGTGTATATAGAGGTCATCCCATAGCTGCTACTGTGTATGCACTGGCGGCGCCATCTTGCTAAAGAAGAAAAAAAATTGTCCTCCTCCAAGATGGTGCTGCTGAACCTGCGCAGTAGCAGCTATCGGCGATCACCAATGGCTGCTACTGCGCAGGCACCGGTGGTGCCTTCTTGGACGAGGGTTTTTTTCTCTAGCAAGATGGAGCTGCCGGCACATGCACAGTGGCAGCTATTGGCTAACCTCTATATACAGTGGGTACAGAAAGTATTCAGACCCCTTTAAATTTTTAATTCTTTGTTTCATTGCAACCATTTGGTAAATTCAAAAACGGTCATTTTTCTTCTCATTAATGTACACTCTGCACCCCATCTTGACTAAAAAAAAAACAGAAATGTAAAAATGTTTGCAAATTCATTAAAAAAGAAAAACTGAAATATCACATGGTCATAAGCATACATACCCTTTGCTCAGTATTGAGTAGAAGCACCCTTTTGAGCTAGTACAACCATGAGTCTTTTTGGGAATGATGCAACAAGTTTTTCACAGCTGGATTTGGGGATCCTCTGCCATTCTTCCAGTCACCGCTCACTATACAGTGAGTATGCTGTAATCTCTCCCTAGCACCTTAATTGACAACCTGCTCTACAGCGTATGTGTGCATGTGTGTATGTGTGGCAAAAACATGGAACAGTGGTGACTAGAGTTGAGCGATACCATCCGATACTTCAAAGTATCGTATCGGATGGTATCGGCCGATCTTTAAAAAAAGTATCGGTATCGCCGATTCCGATACCGGAAGTCCCATTCAAGTCTATGGGACTTCCGGTATCGGAATAAGAAAAACCCTTTCCTGCCCTTGTACAGCCTCTCTGGGGTCTGTACGGGCCTTTCGGGGGGCTGTGCCGGCCTGCCAGGGGGTCTGTGCAGGCTCCGGTGGTCTGTGCCGGCCTGCCGGTGGTCTGTGCAGGCTCCGGGGGGCTGTGCCGGCCTGCCGGGGGGCTGTGCCGGCCTGCCGGGGGGCTGTGCCGGCCTGCCGGGGAGCTGTGCAGGCTCCGGGGGGCTGTGCCGGCCTGCCGGGGGGCTGTGCAGGCTCCGGGGGGCTGTGCCGGCCTGCCGGGGGGCTGTGCCGGCCTGCCAGGGGGTCTGTGCAGGCTCCGGTGGTCTGTGCCGGCCTGCCGGTGGTCTGTGCAGGCTCCGGGGGGCTGTGCCGGCCTGCCGGGGGGCTGTGCCGGCCTGCCGGGGGGCTGTGCCGGCCTGCCGGGGGGCTGTGCAGGCTCCGGGGGTCTGTGCAGGCATCGTCCGATGGGACTACAAGTCCCATCTGGCGATGCCTGCTACCATGACAGTGATTGACACATTAGCCAATGATGGGACAGTAGTAGTCCCATCATCCGGCTAATGTGTTAAATGTAAAAAAAAAAAAAAAAAAAAAATTACATGCTACATTCATACTACATACTACATACATGCTACATTCATACTACATGCAACATACATACTACATATATACTACATGCATGCTACATATATACTACATGCATGCTACATACATACTACATGATACATACTACATATATACTACATGCATGCTACATACATACTACATATATACTACATGCATGCTACATACATACTACATGCTACATGCATGCTACATACATACTACATACATGCTACATATATACTACATACATACTACATATATACTACATGCATGCTACATATATACTACATGCATGCTACATACATACTACATATATACTACATGCATGCTACATACATACTACATGCATGCTACATATATACTACATACATGCTACATATATACTACATACATACTACATATATACTACATGCATGCTACATACATACTACATATATACTACATGCATGCTACATACATACTACATGCTACATGCATGCTACATACATACTACATACATGCTACATATATACTACATACATACTACATATATACTACATACATACCACATACATACTACATGCATGCTACATATATACTACATGCAT
This sequence comes from Dendrobates tinctorius, assembly GCF_039654945.1. Classification (NCBI taxonomy): domain Eukaryota; kingdom Metazoa; phylum Chordata; class Amphibia; order Anura; family Dendrobatidae; genus Dendrobates; species Dendrobates tinctorius. The sequence goes on from NW_027361800.1 coordinate 3,151,970, forward strand.
GCTACATACATACTACATATATACTACATGCATGCTACATACATACTACATGCTACATGCATGCTACATACATACTACATGCTACATACATACCACATATATACTACATACATACAATACATTCATACAATACATACATAGACATACAGTACATATAACATAGAGTAACATACTTACCAATACTTGTCACATTGTTCCCCGAAGCCATTGTCGTCTACGGAATAAATATTAACATAACAAACCACAAAAATACTCACCCACGATCCGAAGCAGTCCACGAGTGTGTCCCACGACGATCTTGGGTAGAGAACGGCAGCATCAGCTGATGCTGCCGTTCTCTACGGGCTGCAGGAATCCAATGACGGAAGGTAGGTATCCTTCCGCACTGTATTCCTCCGCCACTTAAAAAAAAAAAAAGTCCCTAGTCTCACTTTATGCCATTGCTGTGTGGGAATTTCCCACACAGCAATGGCATAAAGTGAGACTAGGGACTTTTTTTTTTTTTAAGTGGCGGAGGAATACAGTGCGGAAGGATACCTACCTTCCGTCATTGGATTCCTGCAGCCCGTAGAGAACGGCAGCATCATCTGATGCTGCCGTTCTCTACCCAAGATCGTCGTGGGACACACTCGTGGACTGCTTCGGATCGTGGGTGAGTATTTTTGTGGTTTGTTATGTTAATATTTATTCCGGAAAGACAATGGCTTCGGGGAACAATGTGACAAGTATTGGTAAGTATGTTACTCTATGTTATATGTACTGTATGTCTATGTATGTATTGTATGAATGTATTGTATGTATGTAGTATATATGTGGTATGTATGTAGCATGTAGTATGTATGTAGTATGTATGTAGCATGCATGTAGCATGCAGTATGTATGTAGCATGCATGTAGTATATATGTAGTATGTATGTAGCATGCATGTAGTATATATGTAGCATGCATGTAGTATGTATGTGGTATGTATGTAGCATGTAGTATATATGTAGCATGCATGTAGTATGTATGTAGTATGTATGTAGTATGTATGTAGCATGCAGTATGTATGTAGTATGTATGTAGTATATATGTAGCATGCATGTAGTATGTATGTAGTATGTATGTAGTATGTATGTAGTATATATGTAGTATGTATGTAGCATGTAGTATGTATGTAGCATGCATGTAGTATATATGTAGTATGTATGTAGCATGCATGTAGTATATATGTAGCATGCATGTAGTATGTATGTGGTATGTATGTAGCATGTAGTATATATGTAGCATGCATGTAGTATGTATGTAGTATGTATGTAGTATGTATGTAGCATGCAGTATGTATGTAGTATGTATGTAGTATATATGTAGCATGCATGTAGTATGTATGTAGTATGTATGTAGTATGTATGTAGTATATATGTAGTATGTATGTAGCATGTAGTATGTATGTAGTATTTTTTTTTTTTTTTTTTTTTTTTTTTTTTTTTTTTAACATTTAACACATTAGCCGGATGATGGGACTACTACTGTCCCATCATTGGCTAATGTGTCAATCACTGTCATGGTAGCAGGCATCGCCCGATGGGACTTGTAGTCCCATCGGACGATGCTTGCACAGACCTCCGGACATCAGCACAGCCCCCCGGCAGGCCGGCACAGCCCCCCGGCAGGCCGGTACAGACCCCCACAGGGTGCACAGCCCCCCGGCAGGCCGGCACAGCCCCCCGGCAGGCCGGCAGAGACCCCGGGCAGTCCACACAGCCCCCCGGCAGGCCGGCACAGCCCCCCGGCAGGCCGGCAGAGACCCCCGGAAGGCCCGAAATGACGGCGCATCATGATGCGCACACACCGCGCATCATGATGACGTCAGGCCGTCAATCAACTGAACTTCCGATTCCGATGCCGAATTCCGATATTGAAAAAATATCGGAAGTCGGTATCGGAATTCCGATACAGCAAGTATCGGCCGATACCCGATACTTGCGGTATCGGAATGCTCAACACTAGTGGTGACCCCTCCCAAGAGTGGCCGGCCAACCAAAATTACCCCAAGAGCGCAGCGACGACTCATTCAAGAGGTCACAAAAGACCCGACAACAACATCTAAAGAACTGCAGGCCTGAATTACCTCAGTTAACGTCAGTGTTCATTACTCCACCATAAGAAAGAGAATGGGCAAAAATGGCCTGCAAGGCAGAGTTCCAAGATGAAAACCACTACTGAGCAATAAGAATATAAAGACTCATCTCAGTTTTGCCAGAAAACATCTTGATGATACCCAAGGCTTTTGGAAGAATACTCTGTGGGCTGATGAGAGAAAAGTTGAAGGGTGGAGGGTGTATGTCCCATAACATCTGGGGTAGAAGTAACACTGTATTTGAGAAAAGGAGCATCATACCAACAGTAAAATGTGGTGGTGATAGTGTGATGCTCTGGGGCTGTTTAGCTGATTCAGGAACTGGAAGAATTGCTGTGATAAATGGAACCATGAATTCTGCGGTCTTCCAAAAAATCCTGAAGGAAAATGTCCAGCCATCTGTTCGTGACCTTAAGGTGAAGCACACTTGGGTTATGCAGCAGAACAATGAGCCAATACACAACAGCAAGTTCACCTCTGAATGGCATAGGAAAAACAAAATTAAAACTTTGTAGTGGCCTAGTCAAAGTCCTGACCTTAAATTGCTAAATTTTCTAAATTGTTGTCAAATTTCTGTTTTTTTTTCATAAATAAATGCAAGTTATATTGAAAAAATTTTACCACTATCATGAAGTACAATATGTCACGAAAAAACTTTCTCAGAATCACTGGGATCCATGGAAGCGTTCCAGAGCTATAACTTCATAAATTGACAGTGGTCAGAATTGTAAAAATTGGCTCTGTCACTAAGGGATTAAAAACAGCTTTTTGTGCTTAATTGTGTTATCTTTGTGTAATATTTAGATTTGTTTTGTGATCTGAAACATGTACAGTAAGTGTTGCAAACATGTAAAAGAATAGGAAATCAGGAAGGGACAAACACTTTTTCACACAACTGTACACTTCTTAATATTGAAATCGCAACATCAAGAAGGAAAATTTTTTGATTCAGGAAATCACTAGATAGACATGTTAATGATATGCAAATTATCAAAAAATACCCACTCTTACACGTTTTTGCATGCTTTCCATTAAGTTATTAATAGTTGTCTAATGAATGTTCTGCAATGCTAAATGCACTTGGGAATGAAAATCATCAAGATCCGCTGCTGGCAGCTCCCTTTGTAAATGTTGACCAATAATGTCCCAGATATGCTTGACAGGAGACAAGTCTGGAGACTCTGTAGACTATGGTGGCACATTTGCATTACACAAGCAGCTCACACTAGCATGAGCAACATGTTAACAACCTATGTAAATGGATGCATTTTAATGCAAGCATATGTGTCTTTTTACCATATACGTTACATTCATTTTTTTTTTTTTTAAATGGATCTTTATGCTATGGTGATATTGTGTTTGCATTCTTCCTCCATAGACTAACATAGTAACATAGTTATTAAGGGTGAAAGAAAACTTCAAGTCCATCTAGTTCAACCCATATCCTATCTTAACTTGCCCTAACATGTTGATCCAGAGGAAGGCAAAAAAAAACCCATGTGGCAAACAGTAAGCTTCACATTGGGAAAAAAAATTCCTTCCTGACGCCACATACGGCAATCAGACTAGCTCTTTGGATCAACGCAATAACTAGTGTATATACCCTGTAATATTATACTTTTCAAGAAAGGCATCCAGGCCCTTCTTAAATTTTATTAGGGAATCACTCATTACAACATCATATGGCAGAGAGTTCCATAGTCTCACTGCTCTTACAGTAAAGAATCCGCGTCTGTGAGTATGCTTAAACCTTCTTTCCTCCAGACGTAGAGGATGCCCCCTTGTCCCCGTCACAGGTCTAAGAGTAAAAAGATCATTAGAAAGGTCTTTGTATTGTCCCCACATATATTTATACATTGTAATAAGATCACCCCTAAGCCTTCGATTTTCAAAACTAAATAACCCCAGGTGTAATAACCTGTCTTGGCATTGCAGACCCCCCAGTTCCCTAATAACCTTGGTCGCTCTTCTCTGCACCCGCTCCAGTTCAGCTATGTCTTTCTTATACACCGGAGACCAGAACTGTACACAGTATTCTAAGTGTGGTCGCACTAGTGACATATAGAGGTAAAGTTATGTTCTCCTCATGAGCATCTATGCCTCTTTTAATGCATCCCATTATTTTATTTGCCTTTGCAGCAGCTGCCTGACACTGGCCACTAAATGTGAGTTTGTCGTCCACCCATACACCCAGGTCTTTTTCAGTGACAGTTTTGCCCAGTGTTTTACAATTAAGTACATAATTATACATCTTGTTCGTTCTACCCAAGTGCATGACCTTACATTTATCCCCATTAAAGCTCATTTGCCATTTATCAGCCCAAGCTTCTAGTTTACATAAATCCTCCTGTAGTATAAAATTGTCCTCCTCTGTATTGATTACCCTGCAGAATTTAGTGTCATCTGCAAATATTGAAATTCTACTCTCTATGCCCCCTACAAGGTCATTAATAAATATGTTAAAAAGAAGCGGGCCCAATACTGACCCCTGTGGTACCCCACTGCTAACCGTGACCCAGTCTGAGTGTGCTCCATTAATAACCACCCTTTGTTTCCTATCCCTGAGCCAGCTCTTAACCACTTACACATATTTTCCCCTATCCCCATTGTTCTCATTTTATGTATCAACCTTTTGTGTGGCACCGTATCAAAAGCTTTTGAAAAGTCCATGTACACCATGTCCACTGCATTCCCTTGGTCCAGTCCTGAACTTACCTCCTCATAAAAGCTTATCCGATTAGTCTGACAGGAACGGTCCCTTGTAAACCCATGTTGATATTGGGTCATGAGGTTATTCGTCTCCAGATACTCCAGTGTAGTATCTCATAGATAACCCTCCAGGATTTTACCCACAGTTGAGGTTAAACTTACTGGCCTATAATTTCCAAGTTCAGCCTTTGTCCCCTTTTTGAATATTGGCACCACATTTGCTATACGCCAGTCCTGTGGTACAGACCCTGTTATTATGGAATCTTTAAAGATTAAAAATAATGGTCTATGACTGTGCTTAATTCCTGCAGTACTCAGGGGTGTATCCCATCCGGGCCCAGGGATTTGTCAATTTTAGTGATTTCTAGATGCCGCCGTACTTCCTGCTGGGTTAAGCAGGTGACATTTAACGGAGAATTTTTATCCCTGATCATGTTATCCATCATGGGATTTTCTTGTGTAAATACTGTTGAAAAAAAGTCATTTAGCATATTGACTTTTTCCTCATCCTCATCCACCATTTCACCCAGACTATTTTTAAGGGGACCCACACTATCATTTTTTAGCTTCTTACTATTTATGTAGTTAAAGAATATTTGGGGATTATTTTTACTCTCTCTGTCTCAATCTTTGCTGTCTTGATTTGCTTTTTACAGAATTTATTTAATTTTCTGTATACAATTTATGATTCATTTTTCATCCATCAATGTATGTATTTCCCTTTAAATATGTTTTTGCAGTATAAATGGACAACTCAACTGCAGATTAAAGGATATGTCACAAAAATGTGGTGTGAAACAGGCCTTAGAAAAAGAAACATTTAGTTAAAATGGTATTTAAGTTCTGATGTAGGCTGCTAGGAAAGGTTGCATTTTTCAGGAGTCCTAACTTTTGGGCGTGGAAGTTGCACTGTGGGATAGGTACAAGAAAATAAATGTTGCAATCCAAGGTACAGGACTATTACAATTTCTTATGATATTTTTAGAGTAATGGAATGTGGGATGGTGAATAGAGAGCTGAATTTCAGAGCTTAGCAGTGCAAACCAACAGTGATGATGCGATATGGTTTCTGGACAGAGAGGACACAGGTGATTGAGGAAGTCTAAGGAATATATCTCATTGGCTGCTTTCCAAGTCTACGAGCTATCGATACTGAGGAGTCAAAGGTCAAATGTGACGGGCACATCTACCACCTCCCCACTCCGGGAGGGGCCAGTAGAAAGGCTGTGATTAAACATTGCACATTTTGAAAAGGCTGTGCTATCGCTTTCTGACCGACACAGGAATGTTGTAATGTAGGTAAGCTGGGTTCAATGTTTCCATTATTATTTTGCCATTGACTACTTATTTGTTTTAGTATTTTGTGAATATTACATTCCACAAAACTAACTAGTAAGAACCACAAGATTGCAGGCAGGTAAGTGCACGGGCCATCCGACAGGTCTGGGAGCCAGACCCCACGTGTATCGCCGTGTCTGGCTCGGCTTCGTCAGTGGAATGTTATTTACCTGTATGCAATCTCGTGGTTCTTAGGCGCATCTTCTTATGGCCCTATGTACCTCCCCTCAAAGGTATACTTCTCTGGCTGCGGCAAGTAATACTTGATATGCACTTCTTATGCATTGATTGACTATTACCTTCTCTATCTAATGCCCTTTTGATTACAGGACAGCCCATGATTCATAGGCGTTTTCCTCATACTGAGAGGTCTTTAGTATTAGGGCAGTGGTCCCCAACCTTTTTTGCACCAGGGACCGGCTTCAAGCAAGACCATTCTTCCATGGCCTGGCAGGGCGGGGATGGAGGTGTGGCAGGGGCGGGGCTTTGATAATAAGGGGGTGGGGCTATGGACGGGTTGTAGTTTAGTAGTGCATACTTATCATTTAATTATAACATTTATAATGTGACTCAACTCACCATAGGTTTTGAATGAGTGGGAGCACCTGGCTTGTTTCTCTGTTTCAGTGGGAGCACTGGGCTACTTCTACTGATGACCGTCACTGCTAATGATGATTGGAACCTACAAGAAAATGTAGCATTGAGCACTTAGAAAAAATTGTACTGGAGTATTGTACATGCTGATTATTTTTTAATCATGGTGTATGCATGGCACCGCTCCCACCCTTGTATACATAGCTTCGCTCACACCCTTGCATGCATGACTCTGCTCCCACCCTTGTATACATGGCTCCGCTCCCACCCTTGTATACGTGGCTCTGCTCCCACTCTCCCATCCTGTATACATGGCTCCGCTCCCACTCTCCCATCCTGTATACATGGCTCCACTCCCACTCTCCCATCCTGTATACATGGCTCCACTCCCAGTCTCCCATCCTGTATACATGGCTCCGCTCCCAGTCTCCCATCCTGTATACATGGCTCCGCTCCCAGTCTCCCATCCTGTATACATGGCTCCACTCCCACCATCCCATGCTTGTATATATGGCTCCGCAAGCACCCTCCCACCCTTGTATATATGGCTCCGCTTCCACCCTCCCTCCCTTGTATACATGGCTCCGCTCCCACCCTCCCTACCTTGTATACATGGCTCCGCTCACACCCGTGTATGCATGTCTGGGCTCCCCCGTCCTCCCCCATCATACTTACACTCACATCGCTGAACTTTCCTCCCTGCATCTCCCGGCACATCAGCTTCTTCCTGTGCAGAGCGGTCACGTGGTACCGCTCATTTAAGGTCATGAATATGGACGCCACACCTATGGGAGAGGAGTGGCGTCCATATTCATGACCTTAAATGAGCGGTACCACGTGACTGCTCAGCGCTGGATGAAGCCGCCGCACCGACAGGGACAGGGATGCAGGGTGAGTATCCATGGAAGCTACAGCCGCCGGCTTCCCTTGTGTGCGCGGCACAGGACCGGGCCGTTGTAGTGCTCTTGCCCTTGTGTACGCGGACCGGCAAGAGCACTGCAACGGCCCGGTCCTGGGCCGCGGACCGGTGGTTGGGGACCCCTGTATTAGGGTTTATCTGTATTTTGTCTTTTACTATTCAGTCCTAATTATGTCATTATGATGTAAAAAGAGAAAACACAGTAGTTTGACAATAAATGGCTTCACCCAACCACTATCCATGAGTGGAGAAAAAGTTTTGGTGTTATCGTTCATATTCTCTGAAAAAGGTGAAGAAAGCAAAAATTCTGCCGAGGTATGAAAACTTTTGAGCACAACTGTATATCTGCATGCAGATACCATTGAAAGTGTGACCTTAGCATCCATGTGATCTGCCACTCTCAGTGGTACGCTACTGGTCATGTAATGGGGCCATGTGCCGGACTAGTCGCCGATGTATTGTTTGTGTCCAAGCTTTGTCTAACTTGGCATGTGAATTTTGGGTTCATTGCATGCCAATTGCATGATGCCTCTAAGGCCGGAGTCACACTAAACGTGTGGAAAATCGGTCCGAGTCTCCCTACCGAGAATTGTACGAGTGTTCTCCGTATGGTAATCCGTGTGTAATGCGTTTGCAATGCGATAATCCAATTTTCTCCCTCCCATGTATCCGTATGACATCCATATTACATGAGTATGGCTTTACATTTCTCCCTGAGTTTCCCCATTTTATTTGATTGCACCATGGGCTGAAAAGAAAGTATGTGCATAATTGTCGCAAGCTAGACGGATGGTCCATTTGGCGTCCGAGTTTTTCTCGTACACATAGGCTTGCATTGGCGAGTCTTGGACGATATATGCATACAATTTCAGCATGCTGAATACGGCAGAGAAAATAAATGATGATGATAGCTGCCTCATAGATTAATACTGGTCCAATGTTTTCTCGCATAACACTCGCCCATATTCTACGATAGTGTGACTCCAGCCTAAGTGGTATTCCAGTTTCAGAGAAAAACATAGCTTGCTTGTGAGGATTTTGACTACCCCTCCAAATGACTTTGCAGCCACTTTTACTAGACCTCATCCTTATGTAGTGCAGCAGTAGCACACTTATGCGGTGATTAGGCAGTGACTCAGCACAGTTACAAACAAAAAGTCTCTTTATTGCATTTACTTCACAGCATTAAATGTCTAAATCACAAAAACACAGCTGTAAGTTGATGTCCAAACAATAACCTCTGGATCGCAGCCGGGAAACATATCCTCCAGGATACAGTCCCTAAATACACCAGTCCACCTCTGACCGGTTGCCGTGGGTGACTGCACCACTGTGTAGGCTCGGGTGCCAGGAGTTCACTCTGCTGGGCTCTGTGTTACTCTTACACAGAGCTGAGCTTTTGCAGAGCCGTCTGCTTTGCTTACTGCAAACTCCACTCCGATACTGACACACCCAAACTCTTTACTGCAGGGATTTTAAACTGGAATCTGTGGCCTTAGGTCACCTGTAAGACCTGGCTTGGAGGAAACAGACCCGCCCCACTTCCTTCCTGCAGTCCGTTTCAAAAATAAAAGCCCATACCAGATTTTCCTGAAAAATCCCAGGCCAGATAGCTTGACCAGGTTCACGCTTACTTTTATCTTGCCCTGTGACTCACAGGCAACCTGCTGTGACCACATGGCACTCCAGCGGGTCTAATAAGGCTACGTCTGCATCCTGGGGTGAACACACAGCGACCCATACATGTGACACTGGTCACTGCCTCAAATATTCCACCCTCTGTTCAAACCTTTGGGGTTGAACACTTTGCACCCCACATTGATGCGTGACAGGGCATCTGTATGTCCCTGTGACACACTCGCCCATCACTGAACTGAGAAACCAAAGTAGGGACTGGAACCATCGGTTGACACAAGCCTCCCTCCCCTATGCATTTCTCCTGCATACCTTATTACCAATCCAACCACCTCCCCCTTCTCCATTGCAGAAGACACGCCCCCTTTCGTCGCTGATAATCGATTTGAGCCCATGTTGCATGGTCCCGACCCTACTTACTTGGGATTTACTAACCTGTTATGAATGGGTCGCCAAGGAAAGAAAAAAAAAACACCACAAGCTAAGTCTCAAAAACCAGAGAGGTTGGTAACTATGCAGACTGCAGATCCCTGATTCTAACCAAGCAGCTAGCAGCAGTCGTGGAGCGTTCGTACGTTGGTCCTAGACGCCTCATCACAACCGGAGAGCTAAATAAGCCTAAAGCAGGAAAAGAGGAAAACTAACTGCCCCAGAGCAGACCCCAAAGGAAAGACAGCCCCCCACATGTATTGACGGTGAAACAAGATGAAAACACATACAAAGGCAGGAAAATAGGCTGAGCAAACGATAGGGCCAAACTAACTAGAAATGACAGGAAAGGAAAGTCTCTGTCTGCAATCTGCCAAAAACCCTACTAAAAATAATGTCCAACACATCTGATAGCAAAATTAACCCTGAAGTCACTAGACTTCTCCCACTATATCAGCACTCGGAAATATTCTGAGACAGAGCAAAAAGAGGCCAATCTAATAAGGGACAAAAAAAAAAGCAAATTGGCAAATACAGATAAATAAGAGTGGAAATTCAGCACAGCCCAGCCGGGCTGGCTGACCACACAAAAAACTGAATTGACCAACAAGAGCAAGTGTGAACATTAGCAAAAACAAACTTAACTTGAGAAGACTGGTACAGAGCTGAGTCCAAGACCTGAGAAGCAGACTGAATCACCAGCACCAGGATAGGGCGTCGGCTGTCTTATATCCAGTCTGATACTCCAGAGATCCAATCGTTATCCTCCTCACCAGGTGGCAGATCACTACCAATTAAACCAACCTCACTACCTCCTGTCACCATCAGAGGGAGAACCGAAGGAGAACTCTCAACTGGTGGAGCAGAAAATGAGCTCATAACAATAACCCCTCAGCTCATCCCGTAACATAAGTACCTGCCTACAGGCGTTTGGTACTATTTCCTCCGTAACATTACCCATGCCTTGGTATCTATGTCACGCTGAATCACCAAGGTCCGCCCCAGCAACTCCGGGCACCCATCCGTACCATGTCGCTCCCAAACCCGAGCCTCCCATTGCTGCTGATTAGCGAGAGCTCTATCTATTTTTCTCTGATTCCCGGCCACATCATTGGCCAGTGCCAGATGGTTCCTTGTGGGTACGACTTTAGCCGCCTCTGCCACCGCACATTCCCGGTTCCTCTGGGCTCTCTTTTTATATACGCGTCTCTGTGTGGGACCCTGAAACTGAACTGCCCCGTACTTATCAGGGGACATTTCCAGCTCGGGGTTCAGTGGGTCTCCTCGACCTCCCCTTCCAAAACCTCTAGGGAGAACTTATTGGGGTTACACTCTCTCCCTAGGTTGGCGACCCCTATGGCAGGTATCCCTGACTCGGGATCTTTGGGTTCTGCGCCTGGAACAATATTCATCTTGGGAGGGTTGACCCTAGTCTCTCACAGGGACCAGAACAGGGGGAAGTCTCTACCCAACACAGTCCCACATGGGAGGGACTTCACCACTCCCACCACATGTTTAATGTTCCCACACGGTGTAGAAAAATTTACCTCCGCGGTCGGGTACTCCCGGATTTCCCCATAGACATCCATCACCTCCACTTTCTGTCCTCTGGGGTTTTCCCCGGCAACAAGGGACTCATGAACCAAAGTCACTATGCCCCCCGAGTCCAGGAGAGCCTCCGTGTGATGCCCGTTCATGCGTACCTGGCACCGCTGGGGTTTTCTGTCAGCAGTAGTGGCAGTACAGACTGGCTGGGCATACATAGATATGGCACCCTGCGTCTTTATCGCCACAAAAGGGTTAAATATGTACTGCTTTGTATGTGTTTTGTGAGCAATGGGAGTTATGCTTTCTCTGCTGGAGACCACAACACACACAGTTTGCCTCACTCCCGCACTTGTCTGAAACTTAGAGCTTTGCAGACATACCCTAACTGGGAGGGGGATGGGCCGAGTTGTTGTTTCAGTGAAGAAGAAGGGAGAAGAACTCTTGGAAGCCATGATGAGACATGTGCTCAACCCAGGAGTGAGAGCTAAGAAGCATCAGGGTGCCAGCCCCTAGGCCATCCATGCTTTCAGAGCAGGGTGGTAAGCTGAGAGACTGTGTGGGATTTTACAACCAGCAGTAAAGTGTTTTTCCTCTGAAATACTGCAACAACCTAGGATCAGTGAAGGATGGTGCAAGTGGGAACTTGAGCTGCTTCACAAAAGGATCCAAGCTGCAAGTTGCCAAAGGAGAAATACACAGTGAGTAGAGGCTATACTGGAAGTTTTAGACTTTGGGAAACCTTGGTCCCAGAAGGGATTAGAATAGCAGGAAGCATACACTGAATCACAGCTGCAGAGAGAAAGGATAACTCCCATTCTGCATAGCAGACTGTAACCTGGTGAGAGTTGTAATATCTCCTTTGAACTGCACCTGAACTACAGTCAATGATAAAGTGACTTTCCTTGTCTCCTGCCTGATTACTCTGTGCCTTCTACTTCCATCACAATCTCTGGGGGTCTGCCCTGGTTGGAGAGGGTTTAACTTTTTCACTGCCAACACCATCTACTCCCCCAGGGATCATCTGCAGTGCCGGCTATACTACAGTCGAACACTCCAACTAGTGTCATGAATCACTACATAAACTTTATCCCCATTCAATTCTACCCCTTTTACATGACCGTCTGAAGCCACAGACCGAGTCAGTGCCACTGTGGCATTTCCCATTGAAGTTAACAGGCCCGGTGCCGAATATTACATGGCCTCTGGGGCGCGTCATAGACACCAGGCGAGTATACCTGCAGTCCATGGGCTCAGATATCAGGGGACAGTTGACAACCACATTTCCGGGCCCTCGGCACCACCAACACTTAATTGCTGAGACATGATTACACCTTGGAACTGCTCTAGGGGAAACGGGACCTCTGTCACCCTCACTTCGAGTTACCCCCTCATCACGTGCTCAGTCCTGGTTAGCCCCAACAATGGTTTGTGGACCTTTCTCATGCTCCTCGGCTGGCGAGTCCTGAGTGGCTGTATACTGCTCAATCCATTTTATCAGCTGGTCCAGAGTGCCCAGGTCCCCTTGCCCCACCCGACACTGCATGGTGGGCCAGCAGAGTCCTCACCAGCCAGTCGACCACCACCTTCTCTACCGTCTGGGCCAGAGTTAAAGACTCAGGCTGGAGCCATTCCTCCACCAACAACTGCAATAAGTCATTCGCCTGAGACCTGGCAGGATGAGACACTGCAAAGGACTAGAGTTGAGCGAAACGGGTCGAAAAAATTCAAAAGTCGCCGACTTTTGGCAAAGTCGGGTTTCATGAAACGAAACCCGACCCTAGGATGAGGTCGGCCACGAGGTCGGTGACTTACACGCCAAAGTCGCGTTTCAAAAGTTTGTTTTGCGCTCTTTTTCAGCCAATCAGGATCCACGGACACTGTGGGCAACGTGATGACATAGGCACGGGTCACCACCATCTTTCAGAAGGGCATGCAAGTGATTGGCTTGCTTTGGTGGGCGTCACAGGGGGTATAAAAGGGCGTGCACGCCGACCGCCATCTTCTGCCGATCTTAGTATAGGGAGAGGTTGCAGCTGATTCTGTAGGGAGAGCGTTAGGCAGGGAAGAAGACAAAAAAACTGCTTCTGCTGCTAGCGATTTGGCCTGCACAACACACAAGTCACTGTGTGTGCAGTGCAAGGGGAGGCTATATTGTGGTGTATCAGTGGTGTTGGTTGTTGGGCTGCCTTTTAAGGCTTCCTGACACGCTGGCATTGCTGTTTACCCACTGCTCCGCAAACTGCTTTTTTAAAAGCAATCCAATCTCCCTTATCCTCTCGTCACTTTGGTCAAGAGGCAGCTGTGCCATCGAGCGTGTCACATAGCGCTCAGATATCAGTGGGCCGCACACAATCCACAAGTGTCCAGTGTCCAAAAGTGTACGCAGAGATTCAAAATCTCCATTATCCTCTCGTCACTTTGGTCACAGGCAGCTGTGCCATCGAGCGTGTCACATAGCGCTCAGATATCAGTGGGCCGCACACAATCCACAAGTGTCCACTGTCCACAAGTGTAGGCAGAGATTCAAAATCTCCATTATCCTCTCGTCACTTTGGTCACAGGCAGCTGTGCCATTGAGCGTGTCACATAGCGCTCAGATATCAGTGGGCCGCACACAATCCACAAGTGTCCAGTGTCCAAAAGTGTACGCAGAGATTCAAAATCTCCATTATCCTCTCGTCACTTTGGTCACAGGCAGCTGTGCCATCGAGCGTGTCACATAGCGCTCAGATATCAGTGGGCCGCACACAATCCACAAGTGTCCACTGTCCACAAGTGTAGGCAGAGATTCAAAATCTCCATTATCCTCTCGTCACTTTGGTCACAGGCAGCTGTGCCATCGAGCGTGTCACATAGCGCTCAGATATCAGTGGGCCGCACACAATCCACAAGTGTCCAGTGTCCAAAAGTGTACGCAGAGATTCAAAATCTCCATTATCCTCTCGTCACTTTGGTCACAGGCAGCTGTGCCATCGAGCGTGTCACATAGCGCTCAGATATCAGTGGGCCGCACACAATCCACAAGTGTCCAGTGTCCAAAAGTGTACGCAGAGATTCAAAATCTCCATTATCCTCTCGTCACTTTGGACACAGGCAGCTGTGCCATCGAGCGTGTCACATAGCGCTCAGATATCAGTGGGCCGCACACAATCCACAAGTGTCCAGTGTCCAAAAGTGTACGCAGAGATTCAAAATCTCCATTATCCTCTCGTCACTTTGGTCACAGGCAGCTGTGCCATCGAGCGTGTCACATAGCGCTCAGATATCAGTGGGCCGCACACAATCCACAAGTGTCCACTGTCCACAAGTGTGTGCAGAAATTCTAAAACTCCCCTGTCCTATAGACACCTTGTACCTTGTTTTACATTACTATATAGTTTGTTGGATTTTGTCTACATTTCTACCAAAAATGAGGAAGGCTGGTGGAAGAGGCCGTGGAATTGGGCGGGGGTTGGCAGCTGGTAATGATGGTGTTGGTGGTGGATCTGATGGTAGTGGCAAGAGCAAAATAGGACCGAATGCAGGAGGTGCTGACCCTGCGTCATTGTCTGGCTACATAAGGCCTCGAACGCTTAGTTTTCTAGGAGTTGGCAAACCGCTTTTAAAGGCAGAGCATCAGGAAAAAGTTTTGTCCTACATTGCTGACTCAGCCTCCAGCTCTATCGCCTCCTCTTCTTCAGTTGTAAAAAGTAAAAGCACTGAGTCGTCATTGGAGGCTCATGTTCATGAACCACACCTTTCCTTGTGTCCTTCACCCCAACCAAGATTGAAGGATGACGCAGGCCATACTACTGATTACTCCATGGAGCTGTTTTCACATACCATGCCTGGATTATCAAGTCAAATGGTGAATTACCCAGGCCAAGATGAATCTGACATGGAGTGCACTGATGCACAGCCGCTGATGGATGATTCTGCTGGTACATTCACTCAGAGCACTACATTGTCCTCGCAGTGTACAGGTCCAGATTTTGACCCTGATGAGACTCAGGTGCCCCTTCCCGCACACTATACCACCATACACGGTGACACAGAGAAAGGTGCACATGACATAGAAGAGGAGGTGATGGATGACCCAGATTGGCATCCATTGGGGGAAGAGGGTGCTGCTTCCAATAGCTCAGATGAGGAGCATCCACAGCAGACATCGACATTGCAACAGCTGTTATCTAGCAGGCCCGGAGCACTCCAAAGACAGGTTCCAAACATCAAAAGAGTTGCTGGACAGCTTGTCCAGAGGGTCAAAAGATCACAGCGTGCTAGGCCGCAAAATGTCTGCCAAAGTAGGAAGAGTGCAGTGTGGCACTTTTTTGAACAAAATCCTCATGATCAGGCCAAGGTTATCTGTAAGAAGTGCGCAAAGACCTTTAGCCGAGGGAAAAATCTGAAAAATTTGAATACCAGTTGCATGCTTAGACATTTAACCAGCATGCACTTGCAAGCGTGGACACAACACCAAACCTCAAGTGCCACATGTGCAACTGATCACAACGAAGGTAGTCAGCAATGCTACATTGTTTCCCCCACTGTAAGCCCACCGGTTAGCACAGCAGCAAATGTTGAGGTGTCGTTGCAAGGCCACAGCAGTCAGGGAATCCCACTGTTATATCAACGAAAGACTGATTCTAGGCCATCAGAAAGAACACCAACTCCATCACCATCATCAACCCTCTCTCAGTCCGCCCTGTCCACCGCTACTTCCACCATATGCAGCTCTCAAGTCCAGCTCACCCTCCCAGACACTATGAGTAGGTCAAGAAAGTACTCAGTCTCTCATCCGCGTACACTGGGTTTGAACGCCCACATTGCCAAACTAATCTCGTTTGAGATGATGCCCTTTCGGTTGGTGGAAAGCACAGCTTTCCGCGAACTCATGGCCTATGCAGTACCACGCTATGACCTACCCAGTCGCCACTTCTTCTCTCGCAAAGCCATCCCAGCCCTCCACCATCATGTGAAAGACCGCATTGTCCATGCACTCAAGCAGTCAGTGAGCGGAAAGGTGCACCTCACAACTGATGCATGGTCCAGTCGGCATGGCCAGGGCCGTTACGTGTCCATCACTGCGCACTGGGTTAATGTGGTGGATGCAGGGTCCACAGGGGACAGCGGTGGTGGGACAGTGCTGCCTAGCCCACGGTATAGGAAACAGTTGGCTGTAGGCGTTCGACCCTCCTCCTCCTCCTCCTCCTCCTCCTCCAGAAGCGAAAGCTCGTCCACAGAGCGCAGTCGTACGAGCACTCCATCTGCAGCTGCCACTGTTGCACACGATGTGTCTCCCTATCGAGCAGCTAGTGGAAAGCGTCAGCAGGCTGTGTTGCAGATGATGTGTTTGGGCGACAGACACACCGCCGAGGTGCTGGCCGAGTACTTGAAGCGACAAACTGAGTCATGGCTGGGCAGTGTACATCTTGAGGCAGGCAAGGTAGTTAGTGATAACGGCCGTAATTTTGTGGCAGCCATAGCCCTTTCAAAACTCAGCCACATACCTTGCTTGGCTCACACCTTGAACCTGGTGGTGCAGTGCTTCCTCAAAAATTATCCGGAGTTAACAGCCCTGCTCCAGAAGGTGCGAAGACTGTGCGCGCACATCCGCCGGTCGCCTGTACACTCCGTTCGTATGCAGAAGCTGCAGCGATTGCTCCACCTTCCCAACCACCACCTCATTATCGACATTGCAACAAGGTGGAACTCCACCCTGCACATGGTGGAGCGGCTGTGCGAGCAGAGGCAGGCCATAATGCATTTGTGGGAGGATACACGGCCAGGCACTTTGAGAGCAGACATGGAGTTGACAGGCGTGCAGTGGTCGAAGCTGAAAGACCTTTGTAAAGTCCTTCAGTGTTTTGAGGAATGCACACGGCTGGTAAGCGCAGACGACGCCATCCTAAGCATGAGCATCCCACTTATGCGTCTGCTCATGCAAACTTTGACGCACCTTAAGGAGCAGGCGTCTGCAGCCAATGTTGATGAGGAGGAAGAGGAGGAGGGAATCCTTGATGACATTCAGCCATTGTCTGCTCAGGGACCTCTCCTGGACGAGGTGGAGGAAGAAGAGGAGGAGGAGGAGGAGGAGGATGATGGGGATGATTACTTAGGGGAGGAGGATGCATCTCGTGGGGCAAGTGAAAATGTTGGCGTGGCAAGGTCTGGTACAGGGTTTGTGCGTGACTGGAGGGATGTGGATTTGCCAGAAAGTGCTCCTCCACCCAGCACTCGCAGTGCATCATTGACACCGGGAACATTGGCCCACATGTCAGATTATGCCTTGCGGATCCTAAAAAGGGACCCCCGCATTGCCAAAATGATGAACGATGACGACTACTGGTTGGCCAGCATCCTGGATCCACGGTATAAAGGCAAATTACAAAACATCATGCCACAGGAGAACCTTGACCTAATATTGGCTAATAAACACGCAACTCTGGTAAATCGGTTGCTTGAGGCATTCCCAGCACACAGCAGCGGTGATGGTTCTCACACGAGCCGTACGGGCCGGGGGCAGCTTGGCAGAGGTGTTCATGGTGCACACAGCAGAAGTGGCGTTGGAGACAGGGGTTTCATGACAATGTTGTGGACTGATTTTTCAAATACCGCTCACACAACTGGTAATACTGCATCGATGGAAAGTGACAGGAGACAGCAGTTGTCAACTATGGTTACAAACTACTTTTCCTCCCATATCGATGTTCTCCCACACAGGTCATTCCCCTTTGACTATTGGGCCGCTAAACTGGACACCTGGCCTGAATTGGCCCAATATGCCTTACAGGAGCTCGCTTGCCCAGCTGCAAGTGTGCTATCGGAAAGAGTCTTCAGTGCAGCTGGATCAATCCTTACAGAAAAAAGGACCCGTCTGTCAACCCAAAATGTGGATGATCTAACCTTCATTAAAATGAACCACGCATGGGTTTCCAAGGATTTTGTCCCACCTTCCCCTGATGACACATAGGGTGACAGAAAAATGGCTTGCTTTGGTCCACCTCTTCCTGGTACTTCACCTATTTCGCCTTTTGCATCAGTTGAATGTCCAACATCAACATATGCCACTTTCTAAAACTCCCTAACTGTGCTGCCTCCCCCCCATGGCCGGGGTCACCACCTAGCGCAAGACACCGTGCGAGTGCCGTTGCCCTGGACAGGTGGGTAGGCCGACTCTTGGGCGCGGGCACTGGCACAGGGTCCCTCATAGTGCAATCAAGTGTCTCTGACGGTGGTGGTGCACACCCGCCGTCAGACACACCGCTGTACTATGAGGGGCCCAGTGCCAGTACCGACGCCCACGAGTGGGCCCCCCTTGCTTGGCCAGGGCCCCAGCATTTGCAATCTTTACCTCTCCCTGCTCCTCCACTGTGTAATCTGGGCCGTCAAATCCATACTGTGCCTGACACCGTCTGAGCCTGCCTCCTGAGACATATATTTTGAAAGTGTACGCTATCCATACATGTTATCCGTGGATACGGTACCCTTTCTAACCTTTGTGCAATGACGTGCAATCCATACTGGGCCTAACACCGTCTGAGCCTGCCTCATGCTGTATAGACATATATTTTGAATGTGTACGCTCTCCATACATGTTATCTGGGGATACGGTACCCTTTCTAACCTTTGTGCAATGACGTGCAATCCATACTGGGCCTAACACCGTCTGAGCCTGCCTCATGCTGTATAGACATATATTTTGAATGTGTACGCTATCCATACATGTTATCCGGGGATACGGTACCCCTTCTAACCTTTGTGCAATGACGTGCAATCCATCCTGGGCCTAACACCGTCTGAGCCTGCCTCATGCTGTATAGACATATATTTTGAATGTGTACGCTATCCATACATGTTATCCGGGGATACGGTACCCTTTCTAACCTTTGTGCAATGACGTGCAATCCATCCTGGGCCTAACACCGTCTGAGCCTGCCTCATGCTGTATAGACATATATTTTGAATGTGTACGCTATCCATACATGTTATCCGGGGATACGGTAACCCTTCTAACCTTTGTGCAATGACGTGCAATCCATACTGGGCCTAACACCGTCTGAGCCTGCCTCATGCTGTATAGACATATATTTTGAATGTGTACGCTCTCCATAC
Organism: Dendrobates tinctorius; assembly: GCF_039654945.1. NCBI lineage: Eukaryota > Metazoa > Chordata > Amphibia > Anura > Dendrobatidae > Dendrobates > Dendrobates tinctorius. The sequence continues at coordinate 3,171,354 of NW_027361800.1, forward strand.
ATGTTATCTGGGGATACGGTACCCTTTCTAACCTTTGTGCAATGACGTGCAATCCATACTGGGCCTAACACCGTCTGAGCCTGCCTCATGCTGTATAGACATATATTTTGAATGTGTACGCTCTCCATACATGTTATCTGGGGATACGGTACCCTTTCTAACCTTTGTGCAATGACGTGCAATCCATACTGGGCCTAACACCGTCTGAGCCTGCCTCATGCTGTATAGACATATATTTTGAATGTGTACGCTATCCATACATGTTATCCGGGGATACGGTACCCCTTCTAACCTTTGTGCAATGACGTGCAATCCATCCTGGGCCTAACACCGTCTGAGCCTGCCTCATGCTGTATAGACATATATTTTGAATGTGTACGCTATCCATACATGTTATCCGGGGATACGGTACCCCTTCTAACCTTTGTGCAATGACGTGCAATCCATCCTGGGCCTAACACCGTCTGAGCCTGCCTCATGCTGTATAGACATATATTTTGAATGTGTACGCTATCCATACATGTTATCCGGGGATACGGTACCCCTTCTAACCTTTGTGCAATGACGTGCAATCCATCCTGGGCCTAACACCGCCTGAGCCTGCCTCATGCTGTATAGACATATATTTTGAATGTGTACACTATCCATACATGTTATCCGGGGATACGGTACCCCTTCTAACCTTTGTGCAATGACGTGCAATCCATACTGGGCCTAACACCGTCTGAGCCTGCCTCATGCTGTATAGACATATATTTTGAATGTGTACGCTCTCCATACATGTTATCTGGGGATACGGTACCCTTTCTAACCTTTGTGCAATGACGTGCAATCCATACTGGGCCTAACACCGTCTGAGCCTGCCTCATGCTGTATAGACATATATTTTGAATGTATACGCTCTCCATACATGTTATCTGGGGATACGGTACCCTTTCTAACCTTTGTGCAATGACGTGCAATCCATACTGGGCCTAACACCGTCTGAGCCTGCCTCATGCTGTATAGACATATATTTTGAATGTGTACGCTATCCATACATGTTATCCGGGGATACGGTACCCCTTCTAACCTTTGTGCAATGACGTGCAATCCATCCTGGGCCTAACACCGTCTGAGCCTGCCTCATGCTGTATAGACATATATTTTGAATGTGTACGCTATCCATACATGTTATCCGGGGATACGGTACCTCTTCTAACCTTTGTGCAATGACGTGCAATCCATACTGGGCCTAACACCGTCTGAGCCTGCCTCATGCTGTATAGACATATATTTTGAATGTGTACGCTATCCATACATGTTATCCGGGGATACGGTACCCCTTCTAACCTTTGTGCAATGACGTGCAATCCATCCTGGGCCTAACACCGTCTGAGCCTGCCTCATGCTGTATAGACATATATTTTGAATGTGTACGCTATCCATACATGTTATCCGGGGATACGGTACCCCTTCTAACCTTTGTGCAATGACGTGCAATCCATACTGGGCCTAACACCGTCTGAGCCTGCCTCATGCTGTATAGACATATATTTTGAATGTGTACGCTCTCCATACATGTTATCTGGGGATACGGTACCCTTTCTAACCTTTGTGCAATGACGTGCAATCCATACTGGGCCTAACACCGTCTGAGCCTGCCTCATGCTGTATAGACATATATTTTGAATGTGTACGCTATCCATACATGTTATCCGGGGATACGGTACCCCTTCTAACCTTTGTGCAATGACGTGCAATCCATCCTGGGCCTAACAGCGTCTGAGCCTGCCTCATGCTGTATAGACATATATTTTGAATGTGTACGCTATCCATACATGTTATCCGGGGATACGGTACCCCTTCTAACCTTTGTGCAATGACGTGCAATCCATCCTGGGCCTAACACCGTCTGAGCCTGCCTCGTGCTGTATAGACATATATTTTGAATGTGTACGCTATCCATACATGTTATCCGGGGATACGGTACCCCTTCTAACCTTTGTGCAATGACGTGCAATCCATCCTGGGCCTAACACCGTCTGAGCCTGCCTCATGCTGTATAGACATATATTTTGAATGTGTACGCTATCCATACATGTTATCCGGGGATACGGTACCCATTCTAACCTTTGTGCAATGACGTGCAATCCATACTGGGCCTAACACCGTCTGAGCCTGCCTTATGCTGTATAGACATATATTTTGAATGTGTACGCTATCCATACATGTTATCCGGGGATACGGTACCCCTTCTAACCTTTGTGCAATGACGTGCAATCCATACTGGGCCTAACACCGTCTGAGCCTGCCTCATGCTGTATAGACATATATTTTGAATGTGTACGCTATCCATACATGTTATCCGGGGATACGGTACCCTTTCTAACCTTTGTGCAATCACGTGCAATCCATACTGGGCGTGAGAACGGCTGGCGAGCTGTTAAGCAAGCTACAGCACCTGTCCAGACAAGTACAGGGATTCCCTAGCGAGGAGACTTATTTGATTGTTTTCTATGTTGGGACAGCAATTTTTGGGGAGCACTATACTCTGGAGAATGATAGATGGGGCCCACCATACACTGGAACATTCCAAAGGTGGACATCAGACACTGGAGCAGCATTTACAGGGCCCATTATACACTAGAGCAGTAGAAATGGGGCCCATTATGTTTGGAGCATTATTTGGGCCCATAAGACAGTGGAGCTTCATCCATGGGGACCAACATATACTGTAGCATTATGTGGAGCTCATCATATACTGTTTCAAACATTATATGGGACCAATGATTTTGTATGGAGAAATAGATGGGCCTCGTCATGAGATGTAAAAAGTGAGGTATTTTTCATTGTACTATACCGCTATTTCTCTGCCATATCGGAGCATGATGAGTTGTGGTATGTGTTAAAGGGGCGCTCTTTCGCCCAGGGCACATGAAAACCTGCAGCCAGCCCTCCCCCCCACAAATTTAGCCAAATAACCCCCATTTTTCAGTGCGTAACTTGTATTATGAAGTTAATTAAGGTTGACAAGCTTAAGTAAGAAGAATTGATGCTTTTGGCATTCAAATGGGCACTGTAGGTGTGTTTCCTGTCCTCCTCTCACTGCCGACTTTTATTCCCCATTGACTTACATTGGGTTTCGTGTTTCGGGACGACCAGGACTTTTCCCTATAATCGGACGATCTTGCTCGACCCGACTTTTGGAAAAGTCGGGTTTCACAAAACGAAACGCGACCCTAAAAAAGCAAAAGTCGCTCAACTCTACAAACGACCACTGGTACACCCTCTGCTCGCCCCTTACCTTAGAGGTCCTTGACACTGCCGCTGGTGGCCCCTCACCTTAGGGGCCTCCTCTTTACTCTGCTGATCTTCCTACTGCTGCAGCAGCTCTTGCTGCTGCCGCTGGAACTGCAGCGCCTCTTGCTGCTGCTGCCACTGCAACTGTCACGCCTCTTGGTGCTGCAGCATCTCTTGCTGCTGCCACTGGAACTGTGGTGCATCTTGTTCCTGCTGCTGCCGGAGGACCATGTGTTCCAAAAGCACCTCCATTTTCCAGCAGGCTTGAGCTGTAGCAATGACGGTTTGCTCACGGATATGCATCACACTTTGGGGTATGCCCCAGTTCACACTGCCAACATTCTTTCCAACACCTGTAGTGCAGCAGTAGAACACTTATGTAGTGATGAGGCAGTGATCCAGCAAAGTTCCAAAACAAAAAGTTTCTTTAATATGTTTACTTCACAGCATTAAATGTCTAAATCACAAAAACACAGCATTAATGTTCAACTCACAGCTCTACATAGTAAACGACATCCTCTGGATCGCAGCTGGGAACCATATCCTCCAGATTACAGTCCCTAAATATGCCGGTCTGCCCCCCACCATGGGCGACTGCACCGCAGTGTATGCTGCAGGTGCAAGGAGTTTGCTCTGCTGGGCTCTGTGTTACTCTCACACAGAGCAGAACTTTTGCAGAGCTGTCTGCTTTGCTTGCTGCAAACTCCACTCTGATACTGGCACACCCAAACCCTTTACTGCAGGGATTTTAAACTGATAAACTGAAATCTGTGGCTTAGGCCACCTGTTTGACCTGGCCTGGAGGAAACAGACTGGCCCCACGTGCTTCCTGTAGTCCATTTCCCTGGCCAGATAGCTTGACCAGGTCCACGCTTACTTTTATCTTGCCCTGTGACTCACAAGCATCCTGCTGTGACCACAAGGCACTCCAGCGGGTATAGTAGGGCTCTGTGCGCATCCTGGGGGGAACACACTTAATACAGTTTTTGCTACAGGTCCAAGCTTTACCTCCTTTTACCTTCTATTTTATACTGAGGAACACAACGATAACGTTATATGCTTGATCAAATGTACACTTAGTAGGAGCAGAGGATCATCACTGCGCTGCCCCAAGATGAATTCCAGGAATAGTTCAACGTGGTTTATTCAACGTGTTTCAGGGTTCAGGCGACCCCTTCTTCAGGACATACAGAATATCAAATAGAAAAGAAAAAAATTCAAAAAATGAAATAAAAAAAGAAGAAAAGGGGCCGACTTCTCCTAGGAGAGAGAGTTTGATCCCAGCATTTCTCTCCTAGTGAGCATGTATTTAAACCCTGTATTTCTCTGTACTTCTCTGATTCCTGTATATTGTAAGTGGTATGTCCTGACGAAGGGGTCGCCTGAACCCTGAAACGCGTTGAATATACCACGTTGAACTGTACTAGTCCTGGAATTCTTCTTGCGGCAGCACGGTGATGATCCTCTCCTTCTACTAAGTGTATACTTCTACCAGGTCCTGCACTGACCTGTGGATCTGCAGCAGCCGCCATTATTATATGTCTTTTTATCGTCCTCACCAGGTCAGTAGTTCTCTTGGTGGGTGTACCCTATGTAATGTGAGATAAGACCCTATTGCGCTTTTGTGTCTCCTATCTTCTATGCCTGATCAAATGACATATTATGAAAATATTTTGCTGCTGGGGAAATTTGGTGTCTACAAATATTAACTATGTACTTTATAGACCTAAATTGTTACATTTATGTCATGCATGAAAGGGAGAAATATCACTTGTCTCTGAGTTTTCATGCCACAGTAAAGATTAAATAGTAATGCAATAGTTCGTTAAAGGTTTAATCTGTGTAACAGTAGCTGTAGGTGGTAATTTCTTTTTATATGTCCATTTACTGATATTCAGTTTATATATGGTAAATCTGTGTAACCCTTGCGGAGTGAACATTCGAAAATGGCTGCATTAGCTGGCTTATTTCCAGCTCAGGTCATTTATAAATTCTCACATATCTCTGACTATTATTAAGGATGAACTGACTCCGTTTGAAACCTTAATCACTCAAATAGGTCCTTGTACTAAGCTTCGATCTTGTATATACAAAGCAGCACAAACCGACACCTGCACTGACCCCCTACCCTTTACTGGGGCTTAGGAGAAGGAATTGGGTAGTCAAATTTCATTGGAGGATTGGCAAAAAGCATTTATTCTCCCACAAATTACCATATATACTTGAGTATAAGCTGAGATTTTCAGCACATTTTTTTTGTGCTGAAAACGACCCCCTCGGCTTATACTCGAGTGAGGATCCAGAAGATGGAGGGGGAGCTGCAGAGGTGGAGCAGCAGGTCACAGGAGGCAGGATCCGGCTGCTGCGGCTAAAGCTTCTGCCGCTACTAAAGAGAAATGAATATTCACTGCACTGGCAGTGAATATTCATTTCTCTGTAACAGCTCACAGAGTGTTAGCCACAGCAGCCGGCTCCTGCAGCCACCTGTGCCTGCTACTTAAGAGAAATGAATAGTCACCTCTCTTCAATCCCATGGGCGCCCGTAAGCTGACACTGTGCGCGCTACTTTATAGCAATGAATACTCTGCCCTCCACGCATATAGTTCCAGCGTGAGGAGCGGTGAGTATTCTTACAGCTGTGCTCTGCTTGTGAGCAGCGCATAACACCCCTGCCATGTGCTGCTTTCAAGCATAAAGCAGCTGCTGGCACCAGAACAAGACACTGCAAGGGAGCGCAAGAAATTAAGCATATTGGTTTATCTTTTATGTTTTTTGATGGGGGCCATACATACAAGGATAAGGATTGGGCCATGCATACAAGGATAGGGATGGGGCCATGCATACAAGGATAGGGATCAGGCCATGCATATAAGGATAGGGATGAAGCCATGCATTCAAGGATATGGATGGGGCCATGCATATATGGATAGGGATGAGGAGCCATGCATACAAGGATAGGGATGGGGCCATGCATACAAGGTTAGGGATGAGGAGCCATGCATACAAGGATAGGGATTGAGGCCAATCATACCAGGATAGTGATGGAGCCATGCATACAAGGATAGGAATGGGGCCGTGTATACAAGGATAATGATGGAGCCATGCATACAAGGATAGGGATGAGGAGCCATGCATACAAGGATAGGGATGAGGAGCCATGCATACAAGGATAGGGATGAGGAGCCATGTGCACAAGGATAGGGATGGGGCTGTGCATACAACGATAGGGATGGAGACATGCATAAAATGATAGGCATGGGGGCCATGCATATAAGCACAGGGATGAGGAGCCATGCAGACAAGTGGAGGGATGGGGCCGTGTATACAAGGATAGTGATGAAGCTGTGCATACAAGGATGGGGATGAGGAGCCATGCATACAAGGATAGGGATGAGGAGCCATGCATGCAAGGATTGGGATGAGGAGCAATGCATACAAGGATATGGATGAGGAGCCATGCATACATGGATATGGATGGGGATGTGCATACAAGAATAGGGATAGTGCCATGCATGCAAGGATAGGGATGGGGCCATGCATACAAGGATAGGGATGGACCCGTGTATACAAGGATAGGGATGGAGCAGTGCATACGAGGATAGTGATGGGGCGAGGCATATAAGCATAGGGATGAGGAGCCATGCACACAAGGGTAAAGATGAGGGCCATGCAATCAAGGATAGGGATGAGAAGCCATGCATAACGGGATGGGACCATGCATACAAGGATAGGGATGAGGAGAAATGCATGCAAGTATAGGGATGAGGGGCTTTGCATACAAGGATAGGGATGGGGCCATGCATCCAAGGATATGGATGAGGAGCCATGCATACAAGGATAGGGATGAGGTGTCATGCATACAAGGATAGGGATGAGGAGCCATGCATACAAGGATAGAGATGGGGCCAATCATACCAGGATAGGGATGTTGCCATGCATACAAGGATAGGGATGAGGCCATGCATACAAGGATAGGGATGGGGCCATGTATACAAGGATAGGGATGGGGCCATGTATACAAGGATAGTGATGGAGCCATGCATACAAGGATAGTGATGGAGCCATGCATACAATGATAGGGATGGGGGCCATGCATATAAGCATAGGGAAGAGGAGCCATGCAGACAAGGGTAGGGATGGGGCCATGTATACAAGGATAGTGATGAAGCCATGCATGCAAGGATAGGGATGATGAGCCATGTATGCAAGGATAGGGATGATGAGCCATGTATACAAGGATAGGGATGAGGAGCCATGCATACAAGGATAGGGATGAGGAGCCATGAATACAAGGATATGGATGGCGCCGTGTATACAAGGATAGTGATGGAGCCATGCATACAAGGATAGTGATGGGGGCCAGGCATATAAGCATAGGGATGAGGAGCCATGCAATCAAGGAGAGAGATGAGGAGCCATACATAACAGGATAGGGATGGGACCATGCATACAAGGATAGGGATTAGGAGCCATGCATGCAAGGATAGGGATGAGGAGCCATGCATACAAGGATAGGGATGGGGACATGCATACAAGGATAGGGATGGGGAGCCATGTATACAAGGATAGGGATGAGGTGCCATGCATACAAGGATAGGGATGAGGAGCCATGCATGCAAGGAAAGGGATGAGGAGCCATGCATGCAAGGATAGGGATGAGGAGCCATGCATACAAGGATAGGGATGGGGACATACATACAAGGATATGGATGAGGAGCCATGCATACAAGGATAGGGATGAGGTGCCATGCATACAAGGATAGGGATGAGGAGCCATGTATACAATGGTGTCATGCATGCAAGGATAGGTATTGGGCCATGCATACAAGGACAGAGATGGTGCCGTGTATGCAAGATAGTGATGGGGCCGTGCATACAAGGATAGTGATGGGGGCCAGGCATATAAGCATAGGGATGAGGAGCCATGTAGACAAGGGTAAAGATGAGGAGCCATGCAATCAAGGATAGGGATGAGGAGCCATGCATGTAAGGATAGGGATGAGGAGCCATGCATACAAGGATAGGGAAGAGGAGCCATGCATACAAAGATAGGGATGGAGTTCTGCATACAGGGATAGGGATGGTGCCGTGCATACAAGGATAGGGATGGTGCTATGCATACAAGGATAGGGATGGGACCATGTATACAAGGATAGTGATGGAGCCGTGCATACAAGGATAGAGATGTGGCTGTGTATGCAAGGATAGTGATGGAGCCATGCATGCAAGGATAGGGATGAGAAGCGATGCATGCAAGGGTAGAAATGAGGAACCATGCAGACAAGGATAAGGATGAGGAGCCATGCTTATGTAAGGGATGTACCAGGACCATGTAAATACTCCCTTTGTTTATATTTGTATAAATGTATATTATGCCCTTGCACTTCTTGCTCATTCCGGTTCCCTGTATCATAGTGTATATTTATGTATAAGGGAATGTTTTACCTGTGACTACTGCTTTTGTGTATGGTTCTGCTTTGTATAAGATGTTCATAGAGAACGTGTAGTACTCAAATTAGGCACTAGATGGGGTACATTATAATTTCAGATATAGCACTGTAAATAGTTAATATAGGAGGGGTCACTATGGTTAAGACAGGAGGACTTCCTGATTATAGTCAGGCAGGACCAGGGTGCCTATTAAGATTGGGTGGGCTCTGTAGCCCAGACAACATGGTGATGATGCAACGTTAGAAGCAGGAGCCCAGCCATCCACAGCAGCAGGCTAGGACAGCAGCAGACTACAACAGGATTGGAACAGAGGCTAAAGACAGAGACACTGCCAATACGGGGACGCAGGTGGCGCCATAATGTGGCAACTTATTGCAAGAGCTTATGCCCTCAGATCCTAGGCGAAATGGCTGAGGGAACTCCCAGATGCAATAAGTTTGGACCGGGAGGATGCTGCATCACTGCAAGAGACAGTACAGAAGGGCAGGTCACTCACCAAGTGGCAGCTGACTTTGGAGGCTGATGCCCTCATGTCAGAGGTGAAATAGACTAGGGAACGTCTAACCGTAGCCGAGCTGAACAGGGAGGACGCTGAGGAACCGCATGTTACGGTCCGACCCGGGTACGTGCTGCGTGACAGAGAGAGAAGTGCAGGGAAAGAGGAAGAAATGTGCAATGTGGAACCTGTTAATACTGTGAAGAATATGGATGTGCGGCATTAAGAAACCAATAAAGTTGTTCATTTGAAAGTTTAAATGGACTGTGTCTCTATTTATGCGGAACCGTCTATAGGGTGCCTTCAACAATGCAGAGAGGACCCTGACAGTGCAGAAAGTGAAGTCAGAGGTATGCAGAGTAATGGATATTGTTTTCATGTGATGGGAGGTCAGGGCGCACCTGAACCGTTAATCTTGGCCATGACTACGGCCCTGGCCCTCCCTTACATATATAAGGATAGGGATGGGGCTGTGCATACAAGGATAGGGATGAGGGGACAATGCATACCAGGCTTATACTTGAGTCAATAAGTTTTCCCAGTTTTTTGTGGTAAACTTTGGTGCCTCGGATTATACTCAGGTTGGCCTATACTCTAGTATATATGGTACCTGTTACTTACTTGCTATGCTCAGGAGAAAAACTGGAAGATTTTATCTATGATCTTCCCCTTTGTGTTGGACTTTTTCTGGCGGTGCAGCCGGGTCCATGTTACATACTTTCTATGGTGGGAATGCTCATTGGTTTGTGGGTTATGGAATTCAATTTTCTCACAGCATAATGGTCTCACTGGTAGCAGAGTCACATCCTGCCTCAAATAGGTCTACTTTCCATTACTCCGGGTTCAGTCTCAAAGGCAAAAAAAGATTCTTAGGATCTTTCTAAAAGCTGTTAAGTCAATATTCCATGTCACTGGAAATCCACAAAAACTCCCACTTTGGGTAGAAGTTAACAATATTATGAAAATGGAAAACATGACTGCACATGATAACAATCGCCTCAAAGCTTTTCATCGCCAATGGACTTGTTGGACATTTATCAGTGAGGGGAATGACCTGGCAATCTGGTTGTCAGAAAATAATGCTAAAACCGCTTTTTGTGGTAGATGTGGTCTCCTCTGAAGTGCTGTTTTCAATAAGTCGTGTTTTTTGTTTGTTTTTTGTCCCCCCCACTCCAACTTCCTTTTTCTTCCCATTCACCTTGTTTGATTTGGCAAGATTGATTTTTCGAATTATGGTGGAAAATAAGTATTTGATCACTAACAAAAAGTTCATCTCAATATTTTGTTATATATCCTTTGCTGGCAATGACAGAGGTCAAATGTTTTCTGTAAGTCTTCACAAGGTTGGTATGTGGGCCCATTCCTCCATGCAGATCTCCTCTAGAGCAGTGATGTTTTGGGCCTGTCGCTGGGCAACACGGATTTTCAAATCATTCCAAAGGTTTTCTATGGGGTTGAGATCTGGAGACTGGCTAGGCCACTCCAGGACCTTCATATGCTTCTTACGAAGCCATTCCTTTGTTGCCCTGTAAGTGTGTTGGGATCATCATCATGCTGAAAGACCCATCCATGTTTCATCTTCAATGCCCTTGCTGATAGAAGGAGGTTTGCACTCAAAATCTTACGATACATGGCCACATTCATTCTTTCATGTACTCGGATCAGTCATCGTGGTCTTGCAGAGAAACAGCCCCAAAGCATGATGTTGCCACCCCCATGCTTCACAGTAGGTATGGTGTTCTTTGGATGCAACTCAGCATTTTGTCTCCTCCAAACACAACAATTTTTTATTACTACTAAACAGTTATACTTTGGTTTCATCAGATGTTCCCCCCAATACTCTTCTGGATAATCCAAATGCTCTCTACAAAACTTCAGACGGTCCCGGACATGTACTGGCTTAAGCAGGGAGACACGTCTGGCACTGCAGGATTTGAGTCCCTGGCAGCTTAGTGTGTTACTGATGGTAGCCTTTGTTACGGTGGTCCCAGCTCTATGCAGGTCATTCACTAGGTCCACCATATGGTTCTGGGATTTTTGCTCACCTTTCTTGTGATCATTTTGACCCCACTGGGTGAGATCTTGTGTGGAGCCGCAGATTGAGGGAGATTATCAGTGATCTTGTATGTCTTCCATTTTTTTATTATTGCTCCCACAGTTGATTTCATCACACCAAACTGCTTGCCTATTGTAGATTCAGTCTTTCCAGCCTAGTGCAGTACAATTTTGTTTCTGGTGTTCTTCGACAACTCTTTGGTCTTCACGACAGTGGAGTTTGAAGCGTGACTGTTTGAGGTTGTGGACAGGTGTCTTTTATATTGACAACAAGTTCAAACAGATGCCATTAATACAGGTAATGAGTGGAGGACAGAGGAGCCTCTTAAAGAAGAAGTTACAGGTCTGTGAGAGCCAGAAATCTTGCATGTTTTTAGGTGATCAAATACTTATTTTCCACCATAATTTGAAAAATAAATCTTGCCAAGTCAGACAGGGTGATTTTCTGGATTTGTTTTCTCATTTTGACTCTCAAAGCTGTGGTCTACCTATAGTGTCAATTACAGGCCTATTTCATCTTTTTAGGAGAACTTGCACAATTGGTGACTGACTAAATATTTTTTCCCCACTGTATATATATGTGTGTGGCTATATATATGTATCTTACATAGTCTCCTTTATTATGTATATTGCTGTCCTTTATTACACAGTGCCTTTGTTAAGAAAAATAACAAGAATTATGTAAGGGACAGCGGTGATGCTAGTCACAACTCATGGACAAGCCATGAGTCAGCAAAGTCAGAGATTTCGGGGTCAATTCCAAAAGAGCATATAGTAAACCAAGGGAAAATACAAAGTCGTAAGTCAGGTCACATGCCAGAGTCAGAAAACCAGAGAAATAGCGGATAAGCAAAGGGGCAATAACAAACATGTAGTCAGAACACGGTCTAAAGGTCAGCAGCAGAATATCAGATGCAAAGGGGTAATAACAAACGGGTAGTCAGAACATGGTCCAAAGGTCAGCAGCAGAAGATCAGAACTTTCAGCACAGGGATCAGGCGAACACACACCAGAGAGCACAAGCTTAGAACAAGATTTTGACTGGCAGTGATCTGGGCCAGACAGCTCAGCTAAATAGTAGGGCTATTATCAAGAGCAGGAAACACCTGTGGAAATCTCTGCACCTCCCAGTCAGATAGGTCAACCGAGCTGTCAATCAAAGCATTCCCCAGCACAGGATATAATGGTAAGATGACAGAGCTGTCCATCACTGAGTCCCAGACACTCTGAGCAGAGGAATCATGATAGTACCCCCTCTTCAAGGGGGGGCACAGGACCCCCGGGTTTCCCAGGAAACCTACGATGAAAAGCTCTCACCAAACGATCAGTCTTTACTGAATGAGCTGGTACCCAGGATCTCTCCTTGGGTCCGTATCCACTCCACTTTACAAGATATTGGAGGGAATTTCGGACCCTCCGAAAATCCACAATCCTCTGCACCTCGTACTCCAATCCTCCATCAACAAAGACTGGAGGAGGAGGGGAAGAGACAGACAACACAGAAGGAAGAAACATCTTTACCAGGGATTTGTGAAAAACATTGTGGACACGAAGGGACTGCAGAAGCTTTAATCTAAAGGCAACTGAATTTACTACCTCCCGAATCTCGGACCCAACTTTGCCGAAGATACTTTTAGCCTTATATTTTTGGACGATCACCAAACTTTATCCCCAACTTTGAAAGTGGAACCCACCAAATGTTTCCTACCAGTCTTACGTTTTTGCCGAAACTGAGCCACTTCAATATTACTCTGAACCTGCCTCTAAACATCCCCAAGTTTCTGAATGGTCACCTCCAATCCAGGGCATCCAGAAGTAATCCTAGAGAATTCACCAAAATGAGGATTAAAACCATAATTACAAAAGAAAGGAGAGGTTCCAGTGGACTGATTTACCCAACTGCTAAAGTGAAATCAGCAAGAGGCATAAATGAGGACCCGTCCTCTTGCTGAGCCGCCACAAAACATCTTAAAATTTTTTATAGCAATTGATTCATCCTCTCTGTCTGACTGTTTGTTTCAGGGTGATAAGAAGAGGAAAATGACAAATCAATCCCTAACTTCCTACAAAACGTCCTCCAGAATTTAGAAACAAATTGCACCCTGCTATCAGATACAATGTTTAAAGGAATGCCATGCAATCTCACCATATAATTGATAAATAACCTGCAAAGTGTTTCAACATTAGGTAACCCAGATTACAGAACAAAGTGAGCTTTTTTACTGAATCTGTCAACCACCAGCCAAATAACCGTTTTTCCACCAGATAAAGGCAAATCTGTAATGAAGTCCATGGACAAATGAGATCATGGTCATTCTGGAATAGGCAACGGAGCCAGCCAGTTATGACAGACTTTAGCGTGTGTGCAAATCTCACAAGCGGATACAAATTCCCTAATATCGTTAAGCATGGATGGCCACCAAAAGAGTCTAGCAACAGCTTTCTGTGTAGCAGTGACACTCGGGTGACTGCTTAACCCCTTTCTGCCATTAGACACACTATCCCATCCATGTGACCTGGGACTTAGCTCCCATGGATGGAATAGTACGTCATAGCCGATTTTCACAGCTGACATCTGGCACTAAGCGCCAGGAGAGGTCACAGACCGCTCCTGCCACTTTAACCCCCAGAACACTGCGATCATACAGCCCCTCTGCCTTTGGATCAGGACTGATCGCGGCCATGGAGACCTGATGTTGTCATGATGACATCCGAGTCTCCATAGTTGAGAAACATCCTGTCATGCGCAGTGCATGTCAGTAAGTCTCTCAGGTTAGTGTATAGAAACTGCAGCGCTGACAAATTCTACAGCATGCAGATCTATAGCATGCTATAGAAGCGATCAGCCTGCACAAAATGAGTGTCCCATAGTGGGACAAAGTGTAAAACTTAGAATGAAATAAAAAAAAAAATAATTGTAAAAATATTAAAAAATAAATAAATAATAAAAAAATTATATTTATTTGATCACTAAATAAATATTTGAATGTAAACAATATATCTAAACAATAAAAGTACAAATATTTGGTATCACCGCATCCATAACGACCTGACTTACAAAGCTGTCCCACTAGTTTACCCCTTCAGTGAACCCCATAAAAAAGGGCAAAAAACAATGCTTTATCATCATACCATCGAGCAAACAGTGGAATAACACGCGATCAAAAACACGTATATAAATAAACATGGTACCGCTGAAAATATCATCTTGTCCCACAAAAAATGATACAGCGTCATCAGCAAAAAAACAGATTTTATTATATAAAAGTGCCAAAACATAAAAAAATTATAAATGAGGTATCGCTGTAATCATACTGACCTGAAGAATAAAAGTGCCTTATCAATTTTATCACATGTGGAATGGTGTAAATGCCCCCCCCAAAATAAATTCATGAATTGCTGGGTTTTGTTCATTCAGTTTCCCAAAAATCGGAATAAAAAGTGATAAAAAAAAAGTAATGTGCCCAAAATGTCCCATTAAAAACGTCAACACGTCCCACAAAAACAAGACCACACATTACTCTGTGGGCCAAAATATGGAAAAATTATAGCCCTCAAAATGTGGTGATGCAAACCCCCCTTTATCACCCCCTTAGTTATGGAAAAATAATAAAATTAAAAAAATGTATTTATTTCCATTTTACCATTAGGGTTAGGGCTAAAGTTAGGGTTGGGGCTAAAGTTAGGGTTAGGGCTGGGGCTAAAGTTTGGGTTAGGGTTGGGGCTAAATTTAGGATTACGGTTACGATTGGGATTCGGGTTAGGGTTGGAATTAGGGTTAGGGCTGTGTTAGGGTTAGGTTTGTGGTTAGGGTTATGGTTAGGGTTGGCATTAAGGTTAGGGGTGTGTTGGGGATAGAGTTGGGTATAGAATTGGGGGTTTCCACTGTTTAGGCTCATCAGGGGCTCTCCAGACGAGACATGGCGTCTGATCTACATTCCAGCCAATTCTGCGTTGAAAAAGTCAAACGGTGCTACTTCCCTTCCGAGCTCTGCCATGCGCCCAAAAAGTGATTTACCCTCACATATGGGGTATCAGCATACTCAAAACAAATTGCACAACAACTTCTGGGGTCCAATTTCTCCTGTTACCCTTGGAAAAATAAAAAATTGGGTGCAAAAATCATTTTTGTGAAAAAAAATATTTTTTTATTTTTACAGCTCTACATTATAAACTTCTGTGAAGCACTTGGGGTTTCAAAGTGCTCACCACACATCTAGATAAGTTCCTTAGGGGTCTGCTTTCCAAAATGATGTCAATTGTGGTGGTTTCCACTGTTTAGGCACATTAGGGGCATTCCAAAAGCTACATGGCCTCCGATCTCAATTCCAGCCAATTTTCCATTGAAAAGTCAAACGGCGCTCCATCCCTTCTGAGCTCTGCCATGCACCCAAACAGTAGTTTACCTGCATATATGGGGTATCAGCGTACTCAGGACAAATTGTACAACTTTTGGGTCCAATTTCTCCTGTTATCCTTGGTAAAATAAAACAAATTGGATCTGAAGTAATTTTTTTGTGAAAAAAAGTTAAATGTTCATTTTTTTGCTAAACATTCCAAAAATTCCTGTGAAGCACCTGAAGGGTTAATAAACTTCTTGAATGTGGTTTTGAGCACCTTGAGGCGTGCAGTTTTTAGAACGGTGTCACTTTTGGGTATTTTCTATCATATAGACCCCTCAAAGTGATATCAAATGTGATGTGGTCCCTAAAAAAAAAATGTAGTTGTAAAAATGAGATATCGCTGGTCAACTTTTAACCCTTATAACTTCCTAACAAGAAAAAATATTGGTTTCAAAATTGTGCTGAAGTAAAGTAAACATGTGCGGAATGTTACTTATTAAGTATTTTGTGTGACATATCTCTGTAATTTAAGGGCATGAAAATTCAAAGTAGGAAAATTGCAAAATTTTCAACATTTTTGCAAAATTTCCATTTTTTTTCACAAATAAACACAAATCATATCAAAGAAATTTTACCGCTATCCTGAAGTACAACGTTGAAACACCATATCATCCTCAGGGAAATGGGACCTATGAGCGATTTAACCACAACTTGATTCAGATGCTAAGGACCCTAGAAGATGATAGGAAAGCTAGGTGGCCAGAATATGTCTCTGAACTCGTGTGGATCTTTAATAACCGAGTCCATCAAATCACAGGTCACACGCCTTACTCCTTGTTGTTTGGCCGAACAGGGAAAGAAGTCACAGAGCTGGAACTGGATCCAGGAGAGGACTATACACAGACGGGGGGTCTACCTTGGCCCGAGAACATCGTCACCATCTACAGACCTTACATTGTCTGTTTCAGACACGGCTCCGGGAGCTGCAGCACTCTGAGAAGCTTCCTCTCCGTGGACAGATCTTCAGGTTGGTGATCGGGTGTTGGTGCGGGAGAAACGTCCTTGTCACAAGCTGGAAAATCGGTGGGAGAGTAGGCCATACAGAGTGAAGCACTAGATTTTTCCAGAAGGACTAGAGAATGCTCCCACAGGAATATGCTCCAGCCATGCCTCTGTGAAGATCCCATGCAGAGGGAAGAAGCCCCTAAATTTCCTGAGGAGGTGCCTCCTGTGGCTGTGGAGGATGAAGAAGAGGAAAGTTTCCAACAATCATCAGAAGATATGTCTGCTGATTAGGGTCCTGAGGCCCCCAAAAAAATGTTATGGCGGGTGCAGAATTGGCTTTATCTCCACAAGAAGGCTCCACTATTCCTTCCAATCTACGTCGCTCTGAATGAACAACAACTGGAAGCCCCCCATTCGGTACAATCAGGATCAGTTTATTTGGCGGCAAACCGATAAACCTGTAAAATGACTTTCTAGTTATGCTCAGATGCCTTGCCCATGGAACGGCGAGTTAAAAGAGAGGGGGGTGTAAGAAGAGGAGTCGAGACGGAGTCAGAGGTGTGCGGTGCCCTTTAAGGCCGGAACTATCGGGGCTGTCACCACTGTTGGCGGGGGAGGTTTCCTCTGAAAGGGAGAGACCTGTCAGACAGCAGGGGGCGCGGGGTATATAAGGAGACCTGAGCGCAGGAATGGGTTAGACTTAGTAGGAAGGCAACAAGAAACTGTTGACTCCCTCTCCGCTGCTTGCGCTGACAACTCCACTTTTCCCATACCTCAGTGTGCTGACCTTAAGACTTCCCATGATACTATTAAGTTGCCATCCATTCCCGCACTGTTGGATACCCCTAATTTACCTGAGATACAGGACAAACTGCTTAGAGACCGCGGGCTGTTGCTGCTTGTCCATGTGCTCAAGACCCGTGTCCGGCGGCATTTCTGAGGAATCCACATAAAGCACCCAAATCAAGCAGAACTGAATCCATCAGCACTGTCGGAGATTTTCCAGCCTTTCCCCTGCCAGAACTGCAACCGATAAGTTGTCTTGTTTTTGTATATTCTTTTCCTGATTGTCGTTACCTCCCTGCATGAAGTACTACTTGTTATTGCTTGTTCAGTAAATCCTTGTTAACCCCTTCTCTGTCTCCGGTTACTCACTGCATCCCATGAACTGTTTATCCCTTACAATATGTCACCCAAAATACTTAATATGTATCATTTACCACATGTTTACTTTACATCAGCACAATTTTGGAACCAATTTTTTTTGTTAGGAAGTTATAAGTGTTAAACATTGACCAGCAATTTCTCATTTTTACAACAAAATTTACAAAACCATTTTTTTAGGGACTACATCACATTTGAAGTCACTTTGAGGGGTCTATATGATAGAAAATATCCAAAAGTGATACTATTCTGAAAACCCTAAAAAACTGCACCCCTCAAGGTGCTCAAAACCACATTCAAGAAGTTAATTAACCCTTCAGGTGCTTCACAGGAATTTTTGGAATGTTTAAAAAAAAAAAAATAAGCATTTAACTTTTTTTCACAAAAAAAATTACTTCAGATCTAATTTTTTTTATTTTACCAAGGGGTAACAGGAGAAAGTGGACCCAAAAGTTATTTTACAATTTGTCCTGAGTACACTGATACCCCATATATGCAGGTAAACCATTGTTTGGGCGCATGGCAGAGCTCAGAAAGGAAGGAGCGCCATTTGACTTTTCAATGCAAAATTTGTTAGAATTGAGATTGGACAACATGTCGCATTTGGAGAGCTCCTGATGTGCCTAAACAGTGGAAACCCCCAGAAGTGACACCATTTTGAAAAGTAGACCCCCTAGGGTACTTATCTAGATGTGTAGTGAGCACTTTGAACCCCCAAGTGCTTCACAGAAGTTTATAATGTAGAGCCATAAAAATAAAAAATCATATTTTTTTCACAAAAAGATGACCTTTTTGCCCCAATTTTTTATTTTTCCCAGGCTAACAGGAGAAATTCGACACCAAATGTTGTGCAATTTATCCTGAGTATGCTGATACCCTAACCCTAATCCCAACCCTAACCCTAGTCCTAACTTTAGCCCCAACCCTAACACTAACTTTAGCCCCAATCCTAACCCTAACTTTAGCCCCAACCATCACCTTAACTTTAGCCCCAACCCTAACCCTAACTTTAGCCCCAACCCTAACCCTAACTTTAGCCCCAAACCAACCCTAACTTTAGCCCCAACCCTAACTATAGCCCCAACCCTAACTTTAGCCCCAACCCTAAACCCAACCTTAACCCTAATGAGAAAATGGAAATAAATACTTTTTTTAAAATTTTATTACACTGTGTGCAGAATTATTAGGCAAGTTGTATTTGAGAGGATTCTTTTTTATTATTGAACAACAACTATGTTCTCCATCAACCCAAAAGACTCATAAATATCAAAGCTTAATATTTTTGGACGTTGGGAGGATATCTGTTTATGCAGGAAACTATTACTGTGCAGATTTATTAGGCAACGTAATAAAAACAAATTTATACCCATCTCACTTGTTTATTTTCACCAGGTAAACCAATATAACAACACAAAATTTAGAAATAAACATTTCTGACATTTACAAAAAAAAAAAATCAGCAACCAATATAGCCACCTTTCTTTACGATGACACTCAAAAGCCTTCCATCCATAGATTCTGTCGGTTGCTTGATCTGTTTACGATCAACATTGCGTGTAGCAGCCACCACAGCCTCCCAGACACTGTTCCGAGAGGTGTACTGTTTTCACTCCCTGTAGATCTCACATTTTATGAGGGACCACAGGTTCTCTATGGGGTTCAGATCAGGTGAACAAGAGGGCTATGCCATTATTTTTTCTTCTTTTAGACCTTTACTGGCCAGCCACGCTGTGGAGTATTTGGATGCATGTGATGGAGCATTGTCCTGCATGAAAATCATGTTTTTCTTGAATGATACTGACTACTTCCTGTACCACTACTTGAAGTAGGTGTCTTCCAGAAACTGGCAGTAGGTCTGGGAGTTGAGTTTAACTCCATCCTCAACCCGAAAAAGGTCCCACAAGTTTATCTTTGATGATACAGCCCATACCAGTACCCCACCTCCACCTTGCTGGCGTCAGAGTCGGAGTGGAGCTCTCTGCCTCGGGCCCATCCATCTGGCTCATCAAGAGTCTCATTTCATCATTTTTATTCCAATTTTTGGGAGGCAGAATGAACAAAAACCAGCAATTCATGATGGGACATCTGACCTTGGACATCCTCCATTTGCATGTGGTGAGACCTTTCCTTTTCACATAATGTTTATGGATTTGTTATTTTGATGTCTTCTCTATATGCATGAATAGGCATATTCCTTGATAACCTGTACAGGGTAGGGGTTTTCCTTATATATTCCCCTGATAAGGAAACTGTTCATTGTTTGTACCTTGTCTTTACTTGAATGGTTTAGACCAAGTATTCTTTAGTCCAATCTTTTCACATTTTTGGACTTGGAATAGCCACATGTATATATTGGGGGTGATCTGTTGCAGAGATTTATACAGACACTTTCCATTATGGTCTGTGGTATTTGATTCAGTGTGTTTTTATCTGCACTTTAATCTTTGGTAGCTTTTATTATATCCATTAAAGGTTATGTTTTATGATTTTTCTCTATTGCTGATTTGCTGCTGCGTATGACGTACTATCCCATCCATGGGCATTAAGGTACGTCATATGTCGTAAAGGTGTTAAACTCTTCAGCTGACACAATTAACCTCAGGAACGATATTTCCTGAACAGATAAATTTTTTCAATTTAGCAAACAAAGATTTTTCCCTGAGTTTCTGTAAAATAAATCAAGCGTGCTCATAGTGAGAATTCAGATCAGGTGAAAAAATTAGAATGTCATTCGAGTATACCACAATAAACCTTCCAATAATATCAGAAAAAAATGTAATTCATAAAGTTCTGAAAAACTGCAGATGCATTAGTTAACCCAAAAGGCATGAAAAGATTTTCAAATAAACCCTCCCATGTCATGTTAAAAATGCAGTTTTCCACTCATCACTCTACCGGATACGTATCAGATTATATTCCCCTCTAAGGTCAAGCTTAAAAAAACAGGCCCTGTAAGCTGATTATATAGGTCTGTGATAAGTGGAAGCGGATAAGTATTCTAAGGCTGGTTTCACATTAGCGCTTTTTAAGCGCACGCACGGCCGGGGGTAGCTCCGCCCCCGAGCCGACTCTCTGCCCGGCGTGCCCGCCCCTTGCTTGTAGCGCCGCCTACTAGCGGACAGCGGCGCCTGCGATCGGCGCACCCTATCTTTAGCATAGGGTGCGCAGATCGCGCCAAAATCGAACTTTTCGGATTTTGGCGCGCACGGCGCACCGTCAAAAGTGCGCAGCGCAGGTCAAAGCGCAACTAGCGCACGGCCTGCGCACGATCTGCTAATGTGAAAACAGCCTTAACCGTAATTTTGTTTAGTTCACAGAAATCGAGGCAAGGATGGTTGCCACCATCTTTCTTTTTCACAAAAAAGAATTCCGCAGCTATAGGTGAGGAGGAAAGACGGATATGACCCTTCCGTAAACTTTGATTTACATATTCTTTCATAGCAGTCCGTTCAGGTCCCAACAAATTAAACAGGTGAGCTTTAGTCTATTTGGCATTAGGAAAAAGATTTATAGCACAATCATAAGGACAATAGGGAGGTAGTATCTCAGCCTCTTTCTCCAAGAACACATCTCCGAAGTCTTTCAGGTAAGCCAGATTAGTGGAGCAAGTATGGGGTCTGTATGGGGTCTAAGGAAGTGTTTGTCATATGGCGGTTTATGAGATACACTGTAAATTATCTTTTAGATTTCATTGTTATCTATATTTGCACGATGTTTACCTTATTCTGGCCAGTATCTAAGATGGCCGCCACGGTGCGCGCATGGGCGGTAGACTCACAGTCTTGTGGGCATTCCTGAAGGCGTCATCACAGTCTGGGGTGGGTCAGTGATGTCAGGAGAACAGCGTTTTCTCCTTGTCCCTCCCGCAGACTGAGACAGCCGGACGTGACGCACCTGTAACCGGGGGTCCGCCTCTCATGCACCCTTTGGAGCAGCGGTAATTACGGCCAGCTGTGATGGATGTTTTTAAACCCTGTGCATCAAGCAGCAACACACACAAGCCCCCCGACAAAGCCCAGTGCGAAACGTGCGTTGGGGCTTGGGACCTGACATGCAGCTGATATATGCCCCACACGGGTAAGCATGGTCATTACAGCATTTCCCTCATTTTCTGCACTAGGCACTTTAACCCTTGCTATGCATGTCTCTTTGTGCCCTGCACAGTATTCATGGGATGGTACGTTGTTTTGCACCTTATTACTGTACTTAGAATTCAGATTGAATGTACTGTGGCACAATTTATTCAGTGAGTCATTGCTGTGCTGGGGATTTGTTGGTCACTTTATGGACCAAGGCATAATATGTCATTTATGCTGCTGTCAGTCTCCCTTTTGTGTCGCCTCCGCTACCTGATCATATTATTGTATTTTTAATACACCTCATTTTTTCATGTATATGTTTCAATAAAGAGTGTACATATTTTTTCACTATACTATTTGTTTGAGTTTGAATTTTGGGCATTATACTCCGGATATTCGATGTAGGATTATATAGCGGAGCAAATTTGTACAGAGCTAAGACATTTCTCATGAAAGTAGGAACTCCATTTAACAATATCCTTCCAAAACCAATCAATAACAGGATTAACGGTATGCAGCCATGGAAATCCCAACACCAACCCAGCAGATAAATTATCCAACACATAACAGGAGATGGTGTCAAAGTGAAGAGTTCCCACTCTAAGTGTGAGTTCCACCTTTACCAGCTGGACAGAGTTCTGAAGTAAATGTCCTGTCAATGGCGACAATTTGAATGTGTCTATTTAATCTAACTGACCCTAATCCTAATTTAAGAACCAGTCCAGAATCAGTGAAATTGAACCACAGTCAATTACAGCAAGAGTAGATAACCACAGGTTCTGAAAACAAAGGCAAAGTCCAAGATCACGCCAACGCCTCCTCTCCATGACCAGAGAGGGGGCTGCTCCAACCTCCATTGGTTCCATCACTGGCAAGCGAACAGGCGAGCAGGATGACTGAAATGCTTTGTCGTTCACCACTTCTATCACGAATTTGGCGATCCATTTGAATGGCCTCGGTCATGGCCTTTCCCACAGAACAGGCTGGAGAATACAAAGCAAGAACGTCCTTTAGAGTATCAGAAAGGCCAGAGTGAAACTGACACCTGAGAGCTGCATCAAGCCACAAAACCTCAGAGGAACATTGCCAGAACTCAGCGCTATAGTCCTTTGCAGTGTGGCCCCCTGTGTCAGGTTCATGAACTTAGCTTCTGCAACCTGGGCCCTGTCAGGTCCATCATAGATCACCCCTAAGGCATTAAAAAAGGCATCAATGAAATACCGCTCTGGGGCTAGTGGGGACAAAGAGAATGGCCGTCTGAGAACCCCATCATAGGAGCATGATTATTCCCATCCGATGGGACTCATTCCCTGAAGACCGGGGTCATAAAGTAAAAAATACATTGCAGCTCTCCTTAAACACCCTAAATTGATCTTTCTCCCCTGAAAATTTGCTGCTACTACAGGTTCAGGAAACACCAACTGCACGTCAGAAGGTACAGGAGTAATTGCTACAGTCGATGGTGGAGAGCTGTGGGAAGCAACCATAGTTCTAAAAATTTGACCCTGCAGCTGGGACTGTGAATATTCTAGTTTTTGGTGTTCCCTTGCCAGATCTTGAACTATCTGGGTCAGATTCACCACCTGATCACACATGAGTGCACAAATGGGATCCATTATTGGAGAAAAAAAATACTTTTGTGCCCAATCAAAATGTGACACTAGTCACAACCCACGGAAAGGCTGTGTGTCAGCGAAGTCAGACGTTCCAGGGTCAATACCAAAAGATAACAATAACAAATGGGTAGTCTGAGCATGGTCCAAAGGTCAGCAGCAGAATATCAGATGCAAAGGAGCAATAACAAATAGATAGTAAGAACGCATTCCAAAAGTCAGCAGCAGAAGATCAGAACTTACAGCACAGGGATCAGGTGAACACACACCATAGAGCACAAGCTTAGAACAAGCTTTTGACTGGCAGTAATCTGGGCCAGACAGCTCTCCTAAATAGGAGGGCAATTACCAAGAACAGGGAGCACCTGCGGAAATCCCTGTACCTCCCAGTCAGATAGATCAAGCGAGCTGTCAGTCAAAGCACTGACAGCTCAGCATGCCCCAGCACAGGATAGGATAAAAGCGCAATCCATCACTGAGTCCCAGATACTCTGAGCAGAGGAATTTTGACAACACCACTGTACATAACAGCAGAGGAAGCTATATAATAAGGGACCACCCTATACATAACTAAAGAGGATGGTACGTAAGGGACGGTGTTATACATAATAAAAGAGAAAACTATATAAATAAGGATGGCACTATACATAATAAGTGAGCACACTATATACTAAGGGACTGTGCTATACATAATAAGCGAATTGGATGAGAACAGAACATTCTCTGACTCTCACAGATCTCATTCTCAGAGTCATGATTTTCACGGATGCTTGATTGGACCTATAAAACTCTACGAGTCCGTGTGTCGTCCGATAAAAATATCTGGCAGCTCTTGGACATTTCACACAAATGTGAGAACGTAGCCTAAGGAATTTTACAGATAACATTATCACTCCATGTCACAGTGCAGATGCAGAATAATATTTAAATTAAGGCACTTACCATTGACCTGTTGTATGATTAGAATAGTTTTCTGCTGATTCTTCTCCATCTGGTCAGACTTTCATGTCAAAATCTCCCAGTCATGACTTGTCTTGTCACGATGATTATCGCAGAGCTAAAAATAACAAGGTCACATATATTGTATAAGGCTATGTGCACACGTATGCAGAAAATTTCTGCATATAAACCGGATTCCTTCCCAGAAACCGCGCATTTTTTTCTGCGCGTTTTTTGCACGTTTTTTTCACCGCAGTTTCAGACACATAGAACTAGCCAGAAATACGGAAAAATCCGCAACATTAACGAGCATGCTGCGTTTTTTACTGCAAAGCGGGTTTTTTTGCGGTAAAATACGCATCAATATGCTCAAAAAGTGCAAAATGCATAGAAATGAATGGGAAGCTTATTTTAAGTTTTTTTTGAGCGGATTTTTTGGCAAATCCACGCAAAAAAATGCGAAAAAAACGCTACGTGTGAACACAGCCTAAATACTTGTCTCCCCCCGCACTATGCCCCTGAATACAGAACTGTATGTACCCCACTATTGATATACTATTAGCTAATAGCCACGCACCAATCAAAATATAAAATGATAAGTAGCACTGTGCCCCCTCATTAACTATAATCTCTGCCGCTCAATAAATATGAATAATTCGGTGTCTATGACACTCCCCAATTAACTGTAAGGCTATGTGCACACAGAAAATGTGCAAGATTTTACAGTACAAGCAAAGTGAATTAGATCCCTGAAGACTCATCATGCTCATGTTGCTTATTTTTTCCTTGCAGATTTGCAGCAGATTAAAATCTGCATAATGTCAATTCTTGCAGCGTATTTCACCCATAAGCGTTATCTCCCACCTTTCAAATCATTTAAAATGTGTCCTATGCACCTTACCCCCCCTCTCCCACTCTCCAATACACTTTAAGTCCCTGAGAGCGTCATAATGAATTGTAAGATGGGGAGGACACTATCAGGGACTTTGCACTCTTCTCCACCACCCAATTCAGTTTACATCCATATTTAATACCCTCTTCCCCTTCCCCCTGTTCATAAGTCCATTATAAGCCCCCTTACTCCCATCTAAATTCCCCACTCCCTCCCCCCCTTCATTGTCCTCTCCCCCATCTCCATCAATGTCCTCTCCTCCACCCCATCATTTTTCTCCCCACCACACCTCAGTGTCCTCTCCACCACCCCAGCATTTTTCTCCCCCACCACAGCAGTATCCTCTTCGCTACCCTCATCATTGTTCTCCCCAACACACCTTAGTGTCCTTCCCCCACCACACCTGTCCTCTACCCCACCACAACTTAGTGTCCTCTACCCCACCACACCTTAGTGACCTCTCCACCACTCCATCATTGTTCTCCCTCACACCTTTTCTCTCCCCACTACAACTTAGTGTCCTCTCCCCCACCAAACCTCAGTGTCCTCTCCACCACTCCATCATTGTTCTCCCTCACCACACCTGTGTCCTCTCCCCCACCACATCTGTGTCCTCTCCACCAGCACCATCATTGTTGTTCCCCACCCTCATCATTTGATTTATCCCCCACCCTCATCATTGTTCTCCCCACCACACTTCAGTGTCCACTCCACCAGCCCCATCATTGTTGTCCCAAACCCTCATCGTTATTCTTCCCCACCACACCTGTCCTCTCCCCCACCACAATTTAGCATCCTCTCCACCAGTCTCTTCGTTGTTCTCCCCCACCACCTCTAAGTGTTCACTTTATAGAGTATTGCTTAAAAAAAACACATCCCCACTCTCCTCTCCGTTGGTTCCACCGCAGCATCGTCATCGCCGGCAGCTTTCTCTCTCTAACACAGGTGCATGTCTATGTCATGAAGAAATCGCCAGGCAAGAAGCACAGGATGGATCCCTGCAGTTCCACTCCCTACCCGCCACACATGAGGGCAATCTGGCCATGGGCCCCATGGTGCCTCAGGCTCAGAGAAACAGGCCAGATTGCCCTTAGAATTAGCTGCCCTGCAAGGGCCTCCTGCACCCCCAGGCCTCGGTGCAGCTGCATCGGCGGTATGTCCACCCCTGAGGTGGCACATGTACTGTATGTACATTTTATATATAGTATGAATTATACATAATGGAGATGATCAATTCAAGGTCACTAAGGTATCAGACTAAGCACGAATTCTGATGTTTGTCAAACACAGCCCAGGTATGAACTGTGATTTCTGGAATGACAGCAGGTCTCCTGACCCCAGTCCAACATACTAATATCTGCTATTATCATGCCCACAGTGACATGATTGACAAACTAGCATGAGCAGGGATAAGGACAAAAGACAATCCACTTTGTGCAGGGAGAGCAAGGAGGAGGATAAGTGACAAACCACCGTGTACAAGGAGAGCAAGGAGAAAAAGTGACAAACCAGCAGGTACAGGCATGAGGAGAAGAGACAAACCAGGGGAGGAGAATATGGGTCACCCTCCCAGGGCAGCGGGTACTCGGTACCGGGCCGGTGTCGGGGGGATGTGTCACAGCGGTGGTGACCCGGTCCATGGCCCTGGGCGCCCAAATCAATGGTGGTTTTTAATATAGTCTATGTGAATAGTAGTTCATGGCGCCACCTGTGGTGTTCGGCAAGGGAAGCCGACGCTGCATGCAGATCCGCTAGGACTGATAGTGTGGTGCAGCAAAGATGGTGTAGCTCCCCACAGGTGCAGCTGTAGTCCCAGGGCAGTGGAGGTGCAATGGATCTGGAGAAGTGCAGGATGGTGTGGATGCGGGTACCCAGATGTAGCGGTGCTGAAGGTGTTAGCGACGAAGGAATGGAGGACACCAGAGCTTGCAGATTCAAAGCTTTACTCACAGTTCGTGGTACACACTGGTGCCTGCCTCCGTGCCGTGTCCTCCAGGGTAAAGACTCAATCAACCTCCCGGGCAAGTCAGGGCTCTCCTCTCCAACACTCCGCCAACATGTACCTTTCCTGAACGACTCCTCCAATGCGCCTTGTGGTGTGAAGCACTCCAGTACTTAGTAACCCTGGAATGCCTCCTAACTAGATGTTCCTAGAACTTTACTTGCATGGCAGACAGCTGTAGCCTGCTTCAGGGACGCCTCACTCCCGGCTCTCTATCTGTGTTGCTGTTGTGCCTCAAGTCTTGGATGGGAGTAATGCATTTACAGCCAACTACTCCACCGGTGTCTGCTGCAGAACCATAAGTGTCCATACAACCTCGGGGACTGGGCCCCGGCCTTGCACTGAGAACCTATGGGCAGGGTTCCTCTTCCAAACCACATCTCCTCTCTGTTCTCTACTCCTTCATTCCGTACTTGACTCTCTTTCTTATGGAAACTTAGGTTACAGTTCTACGTCTTTCCACCTTCCTTACTCTTCCGTGCCAGCTGTCTCAGGTCACTGAGGCAGCTGCAGCACTCCTTCCTCCATCCTTTCTTCCAGGGATCCTCACTCCTCTCTGAGTGACTTCCTACTCCGCCGACCTTCTGTCAGACTGAACCTGTAATTCTAAACCTTCCAAAACTTTTATATGGATCTAAACTCTACCCACCTCCTAACACATCCAGTGTTCCAAGCAGGGAACCACCAGAGGTGCTCCTAATATATAGGAGAAGACAGGACCTCAATGTGATGTGCAGAACTACCCTGTTGTGTGGGGTGCGAGTGTTGGAGTGTGGAAAGGAGCCCCCAACTTACCAGGATGGTGGGGCACCGCACCTTAGGAGAAGGTGCAGTACCTCTATGGCGACTGAGCCTCAGGGGCGCCACAAATACGTGACAAAGCAGCATGTGCTGGTAGCAGGAGAAAAAGAGACAAACCACCGCAGGTAGAGCAGGAAGGAGAAGTGACAAACCAGCTTGTACAGGTAAAAGATTTGACAAACCAGCGTGTGCAGGGAAGAAGAGATGTGACAAACCAGCTTGGGCAGCAAGAAGTGACAAACCACCACGTGGAGTGAGAAGAAGTTACAAACCACCATGTTCAATGAATACAAGAAATGAGAAACCAGCATGTGCAGGGAGGAAAAGTTACACCCATGCCTGTGCAGGGAGGTGAAGAAATTAAAAACTAGAGTGTGCAGGGAGGAGAAGAAGTGACAAAACCAAAACAGCATGTTCAGGGAGGAGATGTGACAAACCAGTGTGTACAGGGAGGAGAAAAATTCACAAACTAGCATGTGCAGGGAGAAAAAGTGACAAATCATCATGAAAAGCCGGGACAACAAGTGACAAACTACCGTGTTCAGAAAAGAATAAAAGTGACAAAACAGCGTATACAGGTGTAGTACATGTGCCGACCGGGGGGTGGTCCCTTTTGGCTGTGGAACAGATGGGAGACAGATGCAGAAATATGTTCAATCAGGTCCAAACTTTATTGGGTGTCCTTTTGACATCCACAGCAGACACAACAGCTTCTGTTCCCTGGCCTGGGTACCTGTCACCTTCCTTCAGCTTCTGTCCGAAAATATCCCTAGGTTCCTTCACTGTGGCTGCCGTTAGGCCCACGGCCACTGCGCTTCCCCCATCCAAGTCTGTCTGCTGCAACACCTACTCACTCTTCGGTGTCCAGCCGTCCTGTACCCCAGACCTCCGTTAGTTACTTCGGTCCTATCCTGCAGCTCTCCTCTCAGGGCCACCCCCTTCTCCTAGTCAGCATCTCTTTCTCTTCTGTCTTTCCTGAGCTTCTCCTTCCTCTGTCCTCTCCTGAGCTCTTCTCACTTTTCTCTTCCTCCTGGGTGTCTGCCCTTTTCCTGGGACTCTCCTTCCTTATATCTCCTCTTTCTGGAAATCCCCTGCTCAGTTCTGTAACTCCGCCCACCATAACTATGCGGTTTCTCTAGCCTAAGGCTGCTGTTAAGTCATTTTCTCACTACTCTCTGTCTCCTTCTTGTGGCCAAAACCCGGTACTACACTGTCTTTTCCCATTTCTAGCTGTTGTCACTCACATACACATACAAGTCAAAATAAATCATTGTGTACATCATCCTCTTTACTTTTCCATCTTCATCAGACAGGTCCATAGGTCAGTCCACCCCCTTCACAGGCATGAGGAGAAATGACCAACCAGCATGTGCAGGGAGGAGATGAAGTGACAAACCAGCATGTGCAGGGAGGAGGAGAAGTTACAAACCAGCGTGTGCAGGGAGAAGTCATAACCTAGAATATGCAGGGAGGATGAAAAGTCATAAACCAGCGTATTCAGGGAGTACAAGAAGAAGTGACAAACCAGCATATGCAGGGTAGGGAAGTGACTAACCACCATGTACAGAGAGGAGATGTGACAAACCATCGTAAGCAGCAAGGAGGAGAAGTGACAAAACAACATGTGCAGGTAGGAGAAGAAGTGATAAACCACTATAATAGGTTCAGGGAATAAGATAAGCGACAAACCAGCATGTGCATGGAGGAGAAGTCTATTCAGTATGTGCAGTGAGGAGGAAGGAAAATAAGTGACAAACCAGTGTGTGCAGGGAGGAGGAAAAGTAATTAACCAGCGTGTGCTTCAAGGAGGGGTGACAAACCACTTGTTTTATCAAGACCAAAGTCAGCACAGCCGTCTACCAGGAAATTTTAGCGCACTTCATACTTCCCTCTGCCGACAAGCTTTATGGAGATGGAAATTTCATTCTCCAGCAGGACTTAGCACCTGTCCACACTGCCAAAAGCACCAATACCTGGTTTAAAAACAACAGTATCACTGTGTTTGATTGGCCAGCAAACTCGTTTATCCTTAACCCCATAGATTTTTGTCAAGAGGAAGATGAGACCAGACCCAACAATGCAGACGAGCTGAAGGCTGCTATCAAAGCAACCTGGGCTTCTATAACACCTCAGCAGTGCCACAGGTTGATCACCTCTATGCCATGCTGCATTGATGCAGTAATTGATGCAAAAGGAGCCCTGACCAAGTATTGAAAGCATTTACTGAACATACATTTCAATAGGCCAACATTTCGGATTTTAAAATAATTTTTTCAAGCTGGTGTTATAAAGTATTCTAATTTACTGAGATTATGACTTTTGGGTTTTCATTGGCTGTAAGCCATACTCATCAACACTAACATAAATAAACACTTGAAATAGATCACTCTGTTTGTACTGACTATATAATATATGAGTTTCACTTTTTGCATTGAAGAACTGAAATAAATTAACTTTTTGATGATATTCAAATTTAGTGAGAAGCACTTGTATATGGGGGAACTAAGGCCATTGTACTATATATATGGTGGAACTGGGGCCATCATGCTATGTATATGGGGGGAACTGAGGCCATCCAACTATACATAGGGAGCGAACTGGAGCCATCATACTATATATATATGGAGGGAACTGAGGCCACCCTACTATATACAGTATATATGGGGGAACTGGAACCATCCTACTATATATGGAGTGAACTGGGGCCATCATGCTTTATATATGCCATTTTGAGAAAGAATTTTTTTTTCTGATTATATGTATATCACCAAATGAAATAATTACATGGACATTACACATGCGATCATGCTGCAGAGCAGGAGTCACCACCGATGCATGCCTGTTGAATGTGGTATTTTTTTTTTTAAAACATATTATATTCAGAAATCAGAATGTAAAATAGGGTGCAGGTCACTAAGGGATCAGTGACATTAATAAGCTATACTGATGAATATGTAAGCAGAGCATCACATAAAGACCCCACCCCACAATCGATTGCAGACAACTGCTACTGCACAGGTGCCAGCGGCGCCATCTTGCAGGAGAAAACTTTTTACTACTGCACAGTAGCAGCTATCGGATCGCAGATAGCTGCTACCGATGTGGTCGTCGCCGTTTTCAGACACTTTTTTTCTTATTAATTTATTTATAGCATGATATAAAAGAATGAAGTGCACATTACACATGCGATCATGCTGCAGCACAGGCACCGCTGCCTGCCTGTTGTAGGTGATTTTTTTTCAATATATATAACTAGATGAGGGCAGTGACATCACGACGGGGGGCTGCTCTGTGGAGCTGGGGGTGGCGATGTGATGTGTCACGCGGCCACTATCTTTGTATACCTGAGTGTCTAAAGACGGCGTCCGCGTGTGTATGTGTATGTGTGCATGTATGCTTGTATGTATGCCGCATGTATGTATGCGCATGTATGTATGTGCATGTGTTTGTATGCATATGTGTGCATGTACAGTATGTGTCTGTATGTTTGTGCGTACTTGTGTATGTGCATGTGTGTATGTGTGAATGTATGCGCATGTATGTGGGTGTGTATGTGCGTGAGTACATGCATGTTTGTGTGTATGCATGTTTGTGTGTGCATACTTCTGTGAGTGTTTGCACATGCGTGTGTTTGTGTGTATGTGCATGTTTGTGTATTTGTGTATCTGCGTGTGTGTGGGGACATTACACTGTGCGTTTGTGTGTATGCGTATGCACGTGCGTATGCGTGTTTGCATATGTGCGTGTATGTGTGCATGTATCTGCGTGCATATATGCACGTTTGTGTGTATGTGCATGTTTGTGTGTATGTGCATGCTTGCGTGTGTATATGCGTGTTTGTGTATGTATGTGGCGTGCATCTGTGTGTTTGTGTGTACGTGCATGTTTGTGTGTATGTGCGTATGTGTGTATGCGGACATTATACTGTGTGCATGAGTCTGTGTATGCGTGTGCATATGCATGTATGTTCATGTGCGTCTGTGTATCTGTGTGTGTGGGGACATTATACTGTGTGTATAGCTTTGTATGTTCATGCTTGCATGTGTGTATGTGCGTACATGTGTAAGTGCGGACATTATACTGTGTGTAAACGCGTGCGTATGCGTGTTTCTGAGTGCGTGTGTATCTGTGTGTATGCACGGGCATGTGTGCTTGTGTGTATGGGGATATTATACTGTGTGTATGCGTATGCATGTGTGTATGTGCATATCTGCGTGTGGGTATGCACAGGCGTGTATGCACTTGCGTGTGTATGTATGTATGTTTGTGCTTGTGTGTGTATATGTGCGTGCATGTGCATGTGTGTATGGGTATGTGGGGACATTATACTGTGTATGTGCATGTTTGTGTGTATGTGCGTGTTGGAACATTATACTGTGTGTGCATGCGTGTTTGTATGTGCGTGTGTATCTACATGTGTATATCTGCTGTGTGTATGAACGGGCATGTGTGTGGTTTCATTATACTGTGTGTATGCATGTGCGTATGTGTGTTTGTATGTGCGTGCTTGCATGTGTGTATGTGCGTGCACATGAATGTGTGTGTTGGGACATTACACTGTGTGTGTGCGTATGTGTGTATCTGTATGTATATATATGTGTGTGTGTGTATGCATGCGAGTGTATGTGCATGCTTGTGTGTATGTGGGGACATTATACTTTGTGTATGTATGTGTCAGTGTATGCGTGTGTTTGTGTGTAAGTGTGTGCATGTGTATGTGTGTGGGGACATTATACTGTGTGTATATGTACCACATATACTCGTGTATAAGCCGACCCGAGTATAAGCTAACCCCCCTAATTTTGCCACAAAAACTGGGAAAACTTATTGACTCGCGTATAAGCCTAGGGTGGAAAATGCAGCAGCTACTGGTAAATTTCAAAAATAAAAATAGATACCAATAAAAGTAAAATTAATTGAGACATCAGTAGGTTAAATGTTTTTGAATATCCATATTGAATCGTGAGCCCCATATAATGCTCCATACAGTTCATGATGGCCCCAATAGATGCTCCATACAAAATACACCCCATATAATGCTGCACAAAGGTTTATAATGGCCCCATAAAATGCTCCATAGAATAATATGCCCCATATAATGCTCCATAAAGGTTATGGCCCCATAAAATGCTCCATAGATTATGCCCCATAACATGCTCCACAGATTATGCCCCCATAAGATGCTCCATAGATTATGCCCCATAAGATGCTCCATAGATTATGACCCCATAAGATGCTCCATAGATTATACCCCCATAAAATGCTCCGTAGATTATGCCTCATAAAATGCTCCATAAATTATGCCCCCATAAAATGCTCCATAGATTATGCCACCTTAAAATGCTCCATAGATTATGCCCCCATAAATTGCTCCATAGATTATGCCCCCATAAGATGCTCCATAGATTATGCCCCATAAAATGCTCCATAGATTATGCCCCATAAGATGCTCCATAGATTATGCCCCTATAAAATGCTCCATAGATTATGCCCCATAAGATGCTCCATAGACTATGCCCCCATAAAGTGCTCCATAGATTATGCCCCCATAAAATGCTCCATATAATAGCTCCCATATACTGCTGCAGCTACTGTTGCAAATAATAATTTTAAAAAAATGACATACTCACCTCTCGTCTCTGGGGGACAGGTGCCGGTGTCTCTGCTGGCTCAGAGCCCCGGCACCTGCGATATTCACCTGTCCTGTGTCCATCCCTGCTCACCGCTGTATTCCGGGTCCTCTGTCAGTGACGTTCACGCTCTAACTACATCATCGCGCCCTCTGCTGCCTGAATGTCATTCACAGAGGACGTGGAGGACAGAGCGACGTGCAGTGATGGACCGGGGACAGGTGAATATCACTTATACTTACCCCCTCCTGGCGCGGTCTCTGCAGCCCCTGCTCCTCCAGCAGCTCTTCCTTCCTTCAGAGGTCACGTGGTACCGCTCATTAAAGTCATGAATATGCGCATATTCATGACTTTAATGAGCGGTACCACGTGCTCGCTGAAGGAAGGCATGAGAGAAGCAGGGGGGCTGCAGAGACTTGTCAGTGGGGGTAAGTGTGATCTGTCAGTGGCGGGGGTCCAGCGGCGGCGGCGGTGGGTGTCCCGGTGGGGGTCCCGCTGGTGATACTGTGCAAGAGCCTGGTACCTCCAGTGGGTGCCATATTGAAATAACAATCAATTGGGTATTCCAATATGGCGGTCGGTGTACTTTCTGTGCGGCGCTGTGGATTGTGGGATAGCGACACAATCGCCGGAAGCTGTGACAGAGCCGATTGCCAATTATATATTAGATATTCATTATGTAAATTAGGGGGTATGCAGTGATGTGCAACTGCATTGTCCCTCTAAATCTGAAGAGGCGGGTGGGCCAGTGCCTATGGTCAGCACACCTCAGTACGTATCAGATGATGAGACTCAGGTGCCACTTTCTGGTGCGTACTGTGCTGGCGAGACTACCCAGGAGAAGCAGGTGTTTGAAGAGGGGAGTGTAGATGATGAGGTCCTTGACCCATCATGGTGTGAGGAACAGGAAGGTGGTGGGAGCAGCTCTGAGGAAGAGATTCCCCGAACGGCCAAAACAGGAGGGAGAGGGAGGGGGCAGACATGGTTGCCTGTAGCCTCCACTTCAGCACCCGTTAGGAGCATTCCTCTTCCAAAACCCAAAACGGGCACTCCCAGGACTTGCAGGGCATGGTCCTTTTTGACACAGTTGCAGATGACATTTGCTTTGTCAAATGCAAGCTGTGTAATAATAATGTCAAAACAGGGAAAAGTGTCAGCAACCTGAATACCACAAATATGTGGAAATATGTGCGGACCAAGCACGTGGTGGAGTTACAAAGACACACTGAAGACGTAGGCCAACCTACAGCACCACCTACCACCTCTTCAGCTCATGTTGTTGCCTCTTCCTCCAGCGCCAACACAGCTGGTTCAGCTTCCTCACAGGATCGCCATGGAAGAACCTCTGGCACTGTTGTCCAGAGACCCAGTGACATTCCACCCACAGCACCATGTTCCCTGTCATCCTCACACTCCCAGGCCACTCTACAACCATCGGTAGCACAGGCATGGGAGAAAAGGCGGCATTGCAAAACTACTGGCCCTTGAAATGCTCTCATTCAGGCTGGTGGAGACTGACACCTTCCGTAACTTCATGGCATTGGCAGTCCCACAATATGCCATGCCCAGCCGCTTTTATTTCAGCAGGCAAGCCATCCCTGCCCTGCAAAAGCATGTGGAGGGAAAAATTAAACATGCGCTGCTAAACGCCGTCAGTAGCAAGGTCCACCTGACAACCGATGCGTGGACCAGTAACCATGGACAGGGACGATACCTTTCCCTCACTGCTCATTGGGTCAATGTTGTGAAACCGGGTACAAGTCTTGAGAGTGGCGCTGTACGTGTTCTGCCAACTCCAAGGATTGCAGGAATCTAGTCTGTACACATTGACTCCTCCTCATACTCCAGTTCCTCTGAAACAGCGCTGCAGGAGCCTGTTACGACCGATATGAGCACAGCCGTGGCCAAACGTCAACAGGCCGTACTGAAATTAATTTCTTTGGGGAATCGAAGCCACACAGCGCAGGAGCTCTGGAATGCCATCAAGCAGGAGAGCGAGGTGTGGTTTGTGCCAGCGAATCTCCAGCCAGGCTTGGTAGTGTGTGACAATGGCCGAAATCTGGTGGCAGCTCTGGGCCTAGGCAACCTCACTCACATCCCATGTCTGGCACATGTGTTCAACTTGGTCGTGCAGAGATTTCTGAGGGACTATCCGGATCTTGATGCACTGCTGCACAAGGTCTGCATAGAGTGCGCTCACTTGTGACGTTCCAGCATGGCAAGATCGCGCATTGCAGCTCTGCAGCGCCGATTCCGCCTTACGGAACATCGCATCATATGTGACCTACCCACCAGGTGGAATTCAACGTTACATACAGTATGTTGGAGCAGTTGTGTGAGCAGCAGGCAGCAGTAATGGAGTACCAGCTGCATCAGGCGCAAACAAGTCGCACTGTGCGCCGGTCACACTTCAGCACCACTGAGTGGGCCTCTATGAAGGACATCTGCCATGTTTTGCGTGCCTTCGATAATTCCACGTGGATGGCGAGTGCAGATGATGCACTAGTCAGCATGACTGTCCCCCTTATCTGCCTGCTTCAAAAATCACTGCAAGCACTAAGAAAGGAAGTTTTGGAAGAGGTGGAGGATGAGGAGTCACAAATGCCATCTGCTTCTGGACAGTCTGCGCAACGTGGTTCCTCACAAAGGCCTAGGCAGGGGACACTTTGTGAGGAGGATGAGGAGGAGTCAATGGAGGAGGAAGACATCTCTCCAGAGGAGGGAGGTACACAATGCTCTAGTAGTCAGTATGTAGAGCGAGGGTGGGGTGATGCAGAGCAGGCAGAGATGACGCCTCAAGCAGGGGACAGCGTTTCTTGGGCAGTTGGGAGTCTGCAGCACATGGTTGATTTCATGCTGCAGTGCCTAAGAAACGACCGCCGCATTGCCCACATTCTCAACATGGCTGATTATTGGGTATACACCCTCCTAGATCCTCGCTACCGGGACAACTTACAACGCCTCATAACACCATTGAACCGGGAGCGTAAAATGCGGGATTACCAAGACACACTGGTGCATTCCATCATGTTCTCCATTCCACCCGAGAGCAGTGCTGCTAGTGCTTTACAAAGCAGCTCTGTGCATCGAGGCAGTGGAGGAAGCTCTGCACAAAGAGGGAGCAGAGGCAGCGCCTCAGCCCAAGGCAAGTCCAGTATGGCCCAAATGTGGCAAAGTTTTGTGTGCCCGCCACAAATGTCTACACCATCACAGACGGCTCCAGTCAGCAGGAGGCAATGTTCCGTCAGATGGTGACAGACTATATATCTTGCCCTGTCAGTGTACTCCCAGACGACTCTTCCCCCTTCAAGTTTTGGGTCTCTAAGCTGGATACATGGGCAGAGCTTAGCCAGAATGCATTGGAGTTGTGGGCTTGCCCTGCTGTTAGTGTATTATCGGAACGCATCTTTAGTGCCACAGCTGGTTGACTAACAGACCGTCACACACGACTATCCTCCGATAACGTTGACCGACTTTGACTGAATTTTCCAGTCCTCTTCCAGAATAAATAATTGGTTGGCAACAGTATCCAGGTCTCCTGTTGTGTTCATGTTTCTACCACCTGAACTGTAATCCCTGGGCTCCAACATCGCCAGCTGTTGCTCAGAAGTGCCGTCTGCACAGAGAAAACACTAGCTCCTGTGTTAGTGGGGTTCAGTAACGCCAGCTCCTCCCCTGCTGTGTGTCCGGCAAAGTCTCCTGCTGCCTCCACATTCAAACTACATCAGATTTTACAGTTGCTCCAAGTAGGCCTCAGCCTACTCCATGATTGAGCCTGGGCTCCAACACTGCCAGTTGCTGTTCAGAAGTGCCGTCTGCACAGAGAAAAACACATGCTCCAGTGATAGTGGGGTTCAGTAACGCCAGCTGCTCCCCTGCTGTGTGTCCAGCAATATCCCCTGCTCCCTCCACATTCAAACTACATCAGATTTTACACTTGCTCCAAGTAGGCCTCAGCCTACTCCATGATTGACCCTGGGCTCCAACACTGCCAGTTGCTGCTCAGAAGTGCCGTCTGCACAGCGAAAAACACATGCTCCAGTGTTAGTGGGGTTCAGTAACGCCAGCTGCTCCCCTGCTGTGTGTCCGGCAAAGTCTCCTGCTGCCTCCACATTCAAACTACATCAGATATAAAACTTCCTACAATTAGGCCTCAGCCTAAACCCTAATTGAACCTGGGCTCCAACATCGCCAGTTGCTGCTCAGAAGTGCCGTCTGCACAGTCAACATATGCTCCAGTGTTATTGGGGTTCAGAAATGTCATCTGATCCCCAGCTCTGTGTCCAGCAATTTCTCCTGCTCTGTCCACACTCACACAACTACAGATTTTAAACTTGCTCCAATTAGGCCTCTCCACGCTGTTTGTAGTATTTTCCCTGGGTTCCAGAACCGCCAACTGTTTCACGGCATTGTCTTTGGCACAGGTACGCCCTCCTGCCCACCCTGGTTCCAGCACGCCTGCTGTTTCCGGATAGTGTCAATGTCACTTTGCCACCAATACGTTGTCCTGTCGTGTTGCGGTCGGGTTAGCCGAGTCTATGGTGCCTGCAGTTTATGGGCTTCCAATGTGGGCTGCGGGATCTGGCAGCAAAGGTTGGTTCCGTAGTGTCAATAGGACAAGCACCCCCTGTAGGACTGTGGGTTTCGGTAACTGCGGCCGGCTCGCGGCCTTGCAACTTTGTTTTTCATGGGTACCTTCTGCTACCCATTCGGGTTCCAGTACCGTCAGATGGTTTTCGGCAGTGCCTTTGGCTTAGGTGCCTTCTTCTCGGTATCCGAGTTCCAGCAACGTCTGCTGGTCCTTGGTAGTGCCATTGGCTCTTGTTCCTTCTGCTGCCCCTCCGAGTTCCAGCACCGTCAGCTGGTCCTCGCTAGTTCCATTGGCTCTTGCAGCTTCTGCTACCCATCCGGGTTCCAGCACCGTCAGCTGGTTCTCGGCAGTGCCTTTGGCTTAGGTGCCTTCTTCTCAGGATCCTATTTCCAGCAATGTCTGCTGGTCCTTGGTAGTGCTTTCTAGCACAGGTACCTCCTGCTTAGTAATCAGGTTCCAGCACCGTCAGCTGGTCCTCGGTAGTGCCATTGGCTCTTGTTCCTTCTGCTGCCCCACCAGGTTCCAGCACTGTCAGCTGGTCCTCGTTAGTTCCATTGGCTCTTGCAGCTTCTGCTACCCATCCGGGTTCCAGCACCGTCAGCTGGTTCTCGGCAGTGTCTTTGGCATGGGTACTCCCTCCTGCCCAGCTTGGTTCTAGCATGCCTGCTGTTTCCGGGTAGTGTCAATGTCATTTTGCTGCCAATACGTTGCCCTGTCATGTTGCGGTCGGGTTAGCCGAGTCTATGGTGCCTGCAGTTTCTGGGCTTCCTATGTGGGCTTCGGGATCTGGCAACAAAGGCTGGTTCCGTAGTGCCAATAGGACAAGCACCCCCTGTAGGACTGTGGGTTTCGGTAACTGCGGCCGGCTCGCGGCCTTGCAACTTTATTTTCATGGGTACCTTCTGCTACCCATCCGGGTTCCAGTACCGTCAGCTGGTTCTCGGCAGTGTCTTTGGCTTAGGTGCCTCCTTCTCGGTATCTGAGTTCCAGCAACGTCTGCTGGTCCTTGGTAGTGCTTTCTAGCACAGGTACCTCCTGCTTAGTAATCAGCTTCCAGCACCGTCAGCTGGTCCTCGGTAGTGCCATTGGCTCTTGTTCCTTCTACTGCCCCTCTGGGTTCCAGCACCGTCAGCTGGTCCTCGCTAGTTCCATTGGCTCTTGCAGCTTTTGCTACCCATACGGGCTCCAGCACCGTCAGCTTGTTCTCGGCAGTGCCTTTGGCTTAGGTGCCTCCTTCTCGGTTTCCGAGTTCCAGCAACGTCTGCTGGTCCTTGGTAGTGCTTTCTAGCACAGGTACCTCCTGCTTAGTAACCAGGTTCCAGCACCGTCAGCTGGTCCTTGGTAGTGCCATTGGCTCTTGTTCCTTCTGCTGCCCCTCCGGGTTCCAGCACCGTCAGCTGGTCCTCGCTAGTTCCATTGGCTCTTGCAGCTTCTGCTACCCATCCGGGTTCCAGCACCGTCAGCTTGTTCTCGGCAGTGTCTTTGGCACGGGTACTCCCTCCTGCCCAGCCTGGTTCCAGCACGCCTGCTGTTTCCGGGTAGTGTCAATGTCACTTTGCCACCAATACATTGCCCTGTCGTGTTGCGGTCGGGTTAGCCGAGTCTATGGTGCCTGCAGTTTCTGGGCTTCCTATGTGGGCTGCGGGATCTGGCAACAAAGGCTGGTTCCGTAGTGCCAATAGGACAAGCACCCCCTGTAGGACTGTGGGTTTCGGTAACTGCGGCCGGCTCGCGGCCTTGCAACTTTATTTTCATGGGTACCTTCTGCTACCCATCCGGGTTCCAGTACCGTCAGCTGGTTCTCGGCAGTGTCTTTGGCTTAGGTGCCTCCTTCTCGGTATCTGATTTCCAGCAACGTCTGCTGGTCCTTGGTAGTGCTTTCTAGCACAGGTACCTCCTGCTTAGTAATCAGGTTCCAGCACCGTCAGCTGGTCCTCGGTAGTGCCATTGGCTCTTGTTCCTTCTACTGCCCCTCTGGGTTCCAGCACTGTCAGCTGGTCCTCGCTAGTTCCATTGGCTCTTGCAGCTTTTGCTACCCATCCGGGCTCCAGCACCGTCAGCTTGTTCTCGGCAGTGCCTTTGGCTTAGGTGCCTCCTTCTCGGTTTCCGAGTTCCAGCAACGTCTGCTGGTCCTTGGTAGTGCTTTCTAGCACAGGTACCTCCTGCTTAGTAACCAGGTTCCAGCACCGTCAGCTGGTCCTCGGTAGTGCCATTGGCTCTTGTTCCTTCTGCTGCCCCTCCGGGTTCCAGCACCGTCAGCTGGTCCTCGCTAGTTCCATTGGCTCTTGCAGCTTCTGCTACCCATCCGGGTTCCAGCACCGTCAGCTGGTTCTCGGCAGTGTCTTTGGCACGGGTACTCCCTCCTGCCCAGCCTGGTTCCAGCATGCCTGCTGTTTCTGGGTAGTGTCAATGTCACTTTGCCACCAATACGTTGCCCTGTCGTGTTGCGGTCGGGTTAGCCGAGTCTATGGTGCCTGCAGTTTATGGGCTTCCTATGTGGGCTGCGGGATCTGGCAACAAAGGCTGGTTGCGTAGTGCCAATAGGACAAGCACCCCCTGTAGGACTGTGGGTTTCGGTAACTGCGGCCGGCTCGTGGCCTTGCAACTTTGTTTTTCATGGGTACCTTCTGCTAACCATCCGGGTTCCAGTACCGTCAGCTGGTTCTTGGCAGTGCCTTTGGCTTAGGTGCCTCCTTCTCGGTATCCGAGTTCCAGCAACGTCTGCTGGTCTTTGGTAGTGCTTTCTAGCACAGGTACCTCCTGCTTAGTAACCAGGTTCCAGCACCGTCTGCTGGTCCTCGGTAGTACCATTGGCTCTTGTTCCTTCTGCTGCACCTCCGGGTTCCAGCACCGTCAGCTAGTTCTCGGCAGTGTCTTTGGCACAGGTACTCCCTCCTGCACAGCCTGGTTCCAGCACGCCTGCTGTTTCCGGGTACTGTCAACGTCACTTTGCCACCAATACGTTGTCCTGTCATGTTGCGGTCGGGTTAGCCGAGTCTATGGTGCCTGCAGTTTATGGGCTTCTTATGTGGGCTGCGGGATCTGGCAACAAAGTCGGGTTCCGTAGTGCCAATAGGACAAGCACCCCCTGTAGGACTGTGGGTTTCGGTAACTGCGGCCGGCTCGCGGCCTTGCAACTTTGTTTTTCATGGGTACCTTCTGCTACCCATCCGGGTTCCAGCACCGTCAGCTGGTTCTCGGCAGTGCCTTTGGCTTAGGTGCCTCCTTCTCGGTATCCGAGTTCCAGCAACGTCTGCTGGTCCATGTAAGTGCTTTCTAGCACAGGTACCTCCTGCTTAGTAACCAGGTTCCAGCACCGTCAGCTGGTCCTCGGTAGTGCCATTGGCTCTTGTTCCTTCTGCTGCCCCTCCGGGTTCCAGCACCGTCAGCTGGTCCTCGCTAGTTCCATTGGCTCTTGCAGCTTCTGCTACCCATCCGGGTTCCAGCACCGTCAGCTGGTTCTCGGCAGTGCCTTTGGCTTAGGTGCCTCCTTCTCGGTATCCGAGTTCCAGCAACGTCTGCTGGTCCTTGGTAGTGCTTTCTAACACAGGTACCTCCTGCTTAGTAACCAGGTTCCAGCACCATCAGCTGGTCCTCAGTAGGGCCATTGGCTCTTGTTCCTTCTGCTGCCCCTCCGG
The DNA here is from genome assembly GCF_039654945.1 of Dendrobates tinctorius. NCBI lineage: Eukaryota > Metazoa > Chordata > Amphibia > Anura > Dendrobatidae > Dendrobates > Dendrobates tinctorius. Next base: position 3,213,335 of record NW_027361800.1, read on the forward strand.
GTTCCAGCACCATCAACTGGAATTCGCTAGTTACATTGGCTCTTGCAGCTTCTGCTACCCATCTGGGTTCCAGCACCGTCAGCTGGTTCTCGGCAGTGTCTTTGGCATGGGTACTCCCTCCTGCCCAGCCTGGTTCCAGCATGCCTCCTGTTTCCGGGTACTGTCAACGTCACTTTGCCACCAATACGTTGTCCTGTCATGTTGCGGTCGGGTTAGCTGAGTCTATGGTGCCTGCAGTTTATGGGCTTCCTTCGTGGGCTGTGAGATCTGGCAACAAAGGCAGGTTCCATAGTGCCAATAGGACAAGCACCCCCTGTAGGACTGTGGGTTTCGGTAACTGCGGCCGGCTCGTGGCCTTGCAACTTTGTTTTTCATGGGTACCTTCTGCTAACCATCCGGGTTCCAGTACCGTCAGCTGGTTCTCGGCAGTGCCTTTGGCTTAGGTGCCTCCTTCTCGGTATGCGAGTTCCAGCAACATCTGCTGGTCCTTGGTAGTGCTTTCTAGCACAGGTACCTCCTGTTTAGTAACCAGGTTCCAGCACCGTCTGCTGGTCCTCGGTAGTGCCATTGGCTCTTGTTCCTTCTGCTGCCCTTCCGGGTTCCAGCAGTCAGCTCGTCTTCGCTAGTTCCATTGGCTCTTGCAGCTTCTGCTACCCATCCGGGTTCTAGCACCGTCAGCTGCTTCTCGGCAGTGCCTTTGGCTTAGGTGCCTCCTTCTCGGTATCCGAGTTCCAGCAACGTCTGCTGGTCCTTGGTAGTGCTTTCTAGCACAGGTACCTCCTGCTTAGTAACAAGGTTCCAGCACCATCAGCTGGTCCTCGGTAGTGCCATTGGCTCTTATTTCTTCTGCTACCCATCTGGGTTCCAGTACCGTCAGATGGTTCTCGGCAGTTCCTCAGCCTTCTTGTACCTTCTGCTACATTTCCAAGTTCAAGCTTTGGGAAATGGTTTTTGGTTATCACTCTGGATCTCCCTGACGACGACCCTGAAGACGACGACCCTGAAGACCACCCCGAAGAAGACGACAACCACGAAAACGATGACCCTGAAGACGACGACCCGGAAGACCACCCGAAGAAGACCAAAAAGATGACCCTGAAGAAGATGACCAAGAGGACAAAGAACATGAAGACAACCACCAAGATTCAGAACAACAAGAGACAGAAGACCAAGAAGCAGAAGACCAAGAAGCAGAAGAACCAAAAGCAGAAGAACAAAAAGCAGAAGAACATTAAGCATAAGACTAAAAATCAGAGCAAAAGATATTATCAAAATTATAAGCAGAAGAAGACTTATCAGTGTATGGGGGTGAGTCCATTCCTCCTCGTGGTGCCCCTGGAAAATGCCTGCTGCTGTAGGCCAAACTGAACGCGGACAAATCCTGTTGTAAATCTTTTGTGACAGGCAGAATGGAAGGTGTAATCTTCAAACTTTTATAGATAACAGCTACTGGAATGACTGTCACAAATAAGAATATGATGAAGAAGAAGAATAGGAAAAAGATGAAGAAGTAGAATATGAAGAATAATAATAGTTGAATAAGAAGAATATGAAGAATGTAAAAAAAAAGAATAATAGGAAGAAGGTGAAGAAGAAGAAGATTAATAAGGTGAAGAAGAAGTTAATGAAAAAGATGCTGCTGAGGATCATGAAGGAGAAAGTGTGGGAGAAGTAAAAAAGAAGGTGAAGAGCATGGAAGTAGTGAAACATACATATCTGACAAAATATAAAAAAGGTTAACATAGTCAATATCTTTGTAACGCCGAATGTCTTTAAAAAAAAAAAATATTCCTGCTATTCCATTTGATTGGGCTAAACCTGTATGCCTTTAATGTCTCCTCCACCTCCCCCAATACATTCTACATTATTATTAGTTGTTTTTCTTCATGTAGAATTAACCTACAAGGAAAGAAAGGTTTTTTTTTAATTCCGATATTTCTGTCCCATTGACTTGTATTGGTTTCCGGTATCGGAATCAGCGATATCCGATACTTTTTGGGTAACGGTCCGATCCAATATTTCACGATATCGGATGGTATCACTCAATACTAGTGGTGAACCTTCACAGGAGATGCCGCCAGACCAAAATTATCCCAAAAGCGCAGCTACGACTTATCCAAGAGGTCACAAAAGACCCTCCAGCAACATCCAAAGAACTGCAGGCCTCACTTGCCTCAGTTAAGGTCAGTGTTCATGACTGTAAGGGAGGGACAGGACTGTAGTTGTGACCTGTATTCTGGTGGCAGCTGTGTCCAGTCCTTCACCTACATGAAACAATACAATTCTCCTCGACATACCTGCATCTGCAGATTCAGCTTCACCCAGGCACTTCCCAGGCCATAATGGTCCCTCTTCTAGGCGACCCCCATCAATGGAGACTCAGTCCGAGACAACTTTAACACTTTCTCTACTTAGGATTTCGCATGTTACATCCACAGTTGGTACATCATCACATTTGCTTGCTTCCTGATCTTTCCCTTGCTTGTTGTTACTTCTGTGCAGTACACGCCAGGACCAGACCGTAATAGACTTGATTCCAAGTTCCTTCCAGGCCTCACCTCACTATAATGACATTTCCTCCAGTCTGTTTCGCCCCAGACACAAATTCTTCAATCACTACGTTTGGTGACCCCTGGTGAAGCATCCGACCTGTCTGTACCGATCTCGTCAAAGCTCCAACTCCTTTCATCTCCTTAGTCCAGCCAACTTCTGCTCTAAAAGCATTGGCCCTGGTGGTAAGACACCACATCTTCCTTTTCCTGTTCTGACCCACTGCTAAAGCATGCAGTGGCCATGGGTAACGTGGGCAATAATGACTTAACGTTACGTGACTGTTGAGCTGTCTGGGCCTATAGGCCATGTGGACACTTGGGCGCCCTGGCCACGTATGACTAAAATACTCTTCATCACTAACCTTAACTCTCATCAGCCCCTCCTACAATTAACCCTCTATGAACCTCCTATCAGGCCCAACTATTATGCCCCCATCTAGTGGCCCACAACATCATTACAACTATCCGGTCTATAGGGGAAACTATATACTAAGAGTGCCCTCCTCTAATGTCCCAAGGAGGATACACTAACTTTCCCTGACTGTACATATACGAAGAACACATAATATATATGCAATATTATAATACAGGAATACAAGGCAACATATTACAGTTTTTCTATATCATGGTAACACATCAAGTGGCAATACCATAAGCAATGAGCGGTAATACATAGTTATACATGTAGCAGTACCGCAGGCAATTATCATAAAACACAGCTTTAACCCCTTTCTGACATCAGACGTACTATCCCGTCCATGGGCCCCGGGCCCCTATGCCCATGGACGGGATAGTACGTATAGCGCGATCAGCGGCGCCCACGTGGTGAGCGCCGCTGATCGCGGCTGGGTGTCAGCTGATTATCACAGCTGACACCTGGCACTATGTGTGAGGGGCGGTCACGGACCGCCCTGACACGTTAACCCCTTGCACGATCGCGGTGTACCGGGGGGTTAAAGGGAAGCATCGGCAGGGAGGGGGCTCCCTCTGTGCTTCCCTGAGCCCTCCACAGCAGCGCAATGTGCAGCGCTGCTGCGGGGGGCTCTATCCCTGCAGGCTCCCGAATCCAAGATGACGACGGGGACCTTCGGGGGCCTGCAGGGAGCTGGCTTCCTCAGTGCCTGCAAAGCACAGGCAAGGAGGAGACCTGCACACTGCCTGTGAAAGATTGCTGATCTGTCACAGTGATCTGTGATGTGACAGATCAGCGATCTGTCACAAGACAGTGATGTCCCCCTGGGACAACCTAATAAAGTTAAAAAAAAATGTGTAAAAATAATTTTAAAAAAAATCGCTAAATAAATTTAAAAAAAAAAATATTCACTAATAAATTCATTTTTTGGAAATAAAAAAAAAACAATAAAAGTACACATATTTGATATCGCCGCGTCCGTAACGACCTGCCCTATAAAACTGTCCCATTAGCTAACCCCTTCAGCGAACCCCTTAAAAAATAAAAAAACGAAGCAAAAAATAATGATTTATTATCATACCGCCGAACAAAAAGTGCAATAACGCGCGATCAAAAAAACGCATATAAATATCCATGGTACCGCTGAAAACGTTATCTTGTCCCGCAAAAAAAGAGCCATGACACAGCATCATCAGAGAAAAAATAAAAAAGTTACAGCTCACAGAATAAAGCGATGCAAAAATAATTATTTTTTATATAAAATTGTTTTTATTGCATAAAAGCGCTAAAACATAAAAAAAGACATAAATGAGGTATCGCTGTAACCATACAGACCCGAAGAATAAAACCGCTTTATCAATTTTACCATACGCGGAACGGTGTAAATGCACCCCCCAAAAGAAATTCATGAAACGCTGGTTTTTGTTCATTCTGCGTCCCAAAAATCGGAATAAAATGCCATAAAAAAATGTCACATGCCCAAAAATGATACCAATAAAAACATCAACTCGTCCCGCAAAAAATAAGACCTCACATAACTCAGTGGGTCAAAATACGAAAAAATTATAGGTCTCAATATGTGGTGATGCAAAAACTATTTTTACAGTAAAAAGCGTCTTTTAGCGTGTAACAGCTGCCAAAAATAAAAACCGCCATAAATAGTAAATCAAACCCCCCGTTATCACCCCCTTAGTTCCATTTTCCCATTAGAGTTAGGGCTAGGGCTGGGGTTAGGGCTAGGGTTAGGGCTAGGCTTAGGGTTAGGGCTAGGGTTAGGGCTAGGGTTAGGGCTGAGCTAGGGATGTGTTGGGGTTAGAGTTGGAGTTAGAATTAGGGGTTTCCACTGTTTGGGCACATCAGGTGCTCTCCAAACGCAACATGGCGTCTGATCTCAATTCCAGCCAATTCTGCTTTGAAAAAGTCAAATGGTGCTCCTTCCCTTCCAAGCTCTGCCATGCGCCCAAACAGTGTTTTACCCCCACATATGGGGTATCAGCCTACTCAGGACAAATTGTAAAACAACTTTTGGGGTCCTATTTCTCCTGTTGCCCTTAGGAAAATAAAAAATTGGGGGCAAAAATATAATTATAAATATGATTTTTTTATTTTCACGCCCGGGCATTATAAACTTCTGTGAAGCCCTTGGGGGTTCAAAGTGCTCACCACACAGCTAGACAAGTTCCTTAGGGGGTCTAGTTTCCAAAAGGTGTCATTTGGGGGGGTTTCCACTGTTTAGGTACATCAGGGGCTCTCCAAATGCAACATGACACCCGCAGAGCATTCCATCAAAGTCTGCATTCCAAAACGTCACTACTAGAGTTGAGCGACTTTTGTTTTTTTAGGGTCGCGTTTCGTTTCGTGAAACCCGACTTTTCCAAAAGTCGGGTCGAGCAAGATCGCCCGATTATAGGGAAAAGTCGGGGTCGTACCGAAACACGAAACCCAATGTAAGTCAATGGGGAATAAAAGTCGGCAGTGAGAGGAGGACAGGAAACACATCAACAGTGCCCATTTGAATGCCAAAAGCATCAATTCTTCTTACTTAAGCTTGTCAACCTTAATTAACTTCATAATACAAGTTACGCACTGAAAAATGGGGGTTATTTGGCTACAGTTGTGGGGGGGGAGGGCTGGCTCCAGGTTTTCATGTGCCCTGGGCGAAAGAGCGCCCCTTTAACACATACCACAACTCATCATGCTCCGATACGGCAGAGAAATAGCGGTATAGTACAATGAAAAATACTTCACTTTTTACATCTCATGACGAGGCCCATCTATTTCTCCATACAGAATCATTGGTCCCATATAATGTTTGAAACAGTATATGATGAGCTCCACATAATGCTACAGTATATGTTGGTCCCCATGGATGAAGCTCCACTGTCTTATGGGCCCAAATAATGCTCCAAACATAATGGGCCCCATTTCTAATGCTCTAGTGTATAATGGGCCCTGTAAATGCTGCTCCAGTGTCTGATGTCCACCTTTGGAATGTTCCAGTGTATGGTGGGCCCCATCTATCATTCTCCAGAGTATAGTGCTCCCCAAAAATTGCTGTCCCAACATTGAAAACAATCAAATAAGTCTCCTCGCTAGGGAATCCCTGTACTTGTCTGGACTCCTCGTCGTCCCCATCTTCCATCTCACTGCACAGTATTTCAACTTTGCAAGTGCTGTGATCCTGAGCAAGCAGGGGGGCCCACTCGTTGGCGACGGCACTGGCACAGGGCCCCTGATAGTACGGTGGTGTGTCTGATGGCGGGTGGGCCGAACCTGCACTTTCATCTGCAGCTTCCTCTTTGTCACCGTGTAAGATGGAACTGTATATGGGAAGGGTAACCTGAGTTTCATCAGGGTCAGATTCAGGCCGTGTAGCGTGCGAGGGGAATGTAGTGGTCTGGGTCAATGTACCAGCAGATTCATCGAGCAGTGGCTGGGCATCAGTGCACTTGTGTCGCCCCCAGGAGTACGGTCGCCACAGTGGCATTACCTTCTTCCTAGGGAGTATGATGTCATGCTTGGGAGCAACGAACGATCTCTCTAGCAGGTTAACTGATTGGGCGGCGTTATTCCCACGAGTCATGACCCTCCAAACAGCGTTCATGAAGGCAAAGTGTTTGTTTTACGTGGGCAGTATGGTTGCAAAGCTGAACCTTAAAGGAATGTCCAGAAGGGCACCACCAGGAGTGGAGCCTACGGTTAAATTCGACTCCACCTGGGAAACCTCAACCATGCCAGCTACAGAACAGATGCACACATTGCAAGCTTAATTCCGTTAACAAACGAGACTCCGTCATGCCCCGCGGTCCGAGTCCGGCTTACTAGAGGGACACGTGAGGCTCTGGCACATGAGATTGGCCAATAACTGGTGTGTCATGCCCTTACATGTCCGTGGCTGCATGTGCGCTACACTGAAAAGGCCAGCGTTTGTCGCTTACAGGTGCAGATAACCCGCTGAACAACGTTAGTGATGGGGATCACTGATTACAATTATTACCCGCGAACAATGATTTCCCAGTAAGTGCAGGTCAACCGCAGTTCCGGAATTAGGCCTAACCGTCATTCCTGAAAAAATGAAAAACTTTCGTATGCAAACCACAGGTGCTGTAGCTTGCTTAACAGCTCGCCAGCCGTTCTCATGCCCAGTATGGATTACACGTGATTGCACAAAGGTGAGAAAGGGTACCGTATCCCCAGATAACATGTATGGATAGCGTACACATTCAAAATATATGTCTATACATCAGGAGGCAGGCTCAGACGGTGTTAGGACCAGTATGGATTGCACGTGATTGCCCAAAGGTTAGAAAGGGTACCGTATCCCCAGATAACATGTATGGATAGCGTACACATTCAAAATATATGTCTATACATCAGGAGGCAGGCTCAGACGGTGTTAGGCCCAGTATGGATTGCACGTGATTGCACAAAGGTTAGAAAGGGTACCGTATCCCCAGATAACATGTATGGATAGCGTACACATTCAAAATATATGTCTATACATCAGGAGGCAGGCTCAGACGGTGTTAGGCCCAGTATGGATTGCACGTGATTGCACAAAGGTGAGAAAGGGTACCGTATCCCCAGATAACATGTATGGATAGTGTACACATTCAAAATATATATATCTATACATCAGGAGGCAGGCTCAGACAGTGTTAGTCCCAGTATGGATTGCACGTGATTGCACAAAGGTGAGAAAGGGTACCGTATCCCCAGATAACATGTATGGATAGCGTACACATTCAAAATATATGTCTATACATCAGGAGGCAGGCTCAAACGGTGTCAGGCACAGTATGCATTTGACGGCCCAGACTACACAGCGGAGGAGCAGGGAGAGGTAAAGATTGCAAATGCTGGGGCCCTGCCCAAGCAAGGGGGGCCCACTCGTGGGCATCGGTACTGGCACTGGGCCCCTCATAGTACGGCGGTGTGTCTGACGGCGGGTGTGCACCACCACCGTCAGAGACACTTGATTGCACTGTGAGGGACCCTGTGCCAGTGCCCGCGCCCAAGAGTCGGCCTACCCACCTGTCCAGGGCAACGGCACTCGCACGGTGTCGTGCGCTAGGTGGTGACCCCGGCCATGGGGGGGGGAGGCAGCACAGTTAGGGAGTTTTAGAAAGTGGCATATGTTGATGTTGGACATTCAGCTGATGCAAAAGGTGAAATAGGTCAAGTCCCAGGAAGAGGTGGACCATAGCAAGCCATTTTTCTGTCACCCTATGTGTCATCAGGGGAAGGTGGGACAAAATCCTTGGAAACCCATGCGTGGTTCATTTTAATGAAGGTTAGATCATCCACATTTTGGGTTGACAGACGGGTCCTTTTTACTGTCAGGATTGATCCAGCTGCACTGAAGACTCTTTCCGATAGCACACTTGCAGCTGGGCAAGCGAGCTCCTGTAAGGCATATTGTGCCAATTCAGGCCAGGTGTCCAGTTTAGCGGCCCAATAGTCAAAGGGGAATGACCTGTGTGGGAGAACATCGATATGGGAGGAAAAGTAGTTTGTAACCATAGTTGACAACTGCTGTCTCCTGTCACTTTCCATCGATGCAGTATTACCAGTTGTGTGAGCGGTACTTGAAAAATCAGTCCACAACATTGTCATGAAACCCCTGTCTCCAACGCCACTTCTGCTGTGTGCACCACGAACACCTCTGCCAAGCTGACCCCGGCCCGTACGGCTCGTGTGAGAACCATCACCGCTACTGTGTGCTGGGAATGCCTCAAGCAACCGATTTACCAGAGTTGCTTGTTTATTAGCCAATATTAGGTCAAGGTTCTCCTGTGGCATGATGTTTTGTAATTTGCCTTTATAGCGTGGATCCAGGATGCTGGCCAACCAGTAGTCGTCATCGTTCATCATTTTGGCAATGCGGGGGTCCCTTTTTAGGATCTGCAAGGCATAATCTGACATGTGGGCCAATGTTCCCAGTGTCAATGATGCACTGTGAGTGCTGGTTGGAGGAGCACTTTCTGGCAAATCCACATCCCTCCAGTCACGCACAAACCCTGTACCAGACCTTGCCACGCCAACATTTTCACTTGCCCCACGAGATGCATCCTCCTCCCCTAAGTAATCATCCTCATCATCCTCCTCCTCCTCCTCCTCTTCTTCCTCCACCTCGTCCAGGAGAGGTCCCTGAGCAGACAATGGCTGAATGTCATCAAGGATTCCCTCCTCCTCTTCCTCCTCATCAACATTGGCTGCAGAAGCCTGCTCCTTAAGGTGCGTCAAAGTTTGCATGAGCAGACGCATAAGTGGGATGCTCATGCTTAGGATGGCGTCGTCTGCGCTTACCAGCCGTGTGCATTCCTCAAAACACTGAAGGACTTTACAGAGGTCTTTCAGCTTCGACCACTGCACACCTGTCAACTCCATGTCTGCTCTCAAAGTGCCTGGCCGTGTATCCTCCCACAAATGCATTATGGCCTGCCTCTGCTCGCACAGCCGCTCCACCATGTGCAGGGTGGAGTTCCACCTTGTTGCAATGTCGATAATGAGGCGGTGGTTGGGAAGGAGGAGCAATCGCTGCAGCTTCTGCATACGAACGGAGTGTACAGGCGACCGGCGGATGTGCGCGCACAGTCTTCGCACCTTCTGGAGCAGGGCTGTTAACTCCGGATAATTTTTGAGGAAGCACTGCACCACCAGGTTCAAGGTGTGAGCCAAGCAAGGTATGTGGCTGAGTTTTGAAAGGGCTATGGCTGCCACAAAATTACGGCCGTTATCACTAACTACCTTGCCTGCCTCAAGATGTACACTGCCCAGCCATGACTCAGTTTGTCGCTTCAAGTACTCGGCCAGCACCTCGGTGGTGTGTCTGTCGCCCAAACACATCATCTGCAACACAGCCTGCTGACGCTTTCCACTAGCTGCTCGATAGGGGGACACCTCGTGTGCAACAGTGGCAGCTGCAGATGGAGTGCTCGTACGACTGCACTCTGTGGACGAGCTTTCACTTCTGGAGGAGGAGGAGGAGGGTCGAACGCCTACAGCCAACTGTTTCCTATACCGTGGGCTAGGCAGCACTGTCCCACCACCGCTGTCCCCTGTGGACCCTGCATCCACCACATTAACCCAGTGCGCAGTGATGGACACGTAACGGCCCTGGCCATGCCGACTGGACCATGCATCAGTTGTGAGGTGCACCTTTCCGCTCACTGACTGCTTGAGTGCATGGACAATGCGGTCTTTCACATGATGGTGGAGGGCTGGGATGGCTTTGCGAGAGAAGAAGTGGCGACTGGGTAGGTCATAGCGTGGTACTGCATAGGCCATGAGTTCGCGGAAAGCTGTGCTTTCCACCAACCGAAAGGGCATCATCTCAAACGAGATTAGTTTGGCAATGTGGGCGTTCAAACCCAGTGTACGCGGATGAGAGACTGAGTACTTTCTTGACCTACTCATAGTGTCTGGGAGGGTGAGCTGGACTTGAGAGCTGCATATGGTGGAAGTAGCGGTGGACAGGGTGGACTGAGAGGGTTGATGATGGTGATGGAGTTGGTGTTCTTTCTGATGGCCTAGAATCAGTCTTTCGTTGATATAACAGTGGGATTCCCTGACTGCTGTGGCCTTGCAACGACACCTCAACATTTGCTGCTGTGCTAACCGGTGGGCTTACAGTTGGGGAAACAATGTAGCGTTGCTGACTACCTTCGTTGTGATCAGTTGCACATGTGGCACTTGAGGTTTGGTGTTGTGTCCACGCTTGCAAGTGCATGGTGTTTAAAAGCGGTTTGCCAACTCATAGAAAACTAAGCCTTCGAAGCCTTATGGAGCCAGACGATGACGCAGGCACAACACCTCCTGCATTCGGTCTTATTTTGCTCTTGCCACTACTATCAGATCCACCACCAACACCATCATTACCAGCTGCCAACCCCCGCCCAATTCCACGGCCTCTTCCACCAGCCTTCCTCATTTTTGGTAGAAATGTAGACAAAATCCAACAAACTATATAGTAATGTAAAACAAGGTACAAGGTGTCTATAGGACAGGGGAGATTTTGAATTTCTGCTCACACTAGTGGACACTGGACACTTTTGGATTGTGTGAGGCCCACTGAATATCTGAGCGCTATGTCACAGGCTCGATGGCACAGCTGTGACCAAAGTGACTAGAGGATAAGTGAGATTTTGAATTTCTGCTCACACTAGTGGACACTGGACACTTTTGGATTGTGTGAGGCCCACTGAATATCTGAGCGCTATGTCACAGGCTCGATGGCACAGCTGTGACAAAAGTGACTAGAGGATAAGTGAGATTTTGAATTTCTGCAGACACTTGTGGACACTGGACACTTTTGGATTGTGTGAGGCCCACTGAATATCTGAGCGCTATGTTACAGGCTCGATGGCACAGCTGTGACCAAAGTGACTAGAGGATAAGTGAGATTTTGAATTTCTGCAGACACTTGTGGACACTGGACACTTTTGGATTGTGTGAGGCCCACTGAATATCTGAGTGCTATGTCACAGGCTCGATGGCACAGCTGTGACCAAAGTGACTAGAGGATAAGTGAGATTTTGAATTTCTGCAGACACTTGTGGACACTGGACACTTTTGGATTGTGTGAGGCCCACTGAATATCTGAGCGCTATGTCACAGGCTCGATGGCACAGCTGTGACCAAAGTGACTAGAGGATAAGTGAGATTTTGAATTTCTGCAGACACTTGTGGACACTGGACACTTTTGGATTGTGTGAGGCCCACTGAATATCTGAGCGCTATGTCACAGGCTCGATGGCACAGCTGTGACCAAAGTGACTAGAGGATAAGTGAGATTTTGAATTTCTGCAGACACTTGTGGACACTGGACACTTTTGGATTGTGTGAGGCCCACTGAATATCTGAGCGCTATGTCACAGGCTCGATGGCACAGCTGTGACCAAAGTGACTAGAGGATAAGTGAGATTTTGAATTTCTGCAGACACTTGTGGACACTGGACACTTTTGGATTGCGTGAGGCCCACTGAATATCTGAGCGCTATGTCACAGGCTCGATGGCACAGCTGTGACCAAAGTGACTAGAGGATAAGTGAGATTTTGAATTTCTGCTCACACTAGTGGACACTGGACACTTTTGGATTGTGTGAGGCCCACTGAATATCTGAGTGCTATGTCACAGGCTCGATGGCACAGCTGTGACCAAAGTGACTAGAGGATAAGTGAGATTTGGAATTTCTGCAGACACTTGTGGACACTGGACACTTTTGGATTGTGTGAGGCCCACTGAATATCTGAGCCCTATGTCACAGGCTCGATGGCACAGCTGTGACCAAAGTGACTAGAGGATAAGGGAGATTTTGAATTTCTGCAGACACTTGTGGACACTGGACACTTTTGGATTGTGTGAGGCCCACTGAATATCACAGCGCTATGTCACAGGCAGAAATTGGCTAGTGTATCACAAACTACAAGGTGTATGTAGAATTGGGCAGAGTAGGAATCTCCCTAGAGTGCAGGTCTGTAAGAACGGAACATGTCCTCGACTTATTCTCACAGAGTGACACAGATAGCTTCACTGTGGCTGTGATAACAGCCGTTACACGGTACTGTGTGAGGAGCGTACACCGCTGTATGGTGTGAAAAAATGCACGCTCAGTACCTCAGCAGGACAAAAAAAAAAATTGGGATTGCTTTTAAAAAAGCAGTTTGCAGAGCAGTGGGTAAACAGCAATGCAGCTGTCAGGAAGCCTTAGAAGGCAGCCCAACAACCAACACCACTGATACACCACAATATAGCCTCCCCTTGCACTGCACACACAGTGACTGGTGTGTTGTACAGGCACAATCGCTAGCAGCAGAAGCAGTTTTTTTTTCTTCTTCCCTGCCTAACACTCTCCCTACAGAATCAGCAGCAACCTCTCCCTATGCTAAGATCGGCAGAAGTAAGATGGCGGTCGGCATGCACGCCCTTTTATACCCCCTGTGACGCCCACCAAAGCAAGCCAATCACTTGCATGCCCTTCTGAAAGATGGTGGTGACCCGTGCCTATGTCATCACGTTGCCCACAGTGTCCGTGGATCCTGATTGGCTGAAAAAGAGCGCAAAACAAACTTTTGAAACGCGACTTTGGCGCGTAAGTCGCCGACCTCGTGGCCGACCTCATCCTAGGGTCGGGTTTCGTGTCATGAAAGCCGACTTTGCCAAAAGTCGGCGACTTTTGAAATTTTTCGACCCGTTTCGCTCAACTCTAGTCACTACTTCCCTTCCGAACCTCGACGTGGGCCCATACAGTAGTTTTCTCCCACTTATGGGGTATTATGGTACTCAGGACAAATTGAACAACAACTTTTGGGGTAAATTTTCTCCTGGTACCCTTGGGAAAATAAAAAAATTGGGGACTAAATGATCATGTTTGTGGAAAAAATACGATTTTTTTATTTTCACGCCTGGGCGTTATAAACTTCTGTGAAGCACTGGAGGTGTTCAAAGTGCTCACCACACATCTAGATATGTTCCTTAGGGAGTTTAGTTTCCAAAATGGGGTCACTTGTGGGGGGATTCCACTGTTTAGGTACATCAGGGGCTTTCCAAACGCGACATGGTGTCCGATCTCAATTCCAGCCAAAAAAGTCAAATGGCGCTGCTTCCCTTCCGAGCTCTGCCATGCGCCCAAATAGTCGTTTACACCCATATATTGGGTATCAGCATACTCAGGACAAATTGCACAATAACTTTTAGGGTCCTGCTACCCTTGGGAAAATAAAAATTGGGCGTGAAAAGATCATTTTTGTGGAAAAAATATGATTTTTAATTGTATCGCTGTACACTATAAACTTCTGTGAAGCCCATGTGGGTTCAAAGTTCTCACCACATATCTAGATAAGTTCCTTGGGGGGTCTAGTTTCCAAAATGGGGTCACTTGTGGGGGGTTTCCACTGTTTAGGTACATCAGGGACTCTCCAAATGTGACATGGCGTCCGATCAGAATTCCAGCCAATTTTGCATTGAAAAAGTCAAACGGCGCTCCTTCCCTTCTGAGCTCTGCCATGCGCCGGAACAGTGGTTCCCCCCACATTTCAGGTATCAGTGTACTCGGGACAAATTGCATAATAACTTTTCCAGTCCAATTTCTCCTTTTACCCTTGGTAAAATAAAAAAAATTGAACCTGAATTATTTTTTTTGTGAAAAAAAAGTTAAATGTTCATTTTTTTTTAAATATTCAAAAATTTCCTGTGAAGCACCTGAAGGGTTAATAAACTTCTTGAATGTAGTTTTGAGCACCATGAGGGGTGCAGTTTTTAGAATGGTGTCACTTTTGGGTATTTTCTATCATACAGACCCCTCAAAGTGGCTTCAAATGTGATGTGGTCCATAAAAATTAAATGGTGTTGTAAAAATGAGAAATCGCTGGTCAATTTTTAACCCTTATAACTTCCTAACAAAAAAAAATTTTGGTTCCAAAATTGTGCTGATGTAAAGTAAACATGTGGGAAATGTTACTTATTAAGTTTATTGTGTGCCGTATCTCTGTGATTTAAGGGCATAAAAATTCAAAGTTGGAAAATTGCGAAATTTTCAAAATTTTCGCCAAATTTCCATTTTTTTCACAAATAAACATAAGTTATATGAATTAAATTTTACCATTATCATGAAGTACAATATGTCACGAGAAAACAATGGCAGAATCACCAGGATCCATGGAAGCGTTTCAGAGTTATTTCCTCATAAAGGGACAGTGGTCAGAATTGTAAAAATTTGGCCCGGTCATGAACGTGCAAACCACCCTTGGGGGTAAAGGGGTTAATAGTGATGAGCAAACGTGCTCGCCACTACTCGGTACTCGCCCGAGTATCATGGTACTCGGTGTACTCGACGAGCACCGAGCATTTCAAGGATTACTCGGCAGGAACTCGGGTCTCCACCCATCATTTTTGGTGGACTTTAGAGACCTAATAATGCTACAGGGATTGCCTGCCAGGCTATGAAACGCCGCAGCCATCTTTGTAGTGGTCATGCAGTGATTGGCTGGCCTCACAGCATCATCAGGGGTATAAGAGGTCGGACGTTGCCCTGTTCGGCGCATTCAGCTCCGGATTGAGAGAGTGTAGGTAGAGTGACTGCCTTGATAGGGTCAAAATTGGGAATTTATTAGTTAGTGTGGGGTCTACCATCCTAAATACACACATCCAGCTAAACCAACAGTTTTTCTAAGGACTAATTCTGGAGTGTATAGGTTCCAGGCAGGCAGGGTAGTGTACGTCACTGTATACACATCAGTGCAAGGCCTACAGGCACTGTATGTGTGTATATAGATCATTGCATACATCAAGAGGGTCCATTCCCTTGCTGTGTTCTGGTGCTGCTGCTGCTACCTGTATGATATATTAGCCCCAGATGTAATTGTAAGGCTATGTGCACACGTACTTTTTTGGGTGTGCGTATTTTGAAGTCCTGCGGTTTATCTGCGGTTTTGCCTGCGGTTTTGCCCTGCGGTTTTACACCTCATAATGGTTGAGGTGTAAAACTGCAGCGTTTCTGCACCAAGCAATTGACATGCTGTGGATTGTAAACCGCAGCAAAACCGCGCGGAAAAATCCGCAGCATGTGCACAGCTTTTTTTTATTTCCATAGGAAATAAAGGTACAGAAACGCTGAGGAACCGCAGCAGAATCCGCACCGTGTGCACACAGCCTAATAAAGGCCAGATATTTTTTGGTGTGGTATCTCCGTGCCAGCTCATATCTGTGCGTGCTCAAAGTTTGGCCAGTTTACGACTGGTTTCTTTTTTTGGGCTGGCTGTCAATTTTGGCTAAATACAGCAGTATTTAGCCCAAAAAAAAGATACAGGCCACACATTTTTTGGTGTGGTATTTCCGTGCCAGCTCATATCTGTGTGTGCTCAAAGTTTGACCAGTTTATTGCTGTTTTCTTTTTTTGCCTGGCGGTCACTTTTGGTTAAATACAGCAGTATTTAACAAAAAAAAATACAGGCCACACATTTTTGTTGGTGTGCTATCTCCGTGCCAACTCATATCTGTGTGTGCTCAAAGTTTGGCCAGTTTACGACTGCTTTCTTTTTTTGTCCTGGGTGAAACTTTACTTATATACAGCACTATTTAGCCCAAAAACGGAAAAAAAAAACAGGGCACACATTTGTCATAGTGGTATCTCCTTGCAGCTCATATCTGTGTGTGCTCAAAGTTTTGCCAGTTTACGGCGGGTTTCTTTTTTTGTCCTGGGTGAAACTGTACTTATGTACAGCACTAGTTAGCCAAAAATTTTAAAATAAATTAATACAGACTGTTATCTCAAGCTGAGGCCTGGTGTATCTGTGGTGTAAAAATGTTTGCTTCGCAGGCATACGTTGCATAATTCTGTCTGCTAGCCTTGTTCTACTCATTATTTTGTGTTTTCAAAAGTGAACACAGAACCTCAAAAAAAATTAATACAGTCTGTTATCTCAGGCTTAGGCCTGGTGTATCTGTGGTGTAAAAATGTTTGCTTCGCAGGCATATGTTGGATAGTTCTGACTGCTAGCCTTGTTCTACTCATTATTTTGTGTTTTCAAAAATAAACACAAACATTAAACAAAATTAATAGAGTCTGTTATCTCAGGCTGAGGCCTGTTATAGTTGTGGTGGAAAAATCTTGATTTTGCAGGCATACTGATCACATATAATTTTTCTCCAAATAAATCCATTTGTATTGAGCTTTTCAAATGATTCAGTAGTCCATTTAAAATGGGCAAGGCAAGGGGCAAGGGACGGGGAAGTGGACGTGATGCTGATGGTGCATGCAGAGGAAGAGGCCGTGGCCAAGCTGAAAGTGGGCCACAGCAAAGACCCACATCTTCACGCTCTACCTTCATGTCCCAGTTTCTAGGGGACCGCACCACACCACTATTGAAGCCAGAACAGTGTGTAATGGTTGTTGATTGGATAGTGGATAATGCTTCCAGTCACATAGCCACCACTACCACCACGTCTTCCACACGGTCAAGTCTGAGTAGCCGTGAGTGTGAACCAGATATTACTCACCCTGATCCTCTTTCCTCCCACCATGTCAATTGCCCTGAGACAACTGGTCCCACACTTGGACACTCCGAAGAGCTGTTCAGTTTTCCATTTTGAGATTCGTGCCTCTTGCCTGCTTCAATTGAAGCCGGGCAAGATGATATTCCATGTAGTGATCCACGAATATTTGAGCAGCCACGGTCACAAGAGGTGGATGATGATGAGACACAATTGCTGAAAAGTCAGTAGGAGATGCAGGGTGCGGATGTGGAAGATGAGGTTGTGGATGACATAGTGACTGACCCAACCTGGCAGGAGGACATGCAGAGCGAGGACAGCAGCACACATGGGGAAGGAGGCATATCACCGCAACAGGCAGGAAGAAGCAGTGTGGTGGCCACAGACAGAAGTTGTGCATCCGTTCCCTGTAACACCAACAGGGCGGAAGTTGCCATTCCAACTGTTAGATTTTCCCGAGTCTGGTAATTTTTTAAACACTCTGCCAATAACCCCAAACAGTCCATTTGCAGCACTTGCAATGCCCGCATCAGCAGGGGTAGCAAAACTACCAGCCTGACCACCACCAGCATGATTAGGCACATGGCAGCAAAGCACCCGACTTTGTGGGTCGAACCTCAAGCTCCAGCAACACTGTCTGCAGGTGACAACACTGCTTCTTTCACTGTTTTGCGTACAAGCCAATCCCCAGTTCACCGTGCCTGTGAAGATGCCTCGGGCCCTGCATATGTTGTTGCCCACAGTCAACCAGCACCATCATCAAGCCCGTCTGCGTCCTTGTCCCAGCCCAGCCCAGCCTTCAGTCGTCTATACCCCAGTCATTGAAACGCAAGTGGAAATATGCAGCCAATGCCCCACAGGCCACAATACTTAATTTGCACATTTCTCGTCTGCTGGTGCTCAAAATGTTGCCTTTTAGACTCTTTGATACAGAAGCTTTCCGCAACCTGATGGCGGCGACCGTCCCAAGGTACTCGGTCCCCTGTTGCCACTATTTCTCCCGTTGTGCCACACCGGCATTACACCAGCATGTGTCTCACAATATTACCCATGCCCTCAACAATGCTGCTACTGGGAAAGTCCACCTTACCACGGACACGTGGACAAGTGCTAGTGGGCAGGGACGGTACATCTCACTGACAGCACATTGGGTTAGCATAGTGGAAGCCGAGACACAGTTGGATTTTGGGATGGAGCACATCCTCCCCACACCAAGGATTGTGGGCCCTATGTCAATCAGGGTTGCCCCCACAGTCTACAACTCCTGCACCTCCTCCTTCTCTTCAGCCTCCATCTCTGAAATGAACCCATCAGTCAGAAGCTGGAAGCACTGCCTCAGCCAAGTGGCAACAGGATGTGCTGAAGCTAATCTCAATACGTGACAAACCGCACAATGCAGAAGAGTTGTGGACAGCGTTGAAAGAGCAGTCAGATATTTGGATTACACTGCTGAACCTACAGCTAGGAATGGTCATGTGTGACAATGGTAGGAACCTGGTAGCAGCTCTGGGGCAAGGTGAGCTCACACACGTACCTTGCCTGGCCCATGTGCTTAGCCTAATGTTTCAACGTTTTCTCAAAAGCTACCTGGAGCTTTCGGATCTGCTAGTGAAAGTACGCTATCTGTCTGCCCATTTTAGAAAGTCAGCTACAGCTTCAGCTGCCCTTGCCATGCTTCAGCAGTGTTTACAGCTTCTGGCTCACCGACTGGTGTGTGATGTCCCCACGCTTTGGAACTCTACACTGCATATGTTGGAAAGGATTTGTGAGCAGAATAGGACAGTTGTTGACTACCAGCATCAAAAAGGCCATCAATATTCAGTTCAGATGCCACACATAAGACCTCAGGCGTGGACATGGATGTCAGATATATGTACCATCCTCCAGAACTTTGAGGACTGCACTAAGATGATAAGCGTCACCATCCCGCTTATCAGTATTCTGAAAACCTCTCTGCTCACAATTAAAGAGGATGCATTGCAGGCATATCACAAGGACATGGCGCAAGGAACCATACAGGGTGATTACACTCAGCTCAGGCTCATGTCATCGCAACGTGGATTGGTAGACAATGCGGAGGAGGAAGAACAGGAGCTACTTTCATGCGCTATAGACCGTACTACAAGCACAGCTGTCATACCGTCTGTTCAGCGGGGGTGGCCTGAGGACAGAGAGGAAGAGGATGAGGAGGACAGCATGGTCAGTCATCCTGTTGGTGAGGACACCGAAGTCTTGCCTGTTAGCAGTCTGGCACGCAGAGCTGACTGTATGTTGCACTGCGTTTCCCGTGACCCTTGCATTATAAAAATTTTTGGTGACACTCATTACTGGTTGGTGACACTTCTAGACCCACGCTACAAGGAGAACGTTCAATCTCTTCTTCTAGAGGCAGAGAGGTGTACAAAAATGTTGCTGTACCAGAGAGCCCTTGTAGCGGAATTACAGAAAAAATTCCCATGTGAGAACGCTGGCAGCAGACGTCAGAGTTTGTTGTACAACCAAGGAGTCCAAGTGAGAGACACAGAAGTACAATCCAGCTCAGGCAGGGGAACAATGGCAAAGTTCTGGGACAGTTTTCTCAGACCCTCCCATCGTGACGCCACAGAGGCAAGGGGTGCTGTCACAAGAAGTGCAATGTTTGGGAAGATGGTGAGGGAGTACCTTGCAGATCGTACAAATGTCCTCTGATATCCCTCTGTGCCTTTTAATTATTGGGTAGCTGGACACATGACATGAACTGGCTCTCTACACTTTGGAGGTCCTGGTCTGCCCTGCTGCTAGCATTCTGTCAGAGAGGGTTTTTAGTACCACTGGTGGAATTATAACAGATAAGCGCATCCGCCTGTCAACTGACAATGCTGACAGGCTGACTCATAAAAATGAACAAGGGCTGGATTGGGCAAGACTTCTGTACACCACCGAATGAAAACAGCAAAACATAACCTCAAATACATTGTCTTTTTTGTGGAGGTGTATTCTCATGCACCTCTTGATAACCACACATGGGTGTCCACTTCCTGATTTGGTCTGTTTGGTGTTATCCTCCTCCTTATCCTCATCCTCATCATCCACATCCAGTAGAACACCAGGTGGAATGTATTCCGTGATGCAAAAGTCACTCAATTTTTGGCAAGGGTTTTTATGATGCCCGTTACTAATTTGAAACCAAAACAAAAAATAATGCAACATAGTGCTGTATATAACTTGAGTACCAGACAGGAAATCACTGGAGTACCGGCCTAAAATCCACAAATTTTTATCACATGGACGTATGAGGCGTGTCACAGATATACCACACTGTAAAATATGTTTCTTTGTTTTTTGATGGATGAAAAAGACTGCTGGATATAACAAGAGTGACAGACTGCCCAAAAAGGGAATTTTGGCCTAAAATGCCTCAATTTTTGTCACACGAATGTATGAGGCGTGTCAGACATAGACCCCACTGTAAAATGTGGCCTGTTTTTTAAAATAATGCAACAGAGTGCTGTATATAAGAAGCGTTTCACCCAGGACAAAAAAAAGAAAACTGCCGTAAACTGGCAAAACTTTGAGAACACACAGATATGAGCTGCACGGAGATACCACTATGACAAATGTGTGCCCTTTTTTTTTTAATTTTTGGGCTAACTAGTGCTGTATCTAAGTAAAGTTTCACCCAGGACCATAAAATAAAACTGCCGTAAACTGGCAACTTGGAGCACAAACACATATATGTGCTGCCACAGAGATACCACTACGACAAATGTGTGGCCTTTTTTTGGCTAAATACTACTGCATTTAACGACAGTGACAGCCTGGCCAAAAAAGAAAAGCGCCGTAAACTGGCCAAACTTTGAGCACACACAGATATGAGCTGCCACAGAGATACCACAAGAACAAATCTATGGCCTGTATTCCAATTACACCTGGGGCTAGCTATATACGGCTAATATATCCTACAGGTAGCAGCAGCACCAGAACACAGGAAGGGAGTGGACCCTCTTGATATATGCAATGATCAATAAACACACATACAGTGCTTGCAGGCCTTGCACTGATGTGTATAGAGCGAAGTACACTGCCCTGCCTACCTAACGCTATGTACTCCAGAATTAGTCCTTAGAAGGACTTTTGGTTTAGCTGGATGTGAGTATTTAGGATGGTAGACCCCACACTAACTAATAAATCCACAATTCTGATCCTATCAAGGCAGTCGCTCTCCCTACACTATCTCGAACCAGAGCTGAATGCGCCGAGCAGGGCGGTGTCCAGTCTCTTATACCCCTGATGATGCTGTGCGGCCAGCCAATCACTGCACGACAAAAACAAAGATGGCTGCCGCGTTTCATAGCCTGGCAGACAATCCTTGCAGCGTGATTGGGTCTCTAAAATCCCCCAAAAATGCTGGGTGGAGACCCGAGTTCCCATCAAGTAATCCCAGAAATGCTCGGTACCATGATACTCGGGCGAGTACCGAGTAGTGGCGAATGGCGAGCACGTTCGCTCATCACAAATAGTTAGCATTTTTTTGTTTGGGGGGCATAGGGGGATTTTTTTTGGGGGGATGGGTTGAAATCCTAATAGCTATGGTAGCAAGGTCCAATAAACAAGAAAAATTCCAGCTTCCAATTGTAAGCAAAATTTATTCAGGCATAAAACCAAGGTCAACAGGCATGCATTAAGTCCATCAGGAGCACATGTTTTCAGGCAAAGCATCCAAAAAGCTTCTCTGGTCATTAAACGCCGTTTCAGATCTCCACCTCATACGAACTTTCTCAATTCCCACAACTTGTATTGAAGAAATATTTCTGTGATGTTGGGAGATATAATGTTTAGAGGCGAAAGACATGGCCCGATTTGAACTGCCGAGAGAAATTACATCAGTTATGTGTTCCGAAATTCTTACTTTCAGTTTGCGCATAGTGCAACCTACATGATTTAACCCCTTAAGCCCCAAGGGTGGTTTACACGTTCATGACCGGGCCAATTTTTACAATTCTGACAACTGTCACTTTATGAGGTTATAACTCTGAAACGCTTCCATGGATCCCGGTGATTCTGACACTGTTTTCTCGTGACATATTGTACTTCATGATAGTGGTAAAATGTCACTCATATAACTTGCGTTTATTTGTGAAAAAAACGGAAATTTGGCGAAAATTTTGAAAATTTTGCAATTTTCCAAATTTGAATTTTTATGCCCTTAACCCCTTACCTACAATGGACGTAATATTCCGTCCATGTGACCCTGGACCTAATTACCATGGACGGAATATTACGTCGGCGCGATCAGCGGCGCCCACGTGGTGAGCGCCGCTGATCGCGGCCGGGTGTCAGCTGATTATCACAGCTGACACCCGGCACAATGTGTCAGGGGCGGTCACGGACCGCCCCCGACACGTTAACCCCTTGTACACCGCGATCAAATGCGATCGCGGTGTACCGGGGGTTAAAGGGAGGCATCGGCAGGGAGGGGGCTCCCTCCGTGCTTCCCTGAGCCCCCCACGGCAGCGCAATGTGCAGCGCTGCTGCGGGGGTCTCCTTTCCTGCAGGCCCCCGAATCCAAGATGGCGACGGGGGCCTGTAGGGAGCTGACTTCCTCACTGCCTGCAAAGCGCAGGCATGAGGAAGCCTGCAGCAGTGCCTGTGACAGACTGCTGATCTGTCACAGTGATCTGTGATGTGACAGATCAGCGATCTGTCACAAGACAGTGATGTCCCACCTGGGACAAGGTAATAAAGTAAAAAAAAAAAAAAAAGTGTTAAAAATAATTTTTAAAAAAATCGCTAAATAAATTAGTAAAAAAAAAAAAAATATTCCCCAATAAATCCATTTTTTCAAAATAAAAAAAAACCAAAACAATAAAAGTACACATATTTGGTATCGCCGCGTCCGTAGCGACTCGCCCTATAAAACTGTCCCATTGGTTAACCCCTTTAGCGAACCCCTTAAAAAATAAAAATAAAAAACGAAGCAAAAATTAATGATTTATTATCATACCACCGAACAAAAAGTGCAATAACGCGCGATCAAAAAGACGCATATAAATAATCATGGTACCACTGAAAACATCATCTTGTCCCGCAAAAAACGAGCCCCAATACAGCATCATCAGCGAAAAAATAGAAAAGTTATAGCTCGCAGAATAAAGCGATGCAAAAATAATTATTTTTTATATAAAATTGTTTTCATTGCATAAAACCGACAAAACATAAAAAAACGACATAAATGAGGTATCGCTGTAATCGTACTGACCCGAAGAATAAAACCGCTTTATCAATTTTACCGCATGTGGAACGGTGTAAACGCACCCCCCCAAAAGAAATTCATGAAACGCTGGTTTTTGTTCATTCTGCGTCCCAAAAATCGGAATAAAAAGCGATCAAAAAATGTCACGTGCCCAAAAAGGGTACCAATAAAAACGTCAACTCATCCCGCAAAAAATAAGACCTCACATGACTCGGTGGGTCAAAATACGGAAAAATTATAGCTCTCAATATGTGGTGATGCAAAAACTATTTTTACAATAAAAAGCGTATTTTAGCGTATGACAGCCGCCAAACATAAAAACCGCCATAAATAGTAAATCAAACCCCCCGTTATCACCCCCTTAGTTAGGGAAAAATAATAAAAGTAAAAGAAAATGTATTTATTTCCATTTTCCCATTAGAGTTAGGGCTAGGGTTAGGGTTAGGGCTAGGGTTAGGGCTAGGGTTAGGGCTCAGATTAGGGTTAGGGGTGTGTTGGGGTTAGGGTTGGAGTTATAATTGGGGGGTTTCCATTGTTTGGGCACATCAGGTGCTCTCCAAAGACAACATGGCGTCTCATCTCAATTCCAGCCATTTCTGCGTTGAAAAAGTCAAATGGTGCTCCTTCCCTTCCAAGCTCTGCCATGCGCCCAAACAGTGTTTTACCCCCACATATAGGGTATCAGCCTACTCAGGACAAATTACAAAACAACTTTTGGGGTCCAATTTCTCCTGTTACCCTTAGGAAAATAAAAAATTGGGGGCAAAAATATCATTTTTGCGGAAAAAAATGATTTTTTTATTTTCACGCCCAGGCGTTATAAACTTCTGTGAAGCACTTGGGGGTTCAAAGTGCTCACCACACATCTAGATAAGTTCTGTGGGGGGTCTAGTTTCCAAAATGGGGTCACTTGTGGGGAGTTTCAATAGTTTAGGTACATCAGGGGCTCTCCAAACGTACATGACACCCGCAGACCAATCCGTCAAAGTCTGCATTCCAAAACGTCACTACTTCCCTTCCGAGCCCCGACGTGTGCCCATACAGTAGTTTTCTCCCACATATGAGGTATCAGCGTACTCAGGACAAATTGGACAACAACTTCTGGGGTCCAATTTCTCCTGTTACCCTTGGTAAAATAAAAAATTGGAGACTAATTGATCATGTTTGTGGAAAAAATATGATTTTTTTATTTTCATGCCTGGGCATTATAAACTTCTGTGAAGCCCTTGGGGGTTCAAAGTGCTCACCACACATCTAGATAAGTTCCTCAGGGGGTCTAGTTTCCAAAATGGGGTCATTTGTGGGGGGTTTCCACTGTTTAGGTACATTAGGGGCTCTCCAAAGGCAACATGACACCAGCAGACCATTCCATCAAAGTCTGCTTTCCAAAACGTCACTACTTCCCTTCCGAGCCCCGACGTGTCTCCATACAGTAGTTTTCTCCCACATTTGGGGTATCAGCATACTCAGGACAAATTGGACAACAACTTTTGGGGTCCAATTTCTCCTGTTACCCTTGGGAAAATAAAAAAAAATGGGGACTAAAAGATGATGTTTGTGGAAAAAATACGATTTTTTTATTTTCACGCCCGGGCGTTATAAACTTCTGTGAAGCACTGGGGGGTTCAAAGTGCTCGCCACACATCTAGATAAGTTCCTTGGGGGGTCTAGTTTACAAAATGGTGTCATTTGTGGGGGGTTTCTACTGTTTAGGTACATCAGGGGCTTTCCAAACGTGACATAGTGTCCGATCTCAATTCCAGACAAAAATGGTGCTGCTTCCCTTCCGAGCTCTGCCATGCGCCCAAATAGTGGTTTACCCCCACATGTGGGGTCAGCGTACTCAGGACAAGTTGCACAATATCTTTTAGGGTCCTGTTACTCTTGGAAAAATAAGAATTGAGGGTGAAAAGGTCATTTTTGTGGAAAAAATATGATTTTTTAATTGTACGGCTATATGTTATAAACTTCTGTGAAGCCCTTGGGGGTTCAAAGTTCTCACCACACATCTAGATAAGTTCTTTGGGGGGTCTAGTTTCCAAAATGGGGTCACTTGGGGGGGTTTCCACTGTTTAGGTATATCAGGGGCTCTCCAAACATGACATGGCGTCCGATCTGAATTCCAGCGAATTTTGCATTGAAAAAGTCAAACGGCGCTCCTTCCCTACTGAGGTTTGCCATGCGCCGAAACAGTGGTTCCCCCCACATATCAGGTATCAGCGTACTCAGGACAAATTGCACAATAACTTTTGCAGTCCAATTTCTCCTGTTACCCTTGGTAAAATAAAGAAAATTGAAAATGAAGTATTTTTTTTGTGAAAAAAAGTTAAATGTTCATTTTTTTTTTAAATATTCAAAAAATTCCTGTGACGCACCTAAAGGGTTAATAAACTTCTTGAATGTGGTTTTAAGCACCTTAAGGGGTGCAGTTTTTAGAATGGTGTCACTTTTGGGTATTTTCTATCATATAGACCCCTCAAAGTGGCTTCAAATGTGATGTGGTCCGTAAAAATAAAATGGTGTTGCAAAAATGAGAAATCGCTGGTCAATTTTTAACCCTTATAACTTCCTAACAAAAAAAAATTTTGGTTCCAAAATTGTGCTGATGTAAAGTAAACATGTGGGAAATGTTATTTATTAAGTTTTTTGTGTGCCGTATCCCTGTGATTTAAGGGCATAAAAATTCAAAGTTGGAAAATTGCGAAATTTTCAAAATTTTCGCCAAATTTCCATTTTTTTCACAAATAAACGCAAGTTATTTGAATGAAATTTTACCACTAACATGAAGTACAATATGTCACGAGAAAACAATGTCAGAATCACCGGGATCCATGGAAGCGTTTCAGAGTTATGACCTCATAAAGGGACAGTGGTCAGAATTGTAAAAATTGGCCCGGGAGTTAACGTGCAAACCACCCTTGGTAGTGAAGTGGTTAAATCATAGAGATACGGCACACAAAAAACTTAATAAATAACATTTCCCACATGTTTACTTTACATCAGCACAATTTTGGAACCAAAATTTTTTTTGTTAGGAAGTTATAAGTAGAGTTGAGCGAAACGGGTCGAAAAATTTCAAAAGTCGCCGACTTTTGGCAAAGTCGGGTTTCATGAAACGAAACCCGACCCTAGGATGAGGTCGGCCACGAGGTCGGCGACTTACGCGCCAAAGTCGCGTTTCAAAAGTTTGTTTTGCGCTGTTTTTCAGCCAATCAGGATCCACGGACACTGTGGGCAACGTGATGACATAGGCACGGGTCACCACCATCTTTCAGAAGGGCATGCAAGTGATTGGCTTGCTTTGGTGGGCGTCACAGGGGGTATAAAAGGGCGTGCACGCCGACCGCCATCTTACTTCTGCCGATCTTAGCATAGGGAGAGGTTGCTGCTGATTCTGTAGGGAGAGTGTTAGGCAGGGAAGAAGAAAAAAAAACTGCTTCTGCTGCTAGCGATTGTGCCTGTACAACACACCAGTCACTGTGTGTGCAGTGCGAGGGGAGGCTATATTGTGGTGTATTAGTGGTGTTGGTTGTTGGGCTGCCTTCTAAGGCTTCCTGACAGCTGCATTGCTGTTTACTCACTGCTCTGCAAACTGCTTTTTTAAAAGCAATCCCAATTTTTTTTTTTGTCCTGCTGAGGTACTGAGCTGCAAACTGCTTTTTTAAAAGCAATCCCAATTTTTTTTTTGTCCTGCTGAGGTATTGAGCGTGCATTTTTTCACACCATACAGCGGTGTACGCTCCTCACACAGTACCGTGTAACGGCTGTTATCACAGCCACAGTGAAGCTATCTGTGTCACTCTGTGAGAATAAGTCGAGGACATGTTCCGTTCTTACAGACCTGCACTCTAGGGAGATTCCTACTCTGCCCAATTCTACATACACCTTGTAGTTTGTGATACACTAGCCAATTTCTGCCTGTGACATAGCGCTGTGATATTCATTGGGCCTCACACAATCCAAAAGTGTCCAGTGTCCACAAGTGTCTGCAGAAATTCAAAATCTCACTTATCCTCTAGTCACTTTGGTCACAGCTGTGCCATCGAGCCTGTGACATAGCGCTCAGATATTCAGTGGGCCTCACACAATCCAAAAGTGTCCAGTGTCCACAAGTGTCTGCAGAAATTCAAAATCTCACTTATCCTCTAGTCACTTTGGTCACAGCTGTGCCATCGAGCCTGTGACATAGCGCTCAGATATTCAGTGGGCCTCACACAATTCAAAAGTGTCCAGTGTCCACAAGTGTCTGCAGAAATTCAAAATCTCACTTATCCTCTAGTCACTTTGGTCACAGCTGTGCCATCGAGCCTGTGACATAGCGCTCAGATATTCAGTGGGCCTCACACAATCCAAAAGTGTCCAGTGTCCACAAGTGTCTGCAGAAATTCAAAATCTCACTTATCCTCTAGTCACTTTGGTCACAGCTGTACCATCGAGCCTGTGACATAGCGCTCAGATATTCAGTGGGCCTCACACAATCCAAAAGTGTCCAGTGTCCACAAGTGTCTGCAGAAATTCAAAATCTCACTTATCCTCTAGTCACTTTGGTCACAGCTGTGCCATCGAGCCTGTGACATAGCGCTCAGATATTCAGTGGGCCTCACACAATCCAAAAGTGTCCAGTGTCCACTAGTGTGAGCAGAAATTCAAAATCTCACTTATCCTCTAGTCACTTTGGTCACAGCTGTGCCATCGAGCCTGTGACATAGCGCTCAGATATTCAGTGGGCCTCACACAATCCAAAAGTGTCCAGTGTCCACAAGTGTCTGCAGAAATTCAAAATCTCACTTATCCTCTAGTCACTTTGGTCACAGCTGTGCCATCGAGCCTGTGACATAGCGCTCAGATATTCAGTGGGCCTCACACAATCCAAAAGTGTCCACTGTCCACAAGTGTCTGCAGAAATTCAAAATCTCACTTATCCTCTAGTCACTTTGGTCACAGCTGTGCCATCGAGCCTGTGACATAGCGCTCAGATATTCAGTGGGCCTCACACAATCCAAAAGTGTCCAGTGTCCACAAGTGTCTGCAGAAATTCAAAATCTCCCTTATCCTCTAGTCACTTTGGTCACAGCTGTGCCATCGAGCCTGTGACATAGCGCTCAGATATTCAGTGGGCCTCACACAATCCAAAAGTGTCCAGTGTCCACTAGTGTGAGCAGAAATTCAAAATCTCACTTATCCTCTAGTCACTTTGGTCACAGCTGTGCCATCGAGCCTGTGACATAGCGCTCAGATATTCAGTGGGCCTCACACAATCCAAAAGTGTCCAGTGTCCACAAGTGTCTGCAGAAATTCAAAATCTCACTTATCCTCTAGTCACTTTGGTCACAGCTGTGCCATCGAGCCTGTGACATAGCGCTCAGATATTCAGTGGGCCTCACACAATCCAAAAGTGTCCAGTGTCCACAAGTGTCTGCAGAAATTCAAAATCTCACTTATCCTCTAGTCACTTTGGTCACAGCTGTGCCATCGAGCCTGTGACATAGCGCTCAGATATTCAGTGGGCCTCACACAATCCAAAAGTTTCCAGTGTCCACTAGTGTGAGCAGAAATTCAAAATCTCACTTATCCTCTAGTCACTTTGGTCACAGCTGTGCCATCGAGCCTGTGACATAGCGCTCAGATATTCAGTGGGCCTCACAAAATCTAAAAGTGTCCAGTGTCCACTATTGTGAGCAGAAATTCAAAATCTCCCCTGTCCTATAGACACCTTGTACCTTGTTTTACATTACTATATAGTTTGTTGGATTTTGTCTATATTTCTACCAAAAATGAGGAAGGCTGGTGGAAGAGGCCGTGAAATTGGGCGGGGGTTGGCAGCTGGTAATGATGGTGTTGGTGGTGGATCTGATGGTAGTGGCAAGAGCAAAATAGGACCGAATGCAGGAGGTGTTGAGCCTGCGTCATCGTCTGGCTCCATAAGGCTTCGAAGGCTTAGTTTTCTAGGAGTTGGCAAACCGCTTTTAAAGCCAGAGCATCAGGAAAAAGTTTTGTCTTACATTGCTGACTCAGCCTCCAGCTCTATCGCCTCCTCTTCTTCAGTTGTAAAAAGTAAAAGCACTGAGTCGTCATTGGAGGCTCATGTTCATGAACCACACCTTTCCTTGTGTCCTTCACCCCAACCAAGATTGAAGGATGACGCAGGCCATACTACTGATTACTCCATGGAGCTGTTTTCACATACCATGCCTGGATTATCAAGTCAAATGGTGAATTACCCAGGCCAAGATGAATCTGACATGGAGTGCACTGATGCACAGCCGCTGATGGATGATTCTGCTGGTACATTCACTCAGAGCACTACATTGTCCTCGCAGTGTACAGAGCCAGATTCTGACCCTGACGAGACTCAGGTGCCCCTTCCCGCACACTATACCACCATACACGGTGACACAGAGGAAGGTGCACATGACATTGAAGAGGAGGTGATGGATGACCCAGTTGTTGACCCAGATTGGCATCCATTGGGGGAAGAGGGTGCTGCTGCCAATAGCTCAGATGAGGAGCATCCACAGCAGACATCGACATCGCAACAGCTGTTATCTGGCAGGCCCGGAGCACTCCAAAGACAGGTTCCAAAAATCAAAAGAGTTGCAGGACAGCTTGTCCAGAGGGTCAAAAGATCACAGCGTGCTAGGCCGCAAAATGTCTGCCAAAGTAGGAAGAGTGCAGTGTGGCACTTTTTTGAACAAAATCCTCATTATCAGGCCAAGGTTATCTGTAAGAAGTGCGCAAAGACCTTTAGCCGAGGGAAAAATCTGAAAAATTTGAATACCAGTTGCATGCTTAGACATTTAAACACCATGCACTTGCAAGCGTGGACACAACACCAAACCTCAAGTGCCACATGTGCAACTGATCACAACGAAGGTAGTCAGCAACGCTACATTGTTTCCCCCACTGTAAGCCCACCGGTTAGCACAGCAGCAAATGTTGAGGTGTCGTTGCAAGGCCACAGCAGTCAGGGAATCCCACTGTTATATCAACGAAAGACTGATTCTAGGCCATCAGAAAGAACACCAACTCCATCACCATCATCAACCCTCTCTCAGTCCACCCTGTCCACCGCTACTTCCACCATATGCAGCTCTCAAGTCCAGCTCACCCTCCCAGACACTATGAGTAGGTCAAGAAAGTACTCAGTCTCTCATCCGCGTACACTGGGTTTGAACGCCCACATTGCCAAACTAATCTCGTTTGAGATGATGCCCTTTCGGTTGGTGGAAAGCGCAGCTTTCCGCGAACTCATGGCCTATGCAGCACCACGCTATGACCTACCCAGTCGCCACTTCTTCTCTCGCAAAGCCATCCCAGCCCTCCACCATCATGTGAAAGACCGCATTGTCCATGCACTCAAGCAGTCAGTGAGCGGAAAGGTGCACCTCACAACTGATGCATGGTCCAGTCGGCATGGCCAGGGCCGTTACGTGTCCATCACTGCGCACTGGGTTAATGTGGTGGATGCAGGGTCCACAGGGGACAGCGGTGGTGGGACAGTGCTGCCTAGCCCACGGTATAGGAAACAGTTGGCTGTAGGCGTTCGACCCTCCTCCTCCTCCTCCTCCAGAAGCGAAAGCTCGTCCACAGAGCGCAGTCGTACGAGCACTCCATCTGCAGCTGCCACTGTTGCACACGAGGTGTCCCCCTATCGAGCAGCTAGTGGAAAGCGTCAGCAAGCTGTGTTGCAGATGATGTGTTTGGGCGACAGACACACCGCCGAGGTGCTGGCCGAGTACTTGAAACGACAAACTGAGTCATGGCTGGGCAGTGTACATCTTGAGGCAGGCAAGGTAGTTAGTGATAACGGCCGTAATTTTGTGGCAGCCATAGCCCTTTCAAAACTCAGCCACATACCTTGCTTGGCTCACACCTTGAACCTGGTGGTGCAGTGCTTCCTCAAAAATTATCCGGAGTTAACAGCCCTGCTCCAGAAGGTGCGAAGACTGTGCGCGTACATCCGCCGGTCGCCTGTACACTCTGTTCGTATGCAGAAGCTGCAGCGATTGCTCCACCTTCCCAACCACCGCCTCATTATCGACATTGCAACAAGGTGGAACTCCACCCTGCACATGGTGGAGCGGCTGTGCGAGCAGAGGCAGGCCATAATGCATTTGTGGGAGGATACACGGCCAGGCACTTTGAGAGCAGACATGGAGTTGACAGGTGTGCAGTGGTCGAAGCTGAAAGACCTCTGTAAAGTCCTTCAGTGTTTTGAGGAATGCACACGGCTGGTAAGCGCAGACGACGCCATCCTAAGCATGAGCATCTCACTTATGCGTCTGCTCATGCAAACTTTGACGCACCTTAAGGAGCAGGCTTCTGCAGCCAATGTTGATGAGGAGGAAGAGGAGGAGGGAATCCTTGATGACATTCAGCCATTGTCTGCTCAGGGACCTCTCCTGGACGAGGTGGAGGAAGAAGAGGAGGAGGAGGAGGAGGATGATGGGGATGATTACTTAGGGGAGGAGGATGCATCTCGTGGGGCAAGTGAAAATGTTGGCGTGGCAAGGTCTGGTACAGGGTTTGTGCGTGACTGGAGGGATGTGGATTTGCCAGAAAGTGCTCCTCCAACCAGCACTCGCAGTGCATCATTGACACCGGGAACATTGGCCCACATGTCAGATTATGCCTTGCAGATCCTAAAAAGGGACCCCCGCATTGCCAAAATGATGAACGATGACGACTACTGGTTGGCCAGCATCCTGGATCCACGCTATAAAGGCAAATTACAAAACATCATGCCACAGGAGAACCTTGACCTAATATTGGCTAATAAACAAGCAACTCTGGTAAATCGGTTGCTTGAGGCATTCCCAGCACACAGCAGCGGTGATGGTTCTCACACGAGCCATACGGGCCGGGGTCAGCTTGGCAGAGGTGTTCGTGGTGCACACAGCAGAAGTGGCGTTGGAGACAGGGGTTTTATGACAATGTTGTGGACTGTTTTTTCAAGTACCGCTCACACAACTGGTAATACTGCATCGATGGAAAGTGACAGGAGACAGCAGTTGTCAACTATGGTTACAAACTACTTTTCCTCCCATATCGATGTTCTCCCACACAGGTCATTCCCCTTTGACTATTGGGCCGCTAAACTGGACACCTGGCCTGAATTGGCACAATATGCCTTACAGGAGCTCGCTTGCCCAGCTGCAAGTGTGCTATCGGAAAGAGTCTTCAGTGCAGCTGGATCAATCCTGACAGAAAAAAGGACCCGTCTGTCAACCCAAAATGTGGATGATCTAACCTTCATTAAAATGAACCACGCATGGGTTTCCAAGGATTTTGTCCCACCTTCCCCTGATGACACATAGGGTGACAGAAAAATGGCTTGCTTTGGTCCACCTCTTCCTGGGACTTGACCTATTTCACCTTTTGCATCAGCTGAATGTCCAACATCAACATATGCCACTTTCTAAAACTCCCTAACTGTGCTGCCTCCCCCCCCATGGCCGGGGTCACCACCTAGCGCACGCCACCATGCGAGTGCCGTTGCCCTGGAAGGTGGGTAGGCCGACTCTTGGGCGCGGGCACTGGCACAGGGTCCCTCATAGTGCAATCAAGTGTCTCTGACGGTGGTGGTGCACACCCGCCGTCAGACACACCGCCGTACTATGAGGGGCCCAGTGCCAGTACCGACGCCCACGAGTGGGCCCCCCTTGCTTGGGCAGGGCCCCAGCATTTGCAATCTTTACCTCTCCCTGCTCCTCCGCTGTGTAGTCTGGGCCGTCAAATCCATACTGTGCCTGACACCGTTTGAGCCTGCCTCCTGATGTATAGACATATATTTTGAATGTGTACGCTATCCATACATGTTATCTGGGGATACGGTACCCTTTCTCACCTTTGTGCAATCACGTGCAATCCATACTGGGCCTAACACCGTCTGAGCCTGTCTCCTGATGTATAGACATATATTTTGAATGTGTACACTATCCATACATGTTATCTGGGGATACGGTACCCTTTCTCACCTTTGTGCAATCACGTGCAATCCATACTGGGCCTAACACCGTCTGAGCCTGCCTCCTGATGTATAGACATATATTTTAAATGTGTACGCTATCCATACATGTTTTCTGGGGATACGGTACCCTTTCAAACCTTTGTGCAATCACGTGCAATCCATACTGGACCTAACACCGTCTGAGCCTGCCTCCTGATGTATAGACATATATTTTGAATGTGTACGCTATCCATACATGTTATCTGGGGATATGGTACCCTTTCTAACCTTTGTGCAATCACGTGCAATCCATACTGGGCCTAACACCGTCTGAGCCTGCCTCCTGATGTATAGACATATATTTTGAATGTGTACGCTATCCATACATGTTATCTGGGGATACGGTACCCTTTCTAACCTTTGTGCAATCACGTGCAATCCATACTGGGCCTAACACCATCTGAGCCTGCCTCCTGATGTATAGACATATATTTTGAATGTGTACGCTATCCATACATGTTATCTGGGGATACGGTACCCTTTCTAACCTTTGTGCAATCACGTGCAATCCATACTGGGCCTAACACCGTCTGAGCCTGCCTCCTGATGTATAGACATATATTTTGAATGTGTGCGCTATCCATACATGTTATCTGGGGATACGGTACCCTTTCTCACCTTTGTGCAATCACGTGTAATCCATACTGGGGGTGAGAACGGCTGGCGAGCTGTTAAGCAAGCTACAGCACCTGTGGTTTGCATACGTAAGTTTTTCATTTTTTCAGGAATGACGGTTAGGCCTAATTCCGGAACTGCGGTTGACCTGCACTTACAGGGAAATCATTGTTCGCGGGTAATAATTGTAATCAGTGATCCCCATCACTAACGTTGTTCAGCGGGTTATCTGCACCTGTAAGCGACAAATGCTGGCCTTTTCAGTGTAGCGCACATGCAGCCACGGACATGTAAGGGCATGACACACCAGTTATTGGCCAATCTCATGTGCCAGAGCCTCACGTGTCCCTCTAGTAAGCCGGACTCGGACCGCGGGGCATGACGGAGTCTCGTTCGTTAACGGAAATAAGCTTGCAATGTGTGCATCTGTTCTGTAGCTGGCATGGTTGAGGTTTCCCAGGTGGAGTCGAATTTAACCGTAGGATTCACTCCTGGTGGTGCCCTTCTGGACATTCCTTTAAGGTTCAGCTTTGCAACCATACTGCCCACGTAAAACAAACACTTTGCCTTCATGAACGCTGTTTGGAGGGTCATGACTCGTGGGAATAACGCCGCCCAATCAGTTAACCTGCTAGAGAGATCGTTCGTTGCTCCCAAGCATGACATCACACTCCCTAGGAAGAAGGTAATGCCACTGTGGCGACCGTACTCCTGGGGGCGACACAAGTGCACTGATGCCCAGCCACTGCTCGATGAATCTGCTGGTACATTGACCCAGACCACTACATTCCCCTCGCACGCTACACGGCCTGAATCTGACCCTGATGAAACTCAGGTTACCCTTCCCATATACAGTTCCATCTTACACGGTGACAAAGAGGAAGCTGCAGATGAAAGTGCAGGTTCGGCTCACCCGCCATCAGACACACCACCGTACTATCAGGGGCCCTGTGCCAGTGCTGTCGCCAACGAGTGGGCCCCCCCTGCTTGCTCAGGATCACAGCACTTGCAAAGTTGAAATACTGTGCAGTGAGATGGAAGATGGGGACGACGAGGAGTCCAGACAAGTACAGGGATTCCCTAGCGAGGAGACTTATTTGATTGTTTTCAATGTTGGGACAGCAATTTTTGGGGAGCACTATACTCTGGAGAATGATAGATGGGGCCCACCATACACTGGAACATTCCAAAGGTGGACATCAGACACTGGAGCAGCATTTACAGGGCCCATTATACACTAGAGCATTAGAAATGGGGCCCATTATGTTTGGAGCATTATTTGGGCCCATAAGACAGTGGAGCTTCATCCATGGGGACCAACATATACTGTAGCATTATGTGGAGCTCATCATATACTGTTTCAAACATTATATGGGACCAATGATTCTGTATGGAGAAATAGATGGGCCTCGTCATGAGATGTAAAAAGTGAAGTATTTTTCATTGTACTATACCGCTATTTCTCTGCCGTATCGGAGCATGATGAGTTGTGGTATGTGTTAAAGGGGGGCTCTTTCGCCCAGGGCACATGAAAACCTGGAGCCAGCCCTCCCCCCCCACAACTGTAGCCAAATAACCCCCATTTTTCAGTGCGTAACTTGTATTATGAAGTTAATTAAGGTTGACAAGCTTAAGTAAGAAGAATTGATGCTTTTGGCATTCAAATGGGCACTGTTGGTGTGTTTCCTGTCCTCCTCTCACTGCCGACTTTTATTCCCCATTGACTTACATTGGGTTTCGTGTTTCGGTACGACCCCGACTTTTCCCTATAATCGGACGATCTTGCTCGACCCGACTTTTGGAAAAGTCGGGTTTCACGAAACGAAACGCGACCCTAAAAAACCAAAAGTCGCTCAACTCTAGTTATAAGGGTTAAAAATTGACCAGCGATTTCTCATTTTTGCAAAACCATTTTATTTTTACGGACCACATCACATTTGAAGCCACTTTGAGGGGTCTATATGATAGAAAATACCCAAAAGTGACACCATTCTAAAAACTGCACCCCTCATGGTGCTCAAAACTACATTCAAGAAGTTTATTAACCCTTTAGGTGTGTCACAGGAATTTTTTGAATATTTAAAAAAAAAATGAACATTTAACTATTTTTCACAAAAAACAGGTTCAATTTTTTTATTTTACCAAGGGTAACAGGAGAAATTGGACTGCAAAAGTTATTGTGTAATTTGTCCTGAGTACGCTGATACCTGATACGTGGGGGGGAACCACTGTTTCGGCGCATGGCAGACCTCAGAAGGGAAGGAGCGCCGTTTGACTTTTACAATGCAAAATTGGCTGGAATTCAGATCGGACGCCATGTCGCGTTTGGAGAGCCCCTGATGTACCTAAACAGTGGAAACCCCCCACAAGTGACCCCATTTTGGAAACGAGACCCCCCAAGGAACTTATCTAGATATGTGGTGAGAACTTTGAACCCACAAGGGCTTCACAGAAGTTTATAACGTACAGCGGTACAAATTAAAAAATCATATTTTTTCCACAAAAATGATCTTTTCACCCTCAATTCTTATTTTTTCCAAGGGTAACAGGACCTTAAAAGATAGTGTGCAATTTGTCATGAGTGCGCTGATACCCCACATGTGGGTGTAAATGACTATTTGGGTGCATTGCAGAGCTCGGATGGGAAGCTGCGCCATTTGACGTTTTGGGCTGGAATTGAGATCGGACACCATGTCGCGTTTGGAAAGCCCCTGATGTACCAAAACAGTAGAAACCCCCACAAATGACACCATTTTGGAAACTAGACCCCCCCAAGGAACTTATCTAGATGTGTGGTGAGCAATTTGAACCCCCCAGTGCTTGACAGAAGTTTATAACGCCCGGGCGTGAAAATAAAAAAATTGTATTTTTCCACAAGCATGATCTTTTAGTCACTAATTTTTTTATTTTCCCAAGTGTACAAGGAGAAATTGGACCCCAAAAGTTGTTGTCCAATTTGTCCTGAGTACGCTGATACCCCATATGTGGGAGAAAACTACTGTATGGGCACACGTCGGGGCTCGGAAGGGAAGTAGTGATGTTTTGGAATGCAGACTTTGATGGAATGGTCTGCGGGTGTCATGTTGCTTTTGGAGAGCCCCTGATGTACCTAAACAGTGGAAACCCCCACCAGTGACCCCATTTTGGAAACTAGACCCCCTCCCCTAAGGAACTTATCTAGATGTGTGGTGAGCACTTTGAACCCCCCAGTGCTTCACAGAAGTTTATAACGACCGGGCGTGAAAATAAAAATATCGTATTTTTTCAACAAACATCATCTTTTAGTTCCCATTTTTTTTATTTTCCCAAGGGTATCAGGAGAAATTGGACCCCAATAGTTGTTGTCCAATTTGTCTTGAGTACGCTGACACCCCATATGTGGGAGAAAACTACTGTATGGGCACATGTCGGGGCTCAGAAGGGTAGTGACGTTTTGGAATGCAGACTTTGATGGAATGGTCTGCAGGTGTCATGTTGCCATGGAGAGCCCCTAATGTACCTAAACAGTGGAACCCCCCCACAAATGACCCCATTTTGGAAACTAAACCCCCTAAGGAACTTATCTAGATGTGTGGTGAGCACTTTAAACACCCAAGGGCTTCACAGAAGTTTATAATCCCCAGGCATGAAAATAAAAAAAATCGTATTTTTTCCACAAACATGATCAATTAGTCTCCAATTTTTTTATTTTCCCAAGGGTAACAGGAGAAACTGGACCCCAAAAGTTGTCGTCCAATTTGTCCTGAGTACCCTGATACCTCATATGTGGGAGAAAACTACTGTATGGGGACACGTCGGGGCTCGGAAGGGAAGTAGTGATGTTTTGGAATGCAGACTTTGATGGATTGGTCTGTGGGTGTCATGTGCGTTTGGAGAGCCCCTGATGTACCTAAACTATTGAAACTCCCCACAAGTGACCCCATTTTGGAAACTAGACCCCCCACGGAACTTATCTAGATGTGTGGTGAGCACTTTGAACCCCCAAGTGCAGGGGCATATCGGGGGGGGCAACCGGGGTAGTTGCCCCGGGCGCAGCCGGCATGGGGCGCAGTCCGGGCCGCAATGCAGCGGTCCGCAGTGTCCTCCCTGGCGACTGCGTTTTGCCGCCCCCCTGGCCTGAGAGTCGACGGTTCTCTGTGTCAGCTGTCAAGCTGACAGCCGGCGTAGAGAAGGTGCGCGTGCCGGCTCCCAGGAAACAATTGTACTGACGTCTGTATAGACGCCAGTACAATTGCAGCTCTGACTGCGCCGAGCCAGAGCGACGTCACCAGCGTGACATGTCATGTGATCACGCTGCTGACGTCACTCCCTGGCGCCCAGAGTGAAAGCTCAGCACTGGTGGTAAGTGTTCTCCAATGTGGAGCTGAAGAAACCACCGAAGATGGGGGGTGTTAATGTGTGTCGATGGGGTTAATGTGTGGGGGGGTTAATGAGTGGAGATGAGGTTAATGTGGGGATGGGGATTAATGTGTGGGGGGGTTAAAGAGTGGGGATGGGGTTAATGTGTGGGGATGGGGGTTACTGTGTGGGGGTAAAGAGTGGGGATGGGGGTTAATGAGTGGGGATGGGGTTAATGTGTGGGGGGTTAATGAGTGGGGATGGGGTTAATGAGTGGGGATGGGGTTAATGTGTGGGGATGGGGGTTATTGAGTGGGGATGGAATTAATGTCTGGGGGGTTAATGAGTGGGGATGGGGTTAATGTGTGGGGGATTTGGAGTGGGGGGTACATAATGTGTGTGGGGGATTTGGGAGTGGGGATGGGGGTTATTTAATGTGTGGGGGATTTGGAGTGGGGATGGGGTTAATGTGGAGTGGGGGGGCGCCGATCCAAATTCTTGCCCCGGGTGCCAGGAAGCCTAGATACGCCTCTGCCCAAGTGCTTCACAGAAGTTTATAACACCTGGGCGTGAAAATAAAAAAATCATTTTTTTTCCCCAAAAATGATATTTTTGCCCCCAATTTTTTATTTTCCTAAGGGTAACAGGAGAAATTGGACCCCAAAAGTTGTTTTGCAATTTGTCCTGAGTATGCTGATACCCTAAATGTGGGGGTAAAACATTGTTTGGGCGCATGGCAGAGCTTGGAAGGGAAGGAGCACCATTTGACTTTTTCAACGCAGAATTGGCTGGAATTGAGATCAGACACCATGTTGTATTTGGAGAGCACCTGATGTGCCCAAACAGTGGAAACCCCCCAATTATAACTCCAACCCTAACCCCAACACACCCCTAACCCTAATCTCAGCCCTATCCCTAGCCCTAACCCTAACCCTAACCCTAGCCCTAACCCTAACCCTAATGGGAAAATGGAAATAAATACATTTTTTTATTTTATTATTTTTCCCTAACTAAGGGGGTGATAACGGGGGGGTTTGATTTACTATTTATGGCGGTTTTTATGTTTGGCAGCTGTCACACGCTAAAAGACGCTTTTTATTGTAAAAATAGTTTTTGCTTCACCACATATTGAGAGCTATAATTTTTCCGTATGACCCACCAAGTCATGTGAGGTCTTATTTTTTGCGGAACAAGTTGACGTTTTTATTGGTACTATTTTCGGGCACGTGACTTTTTTGATCGCTTTTTATTCTGATTTTTGGGACGCAGAATGAACAAAAACCAGCGTTTCATGAATTTCTTTTGGGGGGGTGCGTTTACACCGTTCCGCGTGTAGTAAAATTGATAAATCGGTTCTATTCTTCGGGTCAGTACGGTTACAGCGATACCTCATTTAGGTCTTTTTTTATGTTTTGTCGGTTTTATGCAATGAAAACTATTTTATATAAAAAATAATTATTTTTGCATCGCTTTATTCTGCGAGCTATAACTTTTTAATTTTTTTTGCGGATGACGCTGTATGGCGGTTCGTTTTTTGCGGGACAAGCTGACGTTTTCAGTGGTACCATGTATATGTGTCTTTTTATTGCACTTTTTGTTCGGTGGTATGATAATAAATCATTATTTTTTGCTTCGCTTTTTATTTTTATTTCTTAAGGGGTTCGTTAAAGGGGTTAACTAATGGGACAGGTTTATAGGGCGGGTCGTTACGGACGCGGTGATACCAAATATGTGTACTTTTATTGTTTGTTTTTTTTTATTTTCAAAAAATGAATTTATTGGGGAATATATATTATTTTTTACTAATTTATTTAGCGATTTTTTTAAAATTATTTTTACACTTTTTAAAAAATTTTTTTTAACTTTATTACATTGTCCCAGGTGGGACATCACTGTCCTGTGACAGATCGCTGATCTGTCACATCACAGATCACTGTGACAGATCAGCGATCTGTCACAGGCACTGCTGCAGACTTCCTAATGTCTGCGCTTTGCAAGCAATGAGGAAGTCAGCTCCCTACAGGCCCCCGAAGGTCCCCGTCGCCATCTTGGATCCGGGGGCCTCTAGGGAAAGAGCCCCCCACAGCAGCGCTGCACATTGCGCTGCTGTGGGGGGCTCAGGGAAGCACGGAGGGAGCCCCCTCCCTGCCGATGCTTCCCTTTAACCCCCGGTACACCGCGATCATGTTTGATCGTGGTGTACAAGGGGTTAACGTGTCGGGGCAGTCCTTGACTGCCCCTGACACATTGTGCCGGGTGTCAGCTGTGATAATATCTCTATGATGTACTATCCCGTCCCTGGGAATTAAGTCCCAGGGCACATGGACGGGATAGTACGTCTGATGGCAGAAAGTGGTTAATTTGCCTTCTGTGCACATAATTAAATACACAACATTTTTTGTATTGCAGTTAATAAATTGTCTAATTTTAAATTGCTGCACGTTATCTCAATCAATAAAGAATTGCATTGCCTTAGAATGAGCACAAGTTCTGCACCTGGTTCCACCGCATTGGTAAAATTCTGAGTGGTTTAGCCAGGTGTGTTTGACACTATGGAAATTTAAAAAACTGGGAGAAATAATATTTCCCAATGTAGCTGCTTTTTTAGCAACAATTTGGCAGCCTTCAGAAAGAATGATCGACAGCGTGTCATCTTCATTTAAAATGCCGATATATTCATGAATAATTTGTTTGATCGCATTAAATTGAGGACTATAATTAATAGAACAAACCAATTTTTTTATTCTGTGTACTGGGCACATTATTAACATTAGAATTATGATTTGAAGTGAGTAATTCCTCACGTTTTTTCTTATGAACAATCCTTTTGGCACGTTCGAGTGACCTGTAGGGATAACCTCTTCTTTTCAATCTATCACAACACGAATGTATTTCTTGTCTTAATATCCACACATCACTACAATTTCTAGTTATCCTGGTTAGTTCACCAACAGGAATTGCCTTGATGGTATGGCTGAGATGGCTGCTCCTGGCATGCAATATATCATTGCCAGCCAGCGGCTTGCAGTGAGTAGAAGTAACAATTGGGGCATCTGCAAAGTCTTGTAATTTTAAATCCAAAAATGAAATGCACGTAGGGTCAATTTGGTAAAACACAAATTAAAATTAAAATTATTATTATTCAGATACCCGAAAAATTCTGGTATGGCAGACACATCCCCACTCCAGATGATGAGGGTATCATCAATGTATCTGCCATACCAGAAGATGTCGGGCATGAAATGGTTCCTGGTTGTATACAAAAAACACTCCGCCCAATATGCCATGACTAAGTTAGCAATAGATGGGGAGTGTTTCCCCCCATGGAAACTCCTCTGCATTGAAGGAAAAATTTCTGATCAAACAAAAAAATAATTGCGCTTCATGATAAAACAGATTGCCGGGATAATGTAATCACAAAGATCTTTAGTGTAATCACTATATTTATCTAAATGAAATTGTACTGCTTCAATCATTATATGTTGCGGTATGGACGTATACAGTGCAATTACATCACATCCTACCCAGTAGAAATTTACCTTCCAAGTAATCTTGGATAATTGATCTAATAATTCTTTGGAATCTCTTAGAAGCCCGGCTGTGTGAATGCACACGGACTGTAATAAAGAATCAAGCCAGTGGCTTAGATGTTCAGTTAACAAGCCAATGCCCGAAACTATAGGACGCATGGGGTGGATTAATACCCTTGTGAACCTTAGGCAAAGCATGCAAAATAGGAATAACTGGATGATCAATTTTTATATATTCCACTTGCATTTTAATAAGTACCCCAAGTGCAAAACCCTCATTGGCATCATCAACCAATTCTTTTTGAAATTTTCCAGTTGGATCTGCGAGCAATTTAATATATGTGGAATCATCATTTAGAAGAGTTTCTATTTGCTGTTTATACACATCAGTGTCCATCACCACCGTCAATCCACCCTTATCAGCTTTATTTACTATAATTTGAGACATATTTTTAATCTCTTCAAGCGCACAACGTTGTTTAAAATTCAAATAGCTTTTTCCCACAGAAAAAAGCGTAGACTGATGGAGTGATCTAAGGTCATGCTCCATGGCACATTGGAATTTTTCCATGCATTTTTATATTGGATTGTATTTGTAATTATATATGTTTGAAATGAATTGTTGGATATATCCTATTTTTCTGTTTTTAATTCATTTGGTTTGTATCATGTGGTTTTTATTGTCATTATGCACCATATGTGTTTAGGTCTGTGATTGGTGCACAGACAGACAGACTGCATCAGTGCAGAATTGCATCGTTGTTCTTTTTCCAAGCTGCATGATGTTTGCGTGTTAGCAGCTTGGAAAAAGAACAACGATGCAATTCTGCACTGATGCGGTCTGTCTGTTGACCTTGTTTTTATGCCAAAATAAATTTTGCTTACATTTGGAAGCTGGAATTTTTCTTGTTTTTTGGAATCTCCACGTGTCACTACACGGAATCCGTGCTTCCATGCGCCACCAGCCAAGACAGGTGAGTTGGTTATTCACTGTACTGCAGTAAGTTCCCATACTTGGGGTAGCAAGGTACAAAGCTTTGGTTAAAATAGAAAAAATCATGGTTTAAAAAACGGATCCGTCAAAAACCGGAAGAAATGGATGAAAAAACTGATGCGATGGATCAGTTTTTTCACAGGATTCGC
Source organism: Dendrobates tinctorius (assembly GCF_039654945.1). Taxonomy (NCBI): domain Eukaryota; kingdom Metazoa; phylum Chordata; class Amphibia; order Anura; family Dendrobatidae; genus Dendrobates; species Dendrobates tinctorius. The sequence goes on from NW_027361800.1 coordinate 3,256,159, forward strand.
TAGTCGGATCTGTCGAAAAAACAAATCCGTCGCATCAGTTTTTCACAATCTGCGACGGATCTAGCGATCCGTCGAGCCAACGGATTGTGACTGACGGCAAAAAACTGATGTGTGAAAGGGGCTTTACAGTGCAGATTTTGCTAAACTGGTTTCAGGGTGCCATGTCACATTGGCAGAGCCCCTGAGGTGCCAGAACAGCAGAACCCCCATAACTGACTCCATTTTACTAACTAAACTTCTCAGTAAATTCATGTCGGGGTGCAGTAATCAGATTGACACCACAGGTGTGTCATAGAATTTTATTGTGTGTTAGCCCCAAATTTTACATTCTCATACTGGGAAATGGGTACAAATCGCACCAAAATTTGTCCCACAATTTCTGTTGAATGTAGAAATACCCCACATGTGGATGTACAGTACTGCTTAGCCACACGCCCTCGAAACTCGGGAGAGACGGAGCACTATTTGCCTCCTGGAGCACAGATTTTCCTACTATAGTTAGAGGACTCCATATACAGAACCCCTAAGTGCTAGGAAAGCACAATCCCCCCTCAAGTGACCCCATTTTGGATCCAATGGTGCAGTGATGAATCTGACTTCATGGTTGTTTTCCATAAACAAGCACCAGTGGATGTTGCTGAGTGAAAATTGCAAACTGCCATTATAGTGACCAGTATGCTGTAGTGATCAGTATGTTATGCTCAGCTCGTGCTTCTGGAGACACGCACCTGTAAATTAGGTGGGCTCTCATAACTACAAAAATGCCAAACCTGTGGGCGGTATATGAGGTTTAGGATATATTTCCACGGTCCGGAAAACATCTGGAAAAGCTGTGGATTAAACGTTGCGTACATCCACCACGTTTAATCCGCAGCGTCCAGATGTTCCAGCATAGTGGAGGAGATTTTATGAAATTCCATCTCCACTATGCGTCCTAATACGTGGGTAACACACCCACGAAACCGGACATGCGGCGGGTCTTTTTAGAACGCAGCATGTCTGTTTACCTTGCGGAGACACTTAGTCTCCTCAAGGTAAATAATCCGGTCTATTTATACCATGTGGTGATACCGCATATGTTCAATGAACACTTGCGGTTTCACCGCGCGTACAGAAGGGAACGGTGCTGTGGGCGAAGCGGGGTTTTCTCTCCGTCCAAAGCGCAATGAATGCGCAATGTGGAAACATACCCTTAGACACACTGGGGCTCAGAAGGGAGGGGGGCATTTGGATTTGGGAATTTGCTGAATTTCTTTTGAGGGCAAGGAGCCATTTGTGCTACCATTAACGTGGAAGCCATATCCATATTTCTGCCCACAAAGTCATGTGAGGGCTTGTTTTTTGCGGGATGAGCTGACATTTTTATTGATACCATTATCAGGCACATGACATTTTTTGAGCATTTTCTATTCCAATTTTTGGGAGACAGAATGAACAAAAAACAGCAATTCAGGAATTGCTTTTTTTAATACTGTTCCGCATGTGGTAAAATTGATAAGGCAGCTGTATTCTTCTGGTCAGTACAAGTACAGCGATACCCAATTTATTTATTTTTTATGTTTTGGCGCTTTTACATAATTAAAACTATTTTATAAAAAAAAATAATTATTTTTGCATCACTTTATTCTGAGAGCTATATTATTATTATATTATTTTTCTGCTCATGGAGCTGTATGGCGGCTTGCTTTTTGCGCGACAAGATAACATTTTCAGCAGTACCATAATTATTTACATTCATCTTTTTGATCATGTTTTATTGCACTTTTTGTTCATGATAAAGCATTGTTTTTACCTCAATTTTATTTTTTACAGTATTCACTGAAGGGGTTAACTAGTGGGACAGTTTTATAGAGCGGGTTGCTACAGACGCAGCGATACCAAACCTGTACTTTCATTATTTATTTTTTTTTATTTACATACATAAATATATTTATTGAAAAAATATTTGTTTCTTTTTTTTTTTCTTTATTTGGGGATTTTTAAAAAATATTTTTACACTTACTAATTATTTTTTTAAACTTTTTTACATTGTCCCAGGATGGGACATCTCTATACATTATTCAACCACCACAACCCCTTTGTATACCAGACCAATGCCCAAACCCCATAACTTCCTTATCCAACATCACTGTAGGGGAGCTTGCTCATCTTCTCTCCAAATCACACCTCACCACTTGCGCACTTGACCCCATCCCATCCCACCTCCTCCCCAACCTCACCACCACTCTTATCCCATCTCTAACCCATCTCTTCAACCTATCACTAACTTCCGGTATCTTCCCTTCTGCTTTCCAACATGCTACAATCATGCCTAGCCTCAAAAAGCCAAGCCTCGACCCAACCGCTATGTCCAGCTATCGCCCAATATCTCTCCTCCCATTCGCTTCCAAACTCCGGGAGCAGCATGTCCACAACTAACTTTCCTCCCATCTATCATCCATCATGCTCTTTGACAATCTACAATCTGGTTTCCGCCCCCATCACTCCAATGAGACAGCCCTGACCAAAATTGCTAACGACCTACTTACAGCCAAAGCGAACGGATAGTACTCTATACTCCTCCTTCTAGACCTGTCCTCTGCCTTCGACACAGTTGACCACTGCCTCCTAATACAGATCCTCTCTTCCTTTGGCATCAAAGACCTTGCCCTATCCTGGATCTCCTCATTCCTCTCCAACCGCACATTCAGCGTCTCCCACTCGCACACTATCTCCTCATCCCACCCTCTCTCTGTTGGAGTGCCCCCAAGGCTCTGTTCTAGGACCCCTACTTTTCTCAATCTATACACTTGGCCTGGGGCAACTCATAAAGTCCCATGGATTCCAGTACCACCTTTATGCCGATGATACCCAGATCTACCTCTCTGGCCCAGACGTCACCTCTCTGCTCTCCAAAATCCCGGAGTGTCTATCAGCCATATCCTCCTTCTTCTCCTCCCACTTCCTCAAACTGAATGTGGACAAATCTGAACTGATCATCTTTCCCCCATGTCACAGATCTTCCTTACCTGACCTATCTATAACAATTGATGAAATTACGCTTTCCCCCGTATTGGAGGTCTGCTGCCTCGGGGTAACCCTGGCAAATCAGGGCAAACCCTGTCCTTCAAACCGTACATCCAAGCTCTCTCCACTTCCTGCCGCCTCCAGCTCAAAAATATTTCCAGAATCCGTCCCTTCATCAACCCTCACTCTACTAAAATGCTTGTGCATGCCCTCATCATCTCCCGTCTCAACTAGAGATGAGCGACTTTGCCTTTTTTCGGGTCGAGTCGGATTTCATGAAACCCGACTTTTGGTCGGGTCGAACGAAATCGGACGATTATCGTGAAAAGTCGAAGGCCGACTGAAACACGAAACCCAATGCTAGTCAATGGGGAACCAAGGTCGGCAGGGAATGGAGGACAGGAAACACTCCTACAGTGCCCATTTTAATGCCAAAAACATAAATTCTCATTACTTAAGCTTGTCAACCTTAATTTACTTTATAATAATAGTTAGGCATTGAAAACTGGGGGTTATTTGGCTAAAGTTGTGTGGTGGGGGGGTAGGGCTGGCTCCAGATTTTCGTGGGCCCTGGGCCAAAGAGTGTCACTGGGCTCTTTTAACACATGCCACAATTCATGATCCTCTGATACGGCAGAGAAATAGCGGTATAGTACAATGAAAAATACTTCACTTCTTACATCTCATGACTGATATCCATTTTAAATTCTCCAATAGCTCCAAAAACGGACAGTATATTACTCCATACAGTATTATGGCCACCGCATAGTGCACTATACAGAGTAATGAGGCCCATATATTTCTCCATACAGAATCATTGGTCCCATATAATGTTTAAAACAGTATATGATGAGCTCCACATAATGCTATAGTATATGTTGGTCCCCATGGATGAAGTTCCACTGTGTTATGGGCCCAAATAAAGCTCCATATATAATGGGCCCCATTTCTAATGCTCCAGTGTATAATGGGCCCTGTAAATGCTGCTCCAGTGTCTGATGTCCACCTTTGGAATGCTCCAGTGTATGGTGGGCCTCATATATCATTCTCCAGAGTATAATGCTCCCCAAAAATAGCTGTCCCAACATTGAAAACAATTAAATAAGTCTCCTTGCTAGTGAATCCCTGTACTAGTCTGGACTCCTCGTCGTCCCCATCTTCCATCTCACTGCACTTGGACTGTTTAGGCAGAGGGCATACAGACGTGATGTCATCGCGCACTCTGACCAGAATGTCACTGTCAGGAAACGCGGAAGATGTCACGGCGGTGGAGCAGGGAGAGGTAAGTATTTCAACTTTGCAAGTGCTGTGATCCTGAGCAAGCAGGGGGCCCACTCGTTGGCGACGGCACTGGCACAGGGCCCCTCATAGTACGGCGGTGTGTCTGATGGCAGGTGGGCCCTCCCACCGGCAGAGACACTTTTGCGTACTACGATGGGCCCTGTGCCAGTGCCTTCGCCCATGAGTATGCCCCCCCACCTGCTGAAGGAACCTGCACTTTCATCTGCACCTTCCTCTGTCACAGTGTAAGGTGGTATAGTATGCAGGAAGGGGAACCTGAGTTTCATCAGGGTCAGATTCTGGCTGTGTAGAGTGCGAGGGTAATGTAGTGGTCTGGGTCAATGTACCAGCAGAATCATCTAGCAGTGGCTGGGCATCAGTGCACTTGTGGCGCCCCCAGAAGTACGGTCACCACAGTGGCATTACCTTCCTCCTAGGGAGTGTGATGTCATGCTTGGGAGCAACGAAGGATCTCTCTAGCAGTTAAACCAACACACAACACAGTTCCCACTCCAGGCCAGCAGGGAGACCTCTGAACCTGACTGCTGAGGAGCTGCTCTCTGTGGTCGGGAGGATGTAAGTTAGGGCAGTCTGTGAAGAGAAGGGGAAGTGTGTGGACGTGAGAAGGGGAGCTGGAGGATGAGCAGAGTTAAGGCTCACTCCTAGCTGGAGCACATGGTCGGGATTCCGGTCTCCGAGTTTGTAGGGACACTGACGGTCCAGCAGCAGAAACTGGAGGAAGTAGCAGCTGTAAATGCTCTGTTCCCAACTAAGGCTCAGAGGCCACAGCAGCGACGTGTGTGAGCCAGAAGGAAGATGCTATGGCTGCCTGCCATACGAAAAAGTTCGAAAAGAGAGTCAACAGGGGGAACTTCAGTGAGCTCAGTACTGCGAGTACCTCAGATAAGCGCTAGAATGGAGGCCACACTACCTATCTGCAGAGAGAGAATTCCAAATTTGCTTCCAGGCTGACCAACTCCTTCTCCATCTGTACTCTGGGTCCTGGACGGCACTTACCAAGTACAGGTAAAGGAACTGCACGACTGTGTCTGTCATCTTTCTCCTGTGCCTGGCGCACGGCTCTGCTACATCCTGCACTGCACACCATCTACCAACTCTTTCATCTGCCCTGCGACTACGGCCCTACCTGTGAAGGGCTTCTACATCTTAGCTGCCCCACAACATCTGTCCCAGAGAAGCGACATTGCAGCGCGGGTCAATGTGATCAGAAACCACAGGTGGCATCACGTATCATTCACCTATAAACGTTATTCACCACTTTGCATGGACGCCCAGGGCCATGGAACGAGTTATCACTACCAACGTGACACATCCCTCTGAGACACCGGCCCGGTACCGATTAACCCCACTGCCCTGGCTGGCCACCCACACTCCATGTCAGATTTATCTTGGACTGGGGAATTCACAATTTGACTTGATAACCCAGGCATGGTATGATAGAAAGAGCTACATGGACTAATGTGAAGTGTGGCCTGCTGCATCATTCATTTTTAGTGGGGGTGAAGGACAAAAGGAAAGGGGTTCTTCCTGACCAGGAGCCAGCACTTGACGACTCAGTGCTTGCATTTTTGGAAACTTCAGAAGAGGAGGGCATATTTGCTGAAGTCTGTTTCGGCAATGTAAGCAAAAACCAGTTCCTGATGCTCCGGCTTTAAAAGCAGTTAACCTACTTCCAGAAAAGGAAGCCTTCCAGGCGTTGCGGAGCCAGACCATGATGCAGGCTCAACACCTCCTGCCTTAGCTTCTATTGTGCTTTTGCCACTACCAGCAGATGCACCACCACCATCAGCACCAGCTGGCCCCCCCACGCCCACGTCCGTGGCCTCTTCCACCAAACTTCAAAATGTTGCAGAACATGAACCCAAAATAACATCAGATATATGGTACTGTATCAGAAGCGTACAGCTCTATACAGTCAAAGGATGATTGTCAATCTCCCTATATATACCATCAGTCACACAGAGATGCTCACAGGCTCAGTATGGATTAGACAAGAATATAAAAAGTAGAAAAAGTGTACAGAATCATCAGATAGCAGGTATATATAGTATAGTTTAAACACTCTAAGTCTCCGTAGATATTTCAGGAGGCAGACACAGACGCTCTCAGGCTCAGTATGGATTACAACACAATATAAAAAGCCGTAAAACGGTAACGGATCTGAAGAGTACAGCTGTACACAGTGTAGGGGTCATTGTTGTCAATCTCAGTATTTATTTTCACAGTCAGAAAATAACTCTCACTTGGTCAGTTTGGATTAGACCAGAATATAAAAAGCAGTAAATGGGTAATGTATCACGAGTGTAGAGCTGTATACACTAGTGTTGGGGTAATTTTTAAATGTACATCTAAATTGCAGGAGTAACCCACAGACTGTCACAAGCTCAGGATGGATCACACCACAATATATCAAGAAGATCCGCAAGAAATAATCACACATGTGGGACAATGTTCTAGGTGTCAATGATACACTTAGAGTGGAGAGTGGAGGAGGACTTCCTGGCAGAAAGGGTACAGTATCACCAGATACCAGGTATATATAGCATAGTTTAAACACTAAAAATGTATGTCTATATACTCAGGAGTAGTGTTGAGCCAATAAAAATATAAATACCAAAAAACAGTTGGTGACCACTAGTAGTGGGAATGTGGACAGAGCAGGAGACATTGCCGGACACACATCAGGGGATCATCTGACATTACTGAACCCCAGTAACAAAGGAACAAGTGTTGATTGTGCAGACGGCACTTCTGAGCAGCAACTGGCGGTGTTGGAGGCCAGGGTAAATACTAGAGAAAGAGTGGAGCCAGAGGCATAATTGGAGCACGTTTGAAATCAGTAGTAGTGTGAATGTGGAGGCAGCAGTAGACATTGCCGGACACACAGCAAGGGAGCAGCTGGCGTTACTGAACCCCACTAACACTGGAGCATGTGTTTTTCTCTGTGCAGACGGCACTTCTGAGCAGCAACTGGCAGTGTTGGAGCCCAGGGTCAATCATGGAATAGGCTGAGGCCTACTTGGAGCAAATGTAAAATGTGATGTAGTTTGAATGTGGAGGGAGCAGGAGATATTGCCGGACACACAGCAGGGGAGCAGCTGGCGTTACTGACCCCCACCAACACAGGAGCGAGTGTTTTTCTCTGTGCAGATGGCACTTCTGAGCAAAAACTGGCAGTGTTGGAGCCCAGGGTCAATCATGGAGAAGGCTGAGGCCTACTTGGAGCAAGTGTAAAATGTGATGTACTTTGAATGTGGAGAGAGCAGGAGATATTGCCGGACACACAGCAGGGGAGCAGCTGGCGTTACTGAACCCCACCAACACAGGAGCTAGTGTTTTTCTCTGTGCAGATGGCACTTCTGAGCAACAACTGGCAGTGTTGGAGCCCAGGGTCAATCATGGAGTAGGCTGAGGCCTACTTGGAGCAAGTGTAAAATCTAATGTAGTTTGAATGTGGAGGGAGCAGGAGATATTGCCGGACACACAGCTGGGGAGCAGCTGGCGTTACTGAACCCCACTAACACTGGAGCACGTGTTTTTCTCTGTGCAGACGGCACTTCTGAGCAGCAACTGGCAGTGTTTGAGCCCAGGTTTCAGGGTTTAGGCTGAGGCCTAATTGGAGCAAGTTTTATATCTGATGTAGTTTGAATGTGGAGGCAGCAGGAGACTTTGCCGGACACACAGCAGGGGAGCAGCTGGCGTTACTGAACCCCACTAATACTGGAGCATGTGTTTTTCTCTGTGCAGACAGCACTTCTGAGCAGCAACTGGCAGTGTTGGAGCCCAAGGTCAATCATGGAGTAGGCTGAGGCCTACTTGGAGCAAGTGTAAAATCTGATGTAGTTTGAATGTGGAGGGAGCAGGAGATATTGCTGGACACACAGCAGGGGAGCAACTGGCGTTTTTGAACCCCACCAACACAAGAGCGAGTGTTTTTCTCTGTGCAGACGGCACTTCTGAGCAACAACTGGCAGTGTTGGAGCCCAGGGGCAATCATGGAGCAGGCTGAGGCCTACTTGGAGCAAGTGTAAAACTGATGTAGTTTGAATGTGGAGGGAGCAGGAGATATTCCCGGACACACAGCAGGGGAGCAGCTGGCGTTACTGAACACCACTAACACTGTAGCATGTGGTTTTTCTCTGTGCAGATGGCACTTCTGAGCAGCAACTGGCAGTGTTGGAGCCAAGGGTCAATCATGGAGTAGGCTGAGGCCAACTTGGTGCAAGTGTAAAATCTGATGTAGTTTGAATGTGGAGGTAGCAGGAGACTTTGCCGGACACACAGCAGGGGAGCAGCTGGCGTTACTGAACCCCACTAACACAGGAGCTAGAGTTTTTCTCTGTGCAGACGGCACTTCTGAGCAACAACTGGTGGTGTTGGAGCCCAGGGATTACAGGTCAGGTGGTAGAAACATGAACACAACAGGAGACCTGGATACTGTTGCCAACCAATTATTTATTCTGGAAGAGGACTGGCAAATTCCGGGGAGATCCAGGCCTTGTTCATTTTCAGAAAAGTAAGCCGGTTAACGTTATCGGAGGATAGTCGCGTGCGACGGTCTGTTAGTACACCACCTGCGGCACTAAAGACGCGTTCCGATAATACACTAGCAGCAGGGCAAGCCAGCACCTCCAATGCATACTGGCTAAGCTCTGGCCATGTATCCAGCTTAGAGACCCAAAACTTGAAGGGGGAAGAGCCGTCTGGGAGTACACTGACAGGGCAAGATATGTAGTCTGTCACCATCTGACGAAAACGTTGCCTTCTGCTGACTGGAGCCATCTGTGATGGTGTAGACATTTGTGGCGGGCACACAAAACTTTGCCACATTTGGGCCATACTGGTCTTGCCTTGTGCTGAGGCGCTGCCTCTGCTCCCTCTTTGTGCAGAGCTTCCTCCACTGCCTCGACGCACAGAGCTGCTTTGTAAAGCACTAGCAGCACTGCTTTCAGGTGGAATGGAGAACATGATGGAATGCACCAGTGTGTCTTGGTACTCCCGCATTTTACGCTCCCGGTTCAACTGTGTTATGAGGCTTTGTAAGTTGTCCTGGTAGCGAGGATATAGGAAGGTGTACACCCAATAATCAGCCGTGTTGAGAATGTGGGCGATGCGGAGGTCGTTTCTCAGGCACTGCAGCATGAAATCAACCATGTGCTGCAGACTCCCAACTGCCCAAGAAACTCTGTCCCCTGCTTGAGGCGTCATCTCTGTCTGCTCTGCATCACCCCACCCTCACACTACATACTGACTACTAGAGCATTGTGTACCTCCCTCCTCTGGAGAGATGCCTTCCTCCTCCATTGACTCCTCCTCATCCTCCTCACAAAATGTCCCCTGCCTAGGCCTTTGTGAGGAACCACGTTGCGCAGACTGTCCTGAAGCAGATGGCATTTGTAACTTCTCATCCTCCACCTCTTCCAAAACCTCCTCCCTTAGTGCTTGCAGTGTTTTTTGAAACAGGCAGATAAGGGGGACAGTCATGCTGAATAGTGCATCATCTGCACTCACCATCCGCGTGGAATCTTCGAAGGCACGCAAAACGTGGTAGATGTCCTTCATAGAGGCCCACTCAGTGGTGCTGAAGTGTGACAGGCGCACAGTGTGACTTGTTTGCGCCTGATGCAGCTGGTACTCCATTACGGCTGCCTGCTCCTCACACAACCGCTCCAACATATGTAACGTTGAATTCCACCTGGTGGGTAGGTCACATATGATGCAATGTTCCAGAAGGCGGAATCGGAGCTGCAGAGCTGCAATGCGTGATCTTGCCATGCTGGAACGTCGCAAGTGAGCGCACTCTATGCGGACCTTGTGCAGCAGTGCATCAAGATCTGGATAGTCCCTCAGAAATCTCTGCAGGACCAAGTTGAGCACATGTGCCAGACAAGGGATGTGAGTGAGGTTGCCTAGGCCCAGAGCAGCCACCAGATTTCGGCCTTTGTCACACACTACCAAGCCTGGCTGGAGATTCGCTGGCACAAACCACACCTCGCTCTCCTGCTTGATGGCATTCCAGAGCTCCTGCACTGTGTGGCTTCGATTCCCCAAAGAAATTAATTTCAGTATGGCCTGTTGACGTTTGGCCACGGCTGTGCTCATATCGGTCGTAACAGGCTCCTGCAGCGCTGATTCAGAGAAACTGGAGTATGAGGAGGAGTCAATGTGTACAGACTGGATTCCTGCAATCCTTGGAGTTGGCAGAACACATACAGCGCCACTCTCAAGATCTGTACCCGGTTCCACAACATTGACCCAATGGGCAGTGAGGAAAAGGTATCGTCCCTGTCCATAGTTACTGGTCCACGCATCGGTGGTCAGGTGGACTTTGCTACTGATGGCGTTTAGTAGCGCATGTTTAATTTTTCCCTCCACATGCTTTTGCAGGGCAGGGACGGCTTACCTGCTAAAATAAAAGCGGCTGGGCACGGTGTATTGTGGGACTGCCAATGCAATGAAGTTACGGAAGGTGTCAGTCTCCACCAGCCTGAATGAAAGCATTTCAAGGGCCAGTAATTTTGCAATGCCAGCATTCAGAGCCTGTGCTTGGGGATGGTTTGCCAAGTATGGCCGCCTTTTCTCCCATGCCTGTGCTACCGATGGCTGTAGAGTGGCCTGGGAGTGTGAGGATGACAGGGAATGTGGTGCTGTGGGGGGAATGTCACTGGGTCTCTGGACAACAGTGCCAGAGATTCTTCCATGGCGATCCTGTGAGGAAGCCGAACCAGCTGTGTGTGAGCTGGAGGAAGAGGCTACAACTCGAGCTGAAGAGGTGGTAGGTGGTGCTGTAGGTTGGCCTATGTCTTCAGTGTGTCTTTGTAACTCCACCACGTGCTTGGTCCGCACATTTTTCCACATATTTGTGGTATTCAGGTTGATGACACTTTTCCCTCTTTTGACTTTATGATTACACAGCTTGCATTTGACAAAGCAAATGTCATCTGCAACACCACGCACTGCAAGTCCTGGGAGCACCCGTTTTGGGTTTTGGAAGAGGAATGCTCCTAACAGGTGCCGAAGTGGAGGCTACAGGCAACCAAGTCTGCCCCCTCCCTCTCCCTCCTGTTTTGGCCGTTCGGGGAATCTCTTCCTCAGAGCTGCTCCCACCACCTTCCTGTTCCTCACGCCATGATGGGTCAAGGACCTCATCATCTACACTCCCCTCTTCAAACAACTGCTTCTCCTGGGTAGTCTCGCCAGCACAGTACGCACCAGAAAGTGGCACCTGAGTCTCATCATCAGATGCGTACTGAGGTGTGCTGACCATAGGCACTGGCCCACCCGCCTCTTCAGATTCAGAGGGACAAAGCAGTTGCACATCACTGCATACTCCCTCTTCTTCACATTCTAGAATGCTGCTTGGCTGGCCCCCTGTTTCCAAGCCAAGAGATTCAGAGAACAGAAGTAGAGATGGCTCCTGTCCAGGGCTCTCTGACTGCCTGGGCAATTTGGCAGGTGGTGAAGAGACAGATGGTTGCTCTTCAGTGCTCTGGCCCTGAGAGGATGTGGAAGTAATTGAAGTCGATGTGTTAGCTGCCATCCATCCGACAACGGCTTCAATTTGATCGTCCCGCAGCAGTGGGGTATGGCGAGGTCCTACAAAGCTGCGCATAAAGGACTGTTGCCTGGTAAAACTGGGGGATGCTGAGTCACTGGTGCCCGCAGCGGGCACAGAATTCCCACTTCCTCTCCCTGCTGAAACTCCACGACCACGTACCTTACTCCCTGCCTTCTTCATCTTGGTAGACTGATAAAGATAGGCAGAAATGTACAAAGGGGGGCTTAGTGTGCTTATTCCTGAACAGCTGCTAACAGGTATAAGAAACACTAATTTTATAAAGTGTGTGGACTACACTTTAATATGAGCTAATGTGGCCTACACAACTGTCAAGTGGAGTGTTTGGTGAACTTTATTTACTTGTTTTTTTCAAAAAAACAAAAAGGATGTGACCAAAGATGTGAAAGCGATAGTATCACAAACTTTTTGGCGCTATTACAATGCAGGAAGGTAACCTACAATGCAATAGATGAGGCTCCAAAAAATAGGCTAATACTAATCTGGCTGCGGCTGCAGGGCACAAGCCAGAAAAAAGGCTCCTCTATCTACTCCTATACAGTGTTTGCAACCAACCAATGTAGATGGATACGGATGGAAGCACACTAATAGGAGAAAAAAATCAGGAAAAATGAGCTGCAATTAGAGTTGAGCGACTTTTGGTTTTTTAGGGTCGCGTTTCGTTTCGTGAAACCCGACTTTTCCAAAAGTCGGGTCGAGCAAGATCGTCCGATTATAGGGAAAAGTCGGGGTCGTCCCGAAACACGAAACCCAATGTAAGTCAATGGGGAATAAAAGTCGGCAGTGAGAGGAGGACAGGAAACACACCTACAGTGCCCATTTGAATGCCAAAAGCATCAATTCTTCTTTCTTAAGCTTGTCAACCTTAATTAACTTCATAATACAAGTTACGCACTGAAAAATGGGGGTTATTTGGCTAAAGTTGTGGGAGGGGAGGGCTGGCTGCAGGTTTTCATGTGCCCTGGGCGAAAGAGCGCCCCTTTAACACATACCACAACTCATCACTCCGATACGGCAGAGAAATAGCGGTATAGTACAATGAAAAATACCTCACTTTTTGCATCTCATGACGAGGCCCATCTATTTCTCCATACAGAATCATTGGTCCCATATAATGTTTGAAACAGTAAATGATGAGCTCCACATAATGCTACAGTATATGTTGGTCCCCATGGATGAAGCTCCACTGTCTTATGGGCCCAAATAATGCTCCAAACATAATGGGCCCCATTTCTAATGCTCTAGTGTATAATGGGCCCTGTAAATGCTGCTCCAGTGTCTGATGTCCACCTTTGGAATGTTCCAGTGTATGGTGGGCCCCATCTATCATTCTCCAGAGTATAGTGCTCCCCAAAAATTGCTGTCCCAACATTGAAAACAATCAAATAAGTCTCCTCGCTAGGGAATCCCTGTACTTGTCTGGACAGGTGCTGTAGCTTGCTTAACAGCTCGCCAGCCGTTCTCACGCCCAGTATGGATTACACGTGATTGCACAAAGGTGAGAAAGGGTACCGTATCCCCAGATAACATGTATGGATAGCGTACACATTCAAAATATATGTCTCAGGAGGCAGGCTCAGACGGTGTTAGGCCCAGTATGGATTGCATGTGATTGCACAAAGGTTAGAAAGGGTACCGTATCCCTGGATAACATGTATGGATAGCGTACACATTCAAAATATATGTCTATACAGCATGAGGCAGGCCCAGACGGTGTTAGGCCCAGTATGGATTGCACGTGATTGCACAAAGGTTAGAAAGGGTACCGTATCCCCTGATAACATGTATGGATAGCGTACACATTCAAAATATATGTCTCAGGAGGCAGGCTCAGACGGTGTTAGGCCCAGTATGGATTGCACGTGATTGCACAAAGGTTAGAAAGGGTACCGTATCCCTGGATAACATGTATAGATAGCGTACACATTCAAAATATATGTCTCAGGAGGCAGGCTCAGACGGTGTTAGGCCCAGTATGGATTGCACGTGATTGCACAAAGGTTAGAAAGGGTACCGTATCCCTGGATAACATGTATGGATAGCGTACACATTCAAAATATATGTCTATACAGCATGAGGCAGGCTCAGACGGTGTTAGGCCCAGTATGGATTGCACGTGATTGCACAATGGTTAGAAAGGGTACAGTATCCTCAGATAACATGTATGGATAGCGTACACATTCAAAATATATGTCTATACAGCATGAGGCAGGCTCAGACGGTGTTAGGCCCAGTATGGATTGCACGTGATTGCACAAAGGTTAGAAAGGGTACCGTATCCCTGGATAACATGTATGGATAGCGTACACATTCAAAATATATGTCTCAGGAGGCAGGCTCAGACGGTGTCAGGCACAGTATGGATTTGACAGCCCAGATTACACAGCGGAGGAGCAGGGAGAGGTAAAGATTGCAAATGCTGGGGCCCGGCCCAAGCAAGGGGGGCCCACTCGTGGGCGTCGGTACTGGCACTGGGCCCCTCATAGTACAGCGGTGTGTCTGACGGCGGGTGTGCACCACCACCGTCAGAGACACTTGATTGCACTATGAGGGACCCTGTGCCAGTGCCCGCGCCCAAGAGTCGGCCTACCCACCTGTCCAGGGCAACGGCACTCGCACGATGTCGTGCGGTAGGCGGTGACCCCGGCCATGGGGGGGAGGCAGCACAGTTAGGGAGTTTTAGAAAGTGGCATATGTTGATGTTGGACATTCAGCTGATGCAAAAGGTGAAATAGGTGAAGTACCAGGAAGAGGTGGACCAAAGCAAGCCATTTTTCTGTCACCCTATGTGTCATCAGGGAAAGGTGGGACAAAATCCTTGGAAACCCATGCGTGGTTCATTTTAATGAAGGTTAGATCATCCACATTTTGGGTTGACAGACGGGTCCTTTTTTCTGTCAGGATTGATCCAGCTGCACTGAAGACTCTTTCCGATAGCACACTTGCAGCTGGGCAAGCGAGCTCCTGTAAGGCATATTGTGCCAATTCAGGCCAGGTGTCCAGTTTAGCGGCACAATAGTCAAAGGGGAATGACCTGTGTGGGAGAACATCGATATGGGAGGAAAAGTAGTTTGTAACCATAGTTGACAACTGCTGTCTCCTGTCACTTTCCATCGATGCAGTATTACCAGTTGTGTGAGCGGTATTTGAAAAATCAGTCCACAACATTGTGATGAAACCCCTGTCTCCAACGCCACTTCTGCTGTGTGCACCACGAACACCTCTGCCAAGCTGCCCCCGGCCCGTATGGCTCGTGTGAGAACCATCACCGCTGCTGTGTGCTGGGAATGCTTCAAGCAACCGATTTACCAGAGTTGCATGTTTATTTGCCAATATTAGGTCAAGGTTCTCCTGTGGCATGATGTTTTGTAATTTGCCTTTATAGCGTGGATCCAGGATGCTGGCCAACCAGTAGTCGTCATCGTTCATCATTTTGGCAATGCGGGGGTCCCTTTTTAGGATCCGCAAGGCATAATCTGACATGTGGGCCAATGTTCCCGGTGTCAATGATGCACTGCGAGTGCTGGGTGGAGGAGCACTTTCTGGCAAATCCACATCCCTCCAGTCACGCACAAACCCTGTACCAGACCTTGCCACGCCAACATTTTCACTTGCCCCACGAGATGCATCCTCCTCCCCTAAGTAATCATCCCCATCATCCTCCTCCTCCTCCTCTTCTTCCTCCACCTCATCCAGGAGAGGTCCCTGAGCAGACAATGGCTGAATGTCATCAAGGATTCCCTCCTCCTCTTCCTCCTCATCAACATTGGCTGCAGACGCCTGCTCCTTAAGGTGCGTCAAAGTTTGCATGAGCAGACGCATAAGTGGGATGCTCATGCTTAGGATGGCGTCGTCTGCGCTTACCAGCCGTGTGCATTCCTCAAAACACTGAAGGACTTTACAAAGGTCTTTCAGCTTCGACCACTGCACACCTGTCAACTCCATGTCTGCTCTCAAAGTGCCTGGCCGTGTATCCTCCCACAAATGCATTATGGCCTGCCTCTGCTCGCACAGCCGCTCCACCATGTGCAGGGTGGAGTTCCACCTTGTTGCAATGTCGATAATGAGGCGGTGGTTGGGAAGGTGGAGCAATCACTGCAGCTTCTGCATACGAACGGAGTGTACAGGCGACCGGCGGATGTGCGCGCACAGTCTTCGCACCTTCTGGAGCAGGGCTGTTAACTCCGGATAATTTTTGAGGAAGCACTGCACCACCAGGTTCAAGGTGTGAGCCAAGCAAGGTATGTGGCTGAGTTTTGAAAGGGCTATGGCTGCCACAAAATTACGGCCATTATCACTAACTACCTTGCCTGCCTCAAGATGTACACTGCCCAGCCATGACTCAGTTTATCGCTTCAAGTACTCGGCCAGCACCTCGGCGGTGTGTCTGTCGCCCAAACACATCATCTGCAACACAGCCTGCTGACGCTTTCCACTAGCTGCTCGATAGGGGGACACATCGTGTGCAACAGTGGCAGCTGCAGATGGAGTGCTCGTATGACTGCGCTCTGTGGATGAGCTCTCGCTTCTGGAGGAGGAGGAGGAGGAGGGTCGAACGCCTACAGCCAACTGTTTCCTATACCATGGGCTAGGCAGCACTGTCCCACCACCGCTGTCCCCTGTGGACCCTGCATCCACCACATTAACCCAGTGCGCAGTGATGGACACGTAACGGCCCTGGCCATGCTGACTGGACCATGCATCAGTTGTGAGGTGCACCTTTCCGCTCACTGACTGCTTGAGTGCATGGACAATGCGGTCTTTCACATGATGGTGGAGGGCTGGGATGGCTTTGCGAGAGAAGAAGTGGCGACTGGGTAGGTCATAGCGTGGTACTGCATAGGCCATGAGTTCGCGGAAAGCTGTGCTTTCCACCAACCGAAAGGGCATCATCTCAAACGAGATTAGTTTGGCAATGTGGGCGTTCAAACCCAGTGTACGCGGATGAGAGACTGAGTACTTTCTTGACCTACTCATAGTGTCTGGGAGGGTGAGCTGGACTTGAGAGCTGCATATGGTGGAAGTAGCGGTGGACAGGGCGGACTGAGAGAGGGTTGATGATTGTAATGGAGTTGGTGTTCTTTCTGATGGCCTAGAATCAGTCTTTCGTTGATATAACAGTGGGATTCCCTGACTGCTGTGGTCTTGCAACGACACCTCAACATTTGCTGCTGTGCTAACCGGTGGGCTTACGGTGGCGGAAACAATGTAGCGTTGCTGACTACCTTCGTTGTGATCAGTTGCACATGTGGCACTTGAGGTTTGGTGTTGTGTCCACGCTTGCAAGTGCATGGTGTTTAAATGTCTAAGCATGCAACTGGTATTCAAATTTTTCAGATTTTTCCCTCGGCTAAAGGTCTTTGCGCACTTCTTACAGATAACTTTGGCCTGATCATGAGGATTTTGTTCAAAAAAGTGCCACACTGCACTCTTCCTACTTTGGCAGACATTTTGCGGCCTAGCACGCTGTGATCTTTTGACCCTCTGGACAAGCTGTCCAGCAACTCTTTTGATGTTTGGAACCTGTCTTTGGAGTGCTCCGGGCCTGCCAGATAACAGCTGTTGCGATGTCGATGTCTGCTGTGGATGCTCCTCATCTGAGCTATTGGAAGCAGCAACCTCTTCCCCCAATGGATGCCAATCTGGGTCAACAACTGGGTCATCCATCACCTCCTCTTCTATGTCATGTGCACCTTCCTCTGTGTCACCGTGTATGGTGGTATAGTGTGCGGGAAGGGGCACCTGAGTCTCATCAGGGTCAGAATCTGGCTCTGTACACTGCGAGGACAATGTAGTGCTCTGAGTGAATGTACCAGCAGAATCATCCATCAGCGGCTGTGCATCAGTGCACTCCATGTCCGATTCATCTTGGCCTGGGTAATTCACCATTTCACTTGATAATCCAGGCATGGTATGTGAAAACATCTCCATGGAGTAATCAGTAGTATGGCCTGCGTCATCCTTCAATCTTGGTTGGGGTGAAGGACACAAGGAAAGGTGTGGTTCATGAACATGAGCCTCCAATGACGACTCAGTGCTTTTACTTTTTACAACTGAAGAAGAGGAGGCGATAGAGCTGGAGGCTGAGTCAGCAATGTAAGACAAAATTTTTCCTGATGCTCTGGCTTTAAAAGCGGCTTGCCAACTCCTAGAAAACTAAGCGTTCGAGGCCTTATGTAGCCAGAAGATGACGCAGGGTCAGCACCTCCTGCATTCGGTCCTGTTTTGCTCTTGCCACTACCATCAGATCCACCACCAACACCATCATTACCAGCTTCCAACCCCCGCCCAATTTCACGGCCTCTTCCACCAGCTTTCCTCATTTTTGGTAGAAATGTAGACAAAATCCAACAAACTATATAGTAATGTAAAACAAGGTACAAGGTGTCTATAGGACAGGGGAGATTTTGAATTTCTGCACACACTTTTGGACACTGGACACTTTTGGATTGTGTGAGGCCCACTGATATCTGAGCGCTATGTGACAGGCTCGATGGCACAGCTGTGACAAAAGTGACTAGAGGATAAGGGAGATTTTGAATCTCTGCACACACTTTTGGACACTGGACACTTTTGGATTGTGTGAGGCCCAATGAATATCTGAGCGCTATGTGATAGGCTCGATGGCACAGCTGTGACAAAAGTGACTAGAGGATAAGGGAGATTTTGAATCTCTGCACACACTTTTGGACACTGGACACTTTTGGATTGTGTGAGGCCCAATGAATATCTGAGCGCTATGTGACAGGCTCGATGGCACAGCTGTGACAAAAGTGACTAGAGGATAAGGGAGATTTTGAATCTCTGCACACACTTTTGGACACTGGACACTTTTGGATTGTGTGAGGCCCACTGATATCTGAGCGCTATGTGACAGGCTCGATGGCACAGCTGTGACAAAAGTGACTAGAGGATAAGGGTGATTTTGAATCTCTGCACACACTTTTGGACACTGGACACTTTTGGATTGTGTGAGGCCCACTGATATCTGAGCGCTATGTGACAGGCTCGATGGCACAGCTGTGACAAAAGTGACTAGAGGATAAGGGAGATTTTGAATCTCTGCACACACTTTTGGACACTGGACACTTTTGGATTGTGTGAGGCCCACTGATATCTGAGCGCTATGTGACAGGCTCGATGGCACAGCTGTGACAAAAGTGACTAGAGGATAAGGGAGATTTTGAATCTCTGCACACACTTTTGGACACTGGACACTTTTGGATTGTGTGAGACCCACTGATATCTGAGCGCTATGTGACAGGCTCGATGGCACTGCTGTGACAAAAGTGACTAGAGGATAAGGGAGATTTTGAATTTCTGCACACACTTGTGGACAGTGGACACTTTTGGATTTTGTGAGGCCCACTGATATCTGAGCGCTATGTGACAGGCTCGATGGCACAGCTGTGACAAAAGTGACTAGAGGATAAGGGAGATTTTGAATCTCTGCACACACTTTTGGACACTGGACACTTTTGGATTGTGTGAGACCCACTGATATCTGAGCGCTATGTGACAGGCTCGATGGCACAGCTGTGACAAAAGTGACTAGAGGATAAGGAAAGATGTATATCTTTGTACCGTGTTAGCCAGTAGATAGAAAAATATTCAGGATTGAGAGTCCTCAGTAGTTGATACCTTTTAATGGCTAACTGAAAAGATGGTAATACATTGCAAGCTTTCGAGACTACTCAGGTCTCTTCATCAGGCTAGACTAATACAAAATCTGAAGTCACATATTTATGCACAATACAGCCTAGAAAAAATGCAATAGATAAGACAAGTGACGTGAAGCAGAACTATCAATATGGGAGAGGGAGAAACATAAATATAAACATTGGACCAGTTCATAGATAAGGAGTCTGGATGTTTTATGGTCCTCTGATTGGGGTCTAGTTCTGTGTTGCCCTGCAAGGTTTTAAAAGGAAATTCCTTAATTGATGTAAAAAGACATAAATCCATGCGACACATTCATTCCAGCACTGAGAGTACAAATTTATGACGAACTTTGACACTCTCAGTGCTGGAATGAATGTGTCGCATGGATTTATGTCTTTTTACATCAATTAAGGAATTTCCTTTTAAAACCTTGCAGGGCAACACAGAACTAGACCCCAATCAGAGGACCATAAAACATCCAGACTCCTTATCTATGAACTGGTCCAATGTTTATATTTATGTTTCTCCCTCTCCCATATTGATAGTTCTGCTTCACGTCACTTGTCTTATCTATTGCATTTTTTCTAGGCTGTATTGTGCATAAATATGTGACTTCAGATTTTGTATTAGTCTAGCCTGATGAAGAGACCTGAGTAGTCTCGAAAGCTTGCAATGTATTACCATCTTTTCAGTTAGCCATTAAAAGGTATCAACTACTGAGGACTCTCAATCCTGAATATTTTTCTAGAGGATAAGGGAGATTTTGAATTTCTGCACACACTTGTGGACAGTGGACACTTTTGGATTGTGTGAGGCCCACTGATATCTGAGCGCTATGTGACAGGCTCGATGGCACAGCTGTGACAAAAGTGACTAGAGGATAAGGGAGATTGTGAATCTCTGCACACACTTTTGAACACTGGACACTTTTGGATTGTGTGAGGCCCACTGATATCTGAGCGCTATGTGACAGGCTCGATGGCACAGCTGTGACAAAAGTGACTAGAGGATAAGGGAGATTTTGAATCTCTGCACACACTTTTGGACACTGGACACTTTTGGATTGTGTGAGGCCCAATGAATATCTGAGCGCTATGTGACAGGCTCGATG
The DNA here is from genome assembly GCF_039654945.1 of Dendrobates tinctorius. Lineage (NCBI taxonomy): Eukaryota > Metazoa > Chordata > Amphibia > Anura > Dendrobatidae > Dendrobates > Dendrobates tinctorius. The sequence goes on from NW_027361800.1 coordinate 3,276,816, forward strand.
GCACAGCTGTGACAAAAGTGACTAGAGGATAAGGGAGATTGGATTGCTTTTAAAAAAGCAGTTTGCGGAGCAGTGGGTAAACAGCAATGCCAGCCTGTCAGGAAGCCTTAAAAGGCAGCCCAACAACCAACACCACTGATACACCACTATATAGCCTCCCCTTGCACTGAACACACAGTGACTGGTGTGTTGTGCAGGCCAAATTGCTAGCAGCAGAAGCAGTTTTTTTTTCTTCTCAGCAGGACAAAAAAAAAAAATTGGGATTGCTTTTAAAAAAGCAGTTTGCGGAGCAGTGGGTAAACAGCAATGCCAGCCTGTCAGGAAGCCTTAAAAGGCAGCCCAACAACCAACACCACTGATACACCACTATATAGCCTCCCCTTGCACTGCACACACAGTGACTGGTGTGTTGTGCAGGCCAAATCGCTAGCAGCAGAAGCAGTTTTTTTGTCTTCTTCCCTGCCTAACGCTCTCCCTACAGAATCAGCAGCAACCTCTCCCTATACTAAGATCGGCAGAAGTAAGATGGCGGTCGGCGTGCACGCCCTTTTATACCCCCTGTGACGCCCACCAAAGCAAGCCAATCACTTGCATGCCCTTCTGAAAGATGGTGGTGACCCGTGCCTATGTCATCACGTTGCCCACAGTGTCCGTGGATCCTGATTGGCTGAAAAAGAGCGCAAAACAAACTTTTGAAACGCGACTTTGGCGCGTAAGTCGCCGACCTCGTGGCCGACCTCATCCTAGGGTCGGGTTTCGTTTCATGAAACCCGACTTTGCCAAAAGTCGGCAACTTTTGAATTTTTTCTACCCGTTTCACTCAACTCTAGCTGCAATAAAACAAAAAAAGGACTATGTATGAGGCAGTGACGCACGCTGAGCGGACTACAACCAGAGGTGGCTGCAGAACACACTACAACGTGAGCTGCACTCACACACAGAAACCTCACAGACAGCCGTGAACAGTGCAGAGAACTGGGCACTAGCACTGAAAGGCTGCAGAAAGGCTCCGCTGTCTACTCCTATAGTGTTTGCAACCAATGTAGATGGATACGGATGGATGCACACTAATAGGAGAATTAATGAAAAATGAGCAGCAATGAAACAAAAATAAATATGTATGAGGCAGTGACGCACGCTGAGCGGCCTACAACCAGAGGTGGCTGCAGGACACACTACAGTGTGAGCTGCACTCACACAGACCTTGCAGACAGCTGTGAACAGCGCTGCAAGGCAAAAGAAATCTACAGTGATTGATAATGTAGCTTGGGTAAAGCACAATATTATATAGCAAATCGCTATCTCTAACTGTCCCTCAGAGTCTTGAACAGCAGCCTGTCCCTATCTGAATTCACAGCAGAGTGAACCCTAAATGGCGGCGGTGGCTTTTATAGTGCATCATGACATAATTTCAACAGCCAATCACAGCCATGCCATTAGTTAACATGCCTACATGCCTAACAGGATGTGCCCACACTTCTTAGGATTCCTCATTGGCTGAATCAAATTAAACTGGCTCATAGCATTATGGGAACTTCCGATTCTGGTATTCGATATGCAAAAAGTATCGGAACTCAGTATTGGAATTCCGATACCGCGAATATCGGCCGATACCCGATATTTGCAGTATCGGAATGCTCAACACTAGTAGTGACGTTTTGGAATGCAGACTTTGATGGAATGATCTGCGGGTGTAATGTTGCTTTTGGAGAGCCCCTAATGTACCTAAACAGTGGAAACCCCCCACAAGTGACCCCATTTTGGAAACTAGACCCCCTAAGGAACTTATCTAGATGTGTGGTGAGCACTTTGAACCCCCAAGGGCTTCACAGAAGTTTATAATGCCCGGGCATGAAAATAAAAAAATCGTATTTTTTCCACAAACATGATCATTTAGTCCCCAATTTTTTTATTTTCCCTAGGGTATCAGGAGAAAATGGACTCCAAAAGTTGTTGTCCAATTTGTCCTGAGTACGCTGATACCTCATATGAGATCAGACGCCATGTTGCATTTGGAGAGCACCTGATGTGCCCAAACAGTGGAAACCCCCCAATTATAACTCCAACCCTAACCCCAACACACCCCTAACCCTAATCTCAGCCCTAACTCTAACCCTAGCCTTAGCCCTAACCCTAGCCTTAATGGGAAAATGGAAATAAATACATTTTCTTTTAATTTTATTATTTTTCCCTAACTAAGGGGGTGATAATGGGGGGTTTGATTTACTATTTATGGCGGTTTTTATGTTTGGCAGCTGTCGCATGCTAAGAGACGCTTTTTATTGTAAAAATAGTTTTTGCATCACCACATATTGAGAGCTATAAGTTTTCCATATTTTGACCCACTGAGTCATGTGAGGTCTTATTTTTTGCGGGACGAGTTGACGTTTTTAATAGTGTCATTTTCGGGCATGTGACATCTTTTGATCGCTTTTTATTCCGATTTTTGGGACGCAGAATGAACAAAAACCAGCGTTTCAAGAATTACTTTTGGGGGGTGCGTTTACACTGTTCCTTGTGTGGTGAAATTGATAAGACGGTTTTATTCTTCGGGTCAGTACGGTTACAGCGATACCTCATTTAGGTCTTTTTTTATGTTTTGGCGCTTTTATGCAGTGAAATCAATTTTATATAAAAAATAATTATTTTTGCATCGCTTTATTCTGTGAGCTATAACTTTTTTATTTTTTTGCTGATGATGCTGTATCACAGCTTGTCTTTTGCGGGACGAGATGTCGTTTTCAGCGGTACCATGGATATTTATATGCTTCTTTTTGATCGTGCGTTATTGCACTTTTTGTTTGGCGGTATGATAATAAATCATTATTTTTTGTTTTGTTTTTTATTTTTATTTTTTAAGTGGTTCGCTAAAGGGGTTAACTAATAGGACAGTTTTATAGGGTGGGTCGTTACGGACGCGGCGATTCCAAATATGTGTACTTTTATTGTTTTTTTTTTATTTCCAAAAAATGAATTTATTAGGGAATATTTTTATTTTTTTTTAATTTATTTAGCGATTTTTTAAAAATTATTTTTACATTTTTTTTTACTTTATTACATTGTCCCAGGGGGGACGTCACTGTCCTGTGACAGATCGCTGATCTGTCACATCACAGATCACTGTGACAGATCAGCGATCTGTCACAGGCACTGCACTTGGCTTCCTCGTGCCTGCGCTTTGCAGGCACTGAGGAAAACAGGTGCCTGCAGGCCCCCAAAGGTCCCCGTCGCCATCTTGGATTTGGAGACCTGCAGGGATGGAGCCCCTCGCAGCAGCGCTGCACATTGCGCTGCTTTGGGGGCCTAGGGAAGCACGGAGGGAGCCCCCTCCCTGCCGATGCTTCCCTTTAACCCCCGGTACACCGCGATCGTGTTTGATCACGGTGTGCAAGGGGTTAACGTGTCGGGGGCGGTCCGTGACCGCCCCTGACACTTTGTGCCGGGTGTCAGTTGTGATAATCAGCTGACACCCGTCCACGATCAGCGACGCTCACCACGTAAGCGCCGCTGATTGCGCTAGACGTACTATCCCGTCCATGGGCATAGGGGCCCGGTCCCATGGACGGGATAGTACGTCTGATGTCAGAAAAGGGTTAATGTGAAAATGAAGTTACGCTTTTCGTGAACGAACCATTCTCGAACGGAACCTCGAACAGCCGAATTTTAAGCAAAGTGTTTGAGTTCGACGAACGGCTCGAACACTGTCCAAAACAGCTGGAATTTTAACTTGGCGAACAGGTCGACTTGAACAACGCTCATCTCTAATCAGGAGGCAGACACAAACGTTTTCAGGCCCAGTATGGATTCGACAAGATTGTACAAAGTTGAGAAAGGGTACAGTATCACCGGATAACAGGTATATATGTAGCATAGTGTACACCTGAAAAACCTATGTCTATATATCAAGAGGCAGACTCAGAGGGTCTCAGGCCCAGTATGGATTTGACGTGATTGTACAAAGTTGAGAAAGGGTACAGTATCACCGGATAACAGGTATGTATAGCATAGTTTAAACATTAAAAACCTATGTCTATATATCAGGAGGCAGACTCAGATGGTCTCAGGATCAGTATGGATTCGACATGATTGTAGAAAGTTGAGAAAGGGAACAGTATCACTGGATAGCAGGTATATATAGCATAGTTTAAACATTAAAAATCTGTGTGTAAATTTCCAGAGTCTGACAAAGACACTCACAGCCTCAGTATGGATTAGACAAGAATCTAAAAAGTAGAAAAAGGGTTATGTATTCGAAGCGTACACCAGTATACACTGTTGGGGTATTTTTCAATCTTCATATATATTTCAGTCTCAGTAAGACAGTCCAGACTCTCCGCAAGAGGAAACAAGATGGATACAAGTACAGACGGAAAGTCGACTAATTGCAGAAATTTTAGAATTACTAATCACGGTAAAAACTCCCGGGAGAATTCTCAGAGGCGATGCTGACCCTCAATTACTTTGTCTGTGGAGATAGTGAAAACAGTTCTTGTGAAGAAAGGTTTCCTGTATTGCAGTACCGTGGAACCCATCACCGTTACTCATCTCCATCAAATTGTGATCACAGGGACAGATGTAGACATTGTCCTCACTGCCTATCATGATCTGTTAGGTAACAGACAAAAGACACAAGCCACAGGCCGTAGGCGATTCTATTGGATTGGCATGAGAGGACACATTTAAAAATGTGGGCAGGAATGTCACACTTCTGTGAGTTGGAAAACCGTGAAAGCTGATGATAAACCACCACTGCATCTCATTGTGAGTCGACGTCCATAACAAATGGAAGCCATTGATCATCTGAAGATAGAGTCCAGCAGGACAGGGCATAGCTATGTCTTAACCATCATCTATCATTTCATCAAATTTGTATTGGCAGTCCCAGTGAAGTATTTAACAGGCCAGACTACACAGTGGTGGAGCAGGGAGAGGTAAGTATTGCAAGTGCTGGTGCCCTGAGCAAGCAGGGGGGCCCACTCGTGGGCGGCGGTACTGGCACAGGGCCCCTCATAGTACGCCGGTGTGTCTGACAGCGGGTGTGCATCCCCACCGTCAGAGACACTTGATTCTACTATGAGGGACCTTGTGCCAGTGCCGTTGCCAAAGAGTGTGCCCACCCACCTGTCCAGGGCAACGGCACTCACACGGGTGCGTGCGCCAGGTGGTAACCCCGGCCCTGTGGGGGGAGGCAGCCCAGTTAGGGAGGTGGAAAAAAGGGCATATGTTGATGTTGGATATTCAGCAGCTGCAAATGGAGTAATTGGAGAAGTCCGCGGAAGAGGACAACAAAAGCAAGCCATTTTTCTGGCAACCTACGTGTCAGCAGGGGAGGGTGGGACAAAATCCTTTGAAACCCATGCATGGTTCATTTTAATGAAGGTTAGATCATCAACATTTTGGGTCGACAGATGGGTCCTTTTTTCTGTCAGGATTGATCCAGCAGCACTGAAGACTCGTTCAGATAACACACTAGGAGCAGGGCAAGCGAGCTCCTGTAAGGCATATTGTGCCAATTCAGGCCAGGTGTCAAGTTTACTGGCCCAATAGTCAAAGGGGAATGACCGGTGAGGGAGAACATTGATATGGGAGGAGAAGTAGTTTGTTACCATAGTTGACAACTGCTGTCTCCTGTCACTTTCGATCGATGCAGTATTAACAGTCGTGTGAGCGGTACTTGAAAAATCAGTCCACAACATGGTCATGAAACCCCTGTGTCCAACGCCACTTTGGCTGTGTGCACCACGAACAACTGTTCCATGTTGGCCCCTATGGCTCGTTGGAAAAACATCAACGCCGCTGTGTGCTGGGAATGCCTCAAACAAACAGTTTACCAGAGTTGCTTGTTTGTTAGCCAATATTAGCTCTAGGTTCTCCTGTGGCATGATGTTTTGGAATTTGCCTTTATAGCGTGGATCCAGGATGCTGGCCAACCAGTAGTCACCATCATTCATCATTTTGGCAATGCGGGGGTCCCTTTCTAGGATCTGCAAGGCATAATCTGACATGTGGGCCAATGTTCCAGGTGTCAATGATGCACTGCGAGTGCTGGGTGGAGGAGCACTTTCTGGCAAATCAACATCCCTCCAGTCACGCACAAACCCTGTACCTGACCTTGCCATGCCAACATTTTTTCTTGCCCCCTGCGAAGCATCCTCCTCCCCAAAATAATCATCCCCATCATCCTCCTCCTCATCCTCTTCCTCTTCTTCCTCCACCTCGTCCAGGAGATTTCCCTGAGCAGACAATGGCTGACTGTCATCAAGGCTTCCCTCCTCTTCTTCCTCCTCGGCTGGAGACGCCTGCTCCTTAATGTGCGTCAAAGTTTGCATGAGCAGACGCATAAGTGGGATGCCGTGTGCATTCCTCAGAACACTGAAGGACTTTACAGAGGTCTTTCAGCTTCGACCACTGCACACCAGACAACTCCATGTCTGCCTGCAAACTGCCTGCCCGTGTATCCTCCCACAAATGAATTACAGCCTGCCTCTGTTCGCACAGCCTCTGAACCATGTGCAGGGTGGAGTTCCACCTTGCTGCAACATCGATAATTAGGCGGTGCTTGGGAAGGTGGAGCAATCGCTGCAGCTTCTGCATACGACTGGAGTGTACGGGCGACCGGCGGATGTGCGAGCACACTCTTCGCACCTTATGGAGCAGGGGTGTTTACTCCGGATAATTATTGAGGAAGCACTGCACAACCAGGTTCAAGGTGTGAGCCAGGCAAGGTATGTGTCTGAGTTTTGAAAGGGCTATGGCTGCCACAAAATTCCGGCCATTAGCACTAACTACCTTGCCTGCCTCAAGATGTAGACTGCCCAGCCATGACTCAGTTTGTCGCTGCAAGTAGTTGGCCAGTACCTCAGCGGTGTGTCTGTTGTCGCCCAAACTCATCATTTTCAACACAGCCTGCTGACGCTTACCACTAGCTGTTCGATTGTGGGACAACTCGTGTGCAACACTGGCAGCTGCGGATGGAGTGCTCGTGCGACTGCGCTCTGTGAACGAGCTTTCGCTTCTGGAGGAGGAGGGTCGAACACCTACAGACAACTGTTTCCTATACCGTGGGCTAGGCAGCACTGTCCCACCGCCACTGTCCCCTGTGGAGCCTGCATCCACCACATTAACCCAGTGCGCAGTGATAGACACGTAACGGCCCTGGCCATGCCTACTGGGCCATGCATCTGTTGTGAGGTGCACCTTTCCACTCAGTGATTGCTTGAGTGCATGGACAATGCGGTCTTTCACATGCACGTGGAGGGCTGGGATGGCTTTTCGCTAAAAGAAGTGCCGACTGGGTAGATCATAGCGTGGTACTGCGTAGACCATGAGCTTGCGGAAAGCTTTGCTTTCAACCAACTGGAAGGGCATCATCTCTAACGAAATTAGTTTGGCAATGTGGGCGTTCAAAGCCAGTGTACGCGGATGAGAGGATGAGTACTTTCTTGTCGTACTCAGAGTCTCTGGTAGGGTGAGCTGGACTTGAGAACTGCATATGGTGGAACTAGCGGTGGACATGGCGGACTGAGAGAGAGTTGATGATGGTGATGGTGTTGGTGGTGTTGCTGATGGCCTAGATTCAGTCTTTCATAGCAATAACATTGTGATTCCATGACTGCTTTGCCCTTGCGACGACACCTCGACATTTGCTGCTGGTGGTGTGCTAACCGGTGGGCTTACAGTGGGAGAAGCGATGTAGCGTTGCTGACTACCTTCATTCGGAGCAGGTGCACATGTGGTACGTGAGGTTTGGTAGTCCGTTCACACTTGCAAGTGCATGGTGGTTAAATGTCTAACCATGCAACTGGTATTCAAATTTCTCAGATTTTTCCCTTGGCTAAAGGTCTTTGCGCACTTCTTACAGATAACTTTTGCCTGATCATTAGGATTTTGTTCAAAAAAGTGCCACACTGCACTCCTCCGTCTATGGAATACATTTTGAGACCTTGCACGCTGTGCTAATTTGACCGTCTGGCCAAGCTGTCCTGCAACTCTTTTGGTTTTTGTAACACCTTTTTGGACTGCTACGGTCATGCCAGATAACAGCTGTTGCGATGTCGTTGCCTGCTGCGGATCCTCCTCCTCCTCTTCTGAGCTATTGGCAGTGGCACCCTCTTCTCCCAATGGATGCCATCTGGGTCAACAACTGGGTCATCCATCACCTCCTCTTCAATTTCAGCTGCACCTTGCTCTGTGTCACCGTGTAAGGTGGTATAGTATGCGAGAAGGGGCACCTGAGTTTCATCAGGGTCAGATTCTGGCTCAGTAGACTGCGAAGGCAATGTAGTGCTATGGGTCAATGTACCAGCAGAATCATCTAGCAGTGGCTGTGCATCAGTGCACTCCATGTCAGATTCATCTTGGACTGGGGAATTCACGATTTGACTAGCTAACCCAGGCATGGTATGTGAAAAGAGCTCTGTTATGAATGAGTCACCGTAGGAGGCAAAAACAGAAATACTAGCTAAGTCCAGCAAACCAGAGAGGTTGGCAGCTATCGGATTGCAGACCCCTGAACCTATCAACAACAACTAGCAGTAGTCGTGGGGGGCTCCTACGATGCCCTAGACCCCTTGATCACAGCCGGAGAACTAAATAGCCTAAAGACAGAAAGGGAAATCTAAACTGCCCCAGAGCAGACCCCAAAGCAATATGTAGCCCCCAACATATAATGACGGTGAAGCAAGATGAAAAAACACTCACTCAGATAGAAAGATAGGCTGAGCAAATGATGGGGCCCAAGCTAACTAAATAGGACAGGATAGAAAAGCTGCTGTCTGCAATCCGCCAAAACCCTATCTAAACAAGAGCCAACAGGCTGATAGGGAAAAAAGCCCTGAAGATGCTAGGCTTCAAAAAGACTATATCAGTACTCAGGTATTTTCTGAAGACAGAGCAAAAAGAAATTCAGCTCACCCCAGCAGGGAATGGCAGAAATCCAGAAAAACAAGGCAAAACAAAACCAAAACACAAATGCAAAAAGCAGCGCAGAAAACTTAGCTTTTGATGCGCAGGAATCAGACTGGTCTCCTAGAATCCCTCAGAGAAGATCACCAGCAAGGCAGAAGGGCGTCGGCTGCCTTATATCCAGTCAGCAATTCCCGTCACCCAGTCATCATCATCCTGCCCAGGTGCTTGGTAATCAGCCTCACTACCTTCCTTCACCAGAAGAGGGAGTTCATCAGACCTCAATGGTGAAGGGGAAAATGAACTCACAACACTGAACTATTGTCTCAGGCCCAGTAGAGATAACACCTCAATGTAACAGGCTGAAATTGGATGGTGTATGACAAGGTGGAGGGTGTCTATAGGATTGGTGAGAATTTGAATCTCACTGTAGATTTGAGGATGCAGAACTATTGTCTCAGGCCCAGGAGATTACACCTCAATGTAACAGGCTGAAATTGGATGGTGTATGACAAGGTGGAGGGTGTCTATAGGATTGGTGAGAATTTGAATCTCACTATAGATTTGAGGATGCTGAACTATTGTCTCAGGCCCAGTAGAGATTACACCTCAATGAAACAGGCTGAAATTGGATGGTGTATAACAAGGTGGAGGGTGTCTATAGGATTGGTGGAAAAAACATAGATGGAAAGCGCACATAGGGTGTATCGTCTTGAAGAACCACAATAGCAAGCAAGCCCAATCAGTTAGACTCACCTGCTGAAGTTGTGTGAGTCACAACAAACTGGGAATCACTCATAAAGGTCCGGTTATCGCTGGTATCCCGCTGGTAGTAAATGAAACAAATCCAAAGTGGAAAAAAGAGCCGGGCTGAATAAACCGCGCTGACCAGAAAAAAAACAAAAAAAAACGCACCTTCGGCAGTCCATATAATAAAAAACTTCTTTAATAAACCTACACGTTTCGTGGCAAAACCAGCCACTTCATCAGGGCATAAAAAACAATCTCAAATTCAGGATATAAATACAATCACAAACTGTTTCAATACACCTTTCTTTGACATCATTTCCTGTGGAAACGCCCATATATCATATAAAACCATGTATATAAATAAAAAATGCTTAAATAGTGTGATTAAAATCCAATAACATTTCTATCAATATCATGGAAATTTTATATCATGGAAGGTGGAGGGTGTCTATAGGATTGGTGAGAATTTGAATCTCACTATAGACTTGAGGACGCTGAACTATTGTCTCAGGCCCAGTAGAGATTACACCTCAATGTAACAGGCTGAAATTGGATGGTGTATGACAAGGTGGAGGGTGTCTGTTGTGAGTTCATTCTCTGGTCCACCAGTTGTGAGTTCTCCTTCAAGGCTCCCTCTGGTGGTAACAGGAGGTAGTGAGGCTGATTTAATCAGTAGATATCTGCCACCTGATAATGAGGATGACGATTGGACTTCAGGAATTTCAGACTGGATTTAAGACAGCCGATGCCCTATTCTGGTGCTGGTGATTCATTCTGGCTTGTCTGGTCTTGGTTTTCAGCTCTGTTCCAGTCATCTAAAGCTAAGTTTTTTTGATAATGTTCACACTTGATTTTGTTGGTCTATCCAGTCTTTGTGTGGTCAGCCAGCCCCGGCTGGGGCTGCGCTAAATTTCCTCTCTTATTTATCTGTATTTGCCAATTTGCTATTTTGTCCCTTACTAGATTGGCCTCTTTTTGCGCTGTCTCAGAATATTTTAGAGTGCTGATATAGTGGGAGAAGTCTAGTGACTTCAGGGTTAATTTTGCAATCAGAAGTGTTGGATATTATTCTTGTAGGGTTTTTTGCAGATTGCAGACAGTGTCTTTCCTTTCCTTTCTAGCTAGTTTGGGCCCCATCGTTTGCTCAGCCTATTTTCCTGCCTGTGTTTGTGCTTTCATCTTGTTTCACCGTCAATACATGTGTGGGGGCTGTCTTTCCTTTGGGGGTCTGCTCTGGGGCAATTAGTTTTCCCCTTTTCATGCTTCAGGCTTATTTAGTCCTCCGTCTGTGACGAAGCGTCTAGGACCATCATAGGTACGCTCCATGGCTGCTGCTAGTTGTGTGGTTAGGATGAGGGATCTGCAATCTGCATAGTTACCAACCTCTCTGGTTTTCTGTGACTTAGCTTGTTTTGCTTTTTTCTCCTCGGTGACCCATTCATAACAGAATCACCAGCCATACCGCAGTTTCTAGGGTACTCAATAGCAGGAAAAAGTTGTTGGGAAAGAAAAAAAAAAAAAAGGAAGTGTCAGAATTTTTTTTTTTTATTATATTTTTTCCTCTTTTTTTTCTGGGGCCGTAGGAGGATTTTTTCTTCTTTTTTTCTTTTTCCTAATGGAGATCAAGCAATTGTCTGATCGTGTGGAGCAACTTGCTGCTGAAGTGCAGGGAATTTCCACCTACCTCATTCAGTCACATGCTGCTGAACCTAAGATCCCTACTCCTGATGTGTTTTCTGGGGATCGGTCTAAATTTCTGAATTTTAAGAATAATTGTAAATTATTTCTGGCCATGAAGCCTAACTCACCAGGGAGCTCTGTGCAGCATTTTAAAATTGTCATCTCCTTGCTGCGCGGCGATCCCCAGGATTGGGCTTTTTCTCTGACACCTGAAAATCCTATTCTGACTAATGTGGATGCATTTTTTCAAGCCTTGGGGTTGTTGTATGATGAACCTAATGCTGTTGATCAAGCTGAGAGAACCCTGTTGGCATTAAACCAGGGTCAGGATTCTGCAGAGTTATACTGTCAAAAATTCCGAAAGTGGGTGGTCCTTACTACATGGAATGATAGCGCATTGGCAGCTCTCTTTCGGAAGGGTTTATCAGAGACCGTAAAAGATGTTATGGCGGGATTTCCTGTTCCCTCTGGTCTGGATGATTCTATGTCATTAGCCATTCAAGTTGATTGGCATTTACGTGAACGCAAAACTACACGGGAGGCGCTGCCACCTTTTGAACAAACATCTGAACCTACAGTATGCAATGTGATAGAGTTTTGTCTAGGGCGCAACGTCAGGAGTTTAGAAGGCATAATAAGCTGTGTTTTTTCTGTGGAGACATCTCTTATACTATTTCTGTCTGCCCTAAACGAGAAAAATGTTTTGCACACACATTTGCTGTGGGCAGTGTAAAAAAGTTTCTTTTGGCAATTACTCTGATCTGCTCCTTATCCACGTTTTCCATGAAGGCTTTTGTGGATTCAGGAGCAGCGTTGAATCTGATGGATTTGGATTTTGCTAAACGTTGTGATTTTTCCATGACGCCTCTGTGGACGCCTATTTCTTTGAGGGGTATTGATGCTACTCCTTTGGCGGAGAATAAACCTCAGTTTTGGACCCAGGTGACAATGCGAGTTGCCCCAGACCACCAAGAAAATTGTAAATTTTTGGTGCTGCATAATTTGCATGATACTATTGTCCTGGGTTTTCCTTGGTTGCAAACTCATAATCCAGTTTTGGATTCGAAATCTGGGTCTGTGGTGAGTTGGTGTTGTCAGTGTGACCTTAGGGACGCTCCTGTTTTCTCCACCTCTCCTCAGTCTCATGATATTCCTGATTTTCTAGCCGATTTTTCTGATGTATTTAGTGAGAGCAAGTCTGCGTCTTTGCCTCCTCATAGGAGTTATGACTGTGCAATTGAGTTGATGCCTGGGTGTAAATTTCCCAAGGGTCGGCTTTTCAACTTATCAGTGCCCGAACATGATGCTATGCGATCCTATATTAAGGAGTCGTTGGAGAAGGGTCATATTAGACCATCCTCGTCACCTTTAGGTGCTGGGTTTTTTTATTGTGGCCAAGAAAGATGGTTCATTAAGAGCGTGTATTGATTATCGTTCCCTTAACAAGATGACAGTTAAATATCAGTACCCGTTACCTCTGATGTCTGATTTATTCTCCAGAGTTAAGAGTGCCTGCTGGTTTACTAAGCTTGACCTCAGAGGGGCGTGTAATCTTATTCGCATCAATCACGGGGATGAATGGAAGACGGCGTTTAATACTCCGGAGGGACATTTTGAGTACCAGATGATGCCTTTTGGGCTCACTAATGCCCCTTCTGTCTTCCAGTCCTTTATGAATGATATTTTCCGTGATTTTGTGGATAAGTTTTTGATCATCTATCTGGATGATATTTTGATCTTTTCTAGTGATTGGGATTCTCATGTGGAACACGTCCGGACTGTGTTCCGGATTTTGAGGGAGAATTACCTGTCTGTTAAGGGATCGAAATGCCTCTTTGGTGTACAGAGGATTTCATTTTTGGGATTTATCTTGTCTCCATCGACTATTGAAATGGACCCGGCCAAGGTACAGGCCATTTATGATTGGTTTCAGCCTACTTCTTTGAAGGCCCTTCAGAAGTTTTTGGGTTTTGCTAATTTCTATCGTAAATTTATAGGTAATTTTTCTGGTATTGTCAAACCACTGACTGATCTGACCAAGAAGGGCGCTGATGTGCTGAATTGGTCTCCTGAGGCTGTCTCAGCATTTCAGGAGCTTAAGCAGAGATTTACTTCAGCTCCAGTTTTACGGCAGCCTGATGTCTCACTTCCATTTCAGGTGGAGGTAGATGCTTCTGAGATCAGTGCAGGAGCTGTTTTGTCCCAAAAAGACCCTACGACTTCTAAAATGAATCCCTGTGCGTTCTTTTCTCGAAAGCTCTCCCCATCTGAACGCAACTATGACGTGGGGAATCGGGAATTGTTGGCCATGAAATGGGCATTTGAGGAGTGGAGACATTGGTTGGAGGGGGCTAGACATCAAGTTGTGGTCATCACCGATCACAAGAATTTGATTTATCTAGTGTCGGCCAAACGCTTGAATCCTAGACAGGCTAGATGGGCCTTGTTTTTCACGCGTTTTAATTTTGTGGTCTCTTTTCTTCCGGGCACTAAGAATGTTAAGGCAGACGCCCTTTCTAGGAGTTTCTTTGCCGATTCTCTTAGTGTGACCGAGCCTACTACCATCCTAGGTGAGGGGGTAGTTTTTTCTGCCATTTCGCCCGATTTGAGACGCGCCCTGGAGGAACTTCAGGAGGATAAACCTGAGCGTTGCCCTATGGGAAAATTGTATGTTCCTGACCAGTGGAGATAGAAAGTGATGTCTGAAATTCATTGCTCCACATTGGCTGGTCATCTAGGTATTTTTAGTGCCAGAGATTTGGTGAGTCGGTCTTTTTGGTGGCCTGCCTTATCTCGTGACGTCAGGAATTTTGTACAGTTCTGTGGGACTTGTTCTCGGTCTAAACCCTGTTCTCGTTCTAGTGGGTTGCTGATGTCCTTGCCGATGCCCAAGAGGCCATGGACCCATATCTCAATGGATTTTATTTCTGATCTTCCTGTCTCTCAGAGAATGACTGTTATCTGGGTGATTTGTGATAGATTTTCGAAGATGGTCCATCTTGTACCACTCCCAAAGTTGCCATCTTCCGCTGAGTTGGTGCCCTTGGTTTTACAACAGGTGGTTCGGTTACATGGGATTCCTTAGAACATTGTGTCTGACAGAGGAGTCCAGTTTGTTTCCAGATTCTGGAAAGCCTTTTGTTCCAATCTGGGAATTCAGTTATCCTTCTCCTCCGCGTTTCATCCCCAGACCAATGGACAGACTGGGAGAACAAACCAGACCTTGGAGTCTTATTTGAGATGTTTTATATCTGCTGATCAGGATGATTGGGTCTCATTTTTGCCCTTGGCCGAATTCGCACTGAACAATAGAGCTAGTTCTGCCACTTTGATGTCACCCTTTTTCTGTAATTTTGGACTTTATCCTCGATTCTCTTCAGGGCAAGTGGAATCTTCGTCCTGCCCAGGTGTGGACACTGTGGTTAAGAGAATGCAGCAGATATGGGACCAAGTGGTGGATAAGTTGTCACTCTCTCAGGAAAAGGCCCAGCGATTTTCCAACCGGCATAGGACCATTGGTCCCCGGTTTAAAGTGGGTGATATGGTTTGGTTGTCATCTAAGAATATTCCTATGAAGGTTGCAGCTCCAAAATTTAAGCCAAGATTTATTGGACCTTATAAGATTTTGGAGATTCTTAATCCTGTTTCGTTTCAATTGGCTCTTCCAGTTACGTTCAGGATCCATAACGTATTTCACAAATCTCTGTTGAAGAGGCTTGTTGAGCCAGTGGCTCCTATGGCAGCACCTCCTGACCCTGTGTTGGTTGAAGGCAATGTGGAATATGAGGTACAGAAAATATTGGATTCTTGTTTGGTTAGACGGAGACTCCAGTATTTGGTCAAATGGAAGGGTTATGGCCAGGAGTATAATTCTTGGGTCTCTGCCTCTGATATTCTTGCCAATAGATTGGTTCGTGCTTTTCATCAGGCCCATCCTGATCGGCCTGGTGGCGTGGATGAGGGTTCGGTGACCCCTCCTCTAGGCGGGGTACTGTTGTGAGTCCATTCTCTGGTCTACCAGTTGTGAGTTCTCCTTCAAGGCTCCCTCTGGTGGTAACAGGAGGTAGTGAGGCTGATTTAATCAGTAGATATCTGCCACCTGATAATGAGGATGACGATTGGACCTCAGGAATTTCAGACTGGATTTAAGACAGCCGATGCCCTATTCTGGTGCTGGTGATTCATTCTGGCTTGTCTGGTCTTGGTTTTCAGCTCTGTTCCAGTCATCTAAAGCTAAGTTTTTCTGCTAATGTTCACACTTGATTTTGTTGGTCTATTCAGGTTTTGTGTGGTCAGCCAGCCTCGGCTGGGGCTGCGCTAAATTTCCTCTCTTATTTATCTGTATTTGCCAATTTGCTTTTTTGTCCCTTCCTAGATTGGCCTCTTTTTGCTCTGTCTCAGAATATTTCAGAGTGCTGATATAGTGGGAGAAGTCTAGTGACTTCAGGGTTAATTTTGCTATCAGAAGTGTTGGATATTATTTTTGTAGGGTTTTTTGCAGATTGCAGACAGTGTCTTTCCTTTCCTTTCTAGTTAGTTTGGGCCCCATCGTTTGCTCAGCCTATTTTCCTGCCTGTGTTTGTGCTTTCATCTTGTTTCACCGTCAATACATGTGTGGGGGCTGTCTTTCCTTTGGGAGTCTGCTCTGGGGCAGTTAGTTTTCCCCTTTTCATGCTTCAGGCTTATTTAGTCCTCCGGCTGTGACAAAACGTCTAGGACCATCGTAGGTACGCTCCATGGCTGCTGCTAGTTGTGTGGTTAGGATGAGGGATCTGCAATCTGCATAGTTACCAACCTCTCTGGTTTTCTGTGACTTAGCTTGTTTTGCTTTTTTCTCCTCGGTGACCCATTCATAACAGGTGTCTATAGGATTGGTGAGAATTTGAATCTCACTATAGATATGAGGACGCAGAACTATTGTCTCAGGCCCAGGAGAGATTACACCTCAATGTAACAGGCTGAAATTGAATGGTGTATGACAAGGTGGAGGGTGTCTATAGGATTCGTGAGAATTTGAATCTCACTATAGATTTGAGGATGCTGAACTATTGTCTCAGGCCCAGGAGAGATTACACCTCAATGTAACAGGCTGAAATTGGATGGTGTATGACAAGGTGGAGGGTGTCTATAGGATTGTTGAGAATTTGGATCTCACTAGAGATTTGAGGACGCTGACAATGATGCTCTCAGTCCAAGTATGGATGCAGGCAGCCTAATAAGCATGACTGCAGCACATACAAAAGGGTGGAAAAATGAACGCTTGGTAACTGTGCAGAAAAGAGGAAGAAAAGTATTTTTGCTTTTAAAAAAGCAGTTTGCACAGCAGTGTGCAAACAGCAATGCAGCTATCAGGGAGCCTTATAAGGCAGCCTAATAACCAACAGAGCTGATGCACAAAAATAGAGCCTCCCCTGTCACTGCATACAAAGTGTTGTGTTGTAAGTGGAATTCGCTAACAGCAGAAGCAGTTTTTTGGTTCTTCTTCCCTGCCTAACACTCTCCCTTATTCTGAATCAGCAGCCAGCAACCTCTCCCTAATGCTAAGATCGGCAGAAGTAAGGTGGAGGTCGGCGTTCACGCCCTTTTATAGCCTCTGTGACGACACACAAAGCCAGTCAATCACTTGCATACCCTTCTCAAAGATGGTAGTGACCGATGCCTATGTCATCGCGTTGCCCACAGTGTGCGTCCTCCATCATTGGCTGAAAAAGGGCGCTGGAAGCATCTTTTGAAACGCGACTTTGGCGCTCTGGTCGCCGACCTCGTGGCCGACCTCACGCTATGGTCAGGTTTCGTTTCATGAAACCCGACTTCAGCGAAAGTCGCCAACTTTTGAATATGACCGACCCGTTTCGCTCAACTATAGTCTCGACTACTGCAACATCCTTTTCTGTGGCCTCCCTGCTAACACCCTTGCACCTCTCCAGTCCATCCTTAACTCTGCCGCCTGACTAATTCATCTCTCTCCTCGCTACTCCTCCTCTTCTCCCCTCTGCAAATCTCTTCACTGGCTCCCACTCCCTCAGCGTATCCAATTTAAATTACTAATACTGACCTACAAGGCCATCTATAACCTGTCTCCTCCATATATCTCTGAATTAATCTCCCGATATCTTCCCTCACGTAATCTCCGATCCTCCCAAGACCTCCTTCTCTCCTCCACACTTATTCACTTTTCACCCAACCGCCTCCAAGACTTCTCCCGAATAGCCCCCATCCTCTGGACTTCTTTGCCCCAACACATCCGGCTATCAACCACACTCGGATCCTTCAGACGGAACCTGAAAACCCATCTCTTCAGGAAAGCCTACAGCCTGCAATGATCCCTGCTGCCCCCTCACCACTACTGGAGCCACTGCCTCACCATTACTGGAGCTGCTGCAACACCCTGTCATGATCCATGCTGGATTATGACAGATAAAAGCACTAGTAACCTTTTTTTTTCCTTAAGCTGGTGGTTTCAGTTCTATTTTTGCCCCCAGTGGCCGTTAGGGTCATTGCACTTGATGTTTTCTTTGCTTTGCCTTTTGCCCCCGGTGGTCACTGGGATTAAAGCAGCTTTTGGCCCCTGATCATTTGACCATTCCCTTTTCCTATATAGGGTCACATGGTCTATGAGCAGGTGTTGGTGATATAGGTAATTTCCAACCATCCCAGGTGGAGGAAGGAGCTAGCGAGAGTTCCTTGCAGCACAGAGTCCTGGTGTGGAAGGACCCATAGTGAGGAGTTCCTTGCAGCTCTGACAATGCTTGGTGTCATAGCAGCTATTCAGGAGGAAAGCTGCATTCTGGTGGTGGACTCTGTTGCTGGGAGCAAGAGCAACAGAGCAGAGCTAAGTGCTGTTATCCCTGTTTGTATTTTTCCCTGGTGTGTATTAGTACAGCGGTGGGGCCAGTGCCTGCACCACCCAGCTCCCTAGCAAGGGATAGGTGTAGAGTGTGCTAGGGTGACAGGTTACGGCTCGGGGACAGGTGAGGAACCTGTATAGGGAACATTAGGAGTGTGAGGGACACAGACTCAGGGGAGTGCAGGAGGTCTCCACGTCCCCGTTCCCTATTGCAGGGCCCACCGTTGTAACTGTTTCCCCTTTCCCTGTGTCTTGTTGTTTTAGTTACCGGCCTGCGGGTTGTGTCACACAGGACAGTTACACGTGCCGTGTCTTGTTGTTTTAGTTACCGAACTGCGGATCGTGTCACACAGGACGGGTCCACGTGACACCCCCCAACCTACTGTCTCCTTCCCCACCATCCTGTAGAATGTAGGCCCAAAGGGGCAGGGTCCTCTCTAACCTCTATATCAGTCTGTGATTGTTAGTTTGTTTACTGTAAGTGATATCTGTAATTTATATGTAACCTCTTCTCATGTACAGCACAATGGAATCAATGGTGCTATATAAATAAATATTAATAATAATAATCTGATGCACTGCAATGCTTCTGCACTGCAGCGCATCAGAAAAGCATCTGACAAGCAGGGAAGGAGGCATCTCTGGTTCTGCTCTGAGCAGGCACTGACACGCCACCTTCCCTGAAGGACCTCGTGGCCATCTTGCAGCCGGGGGTCTCTATGGAAACCATCAGGATGTAATAACCTGCAGGAAACGTAGGATGCAGTCATGCTCGTGGAAGCAGAGCAAGGGTTGAACAGGTTTATCAGATCTGTCACTGTGCATGCTGGGCCTGCACACACTAGCGACTGTCTCAGGCTTGTCAAGGGAGTCTCCTCTGGTCACAGAGGCTAGCAGGTCCACGTTTACACAGAGGGCGATCTCCGCGTACTGTTGGTCTGTCTCAGTCCTCAGCAGGAGGGCTCTTTTGAATAGAAGGTCACTCTTGGGCAAAGCGGGTACGGTACTTACTGTTTTCTAGTGTACAGCTCCGGGCTTAGCTCCGCATGCTCTGCTCTGCTGGCATGGCTCCGCACACTCTGCTCTGCTGGCACAGCTCCACACACTCTGCTCTGCTGGCATGCCTCCACACACTCCGCTCTGCTGACATGGCTAATTCCCCCAGCACCACAGCTCCTATTTCGGGCAGCAGCACGGCCTGTCACAGGGCCAGCACTCTCTGGAGGGGGAAGCAGCGTGCGCTCTTCTCTGCTCTGCACGCGGCACTTACTTGGTGCCAACTCCTGCTGCAGCGTGCACTTTTCCTTCTAATACCCCTCAGTCAGCGTTCTCTCTCTAGGCTCTCCCCGCCCCCTCCTGTCAGCAGGAAACTCCATCTCTCTTCTCCTTCCCTCCTGCAGCAGGTGAAGGTCCGCCTCCCTCAGGCTTCCCCCCAGAAACAGAGGATGCAGCCGTTTCAGTTCTGGACCAGGCATGCAGGCACCCACGGTCCGGTCCACCTCCTTATAAGGACAACGAGATTGTATCGCTTTTCCCTAATTGATGCTCCTTGATGTCACTATCACTACTGACAGTGGCATCAGAGAGTTTAAATGCCACAATAGGCATGGGCGTTTCTGCAGGGTGTCAGCTCTCAAATAGAGCTGATACCCGCAACCGATCGTCATGGCACTCAGCAGGAGGCCATGTGATCGCAGCGCCATACATATACTGCTGTTTGCAGCATTTATATGGCGCATGTCAGGAAGGGGTTAAAGTGAACCTGTCATCATGATTTTGCTAAGTAAGCAACAGACATTGTCCGGTTGGTGCTGTTATACTGATTAAAATGATGCCTTGGTTGATGAAATCCATCTTATGGTTGTTGTGTAATCTTTATTTACAGTTTAAGTTAATGAAATTCTTGTGCTTCTGGGCGGCTTGTGGGCATGTCTTTTTTGGTGCTCTGTTCTCATATTATCCTTATGGGCTTCAATGACAGGTCACTGAACCTTCAATAACCTGCCCTCTGTTTTAAATACTGTGCTTGTGCAGTTCATATTATGGTCTTAAAAAAAATAAATAACTACAGCTAAATAGAGTTGGCGGCGCAACAGCATCTATCACTTACTAATAGATGCTATTACCCATGCGCCGCCGACAGTGCCATTTTGTTGGAGGAAAACACAGTATTTAAAATAGGAGGCAGGTCAAGGAAGGTTCAGTGACCTGTCATAAGCCCATAAGGATGAATAAGGATGAATATGTGAACAGAGCACCAAAAAACCCCCACCCCTCACCCCACGCAAGCCCCCCGAAGCTCGAGAGTCTCTAACTGAAAACTGCAAATACGGATTAAACAACAACCACAAGATGGAGTTCATCAACCCAGGTATTACTTTAATCAGTGTAATGGCACCAACCTGACACTGTTTGTAGTTTACTTTGCAATATCCTGATGACAGGTTCGCCTTAAGCCTGTAGAAAACAGCACTGACTATGTAATTAATTGTGATAAGTGTGCGTAACAGCAAAGGTCTCAACTTGTGTTTATTTCTGTAAATGCTGTATGTATATATATATATATATATATATATATATACACTCACTGGCCACTTTATTAGGTACACCTGTCCAACTGTGTGTTAAGACTTAATTTCTAATCAGCCAATCACATGGCGGCAACTCAGTGCATTTAGGCATGTAGACATGGTCAAGACAATCTCCTGCAGTTCAAACCGAGCATCAGTATGGGGAAGAAAGGTGATTTGAGTGCCTTTGAACGTGGCATGATTGTTGGTGCCAGAAGGGCTGGTCTGAGTATTTCAGAAACTGCTGATCTACTGGGATTTTCACGCACAACCATCTCTAGGGTTTACAGAGAATGGTCCGAAAAAGAAAAAAAATCCAGTGAGCGGCAGTTCTGTGGGCGGAAATGCCTTGTTGATGCCAGAGGTCAGAGGAGAATGGGCAGACTGGTTCGAGCTGATAGAAAGGCAACAGTGACTCAAATTGCCACCCGTTACAACCAAGGTAGGCAGAAGAGCATCTCTGAATGCACAGTGCGTCGAACTTTGAGGCAGATGGGCTACAGCAGCAGAAGACCACACTGGGTACCACTCCTCTCAGCTAAGAACAGGAAACTGAGGCTACAATTTGCACAAGCTCATCGAAATTGGACAGTAGAAGATTGGAAAAACGTTGCCTGGTCTGATGAGTCTCGATTTCTGCTGCGACATTCGGATGGTAGGGTCAGAATTTGGCGTAAACAACATGAAAGCATGGATCCATCCTGCCTTGTATCAACGGTTCAGGCTGGTGGTGGTGGTGTCATGGTGTGGGGAATTTTTTCTTGGCACTCTTTGGGCCCCTTGGTACCAATTGAGCATCGTTGCAACGCCACAGCCTACCTGAGTATTGTTGCTGACCATGTCCATCCCTTTATGACCACAATGTACCCAACATCTGATGGCTACTTTCAGCAGGATAATGCGCCATGTCATAAAGCTCGAATCATCTCAGATTGGTTTCTTGAACATGACAATGAGTTCACTGTACTCAAATGGCCTCCTCAGTCACCAGATCTCAATCCAATAGAGCATCTTTGGGATGTGGTGGAACGGGAGATTCGCATCAGGGATGTGCAGCCGACAAATCTGCGCCAACTGTGTGATGCCATCATGTCAATATGGTCCAAAATCTCTGAGGAATGCTTCCAGCACCTTGTTGAATCTCTGCCACGAAGAATTGAGGCAGTTCTGAAGGCAAAAGGGGGTCCAACCCCTTACTAGCATGGTGTACCTAATAAAGTGGCCAGTGAGTGTATATATACATCTCTGGCAAAAATTAGAGACCAATTCAAGATTTTCAGTTTGTCTGTTTTTTTCTTTATGGGTACAGTATATGGGTCGCCCACCCAGGGCTGCGGGGTACTCGGTACCGGGCCGGTATCAGTGGGATGTGTCACAGCAGCGGTGACCCGGACCGTGGCCCTGGGTGCCCAAGTAATGGGGGAATGTAGTGAAGTTTTAAATGAATAGTTCGTGACGCCACCTGTGGTGTTCGGCAAGAGAGGTGTTAAGCCGACGCTGCATGCAGATCCGCTGGGACCGATGGTGTGGTGCAGCAAAGATGGTGTAGCTCCCCACAGGTGGAGCTGTAGTCCCAGGGCAATGTAGGTGTAATGGATATAGAGAGGCTCAGAATGAAGGGAGGACACTGGGGCTTGCAGTTCCAAAGCTTTACTCACAGTCTGTAGCACACACAGATGCCTGCCTCCGAGCCGTGTCCTCCGGGTCAGAGACTCAGTCAACCTCCAGGCCAGATAGGATACTCCTCTCCAACACTCCGCCAACATGTACCTTCTGAACGTCTCCTCTATAGCGCCTTAAAGTGTGAAGATCTCTGTTATGAATGAGTCACCGTAGGAGGCAAAAGCAGAAATACAAGCTAAGTCCAGAAAACAAGAGAAGTTGGCAACTATCAGATTGCAGACCCCTGAACCTATCAACACAACTAGCAGTAGCCGTGGGGGGTTCCTACGATGCCCTAGACTCCTTGATCACAGCCGGAGATTTAAATAGGCCTAAAGAAAGAAAGGGGAAATCTAAACTGCCCCAGAGCAGACCCCAAAGCAATAGGCAGCCCCCAACATATAATGATGGTGAAGCAAGATGAAAACACTAACACATACAGAAAGATAGACTGAGCAAAGACGGGGCCCAAAACTACCTAGATAGGAAAGGACAGGAAGGCTGCTGTCTGCAATCTGCCAAAACCCTATCAAAGACATAAACCAACAAGCTGATATGAAAAAGGCCCTGAAGCAGCTAGGCTTCAAAAACTAAATCAGCACTCAGGTATTTTCAGAAGACAGAGCTAAAGGAATTCAGCACACCCCAGCAGGGAATGGCAGAAATCCAGAAAAACAAAGCAAAACAAAGTCAAAGCACCAATGCAAAAGGCCGAGCAGCAAACTTAGCTTTAGAGGAGCAGGAATTCAGACTGGTCTCCAAGGATCCCACAGAGAAATCACCCGCAGGGCAGAAGGGCGTCGGCAGCCTTATATCCAGTCAGTAACTCCACTCAGCCAGTCATCATCATCAGCCACAGGTGTTTGATAATCAGGCTCACTACCTTTCTTTACCAGAAGAGGGAGTTCCTTGGGCCTCAGTAATGAAGGGGAAAATGAACTCACAACAGATCTCCTAGTACTAAGTTATCCTGGAGTTCCTCCTGACAGATGTTCCCAAGAACCTTACTTGTATGGCAGACAGCTGTAGCCTGCTTCGGGGACACCCTTCTCCTGAATCCCGGCTCTCTATCCAATTGCTGTTGTGCCCCAAGTCTTACATGGGAGTAGTGCATTTACTGCCAACTACTCCACCGGTGTCTGCTGCAGAACCATAAGTGTCCATACAACCTCGGGGACCGGGCCCCGGCCTTGCGCTTAGAACCTATAGGCAGGGTGCTTCCTTCCAACCCACGTCCTCTCTGTTCTATTCTCCTTCGTTCCGTACTTGTCTCTCTTTCTGATGGATGCTTAGGTTACAGATCAATGCCCTTCTTCCTTCTCCCGTACCAGCTGGCTCAGGTCACTGAGGCAGCTGCAGCACACCTTCCTCCATCCCTTTTTCCAGGGATCCCCACTCTTCACCGAGTGGCTTCCTTCTCACCGTCCTGAAGGACCGACCTGACGGTCTCACCTGACGGACTCCCCTAAGGGACTGACCTTCAATTCTAAACCTTCCCACTCTTTTATGTATCTTAACTCCACCCACCTCCCAACACATCCAGTGTTCCAAGCAGGGAACCACCAGAGGTGCTCTGCTACTCTCTAAGCACTGAGCCGCAATGTGGTTGTGCAGAACTACACTGTTGTGTGGGGTGCGAGTGTTGAAGTGTGGAAATGAGCTCCCACCTTACCTGGATGGTGGGGCACTACACCTTAGGAGAAGATGCAGTACCTCTGTGGTGGCTGAGCCTCAGGGGCACCACATACGCCCCCGTTAAACACAGCACGTCTGCGGGCTGCAAAGTAAACAAGATTGACAGAACAGGAACATACAAAATTTTGGTTATGCTTAATGAACTTTTCTTATACTATGCTTCCCAATATGAGAGGCACACATTCTTGAACGTTGCAATCAATTCCTAATTATCCATCTAAAATTCTACGTTCAAAAGTACAAAATTTCTTTCTTTACTCAATTCAAAGTGCTGTCATCTGTTATTCATTATCACTTAGATATTCTTCATCATTTTCACTGTCTCTGCTAGAGTTAGGACGCTGACCGCAAATACCT
Organism: Dendrobates tinctorius; assembly: GCF_039654945.1. NCBI lineage: Eukaryota > Metazoa > Chordata > Amphibia > Anura > Dendrobatidae > Dendrobates > Dendrobates tinctorius. The sequence goes on from NW_027361800.1 coordinate 3,301,281, forward strand.
GGTCCGTCACCTGTCAGTTTCAATTCTTTATTCAAATCTCTCATTTCCTCATTAAAACATTATAAAAGACATTTACTAGCTATCAACACTCTATAAGATGCAACATTATCAAGTGCAATAATTCTTGTGAGTGCTGGACACCGCTCCCAGCCGGGATTTCTTGCAGTGTCCTTTGAGGTAGACTCTTTTTTTGCAAAGTGTCCTTATGTACTCTTTCTTCGCAAAGTGTCCTTATGTAAAGCCAAGAGAGGGCACCTAAAGAGGTGAACTATTTACAATAAAGTTTGTGATGCACTCCAAGTTCATGATCACAGAAGTTCAAATTAGAAGACGCTGCCAAGAAAAAGGGGCAACACGGGAAAAATAACTAAACCATGATGCAAAAACAAAAAGGCACAACGGTGCAAGCAAACCCTCCTGGGTAACGAGACTGTTAATACTGATGATCCCCTCCTGTGGTTCTGGAAGCTGTAGTGGGTCTGCTACCAGGTGTAGTACTGGGAATGTCCTCATCCTGTTGTTGGTTGCTTGCTAAAGGACCATGAATCTGTGGCAAAGGGAACCCATGATGCATCTCAATACCCAACAACTGTTCCTCCTCAATAGGTGGTTCCACTGTTCTGGTATGAGGCCTAGCAACGAGGGATGTCGCGGCTTGTCGGAGCTGATAGGCGACCACATGGGGACTCAGCAGCCAAGGGATCCCGAGATCACTATCCCAAAGTGACCTAGATTCTTCCAATCCCCGAAGATGCCGAATCGTGCGCGCCTGTTCCAGCCATACCCTTCTCAGTAGGGACCTCCTCCACCTTCCCATCTCCGACAGACTAGTGCCCCCAGCCGACTCTTCCAACTGCCTCATTTTGAGTTGCCGCAAGCCCGCCTCTGACGGCATAAACTCAGAGGGTAACCCATTAGGAGAGCCGGGGTATATACCTGGTATTTCCCGACGGTGCGGTCTCTGCTCCGGTGCAGGCGTACTGGCGTTGGGCACAGCCCGGTTGGACACCGGGGACGGGGGTGGAGCTAATGGCGGCTCCGGATCCACAGGGGTCTCTGGCGGGACCTGCGCAGCCACGTCAGGTCCGGACGGGGGCTTCTCTTCCTCTGCTTCAGCTCCCTGGGCTGTATACAACTCCTCCGGTAGTAATGGCAAAGAGGGAACAAGGTACACTGGCGGTGGCGTGGCAGCGGCTGCAGGCTCAAAGAGGTCCGCTGCAGCAGCGGCGAGTACCGGTGTAGTAGGTACCTCGGGTTTAGGCCACTCCGGGGTGTGTTGCAGATTCAGTGTCCCTAGTGCCTTCTGCCTCAATTGAAAATGGCACGTGAGCTCGGCTATTTCCTCCTCTAGCTGCTGACGGTCCATCTTAGAGATGAGGTCGGAGCCTTCAGCCATGGCGCCGGGGAGATCCGACGCAACCTCCGCGCCCTCTCCAGGCCTCCTTCCCTCTCTTTCCAAAATGGCATTCTGGCGTTCTTCCTGCCTCGGCCCCTTTCCCGCCACTGGCTTCTTCTGCCCCTCCTTCCGGGGGTGGCGTCTTCTTCCAGCGCCTCCATACCAAGCCAGTATACAAACCCCTCGGGGGGGTGGGCCATGTTGCTGTCACATAGTAATTCAGGTAGGGGAGGCCCAAGACTCTTCGCGGTCTTTTCCTAGGACCTCACATCTCTTCACGCCCTTCTTCTCCACACCAGCGGCCATTTTCAATGTTCATGTCACAGTCTATTAAATTGGGTCTTCTGCACATTTTCAAAAATTCAAAGTCCAACAAATCTTAGGCACACAGAACCCGATGTCATCGGGTCTCGTCATCCTGTTCGTGACGGCAAGTTGGGTCGCCCTCCCAGGGTTGCGGGGTACTCAGTACCAGGCTGGTATCAGTGGGATGTGTCACAGCAGCGGTGACCCGGACCGTGGCCCTGGGTGCCCAAGTAATGGGGGAATGTAGTGAAGTTTTAAATGAATAGTTTGTGATGCCACCTGTGGTGATCGGCAAGGGAGGTATTAAGCCGACGCTGCATGCAGATCCGCTGGGACCGAAGGTGTGGTGCAGCAAAGATGGTGTAGCTCCCCACAGGTGGAGCTGTAGTCCCAGGACAGTGTAGGTGTAATGGATGTAGAGAGGCGCAGAATGAAGGGAGGACACCAGGGCTTGCAGTTCCAAAGCTTTACTCACAGTCTGTAGCACACACAGATGCCTGCCTCCGGGCCGTGTCCTCCGGGTCAGAGACTCGGTCAACCTCCAGGCCAGATAGGATACTCCTCTCCAACACTCTGCCAACATGTAACTTTCTGAATGTCTCCTCTATAGCGCCTTAAAGTGTGAAGAACTCCTTGCACTAAGTTATCCTGGAGTTCCTCCTGACAGATGTTCCCAAGAACCTTACTTGTATGGCAGACAGCTGTAGCCTGCTTCGGGGACTCCCTTCTCCTGAATCCCGGCTCTCTATCCAATCGCTGTTGTGCCCCAAGTCTTAGAGGGGAGTAGTGCATTTACAGCCAACTACTCCACTGGTGTCTGCTGCAGAACCATAAGTGTCCATACAACCTCGGGGACCGGGCCCCGGCCTTGCGCTTAGAACCTATAGGAAGGGTGCTTCCTTCCAAACACGTCCTCTCTGTTCTATTCTCCTTCGTTCCGTACTTGTCTCTCTTTCTGATGGATGCTTAGGTTACAGATCAATGCCCTTCCTTCTTTCCTTCTCCCGTGCCAGCTGGCTCAGGTCACTGAGGCAGCTGCAGCACTCCTTCCTCCATCCCTTCTTCCAGGGATCCCCACTCCTCACCGAGTGGCTTCCTTTTCACCATCCTGAAGGACCGACCTGACGGTCTCACCTGACGGACTCCCCTAAGGGACTGACCTTCAATTCTAAACCTTCCCACTCTTTTATGTATCGTAACTCCACCCACCTCCCAACACATCCTGTGTTCCAAGCAGGGAACCACCAGAGGTGTTCTGCTACTCTCTAAGCACTGAGCCCCAATGTGGTTGTGCTGAACTACCTTGTTGTGTGGGGTGCGAGTGTTGAAGTGTGGAAAGGAGCTCCCACCTTACCTGGATGGTGGGGCACTACACCTTAGGAGAAGGTGCAGTACCTCTGTGGTGGCTGAGCCTCAGGGGCGCCACATATACAATATGTCTTCGAATTTCCAAGCACTAAATTTTCAGAAAGTGAGAAATGGTCAAAATAACAAAAAATGCAGTGCTTGCAGACCTCAAATAATGCTAAGAAAACACGTTCACAATCATTTACAAACAATAATTCTAATGTTTTAACTCAGGAAGAGTTCAGAAATCAATATTTTGTGGAATAACCATGATTTTAAATCACAGTTTTCATGCGTCTTAGTGTAATAACCATGCAGGAATGAGCATGTCACCACAGGACAGATGGACCAACAGTTAATGGGAGGTTTATTTACAGGGAATAACACTGGAAGGATTAACAGTGTAGATATGAATATAATGAAAACCGGTTAAGCAAATAGCCAATAAAAAGCATGAACAGTATTGAACAGTAATAACAGTAATTTTCCTATGGAGGAACTTATCAGTCTGCAGGGGTCTTGATTGAAGGGGTCACTCTTCTCCAACGTAGGCGCCAAATCACCAGCAGCGCTTGTCGTCTGAAGTACTCTGTATCCTGTGCCTTTAACAATGTCCAGCTGGGGTATGAGGGGTTACTGCGGGAGCCAGAGTGGCATGAGACACACGATATCCCCTATGCTCCAGGCCCTTCTTTCCTGCTCCACAGCAGTGTTTTACCACCAGAATCAGGGGCTCTGCATTAACACAAGGGTCACCGGAACTTTGTACGTGGTGCAGTCTCTCTAAGCAGGTCACAGCCCTGTCACTGGGCGCAGTCTCTTTGCAAGGAAAAGTCTCAGCACAGAATGCAGGCTCTTTGCAGGGAAGCGTCTTATCACAGAACATAGTCTCTTTGCAGGGAAGCGTCTTGTCACAGCATACAGTCTCTTTGCAGGGAAGCATCTTATCACAGGGGTGAGTGCGCAACCTTCCTGACACTGCAGTACCCTACTTCACGTACACACGGTCTGCAGTCTATGTCCGCAGTCTCTCTGACTCTGGCGGTTGTACTGGAGATCTATTCCTCTCCCGGTCTGTGTCAGCATCCTCCCCTGTCTGATGTCGGTGCTGCTCTGAGGAAAGCCTGCGCACTTTTCCCGCTCTCAGCTCCCCTCCCTTCCTGTTCCTGGCTGCTGAACAGGCTGCTTCAGTGTCCCCCGAGGAACCTGCTGCCCTGCTGAATGGTTCCGGGCACGGAGCAGAGGAGGCAACTCTCCCTCAGCTTCCTGTACTTCAGCCCCGTACATTGGCATGCTTTCCAACAGTCTTTCACACTGATTTTGGGTGACCTTATGCCACTCCGGGTACAAATATTTAAGCAGTTCTTCTTTGTTTGATGGCTTGTGACTATCCATCTTCCTCTTGATTATATTCCAGAGGTTTTCAATGGGGTTCAGGTCTGGAGATTGGGTTGGCCATGACAGGAATTTGATGTGGTGGTCCTTCATACACACATTGATTTACCTAGCTATGTGGCATGGTGCATTGACCTGCTGGAAAAACCAGTCCTTAGAGTTGGGGAACATTGCCTGAGCAGAAGGAATCAACTGTTTTTCCAGGATAACCTTGTATGCAGCTTGATTCATACGTCCTTCACAAATATTAACCTGCCCAATTCCAGCCTTGCTGAAGCATCCCCAGATCAACACGGATCCTCCACCAAATTTCACAGTGGGTGCAAGACACTGTGGCTTGTAGGCCTCTCTAGGTCTCTATCTAATCATTAGACGACCAGGTGTTGGGCAAAGCTGAAAATTAAACTCATCAGAGAAGATCACCATACTCCAGTCCTCTATGGTCCCATTCTTATGGTCTTTGGCAAACTTCAGCCTGGCTCTCCTTTGCTTCTGATTGATGAAACACTTTTTTTTCTAGCTTTACATGACTTGAGCCCTGCCTCTAGGAGCCTGTTACGAACTGTTCTTGCCATGCACTTCACCCCAGCTGCCATTTGCCATTCCTTTTGTAGGTCACTTGATATCATCCTGTGGTTGCTGATTGACATTCAAATAAGATGACGGTGATCCTGGTCAGTGGAGAGTCTTTTTGCTCTCTGCCGTTCTGTAGCTTTGCTGTCCCCAATATCTGCTGCTTGACCTTGTTGTAATGGACTGCCATCTTAGAAATTTTAAGGATGGAGGCAACATGACGCTCACTGTATCCCTCTGCTAGTAAAGCCAGAATTGAGCCCTTCTTTTCCTCACTCAAGACATTTATTTTCAACTCCTTTGGCATGGTTAAAAGTTATTTTTTCATTCCTATTACTTTTGGGATATTACTTATTTTGCCATCCAGCTTGTCCTATTGCAAGAGGATTGTGAACACCACAGCAGTGTTTTTTTATACTTTCCTTCATTAAAATTTGGTTCAGGTGATCACCTAATTAGAAGCACATTAAGTAGAATGTGGTGTACTCTGGTTGGAATTCAACTGACACTGGAATGGAATGGCTGTCAGACATGTAGAGAAGCTGATTTTTAAAAAACTGTGCAGCGGTCTCTTATTTTTAATTTTTGCCAGAGCTGTATATATACAGCTCTGGCAAAAATTAAGAGACCACTTCCAAATGTTCAGTTTGTCTGATTTTTCTCTTTATAGGTATATTTTTTTAGTAAAATGTAAATTGTTCTTTTAGTCTACAAACTTCTGACAACATGTCTCTGAATTTCCAAGCACTAAATTTTGTATTTTTTTTCTGAAAAGGAGAAATGGGCAAAATTAAAAAAACAGAGCTTTCAGACCTCAAATAATGCTAAGAAAACAAGTTCATAATCACTTCGAAACAACAATACTAATGTTTTAACTCAGGAAGAGTTCAGAAATCAATATTTTGTGGAATAACCATGACTAGGGATGAGCGACTTAGCCTTTTTTAGGGTCGAGTCAGGTTTCATGAAACCCGACTTTCTCAAAAGTCGAGTAGAACGAAATCGGCCGACTATCGTGAAAAGTTGGAGGTCCGACTGAAACACGAAACCCAATGCAAGTCAATGGGGAAGCAAAGTCGGCAGGGAGTGGAGGACAGTAAACACACCAACAGTGCCCATTTCAATGCCAATGACATCAATTCTTATTACTTAAGCTTGTCAACCTTAATTTACTTTATAATAATAGTTACGCATTGAAAACTGGGGGTTATTTGGCTAAAGTTGTGGGGGGGATAGGACTGGCTCCAGGTTTTAATGTGCCCTGGGCGAAAGAGTGTCAGTGGGCCCCTTTAACACATACCACAATTCATGATGCTCCGATACGGCAGAGAAATATTGGTATAGTGCAATGACAAATTCTTCACTTCTTACATGACATGACTGATATCTATTTTAAATTCTACAATAGCTCAAAAACCGGACAGTATATTCCTCCATACAGTATTATGGCCACCACATAGTGCGCCATACAGAATAATGAGCCCCATATATTGCTCCATACAGAATAATTGGTCCCATATAATGTTCCATACAGTATATGATGAGCTCCACATAATGCTACAGTATATGATGGTCCCCATATAATGTGCCATACAGTATAGGACGGTCCCCATAGAGTAGAATGAGCCCCACATATTGCTCCATACAGTATAATGAGTCGCATATAAAGCTCCATACAGTATATGATGGGCCCCATATATTGCTCCATACAGAATGGGCTCCATATAATGCTCCATACAGAATAGGCCTCATATGTGCTCCATATAATACTCCATACCCTATATGATGCCCCATAAATAATGAATCCCATATGATGCTCCAGTATATGATGGGCCCCATGGATGATGCTCCATTGTATGATGGGCCTATATAATGCTCCATATATAATGGGCCCCATATGATGCTCTAGTATATGATGGACCCCATATGATGCTCCAGTGTATGATGGGCCTATACACTGTGTGCACAATTATAAGGCAAATGAGTATTTTGATCACATCATCCTTTTTATACATGTTGTCCTACTCCAAGCTGTATAGGCTTGAAAGCCAACAGCCAATTGTGTAAATCAGGTGATTTGCATCTCTGTAATGAGGAGGGGTGTGGTCTAATGACATAAAACCCTATATAAGGTGTGCTTAACTATTAGGTAACTTCCTTTCCTTTGGCAAAATGGGTCAGAAGAGAGATTTGAGGGATTTTGAAAAGTCAAAAATTGTGCGATGTCTTGCAGAGGGATGCAGCAGTCTTGAAATAGCCAAACTTTTGAAGCGTGATCACTGAACATTCAAGCATTTCATGGCAAATAGCTAACAGGGTCACAAGAAGCGTTGATAAAAAAAGGCTCAAAATAACTGCCCATGAATTGAGGAAAGTCAAGCGTGAAGCTGCCAAGATGCCGTTTGACGCCAGTTTTGCCATATTTCAGAGCTGCAACGTTACTGGAGTATCAAAAACCACAAGGTGTGCCATACTAAGGGACATGCCTAAGGTAAGGAAGGCTGGAAAACGACCACCTTTGAACAAGAAACATAAGATAAAACGTCAAGCCTGGCCAAGAAATATGTTAAGACAGATTTTTGTAAGGTTTTATGGACTGATGAAATGAGAGTGACTCTTGATGGGCCAGATGGATGGGCCGAGGCCGGATCAGTAAAGGCCAGAGAGCTCCACTCTAACTCAGACGCCAGCAAGGTGGAGATGGGGTACTGGTATGGGCTGGTATCATCAAAGATGAACTTGTGGGACCTTTTCGGGTTGAAGATGGAGTGAAGCTCAACTCTCAGACCTACTGGCAGTTTCTGGAAGACACCTTCTTCAAGCAGTGGTACAGGAAGAATTCGGTATCGTTCAAGAAAAACATGATTTTCATGCAGGACAATGCTCCATCACATGAATCTAAATACTCCACAGCGTGGCTGCCCAGTAAAGGTCTAAAAGAAGAAAAAACAATGACATGGCCCTCTTGTTCACCTGATCTGAACCCCATAGAGAACCTGTGGTCCCTCATAAAATGTGAGATTTACAGGGAGTGAAAACATTACACCTCTCGGAACAGTGTCAGGGAGGCTGTGGTGGCTGCTGCACGCAATGTTGATCGTAAACAGATCAAGCAACTGACAGAATCTATAAATGGAAGGCTTTTGAGTGTCATCGTAAAGAAAGCTGGCTATGTTGGTCCCTTTTTTTTTGGTTTTGAATGTCAGAAATGTTTATTTCTAAATTTTGTGTTGTTATATTGGTTTACCTGGTGAAAATAAACAAGTGAGATGGGTATATATTTGGTTTTTATTAAGTTGCCTAATAATTATGCACAGTAATAGTTACCTGCACACACAGATATCCTCCTAAGATAGCCAAATCTAAAAAAAACCCACTCCAACTTCAAAAAATATGAAGCTTTGAAATTTATGAGTTTTTTCGGTTGATTGACAACATAGTTGTTGTTCAATAATAAAAAGAATCCTCTCAAATACAACTTGCCTAATAATATTTATGCAAACAGTGTATAATGCTCCATATGTAATGGGCCCCATTTATAATGCTCAAGTGTATAATGGGCCCCGTATATGATGCTCCAGTGTATGATGGGCACCATGGATGATGCTCCAGTGTATGATGGGCACCATGGATGATGCTCCAGTGTATGATGGGCCCCATTTATAATGCTCTATATGTAATGGGCCCCATATGATGCTCACGTGTATGATGGGCACCATATATAATTCTCCAGTGTATAATGCTCCCCATATCATTCTCCAATCATTAAAAAAAAATGAAATACCACTCCTCGCTGGGCACTGCTCTACTCTTCCAGCTCTGTGCACTTGGACTCTTCAGGCAGAGGGCGTACAGACGTGACGTCATCATGCTCTCTAACCTGAATGTCACTGTCAGGAAACGCCGAAGAGGTTACAGCGCTGGAGCAGGGAGAGGTAAGTATTGCAAGTGCTGGTGCCCTGAGCAAGCAGGGGGGGCCCACTCGTGGGCGACGGCCCTGGCACAGGGCCCCTCATAGTACAACGGTGTCTGTAATGGCGAGTGGACCCCCCACCATCAGAGACACCGGCCTACTGTGAGGGGCCCTGTGCCAGTGCCGTCGCACACGAGTGGGCCCCCCCACCTACTCAGGGCCCCGGCACTTGCCCGGGTGTGCCAGGTGCTGATGCCAGCCCTGGGGGGGACAGCCCAGTTAGGGAGGTGGAAAAACTGGCATATGTTGAGGTGTAGGCTGGACATTCAGCAGCTGCAAATGGAGTAATTGGAGAAGTCGGAGGAAGAGGAGGATAAAGCGAGGCATTTTGCTGGCAACCTATGTGTCATCAGGGGAATGTGGGACAAAATTCTTTGAAACCCATGCATGGTTCATTTTAATGAAGGTGAGATCATCAACAGTTTGGGTCGACAGCTGGGTCCTTCTTTCTGTCAGGATTGCTCCAGCAGCACTGAAGACTCTTTCTGATAGCACACTACCAGCAGGGCAAGCGAGCTCCTGTAAGGCATATTGTGCCAATTCAGGCCAGGTGTCCAGTTTACAGGCCCAGTAGTCAAAGGGGAATGAACTGTGAGGGAGAACATCATAAGGGAGGAGAGGTAATTTTGAACCATAGTTGACAACTGCTGTCTCCTGTCTGTTGCAATCAATTCAGTATTATCAGTCATGTGAGCGGTCCTCCAGAAATCAGTCCACAAAATGGTCATGAAACCCCTGTGTCCAACGCTAGTTCGGCTGTGTGCACCACGAACACCTCTTCCATTTGGCTCAGTACGGCTCGTGGTAGAACCTGCACCGCTGCTGTGTGCTGGGAATGCCTCTAACAAATGGTTTACCTGAGTTGCTTGTTTGTTCGCCAATATTAGCTCTAGGTTCTCCTATGGCATGTTGTCCTGTAATTTGCCTTTATATCGTGGATCGAAGATGCTGGCCAACCAGTAGTCGTCATCCTTCATAATTCTGACAATGCGGGGGTCAATTTTTAGGATCTGCAAGGCATAATCACACATGTGGGGCAATGTTCCAGGTGTCAATGATGCACTGACAGTGGTGGGTGGAGGAGCACTTTCTGCCAAATCCACATCCCTCCAATCACGCACAAACCCTGTACCTGACCATGGCAAGCCAACATTTTCTCTTGCCCCCCGAGAAGCATCCTCCTCCCCAAAATAATCATCCCCCTCATCCACCTCCTCCTCCTCTTCCTCTTCTTCCTCCACCTCGTCCAGGACAGTTCCCTGACCAGACTGTCATCAAGGCTTCCCTCCTCCTCCGCTGCAGATGCCTGATCCTTAATGTGCGTCAAAGTTTGCATGAGCAGACGCATAAGTTGGATGCTCATGCTTATGATGGCGTCATCTGCGCTTACCAGCCGTGTGCATTCCTCAAAACACTGAAGGACTTTACAGAGGTCTTTCAGCTTTGACCACTGCACACACGACAACTCCATGTCTGCCCTCAAACTGCCTGCCCGTGTAGCCTCCCACAAATGCATTACAGCCTGCCTCTGTTCGCACAGCCTCTCAACCATGGGCATGGTGGAGTTCCACCTTGTTGCAACATCTATGATTAGGCGGTGCTTGGGGAGGTTGAGCGATCGCTGCAGCCTCTGCATACGACTGGAGTGTACGGGCGAGCGACGGATGTGTGAGCACAGTCTTCGCACCTTATGGAGCAGGGCTGTTAACTCCAGATAATTATTTAGGAAGCACTGCACCACCAGGTTCAAGGTGTGAGCCAGGCAAGGTATGTGTCTGAGTTTTGCAAGGGCTACGGCCACCACAAAATTACGGCCATTATCACTGACTACCTTGCCTGCCTCAAGATGTAGACTGCCCAGCCATGGCTCAGTTTGTCGCTGCAAGTAGTCGGCCAGTACCTCCGTGGTGTGTCTGTTGTCGCCCAAAGACATCATCTTTAAAACAGCCTGCTGACGCTTACCAATAGCTGTTCTATAGTGGGACACCTTGTGTGCAACACTGGCAGCTGCTCTGCGACTGCGCTCTGTCGACGAACTTTCACTTCTGGAGGAGGAGGAGGGTTGAACGCCTACAGCCAACTGTTTCCTATACCGTGGGCTAGGCAGCACTGTTCCACCACCGCTGTTCCCTGTGGAGCCTGCATCCACCACATCAACCCAGCGCGCAGTAATGGACACGTAATGGCCCTGGCCACGCCTACTGGCCCATGCATCTGTTGTGAGGTGCACCTTTCCACTCACTGATTGTTTGAGTGCACGGACAATGTGGTTTTTCACATGCAGGTGGAGGGCAGGGATGGCTTTTCTAGAAATGAAGTGCCGACTGGGTAGGTCATAGCATGGGACAGCGTAGGCCATGAGCTCTCGGAATGCTGCGCTTTCAATCAAACGGAAGGGCATCATCTCTAATGAGATTTTGGCAATGTAGGTGTTCAAAGCCAGTGTACGTGGATGAGAGGATGAGTACTTTCTTGTCCTACTCAGAGTGTCTGCTAGGGTGAGCTGGACTTGAGAGCTGCATATGAGGGAACTAGTGGTGGACCTGACGGACTGAGAGTGGGTTGGTGATGGTGCTGGTGGTGATGGCCTAGATTCAGTCTTTCGTTGCAAAAACATTGTGATTCCCTGACTGCTTTGGCCTTGCGACGACACCTCAACATTTCTTGCTGGCGGTGTGCTTACCGGTCGCCTTACAGTGAGGGAAGCGATGGAGCGTTGCTGGTTTCCTTCAGTCGAATACACAAAAAAAGAGAGAGAAGACATATACCAGAATAGGGATCACCTGAAAATACACAATTTTATTCCATAGGACGTACAAAGAACCCACAAATATAAAAACAAATAAAAATACAAACAGTTACATATGTAACCCATGTATCAGGGAGCAGCACACCACCGTTTAATACCAGATTCAAATTTAGATTGTCAGTTTAATACTGTATTTAGTATAGCATACACTACATCAACAATACAAAGTGATACTAGTAAACAGAATGAACAATCAGGCATGTCCAGACAGTGAATTGGTTCTTAATGTTGAATATTTCAGTATGTGACAAATTATCTATGCAAAAATCCTGTATATGTATTCATAGAAGTTCAAAAGATTCCGGGTTGCCACCAAATATCTGGTAGTTCACATAGAGATCAAAAACATAGATCCTGCGCTAACTCAAATAAATGGTCCTACTACAATTTATATCTTCAAGTAATAAGTCTATAATGAAGCTAAATATAAAGCCACAGTAGAATGTGGAGTAGACACCAAATAGAGAATAGCTAGCAAAAATACCAGTAATTTAGTAAGTAAATAATTAATGAGCATATATAGGCTATAATAAATATGCACAGATTCTATAGCCAATCTAAAAAGTCCTTTTTGCCCCTGATTAAGTCACCTCAGTGACGATACGCGTCAGGTGATGGGAGCTGCAGTCTCCACCTGTATACCAGTATATCTAGAATGACTTTTCATGTTCAGTGAGCATGTTCTTTTTCATCTGTAGTCCTGGGAGGCTTGATATCGGTGAAGAGGGTGGTATTTATATTTATGTATTTACCGTATTTTTCGGACCATAAGACGCACTTTTTTTCCCCCCAAATTTTGGGGGAAAGTGGGGGGTGCGTCTTATGGTCGCAATGCACGGTACCTGGTGCGGTGGTGGCAGTGGGCTGTGCTACGGGTGCAGGGGCGGCGGCTCCGCCGGCGTTTCTTTGCAGCCCGGAGGCCCCCGCACACCCCTTGCTGGGCGCCGCCATGTAACCCATGTATCAGGGAGCAGCACACCACCGTTTAATACCAGATTCAAAATTAGATTGTTGCCGAGATTTGAATCTCGCCCCCCGAGATCTCGGCACGAGATCTGAAGCTGCGCATGCGCCGTCCCAGGACTGGCGGCCATCTTGCCGGCGTCCATGCTCCCGGAGGCCACCGCAATATGGCGGCGCCCAGCAAGGGAACTGCGGTGGCCCCCGGGCTGCGAAGAAACGCCGGCAGAGCCGCCGCCCCTGCACCGGAGCACAGCCCGCTGCCACCACCGCACCGCAGAGCGCCGCCCGCTGCCACCACCGCAGAACCCACCTGTCCCTGCCACAGCTGCCCCAGCACAGCTGCCCCTGCCCACCTGCCCCTGCCACAGCTGCCCCAGCACAGCTGCCCCTGCCCACCTGCCACAGCTGCCCCTGCCACAGCTGCCCCTGCCACAGCTGCCCCTGCCCACCTGCCCCTGCCACAGCTGCCCCTGCCAAAGTTGCCCCTGCCCCAACACAGCTGCCCCTACCCACCTGCCCCAGCACAGCTGCCCCTGCCACAGCTGCCCCTGCCCCAGCACAGCTGCCCCTGCCACAGCTGCACCTGCCCCAGCACAGCTGCCCCTGCCCACCTGCCCCAGCACAGCTGCCCCTGCCCACCTGCCCCTGCCACACCTGCCCCTGCACAGCCCACCCACCCCAGCGCAGTGCAGCTGCCCCAGCACAGAGCCGCCGCCACCGCACGAGCCTGGACCACTGAATGACCCCTGTGACTACTTCTCCACCTGTGCCGGATCCCTTCCCAGGTAAGCTGAATTCGGACTGTAAGACGGACCCCCATTTGACACATTATTATTTTTTTCCCTATTTTCCTTCTGAAAATAGGGGTGCGTCTTATGGTCCGGTGCGTCTTATAGTCCGAAAAATACGGTATGTGACTATTCTGTATTCCCTCCACTCTCACCTTCATCTCCCAAATTGTAGCAGGTCAATCCATCTGGATTCAAAAGTTATTGGCCAGACTACCAGCCCTGTTGCTAGTTTCAAAAACAGTTTGTATTTATCCCATATCTTACTGTGATTTCACATATAAATTTGTTATTTGGTGCCTACCTTAAAATCTATGGTGGCCCCCTTTTTAGATTGGCTATAGAATCTGTGCATATTTATTATAGCCTATATATGCTCATTAATTTACTTACTAAATTACTAGTATTTTTGCTAGCTATTCTCTATTTGGTGTCTACTCCACATTCTACTGTGGCTTTATATTTAGCTTCATTATAGACTTATTACATGAAGATACAAATTGTAGTAGGACCATTTATTTGAGTTAACGCAGGAATCCATGTTTTTGATCTCTATGTGAACTACCTGATATTTGGTGCCAACCCAGAATCTTTTGAACTTCTATGCATACATATACAGGATTTTTGCATAGATAATTTGTCACATACTGAAATATTCAACATTAAGAACCAATTCACTATCTGGACATGCCTGATTGTTCATTCTGTTTACTAGTATCACTTTGTATTGCTGATGTAGTGTATGCTATACTAAATACTAGATATGTATTTCCTGAAGGAAGTACAATTAGTGCTTTGAAATGGTGCCCAGGCTGCCCCTGCAAGACTTTCAACTCAGGATCTGTTTTAACTGTGGGTGCCTCTCAGGGGCCACTTTGGCCTGTGGGGCCCCTCAGGGTCTGATTTGATTGGGTGGGGCCCCTCAGGATCTGATTTGGTGGCCTGGGCTCCTCAGGGATTGAATTGGTGGACAGGATCCCTCAGGGTCCGATTTTGTGGCCGGAGCCCCTCAGGGTCTGATTTGGTGGGTGGGGCCCCTCAGGATCCGATTTGGTGGCCTGGGCTCCTCAGGGCTTGAATCGGTGGACGGGATCTGACAGGGTCCAATTTGGTGGGCGGGGCCCCTCTGGGTCCAATTTGGTGGGTGGGGCCCCTCAGGGTCCGGTTTGGGGGTTAGGGACACTTTGGGTCCGATTTTGTGAGTGGGGCCCCTCAGGGTCCGATTTGGTGGGTGGGGCCCACAGGGTCTGATTTGGTGGGCGGGGCCACTCTGGGTCTGATTTTGTGGGCGGGGCCCCTCAGGGTCCGATTCGGTGGGCGGGGCGACTCTGGGTCCTATTTGGTGGGCGGGGCCACTCTGGGTCCGATTTGGTGGGCGGGGCCACTCTGGGTCCGATTTGGTGGGCTGGGCCCCTCAGAGTCTGATTTGGTGGACGGGGCCCCTCAGGGTCCGATTTGGTGGATGGGGCGACTCTGGGTCCGATTTGGTGGGCGGGGCCACTCTGGGTCCAATTTGGTGGGCGGGGCCACTCTGGGTCCAATTTGGTGGGCGGGGCCCCTCAGGGTCCGATTTGGTGGGCGGGGCCACTCTGAGTATGATTTGGGGCGGGGCCCCACAGAGTCCGATTTGGTGGGCGGGGCCACTCTAGGTCTGATTTGTTGGGCAGGGCCCCATAGTGTCCGATTTGGTGGGCGGGGCCACTCTGGGTCTGATTTAGTGGGCGGAGCCCCTCAGGGTCCGATTTGGTGGGCGGGGCCCCTCAGGGTCCAATTTGGTGGGCGGGCCACTCTGGGTCCGATTTGGTGGATGGGGCCCCTCAGGGTCCGATTTGGTGGGCGGGGCCACTGGGTCTAATTTGGTGGGCGGGGCCCTACATGGTCCAATTTGGTGGACGGGGCCCCTCAGGGTCCAATTTGGTGGACGGGGCCCCTCAGGGTCCGATTTAGTGGGCGGGGCCACTCTGGGTTCGATTTGGAGGGCGGGGCCCCTCAGGGTCCGATTTGGTGGATGGGGTTTCTCAGCCTCCAATTTGGAGGCCGGGGTTGATGACCTTCCGATTTGGAGGCCGAGGTCAAAGAGCCTCCGATTTGGAGGCCGAGGTCAAAGAGCCTCCGATTTGGAGGCCGGGGTCGATGAGCCTCCGATTTGGAGGCCGGGGTCACTCAGCCTCCGATTTGGAGGCCGGGGTCGCTCAGCCTCCGATTTGGAGGCCGGGGTCGCTCAGCCTCCGATTTGGAGGCCCTGGTGGCTCAGCCTCCGATTTGGAGGCCGGGGTGGCTCAGCCTCCGATTTGGAGGCCGGGGTGGCTCAGCCTCCGATTTGGAGGCCGGGGTGGCTCAGCTTCCGATTTGGCGTGTCTGCCCTTTAAGAGCTAGTTTGGCCTCCAAATCGGACCCTGTGGGGCCCCGCCCACTAAATAGGACCCAGAGTGGCACCGCCCACCAAATCGGACCCAGAGTGGTCCCGCCCACCAAATCGGACCAAGAGTGGTCCCGACCACAAAATCGGACCCTGAGGATCCCCGGCCACAAAATCGGACCCTGAGGGGCCCCACCCACAAAATCGGACCCTGAGGGGATCTGGCCACAAGATCAGACCCTGAGGGGCCCCGGCCACAAAATCGGACCCTGAGGGGCCCCACTCACAAAATCGGACCCTGAGGGGCCCCACCCACAAAATCAGACCCTGAGGGGCCACACCCACAAAATCTGACCCTGAGGGGCCACACCCACAAAATCGGACCCTGAGGGGCCCCACCCACAAAATCAGACCCTGAGGGGCCACACACACAAAATCGGACCCTGAGGGGCCACACGCACAAAATCGGACCCTGAGGGGCCACACCCACAAAATAGGAGCCTGAGGGATCCCAGCCAACAATTCAAGCCCTGAGGAGCCCAGGCCAAGGAATCAGATCCTGAGGGGCCCCGCCCACCAAATCGGACCCAGAGTGGTCCCGCCCACCAAATCGGACCCAGAGTGGTCCGACCACAAAATCGGACCCTGGGGATCCCCGGCCACAAAATCGGACCCTGAGGGGCCCCGCCCACAAGATCAGACCCTGAGGGGCCCCGGCCACAAAATCGGACCCTGAGGGGCCCCACTCACAAAATCGGACCCTGAGGGGCCCCACCCACAAAATCAGACCCTGAGGGGCCATACCCACAAAATCGGACCCTGAGGGATCCCGGCCAACAATTCAAGCCCTGAGGAGCCCAGGCCAAGGAATCAGATCCTAAGGGGCCCCACCCACCAAATCAGACCCTGAGGCCAAAGTGGCCCCTGAGAGGCACTTACAGTTAAAACGGATCCTGAGTTGAAAGTCTTGCAGGGGCAGCAGGCAAGTCTCTCTTAAAGGGGCAGCCCGGGCACCATTTCAAACCACTATCTGTACTTCTTTCAGGAAATACACATCTAGTTTATATTTGTGGTTTCTTTGTATGTCCTATGGAATAAAATTGTGTATTTTCAGGTGATGCCTACTCTGGTATATGTCTTCTTTCTCTTTTTTGTCTATTCGGGTTTATCCTAAGAAATATCGTGGTGGATCGGTGTTATATTCACCTGGATTGGTTGCTGGTGCCCTCCACACCCGAATATTGGCTTCCTTCAGTCGGAGCAGGTGCACATGTGCTACCTGAGGTTTTGTAGTCCGTTCACACTTGCAAGTGCATGGTGATTAAATGTCTAAGCATGCAACTGGCATTTAAATTTCGGAGATTTTTCCCTCGGCTAAAGGTCCTTCTGGAGTTCTTACAGATAACCTTTGCGTCATCAATAGGATTTTGGTCAAAAAAGTGCCATACTGCACTCTTCCTACTATAGTATAAATTTTCAGGGCTTGCATGCTGTGCTAATTTGACCGTCTGGGCAAGCTGTCCTGCAACTCTTTTTGTTTTTATACCACGTTTTTGAACAGCTACAGGCCTGCCAGATAACCCCTGCTTTTATGACGATGCCTGCTGTGGATCCTTCTCCTCTTCTGAACTATTGCCAGTGGCACCCTCTTCCCCCAATGCTTGCCAATCCAGGTCAACAACTGGGTCATCCATCACCTCCTCATTTCAGCTGCACCTTGCTCTGTGTCACCGTGTAAGGTGGTATAGTATGCGGGAATGGGCACCTGAGTTTCATCAGGGTCAGATTCTGGCTCAGTAGACTGCGAAGGCAATGTAGTGCTATGGGTCAATGTACCAGCAGAATCATCTAGCAGTGGCTGTGCATCTGTGCACTCCATGTCAGATTCATCTTGGACTGGGGAATTCAGGATTTGACTTGGTAACTCAGGCATGGTATGTGAAAAGAGTTCCATGAACTAATCAGAAGTGTGGCCTGCCGCATCCTTCACTGTTGTGAGTTCATTTTCCCCTTCATTACTGAGGCCCGAGGAACTCCCTCTTCTGGTGAAGAAAGGTAGTGAGCCTGATTGTCAAACACCTGGGGCTGATGATGATGACTGGCTGAGTGGAGTTGATGACTGGATATAAGGCTGCCGACGCCCTTCTGGCCTGCGGGTGATTTCTCTGTGGACTTCTAGGAAACCAGTCTGTTTCCTGCTCATCTAAAGCTAAGATTTCTGCTTTTTTGAAGCCTAGTGTCTTCAGGGCCTTTTCTACTGTCAGTTTGTTGGCTCTTATTTTCATAGGGCTTTTCATGGATTGCAGACAGCAGCCTTCCTGTCCTTTCCTATCTAAGCTAGCGTGGGCCCCATCTTTGCTCAGTCTATCTTTCTGTCTGTGTTTTGTTCTTTCTTCTTGCTTCACCGTCATTATATGTTGGGGGCTGCCTTTTACTTTGGGGTCTGCTCTGGGGCAGTTTAGATTTCCCCTTTCTGTCTTTAGGCTATGTAGTCCTCCGGCTGTGATCGAGGGGCCTAGGGCATCGTAGGAGCCCCCCACGGCTACTGCTAGTTGTGTTGATAGGTTCAGGGGTCTGCAATCCGATAGCTGCCAACTTCTCTGGTTTTCTGGACTTAGCTAGCATTACTATTTTTGCCTCCTAAAGTGACTCAATCATAACAGAATCACCCGCCATACTGCAGATTCTAGGGTACTCAATAGCAGGAAAGAATTGTATAAAAAAAAAAAAAAAAGGTGTGTATATTTTTTCCTCTATATCTCTGAGGCCGTAGGGGGAATTTTTTTTTTCTTCTCTCAATGGAGATAAAGCAATTGTCTGATCGTGTGGAGCAGCTCGCTGCGGAAGTGCGGGGAATTTCTGCCTACCTTGCTCATTCACATGCTGCTGAACCAAAGATTCCTACACCTGATGTATTTTTTGGGGATCGGTCTAAATTTTTGAATTTCAAAAATAATTGTAAATTATTTTTTGCCTTGAAGCCTAACTCGTCAGGGAGCTCCGCGCAGCAGGTTAAAATTGTCATCTCTTTGCTGCGAGGCGATCCCCAGGATTGGGCATTTTCTTTGAAACCAGATGATCCTATTCTGAATAATGTGAATGCATTTTTTCAGGCCTTGGGGTTGTTGTATGATGAACCTAATGCCATTGATCAGGCTGAAAAGATCCTGCTGGCATTGAACCAGGGTCGTGATTCTGCAGAGTTGTACTGTCAAAAGTTCCGAAAGTGGGCGGTACTTACTACCTGGAATGATAGTGTCTTGGCTGCTCTCTTTCGGAAGGGGTTGTCAGAAGCCGTAAAAGATACTATGGTGGGATTTCCTGTTCCCTCTGGTCTTGACGATTCTATGTCTTTAGCTATTCAGGTTGATCGGCGTTTACACGAACGCAGAGCTGCACGAGAGGTGTTGCCACCTGTTGAACAGATGTCTGAACCTATGCAATGTGATAGAGTTTTTTCCAGAGAGCAGCGTCAGGAGTTCAGAAGGCGTAATAAGTTGTGTTTTTTCTGTGGAGATGCCTCGCATATTATTTCTGTCTGTCCTAAACGCGAGAAACGCTTTGCACACACGTTTTCTGTTGGTGGTGTTCAACCTAAGTTTCTTCTGGCTATTACTCTGATCTGCTCCCTGTCCACATTTTCCGCCAAGGCTTTTGTGGATTCGGTAGCAGCTCTAAACCTAATGGACTTGGATTTTGCTAAACGTTGTGGATTTCCGATGACACCTCTGCAGACGCCTATCCCTTTGAGGGGGATTGATGCTACTCCTTTGGCTAAAAATAAACCTCAGTTTTGGACCCAGGTGGTAATGCGGGTCGCCCCAGACCATCAAGAAAATTGCAGGTTTTTGGTGTTACATAATCTGCATGATACTATTGTTCTGGGGTTTCCCTGGTTACAAATTCATAATCCAGTTTTGGATTGGAAATCTGTGTCTGTGGTGAGTTGGGGTTGTCGGTGTGCCTTTAGTGAGGCTCCGGTGTTTTCCACCTCTCCTCAGTCGCATGATGTTCCTGATTATTTGGCGGACTTTTATGATGTATTTAGTGAGAATGAGTCTGCGTCTCTGCCTCCTCATAGGAGTTATGACTGTGCTATTGAACTGAGCCCGGGGTGTAAATTTCCCAAGGGTCGGCTCTTCAATTTATCTGTACCCGAGCACGAGGCTATGCGATCCTATATTAAGGAGGCGTTGGAGAAGGGTCATATTAGACCATCCTCGTCACCCTTAGGTGCCGGGTTTTTTTTTGTAGCCAAAAAGGATGGATCATTAAGACCTTGTATTGATTATCTTGCTCTCAACAAAATTACTGTTAAATATCAGTATCCGTTACCCCTGATTTCTGATCTATTCTCCAGAGTTAAAGGTGCTTGCTGGTTTACCAAGCTTAACCTCAGGGGGGCGTATAATCTTATTCGCATTAAGCATGGGGATGAATGGAAGACGGCGTTTAATACTCAGGAGGGACATTTTGAGTACCTGGTGATGCCTTTTGGGCTCACTAATGCCCCTTCTGTCTTCCAGTGCTTCATGAACGATATTTTCCGAGATTTTGTCGATACATTTTTGATTATCTATCTGGATGATATTTTGATCTTCTCCAAGGATTGGGATTCTCATGTGGAACATATTCGGACTGTGTTCCAGATCTTGAGGGAGAATTCCCTGTATGTCAAAGGATCTAAATGCCTTTTTGGAGTACAGAGGATTTCTTTTTTGGGATTTATTTTGTCCCCGTCAACTATTGAAATGGACCCGGCCAAGGTACAGGCCATTTACGATTGGGTTCAGCCCACTTCTTGAAGGCCCTCCAGAAGTTTTTGGGTTTTGCTAATTTTTATCGGAAATTAATAGCAAAATTTTCTAGTATTGCCAAGCCATTGACTGATTTGACTAAGAAGGGTGCTGATGTGTTAAATTGGTCTCCGGAGGCTGTTTCTTCCTTTCAGGAGCTGAAGCGAAGATTCACCTCCGCTCCGGTTTTGCGGCAACCTGATGTCTCACTTCCGTTCCAGGTAGAGGTGGATGCTTCTGAGATTGGTGCAGGAGCTGTTTTGTCCCAAAAGGATCCTGTAACATCTAAAATGAATCCCTGTGCTTTCTTTTCCCGAAAGTTCTCTCCATCTGAACGTAACTATGATGTGGGGAATCGGGAACTGTTAGCCATGAAATGGGCATTTGAGGAGTGGAGACATTGGTTGGAGGGAGCTAAGCATCAAGTCGTGGTCCTCACTGACCACAAGAATTTGATTTACCTAGAGTCGGCTAAGCGCTTGAACCCTAGACAGGCTAGGTGGGCCTTGTTTTTTACACGTTTTGATTTTGTGGTTTCTTTTCTTCCTGGAACTAAGAATGTCAAGGCTGACGCCCTCTCTAGGAGCTTCTTTGCTGATTCTCCTGTGGTGACCAAGCCTGCTACCATCTTAGGCGAAGGGGTAGTTCTTTCTGCCATCTCGCCCAATTTGAGACGTGCTCTGGAAGAGTTCCAGGAGGACAAACCTGAGCGCTGTCCCAGTGGAAAGTTGTATGTTCCTGACCAGTGGAAGAAGAGAGTGATGTCTGAAGTTCATTGCTCTGCTTTGGCTGGTCATCCAGGTATTTTTGGTACTAGAGATCTGGTGAATCGGTCTTTTTGGTGGCCCTCCTTGTCTCGTGATGTTAGGAATTTTGTGCAGTCCTGTGGGACGTGCTCCCGGTCTAAATCGTGTTCTCGCTCTAGTGGGTTGTTGATGCCTTTGCCTGTCCCCAAGAGGCCATGGACCCATATTTCAATGGATTTCATCTCTGATATGCCTGTCTCTCAAAGGATGACTGTTATTTGGGTGATTTGTGATAGGTTCTCTAAGATGGTTCATCTTGTACCACTCCCTAAGTTGCCGTCTTCCTCTGAATTGGTGCCCCTGTTTTTACAACAGGTGGTTTGCTTGCACGGGATTCCTGAGAACATTGTATCTGACAGAGGAGTCCAGTTTGTGTCTAGATTTTGGAGAACTTTCTGTTCCAAGCTGGGAATTCAGTTGTCCTTCTCCTCTGCTTTTCACCCTCAGACCAATGGGCAGACAGAGAGAACAAACCAGACCTTGGAGTCATATTTGAGATGTTTTATTTCTGCTGATCAGGATGATTGGGTTTCATTTTTGCCCTTGGCCGAATTTGCTTTAAATAATAGAGCTAGTTCTGCCACTTTGATGTCTCCTTTTTTTTGTAACTTTGGGTTTCATCCTCGATTTGATTTTCTTCAGGGCAGGTGGAGCCCTCTGCCTGCCCAGGGGTTGACACTGTGGTGGAGAGAATGCACCAGATCTGGGACCAAGTGGTGGATAAGTTATCTCTCTCCCAGGAAAAGGCCCAGCGGTTTTCCAACCGACATAGGACCATTGGTCCCCAATTTAAGGTTGGTGATATGGTGTGGTTATCATCAAAAAATATTGCTATGAAGGTGGCTTCTCCTAAGTTTAAGCCTAGATTTATTGGACCTTACAAGATTTTGGAGATTATTAATCCGGTCTCTTTTCGTTTGGCTCTTCCTGTCACATTTAAAATCCATAATGTGTTCCATAAATCTTTGTTGAAGAGGTTTGTTGAACCTGTTGTTCCGGGGGTTGCACCTCCAGACCCTGTATTGGTTGAAGGTAACATGGAATATGAGGTAGAGAAAGTACTGGATTCCCGTCTGGCTAGACGGAGACTCCAGTATTTGGTTAAGTGGAAGGGTTATGGTCAGGAGGATAATTCTTGGGTCTCTGCCTCTGATATTCATGCCAAAAGATTGGTGCGTGCCTTTCATCGGGCTCACCCTGATCGCCCTGGTGGCGTGGTTGAGGGTTCGGTGACCCCTCCTCAAGGGGGAGGTACTGTTGTGAGTTCATTTTCCCCTTCACTACTGAGGCCCGAGGAACTCCCTCTTCTGGTGAAGAAAGGTAGTGAGCCTGATTGTCAAACACCTGGGGCTGATGATGATGACTGGCTGAGTGGCGTTGATGACTGGATATAAGGCTGCCGATGCCCTTCTGGCCTGCGGGTGATTTCTCTGTGGACTTCTAGGAAACCAGTCTGATTCCTGCTCATCTAAAGCTAAGATTTCTGCTTTGCCTTTTTGCATTAGTGTTTTGTTTTCCTTGCTTTTCTGGATTCTGCTATTCCCTGCTGGGGTTAGCTGAATCTCCTTTTGCCTGTTGCTCTGTCTTCAGAATATTCCTGAGTACTGACATAGCTTTTTTGAAGCCTAGTGTCTTCAGGGCCTTTTTTACTGTCAGTTTGTTGGCTCTTATTTTCATAGGGCTTTTCACGGATTGCAGACAGCAGCCTTCCTGTCCTTTCCTATCTAAGCTAGCGTGGGCCCCATCTTTGCTCAGTCTATCTTTCTGTCTGTGTTTTGTTCTTCTTGCTTCACCGTCATTATATGTTGGGGGCTGCCTTTTACTTTGGGGTCTGCTCTGGGGCAGTTTAGATTTCCCCTTTCTGTCTTTAGGCTATGTAGTCCTCCGGCTGTGATCGAGGGGTCTAGGGCATCGTAGGAGCCCCCCACGGCTACTGCTAGTTGTGTTGATAGGTTCAGGGGTCTGCAATCCGATAGCTGCCAACTTCTCTGGTTTTCTGGACTTAGCTAGCATTACTATTTTTGCCTCCTACGGTGACTCAATCATAACACTTCACTTTTGGTGAGGTGAAGGACACAAGGAAAGGTGTTGTTCCTGACCAGAAGCCTGCACTGACGACTCGGTGCTTGCATTTTTGCACACTTCAGAAGAGGAGGCGATAGAGATGGAGGCTGTTTCTGCAATGTAAGCCAAAATCTGTTCCTGATGCTCCGGCTTTAAAAGCGGTTTACCTACTACTCCCAGAAAAGGGAACCTTCCAGGTCTTCTTGAGTCAGACAATGACGCAGGATCAACACCTCCTGCCTTAGCTGCTGTTGTGCTTTTGGCATAACCAGCAGATGCACAACCACCACCATCAGTACCAGCTGTCCCCGCCCACATCCGCGGCCTCTTCCACCAAACTTCCTCATGTTTGGGAAAATGTACCAAAAATACCAGCAGGTATATGGTACTGTATGAGGAGCGTACAGCTGTATACAGTGTAGGGGAAAATTTAAGTCTCGGTATGTATTTCCGTAGTCACACACAGACGCTCCCCTAGTATGTATTTGACCGTAATCCAAACAGCAGATATACGGTACTGTATCAGAAACGTACAGCTGTATAAAGTGTAGGGGAAAATTTAAATCTCCTTTTATATATTCCCTTAGTCACACACAGATGCTCTCCCAGTCTGTAATTGACCATAATCCAAACAGCAGATATATGGTACTGTATCAGAAACATACAGCTGTATACCATGTAGGGGAAAATTTAAATCTCCTTTTATATATTCCCTTAGTCACACACAGACGCTCTCCCAGTATGTATTTGACCGTAATCTAAACAGCAGATAAACGGTACTGAATCAGAAATGTACAGCTGTATACAGAGTAGTGGAAAAATTAAATCTCCGTATTTATTTCCGGAGTCACACACAGACGCTCTCCCAGTATGTATTTGACCATAATCCAAACAGCAGATATACGGTATTCTATCAGAAACATACAGCTGTATAAAGTGTAGGGGAAAATTTAAATTTCCGTATTTATTTCTGGAGTCACACACAGACGCTCTCCCAGTATGTATTTGACCATAATCCAAACAGCCGGTACATGCTAATGTGTGAGGAGCGTACAGCTCTATGCGGTGTATGGAAAAATTTAAATCTCCGTATATATTTCCGGAGTCACACACAGACACTGTCTCAGTATGGATTTGACAGTAATCCAAATAGCAGATATACGGTACTGTATCAGAAGCGGACAGCTGAATACGGTGTAGGGGAAAATTTAAATCTCCATATATTTATTTCCGGAGCCACACACAGATAGTCAGCATGTATTTGTCCGTGATACCAGCCGGTACACGGTAGTGTGTGCGGAGCAATCAGCTCTATACGGTGTGGGAAAAAATGAACGCTCAGTAACTGTGCAGAAAAAAGAATAAAAGTATGAGTGCTGTGTAAAAAAGCCATCTGGACAGCAGTGTGCACACAGCAATGCAGCTACCAGGCAGCCTAATAACCAGCGCTGCTGCACACAAGAAAATCCTTCCCTGTCACTGCACACTAACTGTACAGCACAACTGCTATCAGCAGAAGCACAGATTCTTTTTTCTTTCCTGCCTATCTTTATTCTTTCATGTCTAAAACTCTCCCTATTGAGAAACAGCGGCAGCAACCTCTCCCTATGCTAAGATTGGCAGAAGTAAAATGGCGGTCAGCGGTCAGGGCTTTTATAGCCACTGTGACGCCACAAAAAGCAAGCCAATCACTGCAATGCCCTTCTCTAAGATGGTGGTGGCCGCTGCCCACGTCATCGCGTTGCCCACAGTGTGCGTCCTTGCTCATTGGCTGAGAAAAGGCACCTGTAAGCATTATGGGAAACGCGACTTTGGCGCTCGGGTCAGCGACCGCATGGCCGACCTCACGCTATGGTCGGATTTCGCTCGGCGAAACCCGACTTTGGTGAAAGTCGGCGACTTTTGAATCTGACCGACCTGTTTCGCGCAACTCTAGCTTTCATGGGTCTTGGCATGCTTTCCACCAGTCTTTCACACTGCTTCTGGCTCAAAAATTTAAGCAGTTCCTCTTTGTTTGATGGCTTGTGACTATCCATCATACTCTTGATTACATTGCAGGGTTTTTCAACGGGGTTCAGGTCTGGAGAATGGGCTGCTCATGACAGGGTTTTGATGTGGTGGTCTCTTAATTTTTGCAAGAGGTAGCTATATATATATATATATATATATGTATATATATATATATATATATATATACATATATATACTAGATTTTGGCCTGATTCTAAAGCATTGGGTACTCTAGAATATGGCCAGCGGGAGATTAAAATAAAAAATAGTGATATACTCACCTTCCGATGGCCCCCGGACTCTTTCCCTCCTCTCACCACGCTCCCGGCATCTTCCGGTCCCAGTAATGCTTAGCGCGAAGGACCGAAGATGACGTCACTCTCGCGAGAGCGCGACGTCATCAGCGGTCTTTCGCGCAAAGCATTACGGGGACCGGAAGATGCTAGGCACGTGGTGAGAGGACAGAAAGAGTCTGGGGGTCATCGGAAGGTGAGTATATCACTATTTTTTATTTTAATTCTATTTTTTAAATATACTCACCTTCCGACAGCCCCCGGACTCTGTCCCTCCTCTCCACGCTCCCGGCATCTTCCGTTCCCAGTAATGCTTTGCGCACAAGACCGCTGCTGAAGTCCCTCTCGCGAGAGCGTGTCGTCATCAGTGGTCTTTGGTGCAAAGCTTTACTGGGTACGGAAGATGCCGGGAGCATGGAGAAGACAGAAAGAATCCGGAGGCTGTCGGAAGGTGAGTATATCACTCTTTTTTATTTTAATTCTATTTTTTACAGGTTGATGGTACCCAGGGTCTGGAGGAGTCTCCTCTCCTGTGGACCCTGGGTACCGGCTAGCGCCGGTCATCTCCCGGCTGCATCGCCGCTGACATGCGTGTGGCCGGAGATGACCCTCGGCAACCGTCGGGAGATCAGCGGCCAGCGCTGCTGATCTCCCGACAGTAGTGGTGGCGTGCGTCCTTCGAATTCCGGACTGTGCCTGTGCACTGCTCCTGTCACTGATTGGTCGAGGCCTGGCAGCCTCACTCAGCGATGCGGGATTTCGGTTACAGACAGACAGACACAATAAGACGACTATATGTATATATATATATATATATATATATATATATATATATTTAGTTATCCTCTGCGTACACACACAGTTATGACTTTTACACATCTATATTTACTGGCCTTAGGTTATCACATGAATATATAATTTATTATTGTAATCCAGAATGCTTTCCTAACAAGGGATAAAAGATAGTGCCTGAATTGTTTTATTGTCCATTGGTATGTGCATGAGTTGATTTTTTTTTTATTACAAAAGCACTTGCAGGGAGTTTATTGCTCTCTCTATCTTTTAGTTTCATTCTGAGATCTTTTCTACAGGACTGACAGATATCTTTTTGCTCTTCCTGTCATATTCTGAACAGTGCTGATTCCTAAAATACCCCTGACACCAGACAGGATGTTTAAATACCCTTCTCCCTGGCAGGTGCTATGCAACAGTTTAGAGAAAAGAGAGCAGGTAAGTGGAAAACATTTCATGATGTGTGTGGCAGTGGATGTATATATTATTTGCTGTATGAGTGGCAGCATGTGCAGTTGTGCTCAAAAGTTTACATACCCCTGCAGAATGTTTGCTTTCTTGACCTTTTTTCAGAGAATATGAATGATAACACCAAAACTTTTTCTCAACTCATGGTTAGTGGTTGGGTGAAGCCATTTATTGTCAAACTACTGTGTTTTCCCTTTTTAAATCATAAAGACAGCCCAAAACATCCAAATTACCCTGACCAAAAGTTTACATACCCCATTTCTTAATACCATGTGTTGCCCCCTCTAACATCAATGACAGCTTGAAGTCTTTTGTGGCAGTTGTGGATGAGGTTCTTTCTTTATTTTCTCAGATGGTAAAGTTGCCCTTTCTTCTTGGTAAAAAGTCTGCAATTCCTGTAAATTCCTGGGTTGTTTAGCATGAACTGTGTTTTTGAAATGTTCCCAGAGTGGCTCAATGATATTAAGGTCAGGAGACTGAGATGGCCACTTGAGAACCTTCACTTTGTTCTGCTGTAGCCAATGACAGGTAAACTTGACCTTGTGTTTTGGATTGTTGTCATTTTGGAACGTCCAAGTATGTTCCATGCACAGTAGTATTTGCTGATAACGTGCTGCATTAATCTTCCTTCAACTTTGACCAACTTTCATATGCCTTTGTAGCTCACACATCCACAAAACATCAGCAATCAACCTCTGTGCTGTACAGTAGGAATGGTGTTCCTTTCATCATAGGCCTTGTTGACCTCTCTCCAAATGTAACATTTATGGTTGTGGCCAAAAAGTTCAATTTTGGTCTCATCACTCCAAATTATCTTGTTCCAGAAGTTTTGAGGCTTCTCTCTGTGCTGTTTTGCATATTGTAGGTGATGTACTTTATGGCATTTGCACAGTAATGACCTTCTTCTGACAACTAGATCATGCAGCCCATTTTTCTTCAAGTGCCTCCTCATTGTGCATCTTGAAACAGCCACACCGCTAGTTTTCAGAGAGTCCAATATATCAGCTGATGTTATTTGAGCATTTTTCTTTGCATCCCAAACAATTTTGCTGGCAGTTGTGGACAAAATTTTTGTTGGTCTACCTGACCGTGGTTTCGTTTTTACAGAGCCCCTGATTTTCCATTTGTTAATCACAGTTTTAATGCTGCTGACTGGCATTATCAATTCATTGGCTATCTTTTTGTATCCCTTTCCTGTTTTATACAGTTCAACTACCTTTTCCTGTAGATCCATTGACAATTATTTTGCTTTCCCCATGACTCACAATCCAGAAATGTCAGTACCTGGATGAAAGATGCAAGAGTCTTTCTGGATCACAGAAACTCACTCAGCTTTTATGCACACACATACTGATTACAAGCAAACAGGTCACAGGTAAGGATGTTACCTTTAGTAGACAGTCATACCTATTTGTGTCATCTTCTGTGCGTGTTATTAGGACAAAATCACCAGGGTATGTAAACTTTTGATCAGGGTCATTTGGATGTTTTGGGTTGTCATTATGATTTAAAAAGAGAAAACACAGTAGTTTGACAGTAAATGGCTTCACCCAACCACTAACCTTGAGTAGAGAAAAAGTTTTGGTGTTATCATTCATATTCCCTGAAAAAACGCCAAGAAAGCAAAATTTCTGCTGGGGTATGTAAACTTAAGAGCACAATTGTACATAGCATTGTACTGTAAGGTAAGCTAAAAGTTGTAGGATCTGAATAGTATGTTACACAATTTTCATGTAAAAACCCTTCTAAACTCTGCCACCCATACCACATCTTTGGCACATCTATCCAAAAAGACTCTCAGCTCACCTACCACTTTAAAATTTTCCCAGATTAGCCCTTATTCAGAGTTGTGTGTAGGTCCCTCCTTTGCCCTGGGTGTGTCACTGCCTCTATGATCCCTGGACTTTGTCTAACAGTCCCTAATCATGCACATTTTGAAAGTTCAGAGTAGAGAGCATGGGCACTGGACAGAAAGGAAAGCATCACAGGAATAAAAGGTGAGAGAAAGTGGAAGTAAACCAAATTAGCAGGGGTGGGTACAAGGAATGCCTGTAATGACAGTGATGAGGAGACACTAGGACTGTGCAGACGGTGGCTGAGGATGCAAAGGGCTGAGACGAAATGTCTTGATCACGAGATCACAGAGAATACTATTGTGGGTAGATCATTATTGATTTTCATACAACTGTGTATAAGGTAAAATGGGATCTATCTTAGGGAGTGGGGATTCTGGAGCTACATAAGGGACAGTACTAAACAAGCGAGGACAAGACAAAAAATTGTTACACTGTAGCAGCTTATCAGGGTCAGAAATAGCCATCTGAGATGGTGTCAGCTTTAATACTGGAAAAAATTAGTTTTATGTTTTTGTTGCCACATCTGATTACAAGCCACAATTAGTTTGTAAAACATGTCCGGAGGGCATATACATGTATGGGCATTATTCTGTACCGTCATATCACTGTGAGGTTGAATCTCGTGGGAGAAACTATATCCATGTTTATGTCCCAGTATTTTGGGCTGTTAACGGCCTACTTTTTCCCAACACTTTGGGGTCTTTTATGAATCTGCGATTGTCTCCAGTTTGCACCCACACTTTAGTTGTGTTTGCATGGTGTGTACGCCTGTCTTCAGATGTGTAGTCAGCATGTTTGTGTCAGTGTTAAGTCATTCCTGGAATTATCAGCAGACTGTTATCAGCAGCGTGCAGCACTACTGAACTATTCCTCATCATACCCCCCCCCGCCTCCCTATGTAGCCCAATGACACCACCAAGTTAGCCACTAAATTAGGTTTACGCTTTTTCTTCCTTTATGTCTGAGCAAAGAAGTCCAGCTAAGATATTCATTAGTGATTTTACTTCCATTTGTATGTCCATTATGCAATGCTGAAGTTGGTTTCTTATTCGTCCAGTTTCTTATTCGGAGCTGAAGTTGGATTCTTATTCGTCAGTTTCTTATTCGGCAATTTTTTCTTTTCTGTTTTTTATAGGTTTAACAACAAAAAATAAGCATCACAATAATAAAACACAATGTGGCGAGGTGCCCTGATGTGAATACACTTAAAAACAGCTACAAAAACTAAAAGACTGGTACAAAAATGTTCATAAAAGTGGGCACCAAAGAGCATTAAAGAAAGGATTAAATTACTTTGGGCCACTGATCTCACACTGCAGACATATAGAACAGGGAGCCCCACATCAAAACCAGGTCTCTCCAGCCTGGCCCAAATGGGTTCTTGGCATCAGAACTGGCATGAAAGTGGGCAGACAGCCGATTTTCACAAAATTGAATAAGTAACTGATGTTTTTAAGGGGTTAAATGACTATGGGCCACCGATCTCACACTAAGAATACACAGATAATGATGCCCTGCATCAAACCCAGGTCCCTCTAACCTGGCCCAAATGGGTTTTGGGCATCAGAATTGGCATCAAAGTGGGCAAACAGCCAATTTTCACAGATTTGAATAAGTAACTGATATTTATAATGGGTTAAATGACTTTGGGCCACTGATTTCACACTAAGAATACATATAGTGATGCCCTGCATCAAACCCAGGTCCCTCCAGCCTGGCTCAAATAGGTTCTGGGCATCAGAATTGGCATCAAAGTGAGCAAGCAGCCTATTTTCACCGATTTGAATAACTAAAGCTGTTTTCACAGTAGTGTATCGGGGCTCTGCGGAGGGCTGCGTACTTCCTCCCTGAAGCTCCGCCCACTTCCACACTTCTTCTGTTTAGGTCTGCCTACTTCTGCATGCATCCTGCGTACCTATCTTTAACATTAGGTACGCAGGACATGCGGATGTATGCGGATGCGTCGTTTTGATGCGCCCACAGTCTATGCAAAAAGCAACTAGTTGCGTTCCCATGGGGTCGGCGGGCTCGTCCAAACAACGCATCCGCATACATCTGCACACATCCACATGTCCTGCATACCCAATGTTAAAGATAGGACGCAGGACGCAGGACGCATGCAGAAGTAGGCAGACATAAACGAAAGAAGTGCAGAAGTGGGCGGAGCTTCAGGAAGAAAGTACGCAGCCCTCCGCAGAGCCCCGGTACGCTAATGTGAACCTAGCCTTACTAATGTTTTTAAGGGGTGAAATGACTTTGGGCCACTGATATCACATTGCAAACATGTAGAACAGGGAGCCCCACATCAAAACCAGGTCTCTCCAGCCTGGCCCAAATGGGTTCTGGGCATCAGAACTGGCATCAAAGTGGGCAAACAGCTGATTTTCACAGATTTGAATAAGTAGCTGATGTTTTTAAGGTGTTAAATGACTTTGGACCACTGATCTCACACTATGCAAATTGCCTCTTCAGAAAGAAAGAGGACTTTTACTCTACAGCGCCACCTATTGGTAGTAGCGATCCTACAAGTCACAATCAACCCTTTAACGAGTCTTGTAGTATGACTTAGGATACAAGCCCTAGAGGGCTTAGAGGGCCCTAGAGAGGCTTAGAGGGCCCTAGAGAGGCAATTTGCATATTATTTTCCCAGAGGAGCATTGCACGGCGAATAAGTCTCCTTACCTTGACAAGCCACAGCTGGCATGTCACTCTCCGCAAGGAGAAACCTTACTTCTTAGACCCTAGTCCAGAGCCTCTCACCTTGCCAAATCAGATCTCATACTTTGCACTGACGAGAGCCAACAGCTCGAAACACCGTGTCTGCAAATTGAGATTCTGATTTGGCTTGTATCCTAAGTCATACTACAAGACTCGTTAAAGGGTTGATTGTGACTTGTAGGATCGCTACTACCAATAGGTGGCGCTGTAGAGTAAAAGTCCTCTTTCTTTCTGAAGAGGCAATTTGCATATTATTTTCCCAGAGGAGCATTGCACGGCGAATAAGTCTCCTTACCTTGACAAGCCACAGCTGGCATGTCACTCTCCGCAAGGAGAAACCTTACTTCTTAGACCCTAGTCCAGAGCCTCTCACCTTGCCAAATCAGATCTCATACTTTGCACTGACGAGAGCCAACAGCTCGAAACACCGTGTCTGCAAATTGAGATTCTGATTTGGCTTGTATCCTAAGTCATACTACAAGACTCGTTAAAGGGTTGATTGTGACTTGTAGGATCGCTACTACCAATAGGTGGCGCTGTAGAGTAAAAGTCCTCTTTCTTTCTGAAGAGGCAATTTGCATATTATTTTCCCAGAGGAGCATTGCACGGCGAATAAGTCTCCTTACCTTGACAAGCCACAGCTGGCATGTCACTCTCCGCAAGGAGAAACCTTACTTCCTTGATCTCACACTAAGAATACATAGATAGTGATGCCCTGCATCAAACCCAGTTCCCAATTCTGATGCCCAGAACCCATTTGGGCAAGGCTAGAAGGACCTGGGTTTGATGCGGGGCATCACTATCTGTGTATTCTTAGCGTGAGATCAGTGGCCCAAAGTCATTTAACCTCTGATAAACTTCAGTTACTTATTCAAATCTGTGAAAACCAGCTGTTTGCCCACTTTGATGACAATTCTGATGCCCAGAACCCATTTGGGCCAGGCTGGAGGGACATAAGTTTGATGCAGAGCATCAGTATCTGTGTATTCTTAGTGAGACATAAGTGGCCCAAAGTCATTTAACCCCTTAAAAGCATCAGTTACTTATTCAAATCTGTGAAAATCAGCTGTCTGCCCACTTTGATGCCAATTCTGATGCCCAAAACCCATTTGAGCCAGGTTGGAGGGATGTAATTTTGATGCAGGGCTTCACTATCTGTGTATTCTTCGTGTGAGATCAGTGCCCCAGGTCATTTAACCCCTTAAAAACATTAGTTACTTATTCAAATCTGTGAAAAGTGGCTGTTTGACCACTTTGGTGCCAATTCTGAAGCCCAGAACCCATTTGAGCCAGGCTGAAGGGGCCTGCGCTTAATGCGAGGCATCACTATTTGTGTATTCTTATTGTGAGATCAGTGGCCCAATGTCATTTAACCCCTTAAAAACACCAGTTACTTATTCAAATGGCCAAAATTGATTGTTTGCACACTTTTGACGCCAGTTCTGATGCCCAGAACCCATTTGGGCAAGGCTGTAGGGACCTGGGTTTGATGTGGGGCTCCCTGTTCTATATGTCTGCAGTGTGATATCAGTGGGCCAAAGTCATTTAACCCTTTCAGTAACGCTCTTTGGGGCCCACTTTGATGGCCATTTTTGTGCCAATTTTATAGTTGTTGTAGCTGTTTTTAGCGTATTAACATCAGGGCACCTCGCTGCATTGTATGTTATTATTGTGATGCTTATTTTTTGTTGTTAAACCTATAAAAAACAGAAAAGAAAAAAATCGCAGAATAAGAAACTGACGAATAAGAAACCAACTTCAGCTCCGAATAAGGGACTGGATGAATAAGAAACCAACTTCAACCTCGTGTCCATTACTCTCAATTGTCAGGTAATACCATCAGTTCTTCCTGCTTAGGCCACCGAGCATGCAGAAAACAAAGTATTCAACCTTCTAATGTAAAAGGCGTCATATACTAATGACTAATGGGGATACAATGCATGGGCTGCTAAAGTACTACTTTATCATCTACTGACATTGTGGAGATGAAGCCATTACTGCAACTAAAGGGAAATAAAGGAGTTCCCTTAATTTACAATGTGTTTTATGTGGGGAAATAAGGTGTCTCATAATATTAATGGTCTTTTGCTAGGATAGGCCATCAATGTCAGATCAGTAGGGTCTGACTCTTGGTACCGCCACTGGTCAGGTATTTAAAGAGGCCAGTGTTATTGTGCTGCAGTCTCTTCATTATTCAGCGTGCTCCATCTACCGTACCTGAATGTGTGCAGTAGCCGCAGTGCTGGGTATGGCAATACTATCCTATTCATTTAAATCAGTCATTGCTGTGACACCCAGGTCAGACAATACTAACTAGCAGCTGATCTGCAAAGAGCCAGACCCCACCTATTTAATATCGGTGGCTTACCAAGACAATAGGCCATCAACATTCTGATCCGGGAAAAATCCTGCTTATAAAATCCTTAATTTTCCAGCTAATCATTACATAGGAGCGTAGGTACATAGGAGCCGGAATTACAGAGCAAAATTTGCCTGGGTGGGCCTGCGATGCTACTGCGCAGGCGCAAGATTTCATTGTGCCATGTGGATGACGTCAGCCATGTCAATCAAAGTTGAAGAACAGCAATTATAAAAAGATAGGAGTCACAAACACCTCAGAAATAATCCCCATCAGATCTGATCATATTCATTTACAGAAAGCACAGGAGAAACTTGAATGGCATTTTTAGGGACATATACAGTGGCTTCTGAAAGTATTCAACCCCCTTGGCTTTTTCCCTATGTTGTTACATTGCAACCTGTGTTTAAATATTTTTGTAATCCGATTTGTGTGTGATTCATCAGCACTAAATAGTGTAAGTTGGTGAAGTGAGAAAAAAATAGGCATAAATTACATTTACGGGATCAAGTAACTAAAAACTGGCATGTGCATATGTATGCACTCCTTTTGCTTGCTATGAAGCCTCTAAAAATTTGTGGCGCAAACAATTAGCTTCATAAGTCACATGCTTAGTGGAAGGAAGCCCACCTGTGTCACATGGTCTGTCAGTATATACACACCTTTTCTGAAAATGTTACAGAGGCTGCAGCACCAGTAGTAGACTACCTCACCCTAGTGGTCTACGTTTTTTATATACCAGTGCAGCCAATCAGCTGTATCAATATCATTGGTCATCTGTCTGCTGGCCCAGATGTGACATCCAGACAACATGCTCACCAATATAGACATGCCCCGGAGGGGCAGAGCCAGCGCAACATTTTGAGGACGCATTGTCTAGGAAACCGTGACATGAGCTGAGCAAGCGCTGAGTTGTCAATGGACCAAAAAATCCTCAGTTCTGAGTACTCCTGCTCTAAAAGGTATTTTTTATGTACAGTATGTTGTAGTAGGTCACTCACGTGGCAACACAGAGAGGTAAGAAAAATGGGTACACCATCTCTTTAAGTCCTTGTTAGTTTTTTTTTTATCAGGCAGCATTAACCAACTCATGGGAACAAAAACTCAGCCTTTCTGACTAGCACAGAAACAAAACAATCGAAAGGAAAAAAACAACAATGCTGCAACACAGTCCATATGTTGCGGGCAGCACCCCACTCTGGAGCAGCACAGGTTCAGTCTGCGCTCAACGAGCCACAAAGCCTCTGGAGACTCCTCTCTCCAGGCTAGCTGAGCCCAGACTGCCTGTAAAGGTTGGTTATTTAAACCTATTCCTGTGATTCCAAACATGTAATTGATCACATGATCATGACTTAACCTAGGTCCTGGCAGGTCTGCCAGGAGAGATAAAATGGACCCTCTCCCACCCGCTCTATGAAGGTCCACATAAAAACGGCCCTTTTATGCAACGTAGTGTGCTGAAGAAAAAATGCTCTGGTTTCATATTGTAGGATTTGGCCAGGACGGTAGTCATGGCCGAGGACACCAGAGCCTTGGTGTCCTGGCCTTTTCCCACAGATACTTATTCTGCACCTGTCTTCATACCTTGTGCTTCAACTGGGACACCATCAGGGATACCACAGTGGTTCCATGAGCTCGGTTTTGCATACGGTTGCAAATAATGGAGGCAGAAACGGTGGTCAATGCAGAACTTTCAACTTTACTGTTCCCTTCAGTCACGGCAGGCACATTACAAAACATGAAGCATTCTTCCTGTACTTTCCCTACTTCTACTTCCTGCCAGACCTCACGTACATTCCAAGGTAGTAGTGCCTTAGGTGGTACCGCAGTATCACGTCTGTACATTCTCACCACGTAGGTAGACGGCCTGTCTGTTTCGCCCCAGGTCTTGAATCAGCCCCTGTGATGAACTGCGCCCTGCATGTCTATTGGTCCGGCTGTTCCAGCTGTAGTCTGCTATTCAGCTGCAGCTCCTTCTCTAGACCACTAGGGGGAGGAAGTCTGTTATTGATGTTTAATATTCATCATATTCATGTATTTATTTATATAGTGATTCACAGATTTACCCTTTCTCTATGCGGGCTCAAAAGAATCATGTCTACTAAGTAATGTCATTTTTTGATTGTGTAACAGATAATCATATTTCCCGGGCGCATGGGAATTGATATTGTAATTGCCAAATTTACTAGTCTCTGGAGATTATCTTTCATCTATTGTTGTTTTTATTACTGTATGTTAAATAACGATTGATTATAAATTTTTATGGGAGTATTTCTTATTGGATATCATGACTTGAATACAACTTCTAGTTACTCATAGGACCTTATTAGGCAAATATGTGATTTACATGAACTGATGTAAACCCTCCAAAAACAGTACAATTCCAGGTTATAAGGTAGCATAGCAGAAAAATGCCGGGGGTGTGTTTGTGTGTGGGTGTGTGTGAATACTTTTGCATGCCACTGTAGGAGAAGTTAGGAGATGATAGACACATTTGTGGGCTGCAGTAAAGAAATAAATAAAAGTGATGGCATTTGTTTAGATTAGAGATGAGCGACCTTGCCTTTTTTAGGGTCGAGTCGGGTTTCATGAAACCCGACTTTCGTAAAAGTCAGGTCGAACGAAATCGTCAGACTATAGGGAAAAGTCGGAGGCCGACTGAAACACGAAACCCAATTCAAGTCAATGGGGAAGCAAAGTCGGCAGGGAGTGGAGGGCAGTAAACACACCTACAGTGCCCATTTCAATGCCAAAAACATCAATTCTTATTACTGAAGCTTGTCAACCTTAATTTACTTCATAATAATAGTTACGCATTGAAAACTGGGAGTTATTTGGCTAAAGTTGTGGGGGGGTAGGGCTGGCTCCAGGTTTTCGTGTGCCCTGGGCCAAAGAGTGTCAGTGCGCCCCTTTAACACATACCACAACTCATAATGCTCCGATACGGCACAGAAATATAGGTATAGTACAATGACAAATACTTCACTGCTTACATGATATGACTGATCTATTTTAAATAGTACAATAGCTCAAAAAAAGGACAGTATATTACTCCATACAGTATTATGGCCACCACATTGTGCGCCATACAGAATAATGAGCCCCATATATTTCTCCATACAGAGTAATTGGTCACATATAATGTTCTATACAGTATATGATGAGCTCCACATAATGCTACAGTATATGATGGTCCCCATGGACAATGCTCCAGTGTGTTATGGGCCAAAATAATGCTCCATATATAATGGGCCGCATTTCTAATGCTCCAGTGTATGCTTCATAGATGCTGCTCCAGTGTCTGATCTGCCCCATTTAGAATGCTCCAGTATATGATGGGCCCCATGGATGATGCTCCAGTGTCTTATGGGCCCAAATAATGCTCCATATATAATGGGCTCCATTTCTAATGGTCCAGTGTATAATGTGCTCCGTAAATGCTGCTCCAGTGTCTGATGTCCCCCATTTGGAATGCTCCAGTATATGATGGGCCTCATTTTTAATGAACCCAGGCATGGTATGTGGAAAAAGCTCCATGGAGTAATCTGAAGTGTGTGCTGCCACATCCTTCCCTTTTGGTGTGGGTGAAGGACACAAGGAAAGGGGTTGCTCCTGACCAGAAGCCTGCACTGATGACTCAGTGCTTGCATTTTTTGAAACTTCAGAAGAGGAGGCGATAGAGCTGGAGGCTGTTTCAGCAATGTAAGCCAAAAACAGTTCTTGATGCTCCAGCTTTAAAAGCAGTCTACCTACTCCCAGAAAAGGGAGCCTTACAGACCTTCCAGAGCTACACCATGATGCAGGCTCAACACCTCCTGCCTTAGCTGCTATTGTGTTTTTGGCACTACCAGCAGATGCACCACCACCACCATCAGTACCAGGTGGCCCCCCATGCCCACGTCCGCATCCTCTTCCACCATACTTCCTCATGTTTTGGAAAATGGACCCAAAATACCAGCAGATATATGGTACTGTATCAGAAGTGTACAGCACTATACAGTCTAGGGATAACAGTAAATCTTTGTATATATTTCATGAGTCATACACAGACGCTCACAGGCTCAGTATGGATTACACAATAAAATAAAAAGTTGAAAAAGGGTACAGTATCACTAGATACAAGGTATATATAGTATAGTGTAAACATTCTGAATCTCTGTATATATCTCAGGAGGCAGACACAAATGCTCTCAGGCCCAGTATGGATTGCACAAGAATATGAAAACCTGTAAATGGGTAATGTAACACAAGCGTACAGCTGAATATAGTGTTGGGGTCATCTTAAATCTACAAATATATTTCCTGGAGTAACAGACAGACGTTCTCAGGCTCATTATGGATTCCACCAGAATCTAAATAGCAAAAAGGTTACTGTATCAGAAGCGTACAGCTGTATACAGTGTTGGCCAAATTTGAAATCTATATATTTCCGGAGTTACCCTCAGACGCTCACTCAGTCTGGGTTTGACCATAATAAAAAATGTTGTGAAAAGGTACTGGATAACAAGATAGCAAGTATATATATTATAGGGTACAATTGAAATCTCCGTATACATAGTCCCATAGTCACTCTCAGATGCTTACTCAGTATGGATTTGACCGTAATACTGAATGTCGAACAAAGGTACTGTATAACAAGATACAAGCTGTATCGAGTATAGGGTAAAAATTGGTATCTCCGATTCACCGTATATATAGAAGGCGTAAACCACACACGCTCACTCACTATGGATGATACCATAATAAAAAATTTAGAACAAAGGTACTATATCAGCACATACCAGGTATATCCAGTCTAGGGGTTATTGTAAATTTCCGTCTATACTTCCGGAGTCAAACACAGACACTCACAGGCTCAGTATGTATTACACCAGAATTTAAAAAATAGAAAAAGGGAAAGGTATTTGAAGCGTACACCAGTATACAGTGTTGTGGTACTTTTAAATCTTCGTATATATTTCAATCTCAGTAGGCCAGTCCAGACTCTCCGCTACTGGAAACTACATGGATACAAGTACATACGGAAAGTCGAGTGTTAGCAGAAATTTGGGAATTACTCATCGTGGGAAATCCTCCCGGTAGATGTTGCAGAGGCGTTGCAGACCCTCAATTACTGTGTCTGTGGAGACAGCGAAAATAGTTCTTTGTGAAAGGATTGCTTTATCGCAGTTGCGTGGATCACATCACCGTTACTGGTCTCCATCAAATTGTGATCACAGGGAGAGATGTAGACATGGTCCTCACTGCCTATCATGATGTGTCTGGTCATTTTGGAGTGCAAAAGACAGAAGCCACAGGCCGTAGGTGATTCGTTTGGATTGGCATGAGAGGAGACATTTAAAAATGGTGGCAGGAATGTCACATGTCTGTGACTATCACAACTGTGAAAGGTGATCATAAGGAACCACTGCATCCGCTTGTAAGTTGACGTCCAATACAAATGGTAGCCATTGATCATCTGAAGGTAGAGGCCAGCAGGACAAGCCATAGCTACATCTTAACCATCATCGATCAATACACCAAATTTCTAGTGGCCGTCCCTGTGAAGGATTTAACTGCCCAGACTACACAGCGGTGGAGCAGGGAGAGGTAAGTATTGCAACTTGCAAGTGCTGTGGCCCTGACCAAGCAGGGGGGGGCACACTCGTGGACGACGGTACTGGCACAGGGCCCCTCATAGTACGCTGGTGTGTCTGACGGTTAGTGGGCCCCCCCACCGTCAGACACACCGTCAGGGGCCCTGTGCCGTCGGCCATCAGTGGGCCCATCCACCTGTTCAGAGCAACGGCACTTGCCCGGGTGCGCCAGGTGTTGACCACAGCCCTTAGGGGGGGTGGGCAGCCCAGTTAGGGAGGTTTAAAAAATGGCATATGTTGATGTGTAGGCTGGACATTCAGCAGCTGCAAATGGCGGAATTGGGCAAGTCCGAGGAAGCGGAGGACAAAAGCGAGGCAGTTTTCTGGCAACCTATGTGTCATCAGGGGAAGGTGGGACAAAATCCTTTGAAACCCATGCATGGTTCATTTTAATGACGGTTAGATCAGCAACATTTTGGGTTGACAGATGGGTCCTTTTTTCTGTCAGGATTGATCCAGCAGCACTGAAGACTCTTTCAGATAACACACTAGCAGCAGGGCAAGCGACCTCCTGTAAGGCATATTGTGCCAATTCAGGCCAGGTGTCCAGTTTAGAGGCCCAATAGTCAAAGGGGAATGACCAGTGAGGGAGAACATCGATATGGGAGGAGAAGTAGTTTGTAACCATAGTTAACAACCGCTGTCTCCTGTCACTTTGAATCGATGCAGTATTAGCAGTCATGTGAGCGGTACTTGAGAAATCAGTCCACAACATGGTCATGAAACCCCTGTCTCCAACACCACTTCGGCTGTGCGCACCATGAACACCTCTTCCATTGTGCCCACTACGGCTCATGGGAGAACCAGCACCGCTGCTGTGTGTTGGGAAAGCCTCAAACAAACGGTTTACCAGAGTTGCTTGTTTGTTAGCCAATATTATCTCTAGGTTCACCTGTGGAATGATGTTGTGTAATTTGCCTTTGTAGCGTGGATCGAGGATGCTGACCAGCCAGTAATCGTCATCCTTCATCATTTTGGCAATGCAGTGGTCCCTTTTTAGTATCCGCAAGGCATAATCGCACATGTGGGCCAATTTTCCAGGTGTCAATAATGCACTGCCACTGCTGGGTGGAGGAGCACTTTCTGGCAAATCCACATCCCTCCAGTCACGCACAAACCCTGTACCTGACCTTGGAATGCCAACATGTTCTCTTGCCCCCTGAGAAGCATCCTCCTGCCCAAAATAATCATCCTCCTCCACTTCCTCTTCTTCCTCCACCTCATCCAGGACAGTTCCCTGACCAGACAATGGCTGACTGTCAGCAAGACTTCCCTCCTCCTCCTCCTGTTCCTCCTCCTCTGCTGCAGATGCCAGATCGTTAACGTGCGTCAAACTTTGCATGAGCAGACGCATAAGTGGGATGCTCATGCTTATGATGGCGTCGTCTGCGCTTACCAGCCATGTGCAATCCTCAAAACACTGAAGGACTTTACAGAGGTCTTTCAGCTTTGACCACTGCACACCCGACAATTCCATGTCTTCTCTCTAACTGCCTGCCCGTGTATCCTCCCACAAATGCATTACAGCCTGCCTCTGTTCGCACAGCCTCTCAACCATGTGCAGGGTGGTGTTCCACCTTGTTGCAATGTCTATGATAAGGCAGTGCTTGGGGAGGTGGAGCAATTGCTGCAGCTTCTGCATACGACTGGAGTGTACGGGCGAGCGACGGATGTGCAAGCACAGTCTTCTCACCTTATGGAGCATGGATGTTAACGCTGGATAATTATTAAGGAAGCACTGCACCACCAGGTTCAATGTGTGAGCCAGGCAAGGTATGTGTGTGAGTTTTGCAAGGGCTATGGCTGCTACAAAGTTACGGCCGTTATCACTGACTACCTTGCCTGGCTCAAGATGTAGACTGCCCAGCCATGACTCAGTTTGTTGCTGCAAGTAGTCGGCCAGTACCTCAGCGGTGTGTCTGTTGTCGCCCAAAGACATCATCTTTAACACAGCCTGCTGACGCTTACCACTAGCTGTTCGATAGTGGGACACCTCGTGTGCAACACTGCCAGCTGCGGATGGAGTGCTCGTGTGACTATGCTCTGTGGACGAGCTTTCGCTTATGGAGGAGGAGGAGGGTCGAAAGCCTACAGCCAACTGTTTCCTATACCATGGGCTAGGCAGCACTGTTCCACCGCCGCTGTCCCCTGTGGAGCCTGCATCCACCACATTAACCCAGTGCGCAGTGATGGACACGTAACGGCCCTGGCCATGCCTACTGGTCCATGCATCTGTTGTGAGGTGCACCTTTCCACTCACTGATTGTTTTAGTGCATGGACAATGTGGTCTTTCACATGCCAGTGGAGGGCAGGGATGGCTTTTCGAGAAAAGAAGTGCCGACTGGGAAGGTCATAGCATGGGACAGTGTAGGCCATGAGCTCTCGGAAAGCTTCGCTTTCAACCAAACGGAAAGCATAATCTCTAATGAGATCAGTTTGGCAATGTAGGCGTTCAAAGCCAGTGAACACAGATGAGAGGATGAGTACTTTCTTGGCCTACTCAGAGTGTCTGGTAGGGTGAGCTGGACTTGAGAGCTGCATATGGGGGAACTAGCATTGGATATGACGGACTGAGAAGGAGTTGGTGATGGTGAGGGTGTTGATGGCCTAGATTCAGTGTTTCCTTGCGAATATATTGTGATTGCCTGACTGCTTTGGCCTAGCAACGACACCTCAACATTTCTTGATGGTGATGTGCTTAGCGGTGGCCTTACAGTGGGGAAAGCGATGGAGCGTTGCTGGCTAACTTGAGTCGGAGCAGGTGCACATGTGCTACCTGAGGTTTTGTAGTCCGTCCACGCTTGCAAGTGCATGTTGGTTAAATGTCTAAGCATGCAACTGGTATTCAAATTTCTGAGATGTTTACCTCGGCTAAAGGTCCTTCCGCACTTCTTACAGGTAACCTTTGCCTCATCAGTAGGATTTTGGACAAAGAAGTGCAACACTGCACTCTTCCTACTATGGTATACATTTTCTGGCCTTGCACGCTGTGCTAAGTTGACCATCTGGCCAAGCTGTCCTGCAGCTCTTTTAGTTTTTGGTCCACGTTTTTGGACAGCTACGGGCCTGCCAGATAACCGCTGCTGCAATGTCAATGCCTGCTGCGGATCCTTCTCCTTATCTGAACTATTGCCAGCGCCACCCTCCTCCCCCAATGGATGCCAATCCAGGTCAAGAACTGGATCATCCATCACCTCGTCTTCAAAGTCATCTGCACCATCCTCTTTACCTTTTTCTGTGTCACCATGTAAGGTGGTATAGTATGCGGGAAGGGGCACCTGAGTTTCATCAGGGTCAGATTCTGGCTCAGTAGACTGCGAGGACAATGTAGTGCTCTGGGTCAATGTACCAGCAGAATCATCTAGCAGTGGCTGTGTCAGATTCATCTTGGACTGGGGAATTCAGGATTTGACTGGATAACCCAGGCATGGTATGTGAAAAGAGCTCCATAGAGTAATCTGAAGTGTGGGCTGCCGCATCCTTGACTTTTGGTGGGGGTGAAGGACACAAAAGGTGTTTTTCCGGACCAGAACCCTGCACTGACGACTCCATGCTTGGAGGTTTCGAACGTTCTGAAGAGGAGGCAATAGAGTTGGTGGCTGTTTCGGCAATGTACGCCAAAACCTGTTCCTGATGCTCCGGCTTTAAAAGTGGTTTTCCTACTCCAAGAAAAGGCAACCTTACAGGCCTTCTTGGGCCAGAGGATGACGCAGGCTCAACACCTCCTGCCTTAGCTGCTATTGTGCTTTTGCCAGAACCAGCCGATGCACCAACACCATCAGTACCAGCCGCGCCCCCCTGCCCACGTTCGCGGCCTCTTCCACTATACTTCCTCGTGTTTGGGAAAATGTTCCAAAAATACCAGCAGAGAGATCGTACTGTATAAGGAGCGTCCAGCTGTGTAAGGTGTATTAAAAAAATTAAATCTACGTATATATTTTGTTAATCACAGACGCTATCCCAGTATGTATTTGACCGTAATCCAGCAAGCAGATATACGGAACTGTATCAGAAGTGTACATCTGTATACGTTTTTTGTGTAACTAACAATCTCCGTATATGTATTTACGGAGTGTCACACACACGCTGACTCTGTATAGATGTGACTGTAATGCGAACAGCAGATATACAATACTGTTTGAGAATCGGACAGCTCTATGTGGTGTCTGTATGGAAAATTTTTAAATCTCCGTCTATTTTTATACGGAGTGACACACGCTGTCTCTGTATAGTTTTGACCGTGATCAAACAGCAGATATACAAAACTGTTTGAAAAGCGGACAGCTCTATACGGAGTAGGTCTGTAAAAATGGAAAATCTCCTCGGTTTGTTTTTCTACAGTCACACACAGATAGCTTGTATTTGTCCATGATACTAGCCGGTACACAGTAGTGTGTGAGGAGCGTACACCGCTATACGGTGTCTGTATGGAAAATTTTAAATCTCCGTCTATTTTTTTACGGAGTGACACACGCAGTCTCTGTATAGTTTGGACCGTGATCCAACAGCAGATATACGAAACTGTTTGAAAAGCGGTGTAGGTCTGGAAAAATAGAAAATCTCGTTTTGTTTTTCCAGAGTCACACACAGCTTGTATTTGTCCATGATACCAGCCGGTACAAGGTAGTGTGTGAGGAGTGTACACCGCTATACGGTGTCTGTATGGAAAATTTTAAATCTCCGACTATTTTTATATGGAGTGACACACGCTGTCTCTGTATAGTTTGGACCATGATCCAACAGCAGATATACGAAACTGTTTGAAAAGCGGACAGCTCTATACGGTGTAGGTCTGGAAAAATGGAAAATCTCCTTGGTTTGTTTTTCCAGAGTCACACACAGATAGCTTGTATTTGTCAGTAATACCAGCCGGTACACGGTAGTGTGTGAGGAGCGTTCACCGCTATATGGTGTGTGAAAAAATGAACGCTCGGTAAGTGACCAGAACAAAATAATAAAACTTGGAGTGCTTTGAAAAAAGCAATTTGAACAGCAGTGTGCACACAGCAATGCAGCTATCAGGTAGCCTTAA
Organism: Dendrobates tinctorius; assembly: GCF_039654945.1. Classification (NCBI taxonomy): domain Eukaryota; kingdom Metazoa; phylum Chordata; class Amphibia; order Anura; family Dendrobatidae; genus Dendrobates; species Dendrobates tinctorius. The sequence goes on from NW_027361800.1 coordinate 3,346,021, forward strand.
AAGGCAGCCTAATCACCACCAGCGCTGCTGCACACAAAAAAAATCCTCCCCTTTCACTGCACACTAACTGTACAGTGAAAAGCGCTATCAGCAGAAGCTATTTTTTTCTTCTTCCCTGCCTAACGCTCTCCCTATTCAGAATCAGCAGCAGCACCTCTCCCTATTGTAAGATCGGCAGAAGTAAGATGGCGGTCGGCGGTCACAGCCTTTTATAGCCACACAAAGCCAGCCAATTACTTCAGTGCCCTTCTCTAAGATGGTGGTGGCCGCTGCCCATGTCATCGCATTGCCCACAGTGTGCGTCCTCCATCATTGGCTGAGAAAAGGCGCTGGAAGCATTATTTGAAATGCGACTTTGGGGCGCGGGTCGGCGACCTCATGGCCGACCTCACGCTATGGTCGGGTTTTGATCGGCGAAACCCGACTTTAGCTAAAGTCGGCGACTTTTGAATTTGACCGACCCGTTTCGCTCAACTCTAGTTTAGATACTTAAAAACTGGTGCTATGTTCACTGGTTTGCACGTTCATGAACGGGACAATTTTTACAATTCTGACCACTGTCCCTTTATGAGGTAATAACTCTGAAACGCTTCAATGAATCCTGGTGGTTCTAACATTATTTTCTCGTGACATATTGTACTTCATGATAGTGGTAAAATTTCATTCATATAACTTGTATTTATTTGTGAAAAAAACAGAAATTTGGCGAAAATTTTGAAAATTTCACAATTTTCCAACTTTGAATTTTTATGTCCTTAAATCACAGAGCTATGGCACAAAAAAACTTTATAAATAACATTTCACATATGTTTACATTACATCAGCTCAATTTTGGAACCAAAATTTTTTTTTTGTTAGGAAGTTATAAGGGTTAAAAGTTGACCAGCGATTTCTCATTTTTGTAACACCATTTTATTTTTACCGACCACATCACATTTGAAGTCACTTTGAGGGTCTATATGATAGAAAATATCCAAAAGTGGTACCACTCTAAAAATTGCACCCCTCAATGTGCTCAAAACCACATTCAAGAAGTTTATTAACCCTTCAGGTGCTTCACATGAAATTTTTGAATGTTTAAAAAAAAGAACATTTAACTTTTTTTCACAAAAAAATTATTTCAGGTCCAATATTTTTTATTTTACCAAGGGTAACAGGAGAAATTAGACTGACAAAGTTATTGTGCAATTTGTCCTGAGTACGCTGATACCTGATATGTGGGGGGGCACTGTTTCGGCGCATGTCAGAGCTCAGAAGGGAAGGAGCGCCGTTTGACTTTTTCAATGCAAAATTGGCTGGAATTCAGATCGGACGCCATGTCACATGTGGAGAGCCCCTGATGTGCCTAAACAGTGGAAACCCCCCAGAAGTGACCCCATTTTGGAAACTAGACCCCCCAAGGAACTTATTTAGATATGTGGTGAGAACTTGGAACATCCAAGGGCTTCACAGAAGTTTATAAACGTACAGCCGTACAATTAAAAAAATATATTTTTTCCACAAAAATGATCTTTTCACCCCCAATTTTTATTTTCTCAAGGGTAAAAGGACCAAAAAAGTTATTGTGCAATTTGTCCTGAGTACGCTGATACCCCATATGTGGGGGTAAACCACTATTTGGGCGCATGGAAGAGCTCGGAAGGGAAACAGCGCCATTTGACTTTTATGGCTGGAATTGAGTTTGTATGCCATGTCGCGTTTGGAAAGCCCCTGATGTGCCAAAACAGTGGAAATCCCCCACAAATGACACCATTTTGGAAACTAGACCCTCCAAGGATCTTATCTAGATGTGTGGTGAGAACTTTAACCCCCCCCCAGGGCTTCACAGAAGTTTATAACGTACAGCCGTAAAATTAAAAAATCACATTTTTTCCACAAAAATGATCTTTTCACCCCCAATTTTTATTTTCCCAAGGGTAACAGGACCACAAAAGTTGTTGTGCAATTTGTCCTGAGTACGCTGACACCCCATATGTGGGGATAAACCACTATTTGGGCACATGGCAGAGCTTGGAAGGGAAGCAGCGCCATTTGACTTTTTTGGATGGAATTGGGATCGGACGCTATGCCGCGTTTGGAAAGCCCCTGATGTGCCTAAACAGTGGAAACCTCCCACAAATGACAAAATTTTGGAAACTAGACCCCCAAGGAACTTATCTAGATGTGTGGTGAGCACTCAGAACCCCCAAGGGCTTCACAGAAGTTTATAACGCCCGGGCGTGAAAAGAACAAAATCATATTTTTTCCACAAACATGATCTTTTAGTCCCCAATTTTTTTTATTTTCCCAAGGGTAACAGGAGAAATTGGACCCCAAAAGTTGTTGTACAATTTGTCCTGAGTACATTGATACCCCATATATTGGAGAAAACTACTGTATGGGGACACGTCGGGGCTTGGAATGGAAGTAGTGACGTTTTAGAATGCAGACTTTGATGGAATGGTCTGTGGGTGTCATGTCGCGTTTGGAGAGCCTCTGATGTGCCTAAACTGTTGAAACTCCCCACAAGTGATCCCATTTTGGAATCTAGACCCCCCACAGAACTTATCTAGATGTGTGGTGAGCACTTTGAACCCCCAAGTGCTTCACAGAGGTTTATAACGCCCGGGTGTGAAAATAAAAAAATCATATTTTTTTCACAAAAATTATATTTTTGCCCCCAATTTTTTTATTTTCCTAAGGGTAGCAGAAGAAACTGGACCCCAAAACTTGTTTTGCAATTTGTCCTGAGTAGGCTGATACCCCATATGTGGGGGTAAAACACTGTTTGGGCACATGGCAGAGCTTGGAAGGGAAAGAGCACCGTTTGACTTTTTCACCGCAGAATTGGCTGGAATTGAGATCAGATGCCATGTTGCGTTTGGAGAGCACCTTCTAACTCCAACTCTAACCTCAACACACCCCTAACCTCTAATCAGCCCTAACCCTAGCCCTACCCCTAACCCTAGCCCTACCCCTAACCCTAATGGGAAAATGGAAATAAATACATTTTTTTAAATTTAATTATTTTTCCTTAACTAAGGGGGTGATAAAGGGGGGTTTGATTTACTATTTACAGCGGGTTTTTATGTTTGGCAGCTGTCACATGCTAAAAGACGCTTTTTATTGTAAGAATAGCTTTTGCACCACCACATTTTGAGAGCTATAATTTTTCCATATTTTGACACACCGAGTCATGTGAGGTCTTATTTTTTGTGGGACGAGTTGATGTTTTTATTGGTACCATTTATGGGTACGTGACATTTTTTGATCGCTTTCTATCGATTTTTGGGACGCAGAATGAACAAAAACCAGTGTTTCATGAATTTCTTTTGGGGAATGCGTTTACACCGTTCTGCGTGAGATAAAATTGATATAGCCGTTTTATTCTTCAGGTCAGTATGGTTACAGCGATACCTCATTTATGTTTTTTTATGTTTTGGCGCTTTTATACAATAAAAAATAATTTTATATCAAAAATAATTATTTTTGCATCGCTTTATTCTGTGAGCTATAACTTTATTTTTTTGCTGATGATGCTGTGTGGCAGCTCATTTTTTGCGGGACAAGATGACATTTTCATCTGTACCATGGTTATTTATATCCGTCTTTTTGATCTCCCTTTTTGTTTGGCAGTATGATAATAAAGCTTTGTTTTTTGCTTTGTTTTTTTATTTTTATTTTTTAAGGGCTTCGCTAAAGGGGTTAACTAATAGGACAGTTTTATAGGGCGCGTTGTTACGGATGCGGCGATACTAATTATGTGTACTTTTGTTTATTTTTTTATTTCCGAAAAATGAATTTATTAGGGAATATTTTTTTTAATTTATTTAGCGATTTTTTTATAAATTATTTTTACACTTTTTTTTAACTTTATTACATTGTCCCAGGGGGGGACATCACTGTCATGTGTCAGATCGCTGATCTGACACATCACAAAGCTGTGACAGATCAGTGATCTGACACAGGCACTGCAGCAGGCTTCCTCCTGCAGAAGGCCCCCGAAGGTGCCCGCCGCCATATTACCTCGTGTTTGATCGCAGTGTGCCAGGGGATAATGTTTCGGGGGTGGTCCATGACCACCCCTGACACATAGTGTCGGGTGTCAGCTGTGATAATCAGCTGACACCCGGCCGCGATCAGCGGCGATCCCCCCATGAGCGCCGCTGATCGCGATGACATACTATCCCCTCCCCGGTCATAGAGGCCCGGGTCCCGTGGATGGGATAGTACAGTATGTCACATGTCAGGAAGGGGTTAAACATACATGACTGCAATAACAGCGCCAGTCTCTGATCCAAGATGTCCTTGGTTAGGACAGCATGAATTATCTGACAGGTTGCATATTTTTATGAGAAACCATGACTGAATTAACTATTTTGGTGCTTTCCTGTGAAAAGGTGGGAAGAAATATTTAAGAACTTTAACCCCTTTGATCCCCTTTGGGAACATTTGGCATAACGTTTGGGATCACAGTTACCAGCGCTCTACGCTGAGCACTTACTTTGGGGTTTCCATCTAAATCACCAAGTGACTTGACAGATGAAACCCCCGCGGGATCCATAACTATAGTGAGGCAGCAGAGTTACTCTGGACTCTGTCTGGCCTCTGTTCTGCGGTTTCCTTCATTTCAGAAGTGCACAAAATTGTGGTCGACCGCATTTTTATGCAATCCTAAAAAAGACAAACAACAAACACCCTGGATCACAGGTGCTATGGCATCCACAGTGCCTCCATGTGCCTCATTATAGGGAATCTTCCACCTGAGTTTCTGTCTGAATCACGTATTTCAGAGATTTACATGGAAACCCCGATGTAAGCACAGAGCGCAGGATAAATGTGTGCCGTGCCTTACTGAGATCTTTGGTTTTTGAGGCAGAATGAAAAAATCAACAGCCTGTGAAGAATTGGTTTTATTTATTTTTATTCCGTTCTTCGTGCGGTATAAGTGATTAGACGACTATATTCTTCGGATTGGTGCGTTTACAGCGATACCAGATTTATATCTGGTTTTTATGTTTTGCTGCTGTTACACACTAAAAGATGCTTTTTATTGCGAAAACTAGTTTTTGCATCACCATATTTTGAGAGTTATAATTTTTTCATATTTTGGCCGACAGAGTCATTTGAGGGCTTGTCTTTTGTGGCACAAGCTGACGTTTTTATTGGTACTATTTTTGTGCACATGGCATTTTTTTTTTTTAATATATATTTTATTGATTTCAATAACATACAGAATTGAAAAGAAAAGGCATTTCCAAACAGATTCAGAATATACAATTCTCCTGAACATACAAAACAATTTGTAACCTGTAAATTCCCCAAATACCCTACCCCTTCCCTCCGCCCTCCCTCCCTAACCCCCCCATTATCCTCTGCATTCTAATTGGCCAGAAGGTGTTTATGGTATTGGTGTATGACCGCCAATTCTTTTAAGAAGCTACCATTGAGTGTTTACAAATTGGGTTCTGAGTTGGTCCCTAGTGTCCTGAGGTAGTGTCGGGATAAGTAATGACCGTGTGGTTAAGAAACTTCCTGCTAGTCTCTCTTTACAGTTTAAGGCATCTAACCAAGCCATGCGGAAAAGAAACATTATCTTAGATTGTATGAGTGTCTTGGGTGGCGGTATTGGGCTCAACCAATGTTGTAATATGCTTTTCCTAGTTGCGGAGGACCATAATATCAGTGCGGCTCTTATATGTTTTGGGAACTTGTCTGGAGCCTGATCAAGTACGTTAAAGAGCACCCATTGGGGAGTGAGCTCGAATGTTATCCCGCATTTATGCTGGACTTCGGCATGAATGTATTCCCAGAGTTTGCGGATTTTTGTGCAGCCCCACATATGGTGCAGGATGTCCGTGTTTTTCGTGCCACATTTGGTACAAGCGAACGTGCCTGAGGGCGATATTTTAGATTTAGTATATGGGTTAACATAGGCTCTATGAAGGAGCAATAGGGCCATGTCCGTATAACAGCTAGATGAAATAACCCGTCTCTGAATGTTGGTGGCTTCCAAAATATCGCTAACCGTTATATCACGCATGTCCCTTGCCCATCTTGCCGGACCTGTGGTGCCACTCTCCCATGACCATCTGTTACGTATCAAAGTGTAAATACTACTAGTTGACCCTATTTGTGTCCTAGTATTCCTTAGAAAGTTGTTCATTTTGTTTTTCCCCTCCTTCTGCTGACCATCCTTCAAGCTCTTTTGGGCTAAGCTTCTTGCTTGAAGGAAGAGAAATGGCCTGTCAGCGAATATGGGGAAGCAATGTGCTGCGTGGTAAAACGTAAGTAGAGAAAACTTGTCGTCTAACAAGTCAACTGCCATCGTGCACCCCAGTCCGGGCAAAGCTGCATAGAGTGAGGACGGATTGCCACATGGCATTTTTTATCGCTTTCTACATTATTCCAATTTTTGGGAGACAGAATGAATAAAAACAGCAATTCAGGTCTTTGTGCATCGCTTTGTCCTAATGGATGCTCCTTGATGTCGCTGTCACTACTGACAGTGGCGTCAGAGGGGTTAAATGCCACAATAGGCGTGGGCATTTCTACTGGGTGTCAGCTCTCACATAGAGCTGACATCGATCGCCGCAGTGCTCAGCATGAGGCTACGTGATCGCCGTGCTATACATATACTACTGTTTGTAGGAACGCAGCCCCCGCAAAGCAGCATTTATACAGTGCATGTTTTTGCGGGACAAGATGATGTTTTCAGCAGTACCATTTTTATTTACATCTGTCTTTTTGATTGCGTTTTATTGGACTTTTTGTTTGGCAGTATGATGATAAAGCACTGTTTTGCCTCGTTTTTAATTTTTTTTTACTGTGGTCACTGAAGGGGTTAACTAGTGGGACAGTTGTATAGAGTGGATCGTTATGGATGCGGCAATACCAAATATGTGTACTTTTATTGTTTTTTTATTTACATAAATGTATTTATTAGTAATAAAATATTTTTATTCTTTTTTTCTTTATTTGGGGATTTTTAAAAAAAATATTTTTACACATTATAATATATATATTTTTTAACGTTATTACATTGTCCCAGTATGGGACATTACAATTTTACACCAGATCGCTGATCTGACACTGCACTGCAGAGTATCAGATCAGGAACTAACAGGCAGTGAAGGAGGCATGCCAGTGCCTGCACTCAGCAGGCGATCACAAGCCACGTCCCTGCAGGACCCGGAAGGATCCCTTGCCCATCTTGGTGCTGGGGGTCTCCATGGATACCATCAGAACAATGTGATCGCATTGCATTGTTCTGATGGAAGTGCGCAGGGAGTCTCTCCCTGCGCGATGCTTCTCTATGCTGCTGTGACTACTGAGAGTGGCATCAGAGGGTTTAAATGCTTACGATCGGTGCTAGCACCAATCGTGGGTTTTGCTGCGGTGAGTCAGCTGTCACATACAGCTGACACCCGCATGCGATTACCGCGACGCTCAGCGTGAGACCACTAGTACTGCTCTCGGCACAAACGCACTTCCCGCAGAGCAGTACTAGTATGGTGCATGTCGTGAAGGGGTTAACTGATTGTCAAATTATCAGCTGCAAATGACTAATTAAGTTAAAATGAATATATTTATTTTTGACCCTGAACACCTATGGATGGTCATATCACTTCTCTAGGCATAAGGCAGCTAAAGAATCTATCCAGTGTACAGTGCATACCAGAGTCGACACCTCTGATCCTGGACCTCTATAATCTCCCCTCCCATTAGTGGTGTCTTGGAACCATTAGAACGACAAATCTATGATCTCAAATACCCAAGATTTACATAAATATCTAATCTCACTTTACCATTCTAAACTTCACACCATGAACATTAAACTATTTCTACTGGACATACAGAAATTCCAATACTCTTGGGTACTTAAATGTGTAGAGAGATAAAAAGCCTAAACAACTGTATCAAGCTACAAACATAAGGTTTTCCAGAAGGGGGCTGGAGGGGGCACAGCCTAAAGGAAGCCCCCCATGACTGCAATGGGCGGGTAGGTTTTTGAATTTGTTTTGGCCGGGCAATAATGGTTGGCTGGGATGGGCCAGGGGAGGGGTTTGGGGTGGGGGTGGGGGGGGCAGCCTGGTCAGGGAAAAGTGCGGGAAAGCCACACTTCACCAACGAATCTGAAGGAGAGAAGACCCTTACCTTAAATGAAGCAGCCAGATGGAGACCGTGGAGCAGCTGATGGCCAGACTTCAAGAGGCCGCCCGGTCCAAGAGGGGAGGATGGCTTCAAACTCAGCTTTCCACCATCCTCAGAGCAACGGACCCTCCAGGGACCAGCCGGCGAGGAAGAAGGACCAGACCCCCGAAAGGCTGTCGCCGGAGGTGACGCGGCGCAGCAGGCGACGGCTGCGGAGCCCCTCCAGGGACCCTGCGGGCAGCGCAGGCACTGGGGTCGCTTCCCCTCCTAGCGCCCGTCCCGGCAGGAATCCGCTCAGCCGGCCTGTGGGCGCTTATAGCCGGAGAGCGGAGGGCGCCCAGGAGCAGGAAGTGAGACCGGAGGTGACGTCACGGGCTGGAGACGACTCATCGCGGGGCCCTGCAGCGTCCAGCCGGCCCCAGGGAGACGGAGCAGGCCGCGGCAGGTCTGCTGCCACACGTGGGGGACGGCAGCAGGCAGCGACAGGAAGGACGGCGCCTGGTGGAGCGGCGGCAGGTACCCCCAGTGATGCGGACTGCTCCGGGGTGCCTGGCAGTCGGGGCGCCAGATGGAGTGGCGCAACGGGCGGGCGGGGGCAGCGAGGGGACGCCCTGCTTGGCCTCACCACAGCAAGGAGAGCAGAGGGAGCAGCGGGCGGGAGGGGGCAGCAGGACGGCACCCCACCTGGCCCCAGCACAGCGCGGACGGCAGAGAGAGCGGCGGGCGGGAGGAGGCAGTTGGAGACCGCCCGACCTGGCCCCAACACAGAATGGAGGGTGGAGAGAGCGACTGGTACCCCCGACCGGATGCCCGGCAGTCGGCTGGAGTGTCATACGGACCGGTCAGGCTGGTCCGGGTCTAGAGAACGTCGCAGATCCCGTTCGGGCGGGAGTTCAAGGGAGCGTCGGGATTCTCGTGCTCGGGTCCCCCCTGGTGACAAGGAGGCCAGGGGCGCGGGCCTTGAGCAGCCGAGCGTGCTTCAGGAGGACGGAAGGCGTCAGGATTCTGGATATCCGGCTGGCGGGGACACAGCACCCGCGCAGCTTGGTGAGTATGGCTCTATGTCTTGTTTGTTGCCCGCAGGGGCTGTATTACATGAGATTGGAGATAGGATGGGAGATGTTAGGGAACAGGGGGGGCGTAGGGGTCCTACCGGTGCTGAGGTGCCCGGACTCAGGGATATTTTAGATACTATGTCAAAAGTATTGCGGAGATTGGAAGGGGGGGTAATTGGAGAAGCAGCTCCATCCCCGGCGGGGGTATGGTTAGCGGGGCGTGGTTCCGTCACTCAGTCAGTAGGTGAGGCGGTTCGCTCTGTGGAAGGTGACGAGGGAGCATCGGCGGGGGTATCTGTCTCGGTGCAGACGGAAACGGATAAGGGGGATAAGATAAAACTGGACGATAGGGCAAAGGGGGAGGTTTATGTGTGTTTTGAGGGGCCTCTGGGTGCCCATTTGAAAAAAGAGGTGAAGGAAAAGATTTGGCGCGACGAGTATGTTGAGATATTTTCCCTGCTTCCGTTAGAAAAATTTAATCTGGAGAAGGGAAAAAAAGATGATAGTAAGAAAGAAGAGGAGGAAAAGAGGAGGTGGCGTCTGATTCCACAGACTTTTGTGAATTGGATGCAGGCATTCGCTATTTTGGCGAGTGTCATAGGTGAAAAGTCTCCGGATAATTGTTCTGGCTTGTTCTGTTATTTAGACGCTATTGGGGAGGCGCATCGTATCTACGGGGGGCAGGCGTGGCTGCGATATGACAAGCAGTTTAGACAGAGGAAGGCAGTAAGGCCAGAGATAAAGTGGGACCAGAAAGATATCGGGTTGTGGTTGAAGGTGATGGCTCCAGTGAGGTATGGGCAGTCCTTTCACGGGAGCGGGGGCGGTAGTAGTCAGCCGGCAGGTCACGGAAGTGGAGGTCAGGCAACCCAGGGAGGAAGAGAAAAGTCAGGGACGTGCTGGCAATTTAATGATGGGCAGTGCAAGTATGGGACCAACTGCAAGTTCAGGCATGCGTGCTCCCACTGTAACGGTGGCTCCCACGGGGCTTCAAAATGTTTTAAGAAGGGGAAGGGTAAGCCAAACGTGGGTGCCGGTCAAGGGGGAGAGCCCGGTGAGAGTTCAAAAGATGGCCCCCTTTCTAAATAGATACCCATCTAGGGCAGAGGCTAGTGTTCTTTGGCACGGTTTTGTTGAGGGTTTTAGGATTCCGGCTCCCGGCCATGTGGTTCCGCTTTCGTTAAAAAATTTGCGGTCGGCAGTAATGCATGCGGAGGTGGTTGATGCGAAATTGAATAAGGAAGTGGAATTGGGCAGGATGGCGGGTCCGTTCCCCGCGGCTCCAGTGGCGGGTTTGGTTGTTTCCCCATTGGGGGTAGTGCCAAAGAAGGAGCCGAACAAGTTTCGTTTGATTCAACATTTGTCGTACCCAAAGGGCTTGTCAGTCAATGACGGTATTGACCGAGAGTTGTGCTCAGTGGAGTATACCTCCTTTGATACGGCGGTGCATTGGGTGCGTCGTTATGGGTCAGGGGCTTTGTTGGCAAAGACGGACATCGAGTCCGCGTTTCGGTTATTGCCGGTTCATGCAGACAGCATTCCGCTGTTGGGTTGTTTTTGGGACGGGAATTTTTACCTTGATAGGTGTTTGCCGATGGGTTGTGCAATTTCGTGTTCGTTGTTCGAGATGTTTAGTACTTTTTTGGAGTGGGTGGTAAGGGATGTCGCGGGTGTGGAATCGATCATTCACTATCTGGATGACTTTCTTTTTATTGGTCCCCCGGATTCACCGTTGTGTAGGAATGCGTTAGCAGCCATGGTTTGGACGGCAGAGCATTTTGGGGTCCCGCTTGCATCAGAGAAGACGGAAGGGCCGAAAACCGTTATAAGTTTTTTGGGCATAATCATCGATTCGGAAAGGATGGAGTGTTGTTTGCCAGAGGACAAGTTGTCATTGTTGAAGCAGGAGGTGGATAGGATTGCGAAGTTGCATAAAGTGACTCTGAAGGAGTTGCAATCAGTGTTGGGGCGTTTGAATTTTGCCTGTAGGATCATGCCTATGGGCCGCATTTTTTCTCGTCGCTTGGCAGGTGCGACGGCAGGAGTAAAGGCTCCGCACCATTTTGTTCGTTTGAATAAAGAGCATAGGGCGGACTTGTTGGTTTGGCAGCGTTTTTTGCAGAATTACAATGGTCGGTCACTAATGCAGGAGGAGGCGTTGAGCAATTTTGATTTTGAGATTTATACGGATGCAGCGGGTGGTTCTGGTTACGGCGCCTACTGCAAAGGAAAGTGGAGCGTGGGGCGTTGGCCTCAGGCCTGGCAGTTGCTGGGCCATACAAAAAATTTGGCATTGTTGGAACTGTTTCCTATTGTGGTGGCGGTGTTCGTGTGGGGTCCTATGTTTGCGAACCGGAAAGTGCGTTTTCATTGCGACAACGCCAGTGTAGTGGCGGTGATTAATAGCTTGTCGGCCTCTTCTCCCCCAGTGATCAGATTGGTTAGAGTTTTGGTTCTTCGCTGTCTGGAGTTGAATGCAGGGATTTCAGCAGTGCATGTGCCCGGTGTTTCGAACTCAATAGCAGACTCTTTGTCTCGTTTTCAGTGGGGGCGTTTTCGAGAGTTGGCACCAGGAGCGGATGTCGTGGGCGTGGAATGCCCTTCTCAGCTGTGGAAGGTGATTTTGGAAGAGCGGGAAGACTAATCCGGGAATCGTTATCTCAGCAAACCTGGTCGGCATACGAATCCTCGTGGCGAGTATGGCAGCGGTGGATGGCAGAATGGGATGGGGTTGATAGCGAGGAGGATAGGATGTTGGCGGTATTGTTTTTGGTCGGGAAGGCGGCTGACAGCGGTTGGTCCGCCGCTAAGGTCAACAAATTTGTGTCAGGCTTGGCTTTCGGTTTCAAGTTACAGGGGATGACGGACGTGACGAAGAATTTTTTGGTGAGACAGGCGTTGAAAGGCTTTTGTAGGGGTAAGAAAGTTTGTGATAAACGAAGGCCTATTTCGTTTACTACGTTGGAAAGCTTAGGCAGAGTCCTGGAGGGTATTTGTACTTCAGGATTCGAGTTGGTGCTGTTTAGGTTGGCTTTTTCTTTGGCCTTTTTTGGAGCAATGCGGATTGGCGAGGTGGTGTCATGCAGCAAGGTTTCACCTGGTGGGTTGCAGGCAGACGATGTGGAATTTTGGTCAGGGGGCATCGTTTTTTGGATCCGGCGTTCAAAAACGGATCAACTGGGGAGGGGCAGAAGGGTAGTTTTGGGGCGCATTGGTCGGGCACTAATGTGCCCAAGTAGTTGTTTGGAATCATATTGGAATGTGTGGGCAGGTAGGACGGGGCCTCTTTTGTGCCATGCGGATGGCACCTATTTGTCTCGCTTCCAGTTCATTGCAGTCTTGAAGAGGGGATTGTTGGAGTTGGGCCTTCCCCAGGACAGGTTCGGGTCGCATTCTTTTAGGATCGGAGCGGCAACTGAGGCGGACGGTCTTGGTCTGGGGGCGGAGGCAATCAAAGGAATTGGCGGGTGGCAGTCGGATCGCTACTTACTATATGTTCGACGTTAACAGTGGTTGTGGCTCCGGTTAAGTAATTTGTTTTTTATAATCTGTTATGTTTTTTCAGGTGGCGACCCCTTGCTTGCCTGGATATTTGGACATTCGTATGTGTATTGGGGTGCGCTGAGAGCTGATGCGAGGCCAGATGGTAGGCAGTTGGGTTTTAGGAGGGGACAGGTTCTGGTTCGGTGGTTGGGTTTTCGTGGTATGGTGTGGAGCAGGGTGTTCCCGGAATTTGCCAGGTCCGTCCGCCTGGACCGAGCCCCCGACGTTATCGTCATACATGTTGGAGGTAACGATTTGGGGGTCAGGCTGGTGAGGGACTTGATCAGGGACATACGTTCCGATTTTTTAAGATTGTGGGCATCTTTCCCGGAAGTGTTGACTGTATGGTCGGACGTTGTTCAGAGGCAAAAGTGGAGGCAGGCTAGGTCTTTAAAGGGCATTAACAGGGCAAGGGTCAAATTGAATCGGGCAGTGTCGGGGTTTGTGTCTAGGAATGGGGGCATTAGTGTCAGGCACTTTGAGTTGGAGGCAGGTGTCGGTAATTTTGGTTGGGTGATGGGGTTCATTTAAATTCTATCGGCACTGATCTGTGGGCATTGGCAATACAAGAGGGGATCGAGAGGGCCTTGGTGGTTTTGGGGCACTCACGAGCCTGAGGTGGTCAGGGCTGTTCGTGGTTGGCGGGGGGTGGGGTTCTTGGAGTTGAAGGTGATTGGTCGGGGAAGGAGTTGGATGTAATATTCCCGACAGTTTTAAAAAATGGTATGGGGGATCTGGCTTTTTGGTTATGGGCTCTGGACGGGGTTTTTACCTCGGGAGCTCTGGTGGTGAGTCTCCCGGAACGGGAGTTACGGTGCCCTTGAGCTGGGTTGGACGGCTGGGGGTAACATGGTGGTTTAGTTTTTGGTCTTGGGCCAAAAAGGTTTTTATAGCCAGATCTTTTAGCTCCAAGAACCCTCCCCTCATATTATTTGTATTTAATATTTGGATGTTTATTGTTAATATTTGATTGTTTGTTAATAAATTGGCCGATGTGGCCATAATTATCCAAAGGAAAAGTGGTAGTCTGTGTTATTTTAAGAATATGGGATACTAGGAGTCGGGGTGGTTTTTGGGAGAAGAGAGAAAAACTGGATTTGCCATATGCGGTCAAGAAGGGGGCTGGAGGGGGCACAGCCTAAAGGAAGCCCCCCATGACTGCAATGGGCGGGTAGGTTTTTGAATTTGTTTTGGCCGGGCAATAATGGTTGGCTGGGATGGGCCAGGGGAGGGGTTTGGGGTGGGGGGGGCAGCCTGGTCAGGGAAAAGTGCGGGAAAGCCACACTTCACCAACGAATCTGAAGGAGAGAAGACCCACCCACCCTCCCTTTTTTATGCAGCAGGATTGAATTAAAGGTGTTAGGGGATTTTTGTAATTGATAACAAAAAAAAAAAAAAAAAAAGAGGAAAAAGTAGCAGAGGCATTTTGGTGGGAATCTATGCGAGGCGCTGCTTGTTGCTGTCGTCACAGTGGCTAAGGGGCGGGGGTGGGGTTCTTGGAGTTGACGGTGATTGGTCGGGGAAGGAGTTGGATGTAATATTCCCGACAGTTTTAAAAAATGGTATGGGGGATCTGGCTTTTTGGTTATGGGCTCTGGACGGGGTTTTTACCTCGGGAGCTCTGGTGGTGAGTCTCCCGGAACGGGAGTTACGGTGCCCTTGAGCTGGGTTGGACGGCTGGGGGTAACATGGTGGTTTAGTTTTTGGTCTTGGGCCAAAAAGGTTTTTATAGCCAGATCTTTTAGCTCCAAGAACCCTCCCCTCATATTATTTGTATTTAATATTTGGATGTTTATTGTTAATATTTGATTGTTTGTTAATAAATTGGCCGCTGTGGCCATAATTATCCAAAGGAAAAGTGGTAGTCTGTGTTATTTTAAGAATATGGGATACTAGGAGTCGGGGTGGTTTTTGGGAGAAGAGAGAAAAACTGGATTCGCCATATGCGGTCATGTGCCACAGAGCCAGATCACACATAAGGACCCTCTTCTGCTCCTTTATATGGAATGAGAATATTAGCCTTCATGTTTCTCAACAACTGAAAATTGGAGTTTCCATGATTTTTCTTACTATTAGGTCTCATTCAGGCATCTGTGTGTCACATACTGTATGTGTTCTGTCCTTGATTATTACGGATAGAACACATAACTATTATTGTCTATGGGTCTGTTCACATGTCCATGTATTCTTGGGGGCCACATTTGATCAGCATCACAAGTGAAATGTACACATACAAGGCTTTGACCCGATTCATCAAGACCGGCAATTTAATTGTGTGCAACTCCGTGTGCAACATCACAGATCTTACTAAGATTTCTGATGTAACAAATGCCACAGCTTGTCATGAATTTGACGAACTTTGTCGTTACACCCCTGTTTCACCCAAGCTCTACCCACTTTTGTGAACTTCACAAAACAATCACTGACCTCAGGGAGACCAGTCAAAGAAAACACTGCGGCAGCCGGCAAAGGCGCACAATCACAGTGAAATCCTCGGTGCATTGCTCCCTGGGAAATACGAATATGCAAATAAAGTCCGTGGAGCCTCATTTAAGAGTCTCAAACACAGGACTAGCCAGATCTTCCTCCAGGGAAGGACCCAGCCAAGGGATGGCTCCTTTCGGAAACCACCATTACCACCATATTAAGTGGCCCTTTAAGTCTATATCCAGCTCTTTGCGAGTTTACAGATATGACAAGGGAAATACCAAGGCCAGGTATCCATCCACAGACAGCTGTTTCGGGGTGTTGCCCCTCATCAGTGTGGAGTAGGATTCTGGCTAGGTGTCATATCTGTAAACTCGTAAAGAGCTGGATATTCACTTAAAGGGCCACTTAATATGGTGGTAATGGTGGTTTCCGAAAGGAGCCACCCCTTGGCTGGGTCCTTCCCTGGAGGAAGATCTGGCTAGTCCCGTGTTTGAGACTCTTAAATGAGGCTCCACGGACTTTATTTGCATATTTGTATTTCCCAGGGAGCAATGCACCTAGGATTTCACTGTGATTGTGCGCCTTTGCCGGCAGCCGCAGTGTTTTCTTTGACTGGTCTCCCTGAGGTCAGTGATTGTTTCGTGATGTTGGTCTACTAGGCATTGCTCCCACCTAGCCAGAATCCTACTTCACACTGATGAGGGGCAACACCCCGAAACAGCTGTCTGTGGATGGATACCTGGCCTTGGTATTTCCCTTGTCATATCTGTAAACTCGTTAAGAGCTGGATATTGACTTAAAGGGCCACTTAATATGGTGGTAATGGTGGATTCCGAAATGAGCCACCCCTTGGCTGGGTCCTTCCCTGGAGGAAGATCCGGCTAGCCCCGTGTTTGAGACTCTTAAATGAGGCTCCACGGACTTTATTTGCACTTTTGTGAACTGGGAGAAAGTGGCATGAAAATGCGAAAAGTGGCAACATTTTTACCATACTAACAGTTGCACAAATTGTTTGGACTTTTCAAAGGAATTTATGCCAGATTTCTGGCGAAACTGATTTGATGAATCATGCCCTATGGATCAGTGAAAATCACAGACAGCACATGCATGTCATCAGTGAACAATCTGTATACTGTTTGTGATGAACACTAATGTATTGGAGAAGGTTTTCAATTTTATTTCTTTATTTTTCTTCAGTGAAAATCACTGATGAATCACTGATGATAAGAACAGACTAATGTCCAACAGTCCATGCTTTTAGGTATGTGAAAAATTATGCATGTCTAAATGAGGCATCAGTATATAAAGAAAACTTGGCACTCAATTTAGTAAACTGTAGAATAATTTTAATGCAGTCCAAAACACAACGATTCGGTCCCAGAATGGACCTTCATCAAAGTACTGCAATAGACATGTGTCAAAGTGAAAACTTACATATAATATCTCACATAATCTAGAGGTATGAGTAGATAATCTCAGTAATAGTAAGTATAACCAGGGTTAGTATGTGGATTAAGCCAACATACCTGTTAGTAAATAGGTATTCCTTCAAGAGGTACTAGTTAGCGGACAGTCAGATTACTGACTCTAGACACATTGAATAAAGTAAGTCACTATAGGGACTATGGAGAATAATGTTTGGTGTATGGCACCTACCGAATTGCTATGGTGCATTTATCATAAGGTTCAAGCATCCGCTTTATTTAAGAAAGGACAAGCCTGGGATAAATATAAAAGTGAAATACATTTTTTTGAATGTATGGAAAGTGACAAAGCTGCTTAAGCTGTAAGAAAATATATAGGTAAATTAAAGTGCTCAGTTGTATGATTTAGGCACCCATATAAGTCCAGATGATGGTGTGGAGGAACTAACCTGTAAGGGTAATGCGCTGTGTTAATGCCAAATATAGAGCAAGAATAGAGTGTGCAAAAAATATATATTGGTCTTACCAGTGGTGGTCAGTGGTGAGTATGCCCAGCTCACAACATGGTGTCTGCCGCTTGTTGGAGTGGGGAGAAGCGTGTTTAGGACGCTATTAGGAGAGGGGCAGGACAAGTGTCAGCACTGAAACAGGAAGTGCGTCACAGGAAGTGACGTCACTATGCGTTCCACCAAGCCAGTAGCTTGCATTCCAGGCGCCATCTTACCTAGATGTTAACAAAACCTATGGGAAGGTGAAAAAATGTAAAAACCAGCACTGTGTGAAAATGAATTAAGAGGTCTATGAGTCAGTCAAGCAGGGGGTGAAGCCATAGTGTCCAGAGGGACAGGACAAGCAGGGAGGTTGCAACATGAAATCAGTAATGGCGGCTCTGTAGAAAAAGATAGAAGTATTAGTATAATTGCAATACATACATATGAAAAAGCAGTTGAACGGGTAATAAAGACAATGCAATGACATATGAAACAGAAAATCACTATGAGATGTCCATAATGAGAATAGAGTACAAATATTGATGTATACACTTAAATAAAAGATTGTAGATCCCTATTAAGTCCCTGTGTGCCTGGAACGCAAGCTTCTGGCTTGATGGAACGCATAGTGACGTCATTTTTTCTTTTTATATCTCCCCCTCGAAACGGAGCTTTAATTCTTTCAATACCTCGGACCTTAAATGAGCTGACATCCCCATTATGTTTCATGATTAAATGTTTGGATGCGGCAGAGCTCTTATGAGTGATTTTTTTTCACTGCATCAGACAGGTGCCTCCTGATTCTGACCTTCAGGGGGCCCTGTACAGCCCACATATTGCTGGTCACAAGTGGTGCAATTAATCAAATACACAACATTGGGGGTATTTCAATTGATGTAGTGGTTAATTTTGTATGTCTTTTTAGTGACAGATGAGTGAAATTCCTTACTATTCACCATGTATTTACAGCAGGTGCATATACAGTATTATGCCCACACTTGTATGTACCTTTTGTACAGAGCCAGTTTTCTCTCTCTTTAACCTTTTGTCCTCACTAACTGGGAGATAAGATATCATTCAGACTAGGATCTTTTTTTTAGCAATATAACGCACTGGTTTGGGCAGGATTTGGTTCAGCTTTTTATCCTGGCTCAACATAGGGATTCTTTTTCTGATATTAGTGATTTCTTTAAACTGAGGGCTGTATATAGTGGTGAAGGTGATATGCTCCTCACTAGAAATACGTCTATTACTTGCATTATTAAGCATAGTGTCCCAATCAATATCATCAACAATGCTGTCAGTCCTCTGTAGCATCCAGCTGGGATAACCCCTATGAGCCAGCCTATCCTTCACCTCTCTTTTGCACCTGTCATAGACTTCTTTGGTGGTAGAATTCCTCTTAAACCTGTAGAGTTCCCCCACAGGTACTGTATGTTTTTTTATTACATGTCTTGGATGATATGATTTGGTGTATAATATGGAGTTAGTGGCAGTACTCTTCCTGAAAGGGGAGATTATGATGATTGAATCTGAATTTAGGTCTAAAGTAACATCCAAAAAATTAATGTTTCTGCCACCAATTGTATAGGTGAATTTCAAATTCATTTCATTATCATTCATATACTTAATAAATTCAGATATCAAATCCGCAGGTCCCTCCCATATCAGGAGCAAGTCATCCAGATTGTGCCCCAGCCACCTAATATGGGGGGAGAAGGGATTGGTATGTGAAAACATGAACAGACTCTCCCAGGCTGCCATATACAAGTTAGCGATAGATGGAGAGAACCCCACGCCCATCGGGGCTCCGCAAACCTGCAAAAAAAATTATTTGTTAAAGGAGAAAAAGTTGTGTCTCAGGAGAAAGTCCACAGAGAAAATAAAAAATTCTTGTTTGGCTGGAGTGTAATCACTGTAATCCTGGAGATGTCTTCTCAGGTTTGAAATTGTCAGATCATGCATCAGGGAAGCATACAGAGCCTCCACATCACAGGAGATGAATATACAGTCTCTAGACCATTCAGTTTTATCCAGGGAAGAAATTTAATGCTTTGTGTCTTTTATGTGACCTGGTAGATTGGAGACCAGTGGTTGCAGATACATATCCACCCAAGTACTAAGATTTTCACCCATGCTTCCAATTCATCTCCCTAAATCTAGGCCCAACATTACTTTGATATTACAGTATACAACACACATTACCTATATAACATTGCATATTACATATATACAGCAAACAAGGTAGGAAGGCACATGACATATATAGCCACCCCCTCACATACCTCCCTTCTTTAAACATGGTCGTCCCTGACCATGACAATACCTGTAACCTAAAATGGTTAAAACACATTTTCCTTTAATATAACATATAAAACATGAATAGACTTGGCACAAGTTCTATTGTCTTTAGTGGGTCATCCATGACCCCGGTTCCACTGGGTTGGAGCCCTGGAACAAGAGTTCAAGTTCTTTAGCATGAGCCAAGTTGACCCTAGTTCCTTTGCTCCCATAAGGAACAACTCGGGGCCCGTTGGGCCAGTGCTTTCCTGCTCTGGGTATCCAAACACAGGATAGAAAAAAAATCACTTTCTCACACTGGACCAGAGGACCACTTAACGGCAGTTTGCACAGTCCTGACCCTTCGGGTCGTTACTTCTCCACACTGGTCCAGAGGACCACTCAATGATAATTCACTCAGTCCTGACCCTTCAGGACCTCCTGCACACAGGTTTCCCCCCTCCCTTCTTTGGTACCTCCATGACTTTAATTAACCCTGTCAGGGTTCTAGTCCCGTAATCCAGCAGGGGATGCGCAACAAAACTTGGAAGGGAGGAAAAATCAAAAAATAAAAAAATGTTTTCTTCAACCGAGGCCACTCTGACCGCATAATCATCTGGGCTCCTGCCCACCAGGACACAGAACAGTCCTAATCCAACTTCCAGGGCTCCTGCCCTCAGGGGCGTGGAACAGTCCCAATTTACTGTGCAACTATCACAACTTTATTCAACTTTATTCACTCAGGGGCAAGTTGCAGTCACTGTCCCTCATCATCAAAGCGGGTACTGGGGGAGCGTCCATCAGCAGCTGCAGCTCCATCCTCCTCCTGGTCCCAGACAACATCCGCAGGGCTCTGGGCCCGTGCGCCAGAGGTTCTAGTTGGCACCCGCTCTTCTGGGGTACCTGAGCGGGTAACCACAGGCCTCATAGGTTCCATAGGCCTCCCATACCCGATCCCACTCGACATAGGTCTGCAACTCCTCATCCTGCCCCGGGGGCAGCAAATCCACGGCCACAGCATAAAACCCCCTGGGTCCTTTCTCCTTGAAAAATGCCACTCGTTCACCTTCCTGCAAAGGCCATTGATACCTGACCAAGCTAGCACTGATGAAGACCTTGTCAAAGGTCTGCAACTCTCTGATAAAGCCATACCCAGCAGCCTGATTAGTGTAGACTAGGACACCAACCATTTCATTGCCCGCCATGGCTCCTCCACCCAGCTGCCGCAGCTCCTTCCAAATTTGCCGCTCCCGCCGTTTCTTTACTTCTACTACCTCCGCTATCCAGGCCACCTGCCCTGGCAATGGGAAGGGTCCCTCACCCTGTAATCGCTGTCATGAGCGGACCAGGGGTTCATGGGGCCGCACGTCCGCGCTGTGTGGTGCAGCTCTGGAGTCACAGCATGCGTGGGCGGGTGTCGGGGCTCGCGGGGATTACGGTCTACGCCCCCATCTCGAGGCTCCAGGGCAGAAGTAGAGGGACTGGGGACCGGAACATTCAGGACCGCGGGATCGGGGGTGTTAGGCTCAGCACCACTCACCGCAGCTTCTGCCTTCTCTCCAGGCTGCTCAGGGCTTGGCGTCATCTCCCCTTCCAGTTCCGTGGATGGCGTTGGAGCATCCTCTGGATCCTCAAATGCTAGATCCCACAGGGATGAATCCTCTGATCCTGCTTCTCTTTCTGTCCAAGCACTGAAACCCTCCTCTGGGTCAGCCTCCATCTTCAGGTTGCCATTTTGCTCATCATGCTCCGGCGGCCTGGCTTCTGGCAGCCGCCAGAACTGCCCATTATCATCCACGGGGTAGCAGTCCAGCTCGTATGGCTCCCCAAAGTCGCAGACAGGCCCGCTCTTGCTCCTTCCTCCACTTCCATTCAATGCGGCCGATTCCGCTGTAGGCCCAAACGCAGGTGTGTTCCATGTTGTCCACTGCCATCTGCTCCAGCAATGGCACCGTCCAGCCCGCCACATGGGGTTCTACTTCCTGGCCCCACCCGGGCCAAGGCGAAGCTGGCTCTGGCCGTTCCTCCTTTGCATCCTCAGTCTCCTCCTCTTCAGGGATCTGTTCCAGGAGATGCAGTTTCTTCTGTCTGCACTGCACCCACCGCAGGTGAGCTCTGTCTATTCAGAAGGGAGGCCGTGGCATAAGGCTCCCTCCCCGCCGGCCAGATTTTCACGCCAAGACCATTTTTTGTGCCAAGTTGGGCCCACGACGATATGCGGAGCTATCACCAGTCTCTGTACCATTTTTCTCCATCGCAGCACTCACGGCCGCAATCTTGACCAGGCTGGGGTGTCCTCCATCCTCCAAACGCAATAAGATTCGACCCTACTCGTAGTGCCATTTTGTAATGGGAGCCTGGGTGTCAGCTGTGTTGAGGGGCTTTAACTCTTCCACACCTGGATGCTCCGCTACTGTAAAATCAGAATGTCCTTTTTCCCATGTGTTATGTGTGTGCGGTGCTTCACCTACCCATGGGGCAGGAAACTCTTCAGTATACAGAGCTCCAATCTGTTGCAGACACACAAATGTTATCAAAGTTCTTGTTCATTTTCTCTAAAACTTTACTTAATTTGTGCTCCTTCAAAACAGTTACAGTCCATCCATTTTCACAATACATGGGCATTGCATCTCCTTCACTCTCCCTGGTCTGTCCCTGCTGCTTCTGTTCTTACACCATCATGGTTTCCAAACCCGAGGCTTCCCGAACTTTCCCGTTAGCTGTCATTGAGTGCTCCCCGTCCACATTTCCCATTTCAGGCAAATATCAGACTGCCGCTTGCAATCCCTGAATGGACCTTAGGTCCCAGGACATCACGGAAGGTAACCCACAGACGCTAGACCGAGATTCTTCCCAGAGGCCTCTCTCCTACGCTGCTCCAAGAACCACACTTCCTCAGACCTTCTCTCTTGGCCCCACTTCTTGTCCCAAACTACTGTAACTCGCTCTCTGAACTTCCCAGCAACTCAATCCTCACTCAGTCACTCATCCCCCCAACATTCTATTGGTATAAACATTTAACTACTGCTATCTTATCTTAATCTATATATCTCCCTCTATCTAACATCTTTCTTTCTAATGCTATAGTGCCCTCTAGTGTCCCAAAACTAACTACATATCCCTCACTCTTAGTCTATGCAAACCTCTAGACTATCCCTAAATCTAGGCCCAACATTACTTTGACATTACAGTATACAACACACATTACCTATATAACATTGCATATTACATATATACAGCAAACAAGGTAGGAAGGCACATGACGTATCTAGCCACCCCCTTACATTTCAGCGCTGACACTTGTCCTGCCCCTCTTCTTCTAATAGCATCCTAAACACGCTTCTCCCCACTCCAACAAGCGGCCCACACCGCGTTGTGAGCTGGGCATACCCACCACTGACCACCACTAGGAAGACCAAAATTTTTTTTTTGTACACTCTATTCTTGCTCTATATTTGGCATTAACACAGCGCATTACCCTTACAGGTTAGTTCCTCTACACCATCATCCGGACTTATATTGGTGCCTAAATCATACAAGTGAGCACTTTAATTTACCTATACCTTTTCCTATAACTTGCGCAGTTTTGTCACTTTCCATGCATTCAAAAATTTTTTATTTCACTTTTATATTTATCTCAGGCTTGTCCTTTCTTAAATAAAGTGGACTCTTGAACCTTATTATAAATGCACCATAGCAATTTGGTAGGTGCCATACACCAATCATTATTCTCCATAGTCCCTATAGTGACTTACTATATTCAAAGTGTCATATTGTACTTCTAGAGTCAGCAATCTGACTGTCCACTAACTAGTACCTCCTGAAGGTATACCTATTTACTAACAGGTATGTTGGCTTAATCCACATACTAACCCTGGTTATACTTACTATTACTGAGATTATCTACTCATACCTCTAGATCATTCAACACCCACCATATTGGACACCATACCATTGAGCAGTCGGGTAGGTATCCCTATTCTCTTCCTCTCTCTATCCTCACTTACCCCTTTCTTACCTATGACAATACACCACTATATTGGTTTTGATGCACATTACATCGATTACTACTCTTGTTTTAGATTTGGTCTCATGTTTTTTCTTGAATTTCTATGAGGAGATGTGATATGTAATTTTTCACTTTGACACATGTCTATTGCAGTACTTTGGTGAAGGTCCATTCTGGGACAGAAGCGTTGGACTGCATTAAAATTATTCTACAGTTTACTAAGTTGAGTGCCAAGTTTTCTTTTTATACTATTTGAATGGTTGGGATCCTACTTGAGCAACACTCACAGCTGTGCCACGATATATTCTCTAAATGAGGCATTAGGCAGGATAATCTGGCATTCCAGATTATCCTGGGTGAGGTGGAACTTCCATTTATCCTTCATAAAACACATAAAACTTAGGACCATTTTGCCATAGAATTGTGCTTTCCTTCTTGATCTACATAGAGCACCATCTTCCCACTGGTGAAAGTAAGTCAATTCTGTGCTCATATCCATCTGGCGGACAGGGAAAAATGTCAGAGAACAGTACTTATACACGTGCTTCCTTGTAACCTTGACTATTAAAAATGTAAATCTCTTCAAAAAATGTATTTAAAAAAAAAAAAAAAAAACATTTTTTTGACACCATGAGCACAATCCGACATCAGAACAAAACCTGCCATGGTAGAGAACTTAAATTAAATCAAAGGCTCACAGGTTTAACCAAATGGGTATAGCCTACTGTGTTTTGTTACGCCCTCTTGCTTCCTTTCCATGTTATGATATATTTTGATTGCATTGCATTGTAGAAATAGATAGATGAAAGTGGTGTTTTAATTCTGGGAACATCTCATGGCATGCTTATAGGATGCTCCTTTACATTGTAAGCTGTGTTTATGAGTTACTGAATTTCTTACATTTCTCAACTATCTCAACTACCTCATCACTTTATACTCAAGTCAAGTAATGATTAACTGTTTAGATTTCAGATGTGCTGATACAGTTCAATTCTGAATATACTTTAACCGGTCATAAGGAATTTATGACAGGAGCCATAATAAAACCTTGCAATTGAGTGTCATTGAAGGGGTTTTCCCATGAATGACATTTATCATTAAGCCATAGGATACGTGATAATGTAGACATTTTAAAACAATGTATTTCTTTTAACATCAGGTGCTTGAAAATGGAAAAGATGAAAACCCTCTTGTAACAACTTTAGTAGAAGAGCACTCCATTGAGCAGTATGTCACAGATGGCAAGCCATTTCATATACAAACCTTAACAGAATGTCAGACAACAGTACAAATTGCTCCCACATTGCAAGAAACAATTATTAACACAGATAGTGACAAAGCATATGTTCCTGAAGATCTAGGTGCACACGTAACTGACTCACAGACCAACACTGTTACCTCAGAATCCACCATGGATAGAGTCACCAGAAGAGTGTTCTCTTCTTCCTCAACCAAAAGTATCAATGGTTCTCAGCTAGATTTGTCTATCTCTTCCGATGAAAGAAAGGATGTGATGATTTCTCCACCAGATCGTCGTCTGAAAATCTTAAGAGAGGAGGAACGTTTTGAAATACGGTCCCATCTTCCTGAAACAAGTCCGACGACATTATTTGTAGATAGTGATGGTGATGGAGATGATAAAGTTACACCCCGATCTCATGAACTTACCCCAGAAAAAGTGATAGAACTTGAAAAAAATCGTAGAGACATCATTAAAAAACAAGGCCAACGTAAAAGTTTAGGTACAGAAGATGTGATTAGCATAAGCATAAAAAATAGCGGCTCAGTCTCAAACATAGATCTTACTGGTGTAGAAGGTGATCCAGACAATCCAAATATAAACACAGAACAGATACATTTTGAATCTGCAAGACAGCAATTTTTAAAGTTGGAGAAGGAGAGGAATAGTCTTCCCATAACTCCTCGTCCTCAACAAAGGATATTTTGGCCTAATACACGCTCTTTACATGAAAATTATGAAGTACCCAAAGAGCAGGAAGACCAGGAAAATAAACCATCTAAAGATAAGTGCATTTCAACCAGAGAAATGAATAAAGACACAAACTCAAGTCTTCTCCATGAACAACAGTTCTATAAAACTCTGTCTGTGGATAATAGAGAACAAGAAAAATTGGCACAAGAGATTGAAAAGGAAAACGAGACTGCTCCCAACCCCAGTGACGAAACACCTATAGAAAGGGAAATTCGTTTAACCTTGCAGAGAGAGGAAAGTTTACGGAAAGAAAGAGGAATTTTAAGTTCAAGGAAAACAAGCGAGATCATAGAAATTTCCATAAATCCTGTGCTTGCTAATTCACCTGATATGGAGCATCCTAAACAGAGGACTCTCACCTTATTGTACATACAAAGAGAGATTGAAAAAGAGGTCCAGAGAGAGGCTGATCTTAAAAGTGAAGGTAGAGTCGCGGGTCTTTATGATAAAGGTAGTGCCCAGGAACTAGATGAGCGCAGAAAGTTGTTTGAGCAACCAGATGAAATACTGGTTCAGCCACAAGGAAATAGCACCAAAATGATAACCAAAGAAGCAATATACAACATTAAAGAGGATACACCACAAGCAGATTTGGTAACTGATACTAACACAAACAACTGGACAGATTTAGACTCTGCTCAACCCTACAGTGTACGAATGAACTGGAAGCCAGCGCCATTCAATGCCTACAGAAACAGAAGGCTCAGTGCAGACAACATTTTAGATATAAAGACACCTCTTGCAAAATCTGCAGAAAAGGAACCTGCAGAGGAAACCTTTGTATTGCACAAAGAGTATTTCAATGTACAACCTTTGAGATTTCGCCTACATGTTCAAGACAATGACAAAGATGAAACAGATCAAAAGAGGGGCATCCAGGAGAAGTACAACACTAGGCTAAGGCCTTCACTTTCCAATATCATTGAGCAAGAAATTCAACAAACATTAGAAAGGGATCGAGAACTCCAAGAAGAGAGAAGAAAAAGTGGACTTCCTCCATTAACCATACATAATGACAATGACACCCCACACAATGGATATGACACACATGGGAGTTCAGCATTATCTTCAAGTAAGCAAATTTAGCTTTATATTTCACCTTACCATGCAATCTCTACATATTTTACTCTTCAATACATGATATCCTTGTGTATATACAATATATTTTGTCTTATATATGAATTTGTTTTCTTAGATGTTTCACACACTCAGACTCCGGCACCATGGAAAGGTACTCTGGGCAGTAAATCAATGAATTATGACAGCTCCAGTCTGCCGATTTTTAAACAAGAGTACTCTAAGTTTCAAGAAAAAGACAATTTAAAAAGACATGAAAACCGGGTAGGTAGCTTGTGTTGAAAAGGATTAAGTATATTACCGTATTTTTCGGACAATAAAACGCACTGGACCATAAGGTGCAACTAGGTTTTAGAGGAGGAAATTAGGAAAAAAATTGAAGCAGAAAATGTGGTCAATTCTGTACTTAATATCCCCTATCCTGGTATATATGGTCCCCTCATCCCCATTGTTCTTCCTTCTTCCACGTATATGACGCTGTGTGGATTCCAGCATACGGCTTAACCTTTCATCTACTCCCAGAAACAAGACTGTATGGGTGCTTAAGTCTATATTTATTGTGATGATATGAACAACAATGGGAGATGATAACAGATGGTATAATAGAACACAGTAGTAGATGAGATCAGGGGTTGTTGTACAAAGTTGTATATGATTCAGAGATTGTTGAACACAGTTATGGATGATTCAGGTAAAAACTATAAGAAACAGATAATGCAGCATGTCAGTACTGGTAGACAATATCACAGCAATACAGGGTACTATCACAACAGTAGCTATGATACAGGATGCTGTTATATCGGTAGCATGCATTATATAGAAGCTGAGCAATATAACATACACAGCAGTAAAAGAGAAAGATATCTAAAACAACTAATGGCTGCCAGCTTTGCACTCACTGACAAGAGGATGCATATAACTAACATGCAGTGAAATAGCATTACAGAAGCTGAACATGCATTGCAAACATCATGGGGGTCTGCATTATGGCTGCTAACACAGATGCATAACAGATATACACAAATGCATTAAACCTTACTGGAATCCGCTTGTTATAAGCAGTGGTTTTGCAAAGAGCTGAGCACATGTGAGCTACTCAGAAGACCGGCTGAAAATGGTTTCATGTTGTTGACCAGGGAAGGAAGAAGGGCGGTTCTGAACAGTTAACCATTTAGGGAAACAGAAGATTCCAAACACATGAATAAGAAAGAGAAAGGGCAACTATGACACCTACTAGTGATAGCTGGAACAGCACTAAAAATATCTTGCTGCACAGAATGGGCAGAACACCCATCCTGATACACATGGCCCCCTCATCCCTACCCTGGTATGCATGGATCTCTCATCTTATCCTGGTATGCATGCTCCCTCATCCCTTTCCTGGTGTGCATGCTCACTCATCCCTTTCCTGGTTGGAATGGTCCATATCCTGGCAGGAATGATTGCCCTCATCCTTATCCTAGTATGTGTGGCCTCATCCCTATCCTGGTATGCAGGGCCCCCATCTTGTCCTAGTATGCATGACCCCATCCCTATCCTGGTATGCAGGACCTCCATCTCATCCTAGTATGCATGGCCCCATCCCTATCCTGGTATACAGGGCCCCCATCTCACCCTAGTATCCATGTCCCCATCCCTATCCTGGTATGTAGGGCCCCAATCCTTATCCTGGCATGCAGGGCCCACATCTGTCCTAGTATACATGGCCCCATTGCTATTCTGGTATGATTGGCCCCCATCCCGATCCTGGTATGCATGGCTTTATGCCATGCGCTGCTTACAAGCCATAAAACAGCTGCTGGCATCAGAACAATATGCTGCGAGGGAGCGCCAGGAAGGTAAGTGTGATTTTTTTTTTTTTTTTAATGTTTTCTGCATATCAGGATGGTCATGGGCGCCAATCATATGGATGGGGCCATGTATACCAGGATCAGGGTTGGGGACCAATCATACCCCATATGCTCATGGGCGTGGAATGCAGTTAATATTCATTTATCTTTAGCAGTAAACACAGGAGTTAGCCACAGCCGCCAGCTCCAACCTCCTGTGACCTGCTGCTCCGCTGCTACCGCTCGCCCATGTCCCCACCACAGCCAGATTAGGGACATCCAGACTATAAGATGTACCCCCAAACTTTTGGAGGAAAAAAGTGCGTCTTATAATCTGAAAAATATGGTAATTGTAAACGGTTTAGGGGTATAAAGGCGAACAGCTCTTTGGAATCTGCTGATGTTGTCAAGCCATGATTATGTGCACACTTTATTTCTGATTTTTATGAGGCTGTAAAAAAGGGCGAAGCATAAGAATGCCTCTTTTGGTTGTGTTAGAGAAAAAAGACTTTGTACTGATTCAATGTTAAAGTAGAAAATCATGTTTTATAGGTGTTGCATAAATGTAATCCCTCCCTCTCTTACGCATTAGAAAAATCAAGGTTTAATACTAGTAGTAATGAGCTAAACAGTACCAAAGATACAAAATATACATTTAACATTAAAATACCTCCTGATTCTTAAAGAAGAATTTACCATCTCGTAAAGCTTTTAGATAAAAAAGTGCACCTGGATAGTATATATTCAGATAGTATATGTTGTTATTTTATACGACTTAAAGGTGTATTGCAGTCTACATAGTTAACATAACTTATACCTTATAAAGCAAGCTCTGAGAGTCAGTGGGTGGTGTATGTGTAAATGTGTGGCATAGCGATGTATATACAGTGCCTTGCAAAAGTAATCGGCCCCCTGGAACTTTTCAACCTTTTCCCACATATCATGCTTCAAACATAAAGATACCAAATGTAATTTTTTGGTGAAGAATCCACAACAAGTGGGACACAATTGTGAAGTTGAACGAAATTTATTGGTTATTTTAAATTTTTTGGAAATTCAAAAACTAAAAAGTGGAGCGTGCAATATTATTCGCCCCTTTCAACTTAATACTTTGTTGCACCACCTTTTGCTGCAAGTCGCTTGGGGTATGTCTCTATCAGTTTTGTACATTAAGAGACTGAAATACTTGCCCATTCTTCCTTGGCAAACAGCTCGAGCTCAGTGAGGTTTGATGGAGATCGTTTGTGAACAGCAGTTTTCAGCTCTTTCCACAGATTCTCGATTGGATTCAGGTCTGGACTTTGACTTGGCCATTGTAACACCTGGATACAGTTGTGGCCAAAAGTATTGACACACCTGCAATTCTGTCAGATATTACTCAGTTTCTTCCTGAAAATACTCCAAAAATGGAGTATGTTTATTTGTGAACCACTCCATTGTAGATTTTGCTTTATGTTTGGGATCATTGTCTTGTCGGAAGACAAATCTCTGTCCCAGTCTCAGGTCTTTTGCAGACTCCAACAGGTTTTCTTCAAGAATGGTCCTGTATTTGGCTCCATCCATCTTCCCATCAATTTTAACCATCAGCAGTCCCTGCTGAAGAAAAGCAGGCCCAAACCATGATGCTGCCACCACCATGTTTGACAGTGTGTTCAGGGTGATGAGCTGTGTTGCCTTTACGCCAAAGATATCGTTTGGCATTGTTGCCAAAAAATTTGATTTTGGTTTCATCTGACCAGAGTACCTTCTTCCACATGTTTGGTGTGTCTCCCAGGTGGCTTGTTGCAAACTTTAAACAACACGTTTTATGGATATCTTTGAGAAATGGCTTTCTTCTTGCCACTCTTCCATAAAGGCCAGATTTGTGCAGTGTATGACTGATTGTTGTCCTATGGACAGACTGTCCCACCTCAGCTGTAGATCTCTGCAGTTCATCCAGAGTGATCATGGGCCTCTTGGTTGCATCTCTGATCAGTCTTCTCCTTTTTTGAGATGAAAGTTTAGATGGGCAGCTGGGTCTTGGTAGATTTGCAGTGGTATGATACTCCTTCCAATTCAACATGATCTCTTGCACAGTGCTCCTTGGGATGTTTAAAGTTTTGGAAATAATTTTTGTATCCAAATCCAGCTTTAAACTCCTCCACAACAGTATCATGGACCTGCCTGTTGTGTTCCTTGGTCTTCATGATGCTCTCTGTGCTTCAAACGGAACCCAGAGACTATCACCGAGCATTTATACGGAGACTTGATTACACACAGGTGGATTATATTTATCATCATTAGTCATTTAGGACAATATTGGATGATTCAGAGATCCACAATGAACTTCTGGAGTGAGTTTGCTGCACTGAAAGTAAAGAGGCCGAATAATATTGCACGCCTTACTTTTCAGTGTTTGAATTTCCACAAAAATTTAAAATAACCAATAAATTTCATTCAACTTCACTATTGTGTGTCACTTGTTGTTGATTCTTCACCAAAAATTTACATTTGGTATCTTTATGTTTGAAGAATGATATGTGGGAAAAGGTTGAAAAGTTCCAGGGGGTCGAATACTTTTGCAAGGCACTGTATTGGTGCTGTACGTTCAGTACATATCTTGCAAGCATTTACTACAGTGGGTACGGAAATTATATCAGAACCCTTTAAATTTTTTATTCTTTGTTTCATTGCAGCCCTCTGGTGAATTCAAAAAAGTTCTTTTTTTTCTCATTAATGTACACTCTGCACCCCATCTTGACTGAAAAAAAACAGAAATATAGAAATGTTTGCAAATTTATTAAGAAAGAAAAACTGAAATATCACATGGTCATAAGTAGAGTTGAGCGAAACGGGTCGAAAAAATTCAAAAGTCGCCGACTTTTGGCAAAGTCGGGTTTCATGAAGCGAAACCCGACCCTAGGATGAGGTCGGCCACGAGGTCGGCGACTTACGCGCCAAAGTCGCGTTTCAAAAGTTTGTTTTGCGCTCTTTTTCAGCCAATCAGGATCCACGGACACTGTGGGCAACGTGATGACATAGGCACGGGTCACCACCATCTTTCAGAAGGGCATGCAAGTGATTGGCTTGCTTTGGTGGGCGTCACAGGGGGTATAAAAGGGCGTGCACGCCGACCGCCATCTTACTTCTGCCGATCTTAGTATAGGGAGAGGTTGCTGCTGATTCTGTAGGCAGGGAAGAAGACAAAAAAACTGCTTCTGCTGCTAGCGATTTGGCCTGCACAACACACCAGTCACTGTGTGTGCAGTGCAAGGGGAGGCTATATAGTGGTGTATCAGTGGTGTTGGTTGTTGGGCTGCCTTCTAAGGCTTCCTGACATTCCTGCATTGCTGTTTACCCACTGCTCCGCAAACTGCTTTTTTAAAAGCAATCCCAATTTTTTTTTTTTGTCCTGCTGAGAAGAAAAAAAAACTGCTTCTGCTGCTAGCAATTTGGCCTGCACAACACACCAGTCACTGTGTGTGCAGTGCAAGGGGAGGCTATATAGTGGTGTATCAGTGGTGTTGGTTGTTGGGCTGCCTTTTAAGGCTTCCTGACAGGCTGGCATTGCTGTTTACCCACTGCTCCGCAAACTGCTTTTTTAAAAGCAATCCAATCTCCCTTATCCTCTAGTCACTTTTGTCACAGCTGTGCCATCGAGCCTGTCACATAGCGCTCAGATATTCATTGGGCCTCACACAATCCAAAAGTGTCCAGTGTCCAAAAGTGTGTGCAGAGATTCAAAATCTCCCTTATCCTCTAGTCACTTTTGTCACAGCTGTGCCATCGAGCCTGTCACATAGCGCTCAGATATTCATTGGGCCTCACACAATCCAAAAGTGTCCAGTGTCCAAAAGTGTGTGCAGAGATTCAAAATCTCCCTTATCCTCTAGTCACTTTTGTCACAGCTGTGCCATCGAGCCTGTCACATAGCGCTCAGATATCAGTGGGCCTCACACAATCCAAAAGTGTCCAGTGTCCAAAAGTGTGTGCAGAGATTCAAAATCTCCCTTATCCTCTAGTCACTTTTGTCACAGCTGTGCCATCGAGCCTGTCACATAGCGCTCAGATATCAGTGGGCCTCACACAATCCAAAAGTGTCCAGTGTCCAAAAGTGTGTGCAGAGATTCAAAATCTCCCTTATCCTCTAGTCACTTTTGTCACAGCTGTGCCATCGAGCCTGTCACATAGCGCTCAGATATCAGTGGGCCTCACACAATCCAAAAGTGTCCAGTGTCCAAAAGTGTGTGCAGAGATTCAAAATCTCCCTTATCCTCTAGTCACTTTTGTCACAGCTGTGCCATCGAGCCTGTCACATAGCGCTCAGATATCAGTGGGCCTCACACAATCCAAAAGTGTCCAGTGTCCAAAAGTGTGTGCAGAGATTCAAAATCTCCCTTATCCTCTAGTCACTTTTGTCACAGCTGTGCCATCGAGGCTGTCACATAGCGCTCAGATATCAGTGGGCTTCACACAATCCAAAAGTGTCCAGTGTCCAAAAGTGTGTGCAGAGATTCAAAATCTCCCTTATCCTCTAGTCACTTTTGTCACAGCTGTGCCATCGAGCCTGTCACATAGCGCTCAGATATCAGTGGGCCTCACACAATCCAAAAGTGTCCACTGTCCACAAGTGTGTGCAGAAATTCAAAATCTCCCTTATCCTCTAGTCACTTTTGTCACAGCTGTGCCATCGAGCCTGTCACATAGCGCTCAGATATCAGTGGGCCTCACACAATCCAAAAGTGTCCACTGTCCACAAGTGTGTGCAGAAATTCAAAATCTCCCTTATCCTCTAGTCACTTTTGTCACAGCTGTGCCATCGAGCCTGTCACATAGCGCTCAGATATCAGTGGGCCTCACACAATCCAAAAGTGTCCAGTGTCCAAAAGTGTGTGCAGAGATTCAAAATCTCCCTTATCCTCTAGTCACTTTTGTCACAGCTGTGCCATCGAGCCTGTCACATAGCGCTCAGATATCAGTGGGCCTCACACAATCCAAAAGTGTCCAGTGTCCAAAAGTGTGTGCAGAGATTCAAAATCTCCCTTATCCTCTAGTCACTTTTGTCACAGCTGTGCCATCGAGCCTGTCACATAGCGCTCAGATATCAGTGGGCCTCACACAATCCAAAAGTGTCCAGTGTCCAAAAGTGTGTGCAGAGATTCAAAATCTCCCTTATCCTCTAGTCACTTTTGTCACAGCTGTGCCATCGAGCCTGTCACATAGCGCTCAGATATCAGTGGGCCTCACACAATCCAAAAGTGTCCACTGTCCACAAGTGTGTGCAGAAATTCAAAATCTCCCCTGTCCTATAGACACCTTGTACCTTGTTTTACATTACTATATAGTTTGTTGGATTTTGTCTATATTTCTACCAAAAATGAGGAAGGCTGGTGGAAGAGGCCATGGAATTGGGCGGGGGTTGGCAGCTGGTAATGATGGTGTTGGTGGTGGATCTGATGGTAGTGGCAAGAGCAAAATAGGACCGAATGCAGGAGGTGCTGACCCTGCGTCATCGTCTGGCTACATAAGGCCTCGAACGCTTAGTTTTCTAGGAGTTGGCAAACCGCTTTTAAAGCCAGAGCATCAGGAAAAAGTTTTGTCTTACATTGCTGACTCAGCCTCCAGCTCTATCGCCTCCTCTTCTTCAGTTGTAAAAAGTAAAAGCACTGAGTCGTCATTGGAGGCTCATGTTCATGAGCCACACCTTTCATTGTGTCCTTCACCCCAACCAAGATTGAAGGATGACGCAGGCCATACTACTGATTACTCCATGGAGCTATTTTCACATACCATGCCTGGATTATCAAGTGAAATGGTGAATTACCCAGGCCAAGATGAATCTGACATGGAGTGCACTGATGCACAGCCGCTGATGGATGATTCTGCTGGTACATTCACTCAGAGCACTACATTGTCCTCGCAGTGTACAGAGCCAGATTCTGACCCTGATGAGACTCAGGTGCCCCTTCCTGCACACTATACCACCATACACGGTGACACAGAGGAAGGTGCACATGACATAGAAGAGGAGGTGATGGATGACCCAGTTGTTGACCCAGATTGGCATCCATTGGGGGAAGAGCGTGCTGCTTCCAATAGCTCAGATGAGGAGCATCCACAGCAGACATCGACATCGCAACAGCTGTTATCTGGCAGGCCCGGAGCACTCCAAAGACAGGTTCCAAACATCAAAAGAGTTGCTGGACAGCTTGTCCAGAGGGTCAAAAGATCACAGCGTGCTAGGCCGCAAAATGTCTGCCAAAGTAGGAAGAGTGCAGTGTGGCACTTTTTTGAACAAAATCCTCATGATCAGGCCAAGGTTATCTGTAAGAAGTGCGCAAAGACCTTTAGCCGAGGGAAAAATCTGAAAAATTTGAATACCAGTTGCATGCTTAGACATTTAACCAGCATGCACTTGCAAGCGTGGGCACAACACCATACCTCAAGTGCCACATGTGCAACTGATCACAACGAAGGTAGTCAGCAACGCTACATTGTTTCCCCAACTGTAAGCCCACCGGTTAGCACAGCAGCAAATGTTGAGGTGTCGTTGCAAGACCACAGCAGTCAGGGAATCCCACTGTTATATCAACGAAAGACTGATTCTAGGCCATCAGAAAGAACACCAACTCCATCACCATCATCAACCCTCTCTCAGTCCGCCCTGTCCACCGCTACTTCCACCATATGCAGCTCTCAAGTCCAGCTCACCCTCCCAGACACTATGAGTAGGTCAAGAAAGTACTCAGTCTCTCATCCGCGTACACTGGGTTTGAACGCCCACATTGCCAAACTAATCTCGTTTGAGATGATGCCCTTTCGGTTGGTGGAAAGCACAGCTTTCCGCGAACTCATGGCCTGTGCAGTACCACGCTATGACCTACCCAGTCGCCACTTCTTCTCTCACAAAGCCATCCCAGCCCTCCACCATCATGTGAAAGACCGCATTGTCCATGCACTCAAGCAGTCAGTGAGCGGAAAGGTGCACCTCACAACTGATGCATGGTCCAGTCGGCATGGCCAGGGCCGTTACGTGTCCATCACTGCGCACTGGGTTAATGTGGTGAATGCAGGGTCCACAGGGGACAGCGGTGGTGGGACAGTGCTGCCTAGCCCACGGTATAGGAAACAGTTGGCTGTAGGCGTTCGACCCTCCTCCTCCTCCAGAAGCGAAAGCTCATCCACAGAGCGCAGTCGTACGAGCACTCCATCTGCAGCTGCCACTGTTGCACACGATGTGTCCCCCTATCGAGCAGCTAGTGGAAAGCGTCAGCAGGCTGTTTTGCAGATGATGTGTTTGGGCGACAGACACACCGCCGAGGTGCTGGCCGAGTACTTGAAGCGACAAACTGAGTCATGGCTGGGCAGTGTACATCTTGAGGCAGGCAAGGTAGTTAGTGATAACTGCCGTTATTTTGTGGCAGCCATAGCCCTTTCAAAACTCAGCCATATACCTTGCTTGGCTCACACCTTGAACCTGGTGGTGCAGTGCTTCCTCAAAAATTATCCGGAGTTAACAGCCCTGCTCCAGAAGGTGCGAAGACTGTGCGCGCACATCCGCCGGTCGCCTGTACACTCCGTTCGTATGCAGAAGCTGCAGCGATTGCTCCACCTTCCCAACCACCGCCTCATTATCGACATTGCAACAAGGTGGAACTCCACCCTGCATATGGTGGAGCGGCTGTGCGAGCAGAGGCAGGCCATAATGCATTTGTGGGAGGATACACGGCCAGGCACTTTGAGAGCAGACATGGAGTTGACAGGTGTGAAGTGGTCGAAGCTGAAAGACCTTTGTAAAGTCCTTCAGTGTTTTGAGGAATGCACACGGCTGGTAAGCGCAGACGACGCCATCCTAAGCATGAGCATCCCACTTATGCGTCTGCTCATGCAAACCTTGACGCACCTTAAGGAGCAGGCGTCTGCAGCCAATGTTGATGAGGAGGAAGAGGAGGAGTGAATCCTTGATGACATTCAGCCATTGTCTGCTCAGGGACCTCTCCTGGACGAGGAGAAGGAAGAAGAGGAGGAGGAGGAGGATGATGGGGATGATTACTTAGGGGAGGAGGATGCATCTCGTGGGGCAAGTGAAAATGTTGGCGTGGCAAGGTCTGGTACAGGGTTTGTGCGTGACTGGAGGGATGTGGATTTGCCAGAAAGTGCTCCTCCACCCAGCACTCGCAGTGCATCATTGACACCGGGAACATTGGCCCACATGTCAGATTATGCCTTGCGGATCCTAAAAAGGGACCCCCGCATTGCCAAAATGATGAACGATGACGACTACTGGTTGGCCAGCATCCTGGATCCACGCTATAAAGGCAAATTACAAAACATCATGCCACAGGAGAACCTTGACCTAATATTGGCTAATAAACAAGCAACTCTGGTAAATCGGTTGCTTGAGGCATTCCCAGCACACAGCAGCGGTGATGGTTCTCACACGAGCCGTACGGGCCGGGGGCAGCTTGGCAGAGGTGTTCGTGGTGCACACAGCAGAAGTGGCGTTGGAGACAGGGGTTTCATGACAATGGTGTGGACTGATTTTTCAAATACCGCTCACACAACTGGTAATACTGCATCGATGGAAAGTGACAGGAGACAGCAGTTGTCAACTATGGTTACAAACTACTTTTCCTCCCATATCGATGTTCTCCCACACAGGTCATTCCCCTTTGACTATTGGGCCGCTAAACTTGACACCTGGCCTGAATTGGCCCAATATGCCTTACAGGAGCTCGCTTGCCCAGCTGCAAGTGTGCTATCGGAAAGAGTCTTCAGTGCAGCTGGATCAATCCTGACAGAAAAAAGGACCCGTCTGTCAACCCAAAATGTGGATGATCTAACCTTCATTAAAATGAACCACGCATGGGTTTCCAAGGATTTTGTCCCACCTTCCCCTGATGACACATAGGGTGACAGAAAAATGGCTTGCTTTGGTCCACCTCTTCCTGGTACTTCACCTATTTCGCCTTTAGCATCAGCTGAATGTCCAACATCAACATATGAAACTTTCTAAAACTCCCTAACTGTGCTGCCTCCCCCCCATGGCCGGGGTCACCACCTACCGCACGACACCGTGCGAGTGCCGTTGCCCTGGACAGGTGGGTAGGCCGACTCTTGGGCGTGGGCACTGGCACAGGGTCCCTCATAGTGCAATCAAGTGTCTCTGACGGTGGTGGTGCACACCCGCCGTCAGACACACCGCTGTACTATGAGGGGCCCAGTGCCAGTACCGACGCCCACGAGTGGGCCCCCCTTGCTTGGGCAGGGCCCCAGCATTTGCAATCTTTACCTCTCCCTGCTCCTCCGCTGTGTAATCTGGGCCGTCAAATCCATACTGTGCCTGACACCGTCTGAGCCTGCCTCCTGAGACATATATTTTGAATGTGTACGCTATC
This sequence comes from Dendrobates tinctorius, assembly GCF_039654945.1. Classification (NCBI taxonomy): domain Eukaryota; kingdom Metazoa; phylum Chordata; class Amphibia; order Anura; family Dendrobatidae; genus Dendrobates; species Dendrobates tinctorius. Next base: position 3,383,662 of record NW_027361800.1, read on the forward strand.
CATAGATGTTATCCAGGGATACGGTACCCTTTCTAACCTTTGTGCAATCACGTGCAATCCATACTGGGCCTAACACCGTCTGAGCCTGCCTCATGCTGTATAGACATATATTTTGAATGTGTACGCTATCCATACATGTTATCCAGGGATACGGTACCCTTTCTAACCTTTGTGCAATCACGTGCAATCCATACTGGCCCTAACACCGTCTGAGCCTGCCTCCTGAGACATATATTTTGAATGTGTATGCTATCCATACATGTTATCTGGGGATACGGTACCCTTTCTCACCTTTGTGCAATCACGTGTAATCCATACTGGGCGTGAGAACGGCTGGCGAGCTGTTAAGCAAGCTACATCACCTGTCCAGACAAGTACAGGGATTCCCTAGCGAGGAGACTTATTTGATTGTTTTCAATGTTGGGACAGCAATTTTTGGGGAGCACTATACTCTGGAGAATGATAGATGGGGGCCAACACCGTCTGAGCCTGCCTCCTGAGACATATATTTTGAATGTGTACGCTATCCATACATGTTATCCAGGGATACGGTACCCTTTCTAACCTTTGTGCAATCACGTGCAATCCATACTGGGCCTAACACCGTCTGAGCCTGCCTCATGCTGTATAGACATATATTTTGAATGTGTACGCTATCCATACATGTTATCCAGGGATACGGTACCCTTTCTAACCTTTGTGCAATCACGTGCAATCCATACTGGGCCTAACACCGTCTGAGCCTGCCTCCTGAGACATATATTTTGAATGTGTATGCTATCCATACATGTTATCCAGGGATACGGTACCCTTTCTAACCTTTGTGCAATCACGTGCAATCCATACTGGGCCTAACACCGTCTGAGCCTGCCTCATGCTGTATAGACATATATTTTGAATGTGTACGCTATCCATACATGTTATCCAGGGATACGGTACCCTTTCTAACTTTTGTGCAATCACGTGCAATCCATACTGGGCCTAACACCGTCTGAGCCTGCCTCCTGAGACATATATTTTGAATGTGTACGCTATCCATACATGTTATCTGGGGATACGGTACCCTTTCTCACCTTTGTGCAATCACGTGTAATCCATACTGGGCGTGAGAACGGCTGGCGAGCTGTTAAGCAAGCTACAGCACCTGTCCAGACAAGTACAGGGATTCCCTAGCGAGGAGACTTATTTGATTGTTTTCAATGTTGGGACAGCAATTTTTGGGGAGCACTATACTCTGGAGAATGATAGATGGGGCCCACCATACACTGGAACATTCCAAAGGTGGACATCAGACACTGGAGCAGCATTTACAGGGCCCATTATACACTAGAGCATTAGAAATGGGGCCCATTATGTTTGGAGCATTATTTGGGCCCATAAGACAGTGGAGCTTCATCCATGGGGACCAACATATACTGTAGCATTATGTGGAGCTCATCATATACTGTTTCAAACATTATATGGGACCAATGATTCTGTATGGAGAAATAGATGGGCCTCGTCATGAGATGTAAAAAGTGAGGTATTTTTCATTGTACTATACCGCTATTTCTCTGCCGTATCGGAGCATGATGAGTTGTGGTATGTGTTAAAGGGGCGCTCTTTCGCCCAGGGCACATGAGAACCTGCAGCCAGCCCTCCCCCCCCACAACTTTAGCCAAATAACCCCCATTTTTCAGTGCGTAACTTGTATTATGAAGTTAATTAAGGTTGACAAGCTTAAGAAAGAAGAATTGATGCTTTTGGTATTCAAATGGGCACTGTAGGTGTGTTTCCTGTCCTCCTCTCACTGCCGACTTTTATTCCCCATTGACTTACATTGGGTTTCGTGTTTCGGGACGACCCCGACTTTTCCCTATAATCGGACGATCTTGCTCGACCCGACTTTTGGAAAAGTCGGGTTTCACGAAACGAGACGCGACCCTAAAAAACCAAAAGTCGCTCAACTCTAGTCATAAGTATTCAGACCCTTTGCTCAATATTGAGTAGAAGCACCCTTTGGAGCTAGTACAGCCATGAGTCTTCTTGGAAATGATGCAACAAGTTTTTCACACCTGGATTTGGGGATCCCCTGCCATTTTACTTGCAGATCCTCTCCAGCTCCATCATGTTGGTTGGTGAACCTTGGTGGACAGCCATTTTCAGGTCTCTCCAGAGATGCACAATTGGATTTAGGTCAGGTCTCTGTCTGGGCCAGTCAAGAATGGTCACAGAGTTGTTCTGAAGCCACTCCTTTGTTATTTTAGCTGTGTGCTTAGGGTCATTGTATTGTTGGAAGTTGAACCTTCGGCCAAGTTTGATGTCCAGAGCACTCTGGAAGAGGTTTTCATCTAGGATATCTCTGTACTTGGCCGCATTCATGTTTCCTTCAATTTCAACCAGTCATCCTGTCCCTGCAGCTGAAAAACATCCCCATAGCATGATGCTGCCACCACCATGTTTCATTGTTGGGATTGTATTGGGCAGGTGATGAGCAGTGCTTGGTTTTCTCCACATATAACGCTTAGAATTATCACCAAAAAGGTCTATTTTCATCTCATCAGACCAGAGAATCTTATTTCTCATATTCTGGGAGTCCTTTATGTGTTTTTTTAGCAAACTCTATGTGGACTCTCATATGTCTCGTACTGAGGAGAGGATTCCATCGGGTCACTCTGCCATAAAAGCCCTACTGGTGGAGGGCTGCAGTGATAGTTGACTTTGTGGAACTTTCTCCCATCTCACTACTTCATCTGTGGAGCTCAACCAGAGTGATCTTGGGGTTCTTCTTTACCTCTCTCACCATGGCTCTTCTCCCATGATTGCTCAGTTTGGCTGGACAGCCAGGTCTAGGAAGACTTCTGGTGGTCCCAAACTTCTTCCATTTAAGGATTATGTAGGCCACTGTGCCCTTAGGAACCTTCAGTACTGCAGAAATTATTTTGTAACCTTGGTCAGATGTGTGCCTTGCCACAATTCTATCTCTGAGCTCCTTGGCCAGTTCCTTTGACCTCATGATTTGGTCTGAAATGCATTGTGAGCTGTGAGGTCTTACATAGACAGGTGTGTGATTTTCCAAATCAAGTCCTATCAGTTTAATTAAACACAGCTGGACTCCAATGAAGGAGTAAAACCATCTCAAGGAGGATCACAAGGAAATGGACAGCGTGTGACTTAAATATGAGTGTGTGAGCAAAGGGTCTGAATACTTATGACCACGTGATATTTCAGTTTTTCGTTTTTAATAAATTTTCAAAAATTTCTACATTTCTGTTTTTTTCAGTCATGATGGTGTGCAGAGTATACATTAATGAGAAAAAAATTGAACGTTTTTAAATTTACCAGATAGTTGCAATGAAACAGAGTGAAAAATTTAAAGGGGTCTGAATACTTTCGGTACCCACTGTAGTTACCTACAGTCCAGCTATTGAAAACTGTGGTTTCTCCATCATACAGATCACATATAAGTTTGCTCCAAATTCTGCCATTTGTAGTGAATGTGGAAAATATTGTCCTCCATTTAAAATGGGCAAAGCGCGTGGCAAGGGACGAGGAACTGGACGTGATGATGGTGCATGCCGAGGCCGTGGGCAAGCTGAAATTGTGCCACAAATAACACCCACATCTTCTCGCCGACCTTCCTGTCCAAATTACTAGGGGACCGCAGCACACCACTATTGAACCCAGAGCAGTGTCAAAAGGTTGTTGGTTCGGTAGCGAATAATGCTTCCAGTCACTTTGCCACCACCACCCTGTCTTCCACACGGTCAAGTCTCAGTAGCCATGAGTCTGGACCAGATCTTCCTCACCCTGATCATCCTTCCTCCCACAATGCCGAATGCCCTGAGACAACTGATCCCACATTTGGACACTCCGAAGAGCTGTTCACTTTTCTATTTATAGATTTGGGCCTCTCGCCCAGTCCATTTGAAGCGGGGCAAGAGGAGATCAGATGTACTGATGCCCAAATATTTGAGCAGCCACGGTCACATGAAGGCGATGGTGGGAAAGTGTCAAGAGGTGGACAATGATGAGACACAATTGCGAGAGAGTCAGGAGGAGGACCAGGGTGTGGAAGTGGAGGACGAGGTGGTGGATGATTTAGTAACTGACCCAAGCCGGCAGGAGGACATGAAGCGCGAGGATAGCAGCACATAGGGGGAGGGAGGCTTAGCATCCCAACAGGCAGGAAGAAGCAGTGTGGTGGCCACAAACAGAAGACGGGCAACCCTTCCCCGTAACACCAACACAACAAAAGTTGGCAGTTCAACTGTTAGGTCTTCCCGAGTCTGGTTGTTTTTTTAAAGACTCTGCCGATAACTCCAAAAAGGCCATTTGCACCACCTGTCAGGCCAGCATCAGCAGGGGTAGCAAAATTACCAGCCTGCCCACCAACCGCATGATCAGGCACATGGCAGCAAAGCACCCGACTATGTGAGCTAAACCCAAGGGTCCAGGAACAGTGTCTGCGGGTGACACCACTGCTTCTTCCACTGTTATGCATGCAAGCCAGTCCCCTGTCCATGTTGCATGCGAAGATGCCTCCTGCCCTGCACCTGTCATTGCACACACTCAACTAACACCATCAGCAAGCGTGTCCACATCCTTGTCCCAACGCAGCTTTCAGTTGTCCATACCCGTCCTTGGAACGAAAGCGCAAATATGCAGCCAACGCCCCACAGGCCACACTACAAAGCTCACACATTTTTTGACTCTTTGTGCTCATAGTATTGACTTTTAGGCTTGTGGAGATAGATGGAAGCTTTCCACAACCTGATGGCGGTGGCCATCCCTCGATATTTGGTCCCCAGCCGCCACTATTTCTCCCGGTTTCTCGTACCCGCATTACACAATCACGTGTCCCACAACATTAGCTTTGCCCTCAACAATGGAGTTACTGTGTAAGTCCACCTAACCATGGACACGTGGACAAGTGCTTGTGGGCAGGGACAGTACATCTCACTTACGGCACACTGTTTTAACATAGTGGAAGCCGGAACCCAATCGGACCTTGGGATGGAACTTGTCCTTCCGACGCTGATGATTGCGGGCCCTACATCAATCAGGGTTGCCCCCACAGTCTACATGTCCTGCACCTCTTCCTCTTCAGCCTCCACCTCCGAAATGACCACATCAGTCACAAGCTGGAAGCACTGCAGCACTGCCTCAGCGAAGCGACAACAGGCTGTGCTGAAGCTAATATGCTTAGATGACAAACCGCACAATGCTGAAGAGTTGTGGACAGCTCTGAAAGAGCAGGCAGATCTGTGGCTGACACCGCTGAACCTACAGCCGGGATGGTCGTTTGTGACAATGGCTGGAACCTGGTGATGGCTCTGAGGCGAGGCGAGCTCTCACATGTACCATGCCTGGCCCATGTGCTTAACCTCGTGGTTCAAAAGTTTCTAAGAGCCTACCTGGAGGTGCCAGATCTGCTTGTCAAAGTATGCCGTCTGTGTGCCCATTTTAGAAAGTCAGCTACAGCTTCCGCCACTCTTGCTGAGCTTCAGCAGTGTTTGCAGCTTTCAGATCACCGGCTGGTGTGTGATGCCCCCACGCGTTGGAACTCTACACTACAGGGGGCAGTTGCTGACTTTCAGCATCAAGCAAGACCATCGATATTCAGTTCTGACTCCACACAAAAGACTGCAGGAGTGGACATGAATGTCAGACATATGTACCATCCTCCAAAACTTTGAGGACTCCACCGAGATGGTGAGTGGCGATGACGCGATAATTAGCATCACCAACCCGCTTCTCTGTGTTCTGAAACGCTCTTTGCTCACAATCAAAGAGGATGCATTACATGCTGAGCATGATGAGATGGAGCAAGGAACCATACTGGGTGATTGCATACAGCCCAGCCTCATCTCATCCCAACTTGGATTGGGTGACAATGAGGAAGAGGAGGAGGAGGAAGAAGAACAGGAGCTAGTTTCATGTGCTATAGATGGTACTACCTGCACAACTGTCATACCGTCTGTTCAGCGTGGATGGCCTCAGGACAGGGAAGAGGAGAAGAAGGCGGAGGAGAGCATGGTCAGTCATCCTCTTGGTGAGGACATGGAAGTCTTGCTTGTTAGCAGTCTAGCATGCATGGCTGAGTTTATGTTATGCTGCCTTTCCCGGTACCCTCGCATTCTTCAAATTTTGGGTGACAGTCATTACTGGTTGGTGACACTTCTAGACCCACACTACAAGGAGAACTTTCTATCTCTTATTCCCAAGGCGGACAGGTCTACTATAATGGGGCAGTATCAGAGGGCCCTTGTTGCGGAATTATTAAAAAAATTCCCATCTGAAAACGCTGGCTGCAGAAGTCACAGTTTATTGTAAAACCAAGGAGTATAGGTGAGAGAGACACAGCTCCAATCCAGCAGAGACAGGGGAACACTGGCAAAGTTCTGGGAGATTGTTCTCAGACCCTCCCATCGCACAGGCCTTGAGGCACAGGGTACTCTCATAGCATCTTCGCAAAGTTTTGGAAGATGCTGAGAGAGTACCTTGCTGATCGTACTAATGTCCTCCATGATTCCTCTGGGCCTTTGGGTGTCCAAGCTGGACATGTGGCATGAACTAGATCTCTACGCCTTGGAGCTCCTGCCCTGTCCTGCCGATAGCACTTTGTCAGAGCAGGTTTTTAGTGCCGCTGGTAGAATTATAACCGCTAAGAGCATCTGCCTGTCAACTGAAAATGCTGACAGGCGGACTCTTATAAAAATAAACAAGGACTGGATTGGGCCAGACTTCTCAACACCACCGAATGATAGCAGCGCAACATAAACACAAATCCAGTGTCTTTTTTTGGGATGTCTATTCCCATGCACCTCTTCATACCCACACATGGGTATATGCTTCCTGATTTTGGCTATTTGCTGTTGTCTTCCTTCTTCTCCTCATCCTCATCCTTCACCACCATATCACCAGGGTGACTGTGGTCCATGATGCAACACCCACATAATTTTTTTAACGGGTGTTCATGATGCCCGTAAAAACAATTTCTTTAGACAGGGCATTACAAGTATAGGAGACCTTTTTAATAGCAACATTTTTTATGAGTTCCTCCTCCACGTCTCTTCCAAGAGGCATTGGAGTGCCTCCAAATTTTGGGCAGCCCTTGCATTCACTACATAGGCAAACACTATGGGAGACTCACTTCCTAACAATGGGAACATTTTTTCATGAGGCCCTCGTGCACGTCATGTCAAAGAGGTATTGGGGTGCGTTCAAATTTTGGGAAGCCCTTGCGTTCACTGCATAGGCAAAAACTATGGAAGACCCATTTCTTAATAATGGGAACATTTTTTCATGAGGCTTCCTGTACATCTTGTAAAAGGGGTATTGAAGGGGCGTGCAAATTTTTGGCAGCCCTTGCATTCACTGCATAGGCAAATACTATGTGAGACCCACTTCCTAATAATGGCAACATTTTTTATGAGGCCCTCCTGTACGTCTCGTCAAATGGGTATTGGGGTGCGTCCAAATTTTTAGCTGCTCTTACTTTCACTGCATAGGCAATCACTATGGGAGACCCACTTCCTAATAATGGGAACATTTTTTCATGAGGCCCTTTTGTACTTCTCGTCAAAGGGGTATTGAGGTGTGTCCAAATTTTTGGCAGCCCTCACATTCACTGTATAAGCAAACACTATGGGAGACACACTTCCTAATAATGGGAACATTTTTTTCATAGGCCCTCCTCTACGTCTCGTCAAATGGGTATTGGGGTGTGTCAACATTTTTGTGCAGCGCTGACACTCACTGCATAGGCAAACACTATGGGAGACCCACTTCCTAATAATGGGAATATTTTTTTCATGAGCCTCTTCTGTACATCACATCAAAGGGTTATTGTTGTGTGCCCAAATTTTTGGCAGCCCTTACATTCACTGCATAAGCAAACACTATGGGAGAACCACTTTCTTATATTGGGAACATTTTTTCATGAGGCCCTCCTGTACGTCTCATCAAAGGGGTATTGGGGTGCATTCAAATTTTGGGCAGCCTTGACACTTCCTGTATAGGCAAACAGTATGCAAGACCCACTTCCTAATAATGGAAACATTTTTTCATGAGGTTCTCCGGTACATCTCGTCAAAGGGTATTGGGGTGCGTCCAAATTTTTGGCAGTCCTTATATTCACTGCATAAGCAAATACAATGAGAGACCCACTTCCTAATAATCAGAATGTTTTTTCATAGGCCCTCCTTTATGTCTCCTCAAAGGGGAATTGGGGTGCGCCCAAATTTTGTGCAGCGCTGACACTCACTGCATAGGCAAACACTAAGGGAGACCCACTTCCTAATAATGGGAACATTTTTTCATGAAGCACTCCTGTACGTCTCTCAAAGGGGTATTGGAGTGCTTCCAAATATTTGGCAGCACTGCCACTCACTACATACGCAATAATAGTATAGGAGACCCACTGGTTAATAATGGGAACAATAAAGAATAGTGAGGGCCGACTGCTGGCTCTTTAAGAATAGTAAAGGCTGCCTGATGACCCAATAAAAATAGTCTTTGTGACTTTCAGACTCCCTCCTTCATAAATGAAACAGGATGTGTCTAATGATGTGTCACACATCACATGGCCAGATAAGATTGTAAAATGTTAAAATGATATTTCCCAGTGAATTCATTTTTCTTGCTTGACAGCTATGCTAAAGTTCAAAAACGCATCAAAAATGCTACATGTGAATAAAGCCCAAGGTGTGGAGGAGCATTTTTTGGTGGGTTATTTGTTTTGCCTTATAAGCAAGTCATTACCCTGGAAAGGATGTTCCTTAACATATTTTCCAGGAAAATCCATTTTGGTTCCATTTTTGTATATTTTATTGTGAGTCTGTAAAAGTGGCATAAGACCCTGACAACATTGTTCACAGCACTGTCCTGAGAGTCAGAAATGCTTCCCAAGGTTTTCCCCATGCTGTTCCCATGTCATTTGAGCACTGTTCTCATCGATTTCCGCAATTTCTAGTCCCTCTGCAAACCGGCGGGGGGAGGGCCGCTGGAAAAATGTTCGAGCTTCCCATAGACTTACATTGAGCTTGCTGCTCTGGTCGAGTACCCAGCATTCCAATTGGCTCGACCCAAGCAACGAGCAACTGAGCATTGTAGTGCTCACCCATCACTAGTAAATATATGTGCTCACAAAAATTACTTAGCGGAGTTAGGAAAAATAGTTCTAATGCAAAACCATCAAATATTTCAAATAAACAAAATACTCAGGACAAAGCAGCTGTAACGTTGTAGTCACAATATGATAGTATGACTACAACTACTGTAAGGCTTCTTGGCTGTCTGTGTAGTCCCGCTTAATTTTCCCACAGAAAAGCAGGCAGAAGGAGGCCCAACACCCAATACACAACTCTATGGCACTCTGAAGTCATATGGCAATGCTCGTTAAAGGGTCGATATTGACTTCTAGGATCGCTACTTCCAATAGGTGGCACCAGAGCTCAAGTCTTCTTCCTCTCTGAAGAGGCAATTTAATTTCCCAGAGGAGCATGCATGGGATATAAGTCTCCTCACTCTGACCTGCCAGACCAGGCTTGTCACTCTCCACAAGGAGAAACCTTACCACTTAAAACAAAGTTTGTTAAACAGATAAATCACTTCACCTATCTACCTGCTCGTCACATGACCACGTTAAAAAGGAGTCCTATGATCTTATACTATACAGTTAGGGCAGTTTTACGACTGTAAAAATCGGACAAGTGCTGTCATTTTGACAATTAGCTCTCGACCCCTTGTTATTCAACAGGACTGTGCATATTTCCAAGGAAAAAAATCACAGCATGCATGAACTGCATCTGATTATCGGTTTTCACTCGACCATTCATGTGTAAGGGTCCATGGAAAAAATCAGGCAAGAATTATGATTTTCGATTTTCATGGGCTGAAAGACTGGAGAATTTTTTTTGTTCTCCACATCTGAGAAAATCGGATCACACTAATCAAACTGTGATCACATTCTGATCAGAGTGTGATGAGCATACTGTAATAGGGCCGATTCGCTCGGATGCAAGAAAAACGGTCATGTGACCCTATCCTAATAGTGCTGATCTGTTGTGTGCAAACAACAGTTGCCAGACCTGCCTCTTATTGACACCTCTCCATTACTAAGGCTGGTTTCACATTAGCGCTTTTTAAGCGCACGCACGGCCGGGGGTAGCTCCGCCCCCGAGCCGGCTCTCTGCCCGGCGTGCCCGCCCCTTGCTTGTAGCGCCGCCTCCTAGCGCACAGCGGCGCCTGCGATCGGCGCACCCTATCTTTAGCATAGGGTGCGCAGATCGTGCGCTAGTTGCGCTTTGACCTGCGCTGCGCACTTTTGACGGTGCGCCGTGCGCGCCAAAATCCGAAAAGTTTGATTTTGGCACGCACGGCGCACCGTCAAAAGTGCGCAGCGCAGGTCAAAGCGCAACTAGCGCACGGCCTGCACACGATCTGCGCACCCTATGCTAAAGATAGGGTGCGCCGATCGCAGGCGCCGCTGTGCGCTAGGAGGCGGTGCTACAAGCAAGGGGCGGGCACGCCGGGCAGAGAGCCGGCTCGGGGGCGGAGCTACCCCCGGCCGTGCGTGCGCTTAAAAAGCGCTAATGTGAAACCACCCTGAGCCAGGCTTAATGTCACCTTACAATGCAAAGGTGACATTAACCCCCTATTATCCCATATGACACCCACTACAGGGCAGTAGGAAGAGATAGGCTAAGTGCCGGAATCAGCACATCTTACAAATGTGCCTTTTCTGGGGTGGCTGGGGGCAGATGTTTTTAGCCGGGGGGGTCAATAACCATGGTCCCTTTCTAGGCTATTTATATCTGCCCTCAGTCACTGGCTGAACTCTGTGCGGGAGCCCAAGCCTTTTTTTTCCGTGAAAACATTCTTTTATTAAATACATACAGGTCCCAAATTTTACACTCACATACTACTAACAGTATTAGTCACTGACATCTATAAATCTAACTGTTCTGCATGGGTTTACTGTATGTAAACAATGACTCCTATCCTGTCAGCTTCTGCAATGATTTAACAGAAGCCAACAAATGAATTAACGGCTTTTCTGTTATCTATCTCTCTATGAAATGTATGTGTATATATACACTCACTGGCCACTTTATTAGGTACACCTGTCCAACTGTGTGTTAAGACTTAATTTCTAATCAGCCAATCACATGGCGGCAACTCAGTGCATTTAGGCATGTAGACATGGTCAAGACAATCTCCTGCAGTTCAAACCGAGCATCAGTATGGGGAAGAAAGGTGATTTGAGTGCCTTTGAACGTGGCATGATTGTTGGTGCCAGAAGGGCTGGTCTGAGTATTTCAGAAACTGCTGATCTACTGGGATTTTCACGCACAACCATCTCTAGGGTTTACAGAGAATGGTCCGAAAAAGAAAAAAAATCCAGTGAGCGGCAGTTCTGTGGCCGGAAATGCCTTGTTGATGCCAGAGGTCAGAGGAGAATGGGCAGACTGGTTCGAGCTGATAGAAAGGCAACAGTGACTCAAATTGCCACCCGTTACAACCAAGGTAGGCAGAAGAGCATCTCTGAACGCACAGTGCGTCGAACTTTGAGGCAGATGGGCTACAGCAGCAGAAGACCACACCGGGTACCACTCCTCTCAGCTAAGAACAGGAAACTGAGGCTACAATTTGCACAAGCTCATCGAAATTGGACAGTAGAAGATTGGAAAAACGTTGCCTGGTCTGATGAGTCTCGATTTCTGCTGCGACATTCGGATGGTAGGGTCAGAATTTGGCGTAAACAACATGAAAGCATGGATCCATCCTGCCTTGTATCAACGGTTCAGGCTGGTGGTGGTGGTGTCATGGTGTGGGGAATTTTTTCTTGGCACTCTTTGGGCCCCTTGGTACCAATTGAGCATCGTTGCAACGCCACAGCCTACCTGAGTATTGTTGCTGACCATGTCCATCCCTTTATGACCACAATGTACCCAACATCTGATGGCTACTTTCAGCAGGATAATGCGCCATGTCATAAAGCTCGAATCATCTCAGATTGGTTTCTTGAACATGACAATGAGTTCACTGTACTCAAATGGCCTCCTCAGTCACCAGATCTCAATCCAATAGAGCATCTTTGGGATGTGGTGGAACGGGAGATTCGCATCAGGGATGTGCAGCCGACAAATCTGCGCCAACTGTGTGATGCCATCATGTCAATATGGTCCAAAATCTCTGAGGAATGCTTCCAGCACCTTGTTGAATCTCTGCCACGAAGAATTGAGGCAGTTCTGAAGGCAAAAGGGGGTCCAACCCCTTACTAGCATGGTGTACCTAATAAAGTGGCCAGTGAGTGTATATATATATATATTGTAGGGATGTGACTCGCTCAGGTGCAGCGGGAGACAATCATGAGGCAGGTTCTTCCCAAAGTTCATAAGGTTTATTTGCTCCATAAACCATAGACAGCATAACACTGAAATGTAACCTTCACTTAAGGCAAAGGAACAGAAATGTCCGTGGCTTCAGACTCGGACTGAGAGTCTCAGCACATGCTGGGAGCTGTAGTCCTCCCCATATACACTCTCTGTAGTGTCCCACCTGGACACATGGAAGTCTGTCCACACTCAGACAGACTCACTCCACTCTCTCACATGTGCCAAACACCTCAATTACATAGCCCTGTAACCACACCCAAAGGGGATCACATGGCTATGACATCACCAAAGGTTGTATAGACACACAGGCTTCCCTGATACAGTGTAACAGAAAGATCAGCAGTACCTCTGCTGATCAATACACCCTGGAGCCTGCATCCCAAGGCCACCCACCTTGAGACCCACAATGGTCATTTAGGACCCTGCTCCTGTTACCACACTGAATGTGCCTGTACACCCGTCCTGGGACACCCACACAGCGCCCCCTAGCCGACACAGTGGTAACTACACCACATACCTCAGCCCTCTGTTCAAACTTGTGGGGTTGAACACATGACATCACCCAGGTATCTTGAGACCTGGCACCCATGTCACCTTGCCCTACAAGTCGAGAGGACCATCTCCGTCTGTTTCGGTAGTCAAACTGCCTCATATTCACGTTAGGCCTCCCCCGCCCCCAGCGGTCAGTATCTCGGCCTTGGGCTTTGGCCTTCCCGTCAACGTCCGTCAGTGTGATCAGACACTCTTTAGTCTCCACCTGTTTGCAGTGCGCTCCGTCACCCGACCTTTCTCTCACCGGCCGGCTCTCCCAGTTCACACTGTCATGAGTCCCACGTCCAGCTGGGCCAACTGGCTGGTCTGAGTCTGACCCTCTGTCACTATGTCCACCACCGGGTCTCGTGCCTATGTTACTACGATTAGAACGGCCACTTGCGGACTCTCGACGTTCTTGCCTTCAACTACCTGTCCTTTCATTCCTTGGAGGATCCCTTCGGGTCCTTACACCTTGGGTTGGAGGTGGACGCCACCTGACGTTCTCTATCTGCTCATTCATCTGCAGTCGATCCTGTCTTAGCTGCTCAACCTCCTTCAGGTACGCTACCCGATATTCCAGGAGCATGCGAAGCTTCCCAATGCTTTCCACCGAACCAACCACAATGACAGGAACCATGTCATCTTCAATAACGACTTGGATTTCACCAGCAGGTGGGATCCTCACTCTCTTCACACAGGATCGATTCACCATCTCCTGCATCACCTTTCCAAGTCTGCCAACGACTTTCCCCACCAGATTTCTGGGTACCGGAATTATGTCTTCCACAAAGCCCAGCCGACTTTGTGCTTCCCTTGCAAGCTCCAGACGTCGAGCGGCTTTCCTATTACGCTCCACGAGCATCTGTTTCGTGCGGAGACATTGTAGGTGCATCTCCTTCAGGACAGCCACCCTTCTCTCTGTGTCTTCCGTTTCTGCCAGTATCACCAACTGGTCTGTTTCTGGTGCCCAGCTCACACTATAGGCCTTTACTGCCTTTTTAAAAGTCTCATGCACACCTTCGCTGGCACACGCTTCTCGCACGTCTTCGGGTACCTCCATCACGCACTTGAAGGTCATGGACTTGCTCTCATCCTGGACAGATGGCTCTGGGTTCCCCACGGACACTTCCCTCAAGGTATCTGCCAAGACCGGGTGACTGTCTTGTGCAGCTCTTGGCTCACCATCTTCCTGAGATTTACAGTCTTCAGGACCCTTCTCCAAGATGGGCTTTGGCAGTTCTGCCTTGCTATCAGTCGGGCAAGGCCGCTGTACGTCTTCGCCCATCCACTTCTTCTGCAGAAGACCTTTTACTACTCCACTGAGTTCTTGCAGAACTTTATCTCGCTCCTCTGCCAGGTAGCGATGCTGATCCTCTCTCCTGAGAATCTCCTGTTGATGCTTCTCTTGGGCCTCTCTGAGCACCTCCATATCTTCCAACAGGGTCTTGTTCATGGTTTTACATGCTGACAGGTGACCTCTGAGCTCAGAGACTTCCTTCTCCAGCTCATCCACTCTGTGCTCAGCTGCTTGCCTTAGGACTCTTTCCCGTTCGACATGTTCTGTTACAGTCTCCTTTATCAGCTGTATCTCATGATCTTGTTCTCTTTTGGCCAGCACGTGTCTCACCACTACCTCTTTAATTATATCGTTAAAGGGTACCACTGGGTCAGTCACCCCAGTCGAGTGAACCCTCCAGTTACCGTCCAGCACCAATGTGTCTAGTCCAGTAGTCTCATCTCCCAGCCCACCATCTGTCTTATCACGAGACGTCAGGTCCGTCAGTTGGGCAGATGTACTTCTTCCTCTGGTCAGTTCTACCTCTGACCTGTCCATGTCAGGAGCCGTCACTGTCTCAGTGTCCGCTGGCCCCATAGTCGAAGCATCTCCATCATCCGACCAAATGTCATCAAACAAAAGAAAGTCCCGGCCCCTCTCCCAGGCATAGACTAAGTCCCGTGGTATCCCTCTACCTTGGCACTCACCACCTTTGGTCCCCTCAAACACTACTGTGTCTACTGCGTAGTTCACCGTGACCCCGTGTTTACAGTGAACCCTGACGTTTTTCTCGGTCAGAGAGAAAACGAGAGGAGTTCCTGTCAGAGTCACCTGACTCTCTGAGTCCAGCCGACCAAAGGCTCCTTCCCGGTGCAGCATCACTGTACACATCTGTGGCCCGTCATTACTACCTGGAAAGGATATTCCACATTCTGAAAAAGACCTGCACATACACTGCGGTACTCCAGACGTACCTACTGAGTCACCTAGTGCTGTCACTTCTTCAAACTTGGCCCCTTTCTGGACCACCACCCCGCTTTGGGTTGCCACTCCAATTTGGGTCACCGCCCCCTTTCGGGACTCCACCCCCTTTTGGGTTACCACTCCAATTTGGGTCACCTCCCCCTTTTGTGACTCCACCCCTTTTTGGGTTACCACTCTAATTTGGGTCACCGCCCCCTTTTGGGACTCCACCCCTTTTTTGGTTACCACTCCCTTTTGGGTCACCGCCCCCTTTTGTGACTCCACCCCTTTTTGGGTTACCACTCTAATTTGGGTCACCGCCCCCTTTTGGGACTCCACCCCTTTTTTGGTTACCACTCCCTTTTGGGTCACCGCCCCCTTTTGGGATTTCCCCATGTCCGTTCTGCAGAACTTCTTATGCCACAGTTCACACAGTACAGTTTGTCTCTCACGATACCACACAAGTCTTTGCTGGCACCACCACAGCTCCTGCTGTCACTGATCACCGGCACCTCCGGCTGCTGTTCACACACATACACAGCGGCTGGTGTCACTGCAGCTCCTGCTGCACCATCTTCGTGGACCCGCCGATCCACCGGAAGCCGCTTGTCACCTTCGTAACCCCGCCGGGTTACTGGAAGCCGCTTGTCACCCTCAAAGATAAAAAAGCCACAAAAGTGCGCCCATAGGGCCTTACCAGTGCAGGTATAATGGGTTATGCAGCAATAATACAGGGTACTCACCCTTAATAGTTGTGTAAAGCCACAACTGCTGTATCCGCTTAGTCACATGCAATAAAGCTGCAGCAGGATGGTGTAGACAGACAGCGTCTGCTACCAATGCTCCCAGGGCAGATCCCTTAAAGAAAACACCAGGTCCCTGTGCTGCGAGACCTTCGTGACCCCACTGAGCCACAGCAAGCACCTTCAGGTTTTGCAGAGGAAAAGAAAAAAAAAAAAGAAAAAAAAAAAATACATGCACAGTCTCTCACATGTCCTGTTCGTGTGCCACTCAGGACGTACCGTCTCCACCTGAGACCGTCCAACACACAGGGCACACCGGGTGCTATTCAGGGAGCCGACCCTCCTCCCAGGGTCTCCCAACACACCAGCCTCACCAGGTCCAGGGGCTCAGCGGGTGCTCTTCAGGACATCCGTCTCCGCCTGAGACTGCCCAACACACGCCTCACCAGGTCCAAGGTCATAGCACGTGTTCCAGGGATCCGATTCCTCTCCCAGAACCTCCCAACACTGACCCTCCAGGACCTTGCTCACTGACCCCTCCAGGAACACAGTCTCTCACTGACCCCAGTGCAACACAGACTCCTGTCTGTTACCTGTGTCGGCCACACAGGTTCTCGGATGCCTCTTCTCCTCAGAGGTATCCCACAAATTTTAATACAGTCACTTTCTCTGACCTCGGTCAGTATTACTCACGGTTGTCAGACCGTCTGCTCTCCTGGCTCAGAATCGCCAGCACTGCCACACGTGCTTCTGGGAGTCGCTGCCCGCATTCTCCACCAATTGTAGGGATGTGACTCGCTCAGGTGCAGCGGGAGACAATCATGAGGCAGGTTCTTCCCAAAGTTCATAAGGTTTATTTGCTCCATAAACCATAGACAGCATAACACTGAAATGTAACCTTCACTTCAGGCAAAGGAACAGAAATGTCCGTGGCTTCAGACTCGGACTGAGAGTCTCAGCACATGCTGGGAGCTGTAGTCCTCCCCATATACACTCTCTGTAGTGTCCCACATGGACACATGGAAGTCTGTCCACACTCAGACAGACTCACTCCACTCTCTCACATGTGCCAAACACCTCAATTACATAGCCCTGTAACCACACCCAAAGGGGATCACATGGCTATGACATCACCAAAGGTTGTATAGACACACAGGCTTCCCTGATACAGTGTAACAGAAAGATCAGCAGTACCTCTGCTGATCAATACACCCTGGAGCCTGCATCCCAAGGCCACCCACCTTGAGACCCACAATGGTCATTTAGGACCCTGCTCCTGTTACCACACTGAATGTGCCTGTACACCCGTCCTGGGACACCCACACAGCGCCCCCTAGCCGACACAGTGGTAACTACACCACAATATATATATATATATGCGTGTGTGTGTGTCATTGACATACATATATATATATATACACACCTATTCTATGTGTATACATCTATTCTATTCTATTCTATTCTAACCTATTCTATACTGTACGCGGCATCTGCCAGCTTTTAATCTATCTACCTACCTATCTATCTACCTATATCTATGTATAAGATATATATATATATATATATATATATATATAGAGAGAGAGAGAGAGAGAGACAGAATACAGCAGCACATGGACATGAATCTAGGCCATGTCATAAAGCTCGAATCATCTCAGATTGGTTTCTTGAACATGACAATGAGTTCACTGTACTCAAATGGCCTCCTCAGTCACCAGATCTCAATCCAATAGAGCATCTTTGGGATGTGGTGGAACGGGAGATTCGCATCAGGGATGTGCAGCCGACAAATCTGCAAACATTAAAACCATTCAATTTAGATAATAATCCTCAAAAATATTTATTTAAAAAAAAAAAATTATTTTTACTTACAGTAAGATGAAAATGAAGGTTGTTAGTGCACAAATTGTCCAATTCATCTAAGCCCATCAACCACGGCAAGGTGACCTCCCCGATGGGTCCCTGCTCAACCGTACATAAGCCACTTCTGGGCCACCGGCCTACAATTTTCGACAATTTTTCTCGCTCTCTATTTATATATATATATATATATATATATATATATATATATACACATATATATGACCAGGCCCAATCCCACAAAGAACAACAAACCCCAGCCACCTCTAATGTCCACACGCCTACAGAGACCTCCAGAGACACCACTGCCCCCAATGCTTCACACCCCTCACCCCAGACCCTCAGAGACTGTTTATCTCAATTAGAAAGAGAATTTGTACAATTTAAGGAGGAACATCTGAGAAACACTGGTGACAGAAATGCTAATGACCACATAGGTACTGAGATAAACAAACTGAAATGTGAATACAGGTCATCCCTGCAGCAAATACGAGCCGCAATGTGTAAACTGCAGGAAGAAAATGCCAGGCTGAGACAGGAGATAGAAAAGCTGAAAACACCAACACCTGGACATCTGAGCCAGGAGGGGGCCATGGAAACGAGGAGTGGAGAGGACATGACCTCCACTGGCCAGGAGGCTGAGAGGCCAAACAACCCCAATATGGAGGAACCGGAGTCTAATCAAAGTGAGCCAGAAATAAGACCCATAGAAGAGAGAAGAGAACCTGCTACCAGCATAATCTCCAGCACAGACCCCCATCAGCAGCCACATCCCCCACCAACATCACAAAGTCCTGACACCGTCCTCATAATGGACTCAAATGGGAAATACCTGAATACAAGGCGGCTATTCCCAGGAAAAAGGGTCAAAAAAATCCGCTGTGCAACTATTGAGCAGGTGACAGCGGTCATCAATAATCCACGGTTTTCCAACCCAAACCATATCATTATACACACCGGCACAAACAATCTGCCAGACCAGCACCAGCAGATCTCAGGACAACTGGCCCAACTAGCAAAGACGGCACAACTAAGATTCCCAGACAGCAAAATCATTCTGTCATCTCTGCTCCCAAGAAAGGACATATCCAACCACACCATCCAGAACATCAATATGGACCTAACAGCAAGAATGAAATCTGTGCCAGGAGTGAATCTGGTCCAACACCCCTCCATAAATCACCATCACCTCTATGACAGTAAGCACCTGAACAAATCAGGGGTCAGCCTTCTGGCCAAAGAGCTGAAGGACATTGTACTAAACAGAGACCACCCTAGGCCTGGAGCCAACACCAACCAGAATCCCATGAAAAGACCCCCGACAATAAGAAGGAAAGAAACAACAATTATATCAAAGGAAGCTGAAAACATTCACCCTCACCCAAAATTGGACCATCAGAGGAGGAGACCACCATGGAGGAGTTCATCGACCTCACACAGAGACATGCGAAACAGAGGCATACAGAGCAGAGACATACAGAGCAGAGATATGGAGGAGATAAAGACTCTACTCAACACAGTGTGCAGGAAACTAATGTGACTGGACGGAAACAACACCATTAATAAACCAGTCAGAGATCCGGTGTGTCCTACACAGCCATACTCATTACAAGGTATATACACCCAAGAAATATAGAAAAAAAAATGACCTCACTTACAATCAGCAGCTGGAATATTCAGGGTCTCAACACCTCGGCCTTTGAATGTAAAACAAATGACCCTGACTTTATACAAAGACTGAGAAATATAGACATTCAGATCCTCCTGGAAACATGGACCAGAGCCGAAGACGAATCTCTGGTGCCCATCGGATACAGGGAAATCTCTGTCCCTGCCCTGAAAAATAAAAACATCAAACAGGGCTGGAGCTCAGGAGGAATACTGATCTGGCATAAAGAGGAGCTCCACCAGTACATCAAACCGGTGAAGAGAGGAGGCAGCCACATATGGATCAGGATCAGCAGCTCCATCCTCACCTCTCAGTCTGATGTCTATCTCTGCGCCACCTATATACCACCGCCAGAGTCACCCTACTTCAATCCAGACTGCTTCGAGATCTTACAAAGAGAAGCCGCCCACTATCAGGGCCTGGGCAAAGTTCTCATCTTTGGAGACCTCAATGCAAGAACAGGGAGAGAAAACGACTTCCTGACCACGGATGGGAACATCTACATATTTGGAGCAGAGAATAACGGCCAAGACTCATTAGTCACAGAGAGAAACAGCTATGACAGTACAGTCAACAAAAGTGGTAAAAAGCTCCTGAATGTATGCAGAAGTTTAGGACTTCATATTCTTAACGGACGAACCAAAGGAGACTCCTTAGGGGGGTGCACACTAAACTCCCATGTAGGGAGGAGTGTAGTAGATTATGCCATTACAGATATGAACCTGGCAAATATCAGCGCCTTCATAGTCTCCCCACAAACGCACCTGTCAGACCACAACCAACTTCTTCTGTACCTGAAATCTACAGAGAAACCATCCACTCAAAAGCCACAGCAGAGCGGGCTCTTCACCCGGCCTCCATCCTATAAATGGCACAAAATGTCGGCATTAAAGTATAAAGAGGTTCCCAGCAGACCTGAAATACAGCGGATGCTCCACCACTTCTACAACTACTAGTACCAGCCTAACCCAAAGGGAGTGAGTCAAGCTGCAAAAGACCTCAACAATATATTCTATGCAATGGCCAGACTGTCCGACCTTAAAAAAGTCAACTACAAGAGACCAAAAGAAAAACAGATCAATGGATGGTTTGACAGAGAATGTAAAGCCGTACGGAAGACCCTGAGAACAGCCTCAAACAAGAAACACAGAGACCCCAACCACCCGGGTCTGATGGAAGCCTATGAAACCATACAAAGGCCAGTACAAAACCATCCTCAGGAGGAAGAAGCAGAGTTATATCTCCACCAAACTTAACCAAGACGCCCTCCAAGACAACTCCTTCTGGGAACTAAGGAACCACATGGGCACAAAAGACAAGAAAAACAACATCCATATCCAAAATGGCAACATCTGGCTCCAGTACTTCAGAGACCTCTATGAAGACATTCCAAAGGAAGAACTAAGCCAAGAACAGGAAAACATAATGGCAAAACTAAAAGCAATGGAGCAAAAAGTAAAAAATTTCCAAAACCCCGTGGATGCACCTATTACATTACAGGAAGTAGCAGAGAGAATCTCTTCCATAAGATGTAGAAAAGCCGGTGGCCTGGATGGAATCCTACCAGAAATGCTGAAGTACAGCCCACCAGAAATACAGGCCGCAATGGTTAAACTCTTCAATATTGTGCTAAGTGCCGGCTAGAATCATAGAATCATAGAATCGTAGAGTTGGAAGGGACCTCCTGGGCCATCTGGTCCAACCCCCTGCTCAAAGCAGGATTCGCTAAATCATCCCAGTCAGATGTCTGTCCAGCCTCTGTTTGAAGACTTCCATTGAAGGAGAACTCACCACTTCTCGTGGCAGCCTGTTCCACTCATTGATCACTCTAACTGTCAAATAGTTTTTTCTAATATCTAATCTGTGTCTCCTCCCATTCAGTTTCATCCCATTGCTTCTAGTCTTTCCTTGTGCAAATGAGAATAAAGTTGATCCTTCTACAATGTGACAGCCCTTTAGATATTTGTAGACAGCTATTAAGTCTCCTCTCAGTCTTCTCTTTTGCAAACTAAACATTCCCAAATCATGCAACCTTTCCTCATAAGACAGGGTTTGCAGACCGGTCACCATTCTGGTTGCTCTTTTCTGAACTTGCTCCAGTTTGTTGATGTCTTTTTTAAAATGT
The DNA here is from genome assembly GCF_039654945.1 of Dendrobates tinctorius. Taxonomy (NCBI): domain Eukaryota; kingdom Metazoa; phylum Chordata; class Amphibia; order Anura; family Dendrobatidae; genus Dendrobates; species Dendrobates tinctorius. Next base: position 3,405,215 of record NW_027361800.1, read on the forward strand.
GGTGCCCAAAACTGGACACAATATTCCAGATGAGGTCTGACCAAAGAGGAGTAGAGGGAAATAATGACTTCACGTGATCTAGACTGTATGCTTCTGTTAATACATCCTAGAATTGCATTTGCCTTTTTTGCTGCTGCATCACACTGTTGACTCATATTCAGTCTGTGATCAGCTACTTCCCTCCTACCTGGAATCAAGGCCTCATCACACCCATCCACAAGAATGGGGACAGGTATGACCCAGCCAACTACAGAGGAATATTTGTCAGCAGCAACCAGGGAAAACTGTTCAACAGCATCCTGAACAAGAGGATCTTCAGTTTCCTCACCGAGCACAATGTCCTCAGCAAGAGCCAAGCAGGCTTCATGCCAAACCACCGCACTACTGACCACATCTACACCCTGCACAGCCTCATTCAGAGCCACGTCCACAATACAAAGAATGGGAAGATATACGCCTGTTTCGTGGACTTTAAAAAGGCCTTTGATTCGGTGTGGCACCCAGGCTTATTCCTAAAACTGCTGGAGAGCGGAATAGGAGGAAAGACCTATGATGTTATCAAAAGCTCCTACACCGAGAACCTCTGCAGTGTGAGTGTGAACGGCAGAAGAACGGCTTATTTCCAGCAGAGCCGGGGAGTCAGACAAAGCTGCAGCCTAAGCCCAATGCTCTTCAACATTTACATCAACGAGCTGGCTACCGCTCTGGAATCTTCCACAGCACCAGGTCTCACCCTCCACGACGCGCAGGTGAAATTCCTGCTGTATGCAGATGACTTGCTGCTTCTGTCACTAACCGAGAAAGGCCTCCAAGACAACCTGAAAATCTTAGAGAAATTCAGCTCCACCTGGGCTCTACCGGTGAACCTAAAGAAAACCAACATCATGGTGTTCCAGAAGAGAAAGAGAAAATCAGACCAGCACCCTTCATTTATCCTCAACAACTGCGTCCTTACAGGAATGGACAAATATACCTATCTGGGCCTAGAGATTCACCTATCAGGGAGCTTCAAACAAGCCATAGAGACCCTGAAAGACAAGGCATGCAAAACCTTCTATGCCATCCGAAGGAAACTCTACCATCTAAAGCCACCAGTGAGGGTCTGGTTAAAAATCTTTGACTCTATCATCGCCCCAATCCTCCTGTATGGCAGCGAAGTCTGGGGTCCTCACACCTACCCAGACTGGTCAAGGTGGGATTCAAGCCCAACAGAAATATTCCACCTGGAATTCTGCAAGCACCTTCTCCAAGTCCATCGGAGCACCTCCAACAGTGCTTGCCGGGCCGAGCTGGGCAGATTCCCTCTACACCTAACGGTTCTAAAGAGGGCACTGTCATTCCGGGCTCACCTACGTAGGAGCAATCCAAGCTCCCATCACCATAAAGCCCTGACACATGTAGGGGAAACAGAAAAACCAGGACCCTTGGAACAGCTCACCCAAACCCAACCTGACCAGAACACCAATCACAACAACCTGACAAAAGCCGGAATCAGGAAGATGGTAGACGAAGGCCAGGAGAGGTACGTAAGTGACTGGAAGAACGACATCATCAGCTCACAGAAACTGACCATGTACCAGAGTCTACAGAGAGACGACAGACTAGCTCCGTACCTGGAGAAACTCCCTGACCCTAAAGACCGCAAGATCCTGAGCCGGTATAGACTCAGTGCCCACAGTCTGGCCATCGAATCTGGCCGACACAGGCAGAGCTACAAGCCCAGGGAGGAAAGACTGTGCCAACACTGTGACCAGGAGGCCCTGGAGGATGAGACCCACTTCCTGCTACACTGCTCCAAGTACTCAGCAGTGAGGGACACTCACATCTCTTTCCGGATTTCACCACCATGAAGGAGGAAGAGAAAACATATATCCTGCTGGGGGAAGAAGAGAGAGCAGTGGAGATAGCAGCGCAATATGTGAGCGAATGCCATAGACTGCGAGAAAGAGAACTATGATATGCCTATGATATGACTTCTATGGCCCCCACCCTGGATATGCCCCAATCCCCCATCCACCTTCCCTATGCCATGGACTTCTATAGCCCCATCCTGGATCTGCCCCATCCACCTTTCCTACAGCCCCTTCCCAACATCCCTACAGTCCCTATCCCTATTCCCTTCTGTACACCTGCTTTGGCAAAACTAATGTGTATTTAGTCCTGCCAATAAAGCTTCTTTGAATCTTGAATCATATATATATATATATATATATATATATATATATATACATATATATAAATCCAACAATGTAGACCAGCTCACTCCTGTGAACCACCTGGAACCTCAGCTGACCTGGTTAACTCCGTTGTGCCCGGATCTGGATGTAGGAGTCCATCCATAGAAATGTGAACAACGACAAAGCAAAGTCCAGCAATAACGTGAGCAATCCAGGATGCTGTTAAAAAATTTTTTCTTTTTATTCATAAATCCATTAAAATGCAATGGTCCAAGCAGTTCAAAACAGCAATAACGCAGGAAAGTCGTGCAGATAGGACTACGTGTTTCAGCGGTAGAACCCGCCTTCTTCACGGTCCAGAATCTAATCTGCTTTCCAAACATGGAACCTTATATACATCCCACTCCCATCAGGGTAATTATAAACATATGTGAGAGACTTAAAAACATGTGCTATAAAAGCAGATCAAACATATAAACTATCCACATATTGATCAGTATACAACATGCATAAAGATTATAAGGAAAGAATTCAACATATTGGAGAAAAGTACATTAGGAATGTCCAATAACCTGACCATAAGATTTAAGGCCCTGTGCACACAGTGCAGACTCCGTGCAGTTCCGCAGCAGATTTGGCCCTGCAGAACCGCAGCAGAAAAGCAACAGAACAGCACGTGATGCACAGTACCATTTAAGGCTATGTAAAACAAAAAAGGCTGTGCACATGCTGCAGATTTTTCTGCGCAGATCTGGTGCAGAATAAAAGAAGCAGCATATCGCTTCTCCTGTGCGGCTCTGCTGCAGCTCTCCACCTGCTCCATTTGCACGTAATTTGACCCTTAAAGTTCATTATAATGAGGACAATACTCATGTGTATAATGATTTATCATCTGTCAGTATACCATCTGGTAATAATTGTATTCATTTTAGTGAACAGGTAGCTGTCTCTAATTTAAGACAACTAGAGGGGGAGACAGAGTTGGAGGATAGGGTTAATCTAAATGACAGGTTTCAGACTCGTAATCCCATGTTCTACCCAGTAAAATCGAGACCCCCTTTCCTTGATTTTTTTCAGGGAACAATTGAAAGTGAGCTTGTGTCTCTTTATAATCAAGTAGAACATCAAGAGGTTAAATTTAATCTGAGTATTTCTGATCATAGGGCAATTGATGAATTGAGGGCTAATGGCGATCTCCTTGTTGTCCAGGCAGACAAGGGGGCGCTATTGTGGCTCTCAATGCTGGTTTATACAAGAAAATGAACTTGCTGGATTTAGAAAACAGTAGCACCTATATTGAATTGCCATCTAATCCAACTAATTCATTTAACTCTGAATTATTACATCTATTACAGGTGGGAATTAGTATGGGTGCTATTTCAGACAGAATTAAAAAATTTATTTTTTGTGAAACACCGATTGTCCCAATATACCACTCACTCCCTAAAGTTCATAAAGAGGTTTTTCCTCCCCCTCTCAGACCTATCGTGTCTGGGATCGGATCATTTAGTGAGAAACTAGGGGAGTGGGTTGATTTTTATCTTCAACCTTTAGTGCCATTAACACCAAGTCATCTTAAAGATTCCAAAAGTATAATACAGATTATGGAAAAATTTCATTGGCAATCTGATTATGTGTGGTGGTTATCTTGCGATGTGGTGGGGTTATATCCTTCTATCCCCCATCACGTCGCGTTACGATGCATCACATATTATTTGTCCAGATACAGTAATTATGAGGATTCCATTCAGAGGTTTATTGTCTCCTCAATTCAATTTCTTTTAAGCCACAACTATTTTGTGTTTGATGAGAGATATTTCCTCCAGACACAGGGTGTGAGCATGGGTGCCAAGTTTTCACCTTCCCTAGCTAACCTGGTTATGTCTGTGTGGGAAGAAAATTATATCTTTAATATTGATAACCCATACAAGGATAATATTGTTTGGCTGGGGAGATTTATTGATGATCTGATATTTGTCTGGAGGGGTAGTCTCTCGTCTGCAAAAAGTTTCTTCTTATTTGGATTTGAATGATTTCAATCTAAAATTTACTAGTAGTGGTCATGAGGTATCAATTAACTTCTTGGATTTGAAACTGACCGCAGATCTGGACAATGATGGGGTTCGGATATCTCCCTATAAAAAATCCATTGCATGCAATAGTATTTTAATGGCTTCCTCTATCACCCCAAACATGTCATTCAGAATATTCCTGTGGGGGAGCTTATTAGACTAAAAAGGAATACTACATCTAGTGACAAATTGGAGGAAGGAATTGAAATGACCTGTAATAATTTAAAAAAAAGGGGGTATCCTAATTGGTCCTTGGACAGAGCCAGGAAAATGGTAGCAGGCATGGATAGGGTTAAGCTGTTGGAATCTACTGAGAAAAAAAGACAGTTTGACTCTAAAAAATCTAGGGTGGTTTTCAGTACCAATTATAGTCCTAAGTTTAATTCTATTGTTAAAATCATCAAAAAATATCTTCCCTTGTTATCTCAGAATGATATTTTGAAAAATATTGTGGAAAATAATGATATTGCCTTTGTGGCAAGAAGAGCCCCGACTTTAGCTACATTATTATCACCCAGCATGTTCTAAGATCCGGATAAAATTTCCCCTAGCAATTGGTTAAAAACAACAGGATTTTTTAAATGCGGTGCCAATATCTGTAAGTGCTGCGGTTTTGCTAATAAATCTAAAACATTTACATCTATCTCCAATAAAAAACAGTTTAATGTTTGTTCTTTTATAAACTATAAACTGTAATACGGAGAATGTAGTGTATCTAATTAATTGCAATATATGCCGTATGCAATATGTAGGTTGCACGATGAACCCCCTTAAAACTAGAATCCGCAAACACCTGTCAGACGCTAGTAATTTGCCTATGGTTGGTGCATCAGTAGTATCCCGACATTTTTCAAAAAAACAGAATTGGGATTTACGCGGTTTCTCCTTTATGGGCATTGAGCATGTAAAAAAACCATTGAGAGGGGGAGATTTTCATAAAAAAGTGCTTGCAAGAGAGAGTAGGTGGATATTTGAGTTGGGGACTCGCATGCCACAGGGCTTTAATAACCGCCTGGATATCATTATGCACTATTGATATATTTGTATTATATAATGCTGGTTAATATTATTATTCTATGTTTTTGTAGCACTGGGGCTATGTGCACACGGTGCCGATTCTGCTGTGGAGTTTTCCGCGTAGATTTTGCTAAATCTTTGGGCAAGATGATCTGCGTTAGCAGGTGGAGAGCTGCAGCAGAGCCGCACAGGAGAAGCGATATGCTGCTTCTTTTATTCTGCACCAGATCTGCGCAGAAAAATCTGCAGCATGTGCACAGCCTTTTTTGTTTTACATAGCCTTAAATGGTACTGTGCATCATGTGCTGTTCTGTTGCTTTTCTGCTGCGGTTCTGCAGGGCCAAATCTGCTGCGGAACTGCACGGAGTCTGCACTGTGTGCACAGGGCCTTAAATCTTATGGTCAGGTTATTGGACATTCCTAATGTACTTTTCTCCAATATGTTGAATTCTTTCCTTAGAATCTTTATGCATGTTGTATACTGATCAATATGTGGATAGTTTATATGTTTGATCTGCTTTTATAGCACATGTTTTTAAGTCTCTCACATATGTTTATAATTACCCTGATGGGAGTGGGATGTATATAAGGTTCCATGTTTGGAAAGCAGATTAGATTCTGGACCGTGAAGAAGGCGGGTTCTACCGCTGAAACGCGTAGTCCTATCTGCACGACTTTCCTGCGTTATTGCTGTTTTGAACTGCTTGGACCATTGCATTTTAATGGATTTATGAATAAAAAGAAAAAATTTTTTAACAGCATCCTGGATTGCTCACGTTATTGCTGGACTTTGCTTTGTCGTTGTTCATATATATATATATATATATATATATATATATTTTCTAGCTATGAACCCATTCTATGCCCCGGTGGGGAACATTTTTATTGTTATATGGTCTCCCATCCTGGAATGCATGCCCCCCTCATCGCTATAATGGTATGCATGGCCCCCTCATCCCTATAATGGTATGCATGGTACCCCTCATCCCTATCCTGTATGCATGCCCCCCTCATCCCTATAATGGTATGCATGGCCCCCTCATCCCTATAAAGGTATGCATGGTGCCCCTCATCCCTATCCTGTATGCATGGCCCCCTCATCCCTATAATGGTATGCATGGTACCCCTCATCCCTATAATGGTATGCATGGTACCCCTCATCCCTATCCTGGTATGCATGCCCCCCTCATCCCTATAATGGTATGCATGGTTCCCTCCTCTCTATCCTGTATGCATGTCCCCCTCATCCTTATAATGGTATGCATGGCCCCCTCATCCCTATCCTGTATGCATGGCCCCCTCATCCCTATAAAGGTATGCATGGTACCCCTCATCCCTATCCTGGTATGCATGCCCCCCTCATCCCTATAATGGTATGCATGGTACCCCTCATCCCTATCTAGGTATGCATGGCCCCCTCATTCGTATAATGGTATGCATGGTACCCTTCATCCCTATCCTGCTATGCATGGCACCCCATTCCTCATCCTGGTATGCATGGCCCCCTCATCCATATTCTGGTATGTATGGTCCCCTCACCTCCCCCCTATCCTGGTATGTATGGTCCTCTCACCCCCCCAATCCTGGTATGAATGGTACCCTCACTCCCGTATCCTGGTATGCATGGTCCCCTCACCCCAAATCCTGGTATGCATGGTCCCCTCATCCCCTATCCTGGTGTCAGGAACAACGCACTGCACTTGCTCACTGAGCCAGTGCGCGTGTCCTGAGTACAAAGACTGTGCAGAAAGATACCTGCGGAGCAGGGTCTCAGTGTTGACGATGCATGCTCCAAGCTCACAGGACCTGAAGCACGTGACTGCTGGGGGTGTGGCCTCAGCGCCATAGAGCCAGGAGCTGCATGGAAACTCCTAGAAAGGTAACTACTGGACAATGTTACCAAGGGGCATAGACAGAGACAGAAAACAGATCAAGCCGGGTCAAAGCACGAGATAGCAATACAGTACCAAAGGGTTAGACAGAATGGATAGTCAGGACGTAGCAATAGATCACAAAACCAGACGGGCAATAGACGGTACAATAGTGACAAACTGTAACGGAGTAACGATAGCCAAGCCAGGAGGTCAGAACCGGAAAAGACAATAGTACCAAAACGAGAGACGGAGTACAGAGTGAGGGAACGGACCGGGTCATACACGGGAAGCAAACAAGCAACGCATAATACACGCACACCAGGGGTCAGACACACCAGAACAGCAGTATAGCTGACAGAGAACCCTTGTTCTCTGAGTATAGTATATATTGTTCTCTGAGTGAGTATAAATACCCCTCCCAGATCCAGAAAGAGGCCACAAACACTTAACCCTGTGAGGACAGGGCAAGAACCCTGTTCAAACCATGACACCTGGTATGCATGGTCCCCTCACCCCCTATCCTAGTATGCATGGCCCCCTCACCCCCTATCCTGGTATGCATGGCCCCCTCATCCCTATAATGGTATGCACATTAACATTAACATTAACATTACCCCTCATCCCTATCCTGGTATGCATGGTATTCCTCATCCCTATCCTGGTATGCATGGTACCCCTCATCCCTATCCTGGTATGCATGGCCCCACATTAACATTACCCCTCATCCCTATCCTGGTATGCATGGTATCCCTCATCCCTATCCTGGTATGCATGGTACCCCTCATCCCTATCCTGGTACGCATAGCCCCCTCATCCCTATAATGATGTGCATAGTACCCCTGATCCCTATTCTGGTATGCATGGTCCCCTTATCTCCTATCCTGGTATGCATGGTCCCCTCACCCCCCCATCCTGGTATGCATGGTTCCCTCACCCCCTATCCTGGTATGCATGGTCCCCTAAACTCCTTATCCTGGTATGCATGGAGCCGCTGATCCAGCAGTCATGTAATGTTAGCCCCCTCTACCTTACATCTGGGGGCAGCGCTGCCCAGGAACCACACAATGCAGGCAGCACAGCGGCAGGCTCTGCCATGTCTCCTGCCTCGCAGTCCGGCCAGACAGTCCCCAGGTCTGCTGCTCATAATGAGGAGGGAGGAGGACATGGAGCAGCTCCCCTCCCCCTCCCCGGTGTGAAGCGGAGACACAGGCCCTGCACACAGTCTACCTGACAGGCCGCGCGCACTCATGCTCCGGAGCCTGGCACCGCGCCACCCCCGGCAACTGACAGAAACCCTGACAGGTCAGTGTAGACACTAATGTGCAGGTCTCCGATGCGAGTGCAGCCGGAGCATCGCTTCCGGCGCCTGTTAGTGAGGGGTGTGTCACTGACATCATTGGGGAGTTCCCCGTGAACCACACCACCATGATGGCGCCAGAGGTGATTCTATAATATAACGCTTGGACCGTCACTCTGCACTGCGCAGACATGTCGCGCTTGCGCAGTCTATAGAGGCTTCAGACAGAGTTACACTCCCACCGTTATATATATATATATATAGGATTATTTGGTTTTAAAACGATGTTTACAGTTGTGTTTTACAATGCGATTTTAACATGAGCTTTTACATAGAGAGAAATGCTGTATGTAAAAGCTTATGTTAAAATCGCATTGCATAAGGATTGCATACGCATGCCATACAGATGTTCCGTGGAAAAATCGCACAGAAATGGCATTACATTTGCATGACACTCGCATGACTCTCATCTGTTTTTTTGGTTCTGAAATTGGACCTTTTGTTCTCACATATGGTTATGAGCCCTTAGCACAAGAACTTCTTGGCACAGGAGCGACTGTACAGTGCTTTGATGGGCAGAGAATGTAGCAGGAGCAGTCGACCACAGGTTCAGGTAGCAGGAGCAGTTGAGCCAAATTCCCAGGTTAGTGTAGCAAGAGCTGCTGTCCGTTACGCTGCTGAGGGCAGGACGCAAGGCAGAGTGGAGTGAGTATGGATGAGAAGTCTTCCCTTATATCATTGTGTATATTCCTGTACATCTCTTCGATGTGGGTACTGACTAAGGCTGTGAGCACACGCTGCGGATTTTGCTGCAGTTCCGCAGCGGTTTTGGCCGCTGCGGACCCGCAGCAGTTTTTGCTGCGGTGTACAGTACCATTATTCCCTATGGGAATCAAAAACCGCAATGCAGACGGTGCGGAATTTTCCGCGTGGATTATCTGCGGTTTTCAAACCATAGAAAGAATTGACATGTCAATTCTTTCTGCGGATTCCGCTGCAGTTTGCCATCTCCTCCATTGAGGAGGTGAAAAACCGCAGGGCAAAGCCGCAGAGCAATCCGCAGGTAAAACCGCAGGTATTTTGACCTGCAGTTTCACCTGCGGATTTTACAAAATCCGCACCTAATCCGCAGCGTGTGCACACTGCCTTAGTGTAGCAGGAGCCGCTCTCCGCTACAATGGTGAGTGGGTGGTGCGGCATCATTCATCCAACCATGGATGGGCTTATGTGACTACTTGTGGCAGGGAGTGAATCCGGTTCTGTTATTATCACCACTCAGAGCTGATCACCTGCTTTGTTTCTAAGACACAGGAGAGCAGAAAGATCATTGCTGATAGCCTTCCTACCTGCAGAAGGTAGGACTGTGTAACCAAAATATCGGAAAAGGTAAAGCACATGAGCTATTCCACACTCACAACCATAAATACTCTGCCGGTGGTTCGCTTGTTTGATAATAGAAAATTGTGAAGGCGATGAATAAGTTTTGATTTTAGAAATAATTGTTAAAAGGTAAATTTTATAATATATTACTCCAACTGGATTAGTCATTGAAAATTTGTTAATTAATTTTGTGAACATTTGCTTATCACATAAACGGTGAATTTGTTAAGTGTCGCCTCCCCATCATTGTTTACCAAGCACAGTTGAGAATTTTCCTTGTGGCTGTACCTAATATAATAATTGTCAGGAACACCGCACTGCACTTGCTCACTGAGCCAGGGCGCGTGTCCTGAGTAAAAAGACTGTGCACAAAGATACCTGCAGAGCGAGCAGCAGTGGTGACAATTAGAGTTGTGCGACTTTGGTCGGATCGGGTTTCGTGAAACCCGAATGAAACAAAATAAGTTTCAGATGAAACTCGTCCGACTAGAGCAAAACAAAGTCGGAGTTTCGTCCGAAACCCGACCCCAATGCAAGTCAATGGGAAATAAAAGTCGGACGAAACTCCGACTTTTTTTGCTCTAGTCGAACAAGTTTCATCTGAAACTTATTTTGTTTCATTCGGGTTTCACGAAACCCGATCCGACCAAAGTCGCTCAACTCTAGTGACAATGCATGCTCCAGGACCTGAATCACGTGACTGCTGGGGGCGTGGCCTAAGCTCCACAGAGCTAGGAGCTGCAGGGAAACTCCTAGAAGGGTAACTACAGGACAATGTTACCAAGGAGCATAGACAGAGACAGACACCAGATCAAGCCGGGTCAAAGCACGAGATAGCAGGACAGTACCAAAGGGCTTAGACAGAAAGAATAGTCAGGACGTAGCAATAGATCAGAAAACCAGAACAGGTATTAGACGGTACAATAGGGGTAAACTGTAACGGAGTAACGATAGCCAAGCCAGGAGGTCAGAACCAGAAAAGACAATGGTACCAAAAACGAGAGACGGAGTGCAGAGTGAAGGAACAAGCCGGGTCATACACGGGAAGCAAACAAACAATGCAGAGTACACACACACCACAGGTCAGACACACCAGAATAGCAGTATAACTGACAGAGAATGCCAGTATGGAGTGAGCATAAATACCCCTCCCAGATCCAAAGAGAGGCCGGCAATGTTAACCCTGTCAGAACAGGACATTAACCATGTCCTAACCATGACAGTAATAAACTATAGTTTTGTCCAACTCAAATGAACATAGCTGAACTTCTGTGCCAGTCACAGCACCCACAAAGAGAACAAAGTTTGGCATTGTAAATAGTGAACAGGACGCAATGCTTGATGGAGCTCCATGGCCCTTTGAAACAGCTTTCAATTTTAAATGTTCAATGGGGGTGTATTGTGTTAGCAGTTCTACAGTACAGAAACCCTCCAATGAAGTGTTTTTTAATTAAATTTGTGCATATGTGCACTTACTGCCACCTTCTCTGGTATCCACCACTGCTCTGGTTCTCTTCTAATTGACATCACTACTCTTCAGGCTTTCCGGGTCACGTTGTGCTCTGCATGGGCGGGATATGGAGTGTCAGAAGGCGGCTGACACTCCGCCTGACAAAGGTCAGAGCAAAACTCCATAGATTTACATTGTAAAAGCGACTTCTGGGTGACGCATAGAGAATAGAGTGAGCCGGACAGCCTGAAGTGTAGTGACCTCATTTAGAAGATGATCAGAAGATCACAATGAAGGCCATGGTAGGTGAGTGTAATAATTTCACATATGCACTGATTTAGCAAAAGGAAAACTTCATGGGTGGGCTTCTTTGAATGGAATCTGTCAGTAGGATTTCATGCCATAAACTATTTATACGCACATGTAGCTCTTTCAAAGACAAGTCCTGCAATACCTTTACAGTTGTGGCCAAAAGTTTTGACACCCCTGCAATTTTGTCAGATAATACTCAGTTTCTTCCTGAAAATGATTGCAATCACAAATTCTTTGGTATTATTATCTTCATTTAATTTGTCTTAAATGAAAAAACACAAAAAGAATTGTCCTAAAGCCAAATTGGATATAATTCCACACCAAACATAAAAAAGAGGGTGGACAAAAGTATTGGCACTGTTCGAAAAATCATGTGATGCTTCTCTAATTTGTGTAAATAAAAGCACCTGTAACTTACCTGTGGCACCTAACAGGTGTTGGCAATAACTAAATCCACTTGCAGCCAGTTGACATGGATTAAAGTTGACTCAACCTCTGTCCTGTGTCCTTGTGTGTACCACATTGAGCATGGAGAAAAGAAAGAAGACCAAAGAACTGTCTGAGGACTTGAGAAACCAAATTGTGAGGAAGCATGAGCAATCTCAAGGCTACAAGTCCATCTCCAAAGACCTGAATGTTCCTGTGTCTACTGTGCGCAATGTCATCAAGAAGTTTAAAGCCCATGGCACTGTGGCTAACCTCCCTAGATGTGGACAGAAAAGAGAAATTGACAAGAGATTTCAATGCAAGATTGTGCGGATGTTGGATAAAGAACCTCGACTAACATCCAAACAAGTTCAAGCTGCCCTGCAGTCCGAGGGTACAACAGTGTCAACCCGTACTGCTGTGAGTTCATTATCTGGTCTACCAGTTGTGAGTTCTCCTTCCAGGCTCCCTCTGGTGGTAACAGGAGGAAGTGAGGCTGATTTAATCAGTAGAGATCTGCCACCTGATAATGAGGATGACGATTGGACCTCAGGAATCTCAGATTGGATTTAAGACAGCCGACGCCCTACTCTGGTGCTGGTGATTCCTTCTGCTTGTCAGGTCTTGGTTCTAAGCTCTGTTCCAGTCATCTCAAGCGAAGTTTCTCTGCTAATGTTCAAACTTGATTTTGTTGTTCTATTCAGTTTTTTGTGTGGTCAGCCAGCCCCGTCTGGGGCTGTGCTGAATTTCCACTCTTATTTATCTGTATTTGCCAATTTGCTTTTTGTCCCTTATTAGATTGGGCTCTTTTTGCTCTGTCTCAGAATATTTCAGAGTGCTGATATAGTGGGAGAAGTCTAGTGACTTCAGAGTTAATTTTGTTATCAGAAGTGTTGGACATTATTTTGTAGGGTTTTGGGCAGATTGCAGACAGTGTCTTTCCTTTCCTCTCCTTTTTTAGTTAGTTTGGGCCCCATCATTTGCTCAGCCTATTTTCCTGCCTGTGTTTGTGTTTTCATCTTGTTTCACCGTCAATACATGTGTGGGGGCTGTCTATTCCTTTGGGGTCTGCTCTGGGCAGTTAGTTTTCCCCTTTTCTTGCTTTAGGCTTATTTAGTCCTCCAGCCATGATGAGGCATCTCGGTTCATCGTAGGTACGCTCCATGGCTGCTTCTAGTGTTGCGGTTAGTATCGGGGATCTGCAATCTGCATAGTTAGCAACCTCTCTGGTTTTTCTGTGCTTAGCATGTTTAGGTTTTTACCTCCTCGGTGACCCATTCATAACAGAATCACCAGCCATACCACAGATTCTAGGGTACTCAAAAGCAGGAAGAAGTTGTTAAAAAAAAAGTGTCAGAATTTTTTTTAATGTAATTTTTCCTTTTTTTTCTCTGGGGCCGTAGGAGGATTTTTTTTTCCTAATGGAGATTAAGCAATTGTCTGATCATGTGGAGCAACTTGCTGCTGAAGTGCAGGGAATTTCCACCTACCTCATTCAGTCACATGCTGCTGAACCTAAGATCCCTACTCCTGATGTGTTTTCTGGGGATCGGTCTAAATTTCTGAATTTTAAGAATAATTGTAAATTATTTCTTGCCTTGAAGCCTAACTCATCGGGGAGCTCTGCGCAGCAGGTTAAAATTGTCATCTCCTTGCTGCGCGGCGATCCCCAGGATTGGGCTTTTTCTCTGACACCTGAAAATCCTATTCTGACTAATGTGGATGCATTTTTTCAAGCCTTGGGTTTGTTGTATGATGAACCTAATGCTGTTGATCAAGCTGAGAGAACCCTGTTGGCATTAAACCAGGGTCAGGATTCTGCAGAGTTATACGGTCAAAAATTCCAAAAGTGGGCGGTCCTTAATACATGGAATGATAGTGCTTTGGCAGCTCTCTTTCGGAAGGGTTTATCAGAGACTGTAAAAGATGATATGGTGTGATTCTCTGTTCCCTCTGGTCTGGATGATTCCATGTCATTAGCCATTCAATTGATCGGCGTTTACGTGAACGTAAAACTACACGGGAGGCGCTGTCACCTTTTGAACAAATGTCTGAACCTATGCAATGTGATGGGGTTTTGTCTAGGGCGCAACGTCAGGAGTTTAGAAGGCGTAATAAGCTGTGTTTTTTCTGTGGAGATGCCTCTCATACTATTTCTGTCTGCCCTAAACGAGAGAAACGTTTTGCACACACATTTGCTGTGGGCAGTGTACAACCTAAGTTCCTTTAGACAATTACTCTGATCTGCTCCTTATCCACGTTTTCCACTAAGGCTTTTGTGGATTCAGGAGCAGCGTTGAATCTGATGGATTTAAACTTTGCTAAACGTTGTGGTTTTTCCATGACGCCTCTGCAGACGCCTATTCCTTTGAGGGGTATTGATGCTACTCCTTTGGCGGAGAATAAACCTCAGTTTTGGACCCTGGTGATAATGCGAGTTGCCCCAGACCACCAAGAAAATTGTAAATTTTTGGTGCTGCATAATTTGCATGATACTATTGTTATGGGTTTTCCCTGGTTGCAAACTCATAATCCAGTTTTGGATTGGAAATCTGGGTCTGTGGTGAGTTGGGGTTGTCAGTGTGTTCTTAGGGACGCTCCTGTTTTCTCCACCTCTCCTCAGTCTCATGATATTCCTGATTATCTGGCCGATTTTTCTGATGTATTTAGTAAGAGTAAGTCTGCATTTTTGCCTCCTCATAGGAGTTATGACTGTGCAATTGAGTTGATGCCTGGGTGTAAATTTCCCAAGGGTCGGCTTTTCAACTTATCAGTACCCGAACATGTTATTATGCGATCCTATATTAAGGAGTCGATGGAGAAGGGTCATATTAGACCATCCTCATCACCTTTAGGTGCTGTTTTTTTTTTTGTGGCCAAGAAAGATGGTTCATTAAGGCCGTGTATTGACTATCATTCCCTTAACAAGATTATGGTTAAATATCAGTATCCATTACCCCTGATTTCTGATTTATTCTCCAGAGTTAAGAGTGCCTGCTGGTTTACTAAGCTTGACCTCAGGGGGGCATATAATCTTATTCGCAACAAGCACGGGGATGAATGGAAGACGGCGTTTAATACTCCGGAGGGACATTTTGAGTACCTGGTGATGCCTTTTGGGCTCACTAATGCCCCTTCTGTCTTCCAGTCCTTTATGAATAATATTTTCCATGACTTTGTGGATAAGTTTTTGATGATCTATCTGGATGATATTTTGATCTTTTCTAGTGATTGGGATTCTCATGTGGAATATGTCCGGACTGTGTTCCGGATTTTGAGGTAGAATTCCCTGTTTGTTAAGGGATTGAAATGCCTCTTTGGTGTACAGAGGATTTCATTTTTGGGATTTATCTTGTCTCCATCGACTATTGAAATGGCCCCGGCCAAGGTACAGGCCATTTATGATTGGGTTCAGCCTCCTTCTTTGAAGGCCCTCTAGAAGTTTTTGGGTTTTGCTAATTTCTATCGTAAATTTATAGGTAATTTTTCTGGTATTGTCAAACCACTGACTGATCTGACCAAGAAGGGCGCTGATGTGCTGAATTAGTCTCCTGAGGCTGTCTCAGCATTTCAGGAGCTTAAGCGGAGATTTACTTCAGCTCCGTTTTTACGCCAACCTGATGTTTCACTTCCATTTCAGGTGGAGGTAGATGCTTCTGAGATTGGTGCAGGAGCTGTTTTGTCCCAAAAAGACCCTGTGACTTCTAAGATAAATCCCTGTGCCTTCTTTTTTCAAAAGTTCTCCCATCTGAACGCAACTATGACGTGGGGAATCGGGAATTGTTGGCCATGAAATGGGCATTTGAGGAGTGGAGACATTGGTTGGAGGGAGCTAGACATCAAGTTGTGGTCCTCACCGATCACAAGAATTTGATTTATCTGGAATCGGCCAAACGCTTGAATCCTAGACATGCTTGATGGGCCTTGTTTTTCACGCGTTTTAATTTTGTGATCTCTTTTCTTCTGGGCACTAAGAATGTTAAGGCAGACGCCCTTTCTAGGAGTTTCTTTGCCGATTCTCTTAATGTGACCCAGCCTACTACCATCCTAGTTGAGGGGGTAGTTCTTTCTGCCATTTCGCCCGATTTGAGACGCACCCTGGAGGAATTTCAGGAGGATAAACCTGAGCGTTGCCCTATGGGAAAATTGTATGTTCCTGACCAGTGGAGAAAGAGAGTGATGTCTGAAATTCATTGCTCCGCATTGGCTGGTCATCCAGGTATTTTTGATACCAGAGATTTGGTGAGTCGGTCCTTTTGGTGGCCTGCCATATGTTGTGATGTCAGGAATTTTGTACAGTCCTGTGGGACTTGTTCTTGGTCTAAACCCTGTTCTCGTTCTAGTGGGTTGCTGATGCCCATGCCGGTGCCCAAGAGGCCATAGACCCATATCTCAAAGGATTTTATTTCTGATCTTCCTGTCTGTCAGAGAATGACTGTTATCTGGGTGATTTGTGATAGATTTTCGAAGATGGTCCATCTTGTACCACTCCCAAAGTTGCCATCTTCCGCTGAGTTGTTGCCCTTGTTTTTACAACAGATGGTTTGGTTACATGGGATTCCTGAGAACATTGTGTCCAACAGAGGAGTTCAGTTTGTTTCCAGATTCTGGAAAGCCTTTTGTTCCAGTCTGGGAATTCAGTTATCCTTCTCCTCCGTGTTTCATCCCCAGACCAATGGACAGACTGAGAGAACAAACCAGACCTTGTAGTCTTATTTAAGATGTTTCATATCTGCTGATCAGGATGATTGAGTCCCATTTTTGCCCTTGGCCGAATTTGCGCTGAACAATATAGCTAGTTCTGCCTCTTTGATGTCATCCTTTTTCTGTAATTTTGGGTTTCATCCTCGATTGTCTTCAGGGCAAGTGGAATTTTCATCCTGCCCAGGTGTGGACACTGTAGTTGAGAGAATGCAGCAGATATGGGACCAAGTGGTGGATAAGTTGTCTCTCTCTCAGGAAAAGGCCCAGCGATTTTCCAACCGGCATAGGACCATTGGTCCCCGGTTTAAAGGTGGGTGATATGGTTTGGTTGTCATCTAAGAATATTCCTATGAAGGTTGCATCTCCAAAATTTAAGCCAAGATTTATTGGACCTTATAAGACTTTGGAGATTCATAATCCTGTTTCTTTTCGATTGGCTCTTCCAGTTACGTTCAAAATCCATAATGTATTTCACAAATCTCTGTTGAAGAAGTTTGTTGAGCCAGTGGTTCCTATGGCAGCACCTCCTGACCCTGTGTTGGTTGAAGGCAATGTGGAATATGAGGTAGAGAAAATATTGGATTCTCGTTTGGTTAGACGGAGACTCCAGTATTTGGTCAAATGGAAGGGTTACGGCCAGGAGGATAATTCTTGGGTCTCTGCCTCTGATATACATGCCAATAGATTGGTTTGTGCTTTTCACCGGGCCCATCCTGATTGGCCTGATGGCGTGGATGAGGGTTCGGTGACCCCTCCTCAAGGGGGGGTACTGTTGTGAGTTCATTTTCTGGTCTACCAGTTGTGAGTTCTCCTTCCAGGCTCCCTCTGGTGGTAGCAGGAGGTAGTGAGGCTGATTTAATCAGTAGAGATCTGCCACCTGATAATGAGGATGACGATTGGACCTCAGGAATCTCAGATTGGATTTAAGACAGCCGACGCCCTACTCTGGTGCTGGTGATTCCTTCTGCTTGCAGGTCTTGGTTCTCAGCTCTGTTCCAGTCAGCTCAAGCGAAGTTTCTCTGCTAATGTTCACACTTGATTTTGTTGTTCTATTCAGTTTTTTGTGTGGTCAGCCAGCCCCGTCTGGGGCTGTGCTGAATTTCCACTCTTATTTATCTGTATTTGCCAATTTGCTTTTTGTCCCTTATTAGATTGGCCTCTTTTGCTCTGTCTCAGAATATTTCAGAGTGCTGATATAGTGGGAGAAGTCTAGTGACTTCAGAGTTAATTTTGTTATCAGAAGTGTTGGACATTATTTTGTAGGGTTTTGAGCAGATTGCAGACAGTGTCTTTCCTCTCCTTTCTAGTTAGTTTGGGCCCCATCATTTGCTCAGCCTATTTTCCTGCCTGTGTTTGTGTTTTCATCTTGTTTCACTGTCAATACATGTGTGGGGGCTGTCTATTCCTTTGGGTCTGCTCTGGGGCAGTTAGTTTTCCCCTTTGCTTGCTTTAGGCTTATTTAGTCCTCCGGCTGTGACGAGGCATCTAGGTTCATTGCAGGTATGCTCCACGGCTGCTGCTAGTGTTGTGGTTAGGATCAGGGATCTTCAATCTGCATAGTTACCAACCTCACTGGTTTTTCTGGGCTTAGCATGTTTAGGTTTTTTCCTCATCGGTGACCCATTCATAACACCGTACTATCCGTCGGCGTCTGAATGAAAAGGGACTGTATGGTAGGAGACCCAGGAAGACCCCACTTCTTACCCCGAGACATAAAAAAGCCAAGCTGGAGTTTGCCAAAACTTACCTGAAAAAGCCTAAAACGTTTTGGAAGAATGTTCTCTGGTCAGATGAGACAAAAGTAGAGCTTTTTGGGCAAAGGCATCAACATAGAGTTTACAGGAGAAAAAAAGAGGCATTCAAAGAAAAAGACACGGTCCCTACAGTCAAGCATGGCAGAGGTTCCCTGATGTTTTGGGGTTGCTTTGCTGCCTCTGGCACTGGACTGCTTGACCATGTGCATGGCATTATGAAGTCTGAAGACTACCAACAAATTTTGCAGCATAGTGTAAGGCCCAGTGTGAGAAAGCTGGGTCTCCCTCAGAGGTCATTGGTCTTCCAGCAGGACAATGACCCAAAACACACTTCAAAAAGCACTAGAAAATGGTTTGAGAGAAAGCACTGGAGACTTCTAAGGTGGCCAGCAATGAGTCCAGACCTGAATCCCATAGAACACCTGTGGAGAGATCTAAAAATGGCAGTTTGGAGAAGGCACCCTTCTAATATCAAGGGCCTGGAGCAGTTTGCCAAAGAAGAATGGTCTAAAATTCCAGCAGATCATTGTAAGAAACTCATTGATGGTTCCCGGAAGCGGTTGGTCGCAGTTATTTTGTCTAAAGGTTGTGCAACCAAGTATTAGGCTTAGGGTGACAATACTTTTGTCTGGCCTATTTTTGGAGTTTTGTGTGAAATGATCAATATTTTGCTTTTCGCTTCATTCTCTTTTGTGTTTTTTCATTTAAGACAAATTAAATTAAGATAATAATACCAAAGAATTTGTGTTTGCAATCATTTTCAGGAAGAAACTGAGTATTATCTGACAAAATTGCAGGGGTGTCAATACTTTTGGCCACAACTGTATATGACTGGTCTGTCCCTCCTTTACTGAGAAATGAGTGTTAGTATAAGCAAGCTAAATATGAACTGCGCATATTTGGCAACTGCTTCAAGATGTTTTTGGTTGTGCTAAAAGTTAACTTTCTACATATTTTTTTTGTGAGTTAGTTTAAAGACCCTCACATTAGAGTGTCAGCCAAATCAGCCAATAGCAATGGGTTTAACCGACTCAGTAATGTGTATAGTAGTCCTGGACAATTTATTAGCAGGGGAGATATTGATCTGGTATGTCCGATTTTGGACTGACAATTCATTTTTTCTCCCAGAGATAAGAAGCCGTCAGACATATCTGCTGGTGGTTATCTCATAGAGAACATATGATCACTCCACCACACGATTGCTCCTATATATGGGAGAGCTGGTCAAGATAGCTGCCAGCAGAATAAATAGCTGAAGCATAATTCGTCCGACAGTCATCTCGTGGTTATAGTGAGCTTAAGAAAGCCTACCTACGTATATAATAATAAGCTAATATATTCCAGCGCTTTCTAAATATATCAGCAGACAGAAAACCAACACAATCTTATTTTGTTTTCTAGTATGCTGGCATTGATCAGAGTGATTCTGTCAACACGGAGGTAAAGACACACATGTACTATTTATGATATTACTTCCATTAGTTTATGTGTTTTACACATCACCAGCAATGAAAAAATGTAATTAAGTTCATTTCCATTTGTAATGGCTTAAAGAGATTGTCCACATTAAAAATATTATTCAACAGTTATGGAATACTCAAAAATTATAATAGAAGGTACACTTAATAACCTGTATGGCCTTAGTGCAGGTCACTCCAGTGGTCTGCCATGCAAAGATGGGCATTTGAAGAACTCAAAATGTTAAGCACGTGTGTTATGAATGGGTCACCGAGGAGGAAAGCGCAATAGGCTATGCCACCAGAACACCGGAGAG
Organism: Dendrobates tinctorius; assembly: GCF_039654945.1. Classification (NCBI taxonomy): domain Eukaryota; kingdom Metazoa; phylum Chordata; class Amphibia; order Anura; family Dendrobatidae; genus Dendrobates; species Dendrobates tinctorius. The sequence goes on from NW_027361800.1 coordinate 3,425,452, forward strand.
GTTGGTCACTCAGCGGATTGCAGACCCCTGATCTTAACAACACAACTAGCAGTAGCTGTGGAGCGTTCCTACGCTGCCCTAGATGCTTCATCACAGCCGGAGGACTAACAAAGCCTAAAGACAGAAAGGTGAAATCTAAACTGCCCCGGAGCAGATCCCCAAAGGAATAAACAGCTCCCAAACATATATTGTCGGTGAGACAAGATGAAGCACAGAAAATAGACTGAGCAAATGATGGGGCCTACACTGACTAGATAGGAAAGGACAGAAAAGGCACTGTCTGCAATCACGCAAAAACCCTAAAATTTCCAACACGACTGATGTACAAAAATACTGAGGTTTGCACAACCTCGCCCCCACTATACCAGCACTCAGGTGTGAACTGGTGGCTAGCAACAGGCTAATACAGCAGGGGACTGAGCAAACAAACACAAGATACAAAAATACAGGGCAGGAGCCAGCAGCCCCAGGAGGAGCAAGCTGACCCCTGACAGCAAGGCAAAATCAAATGCAAAGGATTTAGCAAATGACACTTAGCTGAAAAAATTCAGGATCAGGCAGAATACGGAGCTCCTCACTAAGCACAGAAAGGAGTATCACCGGCAGCCACTGAGAGAAGCTTGCTCACTTATGTACTCCCAGTCACTACCTCCACTTCTCCAATCATCCTCTGCAGCTGTTGGATTAACATCCTGTTGACCAGCTCCACTACCAGCAGTACCCACCAGAGGGAACCCTGCCACAAAAGTCGGATTAAGAGAGTTCACAACAGTATCCCCCCTTGAGGAGGGGTCACCGAACCCTCATCCACACCACCAGGCCGATCAGGATGGGCCCAGTGAAAAGCACGAACCAATCTCTCGGCATGAATTTCGGAAGCAGAGACCCAAGAATTATCCTCCTGGCCATAACTTTTCCACTTGACCAAGTACTGGAGTCTCCTTCTAGCCAGTCGAGAGTCCAATATTTTCTCTACCTCATACTCCAAATTACCCTCAATCAATACAGGGTCAGGGGGCACTGCCACAGGAACTACTGGCTCCACAAGCCTTTTCAACAATCAGTTGTGAAAAACATTATGAATCTTGAACGTACCTGGAAGAGCCAAACGGAAAGAAACGGGGTTAAGGATTTCCAAAATCTTATAAGGTCCAATGAACCTTGGCTTGAATTTTGGAGATGCAACCTTCATCGGAATATTTTTTGAGGACAATCAAACCATATCACCCACTTTGAACCGGGGACCAAAGGTCCTTTGCCAGTTGGAAAACCGTTGGGCCTGCCCCGAAGAAAATCGAGGATGAAAACCAAAATTACAGAAAAACGGAGACATCAAAGTGGCAGAACTAGCTCTATTGTTTAGAGCGAATTTGGCCAAGGGCAAAAATGAGATCCAGTCATCCTGATAAGCAGATATGAAATATCTCAAATAGGATTCCAAAGTTTGGTTTCTTCTCTCAGTTTGTCCATTGGTCTGAGGATGGAATGCAGAGGAGAAAGATAACTGAATTCCCAGTTTAGAACAAAAGGCCCTCGAAAATCTGGAAACAAACTGGACTCCTCAGGAATGTTCTCAGGAATCCCGTGCAAACGAACCACCTGTTGTAAAAACAGGCGCACCAACTCAGAAGAAGATGGCAACTTCGTGTTAGGCGTCAGGTTTCTGTTTCTGCTCTGCAGGAATCCAAAGCCTCACATTCTGCTGTCTCCTGCTGTCTTTCCACTACAGAGGAGATTACTTTGCAGCAGACCGCTCCAGAGACTATGTCCCTCTGTGCTCCTACTGGGCATGCTCATGAGACGATCTCCGATTGGAGATCGGGAGTCATGTGCCCAGGTCATATTCCAGATCTCATTGGTCCATCTCACAGATCTGGAAGGTCCCGCATGGCTATAAAAAGCGCGCATGGCCGTTCTGCCATGAGCTAGTATAGACTATTCTTGCTATGTGTGAATGGTGATGGATGCATGATTCTGGTAACTGACTCATTTGAAACCCACTCCCTCTGATAATGCGCATGTGGATAGGGAATTAGTTTAGTAGTCAGCGCCAGTCAGTGGCAAGCCTTAAGCCACTGTGCTCACTGCACCGCTACGCTAGCGTCCGACATCGCGCTTGCTTTCTGCTTTGTCATCGAGCGGCAGTGTCCTACGCCGCGCTGCAGTTGCAGCCCTCCTAGGCGTCCGCAGAAGTGACGCCACACACACGGTAGGTCTAGAGGGACGCAGCTCCTCTATCTTTGGTCCTGCTCCTGTGACCAGATACCGTCTGTGCATCTACCTGAAGCCTGTGTCACTAACAGGTTCAGCGTTTTGCATGTTTTTTGTTGCGGCACCTCTGTGCGTGAACAGAGGCCGCTCTGCGCACTCCGGGTGAAGTTTAATCCGTGTGCATCATACCGCCATATTGCTTGTCTGCCACCATTTAGCAGCAGTTACACCACCTACTGCACGGTGGACCCCGAGTGGTGAACGCACTTTATTACTATTTTATTTAGTGCGTTCTGCAGTTCCTAACACTTCGGGAGTGGTACAAGATGGACCATCTTGGAAAATCTATCACAAATCACCCAGATAACAGTCATTCTCTGAGCGACAGGGAGATCAGAAATAAAATCCATTGAAATGTGGGTCCATGGCCCGCTGGGCACCGGCAGGGGCATCAACAAACCACTAGAACGAGAACAGGACTTGGACCTGGAACAAGGCCCACAGGACTGCACAAAATTCCTGACATTACGAGACAAGGCAGGCCACCAAAAAGACGGACTCACCAAATCTCTGGTACCAAAATTACCCGGATGACCAGCCAGCGTGGAGCAATGAATTTCAGCCATTACTCTTTTCTTCCACTGGTCAGGGACATACAATTTCCCCACAGGGCATCGTTCAGGTTTGTCCTCCTGAAATTCCACCAGGGCAAGTCTCAAATCGGGTGAAATGGCGGAAAGATCCACACCCTCACCTAGAATGGTAGTAGGCTCAGTCACATCAAGAGAATCCGCAAAGAAACTCCTAGAAAGGGCGTCCGCCTTAACATTCTTAGTGCCCAGAGGAAAGGTGACCACAAAATTAAAACACGTGAAAAACAAGGTCCACCTAGCCTGTCTAGGATTCAAGCGCTTGGCTGATTCAAGATAAATCAAATTCTTGTGGTCGGTAAGGACCACAACTTGATGTCTAGCTCCCTCCAACCAATGTCTCCACTCTTCAAATGCCCACTTCATGGCCAACAACTCCCGATTCCCCACGTCATAGTTACGTTCAGTTGGGGAAAATTTTCGAGAAAAGAAGGCACTGGGATTCATCTTAGAGGTTAGCGGATCCCTTTGAGACAAAACGGCTCCTGCACCAATCTCAGAAGCATCTGCCTCCCCCTGAAATGGGAGTGAAACATCAGGTTGCCGCAGAACCGGAGCAGAAGTGAATCTCGGCTTAAGCTCCAGAAACGCCGAGACTGTCTCTGGAGGCCAATTCACCACATCAGCGCCTTTTTTGGTCAAATCCGTCAGTGGTTTAGCAGTACCAGAAAAATTACTTATAAATTTACGATAGAAATTAGAAAAACCCAAAATCTTCTGGAGAGCCTTCAGAAAAGTGGGCTGAACCAAATCATAGATGGCCTGTACCTTGGCCGGGTCCATTTCAATAGCAGATGGGGACAAAATGAATCCCAAAAACGAAACCCTCTGTACACCAAAGAGACATTTCGATCCCTTAACATACAGAGCATTTTCTCTCAAGATCCGGAACACAGTCCGAACATGTTCCTCATGAGAATCACAATCACTGGAAAAAATCAAAATGTCATCCAGATAAATGATCAAAAACTTATTCACAAAGTCCCGGAAAATATCGTTCATAAAAGACTGGAAGACAGAAGGGGCATTAGTGCGTCCAAAAGGCATCACCAGGTACTCAAAATGTCCCTCCAGAGTATTAAACGTCATCTTCCATTCATCCCCGTGCTTGATGCGAATAAGATTATACGCCCCCTGAGGTCAAGTTTGGTAAACCAACAAGCACTTTTGACCCTGGAAAATAAATCAGAAATCAGGGGCAACAGGTACTGATATTTAACAGTGATCTTATTAAGGGAGCGATAGTCAATACATCGCCTTAATGAGCCATCTTTCTTGGCTACAAAAAAACCCCCAGCACCTAAAGGTGAAGAGGATGGTCTTATATGACCCTTCTCTAATGACTCCTTGATATAAGATCGCTTAGCATCATGTTCAGGTACCGATAAGTTGAAAAGCTGACCTTTGGAAAATTTACAACTGGGCGTCAACTCAATAACACAATCATAACTCCTATGAGGAGGCAAAGACGCGGACTTACTCTCACTAAATACATCAGAAAAATCAGCCAAATAGTCAGGAACATCTTGAGACTGGGGAAAGGTGGAGAAAATAGGAGTATCACCAAGAGCACATTGACAAACCCAACTCACCACAGACACAGATTTCCAATCCAACACAGGATTATGGGTCTGCAACCATGGAAAACCCAGTACAATAATATAATGTAAATTGTGCAACACCAAATATTTACAATTCTCTTGGTGGTCTGGGGTGACCCGCATAATCACCTGGGTCCAAAATAGGGGTTTATTCTCCGCCAAAGGGGTAGCATCAATACCCCTCAAAGGAATAGGGGTCCGCAGGGGTACCATAGGAAAACCACAACTCTTGGCGAAGTCAAAATCTATCAGATTCAAAGCTGTTCCTGAATCTACAAATGCCTTAGCGAAAAATGTAGACAAGGAGCAGATCAAGGTAACAGCCAAAAGAAACTTAGGCTGCACACTGCCCATCGAAAATGAGTGAGCAAAACGTTTCTCTTGTTTAGGGCAGACTGAAATAGCATGAGAAGCATCTCCACAAAAGAAGCATAACTTACTATGCCATCTAAACTCTTGACGTTGTGCCCTAGATAAAACCCTATCACATTGCATGGGCTCAGAGGTTTGTTCAAGAGGCGACACCGCCTCTCGTGTAGTTTTACGTTCTTGTAAACATTGATCAACTTCAATGGCCAACGACACAGAGTCGTCAAGACCAGAAGGGACAGGAAATACCTCCATAACATCTTTTACGGATTCTGCCAGACCTTTCCGAAAGAGAGCTGCTAGGGCAACGTCATTCCATTTAGTAAGGACCGCCCATTTTCGAAATTTTTGACAATATAACTCAGCATCATCTTGACCCTGTTTTAATGCCAATAAGGTTTTCTCAGCTTGATCAATAGCATTAGGCTCATCATACAATAACCCCAGGGCTTGAAAAAACACATCAACATCAGCCAGAATAGGATCTCCAGGTGTCAGAGAAAAGGCCCAGTCCTGGGGATCGCCGCGCAGCAGGGAAATGACAATTTTAACCTGCTGCACCAAGCTCCCAAAGGAGTTAGGCTTCAAAGAAAGAAATAGTTTACAATTATTCTTAAAGTTCAGAAATTTAGACCGATCCCCAGAAAACACATCAGGAGTAGGGATCTTAGGTTCTACAACAGATGATTGAGCAAGATAAGCAGAGATTCTCCGCACCTCAGCAGTGAGCTGCTCAACATGATCGGACAATTGCTTAGTCTCCATTAAGGAAAAAAAAATCCTCCTATGGCCCCAGAGAAAAAAGAGGAAAAATTCTATAAAAAATTCTGACACTTTTTTTTAAAAAATTCTTTCCTTCTTTTGAGTACCCTAGAGTCTGCAGTTTTAGGCCGGTGATTCTGTTATGAATGGGTCACCGAGGAGGAAAGCGCAATAGGCTATGCCACCAGAACACCAGAGAGGTTGGTCACTCAGCGGATTGCAGACCCCTGACCTTAACAACACAACCAGCAGTATCCACCAGAGGGAGCCCTGCCACAAAAGTCGGATCAAGAGAGTTCACAACACACGTGCCTTCTTATTTAAAAGATATAGCTGCCTGGGGGGAATTTCTACCCTGTCCTGTGTCAGATCTCATCATCCATAGAAACACCCTTTTTGAGTTGCTGCCTCTAAACTTATCCTAAATCCAATGTACCATGCGCACATCTTTACATTTGTAAATGCCGTAATTTAGGTTGGCATGTGGTAATGTCTGTTGAAAACACATTTTCCTACATGTTTTGATATTTAACCAAAAGCGTACATTTTCAGCGTAACAATACTCTTGCTTTTTTCAGATTGTGGAGTCCACCCGTGTGAATCGGCACAAAAACAGAATGGCATTACGCTGGGAAGCTGGTCTATATGCCAACGAGAAAAGCAATTAGCTTTACAGCCAGTTTACTACTCATTGAATGTCTTTTATTTTGTGGGTGATACCAATTTTATCAATCAAGTGACCAGCCGGTACTGTGATCCTGAGAAATCAACCCCTGAAGCTTTAATATTTCAAGAATATATGATAGATTTGTATGTGTTGTGATAATGACAGATTTAATTACTGCAATTTCTTGGGACACATTTACACAACTAGATGCAGATATATTTTACTTACTTAGCATTTCATTCACATTTTTCAACAGAAACCTCACTTGTGTATCTGAAAATAAGGATAAAGATTTCATACAAAACCACAAAGACAGATTGTGGCCAAGAATAAGGGTATTAGTATTAGGTATCAATAGCTAGGTCCATGCTGGATGCGAACACGGAAGGGTTTGTGTGAATTTTGAAATAGGTGAAATGACTTTTTTGTTCCTGTGGATGCCTTCCTATAACTTGTTACATGTCATCTAAATGGCAGATATAATAAAAATAAATAAGGATTTGAATCAATAAGACTGTTTATTTTTAAGTTTCTGTCAGGCCTTATGGCATTTTTGATGGTAAGAATAATGTTTGTATTCTTCCTGTCAAAGGAACCAGAACCTAGACAGAAACCTGAATGACCCCTATTTTTACATCACCGTGGTTTGTCAGGGTACATCAGGAAAACAAATTTGGCATAGGTGGCATAGGTGTTATGGCTCTATTGTTAACCCACAGCCATAACACTAAGGTGAACGGCTTAAACTAAGTCTTAAAGTAAAGGTTGGCTAAAAAGAAAAATATTTAGTTGTAATACAGATACGAAGGGCAGATATTTAGAAATATAGAAAACATAAAGTTTCCGCTTTTGCTTTTAGATGCAACTGCCATGATCTATCCATAGGGCAATACTTTGTGTAATGTATATGTTGAAGGCAGAGAAGGCGCTTTGATAGCATGGCTTTCTGTGTTTTCATTAAATGTGATAATGCATCAGATGACTAATTAAAAAAATAAATAAATGATAATAATATTAAATATCTATCTATACTTACTAGCGTGCTAGTTGAAATAGAAGTAAAAGTCAATGGCTTGGTATATGGAGTTAACTTTAATATGGAAATATGGCAATGTCTCAAAACAATTTCTGAATCACCTGCTGACAACAGCTTTGCAAATTTTTAACCAGAGTGAAATACTGGATTAAAATAAAATGTCAGACTGCTTTGCAGGGTACTACATTTTCAAAAGCTTAACTGGTAAGTGACATAAAAGAATTCTACCCCATGGGTGTATACTGTATACACCAACAAATTAGTTAATGCAAACTATTCGAAGGCATATATTATGTAATTATGTACAGTTTAAGCGTAATATATTTGCGCTATGACCGCTTTCCCTAACTGGAGATAAAAGGAGTGTAGATTAGCAAGACATGATGTATAACCCTAGAGGAGCCCACTCGGTGGTGTAAGTTATGCCACTAGGTTGCCACTGGGATCCCTGGGGAATGAAACCAGAGTTTTCTGAAAAGCATAGGAATAATTGGTCCTCCTAGGCCTTGTAATTACCAGGCAGAACGTTCCCTACTATCCACCCCCACACGGTGTCCGCAGCCGAAGGAATTATGACACACACCGGTCTCGGGTATAACAGTTGCTTTTACTTCTGCAGGAACGGGAATTATAACTTGGAACAAATAAGTAACAGTCCCTCATGGGTAGTCCCACAGCAATTACAGTTCACATTTAGATGCTGAGATGTGATTGGGGTCTGGAGCTTTAAGAGCACTGGACAGTAGCGTTGAGCGGCTTTTGGTTTTTTAGGGTCGAGTTTCATTTCATGAAACCCGACTTTTCCAAAAGTCGGGTAAAGCAAAATCGGCCGACTATAGGGAAAAGTCGGGGTCATCCCGAAACACGAAACCCAATGTAAGTCAATGGAGAATTAAAGTCGGCAGTGAGAGGACAGGAAACACACCAACAGTGCCCATTTGAATGCCAAAAGCATAAATTCTTGTTACTGAAGCTTGTCATCCTTAATTAACTTCATAATACTAGTTACGCACGGAAAAATGGGGGTAATTTGGCTACAGTTGTGGGGGGGAGGGCTGGCTCCAGGTTTTCGTGGGCCCAGGGCCAAAGAGCGCCCCTTTAACACATACCACAGCTCATGATGCTCCGATACGGCAGAGAAATAGCAGTATAGTACAATGAAAAATACTTCACTTCTTACATCTCATGACTGATATCCATTTTAAATTCTCCAATACCTCCAAAAACGGACAGTATATAACTCCATACAGTATTATGGCCAGCGCTTAGTGCGCTATACAGAGTAATGAGGCCCATATATTTCTCCATACGGAATCATTATTCCCATATAATGTTTCAAACCGTATATGATGAGCTCCACATAATGCTACAGTATATGTTGGTCCCAATGGATGAAGCTCCACTGTCTTATGGGCCCAAATAATGCTCCATATATAATGGGCCCCATTTCTACTGCTCTAGTGTATAATGGGCCCTGTAAATGCTGCCCCAGTGTCTGATGTCCACCTTTGGAATGCTCCAGTGTATGGTGGGCCCCATATATCATTCACCAGAGTATAGTGCTCCCCAAAAATTGCTGTCCCAACATTGAAAACAATTATATAAGTCTCCTTGCTAGGGAATTCCTGCACTACTCTGAACTCCTTGTCGTCCCCATCTTCCATCTCACTGCACTTGGCTGTTTAGGCCCTCCCACCGGCAGAGACACTTTTGCGTACTATGCGGTGCCCTGTGCCAGTGCCATCGCCCATGAGTATGCCCCCCCACCTGCTCAAGGAACCTGCACTTTCATCTGCACCTTCCTCTTTGTCACCGTGTAAGGTGGTATAGTATGTGTGAAGGGGAACCTGAGTTTCCTCTGGGTCAGATTCTGGCTGTGTAGAGTGCGAGGGGAATGTAGTGGTCTGGGTCAATGTACCAGCAGCATCATCCAGCAGTGGCTGGGCCTCGGTGCACTTGTGGCGTCCCCAAGAGTACGGTCGCCACTGTGGCATTGCCTTCCTCCTAGGGAGTGTGTTGTCAAGCTTGGGAGCAACGAAGGATCTCTCTAGCAGTGAAACCAACACACAACACATTTTCCACTCCAGGCCAGCAGGGAGACCTCTGAACCTGACTGCTGAGGAGCTGCTCTCTGTGGTCGGAAGGAGGTAAGTTAGGGCACTCTGTGCAGGGAAGGGGAAGTGTGTGGACGTGAGAAGGAGAGCTGGAGGATGAGCAGAGTTAAGGCTCACTCCTAGCTGGAGCGCATGGTCCGGATTCCGGTCTCCGAGTTTGTAGGGACACTGACGTTCCTCCAGCAGAAACCGGGAGAAGTAGCAGCTATAAATGCTCTGTACCCAACTAAGGCTCAGAGGCCCCAGCATCGACGTGTGCGAGGCAGAAGGAAAAGGTTACAGCTGTCTGCCATACAAGTAAAGTCTGAGGAATATCTGTTAGACAGGAGGTGTTTCAGTGAACCACGGTCCTGTGAGTGCTTCCCCCACAAGCGCTAGAAAGGAGACGTTCAGGAAGGTACATGTTGGCGGAATGTTGGAAGGGAGCTTTCCATTCTGGTCCCGGAGGTTGGCAGAGGTCCTGACCCGGAGGACACAGCACGGAGGCAGGCATCTGTGTAACCTGCAGACTGTGAGTAAAGCTTTGGAACTGCACACTCTGGTGTCCTACAGTTATTCCAGCACCGCTACATCTGGGTACCAGCACCTACACCGCCTGTGCCTTTCCCCCATCAGTACATCTACACTTCCCTGGGACTCCAGCTCCCACGAACCTCCAAACAGCGTCCCTGAAGGCAAAGTTTTTGGTTTCCGGGGGCAGTATGATTGCAAAGCTGAACCTTAAAGGAATGTCCAAAAGGGCACCACCAGGAGTGGAGCCTGTGGCTTAATTGGACTGCAACCAGGAAACCACTACAATACAAGCTACAGAAAAGATGGACAGATTGCAAGCTTTGTCGATTCTGTGTGTGTTGTGGTATGTCCGTTTGTAGTTGTGCTAGCGATTTCTCAGCTTTATTCCGTTAACGACCGAGACTCCGGCATGGCCCCGCGGTACGCGTCAAGCTTACTAGAGGGATACGCGAGGCTGTGGCACGTGAGATCGAGCAATAACAGGTCTAGCATTCCAGTACATGTCCGGGGCTGCATGCACGCTACACTGAAAGGACCAGCTTTTGTCGCTTACAGGTGCAGATAACCTGCTGAACTCCGTTAGTGATGGGGATCTGGGATTCAGATTATTCCCCGCGAACGATGATTTCCCAGTAAGTTCAGGTCAACCGCAATTCTGGAGTTAGGCCTAACCGTCATTCCTGAAAAAATTACGTGTCCAAACCACAGGTGCTGTAGCTTGCTTAACAGCTCGGCAGCCGTTCTCAGGCCCAGTATGGATTCAACAACATTGTAGAAAGTTGATAAAGGGTACAATTTCACCGGATAACACGTATATATGTAGCCTAGTTTACACATTAAAAATATATGTCTATAGATCAGGAGGCAGACTCAGATGTTCTCAGGCCCAGTATGGATTTGACCAGATTGTACAAAGTTGAGAAAGGGTACTTTATCACTGGATAGCAGGTATATATAGCATAGTGTAAACATGTAAAATCTCCGTGTTCTCAGTATGGATTACACAGCAATCTAAAAAGTGGAAAAAAGGAAATGCATTTGAGGCGTACACAACTATATACTTTTGGTGTTATTTTTAAATCTTCATATATATTTCTGTCTCAGTAATACCGTCCAGCCTCTCCGCAATAGGAAATGAGATGCATACAATTCGTGACATAAAGGCTATTGATTGCAGAAATCTAGGAATTATTATTCACGGGAAAAACTTCTGTCACAATTCTCATAGGCGATGCTGACCCGCAATTAATTTGTGTGTTGAGACAGTGAAAACATTTTTTGTGAATAAAGTCTTGCTGTATCGCACTTCCGTTGATTCCATCACTGTTACTCATCTAAATCCAATTTTTATCACAGGGAGCGATGTAAACATGGTGCTCACTGGCTATCATGATCTGTCACGTAACTTTGGAGTGCAAAAGACAGAAGCCACAGGCCGTAGGCGATTCTATTTGATTGGCATGAGAGGGCACATTTTGAAATGTGCGCCGGAATGTCACATGTTTGTGAGTAGGAAAACTGTGAAAGCTGATGATAAACCACCACTGCATGTAATTGTGAGTCGACGTCCATAAGAAATGGAAGCCACTGATCATCTGGAGCTAGAGCCCGGCCAGCAGGACAGGGCATAGCTACATCTTAGGCTAGTTTCACACTTGCTTTTTTTTGCAGCGCGTTTTTCCCGCAAAAAAACGCATTAAAAAAACGCATACAAATGCATACAAACGCTGCGTTTTTTTCCAGCATTTTAATGCGCATGCAGGAAAAAAACGCAGCGTTTTTGCGCGTTTGTATGCGTTTTTTGTGCGTTTGCGTTTTTTTACAGATTTTTGAAAAACCCCACAAAAAAGAAAAAACAACCATTCAACAACACACAAGACCAATGGGACTTCATTGTGGGTGTGGTATGTTAATATATATAGACCCTGTCTACAGTATTCTTCACATTTGCTTGATTCTTCTCGTGACCATGGATCTGCGCTGGAAGAGTTTTCACTTCAACTTGGATTTGGACATCGCGATGGCTCAGGCGTATGCAGTTGCTTGCCATGAACAAAGGAAGAGAGAGAGGCAGCGAAGACGGCGGCGTATGTGGATACATCCGATTGTTGAACTCCGGGAGAGCCGTGGGGCATACCACACCCTCTACAGCGAGCTACGTGCAAACCCGGAGAAATTTACTGATTATATCCGGATGTCCCACGAAAGTTTCATGGATTTGCTTGCTCGTGTCCAACAATCCATCCGGAGACAGGACACACAGCTCCGTCGTGCGATTCCTCCTGAGGAACGGCTACTGGTGACATTACGGTATGTTTTAAAAACAAAGGGGTGTGGTCTGATGTTTTTTTTTGTAAATTTAGTATTCAAAACCTTGGGTAATTAGTTTTCGTGAATGTACTAATATTTTTTTTTATAGTTTTTAAAAATAATTTACATAAATATTAATTTTACTTCTTTGTCTGTTCACAGATTCCTGGCGACTGGAGAAACCCTATCCTCACTACACTTCCAGTACCGTATTGGAATCTCTACCTTGTCTGGAATTGTTGCTGACACCTGCCGGGCTCTCTGGAATGTTCTTTGCCCAGAATTTATGCCCCTGCCCACCGCTGAAAAGTGGATGGAAATTGCTGACAAATTCTGGACAGTATGCAATTTTCCCAACTGTTTGGGAGCTGTTGATGGGAAACACATACGGATCATCAAACCCCAAAGAACGGGATCTGAGTACTATAATTACAAAAAGTACTTTTCAATAGTACTCATTGCAATTGCGGATGCCGGATGTATGTTTGTAGCAGTGGACATTGGAGCATTTGGCCGTGGTAATGACTCGCAGGCTTTTAAAAACTCAGACATGGGCCGGAGGTTGTATGGCAACCAATTTAATTTCCCTATGCCACGGCCTCTTCCTCACACCGAAGCTCCGCCACTGCCCTTTGTAATGGTTGGCGATGAGGCTTTTCAAATGTGCGGAAACTTACTGAAACCCTACTCCAGCCGGGACTTGGACCACACCAAAAAAATTTTTAATTACAGGCTGACCAGGGCCAGAAGAACTGTCGAGTGTGCTTTTGGGATTCTTGTTTCCAGATGGCGAATTCTGGGCACGGCCATTAATCTTAAACTTGAAACAGTCGATGAGGTGGTGAAGGCCTGTGTGGTTCTACATAACTTTGTGATGGCTAAAGAGCACCCGACCTTTGAACTGGACGATGATGCTCCTAACCCATTGCCTGAATTCACTCAGCACACTCTCAGGTCATCCGTTGAAGTTGGCCAAATGAGGGACAAATTTGCGGCCTACTTTATTTCTGATGTAGGACGGGTGCACTGGCAAGATGAAATGGTGTAATGTTGTTGTTTATGGTAATAAAAATCCTTATTTGATACCATTACTGAGTGCACTATATTTTTTAAACTCCAATTAATTAAAAAACTTCCCATGTATAACTGAATTTTGTTATGTTCACACACCTGGGCAGGTAAATACACATACGAGTTAAAATGCAGCATTGCTAGTCTGCGTGAAATATATTGGAATGAGCAAAGCTGCAGGCCATGAATCAGGAAACCATTTAAGAGAAAATTGTGCAACTAGTTTAAAACAAAGTATGTGATTTTCTCAAAACACAACCCTCAAAACCCAACCCCAATGAAAGTCCATGGGGAATACAAGTCAGCATTGAGTGGATGAATGTAATCTGCTCATGTAATCTGCTCCATTACAAGTTATTACACTAGGCCTTGGAATGACTATACTAGGCCGTGGTATTTCAAATATGAGTATAGTAGGCCTTGGGGCTAGTAGTATAGTAATATGTGAAATACCACGGCCTAGTATAGTCATACCAAGGCCTACTGTAATAACTCGATTTTTAACAACTAGCATCTTGTTTCACAAAAAACAAAGTGGTGAAACTAGAAAGAAACTTATTTTTTAGACAAGTTTCAACAATTTGTTTTTCATGAAACCAGATTCTATTTGGTAAAACTAGAGTTATTACACTAGGCCTTGGAATGACTATACTAGGCCGTGGTATTTCAAATATGAGTATACTAGGCCTTGGGGCTAGTAGTATAGCAATATGTGAAATACCACGGCCTAGTATAGTCATACCAAGGCCTACTGTAATAACTCAATTTTTAACAACTAGCATTTTTAACAACTAGCATCTTGTTTCACAAAAAACAAACTGGTGAAACTAGAAAGAAACTTATTTTTTAGACAAGTTTCAACAGTTTGTTTTTCATGAAACCAGATTCTATTTGGTAAAACTAGAGTTATTACACTAGGCCTTGGAATGACTATACTAGGCCGTGGTATTTCAAATATGAGTATAGTAGGCCTTGGGGCTAGTAGTATAGTAATATGTGAAATACCACGGCCTAGTATAGTCATACCAAGGCCTACTGTAATAACTCGATTTTTAACAACTAGCATCTTGTTTCACAAAAAACAAACTGGTGAAACTAGAAAGAAACTTATAGTTTCAACAGTTTGTTTTTCATGAAACCAGATTCTATTTGGTAAAACTAGAGTTATTACACTAGGCCTTGGAATGACTATACTAGTCCATGTTATTTCACATATGACTATACTAGCCCTTGGGTTGGTTTTTAACATGTATTTACCCATCAGTGTGTGTGAGCGGCGCAAACAACATTAATGAAACTTATTAATGGTGAACCACAAATGTAAATTTATTTTTTATCACAAAAAAAAAAATAAAAATTATTTTTTACGGCGTTTGGGGGCAGATGGTTTCAATTTGGGGGTGTGCAGGGAATATGCAACACTTGCAGTTGAAGACGGTGTTTGAGGGGAAGGGGCAACAAAACTTGTGGGGGAAGGTAGTCCAGTTAAGGGAATTAAACTTGGAACACTTGTAGGAGAGGAAATCTGTTCAGTTACATTAGTTGTAATGGCATGTCGCCGTAGGCTTGTGTGCCTGGACCGACTTTGGCCCAATGCCCGCCTTGATTGATTTCGCCTTGAAGTAGGGGCAAATATGGAATGTAGGTCCCCCGTCTGCTGGTATGGCTGCTGCTGCTGAGGTGGCGGCTGCTGCTGCAGAGGTGGCGGCTGCTGCTGAGGTGGCGGCTGCTGCTGAGGTGGCGGCTGCTGCTGAGGTGGCTGCTGCTGCTGAGGTGGTTGCTGCTGCTGCTGAGGTGGCGGCTGCTGCTGAGGTGGCTGCTGCTGCTGAGGTGGCGGCTGCTGCTGAGGTGGCGGCTGCTGCTGAGTTGGCTGCTGCTGCTGAGGTGGCTGATGCTGCTCTTCGTTGTCAGTGCTCGTCCTTGCAGGAGGACTGGTGGCGGCAGTGATGGCCCAGGTTTGCAGAGTGGTGGTGGCAGGGCTACTACATGTTGTTGTAGCGGCAGGGCTGTTCCATGTTTGCCTAGTGGTGGCTGAGCTCCACGCATGCATGGGATTGGCGGTGGTGCTCCAGACAGGAGCAGCGCTTGCCATGGTGGTGTCGGTGAAGTGACCAGCTGCACTCAGACTTGTGGTGGTGTAACGGTGGGTGTCCTGGCTTTGAATAGAGGTGTCCGTGCAGTGGTATGCAGCACAAGTCGGTAGTGAGGTGAAGCGAGTCAATGGTGGCACAGGTGGAAAGGACACCACTGACTGCTGACCGTACCGATTATGCTGCATAGCCTGCAAGAAAGCATTGTTGCAGGCCTGCAGCACATTCAGCTGTTGATCAGGACTAAGGTGTTCCGCCATGCCCTTTTCAATCTTACTAAAAAAATGGTGTGCTGGTCTGTTGAGGTCGGCCTCCAGACGGTCAAGGCGCTGTTCTACAGAATTGAAGCGGTGTTCAAAGTGGTTAAAACCACGTTCCATTAGTGCAAAACCGCTTTCAACTCTGTCGGACAGTGACTTGAGGCTGGAATTAAATGTCTCGCTCAAATGCATAAACTCGGGCAAGACATTCCTGTCCAAGGCCCTCTGCCGCTGGCGGGTAGTGCCCGCATAACCAGTGGCAGAGACCTGGGACAGGGGAACACCTGATGGCCCAGCTTCCTGGTCACCAGCTGTGTGTGTGGCTGACCTGCAAGGTGCTTCCTGGCTGTCGGATGGCTGGGACGGGTCAGAGGACGTCCGAGGAAGGACCGCTCCAGGGCCAGGTTGCAGGGTGCTGCTCCAGGTGCTGTGGAAGAAAGGAAAATCATTACTACCATGCCTTTACAAGAAGCATCAGCTGTGGATTAGAAAAACACAGATTAATAAAAATAAAAACCCAAAATGTATAATACTTACGATCTTGTGGCAAGGACCGGTCTTAGGAACTGCAACGCGTGATAGTGACGGTATCTAGTTCTGGTCCTTGACGCAGATCCACTGCGAACCTGGCCCTCAGCACGAACATCACTGTTGAAGCGGTCCTTGATCGAACGCCAACGTGTTCGGACTTTGTCCACTGTTGATAAAAAAAAACAGTGCCGTCAAGGACAACAGTCACTGCGGCACAATGTAGCAATACAATACTCAAAGCAGTCACTGTAGACCCCGATGACACTGTTGGGTTTCCTGCTAGAATACGCCTAGCACGAAACCCAACAGTGCCGTCAAGGACAACAGTCACTGCGGCACAATGTAGCAATACAATACTCAAAGCAGTCACTGTAGACCCCGATGACACTGTTGGGTTTCCTGCTAGAATACGCCTAGCACGAAACCCAACAGTGCCGTCAAGGACAAAAGTCACTGCGGCACAATCTAGCAATACAATACTCAAAGCAGTCACTGTAGACCCCGATGACACTGTTGGGTTTCCTGCTAGAATACGCCTAGCACAAAACCCAACAGTGCCGTCAAGGACAACAATCACTGCGGCACAATGTAGCAATACAATACTCAAAGCAGTCACTGTAGACCCCGATGACACTGTTGGGTTTCCTGCTAGAATACGCCTAGCACGAAACCCAACAGTGCCGTCAAGGACAACAGTCACTGCGGCACAATGTAGCAATACAATACTCAAAGCAGTCACTGTAGACACCGATGACACTGTTGGGTTTCCTGCTAGAATACGCCTAGCACGAAACCCAACAGTGCCGTCAAGGACAACAGTCACTGCGGCACAATACAGAGCAGGGAAATACTCACTAAACGCCTTTTTGGAGGATGCTGTGGCGCTGTCCCAGCCATCCATCAACGCTGCGGCCACCTCATTCCATAGCCGCCGGGTCACCACATTGTCCTTGTACAGCCGGTCACGGCTGTCCCACAACGGCGAACGCTCCTGGACCAGGCTGATGAGCTGCTCATTATCCAGGTAGACGTCTTCATCCCGTTGTGGAACCTAGACAAAACACATTCATTAGAATAATCAAATTTAAATTGAATAAAAAGTTACAAAAAAAGAAACAAAAAAATGAGTAAAAATAGAAGATAAAAAATAAAGAACATTACAAATCATTTGATACTTACATTCCGTATCACCACCGGGACTTGGCTTCGCTGCTCCTGCTCTTCGCCCTCACTAGTGCCGTCCGCAGATGATGATGACGATGTCTGAAAGTCGAAAAAAACGTAAGAGATTTGGAGAAGCAGCAGATATACTTACCAGATGCACGAAAATAATCACCTCACGGTCTGCTTGCGCCAATTCCTGCCGCGATGGGGAATACTCGGATTCTGAAGACATACTGCATGTAAAAATAATAAAAATCATTAGTACATACATAATTTAAAAGGACAGGCATATAATGTAATAT
Organism: Dendrobates tinctorius; assembly: GCF_039654945.1. NCBI lineage: Eukaryota > Metazoa > Chordata > Amphibia > Anura > Dendrobatidae > Dendrobates > Dendrobates tinctorius. The sequence goes on from NW_027361800.1 coordinate 3,443,103, forward strand.
ACTCACATTCTTCGCTGATATAATGGGTTCTTGGTTGACTGTCTGCTCTTCAATCTCTCAGTGTAGTAGTGGCAGAGTTTTGGCAGGCACCTCCTTTATATAGACTTTTTTTTTTTGACTTTAGAAGATTCTAACTAGGATAAAAAGTGGACACCACCCAAAAAACGCAGCGCTAAAAAATCGCATACCTGCGCATGCCAGTGCGCACGTATGCGCATCCATAGGCTATAATGGCCATTTTTAGCGCAAAACGTGCGCATACGTGCGCATGCGCTTTTTTCCAGGGCCAAAAAATGCAACATGCAGCGTCTGGAAAATACCAACGCACACCCCAAAAAAACGCAGCGCATGAAAATCGCATACATGCGCTTACAAGCGCGCATGTATGCGCACCCATGTTAAATATAGGGGAAAAATCGCATGCGCACGTATGCGTTTTTTTCCAGCGCTAAAAAACGCAAATGTGAAACCAGCCTAAACCATCATCTTTCAGTTCAATCAATTTGTAGTGGCAGTCCCAGTGAAGGATTTGACAGCCCAGACTACACAGCGGAGGAGCAGGGAGAGGTAAACATTGCAAATGCTGGGGCCCTGCCCAAGCAAGGGGGGCACACTCGTGGGCGTCGGTATTGGCACTGGGCCCCTCATAGTACGGCGGTGTGTCTGACGGCGGGTGTGCACGACCACTGTCAGAGACACTTGATTGCACTATGAGGGACCCTATGCCAGTGCCCGCGCCCAAGAGTCGGCCTACCCACCTGCCCAGGGCAACGGCACTCGCACGGTTTTGTGCGCTAGGTGGTGACCCCGGCCATGGGGGGGGGGCCGCCCACTTAGGGAGGTTTACAAAGTGGCACATGTAGATGTGGGTCATTCAGCTGCTGCAAAAGGCGAAATAGGTCAAGTTCGCAGAATAGGAGGAGGACCAAAGCAAGCCATTTTTCTGGCAACCTATGTGTCATCAAGGGAAGGTGGGACAAAATCCTTGGAAACCCATGCATGGTTCATTTTAATGAAGGTTAGATCATCCACATTTTGGGTTGACAGACGGGTCCTTTTTTCTGTCAGGATTGATCCAGCTGCACTGAAGACTCTTTCCGATAGCACACTTGCAGCTGTGCAAGCGAGCACCTGTAAGGCATATTGTGCCAATTCAGGCCAGGTGTCCAGTTTAGCGGCCCAATAGTCAAAGGGGAATGACCTGTGCGGGAGAACATCGATATGGGAGGAAAAGTAGTTGTTAACCATAGTTGACAACTGCTGTCTCCTGTCACTTTCCATCGATGCAGTATTACCAGTTGTGTGAGCGGTCCGTGAAAAATCAGTCCACAACATTGTCATGAAACCCCTGTCTCCAACGCCACTTCTGCTGTGTACACCACGAACACCTCTGCCAAGCTGCCCCCGGCCAGTACGGCTCGTGTGAGAACCATCACCGCTGCTGTGCGCTGGGAATGCCTCAACCAACCGGTTAACCAGAGTTGCTTGTTTAGAAGCCAATATTAGGTCAAGGTTCTCCTGTGGCATGATGTTTTGTAATTTGCCATTATAGCGTGGATCCAGGATGCTGGCCAACCAGTAGTCGTCATAGTTCATCATTTGCGTGGGTCCCTTTTTAGGATCTGCAAGGCATAATCTGACATGTGGGCCAATGTTCCCGGTGTCAATGATGCACTGCGAGTGCTGGGTGGAGGAGCACTTTCTGGCAAATCCACATCCCTCCAGTCACGCACAAACCCTGTACCAGACCTTGCCACGCCAACATTTTCACTTGCCCCACGAGATGCATCTTCCTCCTGTAAGTAATCATCCCCATCATCATCCTCCTCCTCCTCTTCTTCCTCCACCTCGTCCAGGAGAGGTCCCTGAGCAGACAATGGCTGAATGTCATCAAGGATTCCCTCCACCTCTTCCTCCTCGTCAACATTGGCTGCAAACGCCTGCTCCATAAGATGCGTCAAAGTTTGCATGAGCAGACGCATAAGTGGGATGCTCATGCTTAGGATGGCGTCGTCTACTCTCAAAGTGCCTGGCCGTGTATCCTCCCACAAATGCATTATGGCCTGCCTCTGCTCGCACAGCCGCTCAACCATGTGCAGGGTGGAGTTCCACCTTGTTGCAATATCGATAATGAGGCCGTGGTTGGGAAGGTGGAGCAATCGCTGCAGCTTCTGCATACGAATGGAGTGTACAGGCGACCGGCGGATGTGCGCGCACAGTCTTCGCACCTTCTGGAGCAGGGCTGTTAACTCCGGATAATTATTGAGGAAGCACTGCACCACCAGCTTCAAGGTGTGAGCCAAGCAAGGTATGTGGCTGAGTTTTGAAAGGGCTATGGCTGCCACAAAATTACGGCCGTTATCACTAACTACCTTGCCTGCCTCAAGATGTACACTGCCCAGCCATGACTCAGTTTGTTGCTGAAAGTACTCGGCCAGCACCTCGGCGATGTGTCTGTCGCCCAAACACATCATCTGCAACACAGCCTGCTGACGCTTTCCACTAGCTGCTCGATAGGGGGACACCTCGTGTGCAACAGTGGCAGCTGCAGATGGAGTGCTCGTACGACTGTGCTCTGTGGACGAGCTTTCGCTTCTGCAGGAGGAGGAGGGTCGAACGCCTACAGCCAACTGTTTCCTATACCGTGGGCTAGGCAGCACTGTCCCACCACCGCTGTCCCCTGTGGACCCTGCATCCACCACATTAAACCAGTGCGCAGTGATGGAGATGTAACGGCCCTGGCCATGCCGACTGGACCATGCATCTGTTGTGAGGTGCACCTTTCCGCTCACTGACTGCTTGAGTGCATGGACAATGCGGTCTTTCACATGATGGTGGAGGGCTGGGATGGCTTTGCGAGAGAAGAAGTGGCGACTGGGTAGGTGATAGCGTGGTACTGCATAGGCCATGAGTTCGCGGAAAGCTGCGCTTTCCACCAACCGATAGGGCATCATCTCTAACGAGATTAGTTTGGCAATGTGGGCGTTCAAACCCAGTGTACGCGGATGAGAGACTGAGTGCTTTCTTGACCTTCTCATAGTGTCGGGAGGGTGAGCTGGACTTGAGAGCTGCATATGGTGGAAGTAGCAGTGGACAGGGCGGACTGAGAGAGGGTTGATGATGGTGATGGAGTTGGTGTTCTTTCTGATGGCCTAGATTCAGTCTTTCGTTGATACAACAGTGGGATTCCCTGACCGCTGTGGCCTTGCAACGACACCTCAACATTTGCTGCTGTGCTAACCGGTGGGCTTACAGTGGGGGAAACAATGTAGCGTTGCTGACTACCTTCTTTGTGATCAGTTGCACATGTGGTATTTGAGGTTTGGTGTTGTGTCCACGCTTGCAAGTGCATGCTGGTTAATTGTCTAAGCATGCAACTTGTATTCAAATTTTTCAGATTTTTCCCTCGGCTAAAGGTCTTTGCGCACTTCTTACAGATAACCTTGGCCTGATCATGAGGATTTTGTTCAAAAAAGTGCCACACTGCACTCTTCCTACTTTGGCAGACATTTTGCGGCCTAGCACGCTGTGATATTTTGACCCTCTGGACAAGCTGTCCAGCAATTCTTTTGATTTTTGGAACCTGTCTTTGGAGTGCTCCGGGCCTGCCAGATAACAGCTGTTGCGATGTCGATGTCTGCTGTGGATGCTCCTCCTCCTCATCTGAGCTATTGGAAGCAGCACTCTCTTCCCCCAATGGATGCCAATCTGGGTCAACATCTGGGTCATCCATCACCTCCTCTTCAATGTCATGTGCACCTTCCTCTGTGTCACCGTGTATGGTGGTATAGTGTGCGGGAAGGGGCACCTGAGTCTCATCAGGGTCAGAATCTGGCTCTGTACACTGCGAGGACAATGTAGTGCTCTGAGTGAATGTACCAGCAGAATCATCTATCAGTGGCTGTGCAGCAGTGCACTCCATGTCAGATTCATCTTGGCCTGGGTAATTCACCATTTCACTTGATAATCCAGGCATGGTATGTGAAAACAGCTCCATGGAGTAATCAGTAGTATGGCCTGCGTCATCCTTCAATCTTGGTTGGGGTGAAGGACACAAGGAAAGGTGTGGTTCATGAACATGAGCCTCCAATGACGACTCAGTGCTTTTATTTTTTACAACTTCAGAAGAGGAGGCGATAGAGCTGGAGGCTGAGTCAGCAATGTAAGCCAAAACTTTTTGCTGAAGCTCTGGCATTAAAAGCGGTTTGCCAACTCCTAGAAAACTAAGCCTTCGAGGCCTTGTGGAGCCAGACGATGACGCAGGCTCAACACCTCCTGCATTCGGTCCTATTTTGCTTTTGCCACTACCATCAGATCCACCACCAACACCATCATTACCAGCTGCCAACCCCCGCCCAATTCCACGGCCTCGTCCACCAGCCTTCCTCATTTTTGGTAGAAATGTAGACAAAATCCAACAAACTATATAGTAATGTAAAACAAGGTACAAGGTGTCTATAGGACAGGGGAGATTTTGAATTTCTGCACACACTTGTGGACACTGGACACTTTTGGATTGTGTGAGGCCCACTGAATATCACAGCGCTATGTCACAGGCTCGATGTCGCAGGTGTGAAAAATGTCACTAGAGGATAACGGAGATTTTGAATTTCTGCACACACTTGTGGACACTGGACACTTTTGGATTGTGTGAGGCCCACTGAATATCACAGCGCTAGATCACAGGCTCAATGTCGCAGGTGTGAAAAATGTCACTAGAGGATAACGGAGATTTTGAATTTCTGCACACACTTGTGGACACTGGACACTTTTGGATTGTGTGAGGCCCACTGAATATCACAGCGCTATGTCACAGGCTCGATGTCACAGGTGTGAAAAATGTCACTAAAGGATAATGGAGATTTTGAATTTCTGCACACACTTGTGGACACTGGACACTTTTGGATTGTGTGAGGCCCACTGAATATCACAGCGCTATGTCACAGGCTCGATGTCGCAGGTGTGAAAAATGTCACTAGAGGATAACGGAGATTTTGAATTTCAGCACACACTTGTGGACACTGGACACTTTTGGATTGTGTGAGGCCCACTGAATATCACAGCACTATGTCACAGGCTCGATGTCGCAGGTGTGAAAAATATCACTAGAGGATAACGGAGATTTTGAATTTCTGCACACACTTGTGGACACTGGACACTTTTGGATTGTGTGAGGCCCACTGAATATCACAGCGCTATGTCACAGGCTTAATGTCGCAGGTGTGAAAAATGTCGCTAGAGGATAACGGAGATTTTGAATTTCTGCACACACTTGTGGACACTGGACACTTTTGGATTGTGTAAGGCCCACTGAATATCATAGCGCTATGTCACAGGCTTGATGTCGCAGGTGTGAAAAATGTGACTAGAGGATAACGGAGATTTTGAATTTCTGCACACACTTGTGGACACTGGACACTTTTGGATTGTGTGAGGCCCAGTGAATATCACAGCGTAGAAAATGGCTAGTGTATGACAAACTACAAGGTGTATATAGAATTGGGCAGAATAGGAATCTCCCTAGAGTGTAGGTCTGTAAGAACGGAACAAGTCCTCGACTTATCCTTACAGAGCGACACACAGATAGCTTCACTGAGGCCATGACAACAGCCGTTACACGGTACTGAGAGAGGAGTGTGCACGTACACGGCTGTCCGGTGTACGTAAAATTGTCAAGCTCCGTGTTTTTTAAGTGTACGGACTGACACACGCTGTCTCTCTATAGTTTTGAGTGTGATCAAACAGCAAATATATTTAACTGTTTGAAAACTAGACAAAACTAGAAGGTGCAGGTCTGTAAGAACAGAACATGTCCTTGACTTATCCTTACAGAGCGACACACAGATAGCTTCACTGTGGCCGTGATAACAGCCGTTACACGGTACTGAGAGAGGAGCGTGCACGTACACGGCTGTCCGGTGTACGTAAAATTGTCAAGCTCCGTGTTTTTTAAGTATACGGACTGACACACGCTGTCTCTCTATAGTTTTGAATGTGATCTAACAGCAAATATATTTAACTGTTTGAAAGCTAGACAAAACTAGAAGGTGCAGGTCTGTAAGAACGGAACATGTCCTCGACTTATCCTTACAGAGTGACACACAGATAGCTTCACTGTGGCTGTGATAACAGCCGTTACACGGTACTGTGTGAGGAGTGTGCACCGCTGTATGGTGTGAAAAAATGCACGCTCAGTACCTCACAGGACAAAAAAAAAATTGGGATTGCTTTTAAAAAAGCAGTTTGCAGAGCAGTGGGTAAACAGCAATGCAGCCGTCAGGAAGCCTTAGAAGGCAGCCTAACAACCAACACCGCTGATCCAGCAAAATATAGCCTCCACTTGCACTGCACACACAGTGACTGGTGTGTTGTACAGGCAAAATCGCTAGCAGCAGAAACAGTTTTTGGTGTCTTCTTCCCTGCCTAACGCTCTCCCTATCAGCAGCAGCTCTCCCTATTCTGAGATCAGCATGAGTAACATGGCGGTCGGTGTGCACACCCTTTTATACCCCCTGTAACGCCCACCAAAGCAAGCCAATCACTTGCATGCCCTTCTGAAAGATGGTAGTGACCCCTGCCTATGTCATCACGTTGCCCACAGTGTCCGTGGATCCTGATTGGCTGAAAAAGAGCGCAAAACAAACTTTTGAAAGGCGACTTTGGCGCTTAAGTCGTCGACCTCGTGGCCGACCTCATCCTAGGGTCGGGTTTCGTTTCATGAAACCCGACTTTGCCAAAAGTCGGCGACTTTTGAAATTTTTCGACCCGTTTCGCTCAACTCTACTGGACAGTGTCTTTTGGTAGTTTACAGAAGGAGGTAGATGCAGCAATTAGAGGTTACAGACTTGTACTTGGGGTTAGCTCCACAGTGTGTCACGGCACATGCACAAGTACTTATAGGTGAATGTAGAAACTGTGGTTAATCGTGTCATAAAGACTTTAGATGTGGTGAATCCTGTCAGTAATACTTTACATGTGGTGAATCCTGTCAGCAATAGAATGATTTCTGCACAGGTTAGAGGGAACTTAGGCTTTTACGCCTGCATGAAATCTTGAGGTAAAAACCTCCTCCACGTGTGTTCTGCTCTCCCTGAAGGCATACCTCAGACGAAAGAACATTCTAGACTTGCCTGTAAAACAGCTCCTCCTATTGACCTTGTGACTAGGAACTGGCCAATAAGAGACCATATTCACATCTCAGATCCTTACAAAACAATAATTCAGTCATTGCACACTTTCACCATTAGATGGTGACAGAACACAGCAAACGAGAAATGCATTGCATCTAAAATGGAGGTGACAAGAAATGGAGAACTACAGCTCACAAATAATGTAGAGGGCCAGTTAGAGAGTGAGCAGTATTGTACAGAAGCTACTCACAATTCAGTATTACTTAAAGGGATGGACACACTCTGGACTGGGTCACTACACTAGCACCTCCTACCGTCCAAAAAGTCAGGCGAGCCCCACGTGACCATCTACGTCACACAGGTCCTGCACCATCCGGACTCTGCAAGCACACAGGATTTTATTGTGGTGCCCGCACACCCATGGTTGGCTGGAAGATTTGCATGGAGCGCTTATCACCAGCCAGGACAGCGCTCCAATTCCACCTGCTCACTATTTGACCCAACGTTTATGAGACAGCATGGAAGATTTTCAACCGGAGCTATTGGACTACATACTTGACATTTAACCTATTATGGAAAGATAAAACAACTTTTCCAATACTGTAGTCAGCACATATAGTTGTGAAAGACTAAGGGTATGTGCACACGCTGCGGATTCTGATGCGAATCCGCAGCAGATTTGGCCCTGTGGATCCGCAGCAGATCTGCAAGCAATGTACAGTATCATGTCAGCGAATGGGATTTCAAAACCGCAGTGCACATGCTGCAGATTTTTCCTCACAGCGTGCAGCATGTCAATTCTTTCTGCGGATTCCACAGCGGCTTGACACCTGTTCCATTGTCCAGGTGTCAAACCGCAGGGGAAAACCGCTGGCAAAGCCGCAGGAAAACCGCAGGTCACTTTACCTGCGGTTTTATCTGCAAATCCGCACGGAAAAATCCGCAGGTGAATCCGCACTGTGTGCACTCACACTTATACTACCTATATGTGCTTATAGTTTGGTTTCATCTGTTTTATTTTAACCCCTTAATGATGGAGCCAATTTGTAGCTTAATTGCCAGGCCAATTTTTACAATTCTGACAACTGTCACTTTATGAGGTTATACCTCTGGAACGCTTTAACGGATCCCGCTGAGAATGTTTTTTCATGACACATTTTACTTCATGTTAGTGGTAAAATTTTTTCGATATAACTTGCGTTAATTTATGAAAAAATTGGAAATATAGTGAAAATTTTTACAATTTTGCAATTTTTGAACTTTAATTTTTATGCCCTTAAATCAGAGAGATATGTCACACAAAATACTTAATAAATAACATTTCACACATGTCTACTTTATGTCAGCACAATTTTGGAAACAAAGTTTTTTTGTTAGGAAGTTATAAGGGTTAAAATTTCACCAGTGATTTCTCATTTTTACAACAAAATTTACAAAACCAATTTTTTTTAGGGACCAAAGCACATTTGAAGTCACTTTGAGAGGTCAATATGACAGAAAATACCCAAAAGTGACACCATTCTAAAAACTGCACCCCTCAAGGTGCTCAAAATCACATTCGAGAAGTTTATTAACCCTTTATGTGCTTCACAAGAACTGAAGCAATGTGGAAGGAAAAAATTAACATTTAACTTCTTTTTACAATTTTTTTTTTTATTTTCACAAGTGTAAAAAGAGAAAATGAGCCACAAAATTTGTTGTACAATTTCTCTTGAATACGCCGATACCCAATATGTGGGGGTAAACCACTGTTTTGGCGCACGGCAGAGCTGAGAAGGGAAGGAGGGCCGTTTGACTTTTTAATGCAGAATTGGCTGAAATTGAGATCGGACGCCATGTCGCGTTAGGAGAGCCCCCCTGACGTGCTTAATCAGTAGAAAACCCCAACAAATGACCCCATTATGGAAATTAGACCCCTTAAGGAACTTATGTAGATGTGTGGTGACCATTTTGCTTCACAAAAGTTTATAACGTTGAGCCATGAAAGTATAAAATCATATTTTTTCCATAAAAATGATATTTTCACCCCCAAATTTTTATTTTCACAAGGGTAACAAGAAAAATTAGACCAGCAAAGTTGTTGTGCAATTTGTCCTGAGGATGCTGATACCCCATATGTGGGGATAAAACAATGTTTGGGCTTACAGAGCTCAGAAGGGAAGGAGCGCCGTTTGACTTTTTCAATGCAGAATTGGCTGGAATTGAGATCGGACACCATGTTGCGTTTGGAGAGCCCCTGATGTGCCTAAACAGTGAAAACCCTCCACAAGTGACACCATTTTGGAAATTAGACCCCTTAAGGAACTTATCTAGATGTGTGGTGAGCACTTTGAACCCCAAAAGTGCTTCACAGAAGTTTATAATGCAGAGCTATGAAAATAAAAAAATAATTTTTTCCTCAAAAATGATGTTTTAGCCCGCTATTTTTTATTTTCACAAGGGTAACAGGAGAAATTGGACCACAATAGGTGTTGTGCAGTTTGCTCTGCTTCCCATGTAAGCATCTGTATGTAATCAGTATGTGATCCGTATAGCGTTTTTTTCTCGCAACCTTGCAAAATGGACATTTAACGGTTTTGAGGCCTGCACATAATTTAAATCATCATCACCTATTTACTGCCTCTACACCAGGTGCCAGCTTCCAATCTGGCCATTTTGGTGCTGTGCTTGTGTTGGTGTCTTGGTGGTTGTTTTCAAACATGTCAGACACACTTCAGTTCACCCCAACTGACCGTGTGCTGTACAATTGGGTTTTGTGCCGCCAGTCATACCCAGTGATTGTGGATCCCAGGAGGAGGAGACGAATGTGGGTGCATCTGCATTTGAGACAACGCCTCAATTAAGGCCATTTTCACAGACTTTATGCAGCTCTGAGGACACATCCCGACAAGTTTTTCCTCTATTGTCGGATGACCGTTTCTACCTTTGATTTTTTTTGGAGACAGTGCGCCCAGGGATCACCTTCCAGGACACCTGGATGTGCAAATGTATCTCTGCTGAGGAGCGGCTTCTCCTTACGTTACGGTATGTATGTATTCCTCAGCTGCAGAATGTATGTAGATGATTCATTTTCTAAATAATTCTCTTACTCAGTGAAACCTTTTTTGCTGAGTGACATTCTTAATGTTTCCCAAATCTATGGTCTAAGTAAGAATACTTTGATGGTTTATTACAGATTACATAGCCGTGTTGCATGAGTATATGTAGTGTAAGCCTAGCTTCTTACTTACCCACTGTTATGGTGATCTATATGTAATGTGTGCATCCTTTAGCATGTAGTAATGTATATATTTTCTCCATTTGTTTAATTGTAGGTTCCTCACAACAGGCCTTTCTTATGCCGCACTTCATCTGGAGTTTTTGATTGGGCGATCGACAATATCTGGCATAGTTCGGGCTACATATTAGCAAATCTGGACCAGACTTCATCAACTGTTCATGCCGGAGCCAAAGATGGGTGACTGGTTGAAGATTGCCAGGGGATTTGAGGTGCACTGGCAATTCCCCAATTGTATTGGAGCCCTGGATGGGAAGCACCCGCCGAACTCAGGATCCCAATTCTATAATTATAAACAATATTTTTCTGTAGCTTGTTGGCTCTGGTTGAAAGTAACTACAGGTTTATAATTGTAGACATTGGTGCTTATGGAAGAACTGGAGACTCTCGAGTCTTCAATTCTTCCATTATGGGTCGGTGACTGCGCAGTAACCAGTTGAACCTACCACCACCACGTCAGCTGCCAGGCTCCAAGCAAGAAGTGGTGCCTTATGTCCTAGTGGGGGATGAAGCCTTCCAATTGACCAGGCATGTAATGAGGCCATACCCGTGCAGAAACATTGACCACCGACGCAGGATTTTTAATTTGCGCCTTTCACGTGCCTGAAGACTGGTGGAGTGCACCTTCGGCATTCTTTGTGCCAAATGGCGTGTCCTCTACTCTGCCATTCAGCTGAGTGAAGCCAACGTCAATGAGGTCATCAAAGCTTCATAACATAACTTCACTAGACTGCATGATTGCTTCTCATCTGATGTGGCTGAAGGTGTGGTGGACAATGGAAATAGGCCTAGGCCACATGTGCTCCCTTTACGTCATCCTCTCTCAGGACTCAAAGTCCGTCATGTGTTCACACAGTATTTTGTTTCACCTCAGGGTGCTACTATCTGGCAAGATCAGACTGTATCTATGTTGTGATGTTCTTATGTGTGTGTATATAAATATTATTTTTTCCTGTCATATGGTTTGTGTGTTCTGTTAATTTGGCTTTAAGATGTGTTACTTAGTAGATTTCTTATAATAATGAAAGAAGAGGGAAAAAGAGGCATTTTCATCATTTTTATAAATGCAAAATATAATTTAGGATAGCGGTTACCATATTTTTTGCATATGTCAGATATTGCCCTTAACATTTGGGCTTTTCAGGATTCGACATTATTTGGACAACCAAATAGATAACTAGAAAAAAAATTTGCTAACTCAAACAAATAACCAACTTTTTGTTTTAATAATTGCTGGTAGCTTGGTGGAGGTGAGGGCGGGAGGCCTTCATCTCTTTGTTGGGGGTTGGGGTGCCCAGCTTGACCATCACCCTGTTGGGGTGGAGGATCTTGGCCCTGTGGTAATATGTGGCCATGGTCATGTAGCTGCGCATCAAAGTGGCCATAAGGAAAATAGAGATTATACTCCTGTGGATTATTGTAGCCACGTCCATCTTACCCCCCAATATGACCATGTCGTCCAAACCCAGGTTGGGGCCAGCCTCCAACACCGGGTCTGTACAAGTGGCCATATTGGGCAGGTCGGTTATAGGCTGCCATTTGGCCCTGTTATGGCCAAGGTTGGTTTGGTTGGGAATGGGTTGAGGTGTAGGCGCACATGCAGGCGGAACTTCATATCCTAATTGAGCATGCACATCTGGATGTGGGGTAAGGCAGAGACAGTTACAGGGTGAGAGCTGCCACCTCTCAAGAAACTCAAACACCTCATATGGGTCATTGGGGTGTGTGCATGCATCAATTAGGATCTGAATGGATCCTCTCACACGTAGCCTCACCGCACGGGGTAGGGGACGGAGGTAACGGGCCAGGCTTTGTGAATATGCCTCTTCACCCTCATCCTGGCAGCCCTGGACAGGTAATTGAGGACACCTGTGTCTACATGCCTCCGGGTATCAGAGGCAGTGTTGTCTCTTCTCCGTCTCCCACAGCGGCCTATGGCTGCAGGCTGGGTGGAGCCCTCAAGACGGCCAGTAGGGCTGCTGCTGTTGCCGGGGTCTTCTACGTTGCTGGGTGCTGGTGGCTCTGCTGGTTCTGGACCAGGTCCAGAAACAGATGCTGGTCCTGGTGCTGGTGGAGCTTGGGGGTTGCAAATGCTAGGCTCAAAACATGGGCCAGCCACCTCTTCATCTTCCCCAGCCGGGTCTTTAATGGCGTCAGAATCCGACCCTGTCTCTCTCTCTGTGAGGTTGGACTGAGTTCTGTTAGGAAATGTAATAGACAAAAAAAAATGTAGCTCTGACCCTAAACAGCATATGTGTCATAATAATAATAATAATCTTTATTTTTATATAGCGCTAACATATTCCGCAGCGCTTTACATTTTGCACACATTATCATCACTGTCCCTGATGAGGCTCACAATCTAAATTCCCTATCAGTATGTCTTTGGAGTGGTGGTGGTGTGATATCTGTACTTACAGTCTGAGATCCATAATGGGTGCCAAAAAAGACAAGCGGTCAAAATAAATATATTTGCGCTTGGTCAGTGCTGCTGCCCCACTCCTGGCCCTCTGCTGTCTTTCACGCCGGTACTGGTCGCGGATGCTGCACCAGCATCTCATCACATCCTCAACTATAATGTGAAGGGAAAATGTCATTTTACCTTTGGGAAATGTGCTAAGCAACTTTCCTAACATTTGACATAGTCATGTGGCCTAGTAGGGTGTACTTTATTTCCTAAATTTACTTTTAAAAACAAGGATAACTACATTCACAGTATAGGATTTTAGGGGATACTTTAAAAAAAGCTGCCTTTAAGATGATTGGTAAAAAAGGCAATTAGTTACTCATTTGTTGCTGCTCCTCATGTGGCCGTTGCCCAAACTCTGGAAACATCTGCACACAGATGCGCCTCCATGCTGCCTCTTTTCTGGCCCTGTCGGAATAATGTGCATCCCGTTGGTCCCAAATTTCGGGCCTTTTCTGGACAAACACAATCAATAGCTCCACATTAGTTTGGGTAGACATGATGCTGTACTCCATGCAGGAGTAATTCCTGGATGTCTGGAGCACTTTTTGAGCTAATTTGCATGTCTAAGCTTCTTGATAATGGATTGGCCAATTTCCTGTCACCAAGAGAAGTCTTGCATATTTCTCGCAAGTCACACATGTGGTCCGTGTGTAATGCGTTATTTTTTTGGCACCCATAGACTTGCATTGGCGTACTACGGGCGTACTACGCTGACAATCGCAGCATGCTGCGATTAGCACGGCCCGTAAAAAATACACGAGGTTCCTCGCATCATGTTCTCACAGGCTTTATGCATTTAATAGCCCTCTGTGTCTGTACGGTTACATACTTAGGCTGTTAACTGGTTCATGCAGCATCACAGTGGGTCACCCCCATAGCTGTGGAATACTTGGTACCGGGCCGGAGTCTCAAAGGTGGTGGTGACCCGATCCGTGGCCCAAGGTGTCCAATGTAAAATGGGTGAAAGGTAGCTGAATAAAGTTTATAGGTAGATGATTCGAGACGCCACCTGTGGTGCTCGGCAAGGAAGGTGTTAAGCCGACGCTGCGGTGCAGATCCTCTGGTACAGATGGTGGGGCGCAGCAAAGATGTAATAGCTCTCCACAGATACAGCTGTAGCCCCAGGGCAGTAGTAGAATAGATGTTGAGGTAGATGGTGTAGTATTAGGCACCGAGATGTAGCAGTGCTGAGTAGGTTGGCGCAGGAGATAGGCAATGACTCAGCTGAATGCAGTTCCAATTCTTTTACTCACATTCTGGCACAGACAGGTGCCCGCTTCAATGCCGAAGCTTCCAGGTCAGGGATTCAGCCAACTCCCAGGCAGATGGAATTAACCCTTCCAGCACTCCCCTCCAAAAGTGCCTTTTCTGAACGTCTCCTCTCTAGCGCTAATCTGAAGTACTTGTAGTTCTGAATTACACTCAAGTGCCTCCTTCTCGATGTTGCTTAAACTCCACTCATATGACAGGTGGCTGTAGCCTGCTCCGGGGACTCCATCAATCATGTCCTTGCTCACGCATAGGCTGCCACTGTGTCTTCGAGTCTTTGGTGGGATTACAGCAGTCTCAACTCCTATTCCTCTGGTTTCTGCTGCAGGATCGATAGTATCACAAACAGCCTCGGATACCGGTGCCCGGCCTTGGCACAATGAACTTAGGGAAAGGCTCTACTCTAGCCCTCGTCCCCAGTCTCTCTCCTCCACATGTTCCGTTCTTATCTATCTTCCTTCTGAACAACTGATCTTTCTTCCTTCTCTTTCCTTGCAAACAGCTCCAGCTTACAGGAGGCTGCTGCAAACACGTTCTTCCTCTATCCCTCCGCCTGGGTTTATCACAGTCGAGAGTTCTCCTCTCCGCTCCCCCCTGCGGCGAACATCTGCCTTCGTCCCCCTCTCAGGGGATTCTGCTCCCCACTTCCTATCAGCTTTCCCTTCTTAGTGTTTCTAAGCTCTACCCACCACCCTTCATGAACCACAGCAGTTGCCATAATGGGTGCTCTGCTGTTCTAAGGTGTCTGTGCTGGATGCAGGTGTTGGAGTCTCATCAGGTGTTACCATCTTACCTGGGAAGTGGGATACTACACCTCAGGAGGAGGTTCAGTACCTCTGTGGTGACTGAACCCTCAGGGGCGCCACATACCCCCCCGTTAACCGCAGCACGTCCGCGGGCTGTAAACAAATGAGAATGCAAGATGTTACTGGAACATACAAAATTTTGCTTTTTTAAATTAACTGGGTAAAACACTTCTCTTAAGGAGAGGATTATAGCTTGAACGTTACTGAACATTTTAATTATAACATCCTATGTCCTGAGTGCTATGTTATACTATGTTATACTAGATTCTAAGTACTATCTTAGTCTTGCCACATTGTCATAAAGTGCTACAGGGGCAACTGCTTCCATATCTTAGGTTCGCCACCAGGTCTAGACATTCTCTTGTCCCTGTATCAATATACTCTTCATAAATCTTAAAGTCTATCATACTGTAAAGTAGCGCTTGTTACTCAGGTGGGGGATACTCACTTGGCTGCAGAAAAACTAGGTCCGGCACAGGCTTTTCAACATAAACATAGTCCATACGGTTTATTGTACAGCATAAACCATAGCAGCATGCAACAGTCTTACAGCAGACAACAACGAATCTTCATAGTGGAGCTCTGTGGTCACACAGGCTGTGCTTTATCCAGCCATCAGGCTATACAGTCTCTCAGTTACTCTCCCTGTGGCCGGGTTACCTTTTAGCTGCTTCACACTTCAGACGTTCATTCCCTCTCCTGGGAACTGTCAGACACATACAGCCATTATACACAGCCTCCACACGTGCTCTTCAGGAAGGCAGCCACATCTTCCAGCCATCGGCCTGCCGAGACCTTCCGTACGGACCAATCAGGTCCAGGCATTCACTCATGTGACCTACTCTGGTCACCTTATATGGTCCGTAGCCATGCCCACCGGATCACATGGCTATGACCTCATCGCAGGTCCTAACCCAGCCATACACATACATATACATGCTTACTATGGGCGTTTAGCCACACGCCCCTGGGTGGGTTTGTAGGTGACTGGTCCCACCCGTCCCACCAGCCACCTGGAGGCTCTCCCTGACACTGTAACAAAACCTCAGCAGTACCTCTGCTGATTAGCACATGATCAAGCCTCCATCCCAGGGCCACCCCCTCTGGGATACATAACTGTCATTTACCATCCTGGCATTCATCATATATCCATTATCACAATGGATATGCCTGAGTGCATGACCCATACAGCGCCCCCTAGCTGTCACAGCGGTCACTGCACCACAATACTTATTTACTATCTTATAAATATATAAAAACATTCCTATCTACTATTTATGAATATGTCATGAATACACTAGAACATTTCTATAAGTGCTTCTTTCAAAAGATTCTGAGTGACAACCGCCAACTAAGGTTTGCCACTGTTGTACTTAACTTAACCATCTATGCACATTTACCTATCATATCAAAAATTCTATTACTTATCAATATACATTTCCTACATATGGCATACAATTTGCAAATATAATAACACTTTTATTAATTACAATGAAAAGCAGTAATTATCAGTGATGAATGGCAGATACTGTCCCAGCCGGGGTATCTTCAAGTGTTCTTATACTGTGTGGTTAAAACTAAAAGAGAAAGAGCGCAATAGGGTCTTACCCAAGTATAAATAGATATAAATCAAGATGTTATACTCACCTTGTGTAGGAGAGTTTCAGATACAAAGGAACAAAGGTCAGCCTGCTACACATCCAAATGGCCACTCCGTGACCATAAATCATCAGATTTAGGGAAAAGAATTTTTGGATTAAACGTGCGCTGCTAGACAAAGGTACATATCATCCCCTGAGGAAGAAGTGTTAACTTCGAAACGCGTTGGGAATTAAAAGTTTAAAGTACGCAATCTGGAAGGAGTCATTTGTCTAGCAGCGCATGTTTAATCCAAAAATTCTTTTCCCTAAATCTTATACTGTGTGGAGGACCCGCTCTAAACCTCCAACGGTGATCCTGGGTGGGCTGCAGGACATGCTGCTCTTCCCGGTTAGACCCTATCTTCGGCCACACTCAACGGTTTTTCTTCAGGTCTGTAATTTTTGTGAAATGGTAGGTCCTTATCTTCTAAAGACTTATGTAAAACCAAGAGGAAGCACCTTAATAGGCGCTAACTATATACAAATGGAGTGTTCGGATCACTCATTGTTCATGATCTCCACAGTTCTTTATAACAGGAACAATTTTGCCAAAAACCCACCTGGGGTTAAACTGTTTATGAACTTTTCAAAAAGTGCACTGTTCGCTTTGGTAAAAAACATAATGGAACTTGTAAAACCCTCCTGGGTAACTATGTACATAATAAAAGATTCACTGGAGAATCAGTTCAGTTCAGTCCTCCTGATTAGCATTGCCTTAAGCATCAGGGTTTGGTTGCTTGCATGGTGAAATGCGGGGTTGACCAATCTCTGGTAGGGGAAATCCGTGATGCATGGTAACACCCATCAGCCATTCAGGTTCCACTACCAAGGTTTGGGTAGCTTGATTCTGCACTTTAGGGTTGCATTGAACTGTAGTTGTAGATAATGCAGTAGGTATCGATATTACAGCAGGCAGTACCAAAGGGGTTAACGAACAGGCCATTGATACTGCAGCTGTCCTGCAAGTGGTGTCATTGGGTCGCCCTCCCAGGGCTGTGGGGAACTCAGTACTGGGCAGGTGTCAGGGGGATGTGTCACAGCAGCGGTGACCCTGTCCGTGGCCCTGGGCGCCCAAATCAATGGTGGTTTGTGATATAGTTTATGTGAACAGTTCGTGACGCCACCTGTGGTGTTTGGCAAGTAAGATGTTAAGCCAACGCTGCATGCAGATCCACTGGGAATGATGAGATGGTGCAGCAAAGATGGTGTAGCTCCCCACAGGTGGAGCTGTAGTCCCAGAGCAGTGTGGATGTAAGATTAGAGGAGAGGCACAAGCGGTGAGGGGATTGGTACCCAGGTGTAGCGGTGCTGAAGATGTTAGTGTGCAAATGAATGAAGGACACCAGGGCTTGCAGTTTCAATGCTTTACTCACAGTTCGTGGTACACACTGGTGCCCGCTTCCATGCCGTGTCCTCCGGGGCAGAGACTCAGTCAACCTCCCGGACAAGTCAGGGCTCTCCTCTCCAACACACCGCCACCATGTACCTTTCCTGAATGACTCCGCCAATGCACCTTTTAGTGTGAAGCTCTCCAGTACCGTGGTACTCTGGAGTTCCTCCTGTCAGATGTTCCTAGCAATTCTACTCGTATGGCAGACAGCTGTAGCCTCTGTCGGGGACCCATTTCTCCGGAGTCCTGGCTCTCTATTCAGTTGCTGTTGTGCCCCGAGTCTAAGTTGGGAGTAGTGCATTTACAGCCATCTACTACACCGCTGTCTGCTGCAGAAGCCTGTGTCCATACAACCTCGGGGACCGGGCCCCGGCCTTGCGCTAAGAACCTATAGGCAGGGTTCCTCTTCCACAACTCCTCTCTGTTCTCTCTACTCCTTCGTTCCGTACTTGTCTCTCTTTCCTATGGAAGCTTAGGTTGCAGTTCTACGTCTTTCTCTCTCTTGTTCCTTTCTCGTGCCAGCTGGCTCAGATCACTGAGGCAGCTGCAGCACCCCTTCTTCTCTCCCTCTTCTAGGGATCTCCTTCCTCTCGGACCCGTCCTCAGACTCTCCTGACTGACTGTCCAGACTCCCCTCAGACAGACTTCAGACTGACCCCCTGTCAGACTCAAACCCAACTGATCTGTAATTCTAAACCTTCCCAACCTTTTATATGAGTCTCAACTCCACCCACCTCCCAGCACATCCAGTGTTCCATGCAGGGAACCACCAAAGGCACTCCTAATGTATAGGAGGAGAAAGAGCCCTCCATGTGGTTGTGCTGAACTACCCTGTTGTGTGGGATGAGAGTGTTGGAGTGTGGAAAGGAGCCCCCAACTTACCTAGGTGGTGGGGCACTACACCTTAGGAGAAGGTGCAGTACCTCTGTGGCGACTGAGCCTCAGGGGCGCCACATCATCTTGTTATCAGCCTTTTTCCCCTTTAAGATCAGGGGTAGTTGGATGGGACGTGGCTCCACTAAATGCTCTCCTTTTCGCAGGGACATTTTACACTCCTCCATTGCAGTCAGCTTAGTGTCCTGGACTTGATGATGCAACTCCTCCACTTGTTCCATGAGGAGCGCCAGCCTTTCGCATGTGGTGGATGGTAGCGTTGTATAGGAGCAGGTTCTAGGATACCCCCCTTGGGTGCCATTGCCCGGTCCCAAGCTACATCTAGGACAACCTGACCGGATTTCGAGGTTGGTGGATTTCCGATGGGGCCTAGCAGGGCCTCCCATGTCCCAGGGGCATCGGGCGTACCTGCTCCTGCAGGGTTGCGGCTTTCCTCCTCAACCTCCGATGACGGGGAGACTGGTGGGGCAACAGGTACCGGTGACGATGGTACTGGGGAAGTGCAGGTGGGTACCGGTGGTGATGGTACCTGTGGGGTGACTGTCGGTAGCGGTGAGGGTACCAAGATGGCGGACTCCTCCTGGGCACCCTGGTGTTGTCTCTCCAACAGAGCCTGCTTGTCCTGGAGTTTGCTGTGCAGCTCCGCGATTTCCTACTCCAGCTATGACAGGTTGGAAAGTGGTGAGCGTCCAGAGCCTGATTCTCCGAGCTGGGAGACGCTGACTCCTCTCCTCTGTGCTCCACAGGCCTCCTGCTGCTCTCCATCATGGCCTCCTGGTACTGTGTCTTCTCCTTCTCTTCCGCTCCTTTTTCCGGAGTGGAGGTTCTCTCCACCCCCGAGGGGCGGTGTCTTTTTCCTTTGCCGCCATACCAGGCTAAGATCTGGACCCCTCTCTGGGTCGGCCATGACGCAGTAGCATAGAAGTACAGGCAGGGGAGGCTCCGTAGTTTCGCACTCTATCTTGGGTGCTGCCCACGAAGGCACACCGTACTTCACTGCCATGGCAGCCATCTTTACAGTCAAAGTCACAATTCAATAAAGCAATTCCTTTGCACATTTCAGGTTCAGCATTTCTCAAATCAGTCAAATCTTCGGCACACAGGACCCGGTGGTACCGAGCTTTTCATCCTGTTAGTGACGCAAAAAATTGGATCACCCCCAGGACTGTGTGGGATACTCGGTACCGGGCCAGAGTCTTAAAAGGACGTGTCATGGTGGCGGTGACCTGGTCCATGGCCCTAGGTGTCCAATGTAAAATGGGTGAAAGGTAGCTGAATAAAGTTTATAGGTAGATGATTCATGACGCCATCAGTGGTGCTCGGCAAGGAAGGTGCTAAGCCGATGCTACGGTGCAGATCCTCTGGGACAGATGGTGGGGCGCAGCAAAGATGTAATAGCTCTCCACAGGTAGAGCTGTAGTCCCAGGGCAGTAGTAGAATAGATGTTGAGGTAGATGGTGTAGTGTTAGGCACCGAGATGTAGCAGTGCTGAGTAGGTTGGTGCAGTTCCAATTCTTTTACTCACATTCTGGCACAGACAGGTGCCCGCTTCAATGTCGCAACTTCCAGGTCAGGGATTCAGCCAACTCCCAGGCAGATGGAATTAACCCTTCCAGCACTCCCCTCCAAATGTGCCTTTTCTGAACGTCTCCTCTAGCGCTAATCTGAAGCACTTGCAGTTCTGAATTACACTCAAGTGCCTCCTTCTCGATGTTACTTGAACTCCACTCGTATGACAGGTGGCTGTAGCCTGCTTCAGGGACTCTATCAATCATGTCCCGGCTCACTCATAGGTTGCCATTGTGTCTTCGAGTCTTTGGTGGGAATAGAGCGGTCTCAACTCCTATTCCTCCCGTTTCTGCTGCAGGATCGTTAGTATTACAAACAGCCTCGGATACCGGTGCCCGGCCTTCGCGCAATGAACTTAGAGAAAGGCTCTACTCTAGCCCTCGCCCCCAGTCTCTCTCCTCCTCATGTTCCGTTCTTATCTATCTTCCTTCTGAACAACTGATCTTTCTTCCTTCTCTTTCCTTGCAAACAGCTCCAGCTTACAGGAGGCTGCTGCAAACACGTTCTTCCTCTATCCCTCCACTGGGGATTATTACAGTCGAGAGTTCTCCTCTCCGCTCCCCCCTGCGGGGAACTTCTGCCTTCGTCCCCCTCTCAGGGGAATCTGCTCCCCACTTCCTATCAGCTTTCCCTTCTTAGTGTTTCTAAGCTCCACCCACCACCCAGCACCCTTCATGAACCAAAGCACCTGCCATAAAGGGTGCTCTGCTGTTCTAAGGTGTCTGTGTTGGGTGCAGGGGTTGGAGTCTGGTCAGGTGTTACCATCTTACCTGGGAAGTGGGATACTACACCTCAGGAGGCGGTGCAGTACCTCTGTGACGACTGAACCCTCAGGGGCGCCACAACAGGAACACCCGATTCTTACACTATGGCTGGTCCAAACTATAAAAGCAATTGTTACCATCCTCCTTTCGTGTCTCCCCTTTTCCTCATAGATTGTAAGCTTGGGAATAGGGCCCTCATTCCTTTTGATATCTTTTTTGATTTATGATTTTATTGTTATGCTGTTGTGGTGCCCCTGAGGGTCCAGTCGCCACAGAGATGCTGCACCTCACCCAGAGGTGTGGTATCCCACAACTAGGTAAGGTGGAGACACCCGACCACATTCCATCCCACATCCCACACACACAAGTAGTGTAGCAGAGCGCCCTTTATGGCCCCTGCTTGGAACACGAACAGTGCTGGGTGGTGGGCGGAGCGTAGATTGAGAGCGGGAGAATTATAGGAAGTAAAGTGAGTTCCCTCAGAGGGAGGGAAGGAGAAGGATGTGTCTGGAGCAGCTCTTGTTATTAGAGGCTGTTGGACGGATTGGACTATAAGAAAGCTCCCTAAACAGAAAGAAGGTTCTTCTGGGACACGGTCGGAGCATACTCCCCGTGGGTCCCTTATCCACACTGACTGACATCAGGTGGAGGGAGAAGCTGGTCGCAAAGGGTCACGGCCCCTAGCCTAGTGAGCGTACTTCAGGGCGCTACTAGCAAGCCGATAGCTTTGGTTACTTTATGGACCATCGCCCCTACCACAGTTATTCCAACTGGAAAGGATCACAGAAACGGCAGGGCATTGTCTGACAGGATTCGCAGCTGCTGGCCTGGAACGATAACTGTGAAGTGCTGTAAAGGAAGGAAGGAGTAAAGCAGCATATTGTGTGTAGACGGCCAAGAAAGGTACATACTGACAGGGAGTGCTGGAAGGGTGTACTTCATTTTATCAGGAAGTTTTCTGGACCCCTCTTCTGGAGAACGCAGCACTGAAGCGGGCATCTGTACCGCGGACAGAATTGTGAGTAAAGCCCTTGGAACTACATGCATTTGTGTCATCTACCTTCTTTCTGCGCCTCTCACTCAGCACTGCTACATCCTCCACTCCACACTACCTCACCAACTACAGACCCATCTCAGCTGCCTTGGGACTACAGCTCTGCCTGTGGAGAGCTTCATCAATTCTGCTGCATCATAACACCTGTCCCAGAGAAGCAACAGTGGTCATCACTTACCAGAAGCCACAGATGGCGTCACAAATTTCTTACAAACTCTATTCTCATCTAATTACACCCATTTTACATGACCGCCTGGGGCCACGGACCGGGTCCCTGCCACTGTGACACATCCCTTTAAGATGACTGGCCCGGTACCGAGTATCCCACGGCCCCTGGGGAACATCATTTTGGCATCACAAACAGGATGACAAAGCCCGGTATCACCGAGTCCTGTGTACTGAAGATTTTATGCATTTGAACACTGAAAAACCTAAAAATGTGCAAAAGAACAGATATAATGGACTGTAAATTGAATTGTGAAAATGGCCGCCATGGCAGTGCAGAGGCATGTCATCGTGGGTGGCACCACAGAAAAAGCGCGCAAAGTCCTGAACCTCTCCTGCCTATATTTCTATGCTACAGCATCATGGCCAACGCCCAGAGGAGGCCGAGTCCTAGCCTGGTATGGTGGCAAGGGGAAGAGACACCACCCCCAAAGGGAGGTGAGAAGCTCAGCGGCGGGAAGAAGAGCCAGGAAGAAGCGACAACCCCAGGCAGCCATAATGAAGGGTGGACGGAGGCCTGAGAAGCGCGGAGAGGAAGAACATCTCCCACTCGGTGCTTTGGTACCAGGCTCCGGCCCTCTGGAGGAGTTACAGTGCTGTGCAAATTAATTGGGCAAAGCATTTTTTAAGTGAAATTTTAAGTTGGTTACCAGTCAGTGATTCAAACAAGTTTTAACTGCTTTGAACAGCTGTGAGTGCCTGTTCAAAGCAGTTAAAACTGGTTTGAATCACTGACTGGTAACCGACTTACGATTTTACTTAAAAAAATGCTTTGTCCCAATTAATTTGCACAGCACTGTAGACCTGCAGCAACTGGAGGAAGAAATTGCCCAGTTGCACCAGGGTTTACAGCAGCAACAGGCCTTGCTAGCACTGAGGAAGCAGCACACCCAAGAGGGGTCTGCCCTCTAGGTACCCTCACCACCAATACCCGCTGACCCTGCTCAAGTACCCTTACCACCGGTACTCACCGCCACTGCCCAGGTACCCACACCACTGGTACCTGCCCAGACCACGCCGCAGGAAGCCGCCGCCATTGCGCAGGAGTCGCCACCATCAGCCCCTGAGAGTGGCTTCCCAGCATTGGAGCCTGCAGTCTCTCCAGCGTCCCTGCTGCCAGCGTCTGCGGAGGAAAAACTAGGTCCTGAAGACTCTGAGGACACAGGTATGGCCGCCGCTCCTGTGTCTTGGGAGGCCCTGTTAGGCCCCATCGGGTCACCACCTACCCCAAAGTCCGGTCAGGTGGTGCTAGACATTGCCTGGGATTGGGAGACAACACCCAGGGGGGGAATACTGGAGCCTGTCCCCATGCCAGCAGCAGCCCCAATAGCCATCACCGCAGCCTCCATGTCTGTAGCAGCAGTGACACCAGCTGCAATCCACCCACAGGCTGCAGTACCACCACCACAAGCAGCCACTAAACCAGCTCCACCAGGAGGAGCTCAACAGGAGGAGTACTTTCAATTTGTAATGCCACCTGGAAGTGTACACCCAGAGCATTTACCCTGGAAGCAGAAGGGTTCCAAAGTTTCCATCACCCCAGGAGGTGAACAGCAGTAAAACATGAGAATAGCACCATTAAAAAGTTTATAAACAGTTACCCAGGAGGGTTTTTGGCCCAGTTTTTGCCCAGTTTTGCACAGTTTTCTATATGTTGGTTTTCTTAAGTAAAAAAAACCGCTGAGATCATGGACAGTGATTGATCCAAAAACATGCAATTGTAAATAGTTCTGCACCTCTTCAGGTGCTCCCTCTTGGTTTTACCTAAACCTATTGAAAGTAAGGACTCATCATTCCCAACTACAGCAGACCTGAACAAAAACCCGTTGGGTGTGGCTGAAGACAGGGTCTAAAGGGGAAGACAAGTTATGTCCTGTAGCCCACCCAGGACCACCGTTGGAGGTTTGGAGCGGGTCCTCCACCAGCAAAAGGACACTTGAAGATACCCCGGCTGGGACAGTATCTATCATTTTTCATTGCTGACTGCCGTTTTCTATGTCTAATAAAAATGTAAATAGTAGCACTTAGATTTATAGGTAAAATAAATGAAGACAGTTTGTAACGTTTAAAGCAAAAGGTACCTCTCTTCAGGAGAAGCTGTTTTATTAGTAATATATATATAGAGAGATGAGCGACTTTGCCTTTTTTCGGGTCGAGTCGGGTTTCATGAAACCCGACTTTCTCAAAAGTCGGGTCGAACGAAATCGGCCGATTATCGTGAAAAGTCGAAGGCCGACTGAAACACGAAACCCAATGCAAGTCAATGGGGAGCCAAGGTTGGCAGGGAGTGGAGGACAGGAAACACACCTACAGTGCCCATTTTAATGCCAAAAACATCAATTCTTATGTCAACCTTAATTTACTTTATAATAATAGTTAGGCATTGAAAACTGGGGGTTATTTGGCTAAAGTTGTGGTGGGGTAGGGCTGGCTCCAGATTTTCGTGGGTCCTGTGCCAAAGAGTGTCACTGGGCTCTTTTAACACATGCCACAATTCATGATCCTCTGATACGGCAGAGAATTAGCGGTATAGTACAAAGAAAAATACTTCACTTCTTACATCTCATGACTGATATCCATTTTAAATTCTCCAATAGCTCCAAAAACGGACAGTATATTACTCCATACCGTATTATGGCCACTGCATAGTGCGCCATACAGAGTAATGAGGCCCATATATTTCTCCATACAGAATCATTGGTCCCATATAATGTTTGAAACAGTATATGATGAGCTCCACATAATGCTACAGCATATGTTGGTCCCCATGGATGAGGCTCCACTGTGTTATGGGCCCAAATAATGCTCCATATATAATGGGCCCCATTTCTAATGCTCCAGTGCATAATGGACCCTGTAAATGCTGCTCCAGTGTCTGATGTCCACCTTTGGAATGCTCCAGTGTATGGTGGGCCTCATATATCATTCTCCAGAATATAGTGCTTCCCAAAAAAAGCTGTCCCAACATTGAAAACAATTAAATAAGTCTCCTCACTAGGGAATCCCTGTACTAGTCTGGACTCCTCGTCGTCCCCATCTTCCATGTCTCTGCACTTGGACTGTTTAGGCAGAGGGCGTACAGACGTGATGTCATCGTGCTCTCTGACCAGAATGTCACTGTCAGGAAACGCGGAAGACGTCACGGCGGTGGAGCAGGGAGAGGTAAGTATTTCAACTTTGCAAGTGCTGTGATCCTGAGCAAGCAGGGGGGGGCCACTCGTTGGCGACGGCACTGGCACAGGGCCCTTCATAGTACGGCGGTGTGTCTGACGGCGGGTGGGCCCTCGGGTGGGCTCTCCCACCAGCAGAGACACTTATGCGTACTATGAGGGGCCCTGTGCCAGTGCCGTCGCCCATGAGTATGCCCCCCCACCTGCTCAAGGAACCTGCACTTTCATCTGCACCTTCCTCTTTGTCACCTTGTAAGGTGGTATAGTATGCGGGAAGGGGAACTTGAGTTTCATCAGGGTCAGATTCTGGCTGTGTAGAGTGCGAGGGGAATGTAGTGGTCTGGGTCAATGTACCAGCAGAATCATCTAGCAGTGGCTGGGCATCAGTGCACTTGTGGTGCCCCCAGTAGTACGGTCGCCACAGTGGCATTACCTTCCTCCTAGGGAGTGTGATGTCATGCTTGGGAGCAACGAAGGATCTCTCTAGCAGTTAAACCAACACACAACACAGTTCCCACTCCAGGCCAGCAGGGAGACCTCTGAACCTGACTGCTGAGGAGCTGCTCTCTGTGGTCAGGAGGAGATAAGTTAGGACAGTCTGTGGAGGGAAGGGGAAGTGTGTGGATGTGAGAAGGGGAGCTGGAGGATGAGCAGAGTTAAGGCTCACTCCTAGCTGGAGTGCATGGTCGGGATTCCGGTGTCCGAGTTTGTAGGGACACTGAGGGTCCTGCAGCAGAAACCGGAGAAAGTAGCAGCTGTAAATGCTCTGCTCCCAACTAAGGCTCAGAGGCCCCAGCAGCGACGTGTGTGAGCCAGAAGGAAAAGGCTATGGCTGCTTGCCATATGAGAAAGATTCAAAAGAGAGTCAACAGGGGGAACTTCATTGAACTGAGTACTGCGAGTACCTCAGATAAGCGCTAGAACGGAGGCCACACTACCTATCTGCAGAGGGAGAATTCCAAATTTGCTTACAGGCTGACCAACTCCTTCTCCATCTGTACTCTGGGTCCTGGACGGCACTTACCGAGTACAGGTAAAGGAACTGCACGACTGTGTCTGACATCTTTCTCCTGCGCCTGGCGCATGGCTCTGCTACATCCTGCACTGCACACCATCTACCAAATCTTTCATCTGCCCTGCGACTATGGCCCTACCTGTGCAGGGCTTCTACATCTTAGCTGCACCACAAGATCTGTCCTGTTATGATGAGTAACCGAAGGAGGAAAAAACAAAATACTAGCTAAGTCCAGAAAAACCAGAGAGGTTGGCAGCTATCGGATTGCAGACCCCTGAACCTATCCACAACAACTAGCAGTAGCCGTGGGGGTTTCCTACAGTGCCCTAGACTCCTCGATCACAGCCGGAGAACTACATAGCCTAAAGACAGAAAGGGGAAAAACTAAACTGCCCCATAGCAGACCCCAAAGCAATAGGCAGCCCCCAACATATAATGACGGTGAATCAAGATGAAAACACTAACACAGATAGAAAGATAGGTTGAGCAAATGATGGGGCCCAAGCTAACTAAATAGGACAGGATAGGAAAGCTGCTGTCTGCCATCCGCAAAAACCCTATCCAAAATGAGCCAACCGACTGATAGGAAAAACAGGCCCTGAAGTCGCTAGGCTTCAAAAGACTATATCAGCACTCAGGTATATTCTGAAGACAGAGCAAAAGATCAACAGATCAGAGACAAAAATGGAATTCAGCTCACCCCCGGCCGGGGATGGCAGAACTCCCAAAAAACAAGGCAAAACAAAAACAAAACTGAAGAGTACAAAGCAGAGCAGAAAAACTTAGCTTTGAGACGCAGGAATCAGACTGGTCTCCAAGAATCCAGCAGGATCACCAGCAAGGCAGAAGGGCGTCGGCTGCCTTATATCCAGTCCTCAATTCCAGCCACCCAGTCATCATCTAGCTGCCCAGGTGTTTGGTAATCAGCCTCACTACCTTCCTTCACCAGAGGAGGGAGTTCATCAGACCTGAATGGTGAAGGGAAAAATGAACTCACAACACTGTCCCAGAGAAGCGACACTGCAGCGCGGGTCAATGTGATCAGAAACCACAGGTGGCATCACGTATCATTCACCTATAAACGTTATTCACCCCTTTGCATGGACACCCAGGGCCACAGAACGGGTCATCACCACCAACATGACACATCCCTCTGAGACACCAGCCCGGTACCGATTAACCCCACTGCCCTGGCTGGCCACCCACACTCCATGTCAGATTCATCTTGGACTGGGGAATTCACGATTTGACTTGATAACCCAGGCATGGTATGATAGAAAGAGCTACATGGACTAATGTGAAGTGTGGCCTGCTGCATCATTCACTTTTGGTAGGGGTGATGGACACAAGGAAAGGGGTTCTTCCTGACCAGGAGCAAGCACTTGACGACTCAGTGCTTGCATTTTTTTGAACCTTCAGAAGAGGAAGGCATATTTGCTGGAGTCTGTTTCGGCAATGTAAGCCAAAACCAGTTCCTGATGCTCCGGCTTTAAAAGCGGTTAACCTACTCCCAGAAAAGGTAGCCTTCCAGGTGTTCCGGAGCCAGACCATGACGCAGGCTCAACACCTCCTGCCTTATCTGCTATTGTGCTTTTGCCACTACCAGCAGATGCACCACCACCATCAGCACCAGCTGGCCACCCCACGCCCACGTCCGTGGCCTCTTCCACCAAACTTCAAAATGTTGCAGAACATGAACCCAAAATAACATCAGATATATGGTACTGTATCAGAAGCGTACAGCTCTATACAGTCAAAGGATGATTGTCAATCTCCCTATATATACCATCAGTCACACAGAGACGCTCACAGGCTCAGTATGGATTAGACAAGAATATAAAAAGTAGAAAAAGTGTACAGTATCATCAGATAGCAGGTATATATAGTATAGTTTAAACATTCTAAATCTCCGTAGATATTTCAGGAGACAGACACAGATGCTCTCAGGCTCAGTATGGATTACACAATATAAAAGCCGTAAAACGGTAATGGATCTGAAGAGTACAGCTGTACACAGTGTAGGGGTCATTGTTGTCAATCTCAGTATTTATTTTCACAGTCACAAAATAACTCTCACTTGGTCAGTTTGGATTAGACCAGAATATAAAAAGCAGTAAATGGGTAATGTATCACAAGCGTAGAGCTGTATGCACTAGTGTTGGGGTAATTTTTAAATGTACATCTAAATTGCAGGAGTAACCCACAGACTGTCACACGCTCAGGATGGATCCCACCACAATATAACAAGAAGATCCGCAAGAAATAATCACACATGTGGGACAATGTTTCAGGTGTCAATGATACACTTAGAGTGGTGGGTGGAGGAGGACTTCCTGGCAGAAAGGGTACAGTATCACCAGATACCAGGTATATATAGCATAGTTTAAACATTAAAAATGTACGTCTATATATTCAGGAGTAGTGTTGAGCCACCCCGCTAGTGTTCCAGTTCGTTTTGGTTCGTCGAACACGAGGCAAGTTCATCGAATGTTTGTTGAACGTTCGACGAACAACGTCGAACACCATTGAAAACAATGGCAGGCAAACACAAACACATACAAACACATAGAAAACAATTACAAAACACCTGAAAAGGTGTCCCAAAGCAGACAAAATGCTCACAATAAAAAAATAACATATGGAAAACGGCAACTACATATAGAAAAGAGGTGGAGGAGTAAAAGGAGAAGGAGGAGACACAGATATAGGCATGTCATGCCCTTATGAAGTCAAGAAAGGCTGGAATAAAAATGTAAAATACCAAAAAACAGTAAAAATCTGAAATCGAAGACGATCATATACCGTCGGACTTCTCGCCATGAATTAGGCCAACTGCTGATCGGGCGGCGTTATTCCCACGAACCTCCGAACAGCGTCCATGAAGGCAAAGTGTTTGGTTTCTGGGGGCAGTATGGTTGCAAAGCTGAACCTTAATGGAATGTCCAGAAGGGCACCACCAGTAGTGGAAGATAAAAAGCAAAAAATACGTATCCCAGTCATAAGCCTAAAAAATAAGGCTATAATAAAATAATTATCCAATAAGTAAGGAAAATATTGCCATAATAGAGAGGCTTTTAATACAATAATATAAATTTTATTGCACATATAATAATGACATACATAGTGTTTAAGGTGAGGTAGATGGAATATAGCAGCTAAAAAATAAATGGCATGAAATAGATGACAAATATGATGCCAGACAGAAAAAGCATCCCTGGACTATACTCTGCACAAAAATAGATGATCAATGGCACACAATCAACTTCTAGGTACGCCTCCTGACGAAACCGAGGAGGGTGAAACGCGCGTCGGGGCTTCAGCGCGTCCCGTTGATATCCCCGCACTCTCTTAGGATCATGGCACAAGGTATTTCACACCATCTAATTTAGCTGGGTCAGCGCCATTATATTATTTTTCATTATACTTGATGTGTGGTCATAATCTGAGTTTATATGTACAGACTCTCTGGCCTTCCCGGCAGAGATGTTATACACAGGCATACATGACTCCAATTGAGGATAATTAGATTGCCTGTGATTTTTTTATATTATATTGGGCATATTTTTTTGTGTAGGGTCACATTACTGTATGATCAGGGATTGTAGTTTATATACATTTTGGACATTATCCCTGGATCCTATCCTTCATGCCTTAAGCATGCCTATATAACACTGCTCACTGTAATTTGTCTTGACTACACCAACTTACCCTGGTGTTTTGTCTGATATGTTGGATTTAATTCTTATAGACCTGATCTTGTTATCAGTTGTACCTAGAAGTTGATTGTGTGCCATTGATCATCTATTTTTGTGCGGAGTATAGTCCAGGGATGCTTTTTCTGTCTGGCATCATATTTGTCATCTATTTCATGCCATTTATTTTTTAGCTGCTATATTCCATCTACCTCACCTTAAGCACTATGTATGTTATTATTATATGTGCAATAAAATTTATATTATTGTATTAAAAATCTCTCTATTATGGCAATTTTTTCCTTACTTATTGGATAATTATTTATTATAGCCTTATTTTTTAGGCTTATGACTGGGATACGTATTTTTTGCTTTTTTTCTTCTTTGGTTATAGCTTGAGGCCTGAGAGGTATATCCATTATATCCGTTTGGCCACAGAATTGTTTTAGGTTGATAACACCACCAGGAGTGGAGCCTGCGGCTTAATTCGACTCCACCTGGGAAACCTAAACCATGCCAGCTACAGAAAAGATTGACAGATTGAAAGCTTTGTTGATTCTGTGGGTGGTGGTGGATGTCCGTTTTTAGTTGTGCTAGCAAATTGTCAGCTTAATTCCGTTAACGAACGAGACTCCGGCATGCCCCCGCGGTACGCGTCAAGCTTACTAGAGGGACATGTGAGGCTCTGGCACGCGAGATCGATCAATAACAGGTCTGTCATGCCCTTACATGTTCAGGGCTGCATGCGCACTACACTGAAAGGTCCAGTGTGTGTCGCTTAAAGGTGCAGATAACCCGCTGAACCCCGTTAGTGATGGGGATCTGGGATTACAATTCTTCCCCGCGAATGAGGATTTCCCAGTAAGTGCAGGTCAACCGGAATTCCGGAATTAGGCCTAACCGGCATTCCAGAAAAAATGAAAAAATTAAGTGTCCAAACCACAGCTGCTGTAGCTTGCTTAACAGCTGGGCTCCTATGCTGAGTAGCACGCAGTTCTTACATAAACAGGCGGCATAGCTTGGTTCACTGGTGGGCTCCTCTGCTGAGTAGGAGATAGTGCTTACATAAGCAGGCGGCATAGCTAGGTTCACAGGTGGGCTCCTCTGCTGAGTAGCAGACAGTGCTACAAGGCCCAAAAGGATTTTCTGGACAAGATGCGGTAAAAAATAATTAGAAACACACACGGTGTAGCTCCTTGACAGGTGTACTACACCGCTTGCTACCACACACCGCTACTATGCCATGAAACAGTCTATTAACATTGAAAACCATTATTAATGTGAAAATGAAGTTACGCTTTTGGTGAACGAACCGTTCTCGAACGGAACCTCGAACAGCCGAATTTTAAGCAAAGTGTTCGAGTTCGACGAACAGCTCGAACACCGCCCAAAACAGCTGGAATTTTAACTTGGCGAACAGGTTGACTCGAACACTGCTCATCTCTAATCAGGAGGCAGACTCAGACGTTTTCAGGCCCAGTATGGATTTGACAAGATTGTAGAAAGTTGAGAAAGGGTACAGTATCACCCGATAACAGGTATATATGTAGCATAGTTTACACATGAAAAACCTATGTCTATATATCAGGAAGCAGACTCAGAGTGTCTCAGGGCCAGTATGGATTTGACGTGATTGTACAAAGTTGAGAAAGGGTACAGTATCACTGGATAACAGGTATATATGTAGCATAGTGTACACCTGAAAAACCTATGTCTATATATCAGGAGTTGAATGATCCCAGCAAAGAGCAAATGGATGAACGGCATACTAGGGAACACAAATCACCACATTAACAGACGGAGCAATTTATCTGAAGCATTGCGGCATATATTTCAGTCAAAAAACGGAGGTGCTTGCACGTAAAAACATGAATATTTCAATGTGAAGCGAAAAAAGGAGAAATATGCAGCACACACCGATATAGCTGAAAAACTGTGCGTCTCCATTTTACATAAATTCCATCAATAGACATGTGGACATGCAGGACGCTAGAGGAATGCTAGGGGAGGGAGGTGCCGGACAATGGCCGTTTCGCGATTACTCGCTTCTACAGGTCCAGGAGCCGTAGAAGCAAGTAATTCCTCTAGCGTCCTGCATGTCCACATATCTATTGATGGAATTTATGTGAAATGGAGACGCACAGTTTCTCAGCTATATCAGTGAGTGCTGCATATTTCTCCTTTTTTCGCTATATATCAGGAGGCAGACTCAGAGGGTTTCAGGCCCAGTATGGATTTGACGTGATTGTGCAAAGCTGAGAAAGGGTACAGTATCACCGGATAACAGGTATATATAGCATAGTTTAAACATTAAAAACCTATGTCTATATATCAGGAGGCAGACTCAGATAGTCTCAGGCCCAGTATGGATTCCACGTGATTGTAGAAAGTTGAGAAAGGGTACAGTATCACTGGATAGCAGGTATATATAGCATAGTTTAAACATTAAAAATCTGCGTGTATATTTCCGGAGTCCGACAAAGATACGCACAGCCTCAGTATGGATTACACAAGAATCTAAAAAGTAGAAAAAGGGTTATGTATTCGAAGCGTACACCAGTATACACTGTTGGGGTAATTTTCAATCTTCATATATATTTCAGCCTCAGTAAGACAGTCCAGACTCTCCGCAAGAGGAAACGAGATGGATACAAGTACAGACGGAAAGTCGACTGATTGCAAAAAGTTTAGAATTACTAATCACGGTAAAAACTCCCGGGAGAATTCTCAGAGGCGATGCTGACCCTCAATTACTTTGTCTGTGGAGACAGCGAAAACAGTTCTTGTGAAGAAAGGTTTGCTGTATCAAAGTACCGTGGAACCCATCATCGTTACTCATCTCCATCAAATTGTGATCACAGGGACAGATGTAGACAATGTCCTCACTGCCCATCATGATCTGTCAGGTAACTTTGGAGTGCAAAAGACACAAGCCACAGGCCGTAGGCGATTCTATTGGATTGGCATGAGAGGACACATTTAAAAATGTGGGCAGGAATGTCACATGTCTGTGAGTCGTAAAACAGTGAAAGCTGATGATAAACCGCCACTTAATCTCATTGTGAGTCAACGTCCATAACAAATAGAAGCCATTGATCATCTGAAGATAGAGCCCAGCAGGACAGGGCATAGGTACGTCTTAGCCATCATCTATCATTTCACCAAATTTGTATTGGCAGTTCCAGTTAAGTATTTAACAGGCCAGACTACACAGTGGTGGAGCAGGGAGAGGTAAGTATTGCAAGTGCTGGTGCCCTGAGCAAGCAGGGGGGCCACTCGTGGGCGACGGTACTGGCACAGGGCCCCTCATAGTACGCCGGTGTGTCTGACGGCGGGTGTGCACCCTCACCGTCAAAGACACTTGATTCTACTATGAGAGACCTTGTGCCAGTGCCATTGCCAAAGAGTGTTCCCACCCACCTGTCCAGGGCAACGGCACTCTCACAGGTGCGTGCGCCAGGTGGTGACCCCGGCCCTGTGGGGGGAGGCAGCCCAGTTAGGGAGGTGGAAAAAAGGGCATATGTTGATGTTGGACATTCAGCAGCTGCAAATGGAGTAATTGGAGAAGTCCACGGAAGAGGAGGACACAAGCAAGCCATTTTTCTGGAAACCTACGTGTCAGCAGGGGAGGGTGGGTCAAAATCCTTTGAAACCCATGCATGGTTCATTTTAATGAAGGTTAGATCATCAACATTTTGGGTCGACAGACGGGTCCTTTTTTCTGTCAGGATTGATCCAGCAGCACTGAAGACTCGTTCAGATAACACACTAGCAGCAGGGCAAGTGAGCTCCTGTAAGGCATATTGTGCCAATTCAGGCCAGGTGTCAAGTTTACTGGCCCAATAGTCAAAGGGGAATGACCGGTGAGGGAGAACATCGATATGGGAGGAGAAGTAGTTTGTTACCATAGTTGATAACTGCTGTCTCCTGTCACTTTCGATCGATGCAGTATTACCAGTCGTGTGAGCGGTACTTGAAAAATCAGTCCAAAACATGGTCATGAAACCCCTGTGTCCAATGCCACTTCGGCTGTTTGCACCACGAACACCTCTTTCATGTTGCCCCCTACGGCTCATTGGAAAAACATCATCGCTGCTGTGTGCTGGGAATGCCTCAAACAAATGATTTACGAGAGTAGCTTCTTTGTTAGCCAATATTAGCTCTAGGTTCTCCTTTGGCATGATGTTTTGAACTTTGCCGTTATAGCGTGGATCCAGGATGCTGGCCAACCAGTAGTCATCATCGTTCATCATTTTGGGAATGCGGGGGTCCCATTTTAGGATTTGCAAAGCATAATCAGACATGTGGGTCAATGTTCCAGGTGTCAATGATGCACTGCGAGTGCTGGGTAGAGGAGCACTTTCTGGCAAATCAACATCCCTCCAGTCACACACCAGCCCTGTACCTGACCTTGCCACGCCAACATTTTTTCTTGCCCCCTGAGAAGCATCCTCCTCCCCAAAATAATCATCCTCATCATCCTCCTCCTCTTCTTCCACCTCGACCACGAGACTTCCCTGAGCAGACAATGGCTGACTGTGGCCCCTACATATGCAATCATCTATATGGCGGTATTTGAGGAACAGTATGTGTATCTTTCCAACTACTGGCACCATGTTTGGGCCTGGTGGCGCTACATCGACGACATTTTCTGCATTTGGGATGGTAGCGTTGATGACTTGCTGAGTTTTCAGAATGAAATAAATGGAATATTTCCTGAATTAAAGTTCACTTTAACGTAGTCGATGGATAGGGTCCAATTTTTGGACACCATGGTATATAAACAAAAGGGAGTCTTATGTACTGATCTTTTTGTCAAAGAAACGGACAGGAAAAGTCTTCTCCTTTGCAATAGTAACCACCCAAGGAGAATGGTTGAATCTTTACCTTGGAGTCAAATGTTGCGTGTTAGGAGAATTGTAAAAGATGAAGATAAAATTGATCCTAGACTTGAAGAAATGTGTGATAAATTTATTAAAAGGGGTTATCCAACTAAGAGTGTCAAGCGTTATAAAGAGAGAGCTTTGGCGTTGACTCATGATGAGGTTTGCCACAAATGTGACAGAGGGACTATTAAACGTCTTCCATTTGTTTCTACCTTCTGCCCGGTAAGCAATAAGATTGGCAATATCTTAAATAGGCACTGGAATCTTTTACAGAAGGGTTTACCACAAGTCATGGAGTTTAATAATAGACCAATTCTTTCATACAGACGGGGCCGTAATTTGAAAAAAAAACTTGTTAAATCTGATGTGGGTCCCTCTAGAAGTCAGGTTCAGCAAACGCTCTGTCCACCAAGATTTGGAAATTTCCCATGTTTGGGATGTGCGTGTTGTGGTAACATGTTAAAGGGGGATAGCTTTAATCATCCACGGTCGGGCAAAAAGTATCTTATTAAAGAGAGATATACTTGCTCTTCTAGTTTTGTTATATATTTAATTATCTGCCCCTGTGGACTTTTGTATGTGGGGGAGACTTCCATGGAGATCAGGGCAAGGATCAGTAAGCACAAAAGTACCATTAGAACTAGACTTCTGGATTTACCTGTACCTAAACATTTTATTGAATGTAAACATTTAGTTAATCAATTGCGCTTTAGAGTAATTGATGGAGTCCCGTTGTTGAGGCGTGGGGGAGATAGGGTTAAAATTTTGAAATAGAAGGAACTAAGGTGGATAGCCACACTGGATATATTACAGCTGAGAGGCTTGAATGTAGATTACATTTTGCATATCTGTACCGGTTAAATCCTCTTGGTCCTCTAATCACATTGACATCTTCCTCTTTTTGATCAGAATGTGGTGCCCCTGAGGGTCCAGTTGCCACAGAGATTTTGCACCTCACCCTGAGGTGTGGTATCCCACAACCAGGTAAGGTGGAGACACCCGACCACATTCCATCCCACACACACAAGTAGTGTAGCAGAGCACCCTTTATGGCCCCTGTTATGAGCTCATTTTCTCCTTCACCTTTGATGTCCGATGAACTCCCTCTGCTGGTGAAAGGAGGTAGTGAAATTGATTTGGATGGGAAAAACCTGTCATCTGAACAGGTGGAGTGTGATTGGACATCCAGAATCTCTGAGTGGATATAAGGCCGCCGACGCCATGCTGGGTTGCTGGTGATCCTCTCTGCTCTGAGCTCTGGCCTCCAGTTTAGTCCTGTCTCCTAAAGCTAAGTTTTAGCTCTGCTATTTTTCCATGAGATTTTGTCTGTTTACTTAGTGTTTGTGTTCAGCCAGCCCTGGTTGGGACTGGCTGAACTCCTTTTTTTGTCTCTGATCAGTTGATCTCTTTGCTCTGTTTTCAGAATATACCTGAGTGCTGATATAGTGATTTTGAAGTCTAGTGACTTCAGGGCCTTTTCTATCAGATGTGTTGGACATTATTTTTGGCAGGGTTTTTGCGTGATTGCAGACAGTTGCTTTTCTTTCCTGTCCTATCTAGTTAGTGAGGGCCCCATCGTTTGCTCAGCCTGTCTTTCTGTCTGTGTTTGTGTTTTCCTCTGTTTTCACCGTCCATACATGTTGGGGGCTGTCTATTGCTTTGGGGTCTGCTCTGGGGCAGTTTAGATTTCCCCTTTCTTTCTTTAGGTTTATTTTGTTCTCCGGCTGTGAGCGAGGTGTCTAGGACCACCGTAGGAATACCCCACGGCTACTGTTAGTTGTTGTGAATAGGATCAGGGGTCTGCAATCCGCTAGCTACCAAACTCTCCGGTTTTCTGGACTTAGCTTTTATTTTTGTTTTTTCCCCCTCCGGTGACTCATTCATAACAGGCCCCTGCTTGGAACACGAAGAGTGCTGGGAGGTGGGCGGAGTGTAGATTGAGAGCAGGAGAATTATAGGAAGTAAAGTGAGTTCCCTCAGAGGGAGGGAAGGAGAAGGATGTGTCTGGAGCAGCTCTTGTTATTAGAGGCTGCTGGACGGATTGGATTATAAGAAAGCTCCCTAAACAGAAAGAAGGTTCTTCTGGGACACGGTTGGAGCATACTCCCCGTGGGTCCCTTATCCACACTGACTGACATCAGGTGGAGGGAGAAACTGGTCGCAAAGGATCATGGCCCCTAACCTAGTGAGCGTACTTCAGGGCGCTACTAGCAATCCGAAAGCTTTGGTTATTTTATGGACCATCGCCCCTACCACAGTAATTCCAACTGGAAAGGCAGCTATATAGGATCACAGAAATGGCAGGGCGTTGTCTGACAGGATTTGCAGCTGCTGGCCTGGAACGATAACTGTGATGTGCTGGAAAGGAAGGAAGGAGTAAAGCAGCATATGGAGCATAGATGGCCAAGAAAGATTCATACTGACAGGGAGTGCTGGAAGGGTGTACTTCATTTTATCTGGAAGTTGTCTGGACCCCTCACCTGGAGAACGCAACACTGAAGCGGGCATCTGTACCGTGGACAGAATTGTGAGTAAAGCCCTTGGAACTACATGCATTTGTGTCATCTACCTTCTTTCTGCGCCTCTCACTCAGCACTGCTACATCCTCCACTCCACACTACCTCACCAACACCCATTTTACATGACTGCCTGGGGTCACGGACCGGGTCCCTGCCACTGTGACACATCCCTTTAAGACCGGCCCGGCACTGAGTATCCCACCGCCCCTAGGGCGCGTCACTATAATGTCTATTTTCTGTACAGGTCCACTCTAAAATGTAAAGTGATGTGGAATATGTCGGCGCTATAGACATAAAATTAGTATTCCTCTGTGGTTTTACATCATGCCTTGTTAATCTACACTCCTTTTATCTCCTGTCAGGGAAGACATTCATAGTGCAAATACTGTATATTATTATAATTATCTGTAGACTGTTCATTCTCGACAATTGTGTGGTTATTATCTCATCCGCAGCTGAATCCTCTCCAATTTGTACCAGCACCACTAACTGTCAGTTTCATAGTTTAAACTTATCACATCCAATTAAAGATATTTAACGCATTCAGACATATAAAAAAGTATCTAGATGACTGTGTGCTTAAAGAACAGAGCTTAAAGGGGTTGCCCAAGTTATGTAAAAAACTCCTCCAAGGCAGAAATACTTCTAAAATAGTTAAACAATATATGCACACCTTCTGTTGCAGTGCTGTGTTTCTGATGCTTCATGCTGGATTAATGTTTAAAGAAGCAATCCAATCATAATTTGAATCCTCTTAATATATTGCAATCACCACATTATATAGCTCTGTGTACTTACAATTGCCCATTTTGCCCTCCTACCCAGATAATTCTTCTGCTCTCCATTAGGTCTATGACATCACATGATTGAAAACTGCCTAGCTGAATCCTTCTAAGCTCTATGTAGAAACTGGAGGTCAGTTTTGCCTATATGACTCATGAGTCACTGCAAAAGTCCTTGGCAGGGGAAGGGAACAGCTGGGTCAGGAGGTGAAGAGGGGGATGATAAATGCAGAGACAAGAGACTTCTTTCTACATAGACCTTATGGAATAGAGAAGAATTAGCTGGGCAGAAAGAAAAGTCAGCAACTGTAAGTAAACAGTTCTAAATAATATAACGACTGCAATGTAGTAAGAGGATAAAATCTTTGGCGGGAGTGCTGCTTTAAATTCGCTGTAGACATCATAGCTTATATACCGGACATGACCACTACAGCCAGTCACTGGCCTCAGCGTTATACCTCAAAACACTAGTGATACTATCAAGAAACATCAGGGACGCAACGTTGGTACAGAAGGTTAGTATATTATTCTTTAATTATTTTAGAAGTCTTGCTCTCTATGCATAACTTTTTACTTAAAGAGAAAATCAGTTCTGAGAAAACTGCGAGAAAGTTTTATATTTGGTCTTCTTTTACTTGATGAAGTTTCTCAGGAGGTGACAAGTCCTCCTTAGCTTGGACAAAACTATTACTTGGTAAAAAAAAAAAACCCACTGTGCTGGATTTGCCAAAACTAATGCAATTGGAGAGAGCAAAAAAAAATCAGGTTTCAGACCTCTTCTGACAAAAGAGAACCTGGGATCTGATGGGTGTATTCTCATATATTGTTTTTAATTCATGTCCACCACTGTGTAAGCATTTTTTTTACATCCACACACAGCATTTTTTATTATATCTTGTTTTAGGGTATATTCTGCTTTCTATTGGGCTTACAGCTTGTTATCTACAGGTGTGAGAATTTTGAGTTTTATTATTCTTATTTAATTCAGTTGGTAAACAATCATTCATTTCATGTTTTGGCTGCAATTGAAATCCACTGTTTGTGAACATGACTTTAAGCCTCTTGTATGCAACCATGTTATGAGTCTGTTGTACAGATCCATAATGTGATATCCAGAGAAACCTATGGCCCAATTCTCTACATTTTTGTGTTGCTGAGTTCATACACAAGTTTTGAATGAGTAAGAAATTTGTGGAAGGATTTCGATTGTCGTTCTACAGGCTCTGCACCCAGTACTGTATGCTTAAGATGTTAAATTTTTCTAATGTTTAGGATCCATTCCTAAAAAAGTGCATTAAAAATTGATTCCAAAGAAGAATGTAGCCAGAAATAAGATAGCTAAGGCTAAGTACATACTGTGCCTGTGCCCACTGTCAGACGCATACACTCATGGGTCGCCCTCCCAGGGCTGTGGGGTGCTCGGTACCGAGCCGGTGTCAGCTGAGATGAGTCACAGCAGCGGTGACCCGGACCGTGGCCCTGCGCACCCAAGTAATGGGGGAATGTAGTTAATGGAATGGAATAGTTCGTGACGCCACCTGTGGTGTTCGGCAAGGGAGATGTTAAGCCGTCGCTGCAGACAGATCCGCTGGGACCAATGGAATGGTGCAGCAAAGATGTAATAGCTCCCCACAGGTGAAGCTATAGTCCCAGGCAGTGTAGAGGTGGTTGGCACGGGGATGTAGCAGTGCCGTAAGGGTAGGAAGCAGACAAGACACAGCGGGGTGCAACCTGTACCTTTACTTGATAACTGCAGTCCAGGGTCCTGATTACAGATGGTATTGGAGCAGGCTAGCCTGGAAGCAACTCAGGGATTCTCTCTCAGCAGACGGGCTGTGCAGTCTCCTTCCTAGCGCCTATTTGAATGAAGTACTCAAAGCACTGAGTTACTCTGAAGTTCCTCCTGTCAGATGTTCCCAAGAACCTTACTTGCACGGCAGACAGCTGTAGCCTCTCTCGGGGACTCCCTTCTCTGAGTTCTAGCTCTCTATCCAAGCTGCTGTTGTGCTTCAAGTCTTAGATGGGAGTAGGGCATTTACAGCCTCCTACTCCTCTGGTATCTATTAGTAGGACCATTAGTATCCATACAACCGTGGAGACCAGGCTCCAGTCCTTGCACTCTCAAGCTGAGGGAGCTCGCCTTCCGCAGCTCAACGTCCAGCTTCTCTCTACACATCTGCACACTTCACCCTCCGCAGACTAACTGACCACTCCTTCCTCTTGGCCCTCAGAGGGCACCCCTCCCCTTAATCCTGGTTCAGAGTTCCCCCTGCTGGCCTGGAGTGGAATGTGTTGCATGTATAGATTGACTGCGAGAGAGACCCATCATTGCCTCCAAGCCTGGCATTATCCTCCCCTGGAGGAAGGCAAAGCCACTGTTGCGACCATACCCCTGGGGGCGCCACACTCAGGAGGTATGCATCAGACAGTGGCCAAAGTCAGGATGAATGTCAATGCATCCATACATCATAGGGACTCATTGTATATAAAAAAAAATATATATATATCTCTATATAGTTTAGGGATTCGCTGGGGTAGGTAATGGCAGGACGGCAGTAATGAGGCAACACACCGGCTCAAAGTCTAATTTCAGTGGTTTAATGTCACTTTGCAAACAGCAGGTTAACAGAAAATAAGGGAAAAACATAAATGTACTCAAGCTTGGAGAACCACTGGTCCCAGACTCACCACTTGCACGGGACGGGTGTAACTAAGCGGCTGCCAGGTCCTGTAACATCCGCCAGGTGCCATTCCCAGTATTGTTGAGAGTCTTGCTGCTATAGTCCTGCAGCACGGGGATCCTGTATATAAGTTCAGGCTAAGTCCAGCCAAGTTCCTGTACCTTCCAGACACACACTCACCATGTGCCAAATACTAACCTCCATTACATGGCGCATAACCCCTCCCACCGGTGAGGTAGACATCACATGGGCTGATCACATGACCATGACATCATCGCAGGTCCTGTCTTTAGGGAAAAACCGGCCAAATATTAATCTGCAGGGAGAAATGTATCTCCCATCCAGTAAAACACCCTTTACTGTACCACATACCTCCCTCCTATGTTCAACCCTAGAGGGGTGGACACGTGACATGCAGTGAACTCTGGACAGGGCATCTGCATTCCCCTGTAGTCTGCCTGCCTGATGTTCTACTGAAAATTTAAAATTTTGCAGGGACAGGAACCACCTGGTGACTCGGGCATTCCTCTCCTTAGCTTGACTCATCCACGTAAGAGGGGAATGATCTGTCACCAACCGAAATGTTCTCCCCAGCAAATAGTAGCGCAATGACTCCAGTGCCCAATTGATGGCCAGGCTCTCTCTCTCCACAATACTGTACCTGGTTTCAGCTGTGGTAGGCTACTTTCACACTTGCATTTTTTGCACTGCGCACCGTGCGCAAGTGTGAAACCAGCCGTAAGCTTCCGGCTTAGGAAAGTAATGGGATGCTGCTCTTCCCCGTTAACCTCCTGAGACAGCACAGCACCGGGCCCTATCTCAGAGGCATCGGTCTGCACAACGAACTCTCTTTTGAAATTTGGAGTGATCAGGACTGGTGTACCACACAGTACCTCTTTTAACTTTGTAAAGGCCTCCTCTAACTGATCATTCCAGTGGACCATCACAGATTTCCTTTCTTTTAAGCAGTCTGTTAAAGGCACGGACAGGGTTGCAAAGTTGGGAATGAACCGTCTGTAATATCCCACCAAACCTAAAAAGGCTTTTACCTGGCGGCGGCGACCAATCAGCGCAGCGGGATTTCGGTTACAGACAGACAGACACCATAAGATGATTATATATATACACTCACTGGCCACTTTATTAGGTACACCTGTCCAACTGTGTGTTAAGACTTAATTTCTAATCAGCCAATCACATGGCGGCAACTCAGTGCATTTAGGCATGTAGACATGGTCAAGACAATCTCC
Source organism: Dendrobates tinctorius (assembly GCF_039654945.1). Taxonomy (NCBI): domain Eukaryota; kingdom Metazoa; phylum Chordata; class Amphibia; order Anura; family Dendrobatidae; genus Dendrobates; species Dendrobates tinctorius. Next base: position 3,485,586 of record NW_027361800.1, read on the forward strand.
TGCAGTTCAAACCGAGCATCAGTATGGGGAAGAAAGGTGATTTGAGTGCCTTTGAACGTGGCATGATTGTTGGTGCCAGAAGGGCTGGTCTGAGTATTTCAGAAACTGCTGATCTACTGGGATTTTCACGCACAACCATCTCTAGGGTTTACAGAGAATGGTCCGAAAAAGAAAAAAAATCCAGTGAGCGGCAGTTCTGTGGCCGGAAATGCCTTGTTGATGCCAGAGGTCAGAGGAGAATGGGCAGACTGGTTCGAGCTGATAGAAAGGCAACAGTGACTCAAATTGCCACCCGTTACAACCAAGGTAGGCAGAAGAGCATCTCTGAACGCACAGTGCGTCGAACTTTGAGGCAGATGGGCTACAGCAGCAGAAGACCACACCGGGTACCACTCCTCTCAGCTAAGAACAGGAAACTGAGGCTACAATTTGCACAAGCTCATCGAAATTGGACAGTAGAAGATTGGAAAAACGTTGCCTGGTCTGATGAGTCTCGATTTCTGCTGCGACATTCGGATGGTAGGGTCAGAATTTGGCGTAAACAACATGAAAGCATGGATCCATCCTGCCTTGTATCAACGGTTCAGGCTGGTGGTGGTGGTGTCATGGTGTGGGGAATTTTTTCTTGGCACTCTTTGGGCCCCTTGGTACCAATTGAGCATCGTTGCAACGCCACAGCCTACCTGAGTATTGTTGCTGACCATGTCCATCCCTTTATGACCACAATGTACCCAACATCTGATGGCTACTTTCAGCAGGATAATGCGCCATGTCATAAAGCTCGAATCATCTCAGATTGGTTTCTTGAACATGACAATGAGTTCACTGTACTCAAATGGCCTCCTCAGTCACCAGATCTCAATCCAATAGAGCATCTTTGGGATGTGGTGGAACGGGAGATTCGCATCAGGGATGTGCAGCCGACAAATCTGCGCCAACTGTGTGATGCCATCATGTCAATATGGTCCAAAATCTCTGAGGAATGCTTCCAGCACCTTGTTGAATCTCTGCCACGAAGAATTGAGGCAGTTCTGAAGGCAAAAGGGGGTCCAACCCGTTACTAGCATGGTGTACCTAATAAAGTGGCCAGTGAGTGTATATATATAGATATATATATGTATACACGCACTGCATGTCACATGATATACAGTGCATTCCTATACTAAAACAAACTGCATGCAGAAGCACACCTGCCAGATGGATGACAACACACTTTTGGCCTCTATCTGGTGATGGTGGCCTATGAGAATGTCACAGGATACGTTTAGAACAGCTCTCGATGTAAACTGTATGGTAAGTGCATAGACACAGTGTGCACGTATCCTTAGCGTCACAAGAAATACCTAATACTTGTTAGTGTAGCATGTGCTCATACTTCTAGTGCGTACTTGGTAAATTAATATTTCTGGTCATACAGTATTTTAAAAATTTACCCTCAGCATGAAAACGAAACAGATCTAGAGATGTACATATCAACAGTACTAGGATTTGTTGAGCAAAATAAAATGTATAGATATGTTTTGATATTTCTTTTAATGAAGAATGATAAATCATGGTGATAATTGCACTTTAATAAAACTGAGAGTACCAACTGATTCAATTTTAAAAAAAATATGATAATATTTATTATTTCATGATTTTGACTCTTATTTTACTGTTTGCAAATGTCTTCATGTTTTCTTATTGGTACAGATATCCAATTAGAATGTCTAGTGGATAGCAATTACACATTGTTTTTGAAAAATGTTAAAAAGTATCATCCATAATGTCCCAAGGTTACACCTAAGGTGAATCTCCACATGTTAACAGCATAGTAGAGATTAATGAAACCATGACACTTTCTTTGTTGCCCATAGCAACAAATTACAGAGCAGCTTTCATTTTTCAGAAACATCTCCAGAACTGACTGCTGCACAGAAAAACATTGCTGTGGCCAACAACGAAAGCTTTCTGTCTAGACTGCTTCATAATTTCTCCCATGTCTCTTTTAGTTTCATCATTCTTTGCCAAATATATATATATATATATATACAGTGGCGGATTAAGTGGACTATGGGCCCGGGGCTGTTCCCCACTTCCCAGGAAAACATTTTCTGTCAAAATTTTGTGGCTCAAAAACACTGCATATGCTGATTTTTAGGTATACAAATTGTAACATTTATTAGACCATAAAAACAAAGAAAAATTACTTTTTTCTCACAAGAAATTGTATTGTATGGTCAAACAATATAAATAATATTAAATTGTCTGTTCCCGAATTTGGCGCCCCCCCGGGCAGTGAATGGCCTGCTCGGATGCGGGGTCTGGAAAGGAATAAAACGGCCGCGCTTGGGAGGGGGTACCGGCCTGGCCGGCTACTGGTTAGGGATGTTAATGATTAATCACACAGTCACAGACAGACATTCATTTCTGACACACTGCCTGCGACAGTGCTCCCAGGCAGCACAGACAGTAATGTGCGGGCTCAGCTCCGCCTCCTCTGCTCCTGGCCGCAGTATAAGTTACATATATACACTCACTGGCCACTTTATTAGGTACACCATGCTAGTAAGGGGTTGGACCCCCTTTTGCCTTCAGAACTGCCTCAATTTTTCGTGGCAGAGATTCAACAAGGTGCTGGAAGCATTCCTCAGAGATTTTGGACCATATTGACATGATGGCATCACACAGTTGGCGCAGATTTGTCGGCTGCACATCCCTGATGCGAATCTCCCGTTCCACCACATCCCAAAGATGCTCTATTGGATTGAGATCTGGTGACTGAGGAGGCCATTTGAGTACAGTGAACTCATTGTCATGTTCAAGAAACCAATCTGAGATGATTCGAGCTTTATGACATGGCGCATTATCCTGCTGAAAGTAGTCATCAGATGTTGGGTACATTGTGGTCATAAAGGGATGGACATGGTCAGCAACAATACTCAGGTAGGCTGTGGCGTTGCAACGATGCTCAATTGGTACCAAGGGGCCCAAAGAGTGCCAAGAAAAAATTCCCCACACCATGACACCACCACCACCAGCCTGAACCGTTGATACAAGGCAGGATGGATCCATGCTTTCATGTTGTTTACGCCAAATTCTGACCCTACCATCCGAATGTCGCAGCAGAAATCGAGACTCATCAGACCAGGCAACGTTTTTCCAATCTTCTACTGTCCAATTTCGATGAGCTTGTGCAAATTGTAGCCTCAGTTTCCTGTTCTTAGCTGAGAGGAGTGGTACCCAGTGTGGTCTTCTGCTGCTGTAGCCCATCTGCCTCAAAGTTCGACGCACTGTGCGTTCAGAGATGCTCTTCTGCCTACCTTGGTTGTAACGGGTGGCAATTTGAGTCACTGTTGCCTTTCTATCAGCTCGAACCAGTCTGCCCATTCTCCTCTGACCTCTGGCATCAACAAGGCATTTCCGGCCACAGAACTGCCGCTCACTGGATTTTTTTTCTTTTTCCGACCATTCTCTGTAAACCCTAGAGATGGTTGTGCGTGAAAATCCCAGTAGATCAGCAGTTTCTGAAATACTCAGACCAGCCCTTCTGGCACCAACAATCATGCCACGTTCAAAGGCACTCAAATCACCTTTCTTCCCCATACTGATGCTCGGTTTGAGCTGCAGGAGATTGTCTTGACCATGTCTACATGCCTAAATGCACTGAGTTGCCGCCATGTGATTGGCTGATTAGAAATTAAGTCTTAACACACAGTTGGACAGGTGTACCTAATAAAGTGGCCAGTGAGTGTATATATAAAACAATAGCAAATGGAACAATTCGCAATGTACCCCAGGCGAGTCACCATTTGTAAAATTATGACTCAAAGGGGATCGATAATGGACACTCCCACATAACATGTTAACACAAAAAAATGGAGTGAAAGTCCAAAATATTTTAGAAACGTAAGAAATTTATTATACATAAAAATCGTACTGACAATTATAAACAACATCTACAATGAAGGAATCGGGTAATATCAGCTGCTAATTGTCCTGTCCATATAATATTAAGTGAAAAGGAGCCAAGTGCTCCTTGTAATGATGGGCCATAAAACCGGGACACAAAGTGTAGGGAAGAACCCAGGTGGGCATCCTGAGGAACAACCCCGTTATCCCGTGCTAAAGTGCTTACCCATCATGTGCTCCAGCCTCCAGGACAAGTGCAGCGCCGCCACGCTGCACTTGCGCTGGTGGCGGTGCTGCACTTGCCCTGGAGCACATGATGGGTAAGCACTTTAGCACGGGATAACGGGGTTGTTCCTCAAATAAATTTCTTACGTTTCTAAAATATTTTGGACTTTCACTCCATTTTTTTGTGTTAACATATAAGTTACACTTAGGCTGTGTGCACACGCTACGGATTAGGTGTGGATTCATCCGCGCGGATTTTGTAAAATCCGCAGGTGAAACCGCAGGTCAAAATACCTGCGGTTTTACCTGCGGATTGCTCTGCGGTTTTTCATCTCCTCAATAGAGGAGATGGCAAACCGCAGGAGAATCCGCAGAAAGAATTGACATGTCAAAAACCGCTGCGGAACCGCAGCAAAATCCGCAGTGTGTGCACACAGCCTTACACAGGCTGCCTGCGACTGCCTGGCTGCTGTGTGTGCGAGTGTGAGTGACTCTGTGTGACACTGAGGAAGGAAGCCACCCGCAGGGAGAGCTCAGCAGCTGACTGAGCATGGAGGGAGGCTGGGGAGAGGCAGAGCATCCTCCTCCCAAATGGTGAGTGACCTGTGACTCACCTGCGCTAGCCGCTGCCAAAATCTCCTGCTAATACTCAGTCCTCTTCTCTCCTCACTGTGCCTCGGCCGGCCGCCTCCACGCTTCTCTCCCGAGTCCCACAGCACAGAGAGGAGGAATTTCTGCTCCTGCCGTGCTGCGCCGCCCCCACACACGTGCCGCCTGGGGTGGCCCGCCCCCCACACCCCCGCACCCCCCCGCAACCCCCTTCCTACGCCACTGGGCGGCGGCGGCTCACACAGATGCCGACCGGATTGGCCCCTGCCCTGGGCCCCCAAAATACCTTGGGCCCGGGACGACCGCCCCATCCGCCCCTATTAAGATCCGCCACTGTATATATACAGTATATATATATATATATATATATATATATATATATATATCAAAAAAATAAAGGGAACACTTAACCAACACAATGTACTAGAATGTGTTTCCTTTATTTTTTTGAGCTATATATTTATACATATATATATATATATATATACAGTCATATGTAAAAGTTTGGGTACCCCTTTTAATGTTAACCTTTTTTCTTTATCAGGCTGAGTGCAGACGGAGTTTTGAGCCCTGCAGATTTTTCCGTGCAGAATGGAAGAAAACCGCAGGTCAAATGACCTACATTTTTCATGCGGATTTCTTCCATTTTTCACGCGGTTTTCATGCGGTTTTCCATTGCAGGTTTCCCCCTGCGGATTTGGTGACAGGGGAGATAGAAAACCGCACAAAAGAAGTAACATGCTGCGGATTTTGTACCGCGGGAAAACCGCGCGGAAAAATCCGCAGCGTCTGCACAGCGTTTTTTTTTTTCCATTCATTTTAAAGGTACTGTACATCACAATGCGGATATGCAACGTTTCTGCGCGGTAAAATCCGCTGCGGAAACGCTGCAAATCTGCATCGTGTGCACACAGCCTCACAGTTTTGGTTTTTGCAACAGCTATTTCAGTTTCATATATCTAATAACTGATGGACTCAGTTATATTTCTGGATTCAAATGAGGTTTATTGTACTAACAGAAAATGTGCAATCTGCATTTAAACAAAATTTAAAACCAAAATTGTTATAAAGAAAAAAGGTTAACATTAATAGGGGTGCCCAAACTTTAACATATGACTGTATATATACTAGCTGAGGAGCACGGCGTTGCCTGGGCATAGTAACTAACTACGGTTAGTTATAATAAATTATAATGATTATATCTATATATATATATATAAAGCTGAGTGTGTAGCTCCACCCACTTCGCATAGCCACATTCACTTTAATATCCCACATCATCCCGTCAGCCAGAGCCACTGGACTACTACCCCTAATATCCCACATCATCCTGTCAGCCTGGCATCAGAACCAGATCACTTTAAGAGAAGCCTGAGCCGCCGTACAACTACCACTACTATCCCACATCATCCCGTCACAGGCGCAAGAATACTACCCCTAATATTCCACATCATCTCGTCAGCCAGAGCCACCGGATTACTACCTCTAATATCCCACATCATCCCGTCAGCCAGAGCTACCGTATTACTACCCCTAATATCCCACATCATGCCGTCAGCCAGAGCCACCGTATTACTACCCCTAATATCTCACATCATCCCATCAGCCAGAGCCACCGGAATACTACCCCTAATATCCCACATCATCCCGTCACATCATCCCGTCAGCCTGGCATCAGAACCAGATCCCTTAAGAGAAGCCTGTGGTCAGTACCAAAGCGCAGAGTGGATTTGCCTTCACTTCCTTACCGGGGATCGCTTTAAGAGGGGCCTTGGGTCAGAACCAGAGCACTGAGTGGATTTGCCCTATCCTCCATACTGGGGATCCCTTTAAGAGGGACCTTGGGTCAGAACCAGAGCGCTGAGTGGATTTGCCCTGACTTGCATACCAATGATCCCTTTAACAGAACCCTGGGGTCAGAAACAGAGTGCTGAGGGATTTGCCATAACTTCCATACAGGAGATCTCTTTAAGAGAGCCTGGGGTCAGTACCAGAGCATTTGAAGGCAATTGCCCTAACTTCCATACCAGGGATCCCTTTAAGAGAGGCCTGGGGTCAGCAGTTCCGCAGACATGGTACAGTACCATAAGCAGCAGAGATGACAGTGCATAGGGCTAAAATGAGTTTATACAATAGGTCCAAAAAATATTTAAACCAAAAATATAATAAATATCTGTATGTATAAAATAGTCATAAGCCCAATGCAAATCAGTATAGGATACACTGACTATATATAAAGAAGCAACAAGAAAGGGCAGTGCATGAACATCCAAGGTGAATAGAAATATCACAAATCTTTATTAAAGACACAGATAAAAAATGGCATAGTGGCATAACAGGAGTGACACAAGAAACGCACAAAGATACATAGCATCCCTAAGATGTGTGTACATAGTAAGACATATATCCATATATAATAGGCAGCCGACCAGTCATTACAGCATAAAGGGTAAAATCCCCAGACAGTCAGCGACCCAATAAAGGGTTAAAAAGTTAAATTTGACATGGAGTACTCATACCTAAAGGGGACACTAGACCTCTGGTGCAGAGAAAACAGCCCAACGTACGTTTCGGAAGCAAAAACGCTTCCTTCCTCAGGGGTGTGTCAAAATGGCCGCTGTGTGTACTTTAACCCCTTAACGACCGCCGATACGCCTTTTAACGGCGGTAATTAAGGGTAATAAAACCACAGCGCCGTTAATTCACGGCGCTGTGATTTAAGTGAACAGCGCCCCCCAGTGTCGGATTTTCTCCGGGGTCTCGGCTGCCAGGGGTAGCCGAGACCCCAGAGAACATGAATCGGTCGGTTTTTACCGACCCTCGCTTTTGCGATCGCCGTTATTAACCCTATAACGGCGACCGCAAAAAAAAAAAAAAGCCGCGATTTTACATTTAATTTCTCTCTCCTCTGATGTGATCGCACATCAGAGGAGAGAGAAATAGGGTCCCCGATCCCCCCCGGTACCTCTCCGTGGCCCTCCGTCCCCTCCTGGTGGTCCCACGTCCCGCCAGCATCCTCCGATGGGCGCCGCCATCTTGAAAATGGCGGGCGCATGCGCAGTGCGCCCGCCAGGAATCTGCCGGCTCCGGCTGGCAGATTCCATTCATTATTTTGATCACTATGATAAACGATCATAGTGATCAAAATAAAAAAAATAGTACATAACCCCCCCGTTTATCACTCCCTTATATAGGCCAATATAATGAAATAAAGAAAATATTTTTTTTTTCAGTTTTCCATTAGGGTTAGGGTTAGGGTTAGGGTAGGGTTAGGGCTAGGGTTAGGGTTAGGGTAGGGTTAGGGCTAGGGTTAGGGTTAGGGTAGGGGTAGGGTTAGGGTTAGGGTTAGGGTTAGGGTTGGGCTAGGGTTAGGGTTAGGGTTGGGCTAGGGTTAGGGCTAGGGTTAGGCTAGGGTTAGGGTTGTGCTAGGGCTAGGGTTAGGGCTCGGGTCACGACTAGGGTTAGGATTAGGGATTAGGGTTGGGATTAGGGTTAGGGTTGGGATTAGGGTTAGGGGTGTGTTGGGGTTAGGGTTGGAGCAAGCATTGAGGGGTTTCCACTATTTGCCAACTTTGGGGGTCTAAAAATTGGGGTCTAAAAAATCACTTTTATGGAAATAAAAAAAGACTTTTTATTTTCACGGCTCTGCGTTTATAAACTTTTGTGAAGCGCTTGGGGGTTCAAAGTGCTCACCACACATCTAGATAAGTTCATTAGGGGGTCTAATTTCCAAAATGGGGTCACTTGTGGGGGGTTTCCACTGTTTAGGCCCATCAGGGGCTCTGCAAGCGCAACATGATGCCCGCAGACCATTCCATCAAAGTCTGCATTCCAAAATGGCACTCCTTCCCTTCCGAGCTCTCCCATGCACCCAAACAGTGGTTCCCCCCCACATATGGGGTATCGGCGTACTCAGGACAAATCGCATAACAACTGTGCGGGTATGATTTCTCCTGTTACCCTTGTAAAAAATAAAAATTTGGGGGCGAAAAGATCATTTTTGTGGAAAAAAAATGGATTTTTTATTTTCACAGCTCTACGTTATAAACTTCTGTGAAGCACTTGAAGGTTCAAAGTGCTCACCACACATCTAGATAAGTCCCTTAATGGGTCTAGTTTCCAAAATGGGGTCACTTGTGGGGGGTTTCCACTGTTTAGGCCCATCAGGGGCTCTGCAAGCGCAACATGATGTCCGCAGACCATTCCATCAAAGTCTGCATTCCAAAATGGCACTCCTTCCCTTCCGAGCTCTCCCATGCGCCCAAACAGTGGTTCCCCCCCACATATGGGGTATCGGCGTACTCAGGACAAATCGCATAACAACTGTGCAGGTATGATTTCTCCTGTTACCCTTGTAAAAAATAAAAATTTGGGGGCGAAAAGATAATCTTTGTGGAAAAAAATAGATTTCTTATTTTCACGGCTCTACGTTATAAACTTCTGTGAAGCCCTTGGGGGTTCAAAGTGCTCACCACACATCTAGATAAGTTCCTTAATGGGTCTAGTTTCCAAAATGGGGCCACTTGTTGGAGGTTTCCACTGTTTAGGCACGTTAAGGGCTCTCCGAACGCAACATGGCATCCGATCTCAATTCCAGCCAATTCTGCGTTGAAAAAGTCAAACGGTGCTCCATCCCTTGCGAGCTCTGCCGTGTGCTGAAATAGTGGTTTACCCCACATATAGGGTATCGGCGTATTCAGGAGAAATTGTACAACAAATTTTGTGGTTGATTTTCTCTTTTAACACTTGTGAAAATAAAAAAAATTGGTTCTGAAGTAAATTTTTTGCAAGAAAAAATTAAATATTAATTTTTTCCTTCCACATTGCTTTAGTTCCTGTGAAGCACTTAAAGGGTTAATAAACTTCTTGAATGTGGTTTTGAGCACCTTGAGGGGTCTAATGTTTAGAATGGTGCCACTTTTGGGTATTTTCTGTCATGTACACCCCTCAAAATGACTTTAAATATGATGTGGTCCCTAAAAAAAATGGTTTTGTAAATTTTGTTGTAAAAATGAGAAATCGCTGGTCAACTTTTAACCCTTATAACTTCCTAACAAAAAAAAATTTTGCTTCCAAAATTGTGCTGATGTAAAGTAGACATGTGGGAAATGTTATTTATTAAGAAATTTGTGTGACACATCTCTCTGATTTGAGGGCATAAAAATTTAAAGTTTTAAAATTGCAAAATTTTCAAAATTTTCGCCATATTTCCATTTTTTTCATAAATAAACACAAGACTTATCGAAGAAATTTTACCACTAATATGAAGTACAATATGTCACGAAAAAACAGTCTTAGAATCAGCGGGATCCATTAAAGCGTTCCAGAGTTATAACCTCATAAAGGGACAGTGGTCAGAATTGTAAAAATTGGCCTGGTCATTAAGCTGCAAACTGGCTCTGTCGCTAAGGGGTTAAATAGGGGTCCCAATAAGAGTAAGCGCCAATCAGGGGAGCGCCTAGCCTCCAACCCACCAACACGCCCAGGCTGGCGCCGACAATGCACGGGGCCCCGTGATGTCAGGCGCCAGACCACAGGTAGATGGGGGTGGAGCGAAGGGCGCGTCACCCGCGCATGCGCAGACGGCCACAAAGTAATCGCGGCCATCTTGGATGAGGGCATAGTCAATGGCAAACTATAATGCACAATATATAACGTCATAATTATGCAAAGAATGCGCACAGTGCTTCTAAACATGCAGTTATACACATTACAACTGAATTAGACATATTTACTGGATAAACCAAAATAATGATTTAGTGAAAAAAGATTAAAGATGACATAATATACACCAATTCTATAGGGGGACTATGGTTGTAATAATGTAGTAAATTTCATGGTGGAACTATTACAATCACAGTGGGAGAAATTAAACCAATATAGTATAGTATTATAACAGTTTTGTATAAGATTTATTTAACCAAATGGATGGTACATAAAACAATCGTAATCAGCCCCACTATTAGCATTCCCCCCACATATATAGAGATACATAGACCAATATCCATATATACATAGCCAAGAGGGCAAAAGTTATATACAGAGGTATATAGATGTATATAAATAACCTCCACTCTTAAAGTCTACCCACACAGAAAAGAAACAAAGATAATAACAGCAAAAAGATCCCGTCTTCATCTTTATATATAGAGATGTCATCTTATTCATCAGAAGAACTGCGTCATTCATCAGAAGCCTCCAAAAAAATTTTTTTTTCTTTTGGACCAAAGACAACACAGCCAGGAAAAATGCCAAATCTAAAAACTAAAATAAAAACAACATTAAAACAATGACACAACAATATATAACGTCATAATTATGCAAAGAATGCGCACAGTGCTTCTAAACATGCAGTTATACACATTACAACTGAATTAGACATATTTACTGGATAAACCAAAATAATGATTTGGTGAGAAAAGATTAAAGATGACATAATATACATGAATTCAATAGGGGGACTATGGTTGTAATAATGTAGTAAATTTCATGGTGGAACTATTACAATCACAGTGGGAGAAATTAAACCAATATACACTCACTGGCCACTTTATTAGGTACACCATGCTAGTAAGGGGTTGGACCCCCTTTTGCCTTCAGAACTGCCTCAATTCTTCGTGGCAGAGATTCAACAAGGTGCTGGAAGCATTCCTCAGAGATTTTGGACCATATTGACATGATGGCATCACACAGTTGGCGCAGATTTGTCGGCTGCACATCCCTGATGCGAATCTCCCGTTCCACCACATCCCAAAGATGCTCTATTGGATTGAGATCTGGTGACTGAGGAGGCCATTTGAGTACAGTAAACTCATTGTCATGTTCAAGAAACCAATCTGAGATGATTCGAGCTTTATGACATGGCGCATTATCCTGCTGAAAGTAGCCATCAGATGTTGGGTACATTGTGGTCATAAAGGGATGGACATGGTCAGCAACAATACTCAGGTAGGCTGTGGCGTTGCAACGATGCTCAATTGGTACCAAGGGGCCCAAAGAGTGCCCAGAAAAAATTCCCCACACCATGACACCACCACCACCAGCCTGAACCGTTGATACAAGGCAGGATGGATCCATGCTTTCATGTTGTTTACGCCAAATTCTGACCCTACCATCCGAATGTCGCAGCAGAAATCGAGACTCATCAGACCAGGCAACGTTTTTCCAATCTTCTACTGTCCAATTTCGATGAGCTTGTGTAAATTGTAGCCTCAGTTTCCTGTTCTTATCTGAGAGGAGTGGTACCCAGTGTGGTCTTCTGCTGCTGTAGCCCATCTGCCTCAAAGTTCGACGCACTGTGCGTTCAGAGATGCTCTTCTGCCTACCTTGGTTGTAACGGGTGGCAATTTGAGTCACTGTTGCCTTTCTATCAGCTCGAACCAGTCTGCCCATTCTCCTCTGACCTCTGGCATCAACATGGCATTTCCGGCCACAGAACTGCCGCTCACTGGATTTTTTTTCTTTTTCGGACCATTCTCTGTAAACCCTAGAGATGGTTGTGCGTGAAAATCCCAGTAGATCAGCAGTTTCTGAAATTCTCAGACCAGCCCTTCTGGCACCAACAATCATGCCACGTTCAAAGGCACTCAAATCACCTTTCTTCCCCATACTGATGCTCGGTTTGAACTGCAGGAGATTGTCTTGACCATGTCTACATGCCTAAATGCACTGAGTTGCCGCCATGTGATTGGCTGATTAGAAATTAAGTCTTAACACACAGTTGGACAGGTGTACCTAATAAAGTGGCCAGTGAGTGTAGTATAGTATTATAACTAGAGTTGAGCGATACCAGCTGATACTTGAAAATATCGGATCGGAATGGATCGGCCGATCTTAAAAAAAAGTATCGGTATCGCCGATTCCGATACCGGGAACCAATGCAAGTCAATGGGGCCAAAATATCGGAATTAAAAAAAAACCTTTCTTTCCTTGTAGGTTAATTCTACATGAAGAAAAACAACTAAGAATAATGTAGAATGTATTGTGGGAGGTGGAGGAGACATTAAAGCCATAGAGGTTTAGCCCAATCAAATGGAATAGCAGGAATTAAACTTTTTTTTTAAAGACGTTAGGAGTTACAAAGATATTGACTATGTTAGCCTCATTTATATTTTGCCAGACATGTATGTCTTCTTCTTCTTTCTTCTTTCTTCTTCTTTCTTATTCTTCTTCCTTTTTTTACCTTCTTCTTCTTCTTCTTATTCCTTTTTTTACATTCTTCTTCTTCTTCTTCTTCCTTTTTTTACATTCTTCTACTTCCTTTTTTTACATTCTTCTTCTTATTCCTTTTTTTACATTCTTCTTCTTCTTCCTTTTTTTTAAATTCTTCTACTTCCTTTTTTTACATTCTTCTTCTTCTTCCTTTTCTTACATTCTTCATATTCTTCTTATTCAACAATTATTATTCTACATATTCAACTTCTTCATCTTCTTCCTATTCTTCTTCATCATATTCTTGTTTGTGTCAGGCATTCCTGTAGTTGTTATCTAGAAAAGTTAGAAGTTTACACCTTCCGTTCTGCCTGTCACAAAAGATTTACAACAGGATTTGTCCGCGTTCAGTTTGGCCTGCAGCAGCAGGCCTTTTCCAGGGGCACCACGAGGAGGAACGGACGCACCCCCATACACTGCTTAGTCTTCTTCTGCTTATAAATAAGATAATATCATTTGCTCAGAGTATTAGTCTTATGCTTAATGTTCTTCTGCTTTGTTTTTTTATGCTTCTTTGTCTTCTCTCTCTTGTTGTTCTGCATCTTGGTGGTTGTCTTCCTGTTCTTTGTCCTCTTGAACCAGCTGACGGTACTGGCACCCGGAGGGGCAGCAGAAGGAACAAGAGCCAATGGCACTACCGAGGACCAGCTGACGGTGCTGGAACCCGGTTACTAAGCAGGAGGTACCTGTGCTACAAAGCACTACCAAGGACCAGCAGACGTTGCCGGAACTCAGATACCGAGATGGAGGCACCTAGGCCAAAGGCTCTGACGAGAACCAGCTGACGGTGCAGGAACCCGGAGGGGTAGCATAAGCTGCAAGAGCAAATGGAAATAGCGAGGACCAGCTGACAGTGCTGGCACCCGGAGGGGCAGCAGAAGGAATAAGAGCCAATGGCACAACCGAGGACCAGCTGACGGTGCTGGAACCCGGTTACTAAGCAGGAGGTACCTGTGCTACAAAGCACTACCAAGGACCAGCAGACGTTGCCGGAACTCGGATACCGAGATGGAGGCACCTAGGCCAAAGGCTCTGACGAGAACCAGCTGACGGTGCTGGAACCCGGAGGGGTAGCATAAGCTGCAAGAGCAAATGGAAATAGCGAGGACCAGCTGACAGTGCTGGCACCCGGAGGGGCAGCAGAAGGAATAAGAGCCAATGGCACAACCGAGGACCAGCTGACGGTGCTGGAACCCGGTTACTAAGCAGGAGGTACCTGTGCTACAAAGCACTACCAAGGACCAGCAGACGTTGCCGGAACTCGGATACCGAGATGGAGGCACCTAGGCCAAAGGCTCTGACAAGAACCAGCTGACGGTGCTGGAACCCGGAGGGGTAGTGTGACGTTTTTCGGGAAAGGACGTCCGAGAGTGGACCCTCTGGGTCGCGGATCTGGAGCCCCGGGGATCGAGCGCTCCAGGTGAAGACCGACCCCTATACAGGGATCGTTTGGGGCAAGACCACCGAGGACAGAACCGCGACAGCCGGTACCAGGAGGGGCGGCTCAAGGATAAGAGGCGCCCGTAGGCAGGAGTACAGGACTGAGAGGTAGAGGACCAAACAGGACTACTGAATGGGTAGACAGACAGGGAGCAGGTACTAGAGGGGAGAGGACCGGGAGGAAGCACACAAGGGGGTACCAGAAGGGAGAACAGAGCGGGCATGCAGGGAACGAACACTGGAACAAGGATGAAGAGCGGGGACTGGAAGCCAAGGGGAAGACAGACAGGAAACAGGCGGCACTATAGGAACCTGAAGGGGGCCAAAGCGCAACGTGGCGAGCGCACAGAAACACTCAGGCGTCCTCTCAATAGAGAGCGCGCCAGAAATACCCTAGGGTCCGGAAGCGGGCGGTACGTGCCGCCCCCGGCGCCACCCCCCGTAGGCGGAAGAGGGAACGCTGGTGCGCGCGCGCGCCCTAAGGAAGGAGCGCGGTGCCGTCACAGGAGGGGAGGCAGAGCGTGGGATCGCGCCGCGGCGAGGACGCCGGTAGGAGGAGGAGGCGGCGGTCGCCGCTGGAGGAGGGGCGGGAGCGGGTGCAGCCGTGACCGCTGACCTGACAGTACCCCCCTCTTTACATCCCCCCTTTCTGAGATTGGCCAGAAACTTTTTTAGGATTAGAGGAGCGTTGATATTCTTTTGAGGCTCCCAAGACCTTTCCTCAGGACCAAATCCCTTCCACTCAATGAGAAAGAAAGTCTTCCCCCTGACTCTCTTCATGGCTAAAATATCTTTTACTTCAAAGATGTCATCCGACCCAATAGGTAAAGGAGGGGCAACGGAGACCGGTTGGAACCGATTCAGAACTACAGGTTTCAAGAGCGAGACGTGAAAGGCGTTAGGGACCCGGAGAGAAGCCGGCAACCTCAGTTTGTAAGACACTTCATTGATGCGTTTTAGTACCTCGAAGGGACCGATGTAACGAGGACACAGCTTATAGGAAGGAACTTTCAGGCGGATGTGCTTGGTTGAAAGCCAGACCTTATCACCAGGGTGGTACGGGGGAAGGTCCCTCCGTCTCTTGTCTGCATGTCTTTTGATTCGGGCACTGGTCTTCACCAGAGCCTCTCTGGTCTCCTTCCAAATATTCAAAAATTCTGTGGCGAGGGCATCAGCTGCAGGAACTCCTGAAGAGGCGACAAAGGGTAGTGGAACACCAGGATTGCGACCAGAAACCACAAAGAACGGAGTTTTCGTGGTAGACTCACTGGGGTGGTTATTATGGGCGAATTCAGCCCAGGGTAGAAGAGAGACCCAATTATCCTGATGGGCGTTGGAGAAGTGGCGTAGGTAAGTCGTTAGGTCCTGGTTAATCCGTTCTACCTGCCCATTGGTCTGCGGGTGATAGGCGGAGGAGAAGTCGAGGGACGTACCCATGAGCTGACATAGAGCCCTCCAGAAGCGAGAAGTAAATTGGACCCCTCGATCAGACACAATCCGTAGGGGAAGACCATGCAACCTGAAGATCTGATGGATGAAGATCTCGGCCAACTTCGGAGCGGAGGGCAGCCCGGCCAGGGGGATAAAATGAGCCATCTTAGAGAAGCGGTCCGCCACGACTAAGATGGTGGTGCAACCAGCTGAGCAGGGCAAATCGGTTATAAAGTCCATGGCAATTTGCTGCCAAGGAGCCTCCGGCACCGGCAACGGATGGAGAAGACCGGAGGGCAAAGTTCTTGGAACCTTGTTCTGCGCACAGGTTGAGCAAGAGGCAACAAAATCTGCCACGTCTTGGCGAAGGGTGGCCCACCAGTAATAACGTGAGAGAAGCGATAGAGTCTTCTTGGACCCCACGTGCCCCGCAACCTTGGAGGAGTGCCCCCAGCGCAACACCTCCAGACGTTTATTCTGAGGCACGAAGGTCTTGCCTGGTGGAGGAGTAGAAAAGTTCACCGGGGCCACGGTGATCACTTTGGCAGGCTCGATAATATACGAGGGGCTCTCGTCCTCTTCTGGCGACTGTAGAGATCTGGAAAGTGCATCTGCTTTGGTGTTCTTATTACCGGGCCGGAAGTGAAGCTGGAAGTCGAATCGAGAAAAATACAAGGCCCATCTGGCTTGTCTGGAATTGAGCCTTTGGGCGGACTGCAGATAGGCCAAATTTTTGTGGTCCGTGAAGATGGTAAAGGGGTGCACAGCCCCCTCGAGCAGGTACCGCCACTCTTCCAGAGCCATCTTGATGGCCAGCAACTCCCGATCACCGATGGAGTAGTTGCACTCTGCTGGCGAAAAGGACTTGGAAAAGAACCCGCAGGGGACCAGACGTCCAGGGGGAACTCGCTGGGAGAGGACCGCCCCAGCTCCGGTGGAGGCGTCTACTTCAAGAACAAAAGGCCTACTGGCCACCGGCCGATGTAGGACCGGTGCTGCTGCAAAGGAGCGTTTCAGCGCCAGAAAGGCATCTTCCGCCTCGGAGGGCCAGTGATCAGGCTTAGTTCCTTTGCGGGTCAAGGCCGAGATAGGTTTGGTCAACGAGGAACAATGCGGCACAAACTGTCGGTAATAATTTGCGAATCCGAGGAAACGCTGGATGGCTTTGATTCCGACAGGACGGGGCCACTTGAGTACCGCCGAGAGTTTCTCGGGATCCATCTTCAGACCGGAAACCGTGATGACATGCCCCAAGAAGGGTAACGAGGTCTGCTCGAAGAGACACTTCTCAAACTTGGCGTAGAGGTGATTCTCCCGGAGACGGTGCAGGACCATGCGTACGCTTCTCCGATGGGAGGGAAGGTCAGGCGAGAAGATGAGGATATCGTCTAAATACACTATTACGCAAGTGTACAGAAGGTCCCGAAACACCTCATTAACGAACTCCTGGAAGACAGCTGGAGCATTGCAGAGACCAAACGGCATGACTAAATACTCATAATGACCATCACGGGTATTGAAGGCCGTCTTCCATTCGTCGCCTGCGCGAATACGGATCAAATTGTAGGCTCCCCGCAGGTCCATCTTCGTGAAGATTCGAGCCCCTCTCAGCCGGTCAAAGAGTTCTGGGATGAGTGGAAGTGGGTATCGATTCTTAACTGTGATATTGTTCAGGCCCCGGTAGTCGATACATGGTCTAAGAGATCCGTCTTTCTTCCGAACAAAGAAGAAGCCTGCACCAGCTGGGGACGAGGACTTTCGGATGAACCCCTTCGCCAAGTTCTCCCGGATATATTCAGTCATGGCCGAGGTCTCTGCTGGAGATAGGGGATACGTCCTCCCCCTGGGCGGAGTGGCTCCAGGAAGCAAGTTGATAGGGCAGTCATAGGCCCGATGCGGAGGCAGAGACTCCGCATCTTTTTTACAGAAAACGTCGGCGTACGCGTAGTACGGTACGGGGAGACCCGTGAGATTGGTCGGCGTAGGCAGGAGACGAGGATGGAGGACGGATTGCAAACAACGAGTGTGGCAGGATTGACCCCAGCGGAGGATCTCCCCTGAGCGCCAGTCGACAACTGGCTCGTGCAGCCGAAGCCAGGGTAATCCGAGGAGGACAGCGTGAGACAATTTAGGCAGCACATAGAAGGCTATCTTTTCAAAATGAAGCGCTCCAATTTGTAAGTCCACTTCGGTCGTGATCCTGGTAACGAGCCCGGGAAGGGGTGTTCCATCGACGGAGGTGATAGCCCGTGGGTCTTTTAGGATAACCACCGGAATCTGAAGTTGGTCCACCTCTTGCTGCCGGATGAAATTGCCAGCCGCACCCGAGTCCACATACGCCTCCACAGATCTGCGCTCCCGTCCTGAAATAATTAAGGCTGAAAGGGTAAGAGGCAGAGAGGAATTATGATCACCTAGGGAGACCTCTCTTACCTGACCTAGGTGGAGGCGTTTCCCGGCCTCTCAGGACAAGTGCGGATGAAATGATTAGCCCCACCACAGTACAGGCAGAGCCCGTTAGTCATCCTCTCTCTGCGACGCTGCTCAGTCAACCTGACCCGATCAACCTGCATGGGCTCGGGGACGCTGCTAGTAGAAGGAGCAGCAGAGCGTAGAATGGGCGCTTGATATAGCCTGAAGGGTCTGCGTTCTCTAACCGATTCCCGCGAGCGCTCCAGAAAACGGAGGTCTATGCACGTAGCCAGGGCTATAAGGTCCTCCAGAGAGGTGGGGGTATCCCGACCGGCTAGCTCGTCTTTAATCTTGCTAGAAAGGCCTCTCCAGAAGGCACCCACAAGTGCCTCATTATTCCATCCGAGTTCAGACGACAAGGTCCGAAAACGGATGGCGTACTGCCCCACCGTAAGCGACCCTTGGCGGAGATTAAAGAGAGCTTCTGTGGTAGAAGCCAAGCGGCCGGGTTCGTCAAACACCCTACGAAATGTTTCCAGGAAGTTCTGGATATTCACTACGACGGGATCATCCCTCTCCCAAAGAGGGTTCACCCAGGACAGGGCTTCTCCCTCGAGGTGGGATACTATGAACGCCACCTTGGCGCGATCCGTGGGATATTGTTGGGGCAACAGCTCGAAGTGCAGTCTGCACTGGTTTAAAAAGCCCCGACAAAGTTTAGGATCTCCACCATATCTGGGAGGCTTACCCAGGCGGGGGGGCGGGGAGGAGACGGCGTCCCTGGGAGGGTTAGAGACGACTGCAGCGGACTGCAAGGCAAGCAGTCGGTCATCGATGGACGCCATATATGCCAAAACGTGGGACTGGGCATCGCGCTGCTGCGCGAGCTCCTGCTGCAGGCTGGCTAGGAGGGGAGCATGCCCGGGGTCAGAGGTCTGCATAGCGGACAAACGGGTGTCCATGGACTTCATAAAAGCCATGATTCGGGCCTGATTTTCACGCAGGAACAACAGTTCCTTCTGCGTGGCAGCCGTGGCACCAGCGGGGTCCATGGCCTGAGTGTACTGTGACGTTTTTCGGGAAAGGACGTCCGAGAGTGGACCCTCTGGGTCGCGGATCTGGAGCCCCGGGGATCGAGCGCTCCAGGTGAAGACCGACCCCTATACAGGGATCGTTTGGGGCAAGACCACCGAGGACAGAACCGCGACAGCCAGTACCAGGAGGGGCGGCTCAAGGATAAGAGGCGCCCGTAGGCAGGAGTACAGGACTGAGAGGTAGAGGACCAAACAGGACTACTGAATGGGTAGACAGACAGGGAGCAGGTACTAGAGGGGAGAGGACCGGGAGGAAGCACACAAGGGGGTACCAGAAGGGAGAACAGAGCGGGCATGCAGGGAACGAACACTGGAACAAGGATGAAGAGCGGGGACTGGAAGCCAAGGGGAAGACAGACAGGAAACAGGCGGCACTATAGGAACCTGAAGGGGGCCAAAGCGCAATGTGGCGAGCGCACAGAAACACTCAGGCGTCCTCTCAATAGAGAGCGCGCCAGAAATACCCTAGGGTCCGGAAGCGGGCGGTACGTGCCGCCCCCGGCGCCACCCCCCGTAGGCGGAAGAGGGAACGCTGGTGCGCGCGCGCGCCCTAAGGAAGGAGCGCGGTGCCATCACAGGAGGGGAGGCAGAGCGTGGGATCGCGCCGCGGCGAGGACGCCGGTAGGAGGAGGAGGCGGCGGTCGCCGCCGGAGGAGGGGCGGGAGCGGGTGCAGCCGTGACCGCTGACCTGACAGGTAGCATAAGCTGCAAGAGCAAATGGAAATAGCGAGGACCAGCTGACAGTGCTGGCACCCGGAGGGGCAGCAGAAGGAATAAGCCAATGGCACAACCGAGGACCAGCTGACGGTGCTGGAACCCGGTTACTAAGCAGGAGGTACCTGTGCTACAAAGCACTACCAAGGACCAGCAGACGTTGCCGGAACTCGGATACCGAGATGGAGGCACCTAGGCCAAAGGCTCTGACGAGAACCAGCTGACGGTGCTGGAACCCGGAGGGGTAGCAGAAGTTACCCCTGAAAAGCAAAGTTGGCATGCCGCAAGCTGGCCGCAGTTACCGAATCACACAGTCCTACATGGGGTGCTTGTCCTACTGGCACTACGGAACAAGCCTTTCTTACCAGAACCCGCAGTCCACATAGGAAGCACCTAAACTGCTGGCACCCTAGCCTCGGCTAACCCAACCGCAACACGACATGGCAACTTGGGGTGGCAAACTGACATTGACACTTCCCGGAAACAGCAGGCAGGGCTGGAACCAAGCTGGGCAGGAGGGAGTACCCGTGCCAAAGTCAGTTATGAGCAGCAACTGGCGATGTTGGAGCCCAGGATAAGCAGGCTGAGGCCTGATGTGCTGTCAATTGGGAGGCAGCAGGACAGATTGCCATCAAAACAGCAGGGGAACAGCTGACGTTACTGAACCCCACAAACACAGGAGCTAGTGTTTTACTCTGTGAAGACGGCACTTCCGAGCAACAACTGGCTGTGTTGAAGCCCAGGGACAAGCACGGAGCAGGCTGAGGCTGCATTGAAGAAATTTTAAGATCGGTTGTAGACTTCTACTAATTTTAACCAAGCTCCACTTAGGCCTGTGGCTTCACTGATTTTCGAATTTCCCCTGTCCTCCAACCCCGCCAGTTACAGCTCCGAAGTGGTGTTTGCACAATCCACACTTGTTCCTGTGTTACAGGTGTTCAGTCCGGTCAGTTAATCCCCTGATGTGTGTCCGGCAAAGTCGCCTGCTCTGTCCACATTAATGGGAGGAGCTCTGTGGAGATGACACTTCTGAACACCAACTGACGCTGTTGGAGCCCAGGATTAGGCGTGGAGCAGGCTGGGGCCTACTGGATTTTGGCAGGTGTAGGCAGCAGGAGACTTGCCATCTCCACAGCAGGGGAACAGCTGTCAGTGCTGAAACCCACTAACACTCGAACGAATGTGTTTGGCTCTGTGGAGACGACACTTCTGAACACCAACTGACGCTGTTGGAGCCCAGGATTAGGCGTGGAGCAGGCTGGGGCCTACTGGATTTTGGCAGGTGTAGGCAGCAGGAGACTTGCCATCTCCACAGCAGGGGAACAGCTGTCAGTGCTGAAACCCACTAACACTCGAACGAATGTGTTTGGCTCTGTGGAGACGACACTTCTGAACACCAACTGACGCTGTTGGAGCCCAGGATCAGGCGTGGAGCAGGCTGGGGCCTGTTGCTTTTGGCAGGTGAAGGCAGCAGGAGACTTGCCATCTCCACAGCAGGGGAACAGCTGGCAGTGCTGAACCCCACTAACACTTGAACGAATGTGTTTGGCTCTGTGGAGACGACACTTCTGAACACCAACTGACACTGTTGGAGCCCAGGATTAGGCGAGGAGCAGGCTGGGGCCTGTTGCTTTTGGCAGGTGAAGGCAGCAGGAGACTTGCCATCTCCACAGCAGGGGAACAGCTGGCAGTGCTGAAACCCACTAACACTTGAAAGAATGTGTTTGGCTCTGTGGAGATGACACTTCTGAACACCAACTGATGCTGTTGGAGCCCAGGATTAGGCGTGGAGCAGGCTGGGGCCTACTGGATTTTGGCAGGTGTAGGCAGCAGGAGACTTGCCATCTCCACAGCAGGGGAACAGCTGGCAGTGCTGAAACCCACTAACACTCGAACGAATGTGTTTGGCTCTGTGGAGACGACACTTCTGAACACCAACTGACGCTGTTGGAGCCCAGGATTAGGCGAGGAGCAGGCTGGGGCCTGTTGCTTTTGGCAGGTGAAGGCAGCAGGAGACTTGCCATCTCCACAGCAGGGGAACAGCTGGCAGTGCTGAAACCCACTAACACTCGAACGAATGTGTTTGGCTCTGTGGAGACGACACTTCTGAACACCAACTGACGCTGTTGGAGCCCAGGATTAGGCGAGGAGCAGGCTGGGGCCTGTTGCTTTTGGCAGGTGAAGGCAGCAGGAGACTTGCCATCTCCACAGCCGGGGAACAGCTGGCAGTGCTGAACCCCACTAACACTCGAACGAATGTGTTTGGCTCTGTGGAGACGACACTTCTGAACACCAACTGACGCTGTTGGAGCCCAGGATTAGGCGAGGAGCAGGCTGGGGCCTGTTGCTTTTGGCAGCTGAAGGCAGCAGAAGACTTGCCATCTCCACAGCAGGGGAACAGCTGGCAGTGCTGAACCCCACTAACACTTGAACGAATGTGTTTGGCTCTGTGGAGACGACACTTCTGAACACCAACTGACACTGTTGGAGCCCAGGATTACGCATGCCGCATGCAGAGGCCAATGGGCAGCGGTTTTTATGGAGGTTGTTGACTACTACTGATTCTAACCATGCTCCACTTAGGCCTCTGGCTCCACTGTCTCTACTATTTACCCTGGCCTCCAACCCCGCCAGCTACATCTTTGAAGTGGCGTCAGCACAATCTACACTTGTTCCTGTGTTACTGGTGCTCAGTCCCGTCAGATGATCCCCTGATGTTTGTCCGGCAAGTTCGCCAGCTCTGTCCTCATTCCCACTACTGGTTATGGGAATGTAGACAGAGCAGGAGACCTTGCCGGACACACATCAGGGGATAAACTGATGGGACTGAGCCACAGGAACACAGGAACAAGTGTAGATTGTGCTGACGCCACTTCAGAGATGTAGATGGCGGGGTTGGAGGTCAGGGGAAATAGTAGAGACAGTGGAGCCAGAGACCTAAGTTGGGCACGGTTAAAAATCAGTAGTGGTTTGAATGTTGATGGAGCTGGTGACTTTGCCGTCCACACAGCAGGGGATCAGCTGGCGTTACTGAACCCCACTAACACAGGAGCTAGTGTGTTTCTCTGTGCAGACGACATATCTGAGCGACAACTGGCTGTGTTGAAGCACAGGGATTATAGTTCAGGTGGTAGAAAAATGAACACACCAGCAGACCTGGATACAGTTGCCAACCACTAATTTAGTCTGTAAGAGGAATGGCAAAGTCTTTGGAGATCCAGGCCTTGTTCATTTTCAGAAAAGTCAGCCGGTCAACATTATCGGAAGATAGTCGCGTGCGACGGTCTGTTAGTACACCACCTGCGGCACTAAAGACACGTTCCGATAATACACTGGCAGCAGGGCAAGCCAGCACCTCCAATGCATACTGGCTAACCTCTGGCCATGTATCCAGCTTAGAGACCCAAAACTTGAAAGGGGAAGAGCCATCTGGGAGTACAGCGACAGGGCAAGACATGTAGTCTGACACCATCTGACGGAAGCGTTGCCTCCTGCTGACTCGAGGCGTCGCTGATGGTGTAGACAATTGTGGTGGACACACAAAACTTTGCCACATTTGGGCCATAGTGGTCTTGCCTTGTGCTGCGGCGCTGCCTCTGCTCCCTCTTTGTGCAGAGTTTCCTCCACTGCCTCGACGCACAGAGCTGCTTTGTAAAGCACTAGCAACAATGCTGTCGGGTGGAATGGAAAACATTATGGACTGCACCAGTGACTCTTCGTACTCCCGCAGTTTACGCTCCCGGTTCAACGTTGGTATGAGCCTTTGTACGCTGTCCCGGTAGCGAGGATCTAGGAGGGTGTACACCCAATAATCAGCCGAGACGAGAATGTGGGCGATGCGGCGGTCGTTTCTCAGGCACTGCAGCATGAAATCAACCATGTGCTGCAGACTCCCAACTGCCAAAGAACCGCTGTCCCCTGTTTGAGGCGTGACCTCGGCCTGCTCTGCATCACCCCACCCTCGCTGTACATACTGAGTAGAGGTTTGTGTACCTCCCTCCTCTGGAGAGATGTCTTCCTCCTCCATCGACTCCTCCTCATCCTCCTCACAAAGTGTCCCCTGCCTAGGCCTTTGTGAGGAAACACGTAGCGCAGACTGTCCAGAAGCAGATGGCATTTGGGACTCCTCATCCTCCACCTCTTCCGAAACCTCAACCCTTAGTGCTTGCAGTGTTTGTTGAAGCAGGCAGATAAGGGGGACAGTCATGCTGACTAGTGCATCATCTGCACTCGCCATCCGCGTGGATTCATCGAAGGCACGCAAAACGAGGCAGATGTCCTTCATAGAGGCCCACTCAATGGTGCTGAAGTGTGAACGGCGCACAGTGCGACTTGTTTGCGCCTGATGCAGCTGGTACTCCATGACTGCTGCCTGCTGCTCACACAACCGCTCCAACATATGTAACGTTGAATTCCACCGGGTGGGTAGGTCACATATGATGCGATGTTCCGGAAGGCCAAATCGTCGCTGCAGAGCAGCGAGGCGCGATCTTGCCGTGCTGGAACGTCGCAAGTGAGCGCACTCTATGCGGACCTTGTGCAACAGTGCATCAAGATCCGGATAGTCCCTCAGAAAGCTCTGCACGACCAAGTTAAGCACATGTGCCAGACATGGGATGTGTGTGAGGTTGCCTAGGCCAAGAGCTGCCACCAGATTTCGGCCATTGTCACACACTACCAAGCCCGGCTGGAGATTCGCTGGCCCAAACCACACATCGCTCTCCAGCTTGATAGCATTCCAGAGCTCCTGCACTGTGTGGCTTCGATTCCCCAAAGAAATTAATTTGAGTACAGCCTGTTGACGTTTGGCCACGGCTGTGCTCATATCGGTCGTAACAGGCTCCTGCTCTGCTGTTTCTGAGGAACTTGAGTAGGAGGAGGAGTCTATGTGTACAGACTGGAGTCCTGCAATCCGTGGCGTTGGAAGAACACGTACAGCGCCACTCTCCAGATCTGTACCCGGCTCCACAACATTGACCCAGTGGGCAGTGAGGGAAAGGTATCGTCCCTGTCCATGGTTACTGGTCCACGCATCGGTGGTCAGGTGGACCTTGCTACTAACGGCGTTTAGTAGCGCATGTTTTATTTTGCCCTCAACATGTTTCTGCAGGGCAGGGACGGCTCGCCTGCTGAAATAAAAGCGGCTGGGCACGTTGTATTGGGGGACTGCCAATGCCATTAAGTCCCAGAAGGTGTCAGTGTCCACCAGCCTGAATGACAGCATTTCAACTGCCAGAAGTTTGGCAATGCCAGCATTCAGAGACTGTGGTCGGGGATGGTTTGCCGAGTAAGGGCGCCTTTTATCCCATGCCTGTGCTACCGATGGCTGTGATGGATGGGAACGTGCTGCTATGGGTGGAATCTGACAGGGTCTCCGGACAACAGTGGCAGAGGTTCTTCCTTGGCGATCCTGTGAGGAAGCCGAACCAGCAGTGTGTGAGCTGGAGGAAGAGGCCCCAACACGAACTGAAGAGGTGGTAGGTGGTGCTGTACGTTGGCCTACGTCTTCAGGGTGTCTCTGCAACTCCAACTCGTGCTTGGTGCGCACATGTTTCCACATATTTGTGGTATTGAGGTTGCTGACATTTCTCCCTCTTTTGACTATCTGATGACACAGCTTGCATTTGACAAAGCAAATGTCATCTGCAACTGTGTCAAAAAAGGACCACGCACTGCAACTCTTGGGAGCGCCCGGTTTGCCTTTGGAATGAGGAATGCTCCTAATGGGTGCCGAAGTGGAGGGTACAGGCAACCAAGTCTTCCCCCTCCCTCTGCCTCCTGTTTTGGCCGGTAGGGGAATCTCTTCCTCCGAGCTGCTCCCACCACCTTCCTGTTCCTCACGCCATGATGGGTCAAGGACCTCATCATCTTCCCTCCCCTCTTCAAACAGCTGCTTCTCCGGGGTTGTCTCGCCAGCACCGTACGCACCAGAAAGTGGCAACTGAGTCTCGTCATCATCTGATGCGTACTGAGGTGTGCTGACCATAGGCACTGGCCCACTCGCCTCTTCAGATTCAGAGGGACAAAGAAGTTGCGCATCACTGCATACTCCCTCTTCTTCACATTCAGGAATGCTGTTTGGCTGGCCCCCTCTTTCCAAGCCAACAGATTCCGAGAACAGAAGTAGAGACTGTGATGGCTCCTGTCCATGTCTCTCTGACTGCCTGGGCACTTTGGCAGGTGGTGAAGAGACAGATGGTTGCTCTTCGGTGCTCTGATCCTGAGAGGATGCGGAAGTAATTGAAGTCGATGCGTTAGCTGCCATCCATCCGACAACGGCTTCAATTTGTTCCTCCCGCAGCAGTGGGGTACGTTGAGGTCCTACAAAGCTGCGCATAAAGGACTGTTGCCTGCTAAAACTGGGGGATGCTGATCCACTGGTGCCCGCAGCAGGCCCAGAATCCCCACGTCCTCTACCTGCAGAATCCCCACGTCCTCTCCCTGCAGAATCCCCACGTCCTCTCCCTGCTGAAACTCCACGCCCACGCCCACGCGCCTTACTCCCTGCCTTCTTCATCTTGCCAGACTGCTTAAGATAGGCAGAAAAGTACAAAGGGGGGCCTTAGTGTGCTTATTCCTGAACAGCTGGTTACAGGTACAAGAAACACTAATTTTATGAAGTGTGTGTGTGTGGACTACACTTTAATAGGAGCTGATGTGGCCTACACAAGTTCCAAATGTAGTGTTTGGTGAACTTTTTTTGTGGTTTCTTTGTTGGAAACAAACTCAAAGTATGTGAACAAAGAATTGAAACTGATAGTATCACCAACTTTTTGGAGCTATTACAATGCAGGCAGGTAACCTACAATGCAAAAGATGAGGCTCCAAAAAAATTGGGTAATACTAATCTGGCTGCGCCGGCAGGGCACAAGCCAGAAAAGAAGGCTCCTCTATCTACTCCTATATAGTGTTTGCAACCAACCAATGTTGATGGATACGGATGGATGCACACTAATAGGAGAAGAAAAAATGAGCTGCACTCAAAGACAAATATGTGTGAGGCAGTGACGCACGTTGAGCGTCCTACAACCAGACGTAGCTGCAGGACACTCTACTCAGCATGAGCTGCACTCACACACAGTCAGAGACCTCTCAGACAGCCGTCAACAGTGCAGCTAAGTGGGCACTGGCACTGACAGGCTGCAGAAAGGCTCCGCTGTGTACTCCTATATAGTGTTTGCAACCACCGTAGATGGAGACGGATGGATGCACACTAATAGAAGAAAAAATGAGCTGCACTCAAATAAAAATATGTGTGAGGCACTGACGCACGCTGAGCGTCCTACAGCCAGACGTAGCTGCAGGACACACTACTCAGCGTGAGCTGCACTCACACACAGTCAGAGACCTCTCAGACAGCCGTGAACAGTGCAGCAAAGTGGACACTAGCATTGAAAGGCTGCAGAAAGGCTCCGCTGTCTACTACTAGTGTTTGCAACCAACGTATATGGATATGGATGGAAGCACACTAGATTGAAATTATGTAAAAAATGCAGCTCAAAAAATAAAAGATGTATGAGGCAGCAGTGATCACACTGGGTGGCCTACAGCCTGACGTGGCTGCAGGACCCACTCCACAGCGTGAGCTGCACTCACACAGCCCTTGCAGACAGCTGTGAACACCGCTGCTAGGGCAAAGAAGGCTACAGTGGTGGTTTATGTAGCCTGGGTAAAGCACTAGATGTTTGGTGGAATCGCTATTTCTAACTGTCCCTCACAGTCTTCTACAGCAGCCTGTCCCTAACTGAATTCACAGCAGAGTGACCAGAAATGGCGGCTGCGGTGGCTTTTATAGTGCATCATCACATCATTTCGGCAGCCAATCACAGCCATGCCAATAGTTAACATGCCTACATGCCTAACAGGATGTGCCCACACTTCGGAGGATTCCCATTGGCTTAATCAAAGCAAGCAGGCTCATAGCATGATGGGAACTTCCGATTCCGATTCCGGAATCCGATATGACAAAAGTATCGGAAGTCAGTATCGGAATTCCGATACCGCTAATATCTGCCGATACCCGATACTTGCGGTATCGGAATGCTCAACACTAATTATAACAGTTTTGTATAAGATTTATTTAACCAAATGGATGGTACATAAAACAATCGTAATCAGCCCCACTATTAGCATTCCCCTCACATATATAGAGATACATAGACCAATATCCATATATACATAGCCAAGAGGGCAAAAGTTATATACAGAGGTATATACACTCACTGGCCACTTTATTAGGTACACCATGCTAGTAAGGGGTTGGACCCCCTTTTGCCTTCAGAACTGCCTCAATTCTTCGTGGCAGAGATTCAACAAGGTGCTGGAAGCATTCCTCAGAGATTTTGGACCATATTGACATGATGGCATCACACAGTTGGCGCAGATTTGTCGGCTGCACATCCCTGATGCGAATCTCCCGTTCCACCACATCCCAAAGATGCTCTATTGGATTGAGATCTGGTGACTGAGGAGGCCATTTGAGTACAGTAAACTCATTGTCATGTTCAAGAAACCAATCTGAGATGATTCGAGCTTTATGACATGGCGCATTATCCTGCTGAAAGTAGCCATCAGATGTTGGGTACATTGTGGTCATAAAGGGATGGACATGGTCAGCAACAATACTCAGGTAGGCTGTGGCGTTGCAACGATGCTCAATTGGTACCAAGGGGCCCAAAGAGTGCCCAGAAAAAATTCCCCACACCATGACACCACCACCACCAGCCTGAACCGTTGATACAAGGCAGGATGGATCCATGCTTTCATGTTGTTTACGCCAAATTCTGACCCTACCATCCGAATGTCGCAGCAGAAATCGAGACTCATCAGACCAGGCAACGTTTTTCCAATCTTCTACTGTCCAATTTCGATGAGCTTGTGCAAATTGTAGCCTCAGTTTCCTGTTCTTAGCTGAGAGGAGTGGTACCCAGTGTGGTCTTCTGCTGCTGTAGCCCATCTGCCTCAAAGTTCGACGCACTGTGCGTTCAGAGATGCTCTTCTGCCTACCTTGGTTGTAACGGGTGGCAATTTGAGTCACTGTTGCCTTTCTATCAGCTCGAACCAGTCTGCCCATTCTCCTCTGACCTCTGGCATCAACATGGCATTTCCGGCCACAGAACTGCCGCTCACTGGATTTTTTTTCTTTTTCGGACCATTCTCTGTAAACCCTAGAGATGGTTGTGCGTGAAAATCCCAGTAGATCAGCAGTTTCTGAAATTCTCAGACCAGCCCTTCTGGCACCAACAATCATGCCACGTTCAAAGGCACTCAAATCACCTTTCTTCCCCATACTGATGCTCGGTTTGAACTGCAGGAGATTGTCTTGACCATGTCTACATGCCTAAATGCACTGAGTTGCCGCCATGTGATTGGCTGATTAGAAATTAAGTCTTAACACACAGTTGGACAGGTGTACCTAATAAAGTGGCCAGTGAGTGTAGATGTATATAAATAACCTCCACTCTTAAAGTCTACCCACACAGAAAAGAAACAAAGATAATAACTGCAAAAAGATCCCATCTTCATCTTTATATATAGAGATGTCATCTTATTCATCAGAAGAACTGCGTCATTCATCAGAAGCCTCCAAAAAAAATTTTTTTTTTTTTTTTTTTTTTTGGACCAAAGACAACACAGCCAGGAAAAATGCCAAATCTACCCCCATCTACCTGTGGTCTGGCGTCTGACATCACGGGGCCCCGTGCATTGTCGGCGCCAGCCTGGGCGTGTTGGTGGGTTGGAGGCTAGGCGCTCCCCTGATTGGCGCTTACTCTTATTGGGACCCCTATTTAAAGTACACACAGCGGCCGTTTTGACACACCCCCTGAGGAAGGAAGCGTTTTTGCTTCCGAAATGTACGTTGGGCTGTTTTCTCTGCACCAGAGGTCTAGTGTCCCCTTTAGGTATGAGTACTCCATGTCAAATTTAACTTTTTAACCCTTTATTGGGTCACTGACTGTCTGGGGATTTTACCCTTTATGCTGTAATGACTGGTCGGCTGCCTATTATATATGGATATATGTCTTACTATGTACACACATCTTAGGGATGCTATGTATCTTTGTGCGTTTCTTGTGTCACTCCTGTTATGCCACTATGCCATTTTTTATCTGTGTCTTTAATAAAGATTTGTGATATTTCTATTCACCTTGGATGTTCATGCACTGCCCTTTCTTGTTGCTTCTTTATGGTACAGTACCATGTAACCCTATGGGTTTTCAAAACCGCAGTCCTCACGCTGCGTTTTTTTCCGCGCGGTTTTGCTGTGGTTTATAAACCGCAGCATGTCAATTGTTTCTGCGGATTCCGCTGCGGTTTCACACCTTTAGCATAGAAGAGGTGTGAAACCGCAGGCCAAACTGCAGCAAAACCGCAGGTCACTTTACCTGCGGTTTTACCTGTGGTTCCGCGGGGAAAAACTCGCAGGTGATTCCGCAGTGTGTGCACATAGCCTAAGAGACCCTGGGGTCAGAACCACAGAGCTGAGTGGAATGGTCCTAACTTCCATACGGGGATCCCTTTAAGAGAGGCCTGGGGTCAAAACCGAAGCGCTGGATGGATTTGCCCTGACTTCCATACCAATGATCCCTTTAAGAGGGAAGATGTGCCTATGGGATGGAGGATGTGTGATGGGTATATGAGCAGGGAAGGGGGGATTCATTTCTGTCATGTGCGCTCTGCTACTTTTTGGGGGGCAGACAATGGCTGGGGGCTTATGTTCCCAGGGATGCTAGATTTCTCCCACCATGTCAGTGTCTGCTGAGGTGTTATCAAGTGGGAAAACTTGCTCATAACAACCCAACTCAGCTCAGCTTCTTTTAACCAGCTTTGGTGAAATGAGATATGCTTAGTGATTGGTTGCAAGGAAAACTGTTGCTCATAGCAACCAATCACAGCTCAGCTTCTTTTGAACAGCTCTGGAGAAATGAAAGATGCTTCATGATTGGTTGGTGATACACACACACACATACATTCAGTTTTATATATAGAGATATGAACTTCCTTCTCACCTCCACTGGGGGTGGTCTTTGTTGTCCTTTCTCATACTCGGGTCCTCTACCAGAGGCCTGGGAGTTTGAGGGTTCTGCGCAGGATCTTAGTTGTTCCTAGCATTGCACTTTTCTGGACAGAGAGCTCAGATGTTGCTCCTGGGATCTGTTGTAGCCATTCTTCCAACTTAGGGGTCACTGCTCCAATTGCTCCTATCACCACTGGAATCACTGCTATCTTCACCGTCTACATCTTCTCCAATTCTCCTTTGAGGCCCTGGTATTTCTCCAGCTTCTCATATTCCTTCTTTCTGATGTTGCTGTCACTTGGCACTGCTACATCTATTATCATTGCTGTCTTCTGATCCTTGTCTACTATCACAATATCTGGTTGGTTAACCAACACCTGCTTATCCATCTGGATCTTGAAGTCCCACAGGATTTTAGCCCTTTCATTCTCCAACACTTTTTCTGGGGTCTCCCACCTGGACTTTGGGGGACTTAGTCCATATGCTATGCAGTTGTTCCTGTATACAATTCCCACTACTTGGTTGTGGCATTCGGTATACATTGTTGATGCTTGCATTTTGCATCCTGCCACTATGTGTTGGACTGTTTCTGAGGTTTCTTTGCAGAGTCTGCACCTTTGGTCTTGTCTTGTGTGGTAGATTCCTGCTTCTAGGGATCTGGTACAAAGTGCTTGCTCTTGTTCTGCTATGATTAGTGCCTCTCTGCTGTGCTGTCTCATGGAGGCCAGCTTTCTCCAGCCATTAGTAGTATTTCTCCATGTCAGCCACCTCTATTATGTGTCGCTGGTACATCCCATGGTGCTTCATGTTCCTGTTCTTCCTTCCAGATCTGTTGTTGTTGCTGCCTTCATTCTCTCAGCATCTCATCTTTTGGTGCCATTTTTCTGATGTATTCCTGGATACTCCTTGTTTCATCCATGATGGTGGCTTGGATGCTTATCAAGCCTTGACCACCCTCCTTCATGTTGGTATACAATCTTTGGGTTTTAGACAGGCTGGAGACCTCTATGCATTGTGAGGTCATGGTTACTGTATCCCTGTGGGATGCCGAGGTACTTGTAGCATGTCTGTACGTCTGCTATGTGCCCTGCTTGTAATTCCACTCCATCAGTCTTGACTATCTTGCCTCTCTTTATTACCAACTGGCTGCACTTCTCCAGTCCAAAGGACATCCTGATGTCTTCACTGTAGATCCTTGTCAGGTGGATCAGTAAATTGATGTCTCGTTCGTTTTTTGCATACAGCTTGAAGTCATCCATGTAAAGGAGGTGACTGATGGCGCTTCCACTTTCGAACTTGTAACCATAGCCAGACACTGTAATTATCTGACTGAGGGGGTTCAAGCCTATGCAAAACAGCAATGCATCACCTTGGTACAGTATATGCCACATTTAATGGTCACTTGTGCTAGTTGTCTTGAGTTCAACTATAATGCCTGACAGGAGTTTCCATGTTGTTGTGGGTCGCCCTCGCACACCCAGGGCAGCGGGGTACTTGGTACCGGGCCGGTGTCAGGGGGATGATGTGTCACAGCAGCGGTGACCCGGTCCATGGCCCTGGCCCCAATATCAATGGCGGTGGTGTTTGGTTGTAATATAAAGTTCGTGACGCCACCCATGGTGTTTGGCAAGTTAGATGGTAAGCCAATGCTGCATACAGATCCGCTGGGACTGATGGTGTGGTGCAGCAGAGATGGTATAGCTCCCCACAGGTGGAGCTGTAGTCCCAGGGCAGTGTAGGTGCAATGGATGAGGAGAGGCGCAGAATGGTATGGAGGCTGGGGCCCAGGTGTAGTGGTGCTGAAATAACTGGAGAACACCAGAGTATGCGGTTCCAAAGCTTTACTCACTGTTTGCAGTTCACACAACTGCCTGCCTCCATACTGTGTTCTCCAGGTCAGGGCTCCAGCCAACCTCCAGGCAGGATAGGATTCTCCCTTCCACACTCCGCCAACATGTACTTTACTGAACGACTCCTCCAATGCGCCTTTAGGTGCGAAGCACTCCAGTACTTAGTTAACCTGGAATGCCTCTCTCTAGGTGTTCCTAGTCTCTACTTGTATGACAGACAGCTATAGCCTGCTTCGGGGACTCCACTCTACGTCCCGGCTCTCTCTCCGTGTTGCTGTTGTGTCCCAAGTCTATGATGGGAGCAAGGCGTTAGCGGCTCACTACTCCTCCGGTGTCTGTTGCCGGACATAAAGTTCCAATCAACCTCGGGGACCGGGCCCCGGCCTTTTGCGCTCTCTGGACTGGAAGGGTTCTCTCTCTCTTTCTCAACCTGCTTCTCACCGTCCTTCTCTTCTCCTTCGTTCCGATCTGTTCTCTCTTATGGAAGGTTAGGTTATCAATCTTATCAGTCTCTTTCTCTGGTCTTTCTCGTGCCAGCAGCCCAGATCACTGGGACCTGCTGCAGACACCCATCTTCTCTCTTCTCTCTCCTCCAACCAACTAACCAATAACTTTCACTCTTCCCACTCTTTTGTATCATCTTACTCCACCCGCCTCCCAGCACATCTAGTGTTACGAAGCAGGGTTACACGAGGGGTGCTGAAGCTGTTAGGTGGCCCCACTGAACTATCCTGTGTGTGCAGGTGTGGAGCGTGGTCAGGAGTTCCCAGCCTACCTGGATGGTGGGGCACTTCACCTTAGGAGAAGGTGCAGTACCTCTGTGGCGACTGAAGCCTCAGGGGCGCCACAGTTGTAAGGCAGGTAGTTGGATCACTGTTCTTCCTTGTGTTAGCCAAGCTGGGTGGTGGCCTGCTTCTAGCATTTGGTTCATCAGTTAATTATGTCTGAGCCACTTGCTGTCCAGCTCTTCATGTTGGATGTCTGCTTCTGTAATGGTGACTGGTTCTTGTTTCATTCTCTGATCTTGCAGCAAGTTTATCAGTCTCTAGGGCTTCAGTTGGGGTCAGGCATTTAAACTTGTCCAGCTTGGTCTTATTCTTGATCTTTACACATTTCTGTATTTCTGTTAGTTGGCTGACTTACCTTGATGTTTGTCTCCAGTCTTCTTTTCCAAGGGAAGCACATTTGTCTGTTATTCTTGCTGGTTGTATAGCCAAGCATTTCCATGATTGCTGAGGCAGTTTATTAGTTTGAGTTATGGAAGGTATTGATGCAAGTGCTCTATTGGCACCTTCTGATATATTATTTCCAACAGGGCAGAGCTGGGATTTGAACCCCAGTCTCCCATGTTGGTGTTGTGCCCATTTAACAGCTATATAAGCTGGTATTATAGTGTTAGGAGCCTTAGTATATAAAAGTGTTAGGAGCCTTGGAATATAATTTATTTTTCACAGGGCAACCCGCCCTTCTCTCATCTACTTTAACCCCTTCACCCCCAAGGGTGGTTTGCACGTTCATGACCGGGCCAATTTTTACAATTCTGACCACTGTACCTTTATGAGGTCATAACTCTGGAACGCTTCCATGGATCCCGGTGATTCTGACATTGTTTTCTCATGACATATTGTACTTCATGTTAGTGGTAAAATTTCATTCAAATAACTTGCGTTTATTTGTGAAAAAAATGGAAATTTGGCAAAAATTTTGAAAATTTCGCAATTTTCCAACTTTGAATTTTTATGCCCTTAAATCACAGAGATACGGCACACAAAAAAGTTGATAAGTAACATTTCCCACATGTTTACTTTACATCAGCACAATTTTGGAACCAAAATTTTTTTTTGTTAGGAAGTTATAAGGGTTAAAAGTTGACCAGCGATTTCTCATTTTTACAACACCATTTTATTTTTAGGACCACATCACATTTGAAGCCACTTTGAGGGGTCTATAAGATAGAAAATACCCAAAAGTGACACCATTCTAAAAACTGAACCCCTTAAGGTGCTCAAAACCACATTCAAGAAGTTTATTAACCCATTAGGTGCGTCACAGGAATTTTTTTGAATATTTAAAAAGAAATGAACATCTAACTTTTTTTCACAAAAAAAATACTTCAGGTTCAATTTTTTTTATTTTACCAAGGGTAACAGGAGAAATTGGACTGCAAAAGTTATTGTGCAATTTGTCCTGAGTATGCTGATACCTGATTTGTGGGGGGGAACGACTGTTTCGGCGCATGGCAGAGCTCAGAATGGAAGGAGCGCCGTTTGACTTTTTCAATGCAAAATTGGCTGGAATTCACATCGGACGCCAAGTCACGTTTGGAGAGTCCCTGATGTACCTAAACAGTGGAAACCCCCTACAAGTGACCCCATTTTGGAAACTAGACCCCCCAAGGAACTTATCTAGATATGTGGTGAGAACTTTGAACCCACAAGGGCTTTACAGAAGTTTATAACGTACAGCGGTACAATTAAAAAATCATATTTTTTCCACAAAAATGATCTTTTCACCCCAATTTTTATTTTCCCAAGGGTAACAGGACCCTAAAAGTTATTGTGCAATTTGTCCTGAGTATGCTGATACACATGTGGGGTAAACCACTATTTGGGCGCATGGCAGAGCTCGGAAGGGAAGCAGCGCCATTTGACGTTTTTGGCTGGAATTGAGATCGGACATCATGTCGTGATTGGAAAACCCCTGATGTACCAAAACAGTGGAAACCCCCCACAAATGACACCATTTTGGAAACTAGACCCCCTAAGAAACTTATCTAGATGTGTGGTGAGAACTTTGAACCCCCAAGGGCTTCACAGAAGTTTATAACATAAAGCCGTACAATTAAAAAATCATATTTTTTCCACAAAAATGATCTTTTCACCCTCAATTCTTATTTTTCCAAGGGTAACAGCACCCTAAAAGTTATTGTGCAATTTGTCCTGAGTACGCTGATACCCCACATGTGGTTGTAAACCACTATTTGGGCGCATGGCAGAGCTCGGAAGGGAAGCAGCGCCATTTGACGTTTTTGGCTGGAATTGAGATCGGACACCATGTCGCGATTGGAAAACCCCTGATGTACCTAAACAGTGGAAACCCCCCACAAATGACACCATTTTGTAAACTAGACCCCCCAAGGAATTTATCTAGATGTGTGGTGAGCACTTTGAACCCCCCAGTGCTTCACAGAAGTTTATAACGCCCGGGCGTGAAAATAAAAAAATCGTATTTTTTCCACAAACATGATCTTTTAGTCACCATTTTTTTTATTTTCCCAAGGGTAACAGGAGAAATTGAACCCCAAAAGTTGTTGTCCAATTTGTCCTGAGTACGCTGACACCCCATATGTGGGAGAAAACTACTGTATGGACACACGTCAGGGCTCGGAAGGGAAGTAGTGACGTTTTGGAATGCAGACATTGATGGAATGGTCTGCGGGTGTCATGTTGCCTTTGGAGAGCCCCTAATGTACCTAAACAGTGGAAACCCCCCACAAATGACACCATTTTGGAAACTAGACCCCCTAAGGAACTTATCTAGATGTGAGGTGAGCACTTTGAACCCCCAAGGGCTTCACAGAAGTTTATAACGCCCGGGCGTGAAAATAAAAAATTCGTATTTTTTCCACAAACATGATCTTTTAGTCACCATTTTTTTTATTTTCCCAAGGGTAACAGGAGAAATTGAACCCCAAAAGTTGTTGTCCAATTTGTCCTGAGTACGCTGACACCCCATATGTGGGAGAAAACTACTGTATGGACACACGTCAGGGCTCGGAAGGGAAGTAGTGACGTTTTGGAATGCAGACATTGATGGAATGGTCTGCGGGTGTCATGTTGCCTTTGGAGAGCCCCTAATGTACCTAAACAGTGGAAACCCCCCACAAATGACCCCATTTTGGAAACTAGACCCCCTAAGGAACTTATCTAGATGTGAGGTGAGCACTTTGAACCCCCAAGGGCTTCACAGAAGTTTATAATGCCCGGGCATAAAAATAAAAAAATCGTATTTTTTCCACAAACATGATCAATTAGTCCCCAATTTTTTCATTTTCCCAAGGGTAACAGGAGAAATTGGACCTCAAAAGTTGTTGTCCAATTTGTCATGAGTACGCTGACACCCCATATGTGGGAGAAAACTACTGTATGGACACACGTCAGGGCTCGGAAGGGAAGTAGTGACGTTTTGGAATGCAGACTTTGATGGAATGGTCTGCGGGTGTCATGTTGCCTTTGGAGAGCCCCTAATGTACCTAAACAGTGGAAACACCCACAAATGACCCCATTTCGGAAACGAGAACCCCTAAGGAACTTATCTAGATCTGTGGTGAGCACTTTGAACCCCCAAGGGCTTCACAGAAGTTTATAATGCCCGGGCATGAAAATAAAAAAATCTTATTTTTTCCACAAACATGATCAATTAGTCCCCAATTTTTTCATTTTCCCAAGGGTAACAGGAGAAATTGGACCCCAAAAGTTGTTGTCCAATTTGTTTTGAGTACGCTGACACCCCATATGTGGGAGAAAACTACTGTATGGACACACGTCGGGGCTCGGAAGGGATGCAGTGACGTTTTGGAATGCAGACTTTGATGGAATGGTCTGCGGGTGTCATGTGCATTTGGAGAGCCCCTGATGTACCTAAACTATTGAAACTCCCCACAAGTGACCCCATTTTGGACACTAGACCCCCTCACGGAACTTATCTAGATGTGTGGTGAGCACTTTGAACCCCCAAGTGCTTCACAAAAGTTTATAACGCTCGGACGTGAGAATAAAAAAATCATTTTTTTCCACAAAAATGATATTTTTGCCCCCAAATTTTTATTTTCCTAAGGGTAACAGGAGAAATTGGACCCCAAAAATTGTTTTGCAATTTGTCCTAAGTAGGCTGATACCCTACATGTGGGGGTAAAACACTGTTTGGGCGCATGGCAGAGCTTGGAAGGGAAGGAGCACCATATGACTTTTTCAACTCAGAATTGGCTGAAATTGAGATCAGACGCAATGTTGCATTTGGAGAGCCCCTGATGTGCCCAAACAGTGGAAACCCCCAATTCTAACTCCAACCCAAACCCCAACACACCCCTAATCCTAATCTCAGCCCTAACCCTAACCCTAGCCCTAACCCTAGCCCTAACCCTAACCCTAACCCTAGCCCTAACCCTAACCCTAGCCCTAACCCTAATGGAAAAATGGAAATAAATACATTTTTTTTATTTTATTATTTTTCCCTAACTAAGGGGGTGATAACGGGGGGTTTGATTTACTATTTGTGGCGGTTTTTATGTTTGGCAGCTGTCGCACGCTAAAAGACGCTTTTTATTGTAAAAATAGTTTTTGCATCACCACATATTGAGAGCTATAATTTTTCCGTATTTTGACCCACCGAGTCATGTGACGTCTTATTTTTTGCGAGACGAGTTGACGTTTTTATCGGTACCATTTTCGGGCACGTGACATTTTTTGATCGCTTTTTATTTATT
Source organism: Dendrobates tinctorius (assembly GCF_039654945.1). NCBI lineage: Eukaryota > Metazoa > Chordata > Amphibia > Anura > Dendrobatidae > Dendrobates > Dendrobates tinctorius. The sequence goes on from NW_027361800.1 coordinate 3,523,965, forward strand.
ATTTTTATTTTATATTATTTTTGGGACGCAGAATGAACAAAAACCAGCGTTTCATGAATTTCTTTTGGGGGGGTGCGTTTACACCGTTCCGCGTGCGGTAAAATTGATAAAGCGGTTTTATTTTTTGGGTCAGTACAGTTACAGCGATACCTCATTTAGGTCGTTTTTTTATGTTTTGTCGGTTTTATGCAATGAAAACTATTTTATATAAAAAATAATTATTTTTGCATCGCTTTATTCTGCGAGCTATAACTTTTTTATTTTTTCGCTGATGATGCTGTGTGGCAGCTCGTTTTTTGTGGGACAAGATGACGTTTTCAGCGGTTCCATGGATATTTATATGCGTCTTTTTGATCGCGCGTTATTACACTTTTTATTTGGCGGTATGATAGTAAATCATTATTTTCTGCTTCATTTTTTATTTTTATTTTTTAAGGGGTTCGCTAAAGGGGTTAACTAATGGGACAGTTTTATAGGGCAGGTCGTTACGGACGCGGCGATACCTAATATGTGTACTTTTATTGTTTTTTTTTTTATTATTTTCAAAAAATGAATTTATTGGGGAATATTGTTTTTTTTTTTTTAATAATTTATTTGGCGATTTTTTTAAATTTATTTTTACATTTTTTTTTAATTTTTTTTACTTTATTACATAGTCCCAGGTGGGACATCACTGTCCTGTGACAGATCGCTGATCTGTCACATCACAGATCACTGTGACAGATCAGCGATCTGTCACAGGCAGTGCCGAAGGCTTCCTCATGCCTGCGCTTTGCAGGCACTGAGGAAGCCAGCTTCCTCAGGTCCCCGAAGGCCCCCGTCGCCATCTTGGATTCGGGGGCCTGGAGGATAGGAGCCCCCCGCAGCAGCGCTGCACATTGCGCTGCCGTGGGGGGCTCAGGGAAGCATGGAGGGAGCCCCCTCCTTGCTGATGCTTCCCTTTAACTCCCGGTACACCGCGATCATGTTTGATCGTGGTGTGCAAGGGGTTAACGTGTCGGGGGCGGTCCGTGACCGCCCCTGACACATTGTGGCGGGTGTCAGCTGTGATAATCAGCTGACACCCGGCCGCGATCAGCGGCGCTCACCACGTGGGCGCCGCTGATCGCGGTAGACGTACTATCCCGTCCACGGTCGTACGGGCCCGGGTACCGTGGACGGGATAGTACGTCGGATGTCAGGAAGGGGTTAAAAAAAAAACTTATAATGGCTGGTTAACCCCAATCTCCCAAGTTGTAGGCTGTGCACTTAACCATTACACTATAACAGTCACTATATACAGTATATAGTAAGCCAGCAGGTGATTTACCCAAGAAGCATTCCTGTGTTTACCACTGCAAGCAGCTGAGTGAGTCAACCCCTCAATATACAGTAAATATATTGAGGGGTTGACTCACTCAGCTGCTTGCAGAGGTAAACACAAGAATGCTTCTTGGGTAAATCACCTGCTGGCTTATTAGAGCAAAGCATAAACCATAGCAGGATTGTGCAAAATAAACATGGCCTTTCTGGCCTAATGGCAAAACAAAAAGATAAAGTCTTAGTCCTTATTTCTTTGCCCACAGTGAACACTCAAAGTCCTCAGCTCCCCCTGGAGTCACATCTGGAGCCTTTCCTCGCCAACCACACAACAAACCGAAAAAAAAAAAAAAACCTTGGCTGAACATTTAACTTCCCCAGCCACACCCTTAAGGTGGAGATATGAGTAGGCAACCCGCCCTTCTCTCATCTACTAGAAAAAAAAAAAAAACATATAAATGCTGGTTAACCCCTTCAGCACATAGCATGCTGGAGAGAAACTTATGGGTTTCAGATCGCGGAAGAAAGCAATCTTCATGACACATATCTCCCCTCACATACAGTGCCAGTGACCCTGTCACAATATATACACAGTGTTGAAAATAAGTTGTGGGGACATTGGCGGGTGCCCGGTCCGCTTGAGGCGATGGCCGGGGGACCACCACAATGCAGGAAGACTATGGTACACAAGATGAGGTGCAAGCAACAAAGGGTTAATTTATTTACAGGCAAGGAATGCAGTGTTAGGAAAGGCACGGAGCACCAACTATTACAGATCAGTGTATTTTGCAAAAGGCAAAACAATGCAATAAAGTACAGTATGTTGCTACTCTAACTATAATCTATCTTGCAGCTGCTACTCCAGCCGCACGGCTACCGTGCTCTGTCTATTGCAGCCTATCCTAAGCCCTAAACATGTGCGCACACGGGGTTAACACTCACAGTAGTTGGTATCTCAGTCCATGGGGGCCCCTGAAACTTTGCAAGATGGTGCACACTTCTTCCTGGAAGCTCTGTTTTCCTTGTGTGCAAGTTCAATGATGCTCCTAGGAACGATGGATTCCTCCTCTGGGTTCCTTTCTTGTCCTTTCTTCGTGGCTTTTCACGGCAAGACATGAAAGCCACCTTTTAATCCCCAGTATAGTTTACAAAGTCACAGTTGCAGACTACATGTTCTTTTCCTCACAGCTCACGCAGGCACACCTGCTTCCTGCAGAAATCTCGGGTCACTTCTACACACAGAAAAGCAGCCCCTCCCCTCTGTAGTCTGGCAGATGAAACCAAACAGCCTTTACAGCAGGGAAGCGCAGAATGTCCTACTGCTCTAACCAAGGGGGTGCTGTCTCTTAAAAGGGCAGCTTGTCTCTACTGTTTATAGCACGGACACCCCCTTACACTCTAGCCGGAACCACATGTACCAGGGATTGTCCCGCCTAACGCCCGCTCTCCCTTTACTGTGGGCATAAGGCTACTCAGACAATGCAGGGTGAGGGTAAAACAATATGGCAATGCTTTATTGAACCTCAAAACAGGCAGATAACACATAGAACAGTCCCAGCAAAATTCCCCAAGATGGTGCATATTACAGAGTTAGACCCTTCCGCTGACTTGCCCGGATAAAGGCAGATGTTACATCAGAGCTCCCGGAATCACTACACCACCTGTGGTACACACACAAAAAGGAGGTAACGACAAGCATAGGGAGATGACAGTCCATTGTGTCCATACAAGGTACAAAGACAGTTGACAAAAGAGTCACCACCTGGCTTATCCGAACGTCTTCATGGAGCTAAGCAACCAGTGGGTATTAGAGTTGAGCGACTTTTGGTTTTTTAGGGTCGCGTTTCGTTTCGTGAAACCCGACTTTTCCAAAAGTCGGGTCGAGCAAGATCGGCCGATTATAGGGAAAAGTCGGGGTCGTCCCGAAACACGAAACCCAATGTAAGTCAATGGGGAATAAAAGTCGGCAGTGAGAGGAGGACAGGAAACACACCTACAGTGCCCATTTGAATGCCAAAAGCATCAATTCTTCTTACTTAAGCTTGTCAACCTTAATTAACTTCATAATACAAGTTACGCACTGAAAAATGGGGGTTATTTGGCTAAAGTTGTGGGGGGGGAGGGCTGGCTGCAGGTTTTCATGTGCCCTGGGCAAAAGAGCGCCCCTTTAACACATACCACAACTCATCATGCTCCGATACGGCAGAGAAATAGCGGTATAGTACAATGAAAAATACCTCACTTTTTACATCTCATGACGAGGCCCATCTATTTCTCCATACAGAATCATTGGTCCCATATAATGTTTGAAACAGTATATGATGAGCTCCACATAATGCTACAGTATATGTTGGTCCCCATGGATGAAGCTCCACTGTCTTATGGGCCCAAATAATGCTCCAAACATAATGGGCCCCATTTCTAATGCTCTAGTGTATAATGGGCCCTGTAAATGCTGCTCCAGTGTCTGATGTCCACCTTTGGAATGTTCCAGTGTATGGTGGGCCCCATCTATCATTCTCCAGAGTATAGTGCTCCCCAAAAATTGCTGTCCCAACATTGAAAACAATCAAATAAGTCTCCTCGCTAGGGAATCCCTGTACTTGTCTGGACTCCTCGTCGTCCCCATCTTCCATCTCACTGCACAGTATTTGAACTTTGCAAGTGCTGTGATCCTGGGCAAGCAGGGGGGGCCCACTCGTTGGCGATGGCACTGGCACAGGGCCCCTGATAGTACGGTGGTGTGTCTGATGGCGGGTGGGCCGAACCTGCACTTTCATCTGCAGCTTCCTCTTTGTCACCGTGTAAGATGGAACTGTATATGGGAAGGGTAACCTGAGTTTCATCAGGGTCAGATTCAGGTCGTGTAGCGTGCGAGGGGAATGTAGTGGTCTGGGTCAATGTACCAGCAGATTCATCGAGCAGTGGCTGGGCATCAGTGCACTTGTGTCGCCCCCAGGAGTACGGTCGCCACAGTGGCATTACCTTCTTCCTAGGGAGTGTGATGTCATGCTTGGGAGCAACGAAGGATCTCTCTAGCAGGTTAACTGATTGGGCGGCGTTATTCCCACGAGTCATGACCCTCCAAACAGCGTTCATGAAGGCAAAGTGTTTGTTTTACGTGGGCAGTATGGTTGCAAAGCTGAACCTTAAAGGAATGTCCAGAAGGGCACCACCAGGAGTGGAGCCTACGGTTAAATTCGACTCCACCTGGGAAACCTCAACCATGCCAGCTACAGAACAGATGCACACATTGCAAGCTTAATTCCGTTAACGAACGAGACTCCGTCATGCCCCGCGGTCCGAGTCCGGCTTACTAGAGGGACACGTGAGGCTCTGGCACATGAGATTGGCCAATAACTGGTGTGTCATGCCCTTACATGTCCGTGGCTGCATGTGCGCTACACTGAAAAGGCCAGCGTTTGTCGCTTACAGGTGCAGATAACCCGCTGAACAACGTTAGTGATGGGGATCACTGATTACAATTATTACCCGCGAACAATGATTTCCCAGTAAGTGCAGGTCAACCGCAGTTCCGGAATTAGGCCTAACCGTCATTCCTGAAAAAATGAAAAACTTACGTGTGCAAACCACAGGTGCTGTAGCTTGCTTAACAGCTCGCCAGCCGTTCTCACGCCCAGTATGGATTACACGTGATTGCACAAAGGTGAGAAAGGGTACCGTATCCCCAGATAACATGTATGGATAGCGTACACATTCAAAATATATGTCTCAGGAGGCAGGCTCAGACGGTGTTAGGCCCTGTATGGATTGCACGTGATTGCACAAAGGTTAGAAAGGGTACCGTTTCCCCGGATAACATGTATGGATAGCGTACACATTCAAAATATATGTCTCAGGAGGCTGGCTCAGACTGTGTTAGGCCCAGTATGGATTGCACGTGATTGCACAAAGGTTAGAAAGGGTACCGTTTCCCCGGATAACATGTATGGATAGCGTACACATTCAAAATATATGTCTCAGGAGGCAGGCTCAGACAGTGTTAGGCCCAGTAAGGATTGCACGTGATTGCACAAAGGTTAGAAAGAGTACCGTTTCCCCGGATAACATGTATGGATAGCGTACACATTCAAAATATATGTCTCAGGAGGCAGGCTCAGACGGTGTTAGGCCCAGTATGGATTGCACGTGATTGCACAAAGGTTAGAAAGGGTACCGTTTCCCCGGATAACATGTATGGATAGCGTACACATTCAAAATATATGTCTCAGGAGGCAGGCTCAGACGGTGTTAGGCCCAGTATGGATTGCACGTGATTGCACAAAGGTTAGAAAGGGTACCGTTTCCCCGGATAACATGTATGGATAGCGTACACATTCAAAATATATGTCTCAGGAGGCAGGCTCAGACGGTGTTAGGCCCAGTATGGATTGCACGTGATTGCACAAAGGTTAGAAAGGGTACCGTTTCCCCGGATAACATGTATGGATAGCGTACACATTCAAAATATATGTCTCAGGAGGCAGGCTCAGACGGTGTTAGGCCCAGTATGGATTGCACGTGATTGTACAAAGGTTAGAAAGGGTACCGTATCCCCAGATAACATGTATGGATAGCGTACACATTCAAAATATATGTCTCAGGAGGCAGGCTCAGACGGTGTAAGGCCCAGTATGGATTGCACGTGATTGCACAAAGGTTAGAAAGGGTACCGTTTCCCCGGATAACATGTATGGATAGCGTACACATTCAAAATATATGTCTCAGGAGGCAGGCTCAGACGGTGTTAGGCCCAGTATGGATTGCACGTGATTGCACAAAGGTTAGAAAGGGCACCGTTTCCCCCGATAACATGTATGGATAGCGTACACATTCAAAATATATGTCTCAGGAGGCAGGCTCAGACGGTGTTAGGCCCAGTATGGATTGCACGTGATTGCACAAAGGTTAGAAAGGGTACCGTTTCCCCGGATAACATGTATGGATAGCGTACACATTCAAAATATATGTCTATACATCAGGAGGCAGGCTCAGACGGTGTCAGGCACAGTATGGATTTGACGGCCCAGACTACACAGCGGAGGAGCAGGGAGAGGTAAAGATTGCAAATGCTGGGGCCCTGCCCAAGCAAGGGGGGCCCACTCGTGGGCGTCGGTACTGGCACTGGGCCCCTCATAGTACAGCGGTGTGTCTGACGGCGGGTGTGCACCACCACCGTCAGAGACACTTGATTGCACTATGAGGGACCCTGTGCCAGTGCCCGCGCCCAAGAGTCGGCCTACCCACCTGTCCAGGGCAACGGCACTCGCACGGTGTCGTGCGCTAGGTGGTGACCCCGGCCATGGGGGGGAGGCAGCACAGTTAGGGAGTTTTAGAAAGTGGCATATGTTGATGTTGGACATTCAGCTGATGCAAAAGGCGAAATAGGTGAAGTCCCAGGAAGAGGTGGACCAAAGCAAGCCATTTTTCTGTCACCCTATGTGTCATCAGGGGAAGGTGGGACAAAATCCTTGGAAACCCATGCATGGTTCATTTTAATGAAGGTTAGATCATCCACATTTTGGGTTGACAGACGGGTCCTTTTTTCTGTCAGGATTGATCCAGCTGCACTGAAGACTCTTTCCGATAGCACACTTGCAGCTGGGCAAGCGAGCTCCTGTAAGGCATATTGTGCCAATTCAGGCCAGGTATCCAGTTTAGCGGCCCAGTAGTCAAAGGGGAATGACCTGTGTGGGAGAACATCGATATGGGAGGAAAAGTAGTTTGTAACCATAGTTGACAACTGCTGTCTCCTGTCACTTTCCATCGATGCTGTATTACCAGTTGTGTGAGCGGTATTTGAAAAATCAGTCCACAACATTGTCATGAAACCCCTGTCTCCAACGCCACTTCTGCTCCACGAACACCTCTGCCAAGCTGCCCCCGGCCCGTACGGCTCGTGTGAGAACCATCACCGCTGCTGTGTGCTGGGAATGCCTCAAGCAACCGATTTACCAGAGTTGCTTGTTTATTAGCCAATATTAGGTCAAGGTTCTCCTGTGGCATGATGTTTTGTAATTTGCCTTTATAGCGTGGATCCAGGATGCTGGCCAACCAGTAGTCGTCATCGTTCATCATTTTGGCAATGCGGGGGTCCCTTGTTAGGATCTGCAAGGCATAATCTGACATGTGGGCCAATGTTCCCGGTGTCAATGATGCACTGCGAGTGCTGGGTGGAGGAGCACTTTCTGGCAAATCCACATCCCTCCAGTCACGCACAAACCCTGTACCAGACCTTGCCACGCCAACATTTTCACTTGCCCCACGAGATGCATCCTCCTCCCCTAAGTAATCATCCCCATCATCATCCTCCTCCTCCTCTTCTTCCTCCACCTCGTCCAGGAGAGGTCCCTGAGCAGACAATGGCTGAATGTCATCAAGGATTCCCTCCTCCTCTTCCTCCTCATCAACATTGGCTGCAGACGCCTGCTCCTTAAGGTGTGTCAAAGTTTGCATGAGCAGACGCATAAGTGGGATGCTCATGCTTAGGATGGCGTCGTCTGCGCTTACCAGCCGTGTGCATTCCTCAAAACACTGAAGGACTTTACAGAGGTCTTTCAGCTTCGACCACTGCACACCTGTCAACTCCATGTCTGCTCTCAAAGTGCCTGGCCGTGTATCCTCCCACAAATGCATTATGGCCTGCCTCTGCTCGCACAGCCGCTCCACCTTGTGCAGGGTGGAGTTCCACCTTGTTGCAATGTCGATAATGAGGCGGTGGTTGGGAAGGTGGAGCAATCGCTGCAGCTTCTGCATACGAACGGAGTGTACAGGCGACCGGCGGATGTGCGCGCACAGTCTTCGCACCTTCTGGAGCAGGGCTGTTAACTCCGGATAATTTTTGAGGAAGCACTGCACCACCAGGTTCAAGGTGTGAGCCAAGCAAGGTATGTGGCTGAGTTTTGAAAGGGCTATGGCTGCCACAAAATTATGGCCGTTATCACTAACTACCTTGCCTGCCTCAAGATGTACACTGCCCAGCCATGACTCAGTTTGTCGCTTCAAGTACTCGGCCAGCACCTCGGCGGTGTGTCTGTTGCCCAAACACATCATCTGCAACACAGCCTGCTGATGCTTTCCACTAGCTGCTCGATAGGGGGACACATCGTGTGCAACAGTGGCAGCTGCAGATGGAGTGCTCGTACGACTGCGCTCTGTGGACGAGCTTTCGCTTCTGGAGGAGGAGGAGGAGGGTCGAACGCCTACAGCCAACTGTTTCCTATACCGTGGGCTAGGCAGCACTGTCCCACCACCGCTGTCCCCTGTGGACCCTGCATCCACCACATTAACCCAGTGCGCAGTGATGGACACGTAACGGCCCTGGCCATGCCGACTGGACTATGCATCAGTTGTGAGGTGCACCTTTCCGCTCACTGACTGCTTGAGTGCATGGACAATGCGGTCTTTCACATGATGGTGGAGGGCTGGGATGGCTTTGCGAGAGAAGAAGTGGCGACTGGGTAGGTCATAGCGTGGTACTGCATAGGCCATGAGTTCGCGGAAAGCTGTGCTTTCCACCAACTGAAAGGGCATCATCTCAAACGAGATTAGTTTGGCAATGTGGGCGTTCAAACCCAGTGTACGCGGATGAGAGACTGAGTACTTTCTTGACCTACTCATAGTGTCTGGGAGGGTGAGCTGGACTTGAGAGCTGCATATGGTGGAAGTAGCGGTGGACAGGGCGGACTGAGAGAGGGTTGATGATGGTGATGGAGTTGGTGTTCTTTCTGATGGCCTAGAATCAGTCTTTCGTTGATATAACAGTGGGATTCCCTGACTGCTGTGGCCTTGCAACGACACCTCAACATTTGCTGCTGTGCTAACCGGTGGGCTTACAGTGGGGGAAACAATGTAGCATTGCTGACTACCTTCGTTGTGATCAGTTGCACATGTGGCACTTGAGGTTTGGTGTTGTGTCCACGCTTGCAAGTGCATGCTGGTTAAATGTCTAAGCATGCAACTGGTATTCAAATTTTTCAGATTTTTCCCTCGGCTAAAGGTCTTTGCGCACTTCTTACAGATAACCTTGGCCTGATCATGAGGATTTTGTTCAAAAAAGTGCCACACTGCACTCTTCCTACTTTGGCAGACATTTTGCGGCCTAGCACGCTGTGATCTTTTGACCCTCTGGACAAGCTGTCCAGCAACTCTTTTGATGTTTGGAACCTGTCTTTGGAGTGCTCCGGGCCTGCCAGATAACAGCTGTTGCGATGTCGATGTCTGCTGTGGATGTTCCTCATCTGAGCTATTGGAAGCAGCACCCTCTTCCCCCAATGGATGCCAATCTGGGTCAACAACTGGGTCATCCATCACCTCCTCTTCTATGTCATGTGCACCTTCCTCTGTGTCACCGTGTATGGTGGTATAGTGTGCGGGAAGGGGCACCTGAGTCTCATCAGGGTCAGAATCTGGCTCTGTACACTGCGAGGACAATGTAGTGCTCTGAGTGAATGTACCAGCAGAATCATCCATCAGCGGCTGTGCATCAGTGCACTCCATGTCAGATTCATCTTGGCCTGGGTAATTCACCATTTCACTTGATAATCCAGGCATGGTATGTGAAAACAGCTCCATGGAGTAATCAGTAGTATGGCCTGCGTCATCCTTCAATCTTGGTTGGGGTGAAGGACACAAGGAAAGGTGTGGTTCATGAACATGAGCCTCCAATGACGACTCAGTGCTTTTACTTTTTACAACTGAAGAAGAGGAGGCGATAGAGCTGGAGGCTGAGTCAGCAATGTAAGACAAAACTTTTTCCTGATGCTCTGGCTTTAAAAGCGGTTTGCCAACTCCTAGAAAACTAAGCGTTCGAGGCCTTATGTAGCCAGACGATGACGCAGGCTCAACACCTCCTGCATTCGGTCCTATTTTGCTCTTGCCACTACCATCAGATCCACCACCAACACCATCATTACCAGCTGCCAACCCCCGCCCAATTCCACGGCCTCTTCCACCAGCCTTCCTCATTTTTGGTAGAAATGTAGACAAAATCCAACAAACTATATAGTAATGTAAAACAAGGTACAAGGTGTCTATAGGACAGGGGAGATTTAGAATTTCTGCAGACACTTGTGGACACTGGACACTTTTGGATTGTGTGAGGCCCACTGATATCTGAGCGCTATGTGCCAGGCTCGATGGCACAGCTGTGACCAAAGTGACTAGAGGATAAGGGAGATTTTGAATCTCTGCACACACTTTTGGACACTGGACACTTTTGGATTGTGTGAGGCCCACTGATATCTGAGCGCTATGTGACAGGCTCGATGGCACAGCTGTGACCAAAGTGACTAGAGGATAAGGGAGATTTTGAATCTCTGCACACACTTTTGGACACTGGACACTTTTGGATTGTGTGAGGCCCACTGATATCTGAGCGCTATGTGACAGGCTCTTTGGCACAGCTGTGACCAAAGTGACTAGAGGATAAGGGAGATTTTGAATCTCTGCACACACTTTTGGACACTGGACACTTTTGGATTGTGTGAGGCCCACTGATATCTGAGCGCTATGTCACAGGCTCGATGGCACAGCTGTGACCAAAGTGACTAGAGGATAAGGGAGATTTTGAATCTCTGCACACACTTTTGGACACTGGACACTTTTGGATTGTGTGAGGCCCAATGAATATCTGAGCGCTATGTGACAGGCTCGATGGCACAGCTGCTGTGACCAAAGTGACTAGAGGATAAGGGAGATTTTGAATCTCTGCACACACTTTTGGACACTGGACACTTTTGGATTGTGTGAGGCCCACTGATATCTGAGCGCTATGTGACAGGCTCGATGGCACAGCTGTGACCAAAGTGACTAGAGGATAAGGGAGATTTTGAATCTCTGCACACACTTTTGGACACTGGACACTTTTGGATTGTGTGAGGGCCAATGAATATCTGAGCGCTATGTGACAGGCTCGATGGCACAGCTGTGACCAAAGTGACTAGAGGATAAGGGAGATTTTGAATCTCTGCACACACTTTTGGACACTGGACACTTTTGGATTGTGTGAGGCCCACTGATATCTGAGCGCTATGTGACAGGCTCGATGGCACAGCTGTGACTAAAGTGACTAGAGGATAAGGGAGATTTTGAATCTCTGCACACACTTTTGGACACTGGACACTTTTGGATTGTGTGAGGCCCAATGAATATCTGAGCGCTATGTGACAGGCTCGATGGCACAGCTGTGACCAAAGTGACTAGAGGATAAGGGAGATTTTGAATCTCTGCACACACTTTTGGACACTGGACACTTTTGGATTGTGTGAGGCCCACTGATATCTGAGCGCTATGTGACAGGCTCGATGGCACAGCTGTGACCAAAGTGACTAGAGGATAAGGGAGATTTTGAATCTCTGCACACACTTTTGGACACTGGACACTTTTGGATTGTGTGAGGCCCAATGAATATCTGAGCGCTATGTGACAGGCTCGATGGCACAGCTGTGACCAAAGTGACTAGAGGATAAGGGAGATTTTGAATCTCTGCACACACTTTTGGACACTGGACACTTTTGGATTGTGTGAGGCCCAATGAATATCTGAGCGCTATGTGACAGGCTCGATGGCACAGCTGTGACAAAAGTGACTAGAGGATAAGGGAGATTGGATTGCTTTTAAAAAAGCAGTTTGCGGAGCAGTGGGTAAACAGCAATGCCAGCCTGTCAGGAAGCCTTAAAAGGCAGCCCAACAACCAACACCACTGATACACCACAATATAGCCTCCCCTTGCACTGCACACACAGTGACTGGTGTGTTGTGCAGGCCAAATTGCTAGCAGCAGAAGCAGTTTTTTTTTCTTCTCAGCAGGACAAAGAAAAAAAATTGGGATTGCTTTTAAAAAAGCAGTTTGCGGAGCAGTGGGTAAACAGCAATGCAGGAATGTCAGGAAGCCTTAGAAGGCAGCCCAACAACCAACACCACTGATACACCACTATATAGCCTCCCCTTGCACTGCACACACAGTGACTGGTGTGTTGTGCAGGCCAAATCGCTAGCAGCAGAAGCAGTTTTTTTGTCTTCTTCCCTGCCTAACGCTCTCCCTACAGAATCAGCAGCAACCTCTCCCTATACTGAGATCGGCAGAAGTAAGATGGCGGTCGGCGTGCACGCCCTTTTATACCCCCTGTGACACCCACCAAAGCAAGCCAATCACTTGCATGCCCGTCTGAAAGATGGTGGTGACCCCTGCCTATGTCATCACGTTGCCCACAGTGTCCGTGGATCCTGATTGGCTGAAAAAGAGCGCAAAACAAACTTTTGAAACGCGACTTTGGCGCGTAAGTCGCCGACCTCGTGGCCGACCTCATCCTAGGGTCGGGTTTCGTTTCATGAAACCCGACTTTGACAAAAGTCGGCGACTTTTGAAATTTTTCGACCCGTTTCGCTCAACTCTAGTGGGTATCAATCCTGGCTTTCTCCAAACATATCCATGGTTCAGCGATGGTCACTGGATCAGATCTGTATCCTTCCAATCGGAGCCAAAAACCCCTAGGTTGTTTCCTATAGAATGATAGATCTGTGTTCCTCGGGATGGTGCCATGATGAATTGGCTGCTGTCCTGTCTCTGGCTCTCTGGATGTTTCCACAGAATGTCCAACTGTGTCTCTCTCTCTGTCTCTGAGTCTCTTTATACAGAGGCATGTAACCTATTTTTAGATTTAGATATACCCAGTGTCCTTCCAGCATCAAGATAAAGGGAACAATGGTGATGAGATCACGTAGCACTACTTCACCATTCAATCTATTTGCACAGTCTTTCCCTTTCTGCTTTTGAAGTCACCAACTGGCTCCATAATACAATGCACAATTAGCATATCAGCAAACATCAATAGTCATGAAAGATAAGCACACACTGTGTTACATGACATATCAGCTTACAAGTCTTTACCTTAATGTCCTAAATTTTAACAAACCCTAAAAAAATGGGTAACTACTTTCTTATATCAATTAATTCCAGCATTGAACCCAGGAAAGTATAAACCATAGGTAAGGAAGAGTGTTACATGAAAATCCCCTAAAAAAATACACATTTTTTATTGACTAAAAAATACACATTTTTTATTGAATATCAAAAATAAAAACTATTAAATTAAGAAAAAAAGACTGAGGGACCAGAAAGGTTTTTCCTAAGTAAATTTTGCAAAGGAAAATACTGTGGTATTCAATGATCACACAAAGTGTATATTATATGCACGTAATTACATACTATTTTTATGAAAATATTTTTTCTTTGTTTCAAAGGTGCATAATGAACAAAAACAGAAAACAGATGAAGATTGCTAAATGAAGCAATTCAAATTATCAATATTTATATACATTGCACAGGAACAATAAAAATTAATATCAATAATTCAGATAAGTGTGTATGTTTTATAAATAGTAATATTAGTCATAATCTTAAAAACCCTTGGCAAAACCCAAATCATTTCATAATATATTACATATGTAAAGTGCTAGATAAGTGCATTTAAAGGTACCTGGCAAGACAAACCAAAATACTTATGTGGCACCACAAACATTGAACTATTGCAAATGTTCATATGTTGCATATATAAGGAGCCAGATAAAGTGCATAAAGTATAAAGGTAGCTGCCGAAGCAAACCTAAACCGTTAGGTGGTACCCAGTGGCGTACCACCAATGGCGGCATGCCATACGACTGTTATGGGGCCTTGAGGGGAGAGGGGGCCCACAGGAGTCAGACCGCAACTGTTGTGTCAGGGGTGGACATACCGCATGTGCAGCCGGTGCGCCTAATAATGAGTGCAATCTGGCCTGTTTATCCAGCCTTGAGGCTCTGGGAGGCCCCTGACCAGATTGCCCTCATGTGTGGTGGGCAGGGAGAGATCCCTGTACTCACTGAGGCATACGCTGGGACAGTCAGGGTTTAAAAAGTCCATTCGGTTTATTAGCAAAACAGCATAAACCGCTCCTCAGGAACTTAGTAACATGCTGCCGCCAGTATAATGTCCATGAAACAATTAGCTCTATAAGAAAAACACAGTCCCTTTCTGAACCCGGTCAGCATAACACGGATCCCTGTCTATCACCTGTTGATGTCGGCCACACAGGTTCCCAGATGCCTCTTATCCTCAGAGGTATACCATAAATGTCACTAACTGACCCTGGTCAGTATCACTCACGGTTATTAGACCGTCCACTCCGGAGGTATCTTACAGGCCTCCATCCTCTGGGTCAGACTAGCCAGCACTCGCCCACATGTGCCAAACAGACCTCCATGACATAGTTCTAACTACTCCCAGGTACCCATCACATGACTAGTCAGGTGATCGTGACATCACCGCAGGTCCTCAAACACACAATCACATACAGGCTTCATCTTGGGTATGTGGCACCCCTGAGGGTTCAGTCGCCACAGATGTACTGTACCTCATCCAGTGGTGTGGTACTCCACTCAGGTAAGGAGGGAGCACCACTCTGGACTCTAACACCTGCACCCAACACACACTATAGCAGCAGGGCATCCTGGACGTACCCTAAGGGAGGATGTATCATCCCTGGCTGGGTAGTAAAGGGTGTGGAGAGGTGGGTGGAGATAGTAGGAAAAAGGGAGGAGCTTAGAAAGTGGGACAGAACAGTTCAGAGAGTGAAAAGGAAGTGAACAGACGTGTAGTGGAGCAGCTCCCTGTCAGGAGGAGCTACAGGAAGGAAACCAGATTGAAGGAAGCTCCCAGAACAGGAAGGGGTCCTTGGGGCACGGGTAGTGAGAAGTCCTGCCGTGGGACCCATATACATGCTGAATATCATCAAGTGGAGGGACAAGGTTGCACTGGGGTACCGGCCCCCTAGCCTAGTGCAGGAATCACCAAACTCAACTAGCAAGCTGGAGGTAGAGGCACCTGTAGGTGCTTCAGCCACAAGCCACAGTTATCTTTGCTGGAAAGGCAGCCACAAGGAAGCAAGGGGATGCAGAGAGGATATCACCCGACAAGGTCCACAGCTGCTGGCCTGGGAAACTGACTGTTAAGTGTTGGGCAGGAGAGGCAGACAGCCAACACAGTGAGAAGGCCAGGATAAGCATACAGTTGTGGCCAAAAGTATTGACACCCCTGCAATTTTGTCAGATAATACTCAGTTTCTTCCTGAAAATTATTGCAAACACAAATTCTTTGTTATTATTATCTTCATTTAATTTGTCTTAAATGAAAAAACACAAAAAGAATTGTCCTAAAGCCAAATTGGATATAATTCCTCACCAAACATAAAAAAGAGGGTGGACAAAAGTATTGGCACTGTTCGAAAAACCATGTGATGCTTCTCTAATTTGTGTAATTAACAGCACCTGTAACTTACCTGTGGCACCTAACAGGTGTTGGCAATAACTAAATCACACTTGCAGCCAGTTGACATGGATTAAAGTTGACTCAACCTCTGTCCTGTGTCTTTGTGTGTACCACATTGAGCATGGAGAAAAGAAAGAAGACCAAAGAACTGTCTGAGGACTTGAGAAACCAAATTGTGAGGAAGCATGAGCAATCTCAAGGCTACAAGTCCATCTCCAAAAACCTGAATATTCCTGTGTCTACCGTGCACAGTGTCATCAAGAAGTTTAAAGCCCATGGCACTGTGACTAACCTCCCAAGATGTGGACGGAAAAGAAAAATTGACAAGAGATTTCAACGCAAGATTGTGCGGATGTTGGATAAAGAACCTCGACTAACATCCAAACAAGTTCAAGCTGCCCTGCAGTCCGAGGGTACAACAGTGTCAACCCGTACTATCCGTCGGCATCTGAATGAAAAGGGACTGTATGGTAGGAGACCCAAGAAGACCCCACATCTTACCCCAAGACATAAAAAAGTCAGGCTGGAGTTTGCCAAAACTTACCTGAAAAAGCCTAAAACGTTTTGGAAGAATGTTCTCTGGTCAGATGAGACAAAAGTAGAGCTTTTAGGACAATGGCATCAACATAGAGTTTGCAGGAGAAAAAAGAGGCATTCAAAGAAAAAAACACGGTCCCTACAGTCAAACATGGTGGAGGTTCCCTGATGTTTTGGGGTTGCTTTGCTGCCTCTGGCACTGGACTGCTTGACCATGTGCATGGCATTATGAAGTCTGAAGACTACCAACAAATTTTGCAGCATAATATAGGGCCCAGTGTGAGAAAGCTGGGTCTCCCTCAGAGGTCATGGGTCTTCCAGCAGGACAATGACCCAAAACACGCTTCAAAAAGCACTAGAAAATGGTTTGAGAGAAAGCACTGGAGACTTCTAAGGTGGCCAGCAATGAGTCCAGACCTGAATCCCATAGAACACCTGTGGCGAGATCTAAAAATGGCAGTTTGGAGAAGGCACCCTTCTAATATCAGGGACCTGGAGCAGGTTGCCAAAAAAGAATGGTCTAAAATTCCAGCAGAGCATTGTAAGAAACTCATTGATGGTTACCGGAAGCGGTTGGTCACAGTTATTTTGGCTAAAGGTTGTGCAACCAAGTATTAGGCTGAGGGTGCCAATACTTTTGTCTGGCCCATTTTTGGAGTTTTGTGTGAAATGATCAATGTTTTGCTTCTTGCTTCATTCTCTTTTGTGTTTTTTCATTTAAGACAAATTAAATGAAGATAATAATACCAAAGAATTTGTGATTGCAATCATTTTCAGGAAGAAACTGAGTATTATATAACAAAATTGCAGGGGTGTCAATACTTTTGGCCACAACTGTATACTGAAGGGAGTCCTGGAAAGGTGTATCCTGATCTACCTGGGAGTTTGCTGGACCCTCACCTGGAGGACGCAGTGCCAAACGGGCACCTGAGCATGCCAGAACAGTGAGTAAAGCTTTTGAAACTGCACCAAGCTGTGTCCTCTAATTATTCCTGCGTCACCTACCCCTCTCTGCTACAGTTATCTTCATTACCGCTAACATCTACATACAAACTGCCCTGTGACAACACTCTGCCTGTGGAGAGCTGTACCAACTCAGCTGCATTACCATCAGTCCCAGAGGATCTGCTCTGCAGCGCTGGTCACCTCTGACCATAAACCACAGGTGGCATCACGAACACTTTATCACAAACTTTATGTATCCCTTTTTCACTATCTCCCCTTTTTTTGGATGCCCAGGGCCACGGACCGGGTCACCGCTGCCATGACACTGCCCCTTTAAGAAGCGGCCTGGTACCAAGTATCCCCACTGCCCTGGTGGGCGATTCAGGTATTCAGACACACCTTCTTGGTTGGGTATGTAGGTGACTGGACCCACCCATTTACCCAAAAGTCACCTGGAAGCATCCCAATGTATAGCAAAAACCCTCAGCAGTAGATCTGCTGAGCAAAACATGCCCAGGATTCCATCACAGGGCCACCCACCTCTGTGATACATACCACCCATCAACCACATGACCAGTTGCCATGCCACATATTCCCCCCTCTGCCTAAAGGCCTGGGGCTTGGCACTTTCTTTTACCTGACCAGAGATCCTTCTCGGCCGTCTCTGCCAGTCAAACCATCTGTCAAAGACGGGCCCTGCTACTGAACCCTTTTGTCGATACCCATCATCAGTCACGTCTTTTGATAGAGATGATCCCTTGTCAGACCAGCCGCACCCCTAGTGGTCAATTTGGTGTCGCAATTCCCTTGCACCCATACCATCTGTCTGGTCAAACTCTTTCTCAACACATCTGCTATAGGGTCTCTCGCCTAGGTCACTCATCCCTGAGCTAACTGAGGAATCACTACTTCTTCCTCTTCCATAAGGCCCCTTTCTGTAATCTCTCTGCTGGCTATTTCTCCTATGGTCTTTATTGCCCGGAAAGCAGTTCTTCCATATGACTCTATGTCCTCTGTTAGCTTCAGCTTGAGGACTTCCAGTCTTTAGTGAACCTCTTCGCCTCTTTATACCGCGAGTTGAAGGTGGCAGCCATGTGTTTCCCATTTCTTGCAGCTCTCTTTTGATCTGTTCCCTCTCAAGTCTTAGCTGCTCGACCTCTTTTAGGTATGCCATGCGATACCCCAGGAGCATCCGGATATTCCCAAGGCTCTCCATGGATCTGACAATGAGGAATGGCACCATCCCAACTTTACCCATGACCTGGGCTTCGTTAACAGCCAGAATCCTCACTCTCTTCACACTGGAGCTATTCACAATCTCCTGCATTACTTTCCCAAGTCTTCCGATTACTTTCCTCACCAGACCTCTGGGCACTTGAATGATGTCCTCCACAAAGCCCAGATGACTTTGTGCTTTCCTCACATGCTCCAGACGTCGAGCGGCTTTGTTATTTCTCAACAAGATCATCTGTTTCATGCGGAGGTATTGTAGGTGCATGTCCCTCAGGATAGCCACTCGCTTCACTTTGACTTCCTTAGTCAACAGTATGACCAACTGCTACATCTCTGGGGCCCATTACACACTACACGCTTCTATTGCCTTTGTAAAGGCCTCATGTACCCCCACACTGGCACATGCTTCTCACATGTCTTAGGGTACCTCTATTACGCATTTGAAAATCAAAGTCTCACCTTCTTGGATGTACTGTTGGACCTCCTTGTCCTGAGAGTCAGCGCAGTTTTCCAAGACGTCGACCTCCCTTGTGTGGCCTTCTGCATGGCACTTACCCTGCTGGATTTCTTCCTCCGTGGAGGCCCCTTCTTTGGTTAGCCTCTCCAGCTCACTGTCCTTCATTGCGATCAGATCGGGAGAACATGACAGTTTGATTTCCCGGTCGTCCGTGTATTTCTGGAGCTGGGCATTAGCCTTCTTCTCTATCTTGAGCTCTTGGAGAACTTTATCCCACTCCTCTGCCAAGCAGCGATGCTCATGCTCTCTCCAGAGAAGCTCTTGCTGATGCTTCTCTTGGGCCTCTCTGAGCACCTCCGAATCTTTCAATAAGCCCTTCTTCATGGTTTGACACGCTGACAGGTGACCTCTGAGCTCAGAGACTTCCTTCTCCAGCTCATCCACTTTGTGCTCAATTGCTTGTCTCAGGACCCTTTCAAGTTCGACTGTCTCTTTAAGCAGCTCTATGGCATGATCTTGCTCTCTTTTGGCCAATAGGTGTCGCGCCATAACTTCTTTGATTATGTTTTCAGATGGACCATTTTCCCCACCCATACTCTGCCTCTTCAGAGTTCCACCTGTTCCTTCATCAACAGGTTCTGCTTTCTCTTGGGTCTTCCATTCATCATCTTCGACCTCAGATACTCTGGGGCCTTCACCATAGAGAGCCATTTCACCCTTTCTCAGCATCACAGATGTAGGTCTGTTACAGGTCTGTTTTAACCCCAGCCCATCACCAATTACCTCTGTGATGGGGTTTGTCAGAGATAAAGTGACCTCCTTATTAAGGATAATAACCTACTCATCACCTGACCCTGTCCCTTCCTCATCCTTCTTCTGAGAGGGTGTAGCCTGTCCCGCCTTTCCACGGCCCCTTCCACGAGAGGAAGACCTGCTATTTTTACTCGACTCCACCTTACTGCACACTCTTTCCTTTGTGTTTGAGTCACAGTCTGATTTGGAGTCACCCCCAGTCACCCTGTCATCCTGGAACAACAAGTCCCCACTTAAACAGGTGTTGGACCCCTTTCCTGGAGCTACCCCATTTCCCATGGTCATAAGTTTTGTCTCCCCAGCTAATTCCCCGAGTTGATCAGACCCACACCTTTTTCTGGTTACCCCGAACTCTGGACTATCACCTTAAGGTGGCACTAAATCCTCCTCTTTATACATTCCATTAAAAGGAACCTCCACACCCTGATGCTGTAGTGGGGCTTCCATACGACCGTTCTGTCTCTCCTCTGAGCAACCAAACACTACATCAACTTCCCCTACATCTTCAAAGAACACAAAGTCCCGGCCTCTCTCAAAGGGGTACAGCAAGTTTGTTTTTATACTGCCATCTTGGCACTCGACACTTTTGGACATATCAATGATCACTCTGTCCACTGTATAGTCCACAGTGACCCCATGGATGCAGCGAACCTTGACCTTTTTCGGTGAGACAGAGACAGAGATGAGTTCCCATCAGAGTCACCTGACTCATTGGGTCCAGCCGTCCAGGGACTCCTTCACGATGTAACATCACGGTACACACCTGTGGCCTATCATCATATGGAAAGTCTATGTCACACTCAGAATAAGTATGACACAACCCTGCTGTTCCCCAGGAATGTCCACTGAGGTAACCGGTGCCACCCCTTTAGAAAACTCAGCCCTTTTTGGGCCACCACCCCTGTTTGGGTCACTACCCCCTTTCAGGACTACACCCCTTTTTGGGTCACCACCCCCTTTCACGACTCCACCCCTTTTTGGGCCACCATCCCTCCATGAGGTGCACGCCATGGAGCCCCCATGTCTCTCTACAGGCCCCTCACCACCTGTGAACGGCAGTCTATCTGCCCCAACAGTTCCTCACAGCGAGGCTCCGGCGGTTGCAACTCCTGCTGCTGTAGAACCTCTTGCTGCAAATGTGGCTGCACCGGCTCTGCAAACCTCCAGATGACTCTGCGTTGAGGACGTAGACCACCTTCATAACCCCACCAAGATAACGCCAGATGCTTTCAGTCCTCGTGGCCCCACAGAGCCACAGCAAGCTGACTTGAAAAAAAAATTCTTTGTGACCCCGCCGAGCCATAGCAATCACCTCCACGCATGCTTAGTGGACCATTGCCCGCCATCTAGCACCAATTGTAACGTTCCACACTATGAGTGGATGGGGAGTACTCGCTTTGCTGGTCGCTGAGGCATACGCTGGGACACTCAGGGTTTAAAAAGTTCATTTGGTTTATTAGAAAAACAGCATAAACCGCTCCTCAGGAACTTAGTAACATGAAGCCGCCAGTACAATGTCCATGAAACAATTAGCTCTAAAGGAAAAACACAGTCTATTTGTGACCCCGGTCAGCATAACACGGATCCCTGTCCATTACCTGTTGGTGTCAGCAACACAGGTTCCCAGATGTCTCTTATCCTCAGAGGTATCCCACAAATATAGCATAAACACAGTCTCTTTCTGACCCCGGTCAGCATAACACGGATTCCTGTCCGGTACCTGTTGGTGTCGGCCACACAGGTTCACGGATGCCTCTTATCCTCAGAGGTATACCATAAATGTCTCTCACTGACCCCGGTTAGTATCACTCACGGTTATCAGGCCGTCGACTCCGGAGGTATGTCACAGGCCTCCTTCCTCTGGCTTAGACTAGCCAGCATTCGCCCACATGTGTCAAACACACCTCCATTACATAGGTACCTGGGAGTGGTTAGAGCTATCACATGACTAGTCAGGTAATCGTGACATCACTGCAGGTCCTCAAACACACAATCGCATACAGGATTCATCTTGGGTATTCAGGCACTCCTCCTTGGGTGGGTAAGTAGGTGACTGGACACACCCATCTCTTTAAGTCACCCGGAAGCCTCCCAATGTATAGAAAAAACCCTCAGCGGTAGATCTGCTGAGCAAAACACCCCCAGGATTCCATCACAGGGCCACCCACCTCGGTGATACAAGCCGACCATGTATCACATGTGCCACAATACATATATAAAAGTAGCTGAAGAGCTCGGCCTTGTCCGGGCATAGTGACTAACATGGTTAAATATGAAAAAAAAAGGAGGGCAACCTCAACAAAATACACATATATACGTAAAGAAAACTTCAAAAAGAGGAAAAAATCCTCCAAAAAAATTCAGATACAAACCAGACAGGCTTAAATGCATCTGCACTAATACAGGGTGCAGCGGACCCAAGTAACCTGTGCAGCTGCCATTTTACTTGGGTCCGCTGCACCCTGTATTAGTGCAGATGCATTTAGGCCTGTCTGGTTTGTATATATAGAAAAAGGCAAGAGGTCTCACTAGGGCATGCAAAAGGACATGTAGTGAAATAAGAAAAAGAACAGGCCCATAAAAGGGAGCGCCTCAATTGCACAACAAATTTTAATATAACTACAAATATGTGTGTAATACAAAATTTAGATTTTTATTGTTCACAAAAAAGAAGGGTACATATAGAACAAAAACACACACAGGATAAAAACATTTAAAATTGCATTAGTATGCAAAGAGACTCATACCAAATGCCACACCTTGATATAGAGGTTATGGCAAACCACACAAAGTTCTTAAAAAGAGCGCTGCATAGAAAAGAATTTACAAAGTGTCTACACCTGAGAATGCAAATAAAGATACTGCCAAAAACCTGCATAAATCTCAAATGTGAAAGTAACACATACAGAGAAGATAATAAAGTATATATACAGTCATATGTAAAAGTTTGGGCACCCCTATTAATGTTAACCTTTTTTCTTTATAACAATTTTGGTTTTTGCAACAGGTATTTCAGTTTCATATATCTAATAACTGATGGACTCAGTTATATTTCTGGATTCAAATGAGGTTTATTGTACTAACAGAAAATGTGCAATCTGCATTTAAACAAAATTTGGCCGGTGCAAAAGTATGGGCACCCTTATCATTTTCTTGATTTGAACACTCCTAACTACTTTTTACTGACTTCCTGAAGCACTAAATTGGTTTTGTAACCTCATTGAGCTTTGAACTTCATAGCCAGGTGTATCAAATCATGAGAAAAGGTATTTAAAGTGGCCACTTGCAAGTAGTTCTCCTATTTGATTCTCCTATGAAGAGTGGCATCATGGGCTCCTCAAAACAACTCTCAAATGATCTGAAAACAAAGATTATTCAACATAGCTTTTCAGGGGAAGGATACAAAAAGTTGTCTCAGAGATTTAACCAGTCAGTTTCC
Source organism: Dendrobates tinctorius (assembly GCF_039654945.1). NCBI lineage: Eukaryota > Metazoa > Chordata > Amphibia > Anura > Dendrobatidae > Dendrobates > Dendrobates tinctorius. Next base: position 3,546,993 of record NW_027361800.1, read on the forward strand.
ACTGTGAGGAACATAGTAAGGAAATGGAAGAACACAGGTACAGTTCTTGATAAGCCCAGAAGTGGCAGGCCAAGAAAAATATCAGAAAGGCAGAGAAGAAGAATGGTGAGAACAGTCAAGGACAATCCACAGACCACCTCCAAAGACCTGCAGCATCATCTTGCTGCAGATGGTGTCACTGTGCATAGGTCAACAATACAGCGCATGCATAACGCCTTTTTGTATGACCAAACAACTCAATCTTTGTTTCATCAGTTCACAGGACCTTCTTCCAAAATGTAACTGGCTTGTCCAAATGTGCTTTTGCATACCTCAGGCGACTCTGTTTGTGGCGTGCTTGCAGAAACGGCTTCTTTCGCATCACTCTCCCATACAGCTTCTCCTTGTGCAAAGTGCGCTGTATTGTTGACCGATGCACAGTGACACCATCTGCAGCAAGATGATGCTGCAGGTCTTTGGAGGTGGTCTGTGGATTGTCCTTGACTGTTCTCACCATTCTTCTTCTCTGCCTTTCTGATATTTTTCTTGGCCTGCCACTTCTGGGCTTAACAAGAACTGTACCTGTGTTCTTCCATTTCCTTACTATGTTCCTCACAGTGGAAACTGACTGGTTAAATCTCTGAGACAACTTTTTGTATCCTTCCCCTGAAAAGCTATGTTGAATAATCTTTGTTTTCAGATCATTTGAGAGTTGTTTTGAGGAGCCCATGATGCCACTCTTCATAGGAGAATCAAATAGGAGAACTACTTGCAAGTGGCCATCTTAAATACCTTTTCTCATGATTTGATACACCTGGCTATGAAGTTCAAAGCTCAATGAGGTTACAAAACCAATTTAGTGCTTCAGGAAGTCAGTAAAAAGTAGTTAGGAGTGTTCAAATCAAGAAAATGATAAGGGTGCCCATACTTTTGCACCGGTCAAATTTTGTTTAAATGCAGATTGCACATTTTCTGTTCGTACAATAAACCTCATTTGAATCGAGAAATATAACTGAGTCCATCAGTTATTAGATATATGAAACTGAAATACCTGTTGCAAAAACCAAAATTGTTATAAAGAAAAAAGGTTAACATTAATAGGGGTGCCCAAACTTTTACATATGACTGTATATATATATATATATATATATATATTAGAATTAATGGTAGATATACAATACCAAAAGAGGGTCCAACAGCATTCGTGATTGAAAGAGGCTTTAAGAAATAAAGCCCTGCTAATGAAAGATGGTGAGACAGTGATAACCCTCAAATAAGAGCTTATTCACTGAATCAATCTGAAAGACATGCTTTAAAATGAGAGTAGCCAATGATAAGGCTACATGAGTATTAGAAAAATCGCCTCTCAGGTGAACTAAGTGGGATCCATGGCGATGATGTGTACCAGGATCAAAGGGTGTCAGCAACGCCACAAGGGATGGAAGAGAAACAAAGTGTGGGATGAGATCCCACGCGTATCGCCACACAAGGTGGCTTCCTCAGGGAAAAAATAGCATAATGTGTTGGCGGTCTGAGACCATATATACCCTCCTTAGGCCTCTTTCACACTTCAGTTTTTTGTGTCAGTTACAATCCGCCAAAAAGGTGGAGAAGCGGATCCGTTGTTAACTGATGTGAACGGATGCCACAGGATCCGTTTTTTGACGGATCCGCAAAATGAGGAAATTTAAAGGAACCGCTGGCCGGGGGGGAGAGAGGGGGGGGGAGAGAGAGAGAAAGAGAGAGTTGTCCGGCACCCAGACAGAATTTGGGGTTAAATCAGTGTCTGGAGGATCCGCCGGCAAAAAAAAAACGTTGCAAGCTCCGTTTGGAAATCTTTGAGGATGTTAACGGACAGCAACATTGTGGCGGGTCCACACAAAAACGGATGCAACGGACGGCATTCAGTCAAAATCCGCCGATAATGGAAGTCAATGGGGAAAAAACGGATCCGCAAAAAAAAATTGTGGATCCGTTTTTTTCATAACCTGGCGGATTTTGACTGATTGTAAAAACCGGAAGTGTGAAAGAGGCCTTAGATTAAATTACATGGCTCACCTGCAAGGGGGAGGAGAGAAGAGAAGGTCGGCGTTCATGGCGCGCGCTGAGAACAGATGGAGAGTGCTGGCCACGGCCATTTTGTGCACAGAAAGTTTAACAGTAAAGTTTGATTGAAAAAATGCACTGCGCATGCGTCAATTCCTCAGACACATAGCTGAGCATAGCGCCGTCATCTTGTGTCTACAAGAGCGAAACAATAAAGATTGATTGAAAAGTACACAGCGCATGCGTCAATTCCTCAGACGTATAGTAGCAGACACAATAAAGATTTGTACAAATGTTTACTAAACCCGCGTCATCTCCTTAGATGTTCATGACAACACAACCATTTTATAAATGCGTAATTTAGATAAATTACAGACAGAAAACTTGCACGCATGGATCTTACAGAAATATATGTGTTATTTAATATATACAATGCGAGCGCAGTAAAAAAACAATGATTTCTTTTATAGAAAGGGACATAGAGCGGCAGAGTGCGACGCAGATACCACATCTATTGGTGCAGTCATAGCATAAAAAGCACATCTATAAGGTTCTATATATATATATATATATATATATATATATATATATACATATGCCAACTACACCTACAATGACTCCTTAAATAGTATTTGCATATAAAGGTGAGTAAACAAGATTTATAAAGTTTGTAATGAGACCTTACACTTGTGATAAGAAAAGGTATAAGCAGAGTTTGCATGCCAGGTAATATAATCACACTGCAACTTGATCATCAACCCCCAAAATGGGTGTATAGCAAAAAAACCATACTGTTAACAAGATGCAAAAATCTGATCCGAAAATTCTTTAAATGAGCACACATGAAAGGATTGATGAACCCATTCTTTAACCCAATTTTTTAATTTTCTAATTTTCTAAGGACTCCTTTTGCCAAACATAGGCTTAAAATAGCCAAAAAGTCACAAACGCAGGTATGCAAAAAAAAAACGCAAATATATGAATTAGAACTGATATCAGACATCAAATAGTCACAAATTCACAAATTCACCTACAGGTATCAACCTGGAGTACAAAGTTCTTTTGCCAAACATGTGCTTCAAAAATGGCCAAGATAATCCACACATAAGCACACAAAATGAAGCAAATATATATATTTAAGATGGAAGATGAATGACAGGCAATCACCAAATCACCTGTGGATATAGACATCAAACCCTTTTTGCAATAATATAGATTTGCACACCATCGTCATATGGTAGTGTAAGGAGCTGAGTCATAACCATTGTAGGAATAAATGCACAACAACATGAGGAACACCATTTTCTTTATTAAAAAAGGTGCAAAGAAGTTTTTGGCAAAAGAGGGCTCGTTAGATCAAAAACGGCCTACAGTGGACAAGTAAATCTAGTAAAACAAAAAACAAAAGATGAAATTATCACTTTAGAGTCAAGAAACATATAGGAATTAAGCCTATATTCCACGAATGCTGTTAAAGTGGACCCATGTTTTTAAAAACGGACCAATGTTCTAAACAAGATGGACATGTGCTGGCCCCAAACAGCCACACAAAAGGGGCTGATTATTGTGGTGAAGATGTAATCATGACTAAACTCCAATATTCAGGAGCAAAAGAGTACATAAAGGAACACACGGATGCTGTTGGAAAACACATATTTAAAAATATGTATGACGTCTTCAACCCCATAATTGTATAGGAACCAACTAGAGATTGTGCCAATAATGTGTCCAATACACATGGACAAGTTTAGGTGAGCCATGTAATTTAATCTAAGGAGGGTATATGTGGTCTCAGACCTCCAACACATTATGCTATTTCTTCCTTGAGGAAGCCACCTTGTGTGGCGATACGCGTGGGATCTCATCCCACACTTTGTTTCTCTTCCATCCCTTGTGGCGTTGCTGACACCCTTTGTATCCTGGCACACATAATCGCCATGGATCCCACTTAGTTCACCTGAGAGGCGATTTTTCTAATACTCATGTAGCCTTATCATTGGCTACTCTCATTTTAAAGCATGTCTTTCAGATTGATTCAGTGAATAAGCTCTTATTTGAGGGTTATCACTGTCTCTCCATCTTTCATTAGCAGGGCTCTATTTCTTAAAGCCTCTTTCAATCACGAATGCTGTTGGACCCTCTTTTGGTATTGTAGATCTACCATTAATTCTGCTATATATATTATATTATCTTCTCTGTATGTGTTACTTTCACATTTGAGATTTATGCAGGTTTTTGGCAGTATGTTTATTTGCATTCTCAGGTGTAGATACTTTGTAAATTCTTACCTATGCAGCGCTCTTTTTGAGAACTTTGTGTGGTTTGCCATAACCTCTATATCAAGGTGTGGCATTTGGTTTGAGTCTCTTTGCATACTAATGCAATTTTAAATGTTTTTATCCTGTCTGTATTTTTGTTCTATATGTACCCTTCTTTTTGTGAACAATAAAAATCTAAATTTTGTATTATACACATATTTGTAGTTATATCAAAACTTGTTGTGCAATTGAGGCGCTCCTTTTTATGGGCCTGTTCTTTTTCTTATTTAACTACAGCAACTGTGGTTAGTTATAACAAATTATAATATATTCAGCATTACAGATTTGCAACACAAATCAACTAAACGATTACCCAAGTATTGATAGTATTTTATTTTCAACTCATTCAAGAGCCTTTTGATAAACAATATTTTTGGTTTTTCCTTTCAGTGCAAAGATGAACAGATTTTTGGCAGTTCCAGCTCTTGAACAGGCCACGAAAAGTTGACCATGACAAAAGCATGGAGATTGCAAATCAATTCCTACTACTTTCAAGGACTGTCCCTGAGCATTGTTAATGGCAGTTGAACTGGAAACTGGAGGTGTTTAAAATCTAAAGGCAAATCAGATTAAATGAGTGTAATTCTTAAAATGAAAATGTTCTCTACTTTGGCACATCCTGTTTCTGAGCTGTGTATCTAACCCTATCCTGTGTGATACCATCTGCTGAGCTGTGTATCTAGTCCTACACTGCGTGATACTGTCTGATGATCCGTGTATCTAATCCTATCCTGTGTGATACTGACTGCTGAGCCGTGTATCTAATTCTATCCTGTGTGATACAGACTGCTGAGCCGTGTATCTAATCCTATCCTGTGTGATACTGTGTGCTGAGCTGTGTATCTAATCCTATCCCGTGTGATACAGTCTGCTGAGCCGTGTATTTATTCCTATCCTGTGTGATACTGTCTGCTGAGCCATGTATCTAATCCTATCCTGTGTGATACTGACTGCTGAGCTGTGTATCTAACCCTATCCTGTGTGATACTGCCTGCCGAACCGTGTATCTAATCCTCTCCTGTGTGATACTGACTGCTGAGCTGTGTATCTAATCCTATCCTGTGTGATACTGTCTGCTGAGCCGTGTATCTAATCCTATCCTGTGTGATACTGACTGCTGAGCCGTGTATCTAATCCTATCCTGTGTGATACTGTCTGCTGAGCCGTGTATCTAATCCTATCCTGTGTGATACTGTGTGCTGAGCTGTGTATCTAATCCTATCCCGTGTGATACAGTCTGCTGAGCCGTGTATTTATTCCTATCCTGTGTGATACTGTCTGCTGAGCCGTGCATCTAATCCTACACTGCGTGATACTGTCTGATGATCCGTGTATCTAATCCTATCCTGTGTGATACTGTGTGCTGAGCTGTGTATCTAATCCTATCCCGTGTGATACAGTCTGCTGAGCCGTGTATTTATTCCTATCCTGTGTGATACTGTCTGCTGAGCTGTGTATCTAATCCTCTCCTGTGTGATACAGTCTGCTGAGCCGTGTCTCTTATACTATCCTTGTGATACTGACTGCCGAACCGTGTATCTAATCCTATCCTGTGTGATACAGACTGCTGAGCCGTGTATCTAATCCTATCCTGTGTGATACTGTGTGCTGAGCTGTGTATCTAATCCTATCCCGTGTGATACAGTCTGCTGAGCCGTGTATTTATTCCTATCCTGTGTGATACTGTCTGCTGAGCCGTGTATCTAGTCCTATCCTGTGTGATACTGACTGCTGAGCTGTGTATCTAACCCTATCCTGTGTGATACTGCCTGCCGAACCATGTATCTAATCCTCTCCTGTGTGATACTGACTGCTGAGCTGTGTATCTAATCCTATCCTGTGTGATACCATCTGCTGAGCTGTGTATCTAATCCTACACTGCGTGATACTGTGTGCTGAGCTGTGTATCTAATCCTTTCCTGTGTGATACTGTGTGCTGAGCTGTGTATCTAATCCTATCGCGTGTGATACAGTCTGCTGAGCCGTGTATTTATTCCTATCCTGTGTGATACTGACTGCTGAGCCATGTGTCTAATCCTATCCTGTGTGATACTGTCTGCTGAGCTGTGTATCTAATCCTCTCCTGTGTGATACAGTCTGCTGAGCCGTGTCTCTAATACTATCCTTGTGATACTGACTGCCGAACCGTGTATCTAATCCTATCCTGTGTGATACTGTCTGCTGAGCTGTGTATCTAATCCTATCCTGAGTGATACTGTGTGCTGAGCAGTGTATCTAATCCTATCCTATGTGATACTGGGCTCCCCCTGCAATCTGTGTCAGAGGGTGATCTGTGTCGGCACGGTAATAAATTGTGTTATTTCTAGCTTTACAGAAGAATGATGACACCATAGAAATGATAAAAATAATAGGCCTACAAAGAAAACTGTTGCTTATAGCAACCAATCACAGCTCAGCTTTCATCTTTTAAGCCGCTCTGGTGAAATGAAAAATGCTTAGTTTTTGGTTCCAGAATCAGGAACTTCTCTTTGTGTGGCATGAAGCACCCTCATTAACTTAAAAATTCAAACACAGATAAAAAAAGAAACACAAGACAGATTTCTCCAACCCAGGTATCATTTTAATCAGTGTAACAGCGCCAACTTGACAATGCCTGGTTCGCTTTAAACTTATTTATACAGCTACAACTAATGCCACTCTAAATTAGTCCTTCTTTACAATTTCTAGCTAAATGGTATTACGCTCCCACAAGGTTGAAATCTGCTTTCTTTAAGAGAAAAGCTGTATTACGCCTCAGGCTATGTGCACAGGCTGCGGATTCACCTGCGGGTTTTTCCGCGCGGATCTGCAGGTAAAACCGCAGGTAAAGTGACCTGCGGTTTTCCTGCGGATTTGCCTGCAGTTTTCCCCTGCGGTTTAACACCTGGACAATGGATCAGGTGCCAAACCGCTGCGGAATCCGCAGAAAGAATTGACATGCTGCGGTTTGTAAACCGCAGCAAAACCGTGCGGAAAAAAACACAGCATGGGCACAGCGGTTTTGAAAACCCATAGGATAACATGGTACTGTACCATGTCTGCAGAACTGCTGCGGATCCGCAGGGCCAAAAACGCTGCGGAACTGCAGCAGAATCCGCAGCATGTGCACATACCCTCAATGAGCAAGACTTACAGAAAGAAGAAAAGGAGCCAAGACTTACAGAAAGGATTACAGAAATGGAAGAAAAGGAGGCAAGAGCTGCTTCCTCATGGGCCACTGAAACATCTCAACAGAGACTGAGCCTCTACCGTGTACAGATGGGAGGGAACCTGTGAGACGTACAGGTATATACTATATACAGGGGAGAGGACATACAGGTATATACTATATACAGGGGAGATGACATACAGGTATATACTATATACAGTGGAGATGACATACAGGTAAATACTGTATACAGGGGAGATGACATACAGGTATATACTATATAGAGGATGAGATGACATACACATACAGTAGGGAAAAAAAGTTTTTAGTCAGTCAGCAATAGTGCAAGTTCCACCACTTAAAAAGATGAGAGGCGTCTGTAATTTACATCATAGGTAGATCTCAACTATGGGAGACAAACTGAGAAAAAAAAATCCAGAAAATCACATTGTCTGTTTTTTTTTTTCATTTTATTTGCATATTATGGTGGAAAATAAGTATTTGGTCAGAAACAAAATTTCATCTCAATACTTTGTGATATATCCTTTGTTGGCAATGACAGAGGTCAAACGTTTTCTGTAAGTCTTCACAAGGTTGCCACACACTGTTGTTGGTATGTTGGCCCATTCCTCCATGCAGATCTCCTCTAGAGCAGTGATGTTTTTGGCTTTTCGCTTGGCAATACGGACTTTCAACTACCTCCAAAGGTTTTCTATAGGGTTGAGATCTGGAGACTGGCTAGGCCACTCCAGGACCTTGAAATGCTTCTTACGAAGCCACTCCTTCGTTGCCCTGGCTGTGTGCTTTGGATCATTGTCATGTTGAAAGACCCAGCCACTAGAGTTGAGCGAAACGGGTCGAAAAAATTCAAAAGTCGCCGACTTTTGGCAAAGTCAGGTTTCATGAAACGAAACCCGACCCTAGGATGAGGTCGGCCACGAGGTCGGCGACTTACGCGCCAAAGTCGCGTTTCAAAAGTTTGTTTTGCGCTCTTTTTCAGCCAATCAGGATCCACGGACAATGTGGGCAACGTGATGACATAGGCACGGGTCACCACCATCTTTCAGAAGGGCATGCAAGTGATTGGCTTGCTTTGGTGGGCGTCACAGGGGGTATAAAAGGGCGTGCACGCCGACCGCCATCTTACTTCTGCCGATCTTAGTATAGGGAGAGGTTGCTGCTGATTCTGTAGGGAGAGCGTTAGGCAGGGAAGAAGACAAAAAAACTGCTTCTGCTGCTAGCGATTTGGCCTGCACAACACACCAGTCACTGTGTGTGCAGTGCAAGGGGAGGCTATATAGTGGTGTATCAGTGGTGTTGGTTGTTGGGCTGCCTTTTAAGGCTTCCTGACAGGCTGGCATTGCTGTTTACCCACTGCTCGGCAAACTGCTTTTTTAAAAGCAATCCAATCTCCCTTATCCTCTAGTCACTTTTTTCACAGCTGTGCCATCGAGCCTGTCACATAGCGCTCAGATATTCATTGGGCCTCACACAATCCAAAAGTGTCCAGTGTCCAAAAGTGTGTGCAGAGATTCAAAATCTCCCTTATGCTCTAGTCACTTTTGTCACAGCTGTGCCATCGAGCCTGTCACATAGCGCTCAGATATCAGTGGGCCTCACACAATCCAAAAGTGTCCACTGTCCACAAGTGTGTGCAGAAATTCAAAATCTCCCTTATCCTCTAGTCACTTTTGTCACAGCTGTGTCATCGAGCCTGTCACATAGCGCTCAGATATCAGTGGGCCTCACACAATCCAAAAGTGTCCACTGTCCACAAGTGTGTGCAGAAATTCAAAATCTCCCTTATCCTCTAGTCACTTTTGTCACAGCAGTGCCATCGAGCCTGTCACATAGCGCTCAGATATCAGTGGGCCTCACACAATCCAAAAGTGTCCAGTGTCCAAAAGTGTGTGCATAGATTTAAAATCTCCCTTATCCTCTAGTCACTTTTGTCACAGCTGTGCCATCGAGCCTGTCACATAGCGCTCAGATATCAGTGGGCCTCACACAATCCAAAAGTGTCCAGTGTCCAAAAGTGTGTGCAGAGATTCAAAATCTCCCTTATCCTCTAGTCACTTTTGTCACAGCTGTGCCATCGAGCCTGTCACATAGCGCTCAGATATCAGTGGGCCTCACACAATCCAAAAGTGTCCAGTGTCCAAAAGTGTGTGCAGAGATTCAAAATCTCCCTTATCCTCTAGTCACTTTTGTCACGGCTGTACCATCGAGCCTGTCACATAGCGCTCAGATAGCAGTGGGCCTCACACAATCCAAAAGTGTCCAGTGTCCAAAAGTGTGTGCAGAGATTCAAAATCTCCCTTATCCTCTAGTCACTTTTGTCACAGCTGTGCTATCGAGCCTGTCACATAGCGCTCAGATATCAGTGGGCCTCACACAATCCAAAAGTGTCCAGTGTCCAAAAGTGTGTGCAGAGATTCAAAATCTCCCTTATCCTCTAGTCACTTTTGTCACAGCTGTGCCATCGAGCCTGTCACATAGCGCTCAGATATTCATTGGGCCTCACACAATCCAAAAGTGTCCAGTGTCCAAAAGTGTGTGCAGAGATTCAAAATCTCCCTTATCCTCTAGTCACTTTTGTCACAGCTGTGCCATCGAGCCTGTCACATAGCGCTCAGATATTCATTGGGCCTCACACAATCCAAAAGTGTCCAGTGTCCAAAAGTGTGTGCAGAGATTCAAAATCTCCCTTATCCTCTAGTCACTTTTGTCACAGCTGTGCCATTGAGCCTGTCACATAGCGCTCAGATATCAGTGGGCCTCACAGAATCCAAAAGTGTCCAGTGTCCAAAAGTGTGTGCAGAAATTCAAAATCTCCCCTGTCCTATAGACACCTTGTACCTTGTTTTACATTACTATATAGTTTGTTGGATTTTGTCTACATTTCTACCAAAAATGAGGAAGGCTGGTGGAAGAGGCCGTGGAATTGGGCGGGGGTTGGCAGCTGGTATTGATGGTGTTGGTGGTGGATCTGATGGTAGTGGCAAGAGCAAAATAGGACCGAATGCAGGAGGTGCTGACCCTGCGTCATCGTCTGGCTACATAAGGCCTCGAACGCTTAGTTTTCTAGGAGTTGGCAAACCGCTTTTAAAGCCAGAGCATCAGGAAAAAGTTTTGTCTTACATTGCTGACTCAGCCTCCAGCTCTATCGCCTCCTCTTCTTCAGTTGTAAAAAGTAAAAGCACTGAGTCGTCATTGGAGGCTCATGTTCATGAACCACACCTTTCCTTGTGTCCTTCACCCCAACCAAGATTGAAGGATGACGCAGGCCATACTACTGATTACTCCATGGAGCTGTTTTCACATACCATGCCTGGATTATCAAGTGAAATGGTTAATTACCCAGGCCAAGATGAATCTGACATGGAGTGCACTGATGCACAGCCGCTGATGGATGATTCTGCTGGTACATTCACTCAGAGCACTACATTGTCCTCGCAGTGTACAGAGCCAGATTCTGACCCTGATGAGACTCAGGTGCCCCTTCCCGCACACTATACCACCATACATGGTGACACAGAGGAAGGTGCACATGACATAGAAGAGGAGGTGATGGATGACCCAGTTGTTGACACAGATTGGCATCCATTGGGGGAAGAGGGTGCTGCTTCCAATAGCTCAGATGAGGAGCATCCACAGCAGACATCGACATCGCAACAGCTGTTATCTGGCAGGCCCGGAGCACTCCAAAGACAGGTTCCAAACATCAAAAGAGTTGCTGGACAACTTGTCCAGAGGGTCAAAAGATCACAGCGTGCTAGGCCGCAAAATGTCTGCCAAAGTAGGAAGAGTGCAGTGTGGCACTTTTTTGAACAAAATCCTCATGATCAGGCCAAGGTTATCTGTAAGAAGTGCGCAAAGATCTTTAGCCGAGGGAAAAATCTGAAAAATTTGAATACCAGTTGCATGCTTAGACATTTAACCAGCATGCACTTGCAAGCGTGGACACAACACCAAACCTCAAGTGCCACATGTGCAACTGATCACAACGAAGGTAGTCAGCAACGCTACATTGTTTCCCCCACTGTAAGCCCACCGGTTAGCACAGCAGCAAATGTTGAGGTGTCGTTGCAAGACCACAGCAGTCAGGGAATCCCACTGTTATATCAATGAAAGACTGATTCTAGGCCATCAGAAAGAACACCAACTCCATCACCATCATCAACCCTCTCTCAGTCCGCCCTGTCCACCGCTACTTCCACCATATGCAGCTCTCAAGTCCAGCTCACCCTCCCAGACACTATGAGTAGGTCAAGAAAGTACTCAGTCTCTCATCCGCGTACACTGGGTTTGAACGCCCACATTGCCAAACTAATCTCGTTTGAGATGATGCCCTTTCGGTTGGTGGAAAGCACAGCTTTCCGCGAACTCATGGCCTATGCAGTACCACGCTATGACCTACCCAGTCGCCACTTCTTCTCTCGCAAAGCCATCCCAGCCCTCCACCATCATGTGAAAGACCGCATTGTCCATGCACTCAAGCAGTCAGTGAGCGGAAAGGTGCACCTCACAACTGATGCATGGTCCAGTCGGCATGGCCAGGGCCGTTACGTGTCCATCACTGCGCATTGGGTTAATGTGGTGGATGCAGGGTCCACAGGGGACAGCGGTGGTGGGACAGTGCTGCCTAGCCCACGGTATAGGAAACAGTTGGCTGTAGGCGTTCGACCCTCCTCCTCCTCCAGAAGCGAAAGCTCGTCCACGGAGCGCAGTCGTACGAGCACTCCATCTGCAGCTGCCACTGTTGCACACGATGTGTCCCCCTATCAAGCAGCTAGTGGAAAGCGTCAGCAGGCTGTGTTGCAGATGATGTGTTTGGGCGACAGACACACCGCCGAGGTGCTGGCCGAGTACTTGAAGCGACAAACTGAGTCATGGCTGGGCAGTGTACATCTTGAGGCAGGCAAGGTAGTTAGTGATAACGGCCGTAATTTTGTGGCAGCCATAGCCCTTTCAAAACTCAGCCACATACCTTGCTTGGCTCACACCTTGAACCTGGTGGTGCAGTGCTTCCTCAAAAATTATCCGGAGTTAACAGCCCTGCTCCAGAAGGTGCGAAGACTGTGCGCGCACATCCGCCGGTCGCCTGTACACTCCGTTCGTATGCAGAAGCTGCAGCGATTGCTCCACCTTCCCAACCACCGCCTCATTATCGACATTGCAACAAGGTGGAACTCCACCCTGCACATGGTGGAGCGGCTGTGCGAGCAGAGGCAGGTCATAATGCATTTGTGGGAGGATACACGGCCAGGCACTTTGAGAGCAGACATGGAGTTGACAGGTGTGCAGTGGCCGAAGCTGAAAGACCTTTGTAAAGTCCTTCAGTGTTTTGAGGAATGCACACGGCTAGTAAGCGCAGACGACGCCATCCTAAGCATGAGCATCCCACTTATGCGTCTGCTCATGCAAACTTTGACGCACCTTAAGGAGCAGGCGTCTGCAGCCAATGTTGATGAGGAGGAAGAGGAGGAGGGAATCCTTGATGACATTCAGCCATTGTCTGCTCAGGGACCTCTCCTGGACGAGGTGGAGGAAGAAGAGGAGGAGGAGGAGGATGATGGGGATGATTACTTAGGGGAGGAGGATGCATCTCGTGGGGCAAGTGAAAATGTTGGCGTGGCAAGGTCTGGTACAGGGTTTGTGTGTGACTGGAGGGATGTGGATTTGCCAGAAAGTGCTCCTCCACCCAGCACTCGCAGTGCATCATTGACACCGGGAACATTGGCCCACATGTCAGATTATGCCTTGCGGATCCTAAAAAGGGACCCCCGCATTGCCAAAATGATGAACGATGACGACTACTGGTTGGCCAGCATCCTGGATCCACGCTATAAAGGCAAATTACAAAACATCATGCCACAGGAGAACCTTGACCTAATATTGGCTAATAAACAAGCAACTCTGGTAAATCGGTTGCTTGAGGCATTCCCAGCACACAGCAGCGGTGATGGTTCTCACACGAGCCGTACGGGCCGGGGGCAGCTTGGCAGAGGTGTTCGTGGTGCACACAGCAGAAGTGGCGTTGGAGACAGGGGTTTCATGACAATGTTGTGGACTGATTTTTCAAATACCGCTCACACAACTGATAATACTGCATCGATGGAAAGTGACAGGAGACAGCAGTTGTCAACTATGGTTACAAACTACTTTTCCTCCCATATCGATGTTCTCCCACACAGGTCATTCCCCTTTGACTATTGGGCCGCTAAACTGGACACCTGGCCTGAATTGGCCCAATATGCCTTACAGGAGCTCGCTTGCCCAGCTTCAAGTGTGCTATCGGAAAGAGTCTTCAGTGCAGCTGGATCAATCCTGACAGAAAAAAGGACCCGTCTGTCAACCCAAAATGTGGATGATCTAACCTTCATTAAAATGAACCACGCATGGGTTTCCAAGGATTTTGTCCCACCTTCCCCTGATGACACATAGGGTGACAGAAAAATGGCTTGCTTTGGTCCACCTCTTCCTGGTACTTCACCTATTTCGCCTTTTGCATCAGCTGAATGTCCAACATCAACATATGCCACTTTCTAAAACTCCCTAACTGTGCTGCCTCCCCCCCCATGGCCGGTGTCACCACCTACCGCACGACACCATGCGAGTGCCGTTGCCCTGGACAGGTGGGTAGGCCGACTCTTGGGCGCGGGCACTGGCACAGGGTCCCTCATAGTGCAATCAAGTGTCTCTGACGGTGGTGGTGCACACCCGCCGTCAGACACACCGCTGTACTATGAGGGGCCCAGTGCCAGTACCGACGCCCACGAGTGGGCCCCCCTTGCTTGGGCAGGGCCCCAGCATTTGCAATCTTTGCCTCTCCCTGCTCCTCCGCTGTGTAATCTGGGCCCTCAAATCCATACTGTGCCTGACACCGTCTGAGCCTGCCTCCTGAGACATATATTTTGAATGTGTACGCTATCCATACATGTTATCCAGGGATACGGTACCCTTTCTAACCTTTGTGCAATCACGTGCAATCCATACTGGGCCTAACACCGTCTGAGCCTGCCTCATGCTGTATAGACATATATTTTGAATGTGTACGCTATCCATACATGTTATCCAGGGATACAGTACCCTTTCTAACCTTTGTGCAATCACGTGCAATCCATACTGGGCCTAACACCGTCTGAGCCTGCCTCCTGAGACATATATTTTGAATGTGTACGCTATCCATACATGTTATCCGGGGATACGGTACCCTTTCTAACCTTTGTGCAATCACGTGCAATCCATACTGGGCCTAACACCGTCTGAGCCTGCCTCATGCTGTATAGACATATATTTTGAATGTGTACGCTATCCATACATGTTATCCGGGGATACGGTACCCTTTCTAACCTTTGTGCAATCACGTGCAATCCATACTGGGCCTAACACCGTCTGAGCCTGCCTCATGCTGTATAGACATATATTTTGAAAGTGTACGCTATCCATACATGTTATCCAGGGATACGGTACCCTTTCTAACCTTTGTGCAATCACGTGCAATCCATACTGGGCCTAACACCGTCTGAGCCTGCCTCCTGAGACATATATTTTGAATGTGTACGCTATCCATACATGTTATGCGGGGATACGGTACCCTTTCTAACCTTTGTGCAATCACGTGCAATCCATACTGTGCCTAACACCGTCTGAGCCTGCCTCCTGAGACATATATTTTGAATGTGTACGCTATCCATACATGTTATCCAGGGATACGGTACCCTTTCTAACCTTTGTGCAATCACGTGCAATCCATACTGGGCCTAACACCGTCTGAGCCTGCCTCCTGAGACATATATTTTGAATGTGTACGCTATCCATACATGTTATCCGGGGATACGGTACCCTTTCTAACCTTTGTGCAATCACGTGCAATCCATACTGGGCCTAACACCGTCTGAGCCTGCCTCATGCTGTATAGACATATATTTTGAATGTGTACGCTATCCATGCATGTTATCCAGGGATACGGTACCCTTTCTAACCTTTGTGCAATCACGTGCAATCCATACTGGGCCTAACACCGTCTGAGCCTGCCTCCTGAGACATATATTTTGAATGTGTACGCTATCCATACATGTTATCCAGGGATACGGTACCCTTTCTAACCTTTGTGCAATCACGTGCAATCCATACTGGGCCTAACACCGTCTGAGCCTGCCTCCTGAGACATGTATTTTGAATGTGTACGCTATCCATACATGTTATCCGGGGATACGGTACCCTTTCTAACCTTTGTGCAATCACGTGCAATCCATACTGGGCCTAACACCGTCTGAGCCTGCCTCATGCTGTATAGACATATATTTTGAATGTGTACGCTATCCATACATGTTATCCAGGGATACGGTACCCTTTCTAACCTTTGTGCAATCACGTGCAATCCATACTGGGCCTAACACCGTCTGAGCCTGCCTCATGCTGTATAGACATATATTTTGAATGTGTACGCTATCCATACATGTTATCCAGGGATACGGTACCCTTTCTAACCTTTGTGCAATCACGTACAATCCATACTGGGCCTAACACCGTCTGAGCCTGCCTCCTGAGACATATATTTTGAATGTGTACGCTATCCATACATGTTATCCAGGGATACGGTACCCTTTCTAACCTTTGTGCAATCACGTGCAATCCATACTGGGCCTAACACTGTCTGAGCCTGCCTCATGCTGTATAGACATATATTTTGAATGTGTACGCTATCCATACATGTTATCCAGGGATACGGTACCCTTTCTAACCTTTGTGCAATCACGTGCAATCCATACTGGGCCTAACACCGTCTGAGCCTGCCTCCTGAGACATATATTTTGAATGTGTACGCTATCCATACATGTTATCCAGGGATACGGTACCCTTTCTAACCTTTGTGCAATCACGTGCAATCCATACTTGGCCTAACACCGTCTGAGCCTGCCTACTGAGACATATATTTTGAATGTGTACGCTATCCATACATGTTATCCGGGGATACGGTACCCTTTCTAACCTTTGTGCAATCACGTGCAATCCATACTGGGCCTAACACCGTCTGAGCCTGCCTCATGCTGTATAGACATATATTTTGAATGTGTACGCTATCCATACATGTTATCCAGGGATACGGTACCCTTTCTAACCTTTGTGCAATCACGTGCAATCCATACTGGGCCTAACACCGTCTGAGCCTGCCTCATGCTGTATAGACATATATTTTGAATGTGTACGCTATCCATACATGTTATCCAGGGATACGGTACCCTTTCTAACCTTTGTGCAATCACGTGCAATCCATACTGGGCCTAACACCGTCTGAGCCTGCCTCCTGAGACATATATTTTGAATGTGTACGCTATCCATACATGTTATCCGGGGATACGGTACCCTTTCTAACCTTTGTGCAATCACTTGCAATCCATACTGGGCCTAACACCGTCTGAGCCTGCCTCATGCTGTATAGACATATATTTTGAATGTGTACGCTATCCATACATGTTATCCAGGGATACGGTACCCTTTCTAACCTTTGTGCAATCACGTGCAATCCATACTGGGCCTAACACCGTCTGAGCCTGCCTCCTGAGACATATATTTTGAATGTGTACGCTATCCATACATGTTATCTGGGGATACGGTACCCTTTCTCACCTTTGTGCAATCACGTGTAATCCATACTGGGCGTGAGAACGGCTGGCGAGCTGTTAAGCAAGCTACAGCACCTGTCCAGACAAGTACAAGGATTCCCTAGCGAGGAGACTTATTTGATTGTTTTCAATGTTGGGACAGCAATTTTTGGGGAGCACTATACTCTTGAGAATGATAGATGGGGCCCACCATACACTGGAACATTCCAAAGGTGGACATCAGACACTGGAGCAGCATTTCCAGGGCCCATTATACACTAGAGCATTAGAAATGGGGCCCATTATGTTTGGAGCATTATTTGGGCCCATAAGACAGTGGAGCTTCATCCATGGGGACCAACATATACTGTAGCATTATGTGGAGCTCATCATATACTGTTTCAAACATTATATGGGACCAATGATTCTGTATGGAGAAATAGATGGGCCTCGTCATGAGATGTAAAAAGTGAGGTATTTTTCATTGTACTATACCGCTATTTCTCTGCCGTATCGGAGCATGATGAGTTGTGGTATGTGTTAAAGGGGCGCTCTTTCGCCCAGGGCACATGAAAACCTGCAGCCAGCCCTCCCCCCCCACAACTTTAGCCAAATAACCCCCATTTTTCAGTGCGTAACTTGTATTATGAAGTTAATTATGGTTGACAAGCTTAAGAAAGAAGAATTGATGCTTTTGGCATTCAAATGGGCACTGTAGGTGTGTTTCCTGTCCTCCTCTCACTGCCGACTTTTATTCCCCATTGACTTACATTGGGTTTCGTGTTTCGGGACAACCCCGACTTTTCCCTATAATCGGACGATCTTGCTCGACCCGACTTTTGGAAAAGTCGGGTTTCACGAAACGAAACGCGACCCTAAAAAAACAAAAGTCGCTCAACTCTACCAGCCACGATTCATCTTCAATGCCCTTGCTGATGGAAGGAGGTTTGCACTCAAAATCTCACGATACATGGCCCCATTCATTCTTTCATGTACCAGGATCAGTCGTCCTGGCCCCTTTGCAGAGAAACAGCCCCAAAGCATGATGTTTCCACCACCATGCTTTACAGTAGGTATGGTGTTTGATGGATGCAACTCAGTATTCTTTTTCCTCCAAACACGACAAGTTGTGTTTCTACCAAACAGTTCCAGTTTGGTTTCATCAGACCATAGGACATTCTCCCAAAACTCCTCTGGATCATCCAAATGCTCTCTAGCAAACTTCAGACGGGCCCGGACATGTACAGGCTTAAGCAGTGGGACACGTCTGGCACTGCAGGATCTGAGTCCATGGTGGCGTAGTGTGTTACTTATGGTAGGCCTTGTTACATTGGTCCCAGCTCTCTGCAGTTCATTCACTAGGTCCCCGCGCATGGTTCTGGGATTTTTGCTCACCGTTCTTGTGATCATTCTGACCCCACGGGGTGGGATTTTGCGTGGAGCACCAGATCGAGGGAGATTATCAGTGGTCTTGTATGTCTTCCATTTTCTAATTATTGCTCCCACAGTTGATTTCTTCACTCCAAGCTGGTTGGCTATTGCAGATTCAGTCTTCCCAGCCTGGTGCAGGGCTACAATTTTGTTTCTGGTGTCCTTTGACAGCTCTTTGGTCTTCACCATAGTGGAGTTTGGAGTCAGACTGTTTGAGGGTGTGCACAGGTGTCTTTTTATACTGATAACAAGTTTAAACAGGTGCCATTACTACAGGTAATGAGTGGAGGAAAGAGGAGACTCTTAAAGAAGAAGTTACAGGTCTGTGAGAGCCAGAAATCTTGATTGCTTGTTTCTGACCAAATACTTATTTTCCACCATAATATGCAAATAAAATGAAAAAAAAACAGACAATGTGATTTTCTGGATTTTTTTTTCTCAGTTTGGCTCCCATAGTTGAGGTCTACCTATGATGTAAATTACAGACGCCTCTCATCTTTTTAAGTGGTGGAACTTGCACTATTGCTGACTGACTAAATACTTTTTTGCCCCACTGTATATACTATATACAAAAGGAGATGACATACAGGACTGGCGTATAGCAAATGTGGTGCCAATATTCAAAAAGGGGACAAAAACTGAACTTGGAAATTATAGGCCAGTAAGTTTAACCTCAACTGTGGGTAAAATCCTGGAGGGTTTTCTAAGAGATACTATAATGGAGTATCTGGAGAATGACCTTATGACCCAATATCAACATGGGTTTACAAGGGACCGTTCCTGTCAGACTAATCTGATAAGCTTTTATGAAGAGGTAAGTTCCGGACTGGACCAAGGGAATGCAGTGGACGTGGTGTACATGGACTTTTCAAAGCTTTTGATACAGTGCCACACAAAAGGTTGATACATAAAATGAGAACAATGGGGATAGGGGAAAATATGTGTAGGTGGGTTAAGAGCTGGCTCAGGGATAGGAAACAAAGGGTGGTTATTAATGGAGCACACTCGGACTGGGTCACGGTTATCAGTGGGGTACCACAGGGGTCAGTTTTGGGCCCGCTTCTTTTTAACATATTTATTAATGACCTTGTACGGGGCATAGAGAGTAGAATTTCAATATTTGCAGATGACACTAAACTCTGCAGGGTAATCAATACAGAGGAGGACAATTTTATATTACAGGAGGATTTATGTAAACTAGAAGCTTGGGCTGATAAATGGCAAATGAGCTTTAATGGGGATAAATGTAAGGTCATGCACTTGGGTAGAACGAACAAGATGTTTAATTATGTGCTTAATTGGAAAACACTGGGCAAAACAGTCACTGAAAAAGATCTGGGTGTATGGGTGGACGACAAACTCACATTTAGTGGCCAGTGTCGGGCAGCTGCTGCAAAGGCAAATAAAATAATGGGATGCATTAAAAGAGGCATAGATGCTCATGAGGAGAACATAATTTTACCTCTATATAAGTCACTAGTGCGACCACACTTAGAATACTGTGTACAATTCTGGTCTCCGGTGTATAAGAAAGACATAGCTGAACTGGAGCGGGTGCAGAAAAGAGCGACCAAGGTTATTAGGGAACTAGGTAGGGGGTCTACAATACCAAGACAGGTTATTACACTTGGGGTTATTTAGTTTGGAGAATCGAAGGCTTAGGGGTGATCTTATTACAATGTATAAATATATGCGGGGACAGTACAAAGACCTTTCTAATGATCTTTTTACTCTTAGACCTGTGACGGGGACAAGGGGGCATCCTCTACGTCTGGAGGAAAGAAGGTTTAAGCATACTCACAGACGCGGATTCTTTACTGTAAGAGCAGTGAGACTATGGAACTCTCTGCCATATGATGTTGTAATGAGTGATTCCCTAATAAAATTTAAGAAGGGACTGGATGCCTTTCTTGAAAAGTATAATATTACAGGGTATATACACTAGTTTCCTTAATATTGCGTTGATCCAGGGAGCTAGTCTGATTGCCGTATGTGGAGTCGGGAAGGAATTTTTTTCCCCAATGTGAAGCTTACTGTTTGCCACATGGCGTTTTTTTGCCTTCCTCTGGATCAACATGTTAGGGCAAGTTAGGATAGGATATGGGTTGAACTAGATGGACTTAAAGTCTTCCTTCAACCTTAATAACTATGTTACTATGTTACTATGTTACTATATACAGGGGATACTATGCCCTGGCAACCCCAGGCTTTTCAGAAAGTATATTTTATATATAGATATATATATATATATATATATATATATATATAATGCTCAAAAAAAAATAAAGGGAACACTTAAGCAACACAATGTACTAGGATGTGTTCCCTTTATTTTTTTGAGCAGTATATATATATATATATATATATATACTGGATGGTGGCCCGATTCTATCGCATCGGGTATTCTAGAGTCTCTGTTAAAATAAAAAATAGTGATATACTCACCTTCCGACGGCCCCCGGACTCTGTCCCTCCTCTCACCACGATCCCGGCATCTTCCGGTCCCAGTAATGCTTTGTGCAAAACACCACTGATGATGTCGCGCTCTCGCAATAGTGATCTCCTGCCCTTCTTGCTAATCATTACTGGAACAGAAAGATGCCGGGAGCGTGGTGAGAGGCGGGACAGAGTCCGGGGGCCGTCGAAAGGTGAGTATATAACTATTTTTTATTTTAACAGAGACTCTAAACTACCCGATGCGATAGAATCGGGCCACCATCTAGTGTATTATACTCATGCTACACCCAGAGCTGCTGTCACTGTTCTGCTGTTATCTAATGTATTGTACTCCAGTTACAGCCAGAGCTGCAGTCACTGTTCTGCTGTTACCTAATGTATTGTACTCCAGTTACACCCAGAGCTGCAGTCACTGTTCTGCTGTTATCTAATGTATTGTACTCCAGTTACTCCCAGAGCTGCAGTCACTGTTCTGCTTTTACCTAATGTATTGTATGCAAGTTGCACCCAGAGCTGCACTGTTCTGCTCTTACCTAATGTATGGTACGCAAGTTACATGCAGAGCTGCAGTCACTGTTCTGCTGTTACCTAATGTAGTGTACTCCAGTTACACCCAGAGCTGCTGTCAATGCTCTGCTGTTATCTAATGTATTGTACTCCAGTTACTCCCAGAGCTGCAGTCACTGTTCTGCTTTTACCTATTGTATTGTAGTACAGTTACACCCAGAGCTTCAGTCACCGTTCTGCTCTTACCTAATGTATTATACTCCTGTTACACCCAGAGCTGCAGTCACTTTTCTGCTGTTACCTAATGTATTGTACTCCAGTTACACCCAGAGCTGCAGTCACTTTTCTGCTGTTACCTAATGTATTGTACTCCAGAATATGTACAGGACTGTGCCTGTGTAATGAGCGACGCAGCAGTGATGCCTTTAACGGCTATAATGTGCCTGTACAATAAGCAATGCAGCCGTGTTGCCGCGACGACTAAGCAACTGTCGCTGATTGGTCGCAGCCTAACGCAGACAGACCGACAGAATTAGACAACTATATAGTAGATATATATATATATATATATATATATATCTAATATATAAAGCTCAATGTGTGTATGTTTATATGTGTGTGTATATGTCCGGGATAGGCATCCGCACTGTCGCAGCTACAGCCACAAAATTTGGCACAGTCACACGTCTGGACCCCGAGAGCGTCATAGACTATGTTGTGAGGTGAAATTTTAACCCCGTGTGTTCCAATTCACCAAACAATTTTGCCCCTATCTACATAATGTGGAAAAAGTGTATGTATGTATGTGTGTGTGTCCGGGATTGGCATCTGCACCGTCGCAGCTACAGCAACAAAATTTTGCACAGTCACACGTCTGGACTCCGAGAGCGTCATAGGCTATGTTGTGAGGCGAAATTTTAACCCCGCATGTTCCAATTCACCAAACAATTTTGCCCCTATCTAAATAATGGGGAAAAAGTGAAAGGAAAAGTGTTGGAGGCAAAATGACAGCTGCCAGATGTGAACAAGGGGGACTTAAAGAATGAGAGCGATGGCGCCAAACAGTATATACCGTACAGTTGCTAAGGTGGGGCCCTGACATGGGATACTCACCACACACGGGGATATGAACACACATAAAATGCGCCACACACTACCACGTGCTTCAACACATATACCACCCTCAGCACACATTTCACCACACATACACCAACCTCGCCACATAAAAGTCGAAACACAAAAGTCGCCACTCAAAACTCACCACGCTGTCCCAGAGCTGTTTAAAAGATGAAAAATGAGCTGTGATTGGTTGCTATCAGCAACAGTTTTCTTTGTAGACAGTTGTGGTAACTCAGGCCTATTATTCTTATCATTTCTATGGTGTTATCGTCTATTAGGATACACGGCTCAGCAGTCAGTATCACACAGGATAGGATTAGATACACGGCTGAGCAGTCAGTAACACACACAGCGTCGGACTGGCCCACCGGGAACCGGAGGATTCTCAGGTGGGCCCTGGCATCTGGTGGGCCCTGGCACCTGCAGGCATACAGGGCCAGCAGTTGCCTAGGGCCCCCGCTGCTCCAGGGGCCCCCAGCCAGTGGTGTGTCGCACACCATGCAGCTGCTATGGGGGCCCCTGCCAGCGGAGCAGCAGCGGGTGTCAGGAGGCAGGAGCCCCTGTCCCCGCTGCTAAAGAGAAATGAATATTCACTGCGAAGCAGTGAATATCATTTCAGGTCTCCACACCCCCAGAGGCCCCGCCCCCAGCCCAGTAAGCCGCTCTGCATCTGTAAATCAGGGCCGGCGCCGCCCTCAGTCCTCTCTGCTCCTGGCTCACAGCCGGTGCGCGATGACGTCACTACATCGCGCACCCGCTGTGTGTCTGGCAGAGGGGGCAGCTCCTGACACTGAAGCCGGGATCAGCGGGGGAGCGAGGAGGAGAGGTGAGTATCGTTTTGGTTTTTTTTTTTTATATCTCTCGCTCTCTCTATCTGTCTCTCTCTATCTATCTATCTCTATTTCTCAATATATCTCTATATATCTCTCTCTCTATCTCTCTTATATCTATCTATCTTTCTATCTCTATCTATATCTATCTATCTCTATATCTATCTCTATATCTATCTCTATCGCTCTATCTTTATATCTATCTTTCTATCTCTACATCTATCTCTATATCTATCTATCTATCTCTATATCTTTCTATATATATATCTCTATATCTATCTATTATGTCTATCTATCTATCTCTATATCTATCTATCTTACTCTATCTATCTCTATATCTATTATCTCTATATTTATTATCTATCTAGCTACCATCTATATCTATCTATCTATCTTTATCTATATATATATATATCTCTATCTAATATCTATATCTATCTATCTCTATACCTATCTATCTATTTATCTATCCGTTATCTATCTCTATATCTTTTCTCTGTATCTATCTATCTCTATATCTATATCTCTCGCTATCTATCGCTCTATCTCTATATCTATATCTATATCTATCTTTATATCTATATCTATATATCTATCTCTATCTATCTCTATATCTATCTCTATTTCTCTCTATATCTATCTATATATCTCTATCTATATATCTCTATATCTATCTTTCTATCTCTATATATCTATCTATCTTTATCTATTTATCTCTATATCTTTTCTCTGTATCTATCCCTCTATATCTATATCTATCTATCTCTATATATATCTATTATCTCTATATCTATATCTATTTCTCTCTATATCTCTCTCTATATCTATCTATCTATCTATTTATCTCTATCTCTATATCTATCTCTCTGTATATCTATCTATCTTTCTATCTCTATATCTATCTCTATATCTATCTATCTTTCTCTATCTATCTATCTATCTCTATCTATTATCTATATCTATCTCTATCTATCGCTCTATCTCTATATCTATCTTTCTATCTCTACATCTATATCTATATCTATCTATATCTATCTATTATGTCTATCTAGCTATCTCTATTATCTATATCTACCTATCTCTATATCTTTCTATCTTACTCTATCTCTATATCTATCTGTTATCTCTATATTTATTATCTATCTTTATCTATCTATCTCTATCTATTATCTATATCTATCTCTCTATCTATTTATCGATCTCTGTATCTATCTCTCTCTATATCTATCTCTCTCTATCTCTATCTATCTTTATATCTATATCTATCTATCTCTATATCTATTATCTCTATATCTATCTACCTATCTATCTCTATATCTATCTCTATATATATATCTGTTTCTCTCTATATCTATCTCTATATCTCTCTCTCTATAGCTATCTATATATTATCTCTATATCTATCTATCTATATATTATCTCTATATCTATCTTTCTCTACATCTATCTCTATATCCATATCTATCTCTATATCTATCTATCTCTATATCTATCTTTCTATCTAACACTATATCTCTATATCTATCTCTATATCTCATTATCTATCAATCTCTATCTCTCTCTCTTTATCTATCTATTGATCTATCCATCTATCTCTATATCTATCTCTATATCTATCTATTATATCTATCTATTATCTCTATTATCTATATCTATCCATCTATCTAGCTATATCTATCTCTATATCTCTCTATATCTATCTTTCTAACTCTATATCTATCTATCTCTATACATATCTCTATATCTAGCTATTATCTCTATATCTATCTTTCTATATCTATCTGTCTCTATATCTATCTCTATATCTATCTATCTATCTCTATCTATCTCTATATATCTCTATATCTATTTTTATTTATAGCCATCTATCTATATATATATCTCTATATCTATCTATATATGTCTATATTATTATTATTATTATTATTATTATTATATCTGTATATCTCTATCTATTATCTATCTCTATCTATATATCTATCTATCTCTATATATTTCTATCTATAGCTATCTATCTCTATATCTATCTATCTATCTATCTATCCATTATCTATTTTCTATCTATCTCTATATCTATCTACCTATCTATCGATCTATCTATCTATCTATCTATCTTTCTATATCTATCTTTATATCTATCTCTATCTATCTCTATCTATCTCTATGAATCTTTCTATCTATCTCTATATCTATCTATTTCTACATCTATCTTTCTATCTATTTCTATCTAACTCTATATCTATATATCTATATAGCATTATACCCTATGAGGGGGTGCATTATTCCCTATGAGGGGGCAGCATTATACCCTATGAGGAGGCAGCATTATACCCTATGAGGAAGCAGCATTATACCCTATGAGGAGGGCAGCATTATTCCCTATGAGGGGATGCATTATTCCCTATGAGGGGGGCAGTATTATACCCTATGAGGGGGGCAGTATTATACCCTATGAGGGGGGCAGCATTATACCCTATGAGGGGGCAGCATTATTCCCTATGAGGGGATGCATTATTCCCTATGAGGGGGGCAGTATTATACCCTATGAGGAGGCAGCATTATACCCTATGAGGGGGCAGTATTATACCCTATGAGGGGGGCAGTATTATACCCTATGAGGGGGTGCATTATTCCCTATGAGGGGGGCAGTATTATACCCTATGAGGAGGCAGTATTATACCCTATGAGGGGGGCAGCATTATTCCCTATGAGGGGGGCAGTATTATACCCTATGAGGGGGCAGCATTATACCCTATGAGGAGGCAGCATTATACCCTATGAGGAGGGCAGCATTATTCCCTATGAGGGGGTGCATTATACCCTATGAGGGGGTGCATTATACCCTATGAGGGGGGCAGTATTATACCCTATGAGGGGGCAGCATTATTCCCTATGAGGGGATGCATTATTCCCTATGAGGGGGGCAGTATTATACCCTATGAGGAGGCAGCATTATTCCCTATGAGGGGGTGCATTATTCCCTATGAGGGGGGCAGTATTATACCCTATGAGGGGGGCAGTATTATACCCTATGAGGGGGCAGTATTATACCCTATGAGGGGGGCAGTATTATACCCTATGAGGGGGCAGCATTATACCCTATGAGGGGGTGCATTATTCCCTATGAGGGGGTGCATTATTCCCTATGAGGGGGGCAGTATTATACCCTATGAGGGGGGCAGTATTATATTCTATGAGGGGGTGCATTATTCCCTATGAGGGGGGGAGTATTATACCCTATGAGGGGGGCAGTATTATACCCTATGAGGAGGCAGCATTATACCCTATGAGGGGGTGCATTATTCCCTATGAAGGGGGCAGTATTATACCCTATGAGGGGGGCAGTATTATACCCTACGAGGGGGGCAGTATTATACCCTATGAGGGGGCAGCATTATTCCCTATGAGGGGGTGCATTATTCCCTATGAGGGGGTGCATTATTCCCTATGAGGGGGGCAGTATTATACCCTATGAGGGGGGCAGTATTATACCCTATGAGGGGGTGCATTATACCCTATGAGGGGGTGCATTATACCCTATGAGGGGGTGCATTATTCCCTATGAGGGGGGCAGTATTATACCCTATGAGGGGGGCAGTATTATATTCTATGAGATGGCTGCATTATATTCTATGAGATGGCTGCATTATACTATGTGAGGGGGCTGCTTTATATTCTATGAGGGGGCTACCCCAACTCCTGCTACATAATTAAGACATGTACAACCTTATATTATACCCGGATATTAGCGTGTTTTACCGCATAATTGGTGGTCTGGTATTTAACTCTATGCAGCTACATAGTGGGCCCCAAGAATGATTTTCTCTGGTGGGCCCAAGGTGTTCCAGTCCGACGCTGAACACACATGATAGGATTAGGTACACGGCTCAGCAGTCAGTGTCACACAGGATAGGGTTAGATACACGGCTCAGCAGACAGTATCACACAGGATAGGATTAGATACACGGCTGAGCAGTCAGTAACACACATGATAGGATTAGGTACTCGGCTCAGCAGTCAGTATCACACAGGATAGGATTAGATACACGGCTGAGCAATCAGTAACACACGATAGGATTAGATACACAGCTCAGCAGAAAGTATCACACAGGAGAGGATACTTGGGTAATCGTTTAGTCAGTTTGTGTTGCAAATCTGTAGTGTTGAATATATGATGTGAAATGTTTTTATGTGCAATATAATCATTATAATTTTTTATAACTAACCACAGTTGGTTACTATGCTTAGGCAACTTCAGCTAGTATATAATATGGGTATATATATACATTATATACACGGTATATTATATGCTGTATATTATACACTCACTGGCCACTTTATTAGGTACACCATGCTAGTAAGGGGTTGGACCCCCTTTTGCCTTCAGAACTGCCTCAATTCTTCGTGGCAGAGATTCAACAAGGTGCTGGAAGCATTCCTCAGAGATTTTGGACCATATTGACATGATGGCATCACACAGTTGGCGCAGATTTGTCGGCTGCACATCCCTGATGCGAATCTCCCGTTCCACCACATCCCAAAGATGCTCTATTGGATTGAGATCTGGTGACTGAGGAGGCCATTTGAGTACAGTAAACTCATTGTCATGTTCAAGAAACCAATCTGAGATGATTCGAGCTTTATGACATGGCGCATTATCCTGCTGAAAGTAGCCATCAGATGTTGGGTACATTGTGGTCATAAAGGGATGGACATGGTCAGCAACAATACTCAGGTAGGCTGTGGCGTTGCAACGATGCTCAATTGGTACCAAGGGGCCCAAAGAGTGCCCAGAAAAAATTCCCCACACCATGACACCACCACCACCAGCCTGAACCGTTGATACAAGGCAGGATGGATCCATGCTTTCATGTTGTTTACGCCAAATTCTGACCCTACCATCCGAATGTCGCAGCAGAAATCGAGACTCATCAGACCAGGCAAAGTTTTTCCAATCTTCTACTGTCCAATTTCGATGAGCTTGTGCAAATTGTAGCCTCAGTTTCCTGTTCTTAGCTGAGAGGAGTGGTACCCAGTGTGGTCTTCTGCTGCTGTAGCCCATCTGCCTCAAAGTTCGACGCACTGTGCGTTCAGAGATGCTCTTCTGCCTACCTTGGTTGTAACGGGTGGCAATTTGAGTCACTGTTGCCTTTCTATCAGCTCGAACCAGTCTGCCCATTCTCCTCTGACCTCTGGCATCAACATGGCATTTCCGGCCACAGAACTGCCGCTCACTGGATTTTTTTTCTTTTTCGGACCATTCTCTGTAAACCCTAGAGATGGTTGTGCGTGAAAATCCCAGTAGATCAGCAGTTTCTGAAATTCTCAGACCAGCCCTTCTGGCACCAACAATCATGCCACGTTCAAAGGCACTCAAATCACCTTTCTTCCCCATACTGATGCTCGGTTTGAACTGCAGGAGATTGTCTTGACCATGTCTACATGCCTAAATGCACTGAGTTGCCGCCATGTGATTGGCTGATTAGAAATTAAGTCTTAACACACAGTTGGACAGGTGTACCTAATAAAGTGGCCAGTGAGTGTATATATCTAATATATAAAGCTCAAAGTGTGTATGTATGTATGTATGTATGTATTTGTGAGTATGTGTGTGTGTATGTCCGGGATAGGCATCCGCACCGTCGCAGCTACAGCCGCAAAATTTGGCACAGTCACACGTCTGGACCCCGAGAGCGTCCTAAGCTATGTTGTGAGGCGAAATTTTAACCCCGCGCGTTCCAATTCACCAAACAAATTTGCCCCCATCTACATACTGGGGAAAAAGTGTGTGCGTGTCAAGCCCCGCCCCTCATTATGATGTCATAATGCCCCTATTTTTATACTGGGGAAACAGTGTGCGTGTATCAAGTCCCGCCCCTCATTATGATGTCACAATGGTTGCCATGGTGACGCTGATGTCATCATAGGTTGCAAGCCCTGCCGCCGCTCATTTTGATGTCATAATGGTTGACTATGGGATGGAGGATGTGTGATGGGTATATGGGCATTGGACTATGGGATGGAGGATATGTATGACAGGTATATGGGAACGGGACTATGGGATGGAGGATATGTATGATGGGTATATGAGCACTGGACTATGGGATGGAGGATATGTATGACGGGTATATGGACACAGGACTATGGGATGGAGGATGTGTGATGGGTATATGGGCACTTGACTATGGGATGGAGGATATGTTTGACGGGTATATGGGCACGGGACTATGGGATGGCGGATATGTATATGGGCACGGGACTATGGGATGGAGGATATATATGACGGGTATATGGGCATGGGACTATGAGATGGCGGTGTCGGGATCCCTCAGATACCTCTTTCATCTGAAGGACCGATGTTCTTGGGTGTAAGGCACCATATGTCTCTAATTGATTGCTCCGTCGAGAAGAATAACACAGACACAAGCTGTATAATACAACTCGGGATGCCTGCTGCGCGCCTCTCCCCCAGCCAGGCTTTTCCCTTCTTTTATAGTAAAAGAATTTAGATATCTACAGACATGCGCAATAAAGAAAAGAAAAATAGTTAAACAACTTGTCCTCCCACCACACAAATCACATAAGCAGGAAATATTTAACCTTGGTTAACAAGGGAGATGTCTGAGACATCTCCGAAAGAGAAAAGATAAAGTTCAGCATAAATGAATTTAACTCATTCAGTTCTTATCATTCCTCCCTTTGACATCTTCATTTTCCACAATCTGGAACACTGGATCCTGCAACAACAGCGGATAGTGGCTCGTTCACCAGGTACTATCCCAGGCCGACGGGTTGCCCGAGGGAGACAGGTCTTCTACCTTCTCCATCCCCCAGATACTGAAGCCACGTCCATCATTGCAAGAGTACGCTCCTTCATGCCAGAAATGAGATGTCAACCTAGGATTTAAAGGAATAATAGTTCAATTCTTGTTGTTTACAGTCAAACTTCCTTATCTATTTCTGCATCTTTTCTTGCATATAGAGATACACCAAAAAACAAGTTTCAGTAGCACATATATTACAAGGAGACAAACAGCAATATGTAATAAACTTAGTATAATCCCAGCAATCCAGCCTCCAATACCCTTAAACCAATTAGCTGGATTAAGAAAAGAGAAGGTGTCTGACCACCAACTGTCCTTAGTACGATTATTGTCTTTATCGTACTGATCTCTAAGTCTTTGAACATCCTCTATTTTTGATCTTAACTTTAAACTACTGTTGGGATCTATATAATGACAGCAAGCGGGTCCGATGACTTGACACATACCTCCTTGCGCTGCAGTTAAATAATCTAGTACTATGGTATGCTGATTAGTGACTATGATAAGCTGATTTTGGACAGCAACGGTGGTGTTCAGTATATCCAATATATCCCATATTTGGTCGTCTAAGTAATCTGTAGCCCTGACTAATTTATCCCACATTTGAGTAATCATAGGATAAATAAAAATAGAACTGACAATTTTATTAGCCACACTCATCTGCACTATATGTGGTCTCCCAGAGAGGCGAGGTGTATTGTCAGCAGCTCTTTTGTACAACGTGTGTTTAGGTATGCTCTGAGTATTCAACTGGTCATTCGGAATAACAAAGGTAGCTGGAGTCAAACGACCCAGAGTACAAGCACCTTTTACCCCTACTGGCAACCATTTATATGCATTGTCTCCACATACCCAGTACATGTCACTAGGTAGGTCCCATAGGGCTGAATGTTGTAGTACCAGTCTATGAACTAAATCTATGAACGCAGATGCATTCTGGAGCATGCACCAAGGTGAAAATTGTCCTAAAGGACTACAATAACCTGCATCAGGGTTTCCACAAGGGGAGGTTCCCTTCTTATATTCCAAGGACTCGTTACAAGGCATATTACCAGGAATATTAATACAAGTTTCGTTAGTGCCCTGGGGAAATAAATTGGAGTACTCCCATGACATATTATGTAACTTTCTTTCTAGCAACATTGGTTTGAAGGCATCAGTAGAATGAGAAGTTACATCAAAGCTAACTTGTAAACCATACGTTGGAACTTGCCCCAAGTAGGTTAACCGAGTCCTTTTCCTGGGTACCCAAGCCCCCCCTTTATATGCCAGATATTGAAGGTGTGTATTACTTCCTGAAAGGTTACCCTGCCACCAAGGGTATCCTACCCATCCCACAATAGATATTCCAACAGTTGTGTTCCATAACTTCACATTATTTGTGGCATTATTAGCAAGTGTATCAGAACAACTGGTCCAGGCAAATAATTCCTCGGGTGGCACAGGAATAACAAGGAACGGAATACTAGTGGCTGATACTGGTGAATGTGTGCAGATCCAGCAATCTGCTGGAGACTGAGTGTCATTTGACCAATCATTCAGTAATTTTTCATGATGTTGTATAAACTTATTATTCAAGGACATTGGAGAATTTAGACTGTCCCACGCAGCTACCATTATTACAGATAATGCAACAAAACCAAACCAAAACATTATGCACTCTTATGCTTTGTTAATTCCTGTGGCTAGTTTGCAATGCGATGCGTGGATCCAGGTTGGTCGTCCTTCCAACTTAACAGAAGTAGGCGTTGTTAGGAGTACTTGGTAAGGTCCTTGATATCGGGGTTCAAGGGTCTTTCTGGAGTGTTTCTTGACAAATACGTAATCACCAGGTTGTAGACAGTGAGTTCCTTCCACACTATCTGGATCTGGAATGGAAGAGAAAACTAGAGAATGCATTTGAGTTAAATGCTTTTGCAACTGGATTACATAACTTGTCAAATTATCCACATTGAGTGTTAAGACCTGTGGGTAGTACAACCCTGTGTTTGGTGGTCTTCCAAACAGTATCTCGAAGGGTGACAGTTTAGTTTTCCCTTGGGTGTGTACCTTACTGAGAATAATGCTAATGGGAGACACTCTGGCCATGGTCTATGGGTCTGCTCCATGGTTTTCTGTATTTTTAATTTTAGTGTCCCGTTCATTCTTTCTACCTTCCCTGAACTCTGTGGGTGGTAGGGTGTATGAAATGCTTGTTCTACACCTATCATTTGCATTACATTTTGCATTACCTCAGCAGTAAAGTGTGTACCTCTGTCTGATTCAATTGTTTCAGGGACACCGAATCGTGGTACTAGTTCCATCACTAGTTTCTTTGCAGTGGCTCGAGCTGTAGCCGTTTTCACCGGGTAGGCCTCTGGCCATCCAGAGAACATGTCAACACACACCAGAACATATTCATATGGTCCACTTCTGGGGAGTTGAATGTAGTCGATCTGTAGTCTCTGGAAGGGATATAACGGCCTAGGACTGTGTTTCCGTGGAGTTTTCACTACCTGTCCGGGATTGTGTGCTAGGCATATGGGACAGGAGGTACAGTGTAGCTGCGCCACCTTCCCAAACCCAGGAGCAATCCAAACCTTCGTGACTAGGCGTGTCATTCCATTGGCGGACATGTGAGTTGGAAGATGAACTACTTCTGCCATCCTTGGGTACAAAACCCTAGGCAAGCAGTACTTCTGATCTTTCTTCCATATTCCGTTCGTCTTCTCAGCTCCCATCTTTTCCCAAGTTTCCTTGTCCGTCTGAGCGGAGTCTTCTTGGAACTTTTGTAAGTCTGTAAACAATTCTGATGCATCCTTGTGCACTATGTTTACTTTTTCTGGAGTCCCCAAGGCAGCTTGCTTCACCGCCTGGTCTGCTTTTTCGTTGCCTTTTGCTTCCATGTTGTCCTTTCTGGTGTGTGCTGGCACCCTCATAACGGCCACCCCCTGTGTCTGGGCCACATTCTCGAGGATTTCTCTGATCAGTGTGGCATGTTTTATGGGTGTTCCTGCTGCTGTCATGAAACCCCTTGTGCGCCACAAAACCCCAAAATCATGTACTATCCCAAAGGCATATCTTGAGTCAGTGTAGATATTTGCTGTTTTTCCTTTGGAAAGTTTTAATGCCTCATTCAGAGCTGTCAGCTCAGCCTCTTGTGCGGACATGTGGGGTGGAAGTGCCTTTGCTACAATAGTCTCATGTGGTGACACTACCGCATATCCTGTGTGGAATTTTCCACTTTCATCGGCATATCTGCTGCCATCCACAAAAAGTACAAAGTCTGGATTTGACAATGGTGTGTCTGTGACATTGGGCAAGCCAACAACTTCTTGCTGCATCAGTTCTATGCAATCATGTTCAACCTCGTGTGGGGACTCAAAAGAAAGCGATAATGTGTTCTCATCTATATCCCCCCCTTCAGAATCTGCAATTGGCAACAATGTAGCCAGATTCAGATTCTGAGTTTTGGTAAACGTAACATTAGGAGGCATAAGCAAGGCACATTGCAATCTGAGTTGTCTTGCCATAGAAATATGTTTAGAAGAAACCTGATTCAGGATACCGTATATATCATGTGTGGTACAGACAGTTAGTGGGTTATCCAGTACAATATCAGAAACTTTGTCAAGTAGCAATGCGATTGCAGAGACTGCTCTAACACAGGATGGTGTTCCCTGTGCTACAGAGTCTAATTTGGCAGAATAGTATGCAAGGGGTCTATTCTTTTTGTCATGTTTCTGTGTCAAAATGCCAGTAGCATGCCCTCTAATTTCAGCGGCCATCAGTTGAAAGGGTATATCATAGTTAGGTATACCTAATGCTGGGGCTGACACTATGGCCTTCTTCAGATACTGAAATGAGTCTCGTGCAATGTCAGTCAGTTGGAAAGGTATTGTGTTGATGCAATCATACAGTGGCTGCATGTGTTCACTAGCATGTATGACCCATTGGCGGCAAGACGAAACTAAACCCAAAAATGCTCTCAACTGCTTATGG
The DNA here is from genome assembly GCF_039654945.1 of Dendrobates tinctorius. Taxonomy (NCBI): domain Eukaryota; kingdom Metazoa; phylum Chordata; class Amphibia; order Anura; family Dendrobatidae; genus Dendrobates; species Dendrobates tinctorius. The sequence continues at coordinate 3,581,244 of NW_027361800.1, forward strand.
GTTGTCGGTTCCTTCATTTGTTGTACAATTGTGATTCTGTCATTGGTTAAGTGTCGGGTACCATGTGATAGACAATGTCCTAAGAATATGACTTTTGGTTGGCAAAACTGTAATTTTTCTCTGTTGACCTTACATCCATTGTCTGATAAAAACATCAGTAGTGAAAGTGTATGGATTCTACAGTTAGCCTCATCAGGTGCACAAAGCAACAGGTCATCCACATATTGTAAGAGCACAATATCAGGTGGGTGTGGCCAGCCGGCCAACACAGACTGCAATGCTTGCGTGTACAATGTGGGTGAATGCTGCATGCCCTGTGGCAGTCTGGTCCAGGCATATTGTTTGCCCTTAAATGTAAAAGCGAACAGATGCCAACAGCTTTTGTGGAGGGGCACTGAGAAAAATGCGTTTGACAAATCAATCACTGAAAAACATTTCGATTGACTAGGGATTTTTGCCAATAGCGTGTGTGGGTTAGGTACTACTGGTGTCAAAGGAACAAGGACTTTATTTATCTCTCTCAGATCATGTACCATGCGATATTTCGGGGCATCACCTGGTCCTCCTTTCTTTTTGACAGGAAACAATGGTGTATTAGCTTGTGATTTAATTGACACCAATGCTCCATTGTTTACAAGATCAGTGACTTGTGCCTCAATAGCAGCCTCTTGTTGGGCACTGATAGGGTACTGTCGCAACTGAGGCAACCTTGTGTCTGCTGGCACCTCCACCACAACTGGGGATACGGGAAGTAAGCCAATATCCGCATTCCCTTTTGCCCATAAGGTATCAGGTAATTTGTCTAGGGCTGGGTCCCATGGTTGTGATGTGGTGTCATCAGGATTTTGTGACTCGAGAGCTTGAATTATCATGCAAGCCTCAAGAGCATCCTCATCCTCATCTGGGATAGTAAGATGTACTGTACCATCTTCAGCAAATTTGATATCTGCCTGCAGTTTCTTTAGTACATCTACTCCCAATAGGCAAATTGGTGCTCTTTTGACAAACAAAAATTTATTCAGGAACATTTTAGGTCCTATCTTAACTGGTAAAGGTTTGCTAAAAGGAATTATGCTAGATTGTCCACTGAATCCTGAGACAAAAGTCGAATACTCTGAAAGGAGGTCTGGAGTTATTACTTTGTCATTGACCACCGAAGAGGTTGCTCCGGTATCTAATAGAAAGGGTACCTTTTTACCATTCACCTGAATTTTAATTACTGGCTCCCTAGAATCGAGTGTCATTCTAGTGGCATTTAGTCAGTCGGTTGTGTCCTCCTTTCTGGATTGATGTTCCCTATCTGCTTTTCTCTTTCGGCAATCTCTTTGAAAGTGACCAGGTTTCTTACAGTAATGGCAAGTAAAAGTCTTTCTCCTTGGTCTCCCTACCGGGTCTTCCAAATCTAGTGTAAGAAACACTTTCCCTTTTTCTCTTTTGTTTTCCCTTAAGTCCATCTCAATTCCCATGGCTCTCTGCTTTAGACCATGGGCATTGTCTGCTGACCTCCAATCGGGAGTACAATTTTTCAACTTCAATTTCATTTCTGGCGTTAACCCATCTATGAAGGACTTAGCAAGCAGTCTCTGTACCCCCGGGTTGGTAAGGTCTAGTCCCTCATCGCTAAATCCCATCTCTAATGTCTGGTAAAAATCAGCTACTGTTTGTCCAGGTTGTTGTGAAACAGCTGTCTGTGAACCTCGCTGTCTCTGTTTGTCTCCCATGAATGTGTCAAGGACTTCTAGGAATATTCCTGCTGATGCCTGTGTGCGAGGGTTGTCTGCTGCATCCTCCGCTGGCTTTCTAATTGTCAAAGCCTGCCAGAGCTCGTGTTGGAGTGGCAGAGGTAGTTTTAATCTGAGCATATCTTCCCCGTCATTCCAGGTACCTCTGTGTACCATCAACACCTGTCTTAAGTAAGCAGCAAATCGGGCTGGATTGATAATCGGGTCAGGGGCGTTAGACAACAAAGCCATACATTCAGTTGCAGTCCAAGGCTGGTAATGATTAGTAATTATATGTCTAGTGACGTAATCCCCCTGTGCTGTAATCTCCCTGAAGGGTCTGCTTTGTGATCTGACAGGGGCTAATAGGTTGGGCGCATGGTATCGGGGTGCACCACAGGCAAGACATTTCTCCCTCCAATTGGGGTTTTGTTGACCACAATTACTGCAGACCCATCCAAGTTCATCACTGCCACTAGGTGGCTTAACAGCTATTTGCGTCTCTGGGTACAGCTTAGCCGGTGGTGGAGGTGAACTGGGAGTTGTGGCAGGAGCCATAGGTACTGGTGGTGGCACTGACAAAGGGGTTGGATAGGGTGGAGGCTCATGCATTTTCTCCACTGGGTCATCCGTCATTCTGACCTTCTTTGGACGTATCCATTTCCCTGTCTTCTCGTTATATGCCCACTTTTCCCTCTGAGCAACTTGTGAACATTTTAAACATGCTTCAACCTGTTCTCCCCATCCCGCATCTGCAATTTTTCCTGACTTCGTGTCTTTTATTTCTTTCCATTTATCCTCACTCAAAGCCTCTTTCCCTTCTACCTTGAATTTTTTTAATACCTTTTCTAGGTCTCTTGCTGCACTTCTTCCATATCTATCCTCAATTATATCACATAACCAATTTCCCTCCTCAGGTGTCTTTCCCTGACTGTTCCCCATTTCTTTATCCTGTTTCTCTTGTTCCTTCCTGTTAATCCTCCCTTCCTTAGGTGGTGTATTGGGTAAGCTCAAGACTAGGCTCTACTATACCTCGTTACCTTCTTCCTAAGGTGCTAACAGGCTAAATGGGGTGTCTGTTCCTCGTTGTACTACGTGTTTTGTGTACTTATATGCTATGTAACATCCGAACAGAAACACTCCCACAACACACAGGATTGTAAACAAAGTATCCATCTATCGGGGTTCTTCAGTCATATCTTGTCACAGGCTCATTTCACGGTCCTGTGCTCATTCGATCACACTCTTATCTGTCACAAGGTTTATTCGTAAAGGGTGTTGATTTAAGCTTAGGCGGTGACCTCCCCGAAAGGACGCTGTCACATAACCCAGTTAGGCAATATCACCACTCTTTGAACGAATACCTACTGTGCAGCTTATTTTTCTACTTTCCACAACCTTTCAAATCAAAGTAGCCATTCAACAACCTCCCTGATTCCAAACACGGAATCTTCTATTGTGGAGAACTTGTCCGTCGGGGCTTTGCAGCATGAACTGTTCACCCAGCCTTATATTCCGTAATGTCAGACCTCTCCCATTTCGATTTGCATCAGCTCTTTTTCTAAAAATAGCTGTGCACAGACAGAACCTACAGTAACCTCTCATTCGAGCAGAAATTACATATGCGTGTCACACCCGATTTCCTCAGAGTTCTTATATGGACCTGATCTTACGGCCCCCTCCTCTACTAGATTCCCCTTTATACGGACCTTAGTTATAATGACACATTATGAAGAGCAGAGAAGAGAAAAATTGATCTCTTACCTGGCCAGGTGTTTAGGTCTGCTGTTCACAATTTCATCAGTAACTGGAGTGGTCAGTAGATCAGGTAGTCTTGGAGAGGTGCCTATATCAGGTCCCTGTTTCGGGCGCCAGGAAACTGTCGGGATCCCTCAGATACCTCTTTCATCTGAAGGACCGATGTTCTTGGGTGTAAGGCACCATATGTCTCTAATTGATTGCTCCGTCGAGAAGAATAACACAGACACAAGCTGTATAATACAACTCGGGATGCCTGCTGCGCGCCTCTCCCCCAGCCAGGCTTTTCCCTTTTATAGTAAAAGAATTTAGATATCTACAGACATGCGCAATAAAGAAAAGAAAAATAGTTAAACAACTTGTCCTCCCACCACACAAATCACATAAGCAGGAAATATTTAACCTTGGTTAACAAGGGAGATGTCTGAGACATCTCTGAAAGAGAAAAGATAAAGTTCAGCATAAATGAATTTAACTCATTCAGTTCTTATCAGCGGATATGTATGATGGGTATATGGGCACGGGACTATGGGATGGAGGATATGTATGATGGGTATATGGGCATGGGACTATGAGATGAAGGATGTGTGATGGGTATATGGGCACTCGACTATGGGATGGCGAATATGTATGATGGGTATATGGGCATGGGACTATGGGATGGAGAATATGTATGATAGGTATATGGGCATAGGACTATGGGATGGAGAATATGTATGATGGGTATATAGGCATGGGACTATGGGATGGAGGATGTGTGATGGGTATATGGGCACTCGACTATGGGATGGAGGATATGTATGATGGGTATATGGGCATGGGACTATGGGATGGAGAATATGTATGATGGGTATATGGGCACGGTACTATGGGATGGACGATATGTATGATGGGTATATAGGCACGGGACTATGGGATGGAGGATATGTATGATGGGTATATGGGCATGGGACTATGGGATGGAGGATGTGTGATGGGTATATGGGCACTCGACTATGGGATGGAGGATATGTATGATGGGTATATGGGCACGGGCCTATGGGATCGTGGATATGTATGATTGGTATATGGGCACGGGACTGTGGGATGGAGGATAATTATAATTTGCTATAGCTAACAACAGTTAGTTACTATGCCCTGGCAGCGCCGGGCTCTTCAGCTAGTCTAATATATAAAGCTCAAAGTGTGTATGTATGTATGTATGTATGTATGTATGTATGTGTGTGTGTGTATGTATGTGTGTGTATGTCCAGGATTGGCATCCGCACCGTCGCAGCTACAGGCACAAAATTTGGCACAGTCACACGTCTGGACCCTGAGAGCATCCTAGGCTATGTTGTGAGGCGAAATTTTAACCCCGCGCGTTCCAATTCACCAAACAAATTTGCCCCATCTACATACTGGGGAAAAAGTGTGTGCGCGTCAAGCCCCACCCCTCATTATGATGTCATAATGCCCCTATTTGCATACTGGGGAAACAGAGGTGTGCGTATCAAGCCCCGACCCTCATTATGATATCACAATGGTTGCCATGGCGATGCTGATGTCATCATAGGTTGCAAGCCCTGCCGCCGCTCATTATGATGTCATTATGGTTGACTATGGGATGGAGGATGTGTGATGGGTATATGAGCACTGGACTATGGGATGGAGGATATGTTTGACGGGTATATGGGCACGGGACTATGGGATGACGGATATGTATATGGTCACGGGACTATGGGATGGAGGATGTGTGATGGGTATATGGGCACTGGACTATGGGAAGGAGGATATGTATGACGGGTATATGGGCACGGGACTATGGGATGGCGGATATGTATATGGTCACGGGACTATGGGATGGAGGATGTGTGATGGGTATATGGGCACTGGACTATGGGAAGGAGGATATGTATGACGGGTATATGGGCATGGGACTATGAGATGAAGGATGTATGATGGGTATATGGACACTCGACTATGGGATGGAGGATATGTATGATGGGTATATGGGCACGGGACTATGGGATGGAGGATGTGTGATGGGTATATGGGCATGGGACTATGGGATGGAGGATGTGTGATGGGTATATGGGCATGGGACTATGGGATGGAGGATGTGTGATGGGTATATGGGCACTCGACTATGGGATGGAGGATATGTATGATGGGTATATGGGCACGGGCCTATGGGATAGTGGATATGTATGATGGGTATATGGGCACGGGACTATGGGATGGAGGATAATTATAATTTGTTATAACTAACCACAGTTAGTTACTATGCCCGGGCAGCGCCGGGCTCTTCAGTTAGTATATTATATGTATATATATATATATGTATGTTATATATACAGTATATTACATATATGTGTGTGTGTGTTTTGAAGAATATTATTTTTTAAAATGATGAGTAAAGGACAGAGAACTGCTGTATGTAAAAGCTCATGCTAAAATCGCATTGCATACGGATTGCATACGCTTGTCATATGGATGATCCATTTAAAAATCGCACAGAAATTGTATTGCATTTGCATGAAAATCGTCTGTTTTTTTGGTATGGAAATCGGACCTTTGTTTTCTCGCAGATGGGTATGAGCCCTTAGGCTGGCGTCACACTACCGTAGAAAACTGGTGAATTCTATGCGAGAAAACATCACACAGCACTCAGACCAGTGTTAATCTATGGGGCAGCTCCCATCATCCGTTTTTTTTTCTCAGGCCATTTCAGAATGCTGCGATACTACGCATAAAAGGTCTTATATTCGTCAATGCAAGGCTATGGGTGTGAGAAAAACTCGGACACCACACTGACCATTCGTGTAGTTTGCGACAAATATGCACATATTTTCCTCTTTTCAGCCCATTGAGAAATTTAATTCAATGGGGAAAATCAGCGATAAATGTAAAGCCATTCGCATGTCATACAGATATATAGGTGCGAGAAAATTGCATCATCGCATTGCAAACGCATTACACCATATGGAGAACACTTGTGTGACTCTCGGCAGGGAGACTCAGACCAATTTTGTATACGTTTAGTGTGACGACGGCCTTAGCCTTACTCACCAATGTGTAATAAAAAAAATGACCACTAGAGGGATACAAAGTCTAATACACTGTACCTCTGTTACAGGAAAGATGTACAGTATATCTGTGTACTGTATTAGCCAGTCGATAGAAAAATATTCAGAATTGAGAGTCCTCAGTGGTTGATGCTTTTAATGGCTAACTGAAAAGATGGTAACAAATTGCAAGCTTTCGAGACTACTCAGGTCTCTTCATCAGGCATACAGACTAACATAAAATCTGAAGAATCACATATTTATGCACAAGAAAGCACATAAATAATGCAATAGATAAGACAAGTGACGTGAAGCAGAACTATCATTATTGGAGAGTGATAGACAGTTTTGGCCATAAAAATTGGAACAGTTCATAGATAAGGAGTGTGATGATCCTACTTACAGATGTCCTTTAATATGAACCTCATACAGGGTTCCAGGTCCTTACCTACAAAGTAAATATAATATTTAAATTGGAACAATTCATAGATAAGGAGTGTGAGGGTATGTGCACACGTATGCAGAAAATTCCTGACTGAAAACCGGACTCCTTCCCAGAAAACGCGCGTTTTCGCAAGAAGTATCCCAGCCTGAAGTGAGTGAACTTGCAGCTACCGCCCCCTGAGCAGCACGGAGCAGCCAGGTCTTACCTGCACCCCCGTACACACGCGGATCCTCTCCGTACACCTTGTACACACGCAGCTCCTCTCCGTACACCTCATACACACGCGGCTCCGCTCCATACACCTCGTACACACGTGGCTCCTCTCCGTACACCTTGTACACGTACGGTACACCTCGTACACATGTGGCTCCACTTCGTACACCTCGTACATGCACGGCTCCGCTCCGTACACCTTGCACACACGCAGCTCCTCTCCGTACACCTTGTACACAAGCGGCTCCCCTCCGTACACCTCGTACATATGCGGCCCCTCTCCGTATACCTTGTACTCACGCAGTTCCCCTCTGTACACCATGTACACACGCGGCTCCTCTCCGTACACCTTGTACACATGCAGCTCCTCTCCATACACCTTGTACACAAGCGGCTCCCCTCCGTACACATCGTACATATGCGGCTCCTCTCCGTACACCTTGTACACACGCAGCTCCCCTCTGTATACCACGCACACACGCGGCTCCTCTCCGTACACCTTGTACTCACGCAGCTCCCTTCCGCACACCTCGTACACATGCGGCTCCTCTCCGTACACCTCGTACACATGCGAATCCGCTCCATACACCTCGTACACACGTGCCTTCTCTCCGTACACCTCGTACACACACAGCTCCCCTCCCTAAACCTCTCACACACATGGCTCCGCTCTGTACACCTCGTACACACACGGCTCCGCTCCGTACACCTCGTGCACATGGCTCTGCTACGTCCAAAATTGTACACACATAGCTCTGCTACATCCACCCTGTAAACCTCTTCTGACCTCACACAGAAACTTCCCTCATCCAGCACCATGATGACAATCAGCACAGCCAATTTCTTCAGGCCCCTGATCATGTGACCCCTGACTCCTCCCCTCCTGTGACCTCATCACAGGTCCTGTGATCACAGAAGATCCTGCGCCCCAGCCTGTCATGGTGTTGTCATTGAGGTCCCGGTCCGGTGAGGCTGAGACTGGGGAGCTGGACAGAGATGGAGGGAGAGAGGAGGATGGCAGCTGATGCTGGAGGTGGGAGAGATGGAGAGAGCGAGAGAGGGAGGAAGCAGCACAGGCGTCGGGAGTAGAGGAGCCGGCTGTATGGAGCAGCTGAGAGGAGGGGGCATCCAGGACAGCGGAGGGACCCGAGCAACCTCCACAGCTGGACAGACAGCTCCAAAGTTGAGACCAGTGGCGGATTATAATTGGGCAATTGATCCTGCGCTGGTGGGCCCTCCCACACCACTGGGCCCTGGTCTACCACCCAGATTGACCTCATTATAATCCGCCACTGATCAGGGACACGATCCAAGAACAATTTAAAACCAAATTACAAGAGCCACTAGAATATCAAGGAATCACCTGCTACATTAGAAAGCTAAAGAAGAAAATAACCGGGTGCCTCTAGTAGTCACCTACAACCCAAATCTGGAGGTGCTAAGGGGAGCTGCATGGAAATTACAACCTTTACTACAAAAAGATGCCCGATTACAATCCATACTTCCAGACCCTCCACTACTGTGTTTTAGGCAGCCCCCAAATCTAAGAAGCATCATTGTCAGAAGCTCCCTGTCCTCTCCAACAGCTGCAGTGACCTTTCCTTGCAACCAGAAAAAATTTAAAACCTGTCCATTTATAATGACCACGGACAAGATAAAGATCCCCAATTCACATCAGGACTACAAGATCCCAGGTGCTTTCAGCTGCATCACATCTAATGTGGTGTACTTACCGTATATACTCGAGTATAAGCCGACCCGAGTATAAGCTGACCCCCCTAATTTTGCCACAAAAAACTGGGAAAACTTATTGACTCGAGTATAAGCCTAGGGTGGGAAATGCTCCATAGATTATTCCCCCATATGCTGCCCCCATAAGAAGCTCCATAGATTATTCCCCCATATACTGCCCCATAAGAAGCTCCATATTGTTCCCCCATATGCTGCCCCCATTAGAAGCTCCATATTGTTCCCCCATATACTGCCCCCATAAGAAGCTCCATATTATTCCCCCATATGCTGCCCCCATTAGAAGCTCCATATTGTTCCCCCATATACTGCCCCCATTAGAAGCTCCATATTGTTCCCCCATATACTGCCCCCATTAGAAGCTCCATATTGTTCCCCCATATACTGCCCCCATTAGAAGCTCCATATTGTTCCCCCATATACTGCCCCCATTAGAAGCTCCATAGATTATTCCCCCATATACTGCCCCCATTAGAAGCTCCATAGATTATTCACCCATGTGCTGCCCCATTAGAAGCTCCTTAAGATTATTCCCCCATGTGCTGCTGCTGCTGCATGTAAAAATAAAAAAAATGACATACTCACCTCTCCGTCGCTGGGTGTCAGATACTCACCTGTTCTGCGTCCATGGCTGCTCACCGCTATCTGCAACGTCATCAGTCAGTGACGTTCAGACTGCAGGGGGCACGGCGCGCACTAATCACGTCACCGCGCCCTCTGCTGTCTGAAGTCACTGACCGATGACAGACAGCAGCAAGCAGCCATGGACGCAGGACAGGTGAGTATCGCTATACTTACCCGTCCTGACGCTGTGTCTTGAGCCCCCAGCTTCTCCTCGCTCTCTCTTCCTGCCTTCAGCGGTCACGTGGTGCCGCTCATTAAAACTCATGAATATGCGCATATTCATGAGTTTTAATGAGCGGCACCACGTGACCGCTGAAGGCAGGAAGAGAGATCACGGGGAGAAGCTGGGGGCTCAAGAGACAGCGTCAGGACGGGTAAGTATGACCTGACACCCCCGCCCCCCCTCCCCCTCTGACCCCCCGGTGTATATGACTCGAATATAAGCCGAGAGGGGGACTTTCAGCCCAAAAAAACGGGCTGAAAATCTCGGCTTATATTCGAGTATATACGGTAATTATTTGTACTAAATGTCCAACTGGGGGTCTGTATGTGGGGAAGACCGTGCAAAAACTGAGAAAAAGGATGAATTCTCATCGCCACACAATAAGAGAAGAAAGAATGGATCTACCTTTGGCAAAACATTTTTTATGCCTGATCACAGCACCATGGACATGAAATTACTGGTATTGAAAGGTAACTTCACATCTTAGAGAGACAGAAGGGTCTGGGAGTATAAACTCATGACAGCCTTTGACACACTCTGAAGAGGAAAGAATGTGTCGCATGGGTTTATGTCTTTTTACATCAGTTAAGGAATTTGCTCTTAAGACCTCGTGGAGGCATCACAACACAGAACCAGACCCCAATCAGAGGACAATAAAACATTCACACTCCTTATCTATGAACTGTTCCAATTTTTATGGCCAAAACTGTCTATCACTCTCCAATAATGATAGTTCTACTTCACGTCACTTGTCTTATGTATTGCATTATTTCTGTGTTGTGTCGTGCATAAATACGGTATGTGATTCTTCAGATTTTATATTAGTCAATGCCTGATGAAGAGACCTGAGTAGTCTTAAAAGCTTGCAATTTGTTACCATCTTTTCAGTTAGCCATTAAAAGGTATCAACCACTGAGGACTCTCGATTCTGAATATTTTTGTACATCTGTTATCCACATGTAAGTCACATCTGTAAGCCATTTCTTTAGATAAAGAACATAGAAAATCGAATGTCTGTCATAGTTTACAAACCTCCCATTAATATTCCTAACCAGAGGCATGTGAGTTGACCGGCGTTACTTTTGATCTTACAAACAGATAATGTCAGGGTGAAAAGAAGTAAAATCTTGAGTAATACACACTATTCTGAAGGTACATCTACTAAAATGTTGGATATCTGTGTAAACATTTTCCTCTACTTGCAATGCACTGATTTTTTACATAATGATAGCCCCACAAAAGAACAAAATGTTTAATATAGAATAGTAAAAGAAAGCAGCAACAATTGGGACACAGAGGTAGCTCTGCAGAATTCATGTTTCCATATGGTCTGGCATTGTGGGAGCTCATATGTCAATTCTAAGGATCCATGTTGTGTATGACCCCATTAACAAGGACCAGCTAAGGTTCTGTGGAGGCACCCCCACAATTTCAGAGTATAAAATACTCATATTATATTTCCTTTGTGGATAAGGACCTGGAAACCTGTATGAGGTTCATATTAAAGGATATCTGTAAGTAGGATCATCTCCTTCGATCTGTCTATATGGTCATGCAGGTCATAGGAAGCTGAATAAACTGATGCCTTTATGTCTGCCTTTATCTCTGCGATCTGATGTCTTATTCTAGAGACATCCATATTTTTGTAATGGAGCGCTCTCACTCGCCAGGGCCGTGGGGTACTCGGTACCGGGCCCGTTGACTTCAATGGGAGATGTCACGGCAGCAGTGACCCGATCCGTGGACCTGGGGCTCCATTGCAAAAGGGGGTCTTTGCAGTGTGAAAGTTTATAAGTGATTCGTGATGCCACCTGTGGTGTTCGGCAATGAAGATGTAAGCCGACGCTGCAGACAGATCCTCTGGGACAGATGGTGTGGTGCAGCAGTGATGTTATTGTGGTGCCCCTGAGGCTCAGTCGCCACAGAGGTACTGCACCTCCTCCTGAGGTGTGGTGCCCCACCATCCCGTAAGGTGGAAACACCTGGCCACACTCCAACACCTGCACCCCACACCACAAAGTAGTGTAGCAAAGCACCTTCGGCAGCTCCCTGCTTGGAGTATAGCAAAGCACCCCTTGGTGGCTCCCTGCTTGGAACACGAAACGTGCTGGGAAGTGGGTGGAGTTTAGTTTGCACAAAAGAGCGGGAAGAGTTGAGTCAGTCAGTCAGTCTTTCATTCAGTCAGTGAGTGAGGATGTAGAAGAACAGAGTGTGAGAAAGAGAAGATCCCCGGGAGAGGGATGGAAGAAGGAAGTGCTGCAGCAGGCAACAGTGATCTGGGTCTGCTGCCACAGGAAAGAGACAGAGAAAGGAAGCTTGATTCTCCATTGGGAAGAAGGATTAGCACGGAACGTGAGGAGAATAAGAGAACAAGGACCAGGGTTAGAGGAGAACCCTTTTCAAGTTCTAAGCGCAAGGCCGCGGTTCGGTCCTCGAGGTTGTACGGATACTAATGGTCCTCCAGAAGATACCGTAGGAATAGAAGTAGTGACCACTTTATTCCCACAAAAGACTTGGGGGCACAACAGCAACATATTAGTGAGCCGGGACTTAGCAGCAAGGAGTCCCCGAAGCAGGCTACAGCTGTCTGCCGTACAAGTAGAGTTCATAGGAACATCTGACAGGAGGAATTCCAGTGTAACTCAGTACTAGGAGTACTTCACTCAAAGGCGCTATAAGAGGAGACGTTCAGAAAAGGCACATATGTTGGCGGAGTGTTGGAAAGGAGTATTCCATCTGGCCTGGAGGTTGACTGAGTCCCTAACCCGAAGGACACGGCACGGATGCGGGCACCTGTACCTGCAACAGACTATGAGTAAAGCTTTGAAACTACATGCCCTGGTGTCCTCCGCTTATTCCCGCGCCAACCTGCCCAGCACTGCTACATCCCTCGCGCCTGACACTACACCATCTAAGTGTCACTTCACCTACACGCCCTGGGACTACAGCCCTGCCTGTGGAGGGCTATAACATCACTGCTGCACCACATCATCTGTCCCAGAGGATCTGTCGGCTTACATCTCTCTTGCCGAATACCACAGGTGGCGTCACGAATCACTTATAAACTTTCACTACCATCAGCACACTGAACATTCGCCTTTTACAATGGGCACCCAGGGCCACGGGCCGTGTCCCAGCCGCCGTGACATCTCCCATTTGAGCTCATCGGGCCCGGTACCGAGTACCCCACGGCCCTGGGTGTGAGGGCGTCCCATTATAGCCCTCCACAGGCAGGACTGTAGTCCCAGGGCAGTGTAGGGGAAGTGACACTTAGATGGTGTAGTGTCAGGCGCAAGGGATGTGGCAGTGCTGGGCAGGTTGGCGCAGTAATAAGTGGAGGACACCAGGGCATGTAGTTCCAAAGCTTTATTCACAGTCTGTTGCAGGTACAGGTGCCCGCATCCGTGCCGTGTCCTCTGGGTCAGGAGCTCAGCCAACTTCCAGGCAAGATGAAGTACTCCTTTGCCACACTCCGCCAACATATGTGGCTTTTATGAACGTCTCCTCTTATAGCGCCTTTGAATGAAGTACTCCTAGTACTGAGTTACACTGGAGTTCCTCCTGTCAGATGTTCCTATGAACTCTACTTGTGCGGCAGACAGCTGTAGCCTGCTTCGGGGACTCCTTGCTACTGAGTCCCGGCTCACTAATATGTTGCTGTTGTGCCCCCAAGTCTTGTGTGGGAATAAAGTGGTCACTACTTCTATTCCTCTGGTGTCTGCTGCAGGACCATTAGTATCCGTACAACCTCGGGGACCGGACCCCGACCTTGCGCTTAGAACTTGAAAAGGGTTCTCCTCTAACCCTGGTCCTTGTTCTCTTATTCTCCTCACGTTCCGTGCTAATCCTTCCCAATGGAGAATCAAGCTTCCTTTCTCTGTCTCTTTCCTGTGCCAGCAGACCCAGGTCACTGTGGCCTGCTGCAGCACTTCCTTCTTTCATCCCTCTCCCGGGGATCTTCTCTTTCTCACTCTCTGTCCTTCTACATCCTCACTCATTGACTGAATGTAAGACTGACTGACTGACTCAACTCTTCCCTCTCTTTTATGTGTACTAAACTCCACCCACCTCCCAGCACGTTTCGTATTCCAAGCAGGGAGCCATCAAGGGGTGCTATGCTACCCTCCAAGCAGGGAGCCGCCAAAAGTGCTTTCTACACTACTTTGTGGTGCTGGATGCAGGTGTTGGAGTGTGGTCAGGTGCTTCCACCTTACCTGGATGGTGGGGTACCACACCTCAGGAGGAGGTGCAGTACCTCTGTGGCGACTGAACCCTCAGGGGCCCCACAAACCCCCCCGTTAAACACAGCACGTCCGTGGGCTGCAAGAAAACAAAAGTTGACAAATAAAGGAACATACAAAATTTTTGTAATGCTAATAAACAGTTCTTATCTAATCTCAATATGAGAGGCACTCATTCTTGAGCGTTGCAAACAATTTTAACTAACTATCTTTAACCCCTTAAGCCCCAAGGGTGGTTTGCACGTTAATGACCAGGCCAATTTTTACAATTCTGACCACTGTCCCTTTATGAGGTAATAACTCTGAAACGCTTCCATGGATACCGTTGATTCTGACACTGTTTTCTCGTGACATATTGTACTTCATGTTAGTGGTAAAATTTCATTCAAATAACTTGCGTTTATTTGTGAAATTTGGCGAAAATTTTGAAAATTTTGCAATTTTCCAACTTTGAATTTTTATGCCCTTAAATCACAGAGATATAGCACACAAAAAACTGAATAAGTAACATTTCCCACATGTTTACTTTACATCAGCACAATTTTCAAAACCAAAATTTTTTTTTGTTAGGAAGTTATAAGGGTTAAAAGTTGACCAGCGATTTCTCATTTTTGCAACACCATTTTATTTTTACGGACCACATCACATTTGAAGCCACTTTGAGGGGTCTATATGATAGGAAATACCCAAAAGTGACACCATTCTAAAAACTGCACTCCTTAAGGTGCTCAAAACCACATTCAAGAAGTTTATTAACCCTTTAGGTGCGTCACAGGAATTTTTTGAATATTTAAAAAAAAATGAACATTTAACTTTTTTTCACTACAAAAATACTTCAGGTTCAATTTTTTTTAATTTACCAAGGGTAACAGGAGAAATTGGACTGTAAAAGTTATTGTGCAATTTGTCCTGAGTACGCCGATACCTGATATGTGGGGGGGAACCACTGTTTCGGCGCATGGCAGACCTCAGCAGGGAAAGAGCGCCATTTGACTTTTTCAATGCAAAATTGGCTGGAATTCAGATCGGACGCCATGTCGTGTTTGGAGAGCCCCTGATGTACCTAAACAGTGGAAACCCCCCCAAGTGACCCCATTTTGGAAACTAGACCCCCCAAGGAACTTATCTAGATATGTGGTGAGAACTTTGAACCCACAAGGGCTTCACAGAAGTTTATAACGTACAGCGGTACAATTAAAAAATCATATTTTTTCCACAAAAATGATCTTTTCACCCCCAATTTTTATTTTTCCAATGGTAATAGGTCCCTAAAAGTTATTGTGCAATTTGTCCTGAGTACACTGATACCCCATATGTGGGTGGAAATGACTATTTGGGCGCATGGCAGAGCTCGGAAGGGAAGCAGCGCCATTTGACGTTTTTTGCAGGACAAGATGACGTTTTCAGTGGTACCATGGATATTTATATGCGTCTTTTTGATCGCGTGTTATTGCACTTTTTGTTCGGTGGTATGATAATAAATCATTATTTTTTGCTTCATTTTTTATTTTTATTTTTTAAGGGGTTCGCTAAAGGGGTTAACTAATGGGACAGTTTTATAGGGCGGGTCGGTACGGACGCGGCGATACCAAATATGTGTACTTTTATTGTTTTTTTTATTTTAAAAAAATGAATTTATTGGGGAATATTTTTTTTTTTTACTAATTTATTTAGCGATTTTTTTAAAATTATTTTTACACTTTTTTTTTTTTTTTTTACTTTATTACATAGTCCCAGGTGGGACATCACTGTCCTGTGACAGATCGCTGATCTGTCACATCACAGATCACTGTGACAGATCAGCAATCTGTCACAGGCAGTTCTGCAGACTTCCTCATGCCTGCGCTTTGCAGGCAGTGAGGAAGTCAGCTCCCTACTGGCCCCCGAAGGCCCCCGTCGCCATCTTGGATCCGGGGGCCTGCAGGGAAAGAGCCCCCCGCAGCAGCGCTGCACATTGCACTGCCGTGGGGGGCTCAGGGAAGCACGGAGGGAGCCCCCTCCCTGCCGATGCTTCCCTTTAATCCCCGGTACACCGCGATCATATTTGATCGCGGTGTACAAGGGGTTAACGTGTCGGGGGCGGTCCGTGACTGCCCCTGACACATTGTGCCGGGTGTCAGCTGTGATAATCAGCTGACACCCGGCCGCGATCAGCGGCGCTCAACACGTGGGCGCCGCTGATCGCATTAGACGTACTATCCCGTCCTTGGGAATTAAGTCCCAGGGCACATGGACGGGATAGTACGTCTAATGGCAGAAAGGGGTTAAAGTTATGCTACCTACTTTAAATTGCTATTTCAAGCATTATCACCAACACATTTCTTCATCACTTCTTCTTTCACATTTTCTACTTTCTTTTATTAACCCTAAGTGACAACCGTGGATACCTGGTTCGTCACCTGCATCTTTCAAATCTTCATCTTTATTCACGTCTCTTTATTAAAACATTCTATGAACTAGATTCTTTATAAAAGCTATTCTCTATTAATACTGTCATAAAACACACTATAAAATACTTCACATCAAAACTTCAATAATTCTTGTAAGTGCTGGACACTGCTCCCAGCCGGGATTTCTTGCAGTGTCCTTAGGATGGATCCATGCTCCACGATGAGGTAGTTCTTTATCTTCACAAGACCTATGCAAAACCAAGAAAGGGCACCTAAAGTGGTGCAACTATATACATACACAGTCCGGATCACTCAGTGTTCATGATCTCCACAGTTCAATTATGAAAAATATGCTGCCAACGCAACTAGGCAAAAACTTGTAAAACCAAAGCAAACATGATAACAAAGAAGGCACAACGGTTCAAATACTCTCCTGGGTAACAAAGTTAATGGAATGTTTCTTTATTGGGGTCCCCTCCTGGGGTACTGGAAGCTGGTTTTCTTGGCTGCTGCTTCTATGGAAGAATTTCTTGACATCCTCTTCCTGCAGACGGATTCACATAACACGAGGTGGTGGCAGCTGGGTGGATTGCTGCCTGAGGTACTTTGGCAGGGGTGATCACTACTGTAGGAGGTATTCCTGCTGAGTGTACATACACCTTCTCCTTTTTATAAACCGCAATAAATTCCTCAGGGATGCGGTGGATGTTCATGGCGTACCATAATCTTAACCCCTCATGCCGGGTGAAAGACATACTCCCCCGGTTGCAGATCTCTAGCAGGGTGTCCCTTCCTCAGGTGTGACTCGACATCCCTCCTGCTGAAAAACAAGTCACTGATCCTCTAGGGGTCTGCAATAAACCCGAATCCTCTCTTGATTTACATTGAGGACCTGTCCCCATCCAGCTGAGTCCCGGGGACTGTAGTGACCAGCATGGACCTTCTCCTTCCGGTCCAGATCAGGGCCTAGCACTGCCAGTCTCTGCTGCTCCCTCTCCTTCTGTTCCGCTGCCAGCTTGCGAAGGGTATGTTGGTAGTAAGGTTCTTCCTCCTCCCGGGACCTGCTTTTACCCACTATGGATAAGGGTACCACCGCTAGGGGTTCAGGCGTTCCCCCCAGGAATCAGAGTCCCGGTCCCATACAAGGTCCAACATGACCTGTCCTGAGGCTGCCACGGGCGTACACCCCAGGGCCTTCCCAGGTGCAGGGATAGCAGACGTACCTGGGGCCTCCTGGCAGTGTTCTGGCTCCAGTGCAGGCTTGAGGCAGTGGGCAGCTGCAGGGATGTCCACTGGGGTAGTCTGTCTGGATGTCGGCGGTGGTAGAGCAGATGGCGGCTCCGGGTCAGCGGGGGTTTCCGGTGGGACCTGCGCGGCCGCGTCAGGTCCAGGCGGGAGCACTGC
Source organism: Dendrobates tinctorius (assembly GCF_039654945.1). Taxonomy (NCBI): domain Eukaryota; kingdom Metazoa; phylum Chordata; class Amphibia; order Anura; family Dendrobatidae; genus Dendrobates; species Dendrobates tinctorius. Next base: position 3,599,059 of record NW_027361800.1, read on the forward strand.
CTCTGCTCCCGGGCCCTCCGGTGGCTCTTCCGGACAGGCCGTGACCAACTGTACTGACAGCATAGAGATGTAAATGGGCGCTGCCCGAGAAAAGTCTGGTGCGGCGGTGGTGGGTACCGCCGGTGAAGACGCCAGTACAGCAGCGGCGGCAGGGGGTACCAAGGGGGAAGGTACTGGGACTAGAGGTGCCGATGGCGTAGGCACCTCTGGGGCGTGCTGCCAGCCCAACCTCCACAACGCCTCCTGCCTCAGTCGCAGACGGGTAGTCAGCTGGGCTATTTCCTCCTCCAGCTGCTAACGGTTCATGCCGGAAGCCAGATTGGAGCCTTCAGTCATTGCGCCGAGGAAGTTCAGCTTAACCTCCTCGCTGTTAGGGCTGGCAGAACGCACCAGATTATAAAATAAAGTAGTAGAGAGTGCATTCGCAGCCCGGGGTCCACCGTGCAGAGGTGGTACACTGCTGCTAAGTAATGGCGGAATGGAAGAGCGGCGTGAAAACAGTCACACGTGGGTTACGTCACTCAGTGTGAACAGGAGCGGATTCTGTTACTTCACAGAACCGCACAGCCGCTTGAAAGTGAATGCCGGAGCCTGTTTAGCTCACAGAGCCCGGCCACAGAGAGCACAGCAAACGGCCACAGAACTCCACCCCAAGGCACGAGGTTAAAGTCCTTCTAGGCCACTGAGCACGCGGCGTCGCTGCCACGAACGCCGCTATAGACGCTGGCTAAGGAGTGCAGAACATTTGCACTGAGGCATGCCGAGTCACTGATAGTGACTTATATCTGACTCAACTCTGTCCTACCTGCGCCTTAGCCTGGGCGCTAGCAGGCTAGGCTGCACAACACATGCGTACCAAGGGTAGGGGTTTCATAATGAGTCAGTCACCAGAGACATTCATACGTGCATCCATCACTCACTCCTTATAGTCAGAAAATACTGGCTATCCTAGCGCATGGCCGAGCGGCCATGCGAACCTTTTATAGCCGCGAGCATCCAGGACCTTCCTGGCTTCTCGGATGGGCCAATCTGAACACGAGCAGGACCTGAGCATGTGACCTTCAATCTCCAATGGGAGATCACACCACGGGCATGCTCAGGGGCCCGACATGAGGACTTAGTCCCTGGAGAATCTCGCTGCTGAGCAGCATGCATTGCCATAGCTGTGCCAGAGGTGGCAGCAGGAAGCAAACCCACGGAGCTGGTCTGGGCAGAGCGCCGGGACCGATGAGTTTGCTGAGCAAGCTCCTCTGCGGCTGGAGAGGAATGGGAGACCACCGGAAGTAAAGCTCGGGATTCTCGCTGTGCAGCGACAGAAATCTGACGCCTAACACTCGTGCTCTTCAGGCCTCCTCTCTCCTTCCATCATGGCGTTTTCTCCTGTCTCGACTCTGCTCCCACTCCTCCTTCTGGGGGCCGCATCTTCTTCCAACTCCTCCATATCAGGCCAGTATACGAACCCCTCGGGGGGTGGGCCATGTTGCTGTTGCATAGAAGTTCAGACAGGGGAGGCCCAGGACAGTTTGCGGTCTTTTCTTAGGACCACCCATGTTGTCACGCCCTTCTTCTCCGTGCTGGCGGCCATTTTTAGCATTCATTTTACAGTCTATCAAATTGGGTCTTTTGCACATTTCCACAAACTTTTAAGTCGTATAAATCATAGGCACACAGAACCCGGTGGCACCGGGCTTCATCATCCTGTTCGTGACGCCAAGTTGGAGCGCCCTCACTTGCCAGGGCTGTGGGGTACTCGGTACCGGGCCCGATGACTTCAATGGGAGATGTCACGGCAGTGGTGACCCGATCCGTGGCCCTGGGGCTCCATTGCAAAAGGAGGTTGTTGCAGTGTGAAAGTTTATAAGTGATTCGTGAGGCCACCTGTGGTGTTCGGCAATGAAGATGTAAGCCGACGCTGCAGACAGATCCTCTGGGACAGATGGTGTGGTGCAGCAGTGATGTTATAGCCCTCCACAGGCAGGGCTGTAGCCCCAGGGCAGTGTAGGGGAAGTGACACTTAGATGGCGTAGTGTCAGGCGCAAGGGATGTGGCAGTGCTGGGCAGGTTGGCGCAGGAATAAGTGGAGGACACCAGGGCATGTAGTTCCAAAGCTTTACTGTCTGTTGCAGGTACAGGTGCCCGCATCCGTGCCGTGTCCTCCAGGTCAGGAGCTCAGCCAACTTCCAGGCAAGATGAAGTACTCCTTTCCAACACTCCGCCAACATATGTGCCATTTATGAACGTCTCCTCTTATAGCGCCTTTGAATGAAGTACTCCTAGTACTGAGTTACACTGGAGTTCCTCCTGTCAGATATTCCTGTGAACTCTACTTGTACGGCAGACAGCTGTAGCCTGCTTCGGGGACTCCTTGCTACTGAGTCCCGGCTCACTAATATGTTGCTGTTGTGCCCCCAAGTCTTGTGTGGGGATAAAGTGGTCACTACTTCTATTCCTCTGGTGTCTGCTGCAGGACCATTAGTATCCGTACAACCTCGGGGACCGGACCCCGGCCTTGCGTTTAGAACTTGAAAAGGGTTCTCCTCTAACCCTGGTCCTTGTTCTCTTATTCTCCTCACGTTCCGTGCTAATCCTTCTTCCCAATGGAGAATCAAGCTTCCTTTCTCTGTCTCTTTCCTGTGCCAGCAGGCCCAGGTCACAGTGGCCTGCTGCAGCACATCCTTCTTTCTTCCCTCTCCCAGGGATCTTCTCTTTCTCACTCTCTGTCCTTCTACATCCTCACTCATTGACTGAATGCAAGACTGACTGACTGACTCAACTCTTCCCTCTCTTTTATGTGTACTAAACTCCACCCACCTCCCAGCACGTTTCGTGTTCCAAGCAGGGAGCCACCAAGATGTGCTATGCTACACTCCAAGCAGAGAGCTGCCGATGGTGCTATGCTACACTACTTTGTGGTGCTGGGTGCAGGTGTTGGAGTGTGGTCAGGTGCCTCCACCTTACCTGGATGGTGGGGTACCACACCTCAGGAGGAGGTGCAGTACCTCTGTGGCGACTGAACCCTCAGGGGCGCCACACTTACATAAGTGAACTCTGCTGTATTGTAACACTATTGCAACCCTGTCAGCCTGTGAGATAGAAGCTGAAGCTGAGAGGAACGTGCAGCTGTGTTAGGCAGGTATAATCAAACACAGCTCTGCAATGAGATCAGAAGAGCAGAGAGCGGCCATTACATATCACACTAGTAACTCCTCCTTCATTTAAAATAAGCTGTGGAGACAGATTCTCATGCAGATCAGTGTCTGGTTCATAGTCCTGAACAGCTCATTTACATGAGAAAAACGTGGTTTTATCTGATATAAGAAATCGGATTGCAGATATTGAGATATTTTATTCAGCTTCTTATGAACGACATGCCCATATAGACAACATAGGAGGGTTAATCCTACTGACAGATTCCCTTTAACCTCTTCACCCCCCAAGCCTGTTCTCACCTTCCTCACCAGGCCAATTTTTACAATTCTGATCATTAACGTTATGTGGTAACTCTAGAACGCTTCAATGGATCCCACTGATTCTGAGATTGTTTTTTTGTGACATATTGTACTTCTTGATAGTGGTAAAATTTGTTCCATATGACTTACGCTTATTTGTGAAAAAATTAGAAATTTGAGGAAAATTTTGCAATTTTCAAACTTAAAATTTTTATGCGCTTTAACCAGAGTTATTTCACACAAAATAGTTAATAAATAACATTTTCCACATCTCTACATCAGTACAATTTTTGAAACCATATCTCCACCTGCAGAGTCCTGACAGGACCTGTGTGATGTCATGTGGCTATGAGAGTCAGTGGGTGGGGTGTGTTGGGAGAGGTGGAACTCCCACGTAGCTCCCAGAGGAGCTAAGGATGTTGTGTGTGTTGCTTGCAGTGAAGCCTGCAGGCAGGGTCACCACCATCAGGGCATTACTGCCCTGACTGATGTATTTGTCCCAATGATCAGATGGGGCTTGCATTGGGCCCCATCTCTTCTGCTCACAGGGCCCTAGCGATATAAACACGACGTTTCGGCTCAGTCCGAGCCTTTATAACTTTATCGCTGTAAATACAAAAGAAACATATCAGAAAAATATAAAAAGAAAAAGAAAGAAAAAAGAAATACAACACCATAAAAAACATGATTATCCCAGTATATCACAGTGATAAAAATATATACATATATACATATATACATTATGATGTTACATAGTAAACATGGATATAACAATATGAAAAGAAGCCTAGTAAACTAGCACCATACTGAGTTGAATAGGAGAGAAGGGATTACCTGTATCCAGAGTTGGATCTTTGCATAAGGTGCAGAAGGAAGAATAGAATGCCCAAGAAAATAGCCCAAGAAAGGTGGCTGAAAGGAATTGTCAAAATCATGGTTAGTTTAAAGCTGATTTATATGTGCAATGGTTAAGTAATATATCATTATCCTGTTGTAAAAAAAAGTTCTGTTACAGGCCATGTATATATAGTGTATAAGGGGGGGTTGTAACGAGTTGCTATGATATAGCTGCGCCGTCCTTATAATGGGCAATATATTGTGGTTATCCAGAATATGCAGATAAGATATATATACAAAATAAGGTAGCCATATATGGTTGAAAAATAGCGCTGCTTGGTAGGACACAAGTGCTGTCCACAGTATACATAATGCCCAATGATATACCGTTATAAAATAATGCTCTCAAGTAGCGCTGCTTAAAAGGTAGCTGTGTGTACAATACCTCGTTTATATTTCTGTAAAGCAGCGCTCCCGCACCTGGCTGCAATGATGACACAACTCTGCTCACAGCATTGAGCAGTTTATATGCAAGTACATGGTGGCAGCGTCCGGCCGGAAGTGGAGCCTCCGGAACGGAAGTGACGCCGTGCTGTCATTATGTTTACACTGCGCATGCTCAAGGACTGTGCTATTGAACTGAATGAGTATGGCGGTTGTCAGGGTGACAGGCAAGGGAGCGTCTCCTTGGATTGTGAGACCTCCCAACCGGAAGTGTTGTCATACCGTCATTATGTGTACATTGCGCAGAACCAGGGATTATGTTATTAATCTAAATGAGTATAGCAGTCATCAGGGTAATAGACAGGGCAGCGTAGCGTCTCCTTAGTGCAAATACCATCAAATAGGACAAGCATATATGTATAGTGCGGCTTATAGATAACGGAGGCACATATGGAAAAAATATGAACTATATAATAAGTTTATGGAAAGAAAATTAAACAAAAATTTATTGGCATATATAAAAATTTTTTTTAAAAGGGGTAGATGAAGGGGGAATTTGGTGGAAATAAAAAAACTAAATTTATGACAGAGTCCAGGGGGCGGAGCAAACTCACCTAGGGTGATAGCATATTAGCGAGTCTGCAAAACAACAGAAAACAGGTTATAAATAATGATATAAGCCAATCTATCTCTCTATTAAGCCCTCTAGGGGCTTAGGTGTCCAACTTATGTATCCAAAATGTTTCCCTTTCTCTCAAGAGTTTGACATGATCACCACCCCTCCTTGGATGAGGTACATGCTCAATTACTTGATACTTTCACTGTGCAACTGAATGTCGAAACTTAGAAAAGTGTTCAGGTAAGGGTAACCAGTTCTTTTGGCATTTGATCGTAGACTTGTGGCTAGCAATACGATCCTTTACATGTTGGGTTGTTTCTCCTACATAGAGGAGGCCACATGGGCATTTCACTAAGTAAACTACGAAGTTTGAGTCACATGTGTAGTAGCCACGTATTGGGAAGGATTTGCCTGTCCTTGGGTGAGTAATATTGTCTGATCTGATCACATTCGAACAGGCTGCACAATTTAGGCAGGGAAATGTGCCATGATGTCGGGAGGCAAGTAACCTTTGAGGGGTAGTAGGTAGATTACTGCCTATGTCAGCCCTCACCACTTTGTCACGGATATTGGTGGGTCTTTTCGTCCAAATTAATACTGGAGCTTCAAAGGAATTGATAGCTGAATAGGCTTAATAGAGGAGAGGCCAGTGTTTTTTGATGATAGAATACACTTTGGGCATTAACGGATGGAAGGTATGAACAAATGGAACCCTTTCTCTAGGGTATGTTGTAGGTGGAGGAGATGGAGGGGTTAATACCCGTTTATTTTCAACCTCAAGTAATTTTGATGGATAGTGTCTGTCTATAAATTTCTTAGCCATTGTGTCCAGTCTCTCATTATGAATGTTATGATCCGATACAATTCGTGCCACTCTATTGAATTGTGAGCGTGATAGACTATTTTTAGTGGCCCTCGGGTGGCAACTTGAATAGTGCAAAAGGCTGTTGCTATCTGTTGGTTTACAGTATAGGTCTGTAGAAAGATTACCCTCACTGTCTTGTAGAACTCTTGCATCTAGAAAAGGGACTGATTCCATGTTAAAATGTAACGTGAACTGTAGCTCTGGAAAAATGGAGTTGAGGTATAAATAAAAATCCTGTAATGATGATGTCGTTCCTGTCCAAATAAAGAAAATATCATCGATATAACGGTGATATTCTAAAGCGTATTGTGAGAATAAGATATTGGAGAATACATGGTTAATCTCAAAGTGGTTCATATATGCATTTGCATACACTGGCGCTATATTTGCGCCCATTGCAGTACCACACTTTTGTATATAGTAAGTGTCCCCGTATAGGAAGTAATTCTCATGTAACACTAGATTAAGAAGATCTAGACAAAACTGAATGGAGTCTGTGGACAGGTCTTAGGAATTTAGTAAGAATTTAGCAGCTTCAATCCCTTTGTCATGGGTGATCGAGGTGTATAAGCTATTAACATCCAGAGTGGTGAGGATGCTACCCGGGGGTACTTTGCCTAATTGTTGAATAATATTCAAAAAGTGTCCTGTATCCAAGAGGAAGGACCTCCTCTGTTTGACCAAAGGTGTGAAAATTTTCTCAAGGAAGACAGATAATGGAGACAGAACAGAATCCATAGATGCAACAATCGGCCTGCCCGGTGGGTTGTGTAAAGATTTATGTACTTTAGGCAGCACATAAAAAACAGGTGTAATTGGATGAGGGTTCACAAGAAAGCTGGCTGTTTTGTGATCCGTTATCCAGTGGTCTAAATACGTTTTAATAAGATCATTGATCTTATGGGTAATAGTAGATACTGGATCCCTAGGGATGATCCCATATGTGTTAGTGTCAGATAACTGTCTATTTACTTCCCTATTGTAATCAGTATAGTTCATAACTACTAAAGCACCATCTTTATCTGCCGGCTTGATTATAATATTCTTATTGTTATGAATAGAAGTAAGAGCCTGTTTTTCAGCTGGGGATAGATTAAAGTGAGTAGGGAAGAGACCAAGTTGTGCTTGATGGGAAAGCATTTTGACCTCATGGTCCACTAATGAAATGAATATCTCCGTAGCATGGTATGTGCATGGAGGACAGAACCTGCTCGGATTACGAAGACCAAGTAGAGAGATTGACAATTCAGGAACCGGAATATCACATGGTGTTGGTGTCCCCTCACCCATAGGGTTAGGAGACATACCAAAACGGGTTTTAAATCTAATAGTCCGATATGACTCTGTCATAAATTTAGTTTTTTATTTCCACCAAATTTCCTCTTCATCTACCCCTTTTAAAAATTTTTTTTATATGTGCCAATAAATTTTTGTTTAATTTTCTTTCCCTAAACTTATCATTATATAGTTCATTTTTTTTCCATATGTGCCTCCGTTATCTATAAGCCGCACTATACATATATGCTTGTCCTGTTTGATGGTATTTACACTAAGGAGACGCTACGCTGCCCTGTCTATTACCCTGATGACTGCTATACTCATTTAGTTTAATAACATAATCCCTGATTCTGCGCAATGTACACGTAATGACGGTATGACATCACTTCCGGTTGGGAGGTCTCACAATCCAAGGAGACGCTACCTTGCCTGTCACCCTGACAACCACCATACTCATTCAGTTCAACAGCACAGACCTTGAGCATGCGCAGTGTAAACATAATGACAGTGCGACGTCACTTCCGGTCCAGGGTCCCCACTTCCGGCCGGACGCTGCCACCAGGTACTTGCATGTAAACCGCTCAATGCTGTGAGCAGAGTTGTGTCGCCATTGCAGCCAGGCGCGGGAGCGCTGCTTTACAGAAATATAAACAAGGTATTGTACATACAGCTACCTTTTAAGCAACGCTGCTTGAGAGCGTTATTTTATAACGGTATATCATTGGGCATTATGTATACTGTGGACAGCACTTGTGTCCTACCAAGCAGCGCTATTTTTCAACCATATATAGCTACCTTATTTTGTATATATATCTTATCTGCATATTCTGGATAACCACAATATATTGCCCATTATAAGGACCCCCCCCTTATACACTATATATAGATGGCCTGTAACAGAACTTTTATTTACAAGGACAACAGGATAATGATATATTACTTAACCATTGCACATATAAATCAGCTTTAAACTAACCATGATTTTGACAATTCCTTTCAGCCACCTTTCTTGGGCTATTTTCTTGGGCATTCTATTCTTCCCTCTGCACCTTATGCAAAGATCCAACTCTGGATACAGGTAATCCCTTCTCTCCTATTCAACTCAGTATGGTGCTAGTTTACTAGGCTTCTTTTCATATTGTTATATCCATGTTTACTATGTACCATCATAATGTATATATGTATATATTTTTATCACTGTGATATACTGGGATAATCATGTTTTTTATGGTGTTGTATTTCTTTTTTCTTTCTTTTTCTTTTTATATTTTTCTGATATGTTTCTTTTGCATTTACAGCGATAAAGTGATAAAGGCTCGGACTGAGCCGAAACGTCGTGTTTATATATCGCTTCCACTTTATGCTATATATTCTGGTTTGGCTACCACATATTTTATGCATAATAAAATGGACACTTATTCGCATGAAACCTATTTGAGTGTGCGGTGAATTATACTATTATTGGGATTAGGACCTATTGGTCCATTACACTGGCATCTTGTTATTGGACTAGAGTGCACGCTAACCTCCCAGCTCACAGGGCCCTAGCGGCAGGCTTCTGCCAATGCAGAAACTGAACCTGCGTCCGAGATGCAGGTTCAGTTAAACTCTATTGCAGTGCATGCACGGCAATAGTTAAAAGCCACCAGCCAATCGGAGGCTGGCAGCTGACGTCAGCGCGCATGTCGCTGGCGTATGACGTCCTTGTCATCTGCTGGCAAGTCCGTGCTGAAATGCCTGGTGTGGAAGTCAGTGCTGGACCTTGGCCAGGTAGAGAGAAAGTGTTTTTTTTTTTTTTTTTTTTTTTTTTAAAGCAGCAAGCCCAGTGCAGAATAGAGATATGGTGGGGGTCAGGATGGGAGACACGGATGGCAGGATGTAAAAACATAAGGGCTGAATGGAGACCTGGGGCAGAATGGAGACCTGGGGCAGAATGGAGACCTGGGGCAGAATGGAGACCTGGGGCAAGATGGGAGACACGGGGGGAAGGATGGGAGACACGGGGAGAATGGAGACATGGGGGAGAATGGAGACACGGGAGAATGGAGACGGGGAAGAATGGAGACAAGGGGGGAGAATGGAGACATGGGGGAGAATGGAGACACGGGTAAAATGGAGACACGGGGGAGAATGGAGACAGGGGGCATGATGGGAGACACGGGGCAGAATGTAAACAAATGGTGCAGAATGGAGACACATGGTGCAGGATGTAAACACATGGTGCAGGATGGAGACACAGGGGCAGGATGGAGACACGGGGGCAGGATGGAGACAAATGGGGCCGGAATATGGGGCAGGATGGAGACAGATGGGACAGCAATATTGAGGCAGGATGGAGACAGGTGGGGCAGGGTCATGGGGTAGGATGGATATGATGGAGACAGATGGGGCAGGATCTTGGGACAGATGGGTAAGGGTCATGGGACAGATAGGGCAGGATGGGGAAATCATATGGGGGCAAAATGGATTCTCATGAGGGCAGGATGAGAGAACATATGGCTGGAGCCAGGAATGAGATACATGGGACCAGGATGGGGGATATTATAACCACAGGGGCTAATTAAGGGATATTATTACTGCAGTGATGTATTTAATTTATTTTTTAAGGATATTGTTTTAAATTGGGGGTCAGTCCTGTTACTTTGCAGAGCGACACTAGGTCACCTTTTTTCTTCATCTGGTGTAGTGTAGAAGTTGGGAAAAAATTAAGTAATGTGTTCTACAAGCAGAGCTCTAGATAACTGTTATTTCCTGCAGAGACGAGCCCTGGATGGAAGACGTGATGGCGGTCTGTGCTGGGTGAAGATGAAAAGCGAAGATGAAGGACTTCACCTAGAGATGTCTCTGGTGAGTCAGTGTGTTACCTGTACACTGACACTATACACTATATACAGAGGTCCTGTGTACAATGTCACCGGTGATCATTGTATTACCTTTACACTGACACTATATGCAAAGCTCCTGTGTATATTGTCACTGGTGATTACTGTATTACCTGTACACAGACACTGCATACTAAGTACAGATCGCCTGTGTATAATGGCACTTATAGTGATAGTATTGTGTTTTTTTTATTAATGATCAGTATTGTAGTATTCAGTCATCATGTGGTGGTAATGTAATAGTGTAGTGGTATTTGTCTCTTGTGTGTGCTATTATTCGGTCACTGTGGTGGTAATATGTGTTCTACACATGGTGTGGCTATATTTGTTCCTTGTATACGGTATTATAGGTCACTATGTGGTAATATTGTGTCTGGTCATGGTGCGGTGGTATTTGTCCCTTTGGATGTGATATTATTGGTCATTTTAAAAATTAAAAGATTAATAAAAATATACCTAAATTGTATTGCATATTTTAACAAATGTTTAATAGGTTAGAGTAGAGTAGGACCCAGCCAAAAGAGTCTACCTTGTCATGGCGGCAGATTAAAAAAATCTTTTGGCCAAAACAAGAGCTGCTGGCTATATGTGTGATCTGGTGATGGGAACTGTTAATGCGTGATTGGTGAGAAGTGGAGTTTTTCCAAGAGAGAGCGGTGGGACTGTGGACAGTTTGAGAGGTGGAGGCGGGGCTGGGATGGAGCCTGAGTGGAGTCTCAAGGGGGCCCTGAAAATTTTGCCAGTATGGGGCCCTGAAATTCCTACTGGCAGCCCTGTCTGCAGGGCAAAGGACTCTGTTTAAAATTTACCTTTTGTTTTGTTTTACCGTTGTGCCAGAAAGGCTCTGTTTATTTTTCCAGAACCCTGCTTAAGGCTAGTTTCACACTAGTGTTCAGGAGAGTTGCGGATGGCAGCCACTTCCTCCTTTCCTTCCTCCATGAAGCTCCACCCACACTCCGCCTACCGCCGCATGCGTCCAGCATTTCCCTGCATTCCTATCTTTAACATTAGGTACGCAGGGACATGAGTTGTATGCGGATGCATTCGCATGCGGCGATTTGATGTGTGTGGCGACTGCACAGAAACGCAAGCTTCATGGAGGAAGGAAAAGAGGAAGTGGCTGCCATCGGCAGCCCTCCTGAACGCTAGTGTGAAACTAGCCTAAGTTTAAGCTGTCCATAATAAACTAGTAGGTGAACTACTATCAGTATGGTTCTTTGTATATCTGGTAAAGCAGCTGAGTGAGTCAACCCCTCACACTAGTGTTTTGAGTGCGGGCAGCATTCCAGGAGCACGCATAGCGGTTGAGGACAACTACTTGTCTTCGGTGAAATCCACCATTCAGAGCAAGACGTTCAACAGCATGGAGGAGCTCGTGAAACATCTCATCCAGGTATAGAAGTAACACCAGCTCACCAGTCAACAACAGAATTTGGCTCAAAAGGAGATGAATAAACTGTTAGCACAGCAGCTTCAAAAACATCGGCACTTACACTGCAAATGGAGTTCCTTGCAGAGGTGGTTCCTGTAAGGCGGTTTCCTCTCCGTCTCCAGGTTATGATGCGTATGTCCAGAAAACGGTAAGATGAGCCCTACAGAAAATTACCCAGGTGGGATGATGTCAAAGCCTTTTTGACTGTGTTTGAGTGGGTAGCGGAGCATGTGGGCAGATGTGCTGGCCCCCTATTTAACTGATGAACCCCGAAGGCGTATTACGATTTAGAGATATACAGAAAATTAAAAAATGAAATACTGGCATGCCTGGTAGTGACAATATCTGCAAGGGCTCAGTGAGTCCACCGCTGGGCATATGCTGGCGACAAACCCCCACGCTCCCAGATGTTCGATCTGTTGCACCTGGTCCAAAAGTGGCTGCAACCAGAAACTTCCACTCCGAGTGGTGATGGACAGGTTTGTCCACTCCCTCCCAAGGCCAATACAGACCTGGGTTGCCCAGGGTGACTCCCAGAATGCAGACGACTTGGTCAACCTGGTTGAGAGATACCAGATTGTGGAGAAATCCCTCGGGAGACCAGACCTCACTACTTCCCCATATTGGGTTACCCAAAATGCGGTGAGCTCATCACAGAGAGTGGCTAGATCCACAATTGGGGAGCGTCCCAATCCTGATGAAGAGTCCCCTAAGGCTGTTATGAAGGATGTGATTTGTTGGTGGTGTCACAATCCTGGACATGTAGCCGCCCGGTGTCATATGTCCTCTGAACCCATGGACTGCAGCCTAGGCAGGCGGTGGTCCTATTATGCCTATCCGGTCTGCAGTGTGGACTGTCCCCAGTCATGTGCCATTTCTGTCAATGGGGTAGTGGTTCTGGGACTGTTGGACTCTGGAAGTCTGGTGACCCTAATCAGCACTGCACTGCCTCACCAGTTAATCCCTAACAAGTTTGTGGTTGTCAGCTGTATACACGGTGATGCCAAGGACAACCCTGTAGCCCAAATAACCATGGGAACAGACTGTGGTGATAAGTCCCATGAGTTTGGGGTAGTAAAATACTTAATCTATTGTGATGAGGTCAGCTTACGCTGAGTCAACTTTTCCTTTAGAGTGGACCCTCTGGGTCATGGCACCCACCCACCTAGCGCGAGCTGACCTTGTGAGGAACCACCCTCTATACAGGGAGTGTCAGGGGCAAGACCAAGGGGGTGAGCCACCATGACTGCTGGAACCAGATGGCCGGCTCGAGTAGACACTAGGTACGAGTGTCTGACGACAAAGGACGTGCAGGAAACAAGACAAGACAGTACGTGAATTCAAGGTATCGTCATTAAGGCAATTCAGGATAACATTAAGTGCAAAACGTGATAACAGGCAAACACCGCAAGGTGCGTGCATGGCACGCCAAGGTCCATGGAATGGTACGTGCCAGAAGGCAAGCCCGGTAAGGCCTATTTCATACTTACGTTATTCCCGTCAGTTGCCATCCGCCAAAAAGGCAGAGAACTGATCCGTGTCCATCGAGACACCAACGGTGCCACCGGACCGTTCCATTGACGGGGTCCGCCGATGTCGGAATGTTAAAGGAACCGCAGGAAACCAAAAAGTATCGCCGTGGTAGTGGGGCCGAGAGAAGAGAGCGGGGCCGCGGGACTGGGAAGAGATCGCGAGACGAGCCGCGAGAAGAGACAGGGGTCGGGACGAGATCGCAGGATGAGACGAGATCGTGGGGTGAGGAGAGAGAGAAAGAGAGAATTTTTTCACCCGATTGGCACTTAGGGTTAACTTTCTGGCAAAGCCAATTCCGGGCATGTGCAGTGTACAAATGCGGATCCGGCAACCAAAAAAACGTTGCAGTGTCCGTCCTGCCATGTCAGCGGATGCTAAAATTTTGGTGGATCCGTACAAAAACGGATCCAACGGATGACCATCCGTCAAGATCCGCCGTTAATGGAAGTCAATGGGGAAAAAAACGGATCCGCCAACAAAAATGGCGGATCCATTTTTTTTGCAAAACGGCGGATTTTGACTGATGGTGAAAGACGGATGTGTGAAAGAGGCCTTACCGGCAAGGACACGTTGGCATCGGACTCCGGACAGCTGGCAAGGATCAGGGCATCAGCCTGTAGACTTCATGCTTACGATCTCTGGCAGTGATGGCAGGTTCTGGGAATCCAGCAGGAAAAACCAGGGTACAGGCATGGAGGCACAACAGATCTCCAGGCATGGTGCGTGTTAGGGAACACGACGAGGTCCAAGGCAAGATTCCGGGCAGAGTGCGTGCTAGCGGCACACCAGGGTCCAGGGCAAGGTGCAAGGCAAGGTGCGTGTGGAGGGCACATGCCAAGTTCAAACGTGCAAAGTACGGTACGTGTGTAGGGGACACGCCAGGGTTCAAAGTTCAACATACAAGACAGGGTGCGTGTGTAGAGACACGCCAGGTTCATGGCAGAATCCTGCGTGTGCAGAGGGGAACGCCAGGGTCAAGGTTCAAGGCAGAGTCCTGCGCGTGCAGAGGGGCACGCCAGGGTCAAGGTTCAAGGCAGAGTCCTGCGCGTGCAGAGGGGCACGCCAGGGTCAAGGTTCAAGGCAGAGTCCTGCACGTGCAAAGGGGCATGCCAGGGTCAGGGTTCAAGGCAGAGTCCTGCGCATGCAGAGGGGCACGCCAGGGTCAGGTTCAGGCTAGGACCTGTGCGTGCTAGGGGGCACGACAGGGTATATGGCAAGACCTGCGCATACTTTTACTGAAGCACGGGGAGGTATGCCACGGGGCAGGCGAGGGCCTGTGTGTGCTAAGAGAGGAGCACGCAAACACAGTCCAGAGACAGCGTTGGTGCAAGGAAGCACAGAGAGCACGGCTGGGGCACTGGCTAGCTGGTCGGGCTGCAGCACAGACAGGCAGGTAAGACTCCAGCGAACCCGGCTGGGGCATAACAGGCGACACAGCTGTCACTGACCGACGAGCATGGCTGAGGCACAAGCAGGCGGGCACGGCTAGGGCTGGCACGGCTGAGGCACAAGCAGGAGGTTAGGAAGGCCAGGCGCATGCAAAGGGCACACGAAGAAACAAGGCAACGCAAAACAAGAAACAAGGCAAAGCTAGACAGGGTATGGAACAAGGAGCGGAACGTAGGCAGAAACAGGTCAGAGCTAGCAGCGGAACGTAGGCCGAAGCCCAGAGCCGGGTCAAGGGAGAACCTTGAGACTAGCCATGAAATGTGCTAGAGAGCACAAAAGGTA
Source organism: Dendrobates tinctorius (assembly GCF_039654945.1). Lineage (NCBI taxonomy): Eukaryota > Metazoa > Chordata > Amphibia > Anura > Dendrobatidae > Dendrobates > Dendrobates tinctorius. The sequence continues at coordinate 3,614,129 of NW_027361800.1, forward strand.
AGAGAGGAGGAATGGTGCATGTGCCAGGAGGCACTACAGAGCACCACAGGTAAGAGAGGAGGAATGGTGCATGTGCCACGAGGCGCAACAGAGCACCATAGGTAAGAGCAAGAAAGAACAAGCAAAGACAGAGAACATAGGAAGGACCACAAGGCAAAGCATAGCAAAGGGAAGACATGGTAAAGCAGGCAAGGCAGAGAACACTGGAAGGACTACAAGTCCAAGCATGACAAGAACAAAACATGGCACAATGGACAAACACAAGACAAGGCACGAGACAAGAGGCAGAGTACAAGCACAGAGCGTGTGCAGAGATGCATGACAGGGCACAAACACTGAGAGGTTAGCTGGGTCAGACAGTGCTGGAACATAGGAAAGGTCACATGATCAGGGGCTCCAGGAATACAGAGAGGATTGCAGAATCAGAGCAGAGACGGATGGTTACCTAGCAACGACGTGCAGCCACAAGGTAAGGTGTGCGTGCACACTGCTCCAGGCATCTTGCAGCACAACAGTCACGAGGTGCGTGTGCACACTGCTTCCAGTGATATTGCAGCATGAGACATAGCGGGCATGACAGGCATAACGAACATGGCGGGCATGACAGGCATAACGGACATGGCAGGCATGACATCTATCCTGTCATACTGGGGTGGGATTTGGCTTTGTTTTGGAAATTGTGGCAAAAGAGGGCTGTAGAGTGTCCCTAGCAAAAGCCAGAACCCTCAGAAGGTGACTCCATAAAAATCACAGGTGAAGGAATTTCCCCTATGCGTCCTGGCTGGAGAGGAGGATGAGATGGCAACAGAGGAGCCCAGCTTCCCTAACTTAGAGGTGCACGAAGAGAACATTGGGATTGCTCAACTTCAGGACCTTACATTGAAGGGGGCATTTGAGAATGTGACTTTATATAATGGGGTTGCTCAAGAGCCGGGGGCTGACAACAGGTTCCCTCATTTTGCAGTACATGGCGAGTTGTTGTATTGGGTGACCAAACTAAGCGGAGGAGAGGTAGTAGAGCAGTTGTTAGTTCCAGGACCCTACCGGCGGAGGGTTTTAGATATGGCCCATTTGCATGTTTTGGGTAGACATCAAGGGGTAGAGAAAACTCAGGAGACAGAAAGAGAGTGTTAAAGAGTTTCTCTTGGCCAGGGTGTTACAGAGAGATGCTGAATTATTGATTTCCTGCCCCACCTATCAGATAACTGCTACTTCTCACTTCCAAAGCCCACTAGTTCCTTTACCTGTGATAGAAATCCCCTTCGAGAGGATTGCTATGGATCTGGTAAGTCCCCTCATTAAATCAGTACACGGCCACCAGTACATCTTAGTGGTCATGGACTATGCGACCCAGTACCCGTAAGTAGTGCCACTGAGGAACGTTTCAATTAAGAGTATCGCCTGGGAGCTTGTCCATATCTTAGCCAGGACCAGTTTGCCCAAGGAGATTTTGTCAGAGCAGGGGACGCTGTTTATGAGCAAAGTGATGCGGGAGGTGTGTGGAGTCCTCCAAATCACCCAGCTACGAACCTCCGCTTACCATCCGCAGACCAATAGACTGGTGGAGCACTTCAACAAAACCTTTGAAGGCCATGCTCAAGAGGGTTGTTGAGAAGGACGGTCGGGACTTGGACTATCTGCTCCCGTTACTGCTTTTTTCTATCAGAGAAGTCCCATAGGCCTCCACTGGCTTATCACCGTTCGAGCTCCTGTATGGCCGATATCCACGAGTTGAGCGACTTTTGGTTTTTTAGGGTCGCGTTTCGTTTCGTGAAACCCGACTTTTCCAAAAGTCGGGTCAAGCAAGATCGGCCGATTATAGGGAAAAGTCGGGGTCGTCCCGAAACACGAAACCCAATGTAAGTCAATGGGGAATAAAAGTCGGCAGTGAGAGGAGGACAGGAAACACACCTACAGTGCCCATTTGAATGCCAAAAGCATCAATTCTTCTTTCTTAAGCTTGTCAACCTTAATTAACTTCATATTACAAGTTACGCACTGAAAAATGGGGGTTATTTGGCTACAAACTGTGGGGGGGAGGGCTGGCTCCAGGTTTTCATGTGCCCTGGGCGAAAGAGCGCCCCTTTAACACATACCACAACTCATCATGCTCCGATACGGCAGAGAAATAGCGGTATAGTACAATGAAAAATACCTCACTTTTTACATCTCATGACGAGGCCCATCTATTTCTCCATACAGAATCATTGGTCCCATATAATGTTTGAAACAGTATATGATGAGCTCCACATAATGCTACAGTATATGTTGGTCCCCATGGATGAAGCTCCACTGTCTTATGGGCCCAAATAATGCTCCAAACATAATGGGCCCCATTTCTAATGCTCTAGTGTATAATGGGCCCTGTAAATGCTGCTCCAGTGCCTGATGTCCACCTTTGGAATGTTCCAGTGTATGGTGGGCCCCATCTATCATTCTCCAGAGTATAGTGCTCCCCAAAAATTGCTTTCCCAACATTGAAAACAATCAAATAAGTCTCCTCGCTAGGGAATCCCTGTACTTGTCTGGACAGGTGCTGTAGCTTGCTTAACAGCTCGCCAGCCGTTCTCACGCCCAGTATGGATTGCACGTGATTGCACAAAGGTTAGAAAGGGTACCGTATCCCTGGATAACATGTATGGATAGCGTACACATTCAAAATATATGTCTCAGGAGGCAGGCTCAGACGGTGTCAGGCCCAGTATGGATTGCACGTGATTGCACAAAGGTTAGAAAGGGTACCGTATCCCTGGATAACATGTATGGATAGCGTACACATTCAAAATATATGTCTCAGGAGGCAGGCTCAGACGGTGTCAGGCACAGTATGGATTGCACGTGATTGCACAAAGGTTAGAAAGGGTACCGTATCCCCGGATAACATGTATGGATAGCGTACACATTCAAAATATATGTCTATACAGCATGAGGCAGGCTCAGACGGTGTTAGGCCCAGTATGGATTGCACGTCATTGCACAAAGGTTAGAAAGGGTACCGTATCCCCGGATAACATGTATGGATAGCGTACACATTCAAAATATATGTCTATACAGCATGAGGCAGGCTCAGACGGTGTTAGGCCCAGTATGGATTGCACATGATTGCACAAAGGTTAGAAAGGGTACCGTATCCCTGGATAACATGTATGGATAGCGTACACATTCAAAATATATGTCTCAGGAGGCAGGCTCAGACGGTGTCAGGCACAGTATGGATTGCACATGATTGCACAAAGGTTAGAAAGGGTACCGTATCCCCGGATAACATGTATGGATAGCGTACACATTCAAAATATATGTCTATACAGCATGAGGCAGGCTCAGACGGTGTTAGGCCCAGTATGGATTGCACGTCATTGCACAAAGGTTGGAAAGGGTACCGTATCCCCGAATAACATGTATGGATAGCGTACACATTCAAAATATATGTCACTCTATACAGCATGAGGCAGGCTCAGACGGTGTTAGGCCCAGTATGGATTGCACGTCATTACACAAAGGTTAGAAAGGGTACCGTATCCCCGGATAACATGTATGGATAGCGTACACATTCAAAATATATGTCTATACAGCATGAGGCAGGCTCAGACGGTGTTAGGCCCAGTATGGATTGCACGTCATTGCACAAAGGTTAGAAAGGGTACCGTATCCCCGGATAACATGTATGGATAGCGTACACATTCAAAATATATGTCTATACAGCATGAGGCAGGCTCAGACGGTGTTAGGCCCAGTATGGATTGCACGTCATTGCACAAAGGTTAGAAAGGGTACCGTATCCCTGGATAACATGTATGGATAGCGTACACATTCAAAATATATGTCTCAGGAGGCAGGCTCAGACGGTGTCAGGCACAGTATGGATTGCACATGATTGCACAAAGGTTAGAAAGGGTACCGTATCCCCGGATAACATGTATGGATAGCGTACACATTCAAAATATATGTCTATACAGCATGAGGCAGGCTCAGATGGTGTTAGGCCCAGTATGGATTGCACGTCATTGCACAAAGGTTAGAAAGGGTACCGTATCCCCGGATAACATGTATGGATAGCGTACACATTCAAAATATATGTCTATACAGCATGAGGCAGGCTCAGACGGTGTTAGGCCCAGTATGGATTGCACGTCATTGCACAAAGGTTAGAAAGGGTACCGTATCCCCGGATAACGTATGGATAGCGTACACATTCAAAATATATGTCTCAGGAGGCAGGCTCAGACGGTGTCAGGCACAGTATGGATTTGACGGCCCAGATTACACAGAGGAGGAGCAGGGAGAGGTAAAGATTGCAAATGCTGGGGCCCTGCCCAAGCAAGGGGGGCCCACTCGTGGGCGTCGGTACTGGCACTGGGCCCCTCATAGTACAGCGGTGTGTCTGACGGCGGGTGTGCACCACCGCCGTCAGAGACACTTGATTGCACTATGAGGGACCCTGTGCCAGTGCCCGCGCCCAAGAGTCGGCCTACCCACCTGTCCAGGGCAACGGCACTCCCACGGTGTCGTGCGGTAGGTGGTGACCCCGGCCATGGGGGGGGGAGGCAGCACAGTTAGGGAGTTTTAGAAAGTGGCATATGTTGATGTTGGACATTCAGCTGATGCAAAAGGCGAAATAGGTGAAGTACCAGGAAGAGGTGGACCAAAGCAAGCCATTTTTCTGTCACCCTATGTGTCATCAGGGGAAGGTGGGACAAAATCCTTGGAAACCCATGCGTGGTTCATTTTAATGAAGGTTAGATCATCCACATTTTGGGTTGACAGACGGGTCCTTTTTTCTGTCAGGATTGATCCAGCTGCACTGAAGACTCTTTCCGATAGCACACTTGCAGCTGGGCAAGCGAGCTCCTATAAGGCATATTGGGCCAATTCAGGCCAGGTGTCCAGTTTAGCGGCCCAATAGTCAAAGGGGAATGACCTGTGTGGGAGAACATCGATATGGGAGGAAAAGTAGTTTGTAACCATAGTTGACAACTGCTGTCTCCTGTCACTTTCCATCGATGCAGTATTACCAGTTGTGTGAGCGGTATTTGAAAAATCAGTCCACAACATTGTCATGAAACCCCTGTCTCCAACGCCACTTCTGCTGTGTGCACCACGAACACCTCTGCCAAGCTGCCCCCGGCCCGTACGGCTCGTGTGAGAACCATCACCGCTGCTGTGTGCTGGGAATGCCTCAAGAAACCGATTTACCAGAGTTGCTTGTTTATTAGCCAATATTAGGTCAAGGTTCTCCTGTGGCATGTTGTTTTGTAATTTGCCTTTATAGCGTGGATCCAGGATGCTGGCCAACCAGTAGTCATCATCGTTCATCATTTTGGCAATGCGGGGGTCCCTTTTTAGGATCCGCAAGGCATAATCTGACATGTGGGCCAATGTTCCCGGTGTCAATGATGCACTGCGAGTGCTGGGTGGAGGAGCACTTTCTGGCAAATCCACATCCCTCCAGTCACGCACAAACCCTGTACCAGACCTTGCCACGCCAACATTTTCACTTGCCCCACGAGATGCATCCTCCTCCCCTAAGTAATCATCCCCATCATCCTCCTCCTCCTCCTCCTCTTCTTCCTCCACTTCGTCCAGGAGAGGTCCCTGAGCAGACAATGGCTGAATGTCATCAAGGATTCCCTCCTCCTCTTGCTCCTCATCAACATTGGCTGCAGACGCCTGCTCCTTAAGGTGCGTCAAAGTTTGCATGAGCAGACGCATAAGTGGGATGCTCATGCTTAGGATGGCGTCGTCTGCGCTTACCAGCCGTATGCATTCCTCAAAACACTGAAGGACTTTACAAAGGTCTTTCAGCTTCGACCACTGCACGCCTGTCAACTCCATGTCTGCTCTCAAAGTGCCTGGCCGTGTATCCTCCCACAAATGCATTATGGCCTGCCTCTGCTCGCACAGCCGCTCCACCATGTGCAGGGTGGAGTTCCACCTTGTTGCAATGTCGATAATGAGGCTGTGGTTGGGAAGGTGGAGCAATCGCTGCAGCTTCTGCATACGAACGGAGTGTACAGGCGACCGGCGGATGTGCGCGCACAGTCTTCGCACCTTCTGGAGCAGGGCTGTTAACTCCGGATAATTTTTGAGGAAGCACTGCACCACCAGGTTCAAGGTGTGAGCCAAGCAAGGTATGTGGCTGAGTTTTGAAAGGGCTATGGCTGCCACAAAATTACGGCCGTTATCACTAACTACCTTGCCTGCCTCAAGATGTACACTGCCCAGCCATGACTCAGTTTGTCGCTTCAAGTACTCGGCCAGCACCTCGGCGGTGTGTCTGTCACCCAAACACATCATCTGCAACACAGCCTGCTGACGCTTTCCACTAGCTGCTCGATAGGGGGACACCTCGTGTGCAACAGTGGCAGCTACAGATGGAGTGCTCGTACGACTGCGCTCTGTGGATGAGCTTTCGCTTCTGGAGGAGGAGGAGGAGGAGGAGGGTCGAACGCCTACAGCCAACTGTTTCCTATACCGTGGGCTAGGCAGCACTGTCCCACCACCGCTGTCCCCTGTGGACCCTGCATCCACCACATTAACCCAGTGCGCAGTGATGGACACGTAACGGCCCTGGCCATGCCGACTGGACCATGCATCAGTTGTGAGGTGCACCTTTCCGCTCACTGACTGCTTGAGTGCATGGACAATGCGGTGTTTCACATGATGGTGGAGGGCTGGGATGGCTTTGCGAGAGAAGAAGTGGCGACTGGGTAGGTCATAGCGTGGTACTGCATAGGCCATGAGTTCGCGGAAAGCTGTGCTTTCCACCAACCGAAAGGGCATCATCTCAAACGAGATTAGTTTGGCAATGTGGGCGTTCAAACCCAGTGTACGCGGATGAGAGACTGAGTACTTTCTTGACCTACTCATAGTGTCTGGGAGGGTGAGCTGGACTTGAGAGCTGCATATGGTGGAAGTAGCGGTGGACAGGGCGGACTGAGAGAGGGTTGATGATGGTGATGGAGTTGGTGTTCTTTCTGATGGCCTAGAATCAGTCTTTCGTTGATATAACAGTGGGATTCCCTGACTGCTGTGGCCTTGCAACGACACCTCAACATTTGCTGCTGTGCTAACCGGTGGGCTTACAGTGGGGGAAACAATGTAGCGTTGCTGACTACCTTCGTTGTGATCAGTTGCACATGTGGCACTTGAGGTTTTGTGTTGTGTCCACGCTTGCAAGTGCATGCTGGTTAAATGTCTAAGCATGCAACTGGTATTCAAATTTTTCAGATTTTTCCCTCGGCTAAAGGTCTTTGCGCACTTCTTACAGATAACCTTGGCCTGATCATGAGGATTTTGTTCAAAAAAGTGCCACACTGCACTCTTCCTACTTTGGCAGACATTTTGCGGCCTAGCACGCTGTGATCTTTTGACCTTCTGGACAAGCTGTCCAGCAACTCTTTTGATGTTTGGAACCTGTCTTTGGAGTGCGCCGGGCCTGCCAGATAACAGCTGTTGCGATGTCGATGTCTGCTGTGGATGCTCCTCATCTGAGCTATTGGAAGCAGCACCCTCTTCCCCCAATGGATGCCAATCTGTGTCAACAACTGGGTCATCCATCACCTCCTCTTCAATGTCATGTGCACCTTCCTCTGTGTCACCATGTATGGTGGTATAGTGTGCGGGAAGAGGCACCTGAGTCTCATCAGGGTCAGAATCTGGCTCTGTACACTGCGAGGACAATGTAGTGCTCTGAGTGAATGTACCAGCAGAATCATCTATCAGCAGCTGTGCATCAGTGCACTCCATGTCAGATTCATCTTGGCCTGGGTAATTCACCATTTCACTTGATAATCCAGGCATGGTATGTGAAAACAGCTCCATGGAGTAATCAGTAGTATGGCCTGCGTCATCCTTCAATCTTGGTTGGGGTGAAGGACACAAGGAAAGGTGTGGTTCATGAACATGAGCCTCCAATGACGACTCAGTGCTTTTACTTTTTACAACTGAAGAAGAGGAGGCGATAGAGCTGGAGGCTGAGTCAGCAATGTAAGACAAAACTTTTTCCTGATGCTCTGCCTTTAAAAGCGGTTTGCCAACTCCTAGAAAACTAAGCGTTCGAGGCCTTATGTAGCCAGACGATGACGCAGGGTCAGCACCTCCTGCATTTGGTCCTATTTTGCTCTTGCCACTACCATCAGATCCACCACCAACACCATCATTACCAGCTGCCAACCCCCGCCCAATTCCACGGCCTCTTCCACCAGCCTTCCTCATTTTTGGTAGAAATGTAGACAAAATCCAACAAACTATATAGTAATGTAAAACAAGGTAAAAGGTGTCTATAGGACAGGGGAGATTTAGAATTTCTGCACACACTTGTGGACAGTGGACACTTTTGGATTGTGTGAGGCCCACTGATATCTGAGCGCTATGTGACACGCTCGATGGCACAGCTGCCTGTGACCAAAGTGACGAGAGGATAATGGAGATTTTGAATCTCTGCGTACACTTTTGGACACTGGACACTTGTAGATTGTGTGAGGCCCACTGATATCTGAGCGCTATGTGACACGCTCGATGGCGCAGCTGCCTGTGACCAAAGTGACGAGAGGATAATGGAGATTTTGAATCTCTGCGTACACTTTTGGACACTGGACACTTGTGGATTGTGTGAGGCCCACTGATATCTGAGCGCTATGTGACACGCTCGATGGCACAGCTGCCTGTGACCAAAGTGACGAGAGGATAATGGAGATTTTGATTCTCTGCGTACACTTTTGGACACTGGACACTTGTAAATTGTGTGAGGCCTACTGATATCTGAGCGCTATGTGACACGCTCGATGGCACAGCTGCCTGTGACCAAAGTGACGAGAGGATAATGGAGATTTTGAATCTCTGCGTACACTTTTGGACACTGGACACTTGTAGATTGTGTGAGGCCTACTGATATCTGAGCGCTATGTGACACGCTCGATGGCACAGCTGCCTGTGACCAAAGTGACGAGAGGATAACGGAGATTTTGAATCTCTGCGTACACTTTTGGACACTGGACACTTGTAGATTGTGTGAGGCCTACTGATATCTGAGCGCTATGTGACACGCTCGATGGCACAGCTGCCTGTGACCAAAGTGACGAGAGGATAATGGAGATTTTGAATCTCTGCGTACACTTTTGGACACTGGACACTTGTAGATTGTGTGAGGCCTACTGATATCTGAGCGCTATGTGACACGCTCAATGGCACAGCTGCCTGTGACCAAAGTGACGAGGGGATAATGGAGATTTTGAATCTCTGCGTACACTTTTGGACACTGGACACTTGTAGATTGTGTGAGGCCTACTGATATCTGAGCGCTATGTGACACGCTCGATGGCACAGCTGCCTGTGACAAAAGTGACGAGAGGATAATGGAGATTTTGAATCTCTGCGTACACTTTTGGACACTGGACACTTGTAGATTGTGTGAGGCCTACTGATATCTGAGCGCTATGTGACACGCTCGATGGCACAGCTGCCTGTGACCAAAGTGACGAGAGGATAATGGAGATTTTGAATCTCTGCGTACACTTTTGGACACTGGACACTTGTAGATTGTGTGAGGCCCACTGATATCTGAGCGCTATGTGACACGCTCGATGGCACAGCTGCCTGTGACCAAAGTGACGAGAGGATAATGGAGATTTTGAATCTCTGCGTACACTTTTGGACACTGGACACTTGTGGATTGTGTGAGGCCCACTGATATCTGAGCGCTATGTGACACGCTCGATGGCACAGCTGCCTGTGACCAAAGTGACGAGAAGATAATGGAGATTTTGAATCTCTGCGTACACTTTTGGACACTGGACACTTGTAGATTGTGTGAGGCCCACTGATATCTGAGCGCTATGTGACACGCTCGATGGCACAGCTGCCTGTGACCAAAGTGACGAGAGGATAATGGAGATTTTGAATCTCTGCGTACACTTTTGGACACTGGACACTTGTGGATTGTGTGAGGCCCACTGATATCTGAGCGCTATGTGACACGCTCGATGGCACAGCTGCCTGTGACCAAAGTGACGAGAGGATAATGGAGATTTTGATTCTCTGCGTACACTTTTGGACACTGGACACTTGTAGATTGTGTGAGGCCCACTGATATCTGAGCGCTATGTGACACGCTCGATGGCACAGCTGCCTGTGACCAAAGTGACGAGAGGATAATGGAGATTTTGAATCTCTGCGTACACTTTTGGACACTGGACACTTGTAGATTGTGTGAGGCCTACTGACATCTGAGCGCTATGTGACACGCTCGATGGCACAGCTGCCTGTGACCAAAGTGACGAGAGGATAATGGAGATTTTGAATCTCTGCGTACACTTTTGGACACTGGACACTTGTAGATTGTGTGAGGCCTACTGATATCTGAGCGCTCTGTGACACGCTCGATGGCACAGCTGCCTGTGACCAAAGTGACGAGAGGATAATGGAGATTTTGAATCTCTGCGTACGCTTTTGGACACTGGACACTTGTAGATTGTGTGAGGCCTACTGATATCTGAGCGCTATGTGACACGCTCGATGGCACAGCTGCCTGTGACCAAAGTGACGAGAGGATAATGGAGATTTTGAATCTCTGCGTACACTTTTGGACACTGGACACTTGTAGATTGTGTGAGGCCCACTGATATCTGAGCGCTATGTGACACGCTCGATGGCACAGCTGCCTGTGACCAAAGTGACGAGAGGATAATGGAGATTTTGAATCTCTGCGTACACTTTTGGACACTGGACACTTGTAGATTGTGTGAGGCCCACTGATATCTGAGCGCTATGTGACACGCTCGATGGCACAGCTGCCTGTGACCAAAGTGACGAGAGGATAATGGAGATTTTGAATCTCTGCGTACACTTTTGGACACTGGACACTTGTAGATTGTGTGAGGCCCACTGATATCTGAGCGCTATGTGACACGCTCGATGGCACAGCTGCCTGTGACCAAAGTGACGAGAGGATAATGGAGATTTTGAATCTCTGCGTACACTTTTGGACACTGGACACTTGTAGATTGTGTGAGGCCTACTGATATCTGAGCGCTATGTGACACGCTCGATGGCACAGCTGCCTGTGACCAAAGTGACGAGAGGATAATGGAGATTTTGAATCTCTGCGTACACTTTTGGACACTGGACACTTGTAGATTGTGTGAGGCCTACTGATATCTGAGCGCTATGTGACACGCTCGATGGCACAGCTGCCTGTGACCAAAGTGACGAGAGGATAATGGAGATTTTGAATCTCTGCGTACACTTTTGGACACTGGACACTTGTAGATTGTGTGAGGCCCACTGATATCTGAGCGCTATGTGACACACTCGATGGCACAGCTGCCTGTGACCAAAGTGACGAGAGGATAATGGAGATTTTGAATCTCTGCGTACACTTTTGGACACTGGACACTTGTAGATTGTGTGAGGCCCACTGATATCTGAGCGCTATGTGACACGCTCGATGGCACAGCTGCCTGTGACCAAAGTGACGAGAGGATAATGGAGATTTTGGATCTCTGCGTACACTTTTGGACACTGGACTCTTGTAGATTGTGTGAGGCCCACTGATATCTGAGCGCTCTGTGACACGCTCGATGGCACAGCTGCCTGTGACCAAAGTGACGAGAGGATAATGGAGATTTTGAATCTCTGCGTACACTTTTGGACACTGGACACTTGTAGATTGTGTGAGGCCCACTGATATCTGAGCGCTATGTGACACGCTCGATGGCACAGCTGTGACAAAAGTGACTAGAGGATAAGGGAGATTGGATTGCTTTTAAAAAAGCAGTTTGCGGAGCAGTGGGTAAACAGCAATGCCAGCGTGTCAGGAAGCCTTAGAAGGCAGCCCAACAACCAACACCACTGATACACCACAATATAGCCTCCCCTTGCACTGCACACACAGTGACTTGTGTGTTGTGCAGGCCAAATCGCTAGCAGCAGAAGCAGTTCTTTTGTCTTCTTCCCTGCCTAACTTTCTCCCTACATAATCAGCAGCAACCTCTCCCTATACTAAGATCGGCAGAAGTAAGATGGCGGTCGGCGTGCACGCCCTTTTATACCCCCTGTGACGCCCACCAAAGCAAGCCAATCACTTGCATGCCCTTCTGAAAGATGGTGGTGACCCGTGCCTATGTCATCACGTTGCCCACAGTGTCCGTGATCCTGATTGGCTGAAAAAGAGCGCAAAACAAACTTTTGAAACGCGACTTTGGCGCGTAAGTCGCCGACCTCGTGGCCGACCTCATCCTAGGGTCGGGTTTCGTTTCATGAAACCCGACTTTGCCAAAAGTCGGCGACTTTTGAATTTTTTCGACCCGTTTCGCTCAACTCTATTCACGAGGGCTACTGTTCATCGCCAAGAAAACTTGGGAAGCTGAGTTCACGCCGCACTGGAGTGTCATTGAGCATGTTGTCCAGCTGCAAGAAAGGATGGCACACATAATGCTTATCATAAGGGAATATCTTCTCCAGGCACAGGATGCCCAAGTGAGGGTATACACACCATCAGCGAGGCTAAGGCAATAAAATCCCAGGGACTACGTGCTAGTACTTATCCTTATGGTGGAGAGCAAATTCTTGGCAAAGTGGTAAGGCCCGTATCAGATCATGGAAAAACTCAGGGACATGAATTACAAGGTACACCAGCCCGGCCGCAGGAAGCCGCACCAGATATACCATGTGAACCTACTCAAACCTTGGCGGGACCATGAACCACTGGAAGATACTTGCCTGGAGGTCTATCCCGAAGCCGAGGTAGAGGAGGTCATGATTGCTGAGATGCTAACGCTGACCCAGAAGCAACAATGTTGAGAACTGCTGCGCCAGAACTGTGACCTGTTCTCAGAGTTGCCAGGGCACGCAGAGGTTGTGGAACATGACGTGCTAACAAAGTCACATGTAATGTTAAGCTTCAAACCATATAGAATCCCTAAAGCATGCAGGGAGACAATCTCCAAGGAGGCGAAGAAAATGCTGGACCATGGGGTGATAGAGGAATCAAGAAGTGGTTGTTCAAATCCCATTATCCTCATACCAAATCCCATTGGTGAGTGGCAGTTTTGTAACAACTACCGCAAGCTCATTGAGGTGTCCCGTTTTGACGCATACCCAATGCCCAGCGTGGATGAACTCATTGAACAACTATGGCCCGCAAGGTACATCACCACCTTCGACCTGATGATGGGGTACTGGCAGATCCCCATGTCCCAGAGGGCCAAGGAGAAGACTGCCTTCTCAATGCCATATGGTAGCCCCAGCTACCTTCCAGAGGACGATGGATTGAACCCTGGCTCCATAAAAGAAATATGCCAAAGCCTACTTGGATGACATTGCCTCTTTCAGTCCTGACTGGAGTTCGCACCTGCCAAAGTTACAGGCGATCCTCAATGCATTGAGGAAAGCGGGATGCACCATAAATCCCAAGAAGTGCCATAGGGAAGGAGGAGACCAGATACTTAGGTTACATCGTCGGGAGAGGTGAAATAAAGCCCCAGTTAAATAAGATAGAGGCAAATCAGAAGTGGCCACAGCCACTCTCCAAGGAACAAGTGGGGGCATTTCTTGGGATTGTGGGGTATTACCGGAGTTTTATCCCAAACTTCACCAGAATTGCCGCACCTTTCACAGATTCCTTGTGTGCACCAAGTCGATGGCAAAATGGACTACTGACACAGAGATGGCATTTCAAGAGCTAAAGCGGGCTCTGTGCAAGCATCTGGTTCAGGTCGCACCCAACTTTAGTAAAAAGTTTGTGATCCACACCGATTCTTCAGAAGTTGGTTTGGGAGCCATGCTGTCACAGGAAATCAATTCAGAAGAGCATCCCATCCTGTATCTGAGCTGGAAACTCTCATCTTGCGAGAACTACGTAATAGTTGAGAAAGAATGCTTAGCCATAAAGGGGGCCGGCGACACCCTAAAATACTACCTGCTAGGCTGCAGGTTTAAGTTAGTGTCAGACCATGCCCCTTTGAGATGGTTTAGAGAGAAATGTAAGAACGCCAAGGTGACTAGGTAGTTCTTAGCCCTTCAAAGACTTCACATTCCATGAGGGACCATATCACATTTAAAGTGAGTTCAAGAGGTCTATGTGACAGAAAATATCCAAAATAACATTCTAGAAACTGCACCACTCAATGTGCTCAAAACCACATTCAAGAAGTTTATTAACTCTTTAGGTGCTTCACAGAAATCCTTGCACACAGGAAAAGATTAACATTTAACTTTTTTTGTAAAAATTTTTACTTTAGAACCAAATTTCTTTATTTTCACAAGGGTAACAGAAGAAAATGGACCCCAAAAAATGTTATGCAATTTCTCCTAAGCAGGTAGACATCCCAAATGGTGAAAAGTACTGTTTGGGCGCACGGCAGGGCTTGGAAGGAAAGGAGCATCGTTTGATTACTTGAACAAAAAATTGTCTTGAATCAAGAGTGAACACCAGGTCGCGTTTGCAGCACCCTGATGTGCCTAAACAGGGGAAACGGCAAAAGTGAGCCCATTGTGGAAACTAGACCCCTCAAGGAACTTATCTAGATGTTTGCCGTGTGGAGTCGGGAAGGAATTTTTTTCCCCAATGTGAAGCTTATTGTTTGCCATATGTTCTTTTTTGACTTTACTATGTAAAGTTGCTGCATTTTAAAAACTCCAGCATGTCTCTTCTTTCAGTGTTTGTTCTGCATATTTACAGAATTTGTTTACTTATACGAAACAATGGGTAAGTGCAAAAACACAGCAAAAACGCAAGTATGAGGTTTTGCTGCATTTTTTGGACCTTAAGCAAGTTGCATCATGATTTTTTTGGGGGCACTAAACTTTATCAGCATGCACAAGAGACAACAATAACGCAGCAAATAAGCAGCAAAAATGCAGCAAAACCTGATTTTTGTAGCAGCTTCTTTGAACAGGTTTTGCCTGCAAAAAAAAACTGCAAAATCGCACCTTGTGAACATAGCCTTAAAGACACTTTTTTTTTCCCAAAAACTAGTTTTTGCATCTCCATATTTTGATAGCTACAATTTTTCCATATACTGTGTTGGCTGACAGAGTCATGTGAGGGATTGTTTTTTTTTTTCTCATGTGGTAAAATTGTTACGGTAGCTTTATTCTTCAGGCCAGTGCGATTACAACTATACCACATTTATTTATTTTTTATGTTTTGGCGCTTTCACGCAAAAACTATTTTTTAGAAAATATTAATATCTTTGCATTTCTTTATTCTCTGAGCTATAACTTTTTTATGTTTCTACTGATGGAGCTGTATGCTGGCTTGTTTTTTGCGGTACAAGATGATGTTTTCAGCTATACCATTTGTATTTACATTTGTCTTTTTTTATCACATTTTATTCCACTTTTTGTTCGATGATATGATGATAAAGCATTGTTTTTTGCCTCGCTTTTTTATTTATTTCTTTACAGTGTTCACTGAAGGGGTTAACCAGTGTGACATTTTTATAGGACGGGTGGTTTTTGCTTATTTTTTTTGGCATAAAAATATTTAGTTATGGGTACAATATGTTATTATTATTTTGTGATTTATATATTTTTTAATATGTTTCCAACTCTTTTTTTACTTATTCCCACTATGTGACTTTCAGCACTCTGTTATAAAGCATTGCAATGCTCCTTCAGTGTAGAAAGACTCTCCCATTACTGAGATAGGAGATGGCAGCTGCTACTTATGAGGAGATTCTATTTTTTTTTGTACAATGGCCAGTCACTATGGCAATCCATTACGCTATTTAATAAACACAGACTTATCCTCCATGTTCTATCTACTTACCAGCTGTGCGCATGCGGGTCCACCTCTCCCTCTCTCTCACCCTGGGACGCGTCTCCATAGCTGCATCGCGCTCTCCTGGTCCGGCGTCCGCCCCTGTGATGCGCATGGGCAGGGCTCTGGGTCACATGATTGTTATGTCCTCATGATGCATTGGTGGGTGGGAGCGATGGGTAGGCAGTGGGCATCCCCATTCGCCAATCAACACTCATGACTAGTATTGAGCAATACCACCCGATACTGAAAAATATCGTATCGGAATTGATCGGCCGATCTAAAAAAAGTATCGAGTATCGCCGATTCCGATCCAGGAAGTCCCATTCAAGTCAATGGCACAGAAAAATCGGAATTAAAAAAAACCCTTTCTTTCACTGTCGGTTACTTCTACATGAAGAAAAACAACTAATGATAATGTAGAATGTATTGTGGGAGGTGTAGGAGACATTAAAGCCATAGAGGTTTAGCCCAATCAAATGGAATAGCAGGAATTATTATTTTTTTTTATAGACGTTCGTAGTTACAAAGATATTGACTATGTTAGAGTCTTACATTTTTTGTCAGATATGTATGTTTCACTACTTCCATGCTCTTCACCTTCTTTTTTACTTCTCCCACACTTTCTCCTTCATCATCTTCAGCAGCAGCAGCAGCAGTTATCTTCTTCTTCCTATTCTTCTTCTTCCTATTCTTCTTCTTCCTATTCTTCTTCTTCTTCCTATTCCTCTTCTTCCTATTCTTCTTCTTCTTCCTATTCTTCTTCTTCTTCCTATTCTTCTTCATCATATTGTTATTTGTGTCAGGCATTCCTGTAGTTGTTATCTATAAAAGTTTGAAGATTACACCTTCCGTTCAGCCTGTCACAAAAGATTTACAACAGGATTTGTCCGCGTTCAGTTTGGCCTGCAGCAGCAGGCCTTTTCCAGGGGCACCACGAGGAGGAACGGACTCACCCCCATACACTTCTTAGTCTTCTTCTGCTTATAAATTTGATAATCTCATTTGCTCAGATTTTTAGTCTTATACTTAATGTTCTTCTGCTTTTGGTTTTTATGCTTCTTGGTCTTCTGTCTCTTGTTGTTCTGCATCTTGGTGGCTGTCTTCCTGTTCTTTGTCCTCTTGGTCATCTTCTTCAGGGTCATCTTTTAGGTATTCTTCTGTGTGATCTTCAGGGTCGTCATCTTCAGGGTCATTATCAGGGAGATACAGTAGTGAGAATCAAAAACCATTTCAACAAGCTTGAACTTTGAAAAGTAGCAGAAGTTACAAGAAGGCTGAGGAACTGTCAAGAACCAGCTGATGGTACTGGAACCCGGAGTGGCAGCAGAATGAACAAGAGCCAATGGCACAACCGTGGACCAGCAGACGGTGCTGGAACACAGTTACTAAGCAGGAGGTACCTGTGCTCCAAAGCACTACCAAGGACCAGCAGACGTTGGTGGAACTCGGATACCGACAAGGAGGCACCTAGGCCAAAGGCACTGCCGAGAACCAGCTGACGGTGTAGGAACCCAGATGGATAGCAGAAGCTGCGATAGCAAATGAAACTAGCGAGGACCAGCTGATGGTGCTGGAACCCGGAGGCGCAGCAGAAGGAACAAGAGCCAATGGGACAACCGTGGAACAGCTGACGGTGCTGGAACACGGTTACTAAGCAGGAGGTACCTGTGCTCCAAAGCACTACCAAGGACCAGCAGACGTTGGTGGAACTCGGATACCGATAAGGAGGCACCTAGGCCAAAGGCTCTGCCGGGAACCAGCTGACGTTGCTGGAACCCGGATGGGTAGCATAAGGTACCCATGATTAACAAAGTGTCGCGTCCGCGAGCAGGCCGCAGTTACCGAAACCCACAGTCCTACAGGGGGTGCTTTTCCTATTGGCACTATGGAACCAGCCTTTGCTACCAGAACCCGCAGTCCACATAGGAAGCACTGAAACTGCAGGCACCATAGACTCAGCTAACCCGACCGCAACACGACAGGACAATGTATCAGTGGCAAAGTGACGTTGACACTACCCGGAAACAGCAGGCGTGCTGTAACCAGGCTGGGCAGGAGGGAGTGCCCGTGCCAAAGACACTTCCGAGAACCAGCTGACGGTGCTGGAACCCAGATGGGTAGCATTAGCTACAAGAGTCAATGGAACTACCGAGAACCAGCTGACGGTGCTGGAACCCAGAGTGGCAGCAGAAGGAACAACAGCCAATGGCACAACCGTGGACCAGATGACGGTGCTGGAACATGGTTACTAAGCAGGAGGTACCTGTGCTACAAAGCACTACCAAGGACCAGTAGACGTTGCTTGAACTCGGATACCAAGAAGGAGGCACCTAGGCCAAAGACACTGCCGAGAACCAGCTGACGGTGCTGGAACCCGGATGGGTAGCACAAGGTACCCAGGAAAAAAACAAAGTTGCAAGGCCGTGAGCCAGCCGCAGTTACCGAAACCCACAGTCCTACAGGGGGTGCTTGTCCTATTGGCACTACGGAACCAGCCTTAATTACCAGAACCCGCAGTCCACATAGGAAGCACCGAAACTGCAGGCACCATAGACTCGGCTAACCCGACCGCAACACGACAGGACAACGTATCAGTGGCAAAGTGACATTGACACTACCCGGAAACAGCAGGCGTGCTGTAACCAGGCTGGGCAGGAGGGAGTACCCGTGCCAAAGACACTGCCGAGAACCAGCTGACGGTGCTGGAACCCGGAGGGGCAGCAGAAGGAACAAGAGCCAATGGGACAACCGTGGACCAGCTGACGGTGCTGGAACACGGTTTCTAAGCAGGAGTTACCTGTGCTAAAAAGCACTACCAAGGACCAGAAGACGTTGCTGGAACTCGGATACAAAGAAGGAGGCACCTAGGCCAAAGGCTCTGCCGAGAACCAGCTGACGGTGCTGGAACCCGGCTGGGCAGGAGGGAGTACCCGTGGCAAAAACACTTCTGAGCAGCAACATGTGATGTTGAAGCCCAGGGGTCAATCATGCAGCAGGCTGAGGCCAACTTGGAGCGAGTTTTATATTGGTTGTACACAACTACTGATTGTAACCGTGATCCACTTTAGCCTCTGGCTCTACTGTCTCTAGTATTTCCCCTGGCCTCCAACCACGCCAGTTGCTACTCTGCAGTGTTGGCTGCACAATCCACACTTGTTCCTGAGTTATTGGGGGGCTCAGTCACGTCAGTTGATCTCCTGATGTGTGTCCGACAAGGTGTCCTGCTCTGTCCACATTCCCACAACTATTAATGGGAATGGGGACAGAGCAGGAGACATTGCCGGACACACATCAGGGAATCAACTGACGTGACTGAGCCCCTGTAACACAGGAACAAGTGTGGATTGTGCAGACGGCACATCAGAGCAGCGTCTGGCGGACTTGGAGGCCAGGGGAAATACTAGAGACAGTACAGCCAGAGGCCTAAGTGGACCACGGTTAAAAGTCAGTAGTAGTGTGATGTTGGAGGCAGCAGTAGACTTTGCCATCCGCACAGCAGGGGAACAGCTGGCGTTACTGAACCCCACAGACACAGGAGCGAGTGATTCTATCTGTGCGGACGGCACTTCCAAACTACAACTGGCTGTGTTGAAGCCCAGGATCAATGCTCCGAGCAGGCTGAGGCCTACTTGGAGCAAGTGGAAAATAACATGTAGTGTGATGTTGGAGGCAGCAGGAGATTTTGCCATCCGCACAGCAGGGGAACAGCTGGCATTACTGAACCCCACTAACACAGGAGCTAGTGTGTGTTTCTCTGTGAAGACGGCACCTCTTAACACCAACTGGCATTGTTGGAGACCAGGATGAGGCATGGAGCAGGCTGAGGCCTGATAGGGTTGGCATGTGGAGGCAGCAGGAGACTTTGCCATCTACATAGCAGGGGAACAGCTGGCATTACTGAACCCCACAGACACAGTAGCGAGTGTGTTTTTCTCTGTGAAGACGGTACTTCTGAAGACCAACTGGCATTGTTGGAGACCAGGATGAAGCATGGAGCAGGCTGAGGCCTGATAGGGTTGGCATGTGGAGGCAGCAAGAGACTTTGCCATCTACACAGCAGGGGAACAGCTGGCATTACTGAACCACACAGACACAGTTGTGAGTGTGTTTTTCTCTGTGAAGACGGCACTTCTGAACACCAACTGGCGTTGTTGGAGCCCAGGATGAGGCATGGAGTTGGCTGAGGCCAACTTGCAGCACGTTTTATAGAGGTTGTAGACTACTACTGATTGTTACCGTGCTCCACTTAGGCATCTGGCTCCACTGTCTCTAGTATTTCCCCTGGCCTCCAACCCCGCCAGTGACAGCTCTGAAGTGGCGTCAGCACAATCCACACTTGTTCCTGTGTTACTTGGCCTCAGTCCCGTCAGTTGATCCCCTGATGTGTGTCCGGCAAGGTCTCCTGCTCTGTCCTCATTCACACTACTAGTAATGGGAATGTGGACAGAGCAGGAGACCTTGACGGACACACATCGGGGGATCAACTGACGTGACTGAGGCCAAGTAACACAGGAACAAGTGTGGATTGTGCAGACGCCACTTCAGAGCTGTCACTGGCGGGGTTGGAGGCCAGGGGAAATACTAGAGACAGTGGAGCCAGAGGCCTAAGTGGAGCAGGGTTAAAAATCAGTAGTAGTTTGAATGTGGATGGAGCAGGAGACTTTGCCGTCCACACAGCAGGGGAGCAGCTCGCATTACTGAACCCCACTAACACAGGAGCGAGTGTTTATATCTGTGCGGACGGCACTTCCAGGCTACAACTGGCAGTGTTGTAGCCCAGGATCAATGCTCCGAGCAGGCTGAGGTCTACTTGGAGCGAGGAGAAAAAGCGTTGCAGTGTGAGTTTGGAGGCAGCAGGAGACTTTGCCATCCACACAGCAGGGGAACAGCTGGCGCTACTGAATCCCACTAACACAGGAGCGAGTGTTTATATCTGTGCGGACGGCACTTCCAGGCTACAACTGGCTGTGTTGTAGCCCAGGATCAATGCTCCGAGCAGGCTGAGGCCTACTTGGAGCGAGGAGAAAAAGCGTTGCAGTGTGAGTTTGGAGGCAGCAGGAGACTTTGCCATCCACACAGCAGGGGAACAGCTGGCGTTACTGAAACCCACAGACACAGGAGCGAGTGTTTAAATCTGTGCGGACGGCACTTCCAGGCTACAACTGGCTGTGTTGTAGCCCAGGATCAATGCTCTGAGCAGGCTGAGGCCTACTTGGAGCGAGGAGAAAAAGCTTTGTAGTGTGAGTTTGGAGGCAGCAGGAGACTTTGCCATCCACACAGCAGGGGAACAGCTGGCGTTACTGAACCCCACTAACACAGGAGCGCGTGTTTATATCTGTGCGGACAGCACTTCCAGGCTACAACTGGCTGTGTTGTAGCCCAGGATGAAGCATGCAGCAGGCAGAGGACAACTTGCAGCTGGTTTTATAGAGGTTGTAGACTACTACTGATTGTCACCGTGCTCCACTATGGCCTCCGGCTCCACTGTCTCTAGTATTTCCCCTGGCCAACAACCCCGCCAGTTACAGCTCTGAAGTGGCGTCTGCACAATCCACACTTGTTCCTGTGTAACTGTGGCTCAGTCCCGTCTGTTGATCCCCTGATGTGTGTCTGGCAAGCTCTCCTGCTCAGTCCTAATTCACACTACTAGTAATGTGAATTACTTTACTAGTAGTAGTATTACTTTGTGCCGAGTTTCCTCCACTGGCTCGACGCACAGAGGTGCTTTGTATAGCACTAGCACCACTGCTGTTGGGTGGAATGGAAAACATGATGGACTGCACCAGTGTGTCTTGGTACTCCCGCAGTTTACGCTCCCGGTTCAACGTTGGTATGAGGGTTTGCAAGTCGTCCCCCACCAACACAGGAGCGAGTGTTTTTCTCTGTGCAGACGGCACTTCTGAGCAACAACTGGCAGTGTTGGAGCCCAGGGTCAATCATGGAGTAGGCTGAGGCCTACTTGGAGCAGGTGTAAAATCTGATGTAGTTTGAATGTGGAGGGAGCAGGAGATATCGCCGGACACACAGCAGGGGAGCAGCTGGCATTACTGAACCCCACCAACACAGGAGCGAGTGTTTTTCTCTGTGCAGACGGCACTTCTGAGCAACAACTGGCAGTGTTGGAGCCCAGGGTCAATCATGGAGTAGGCTGAGGCCAACTTGGTGCAAGTGTAAAATCTGATGTAGTTTGAATGTGGAGGGAGCAGGAGACTTTTCCGGACACACAGCAGGGGGGCAGCTGGCGTTACTGAACCCCACTAACACAGGAGCTAGAGTTTTTCTCTGTGCAGACGGCACTTCTGAGCAACAACTGGTGGTGTTGGAGCCCAGGGATTACAGTACAGGTGGTAGAAACATGAACACAACAGGAGACCTGGATACTGTTGCCAACCAATTATTTATTCTGGAAGAGGACTGGCAAATTCCGGGGAGATCCAGGCCTTGTTCATTTTCAGAAAAGTAAGCTGGTCAACGTTATTGGAGGATAGTCGCGTGCGACGGTCTGTTAGTACACCACCTGCGGCACTAAAGACGCGTTCCGATAATACACTATCAGCAGTGCAAGCCAGCACCTCCAGTGCATACTGGCTAAGCTCTGGCCATGTATCCAGCTTAGAGACCCAAAACTTGAAGGGGGAAGAGCCGTCTGGGAGTACACTGACTGGGCAAGACATGTAGTCTGTCACCATCTGATGGAAACGTTGCCTTCTGCTGACTGGAGCCATCTGTGATGGTGTAGACATTTGTGGCGGGCACACAAAACTTTGCCACATTTGGGCCATACTGGTCTTGTCTTGTGCTGAGGCGCTGCCTCTGCTCCCTCTTTGTGCAGAGCTTCCTCCACTGCCTCGACGCACAGAGCTGCTTTGTAAAGCACTAGCAGCACTGCTCTCGGGTGGAATGGAGAACATGATGGAATGCACGAGTGTGTCTTGGTACTCCCGCATATTACGCTCCCGGTTCAACTGTGTTATGAGGCTTTGCAAGTTGTCCCGATAGCGAGGATCTAGGAGGGTGTACACCCAATAATCAGCCGTGTAGAGAATGTGGGCGATGCGGTGGTCATTTCTCAGGCACTGCAGCATGAAGTCAACCATGTGCTGCAGACTCCCAACTGCCAAAGAACCGCTGTCCCCTGCTTGAGGCGTGATCTCTGCCTGCTCTGCATCACCCCTCCCTCGCTGTACATACTGACTAGAGCTTTGTGTACCTCCCTCCTCTGGAGAGATGTCTTCCTCCTCCATCGACTCCTCCTCATCCTCCTCACAAAGTGTCCCCTGCCTAGGCCTTTGTGAGGAAGCACGTAGCGCAGATTGTCCAGAAGCAGATGGCATTTGGGACTCCTCATCCTCCACTTCTTCCAAAACCTCATCCCTTAGTGCTTGCAGTGTTTTTTGAAGCAGGCAGATAAGGGGGACAGTCATGCTGACTAGTGCATCATCTGCACTCGTCATCCGCGTGGAATCATCGAAGGCACGCAAAACGAGGCAGATGTCCTTCATAGAGGCCCACTCAGTGGTGCTGAAGTGTGACCGGCGCACATTGCGACTTGTTTGCGCCTGATGCAGCTGGTACTCCATGACTGCTGCCTGCTGCTCACACAACCGCTCCAACATATGTAACGTTGAATTCCACCTGGTGGGTAGGTCACATATGATGCGATGTTCCGGAAGGCGTAATCGGCGCTGCAGAGCAGCAAGGCGCGATCTTGCCGTGCTGGAACAACGCAAGTGAGCACACTCTATGCGGACCTTGTGCAGCAGTGCATCAAGATCCGGATAGTCCCTCAGAAAGCTCTGCACGACCAAGTTGAGCACATGTGCCAGACATGGGATGTGAATGAGGTTGCCTAGGCCAAGAGCTGCCACCAGATTTCGGCCATTGTCACACACTACCAAGCCCGGCTGGAGATTCGCTGGCACAAACCATACGTCGCTCTCCTGCTTGATAGCATTCCAGAGCTACTGTGCTGTGTGGCTTCGATTCCCCAAAGAAATTAATTTCAGTATGGCCTGTTGATGTTTGGCCACGGCTGTGCTCATATCGGTCGTAACAGGCTCCTGCTGCGCTGTTTCAGAGGAACTTGAGTAGGAGGAGGCGTCAATATGTACAGTGGATTCCTGCAATCCGTGGAGTTGGCAGAACACGTAGAGCGCCACTCTCCAGATCTGTACCCGGCTCCACAACATTGACCCAATGGGCAGTGAGGGAAAGGTATGGTCCCTGTCCATGGTTACTGGTCCACGCATCAGTGGTCAGGTGAACCTTGCTACTGACGGCGTTTAGTAGCGCATGTTTTATGTTTGCCTCCACATGTTTCTCCAGGGCAGGGACGGCTTGCCTGCTGAAATAAAAGCGGCTGGGCACGGTGTATTGTGGGACTGCCAATGCCATGAAGTCCCGGAAGGTGTCAGTCTCCACCAGCCTGAATGACAGCATTTCAAGGGCCAGTAGTTTGGCAATGCCAGCATTCAGAGCCTGTGCTCGGGGATGGTTTGCCGAGTATGGCCGCCTTTTCTCCCATGCCTGTGCTACCAATGGCTGCCGAGTGGCCTGGGAGTGTGAGGATGACTTGGAACGTGGTGCTGTGGGTGGAATGTCACAGGGTCTCCGGACAACAGTGCCAGAGGTTCTTCCTTGGAGATCCTGTGAGGAAGCCGAACCAGCTGTGTGTGAGCTGGAGGAAGAGGCCCCAACACGAGCTGAAGAGGTGGTAGGTGGTGCTGTACGTTGGCCTACGTCTTCAGTGTGTTTGTGTAACTCCACCTCGTGCTTAGTCCGCACATGTTTCCACATATTAGTGGTATTGAGGTTGCTGACATTTTTCCCTCTTTTGACTCTCTGATGACACAGCTTGCATTTGACAAAGCAAATGTCATCTGCAGCTGTGTCAAAAAAGGACCACGCACTGCAACTCTTGGGAGCGCCCGTTTTGCCTTTTGAAAGTGGAATGCTCCTAACGGGTGCCGAAGTGGAGGCTACAGGCAGCCAAGTCTGCCCCCTCCCTCTCCCTCCGGTTTTGGCCGTTCGGGGAATCTCTTCCTCAGAGCTGCTCCCACCACCTTCCTGTTCCTCACGCCATGATGGGTCAAGGACCTCATCATCTACACTCCCCTCTTCAAACACCTGCTTCTCCTGGGTTGTCTCGCTAGCACCGTGCGCATCAGAAAGTGGTAACTGAGTCTCATCATCATCTGATGCGTACTGAGGTGTGCTGACCATAGGCACTGGGCCACCCGCCTCTTCAGATTCAGAGGGACAAAGAAGTTGCGCATCACTGCATACTCCCTCTTCTTCACATTCTGGAATGCTGCTTGGCTGGCCCCCTCTTTCCAAACCAACAGATTCCGAGAACAGAAGTAGAGACTGTGATGGCTCCTGTCCAGGGCTCTCTGACTGCCTGGGCACTTTGGCAGGTGGTGAAGAGACAGATGGTTGCTCTTCGGTGCTCTGGCCCTGAGAGGATGTGGACGTAATTGAAGTCGATGCATTAGCTGCCATCCATCAGACAACGGCTTCAATTTGTTCCTCCCGCAGCAGTGGGGTATGATGAGGTCCTACAAAGCTGCGCATAAAGGACTGTTGCCTGCTAAAACTGGGGGATACTGACTCACTGGTGCCAACAGCAGGCACAGAATCCCCACGTCCTCTCCCTGCAGAATCCCCACGTCCTCTCCCTGCTGAAACTCAACCCCCACGGGGACGTGCCTTACTCCCTTGCCTTCTTCATCTTGCTAGACTGAGAAAGATAGGCAGAAAAGTACAAATGGGGGCCTTAGTCTGCTTATTCCTGAACAGCTGGTTACAGGTATAAGAAACAATAATTTTATGAAGTGTGTGTGTCGACTACACTTTAATGGGAGCTAATGTGGCCTACACAACTTTCAAAGGTAGTGTTTGGTGAACTTTGTTGTTTTTTTTTTTGGGGGGGAAACTAAAAGGATGTGACCAAAGATATGAAAGTCAGAGTATCACCAACTTTCTGGAGCTATTACAATGCAGGCAGGTAACCTACAATGCAAAAGATGAGGCTCCAAAAAAATTGGGTAATACTAATCTTGCTGCAGCTGAAGGGCACAAGCCAGAAAAAAAGGCTCCTCTATCTACTCCTATATAGTGTTTGCAACCAACCAATGTAGATGGATATGGATGGATGCACACTAATAGGAGAAGAAAAAATGAGCTGCAATTACAGAAAAATATGTGTGAGGCAGTGACGCACGCTGAGCGGCCTACAACCAGACGTAGCTGCAGGACACACTACTCAGCGTGAGCTGCACTCACACACAGTCATAGACCTCTCAGACAGCCGTGAACAGTGCAGCTAAGTGGGCACTAGCACTGACAGGCTGCAGAAAGGCTCCGCTGTGTACTCCTAGAGTGTTTGCAACCACCGTATATGGATACGGATGGATGCACACTAATAGGAGAAAAAATTAGCTGCAAAAAAAGAAAAATGTGTGAGGCAGTGACACGCTGAGCGACCTACAACCAGACGTAGCTGCAGGACACACTACTCAGCGTGAGCTGAACTCACACAGTCAGAGACCTCTCAGACAGCCGTGAACAGTGCAGCTAAGTCGGCACTAGCACTGAAAGGCTGCAGAAAGGCTTCGCTGTCTACTACTAGTGTTTGCAACCAACGTATATGGATACGGATGGAAGCACACTAGATAGAATTTTTTAAAAATAAGCAGCTCAAAAAGAAAAATATGTATGAGGCAGCAGTGAGGCACGCTGGGCGGCCTACAACCAGACGTGGCTGAAGGACCCACTCCACAGCGTGAGCTGCACTCACACAGCCCTTGCAGACAGCTGTGAACACTGCTGGTAGGGAAAAGAAACCTACAGTGGTGGTTTATGTAGCATGGGTAAAGCACAATATTGTTTTGAGAATCGCTATTTCTAACTGTCCCTCACAGTCTTCAACAGCAGCCTGTCCCTAACTGAATTCACAGCAGAGTGACCAGAAATGGCGGCGGTGGTGGCTTTTATAGTGCATCATGACATCATTTCAGCAGCCAATCACAGCCATGCCTATAGTTAACATGCCTACATGCCTAACAGGATGTGCCCACACTTCTGAGGATTCCCATTGGCTGAATCAAAGCGAGCGGGCTGATAGCATTATGGGAACTTCCGATTCCGGTATCCGATATGAAAAATGTATCGGAAGTCAGTATCGGAATTCCGATACAGCTAATATCGGCCGATACCCGATACTTGCGGTATCGGAAAGCTCAACACTACTCATGACTCATATCTCCTACATAAACTCTTGTGCTTTATTAAATTCTATTGTTCACATGCATATATGTAATGACGCTGTTCCTACATGTCAGTCACTCCCCCTGAAGGAAGGCTTGGAAGCCGGAACGTACGTAGGGATACCTAGCACCATACTGTACTTTGGTAAATTACCTTATGTTTCCTTTTTCATGTTTACCTTGGTCTGTGCAATAATGAATGGTTTATACTCTATATAGCTTAGCTCTTAATATATCACTTACACCATGTGCCATTCATCCACCACATTGACCAGTGTGCATACTGTCATAGCTGTACCCATGTATATTTAATGAAATTAACATAGCTAATGACTTCACAATTTTGATACTTATGATTTACTTGTTATTTACCTTGTGGCGCCATCTATTGGCTAATTTTTTGACTACTTGTTTTTAATGGTAACTAATGAAATTAGCCCTCGCATGGCTATGTTGACGAAAAGATAAAAAAGTTATGGCTCTGGGAAGAAGGGGAGCGAAAAATGAAAACACAAAACCGAAAAAAAGCTCAGGAGGTTAAGGGGTTAACATCTACAAAACCATGTAAAAGTTAGGTATGGCGATATTTTGTCATTTGACACAGTGGCTCCTTTGCTTTAAACAGCCATCTCTGTGTATGTTTGCCATATAATTATGATTCTGCAATAGATTGATCACTTCATTCCTATACATAATGCTAAGCATGTCATTTATTCTGCTAAGGACCCACACTCTGGGCTTACAAAAAGCTTATTGTTTGCATAAAAGCTTCCCTTGTTCCACAGACACTTCAGCGAAAAGAACAAGTCAAGAAGTGGCTTTGTATGAGGCACAGTAACAGACGCTGTGAGTTCAGCTGGTATCAAAGCTCTGCAATATTGATCTGCTGAGATTATAGCCTACTAAAAAAACTCTGCAAAAACGGCTGCATAAATAAGAATCCAAAAATAGTGTTTACGAAAAATAAATAAAAAAACTCTAAATGTACAGTCATGGCCAAAAGTTTAGAGAATGACACAAATATTATATTTTCACATGATCTGCTGCCCTCTGGTTTTTATGTGTGTTTGTCAGATGTTTTTATCACATACAGAAATATAATTGCAATCATATTATGAGTAACAAAAGGTTATATTGACAGTTAGAATGAGTTAATGCAGCAAGTCAATATTTGCAGTGTTGACCCTTCTTCTTCAGGACCTCAGCAATTCTCCCTGGCATACTCTCAGTCAACTTCTGGATCAAATCCTGACTGATAGCAGTCCATTCTTGCAAAATCAATGCATTTATTTTGTCTGAATTTCAAAGTTTTTGTTTGTCCACCCGTCTCTTGATGATTGACCACAAGTTCTCAATGGGATTAAGATCTGGGGAGTTTCCAGGCGATGGTCCCAAAATCTCTATGTTTTGTTCCCTGAGCCATTTAGTTATCACCTTTGCTTTATGGCAAGGTGCTCCATCATGTTGAAAAAGGCATTGTTGATCGCCAACCTGCTCTTGGACGGTTGGAAGTAGTTGCTCTTGAAGGACATTCTGGTACCATTCTTTATTCATGGCTGTGTTTTCAGGCAAGACTGAGAGAGAGCCCATTCCCTTGGCTGAGAAGCCACCCCACATATGAATGGTTTCAGGATGCTTGACAGTTGGCATGAGACAAGACTGGTGGTAGCGCTCACCTGGTCTTCTCCGAATAAGCCGTTTTCCAGATGTCCCAAACAATCGAAAAGGGGATTCATCAGAGAAAATGACTTTACCCCAGTCTTCAGCAGTCCACTCCCTGTACCTCTTGCAGAATATCAGTCTGTCCATGATGTTTTTTCTGGAGAGAAGTGGCTTCTTTGCTGCCCTCCTTGAGACCAGGCCTTGCTCCAAGAGTCTCCGCCTCACAGTGCGTGCAGATGCACTCACACCTGCCTGCTGCCATTCCTGAGCAAGCTCTGCACTGCTGGTAGCCCGATCCCGCAGCTGAAACACTTTTAAGAGACGGTCCTGGCGCTTGCTGGTCTTTCTTGGGCGCCCTAGAGCCTTTTTGGCAACAAGGGAACCTCTCTCCTTGAAGTTCTTGATGATGCGATAGATTGTTGACTGAGGTGCAATCTTTCTAGCTGCGATACTTTTCCCTGTTAGGCCATTTTTGTGCAGTGCAATGATGACTGCACATGCTTCTTTAGAGATAACCATGGTTAACAGAAGAGAAACAATGATGCCAAGCACCAGCCTCCTTTTAAAGTATCCAGTGGTGTCATTCTTACTTAATCATGACAGATTGATCTCCAGCCCTGTCCTCATCAACACCCACACCTGTGTTAATGGAACAATCACTGAAACGATGTTAGCTGGTCCTTTTAAGGCAGGGCTGCAATGATGTCGAAATGTGTTTTGGGGGATAAAGTTAATTTTCTAGGCAAATATTGACTTTGCAAGTAATTGCTGTTAAGCTGATCACTCTTTATAACAGTCTGGAGTATATGCAAATTGCCATTAGAAAAAATGAAGCAGTAGACTTTGTAAAAGTTAATATTTGTGTCATTCTCTAAACTTTTGGCCATGACTGTAGTTAGCATGAAAAAATAAAAAGTATTTTACATGTGACAATTCTAAGTCTCTGAATTAAAGGAGTTGCACACTACTTTTTTATTGATTGCCTATCCCTAGGGTAGGCCATCAACATTTGACTGGTGAAAGTGCAACACTTGGCAATCCCGCTGCTCAACTTTTACCGGTTGTGGCAGACGGAAGTTCTCCAATGCTGCTTAAACTCAGCAGCTCAGAACTTTAGTGGCCGGGATCGTATACAAGAGATCCACCCCCTATTCATTTCAATAGTGCGTGGATCTGCAGTACCCAGCCACAGCCAGTATAGAAATGACAAATGCTGTTTTCTGTTTTTAGAGGAGCATGCGTGGTGTATAAGTCTCCTCACTCTTACATGCCAGGCCTAGTTGTCACTCTCCACAAGGAGAAAAGTTACCCCTTAGATCCCAGTTTTAAGCCTCTAAATTATCCAAATCAGATCTCATGCTTTGCACTAATGAGGGGCAATACTATGAAACACCGTGTCTGCAAATTGAGATTCTAGTTTGGCATTTATCTGAAGTCTTAAAGCAAGGCTCGCTTAATGGTCGAAATTGACTTGTAGGATTGCTACTTCTAATAGTTGGCACTAGAAGTTCAAGTCTTCTTCCTCTTTGAAGAGGCAATTTGTATAACTATTGTTAGTTCCTTGTATGACTTATGGTTAAGCAATAAATGTATCTTGCCAGGACACCACATTTTTTTAAACTAGTTTTGTTGAAAAAATTCAAACAGTATAACAGTGAAATTATAACCAACATAGCAGTAACATCAGTTCTCATAGGAGTTACTTTGTGTCATTTTGTGATACTAGGATTACAATGTATATACTATGGTGTCATCTTAAAACTAATAAATAACGTTCAACAGTAAGGCTCTGTGCACACGGTGCGGACTCTGCTGCGGATTCGCAGCAGATTTGGCCCTGCAGATCCGCAGCAGAACTGCAGGTGATGTACAGTACCAAAATTGGCTATGTAAAAAAAAAAACACTGTGCACATGCTGCGGATTTTTCGGCGCAGATTTCGTGCGGAATAAAAAAAGCAGCATGTCACTTCTTTTGTGTGGTTTTGCTGCAGTTTTCCACCTGCTCCATTCTACAAATCCGCAGGTGGAAAACCACAGTGGAAACCGCACAAAAACAGCAGTAAAACCGCACAAAAAATGCACTAAATCCGCAGGAAAAATGCAGGTCATTTGACCTATGGATTTACTAAAATCCACGCGGAGAAATCCGCAGGAAGACCCGCACCATGTGCACATAGGCTAACATCTTGCTGTGATACTTGTCTTGACTTGTCAGCCATACCATATACAAAAGAGGAATGTAGTCTATCAATGTGTTGTTAACAGAGTTGAGCGAAACGGATCGAACAATTTCAAAAGTCGCTGACTTTTGGCAAAGTCGGGTTTCATGAAATGAAACCCGACCCTAGGATGAGGTCGGCCACGAGGTCAGCTACTTACGCGCCAAAGTCGCGTTTCAAAAGTTTGTTTAACGTTATTTTTCAGCCAATCAGGATCCACGGACACTGTGGGCAACGTGATGACATAGGCAGGGGTCGCCACCATCTTTCAGAAGGGCATGCAAGTGATTGGCTTGCTTTGGTGGGCGTCACAGGGGTTATAAAAGGGCGTGCACGCCGACCGCCATCTTACTTCTGCCGATCTTAGCATAGGGAGAGGTTGCTGATTCTGTAGGGAGAGCGTTAGGCAGGGAAGAAGAAAAAAAAACTGCTTCTGCTGCTAGCGATTTTGCCTGTGCAACACACCAGTCACTGTGTGTGCAGTGCAAGGGGAGGATATATTGTGGTGGATCAGCGGTGTTGGTTGTTAGGCTGCCTTCTAAGGCTTCCTGACAGCTGCATTGCTGTTTCCCCACTGCTCTGCAAACTGCTTTTTTAAAATCAATCCCAATTTTTTTTTTGTCCTGCTAAGGTACTGAGCGTGCATTTATTCACACCATACAGCGGTGTACGCTCCTCACACAGTACCGTGTAACGGCTGTTATCACAGCCACAGTGAAGCTATCTGTGTGTCACTGTGGAGGACTTGTTCCGTTCTTACAGACCTACACTCTAGGGAGATTCCTATTCTGCCCAATTCTACAATTCACTTTTTTCACACCTGTGCCATCGAGCCTGTGACATAGCGCTCTGATATTCAGTGGGCCTCACACAATCCAAAAGTGTCCAGTGTCTGCAGAAATTCAAAATCTCCCTTATCCTGTAGTCACTTTTTTCACACCTGCTGCATCGAGCCTGTGACATAGCGCTCTGATATTCATTGGGCCTCACACAATCCAAAAGTGTCCAGTGTCCACAAGTGTCTGCAGAAATTCAAAATCTCCCTTATCCTGTAGTCACTTTTTTCACACCTGTGCCATCGAGCCTGTGACATAGCGCTGTGATATTCAGTGGGCCTCACACAATCCAAGTGTCCACAAGTGTCTGCAGAAATTCAAAATCTCCCTTATCCTGTAGTCACTTTTTTCACACCTGTGCCATCGAGCCTGTGACATAGCACTGTGATATTCAGTGGGCCTCACACAATCCAAGTGTCCAGTGTCCACAAGTGTCTGCAGAAATTCAAAATCTCCCTTATCCTGTAGTCACTTTTTTCACACCTGCTGCATCGAGCCTGTGATATTCAGTGGGCCTCACACAATCCAAGTGTCCAGTGTCCACAAGTGTCTGCAGAAAATCTAAATCTCCCTTATCCTGTAGTCACTTTTTTCACACCTGTGCCATCGAGCCTGTGACATAGCGCTGTGATATTCAGTGGGCCTCATACAATCCAAGTGTCCAGTGTCCACAAGTGTCTGCAGAAAATCTAAATCTCCCTTATCCTGTAGTCACTTTTTTCACACCTGTGCCATCGAGCCTGTGACATAGCGCTGTGATATTCAGTGGGCCTCACACAATCCAAGTGTCCAGTGTCCACAAGTGTCTGCAGAAATTCAAAATCTCACAGAAATTCAAAATCTCCCTTATCCTGTAGTCACTTTTTTCACACCTGTGCCATTGAGCCTGTGACATAGCACTGTGATATTCAGTGGGCCTCACACAATCCAAGTGTCCAGTGTCCACAAGTGTCTGCAGAAATTCAAAATCTCCCTTATCCTGTAGTCACTTTTTTCACACCTGCTGCATCGAGCCTGTGACATAGCGCTGTGATTTTCAGTGGGCCTCACACAATCCAAGTGTCCAGTGTCCACAAGTGTCTGCAGAAATTCAAAATCTCCCTTATCCTGTAGTCACTTTTTTCACACCTGCTGCATCGAGCCTGTGACATAGCGCTGTGATATTCAGTGGGCCTCACACAATCCAAGTGTCCAGTGTCCGCAGAAATTCAAAATCTCCCTTATCCTGTAGTCACTTTTTTCACACCTGTGCCATCGAGCCTGTGACATAGCGCTCTGATATTCAGTGGGCCTCACACAATCCAAAAGTGTCCAGTGTCCACTAGTGTGTGCAGAAAATCTAAATCTCCCCTGTCCTATAGACACCTTGTACCTTGTTTTACATTACTATATAGTTTGTTGGATTTTGTCTACATTTCTACCAAAAATGAGGAAGGCTGGTGGAAGAGGCCGTGGAATTGGGCAGGGGTTGGCAGCTGGTAATGATGGTGTTGGTGGTGGATCTGATGGTAGTGGCAAAAGCAAAATAGGACCGAATGCAGGAGGTGTTGAGCCTGCGTCATCGTCTGGCTCCATAAGCCTTCGAAGGCTTAGTTTTCTAGGAGTTGGCAAACCGCTTTTAACGCCAGAGCATCAGGAAAAAGTTTTGTCTTACATTGCTGACTCAGCCTCCAGCTCTATCGCCTCCTCTTCTTCAGTTGTAAAAAGTAAAAGCACTGAGTCGTCATTGGAGGCTCATGTTCATGAACCACACCTTTCC
The DNA here is from genome assembly GCF_039654945.1 of Dendrobates tinctorius. Lineage (NCBI taxonomy): Eukaryota > Metazoa > Chordata > Amphibia > Anura > Dendrobatidae > Dendrobates > Dendrobates tinctorius. The sequence continues at coordinate 3,647,636 of NW_027361800.1, forward strand.
TTGTGTCCTTCACCCCAACCAAGATTGAAGGATGACGCAGGCCATACTACTGATTACTCCATGGAGCTGTTTTCACATACCATGCCTGGATTATCAAGTGAAATGGTGAATTACCCAGGCCAAGATGAATCTGACATGGAGTGCACTGATGCACAGCTGCTGATAGATGATTCTGCTGGTACATTCACTCAGAGCACTACATTGTCCTCGCAGTGTACAGAGCCAGATTCTGACCCTGATGAGACTCAGGTGCCTCTTCCCGCACACTATACCACCATACATGGTGACACAGAGGAAGGTGCACATGACATTGAAGAGGAGGTGATGGATGACCCAGTTGTTGACACAGATTGGCATCCATTGGGGGAAGAGGGTGCTGCTTCCAATAGCTCAGATGAGGAGCATCCACAGCAGACATCAACATCGCAACAGCTGTTATCTGGCAGGCCCGGAGCACTCCAAAGACAGGTTCCAAAAATCAAAAGAGTTGCTGGACAGCTTGTCCAGAGGGTCAAAACATCACAGCGTGCTAGGCCGCAAAATGTCTGCCAAAGTAGGAAGAGTGCAGTGTGGCACTTTTTTGAACAAAATCCTCATGATCAGGCCAAGGTTATCTGTAAGAAGTGCGCAAAGACCTTTAGCCGAGGGAAAAATCTGAAAAATTTGAATACCAGTTGCATGCTTAGACATTTAACCAGCATGCACTTGCAAGCATGGACACAACACCAAACCTCAAGTGCCACATGTGAAACTGATCACAAAGAAGGTAGTCAGTAACGCTACATTGTTTCCCCCACTGTAAGCCCACCGGTTAGCACAGCAGCAAATGTTGAGGTGTCGTTGCAAGGCCACAGCAGTCAGGGAATCCCACTGTTATATCAACGAAATACTGAATCTAGGCCATCAGAAAGAACACCAACTCCATCACCATCATCAACCCTCTCTCAGTCCGCCCTGTCCACCGCTACTTCTACCATATGCAGCTCTCAAGTCCAGCTCACCCTCCCAGACACTATGAGTAGGTCTAGAAAGTACTCAGTCTCTCATCCGCGTACACTGGGTTTGAACGCCCACATTGCCAAACTAATCTCGTTTGAGATGATGCCCTATCGGTTGGTGGAAAGCGCATCTTTCCGCGAACTCATGGCCTATGCAGTACCACGCTATGACCTACCCAGTCGCCACTTCTTCTCTTGCAAAGCCATCCCAGCCCTCCACCATCATGTGAAAGACCGCATTGTCCATGCACTCAAGCAGTCAGTGAGTGGAAAGGTGCACCTCACAACTGATGCATGGTCCAGTCGGCATGGCCAGGGCCATTACGTGTCCATCACTGCGCACTGGGTTAATGTGGTGGATGCAGGGTCCACAGGGGACAGCGGTGGTGGGACAGTGCTGCCTAGCCCACGGTATAGGAAACAGTTGGCTGTAGGCGATCCACCCTCCTCCTCCTCCTCCTCCTCCAGAAGCGAAAGCTCGTCCACAGAGCGCAGTCGTACGAGCACTCCATCTGCAGCTGCCACTGTTGCACACGAACGAGGTGTCCCCCTATCGAGCAGCTAGTGGAAAGCGTCAGCAGGCTGTGTTGCAGATGATGTGTTTGGGCGACAGACACACCGCCGAGGTGCTGGCCGAGTACTTGAAGCGACAAACTGAGTCATGGCTGGGCAGTGTACATCTTGAGGCAGGCAAGGTAGTTAGTGATAACGGCCGTAATTTTGTGGCAGCCATAGCCCTTTCAAAACTCAGCCACATACCTTGCTTGGCTCACACCTTGAACCTGGTGGTGCAGTGCTTCCTCAAAAATCATCCGGAGTTAACAGCCCTGCTCCAGAAGGTGCGAAGACTGTGCGCGCACATCCGCCGGTCGCCTGTACACTCCGTTCGTATGCAGAAGCTGCAGCGATTGCTCCACCTTCCCAACCACCGCCTCATTATCGACATTGCAACAAGGTGGAACTCCACCCTGCACATGGTGGAGCGGCTGTGCGAGCAGAGGCAGGCCATAATGCATTTGTGGGAGGATACACGGCCAGGCACTTTGAGAGCAGACATGGAGTTGACAGGTGTGCAGTGGTCGAAGCTGAAAGACCTCTGTAAAGTCCTTCAGTGTTTTGAGGAATGCACACGGCTGGTAAGCGCAGACGACGCCATCCTAAGCATGAGCATCCCACTTATGCGTCTGCTCATGCAAACTTTGACGCACCTTAAGGAGCAGGCGTCTGCAGCCAATGTTGACGAGGTGGAGGGAATCCTTGATGACATTCAGCCATTGTCTGCTCAGGGACCTCTCCTGGACGAGTTGGAGGAAGAAGAGGAGGAGGAGGATGATGATGGAGATGATTACTTAGGGGAGGAGGATGCATCTCGTGGGACAAGTGAAAATGTTGGCGTGGCAAGGTCTGGTACAGGGTTTGTGCGTGACTGGAGGGATATGGATTTGCCAGAAAGTGCTCCTCCAACCAGCACTCGCAGTGCATCATTGACACCGGGAACATTGGCCCACATGTCAGATTATGCCTTGCGGATCCTTAAAAGGGACCCCCGCATTGCCAAAATGATGAACGATGACGACTACTGGTTGGCCAGCATCCTGGATCCACGCTATAAAGGCAAATTAAAAAACATCATGCCACAGGAGAACCTTGACCTAATATTGGCTAATAAACAAGCAACTCTGGTAAATCGGTTGCTTCAGGCATTCCCAGCACACAGCAGCGGTGATGGTTCTCACACGAGCCGTACGGGCCGGGGGCAGCTTGGCAGAGGTGTTCATGGTGCACACAGCAGAAGTGGCGTTGGAGACAGGGGTTTCATGACAATGTTGTGGACTGATTTTTCAAGTACCGCTCACACAACTGGTAATACAGCATCGATGGAAAGTGACAGGAGACAGCAGTTGTCAACTATGGTTACAAACTACTTTTCCTCCCATATCGATGTTCTCCCACACAGGTCATTCCCCTTTGACTATTGGGCTGCTAAACTGGACACCTGGTCTGAATTGGCACAATATGCCTTACAGGAGCTCGCTTGCCCAGCTGCAAGTGTGCTATCGGAAAGAGTCTTCAGTGCAGCTGGATCAATCCTGACAGAAAAAAGGACCCGTCTGTCAACCCAAAATGTGGATGATCTAACCTTCATTAAAATGAACCATGCATGGGTTTCCAAGGATTTTGTCCCACCTTCCCCTGATGACACATAGGGTGACAGAAAAATGGCTTGCTTTGGTCCACCTCTTCCTGGGACTTGACCTATTTCACCTTTTGCATCAGCTGAATGTCCAACATCAGCATATGCCACTTTCTAAAACTCCCTAACTGTGCTGCCTCCCCCCCATGGCTGGGGTCACCACCTAGCGCACGACACCGTGCGAGTGCCGTTGCCCTGGACAGGTGGGTTGGCCGACTCTTGGGAGCGGGCACTGGCACAGGGTCCCTCATAGTGCAATCAAGTGTCTCTGACGGTGGTGGTGCACACCCGCCGTCAGACACACCGCCGTACTATGAGGGGCCCAGTGCCAGTACCGACGCCCACGAGTGGGCCCCCCTTGCTTGGGCAGGGCCCCAGCATTTGCAATCTTTACCTCTCCCTGCTCCTCCGCTGTGTAGTCTGGGCCGTCAAATCCATACTGTGCCTGACACCGTCTGAGCCTGCCTCCTGGTGTATTGACATATATTTTGAATGTGTACGCTATCCATACATGTTATCCAGGGATACGGTACCCTTTCTCACCTTTGTGCAATCACGTGCAATCCATACTGTGCCTAACACCGTCTGAGCCTGCCTCCTGATGTATAGACATATATTTTGAATGTGTACGCTATCCATACATGTTATCCGGGGATACGGTACCCTTTCTCACCTTTGTGCAATCACGTGCAAGCCATACTGGGCCTAATACCATCTGAGCCTGCCTCCTGATGTATAGACATATATTTTGAATGTGTACGCTATCCATACATGTTATCCGGGGATACGGTACCCTTTCTCACCTTTGTGCAATCACTTGCAAGCCATACTGTGCCTGACACCGTCTGAGCCTGCCTCCTGATGTATAGACATATCTTTTGAATGTGTACGCTATCCATACATGTTATCCGGGGATACGGTACCCTTTCTCACCTTTGTGCAATCACGTGCAAGCCATACTGGGCCTAACACCATCTGAGCCTGCCTCCTGATGTATAGACATATCTTTTGAATGTGTATGCTATCCATACATGTTATCCGGGGATACGGTACCCTTTCTCACCTTTGTGCAATCACTTGCAAGCCATACTGTGCCTGACACCGTCTGAGCCTGCCTCCTGATGTATAGACATATCTTTTGAATGTGTACGCTATCCATACATGTTATCCGGGGATACGGTACCCTTTCTCACCTTTGTGCAATCACGTGCAAGCCATACTGGGCCTAACACCATCTGAGCCTGCCTCCTGATGTATAGACATATCTTTTGAATGTGTACGCTATCCATACATGTTATCCGGGGATTCGGTACCCTTTCTCACCTTTGTGCAATCACTTGCAAGCCATACTGGGCCTTACACCGTCTGAGCCTGCCTCCTGATGTATAGACATATCTTTTGAATGTGTACGCTATCCATACATGTTATCCGGGGATATGGTACCCTTTCTCACCTTTGTGCAATCACGTGCAATCCATACTGGGCCTAACACCGTCTGAGCCTGCCTCCTGATGTATAGACATATATTTTGAATGTGTACGCTATCCATACATGTTATCCGGGGATACGGTACCCTTTCTCACCTTTGTGCAATCACTTGCAAGCCATACTGTGCCTGACACCGTCTGAGCCTGCCTCCTGATGTATAGACATATCTTTTGAATGTGTACGCTATACATACATGTTATCCGGGGATACGGTACCCTTTCTCACCTTTGTGCAATCACTTGCAAGCCATACTGGGCCTAACACCGTCTGAGCCTGCCTCCTGATGTATAGACATATATTTTGAATGTGTACGCTATCCATACATGTTTTCCGGGGATACGGTACCCTTTCTCACCTTTGTGCAATCACGTGTAACCCATACTGGGCGTGAGAACGGCTGGCGAGCTGTTAAGCAAGCTACAGCACCTGTGGTTTGCAAGTTTTTAATTTTTTTCAGGAATGACGGTTAGGCCTAATTCCGGAACTGCGGTTGACCTGCACTTACTGGGAAATCATCGTTCGCGAGTAATAATTGTAATCAGTGATCCCCATCACTAACGTTGTTCAGCGGGTTATCTGCACCTGTAAGCGACAAACGCTGGCCTTTTCAGTGTAGCGCACATGCAGCCACGGACATGTAAGGGCATGACACACCAGTTATTGGCCAATCTCGTGCCAGAGCCTCACGTGTCCCTCTAGTAAGCCAGACTCGTCCCCATCTTCCATCTCACTGCACAGTATTTCAACCTTGCAAGTGCTGTGATCCTGAGCAAGCAGGGGGGGCCCACTCGTTGGCGACGGCACTGGCACAGGGCCCCTGATAGTACGGTGGTGTGTCTGATGGCGGGTGGGCCGAACCTGCACTTTCATCTGCAGCTTCCTCTTTGTCACCGTGTAAGATGGAACTGTATATGGGAAGTGTAACCTGAGTTTCATCAGGGTCAGATTCAGGCCGGGTAGCGTGCGAGGGGAATGTAGTGGTCTGGGTCAATGTACCAGCAGATTCATCGAGCAGTGGCTGGGCATCAGTGCACTTGTGTCGCCCCCAGGAGTACGGTCGCCACAGTGGCATTACCTTCCTCCTAGGGAGTGTGATGTCATGCTTCTGAGCAACGAAGGATCTCTCTAGCAGGTTAACTGATTGGGCGGCGTTATTCCCACGAGTCATGACCCTCCAAACAGCGTTCATGAAGGCAAAGTGTTTGTTTTACGTGGGCAGTATGGTTGCAAAGCTGAACCTTAAAGGAATGTCCAGAAGGGCACCACCAGGAGTGGAGCCTACGGCGTAATTTGACTCAACACGGGCAACCTCAATCATGCCAGCTACAGAACAGATGCACACATTGCAAGCTTAATTCCGTTAACGAACGAGACTCCGTCATGCCCCGCGGTCCGAGTCTGGCTTACTAGAGGGACACGTGAGGCTCTGGCACATGAGATTGGCCAATAACTGGTGTGTCATGCCCTTACATGTCCGTGGCTGCATGTGCGCTACACTGAAAAGGCCAGCGTTTGTCGCATACAGGTGCAGATAACCCGCTGAACAACGTTAGTGATGGGGATCACTGATTACTAGAGTTGAGCGAAACGGGTCGAAAAAATTCAAAAGTCGCTGACTTTTGGCAAAGTCGGGTTTCATGAAACGAATCCCGACCCTAGGATGAGGTCGGCCACGAGGTCGGCGACTTACGCGCCAAAGTCGCGTTTCAAAAGTTTGTTTTGCGCTCTTTTTCAGCCAATCAGGATCCACGGACACTGTGGGCAACGTGATGACATAGGCACGGGTCACCACCATCTTTCAGAAGGGCATGCAAGTGATTGGCTTGCTTTGGTGGGCGTCACAGGGGGTATAAAAGGGCGTGCACGCCGACCGCCATCTTACTTCTGCCGATCTTAGTATAGGGAGAGGTTGCTGCTGATTCTGTAGGGAGAGCGTTAGGCAGGGAAGAAGACAAAAAACTGCTTCTGCTGCTAGCGATTTGGCCTGCACAACACACCAGTCACTGTGTGTGCAGTGCAAGGGGAGGCTATATAGTGGTGTATCAGTGGTGTTGGTTGTTGGGCTGCCTTTTAAGGCTTCCTGACAGGCTGGCATTGCTGTTTACCCACTGCTCCGCAAACTGCTTTTTTAAAAGCAATCCAATCTCCCTTATCCTCTAGTCACTTTTGTCACAGCTGTGCCATCGAGCCTGTCACATAGCGCTCAGATATTCATTGGGCCTCACACAATCCAAAAGTGTCCAGTGTCCAAAAGTGTGTGCAGAGATTCAAAATCTCCCTTATCCTCTAGTCACTTTTGTCACAGCTGTGCCATCGAGCCTGTCACATAGCGCTCAGATATCAGTGGGCCTCACACAATCCAAAAGTGTCCACTGTCCACAAGTGTGTGCAGAAATTCAAAATCTCCCTTATCCTCTAGTCACTTTTGTCACAGCTGTGCCATCAAGCCTGTCACATAGCGCTCAGATATCACTGGGCCTCACACAATCCAAAAGTGTCCACTGTCCACAAGTGTGTGCAGAAATTCAAAATCTCCCTTATCCTCTAGTCACTTTTGTCACAGCTGTGCCATCGAGCCTGTCACATAGCGCTCAGATATCAGTGGGCCTCACACAATCCAAAAGTGTCCACTGTCCACAAGTGTGTGCAGAAATTCAAAATCTCCCTTATCCTCTAGTCACTTTTGTCACAGCTGTGCCATCGAGCCTGTCACATAGCGCTCAGATATCAGTGGGCCTCACACAATCCAAAAGTGTCCAGTGTCCAAAAGTGTGTGCAGAGATTCAAAATCTCCCTTATCCTCTAGTCACTTTTGTCACAGCTGTGCCATCGAGCCTGTCACAGAGCGCTCAGATATCAGTGGGCCTCACACAATCCAAAAGTGTCCAGTGTCCAAAAGTGTGTGCAGAGATTCAAAATCTCCCTTATCCTCTAGTCACTTTTGTCACAGCTGTGCCATCGAGCCTGTCACATAGCGCTCAGATATCAGTGGGCCTCACACAATCCAAAAGTGTCCACTGTCCACAAGTGTGTGCAGAAATTCAAAATATCCCTTATCCTCTAGTCACTTTTGTCACAGCTGTGCCATCGAGCCTGTCACATAGCGCTCAGATATCAGTGGGCCTCACACAATCCAAAAGTGTCCAGTGTCCAAAAGTGTGTGCAGAGATTCAAAATCTCCCTTATCCTCTAGTCACTTTTGTCACAGCTGTGCCATCGAGCCTGTCACATAGCGCTCAGATATCAGTGGGCCTCACACAATCCAAAAGTGTCCACTGTCCACAAGTGTGTGCAGAAATTCAAAATCTCCCTTATCCTCTAGTCACTCTTGTCACAGCTGTGCCATCAAGCCTGTCACATAGCGCTCAGATATCAGTGGGCCTCACACAATCCAAAAGTGTCCACTGTCCACAAGTGTGTGCAGAAATTCAAAATCTCCCTTATCCTCTAGTCACTTTTGTCACAGCAGTGCCATCGAGCCTGTCACATAGCGCTCAGATATCAGTGGGCCTCACACAATCCAAAAGTGTCCAGTGTCCAAAAGTGTGTGCAGAGATTCAAAATCTCCCTTATCCTCTAGTCACTTTTGTCACAGCTGTGCCATCGAGCCTGTCACATAGCGCTCAGATATCAGTGGGCCTCACACAATCCAAAAGTGTCCAGTGTCCAAAAGTGTGTGCAGAGATTCAAAATCTCCCTTATCCTCTAGTCACTTTTGTCACAGCTGTGCCATCGAGCCTGTCACATAGCGCTCAGATATTCATTGGGCCTCACACAATCCAAAAGTGTCCAGTGTCCAAAAGTGTGTGCAGAGATTCAAAATCTCCCTTATCCTCTAGTCACTTTTGTCACAGCTGTGCCATCGAGCCTGTCACATAGCGCTCAGATATTCATTGGGCCTCACACAATCCAAAAGTGTCCAGTGTCCAAAAGTGTGTGCAGAGATTCAAAATCTCCCTTATCCTCTAGTCACTTTTGTCACAGCTGTGCCATCGAGCCTGTCACATAGCGCTCAGATATCAGTGGGCCTTACACAATCCAAAAGTGTCCAGTGTCCAAAAGTGTGTGCAGAAATTCAAAATCTCCTCTGTCCTATAGACACCTTGTACCTTGTTTTACATTACTATATAGTTTGTTGGATTTTGTCTACATTTCTACCAAAAATGAGGAAGGCTGGTGGAAGAGGCCGTGGAATTGGGCGGGGGTTGGCAGCTGGTAATGATGGTGTTGGTGGTGGATCTGATGGTAGTGGCAAGAGCAAAATAGGACCGAATGCAGGAGGTGCTGACCCTGCGTCATCGTCTGGCTACATAGGGCCTCGAACGCTTAGTTTTCTAGGAGTTGGCAAACTGCTTTTAAAGCCAGAGCATCAGGAAAAAGTTTTGTCTTACATTGCTGACTCAGCCTCCAGCTCTATCGCCTCCTCTTCTTCAGTTGTAAAAAGTAAAAGCACTGAGTCGTCATTGGAGGCTCATGTTCATGAACCACACCTTTCCTTGTGTCCTTCACCCCAACCAAGATTGAAGGATGACGCAGGCCATACTACTGATTACTCCATGGAGCTGTTTTCACATACCATGCCTGGATTATCAAGTGAAATGGTGAATTACCCAGGCCAAGATGAATCTGACATTGAGTGCACTGATGCACAGCCGCTGATGGATGATTCTGCTGGTACATTCACTCAGAGCACTACATTGTCCTCGCAGTGTACAGAGCCAGATTCTGACCCTGATGAGACTCAGGTGCCCCTTCCCGCACACTATACCACCATACACGGTGACACAGAGGAAGGTGCACATGACATAGAAGAGGAGGTGATGGATGACCCAGTTGTTGACCCAGATTGGCATCCATTGGGGGAAGAGGGTGCTGCTTCCAATAGCTCAGATGAGGAGCATCCACAGCAGACATCGACATCGCAACAGCTGTTATCTGGCAGGCCCGGAGCACTCCAAAGACAGGTTCCAAACATCAAAAGAGTTGCTGGACAGCTTGTCCAGAGGGTCAAAAGATCACAGCGTGCTAGGCCGCAAAATGTCTGCCAAAGTAGGAAGAGTGCAGTGTGGCACTTTTTTGAACAAAATCCTCATGATCAGGCCAAGGTTATCTGTAAGAAGTGCGCAAAGACCTTTAGCCGAGGGAAAAATCTGAAAAATTTGAATACCAGTTGCATGCTTAGACGTTTAACCAGCATGCACTTTCAAGCGTGGACACAACACCAAACCTCAAGTGCCACATGTGCAACTGATCACAACGAAGGTAGTCAGCAACGCTACATTGTTTCCCCCACTGTAAGCCCACCGGTTAGCACAGCAGCAAATGTTGAGGTGTCGTTGCAAGGCCACAGCAGTCAGGGAATCCCACTGTTATATCAACGAAAGACTGATTCTAGGCCATCAGAAAGAACACCAACTCCATCACCATCATCAACCCTCTCTCAGTCCGCCCTGTCCACCGCTACTTCCACCATATGCAGCTCTCAAGTCCAGCTCACCCTCCCAGACACTATGAGTAGGTCAAGAAAGTACTTAGTCTCTCATCCGCGTACACTGGGTTTGAACGCCCACATTGCCAAACTAATCTCGTTTGAGATGATGCCCTTTCGGTTGGTGGAAAGCACAGCTTTCCGCAAACTCATGGCCTATGCAGTACCACACTATGACCTACCCAGTCGCCACTTCTTCTCTCGCAAAGCCATCCCAGCCCTCCACCATCATGTGAAAGACCGCATTGTCCATGCACTCAAGCAGTCAGTGAGCGGAAAGGTGCACCTCACAACTGATGCATGGTCCAGTCGGCATGGCCAGGGCCGTTACGTGTCCATCACTGCGCACTGGGTTAATGTGGTGGATGCAGGGTCCACAGGGGACAGCGGTGGTGGGACAGTGCTGCCTAGCCCACGGTATAGGAAACAGTTGGCTGTAGGCGTTCGACCCTCCTCCTCCTCCTCCAGAAGCGAAAGCTCGTCCACAGAGCGCAGTCGTACGAGCACTCCATCTGCAGCTGCCACTGTTGCACACGATGTGTCCCCCTATTGAGCAGCTAGTGGAAAGCGTCAGCAGGCTGTGTTGCAGACGATGTGTTTGGGCGACAGACACACCGCCGAGGTGCTGGCCGAGTACTTGAAGCGACAAACTGAGTCATGGCTGGGCAGTGTACATCTTGAGGCAGGCAAGGTAGTTAGTGATAACGGCCATAATTTTGTGGCAGCCATAGCCCTTTCAAAACTCAGCCACATACCTTGCTTGGCTCACACCTTGAACCTGGTGGTGCAGTGCTTCCTCAAAAATTATCCGGAGTTAACAGGCCTGCTCCAGAAGGTGCGAAGACTGTGCGCGCACATCCACCGGTCGCCTGTACACTCCGTTCGTATGCAGAAGCTGCAGCGATTGCTCCACCTTCCCAACCACCGCCTCATTATCGACATTGCAACAAGGTGGAACTCCACCCTGCACATGGTGGAGCGGCTGTGCGAGCAGAGGCAGGCCATAATGCATTTGTGGGAGGATACACGGCCAGGCACTTTGAGAGCAGACATGGAGTTGACAGGTGTGCAGTGGTCGAAGCTGAAAGACCTTTGTAAAGTCCTTCAGTGTTTTGAGGAATGCACACGGCTGGTAAGCGCAGACGACGCCATCCTAAGCATGAGCATCCCACTTATGCGTCTGCTCATGCAAACTTTGACGCACCTTAAGGAGCAGGAGTCTGCAGCCAATGTTGATGAGGAGGAAGAGGAGGAGGAAATCCTTGATGACATTCAGCCATTGTCTGCTCAGGGACCTCTCCTGGACGAGGTGGAGGAAGAAGAGGAGAGGGAGGATGATGATGGGGATGATTACTTAGGGGAGGAGGATGCATCTCATGGGGCAAGTGAAAATGTTGGCGTGGCAAGGTCTGGTACAGGGTTTGTGCGTGACTGGAGGGATGTGGATTTGCCAGAAAGTGCTCCTCCACCCAGCACTCGCAGTGCATCATTGACACCGGGAACATTGGCCCACATGTCAGATTATGCCTTGCGGATCCTAAAAAGGGACCCCCGCATTGCCAAAATGATGAACGATGACGACTACTGGTTGGCCAGCATCCTGGATCCACGCTATAAAGGCAAATTACAAAACATCATGCCACAGGAGAACCTTGACCTAATATTGGCTAATAAACAAGCAACTCTGGTAAATCGGTTGCTTGAGGCATTCCCAGCACACAGCAGCGGTGATGGTTCTCACACGAGCCGTACGGGCCGGGGACAGCTTGGCAGAGGTGTTCGTGGTGCACACAGCAGAAGTGGCGTTGGAGACAGGGGTTTCATGACAATGTTGTGGACTGATTTTTCAAATACCGCTCACACAACTGGTAATACTGCATCGATGGAAAGTGACAGGAGACAGCAGTTGTCAACTATGGTTACAAACTACTTTTCCTCCCATAACGATGTTCTCCCACACAGGTCATTCCCCTTTGACTATTGGGCCGCTAAACTGGACACCTGGCCTGAATTGGCCCAATATGCCTTACAGGAGCTCGCTTGCCCAGCTGCAAGTGTGCTATCGGAAAGAGTCTTCAGTGCAGCTGGATCAATCCTGACAGAAAAAAGGACCCGTCTGTCAACCCAAAATGTGGATGATCTAACCTTCATTAAAATGAACCATGCATGGGTTTGCAAGGATTTTGTCCCACCTTCCCCTGATGACACATAGGGTGACAGAAAAATGGCTTGCTTTGGTCCACCTCTTCCTGGTACTTCACCTATTTCGCCTTTTGCATCAGCTGAATGTCCAACATCAACATATGCCACTTTCTAAAACTCCCTAACTGTGCTGCCTCCTCCCCCATGGCCGGGGTCACCACCTACCGCACAACACCGTGTGAGTGCCGTTGCCCTGGACAGGTGGGTAGGCCGACTCGGGCGCGGGCACTGGCACAGGGTCCCTCATAGTGCAATCAAGTGTCTCTGACGGTGGTGGTGCACACCCGCCGTCAGACACACCGCTGTACTATGAGGGGCCCAGTGCCAGTACCGACGCCCATGAGTGGGCTCCCCTTGCTTGGGCAGGGCCCCAGCATTTGCAATCTTTACCTCTCCCTGCTCCTCCGCTGTGTAATCTGGGCCGTCAAATCCATACTGTGCCTGACACCGTCTGAGCCTGCCTCCTGAGACATATATTTTGAATGTGTACGCTATCCATATATGTTATCCAGGGATACGGTACCCTTTCTAACCTTTGTGCAATCACGTGCAATCCATACTGGGCCTAACATCGTCTGAGCCTGCCTCCTGAGACATATATTTTGAATGTGTACGCTATCCATACATGTTATCCAGGGATACGGTACCCTTTCTAACCTTTGTGCAATCACGTGCAATCCATACTGGGCCTGACACCGTCTGAGCCTGCCTCATGCTGTATAGACATATATTTTGAATGTGTACGCTATCCATACATGTTATCCAGGGATACGGTACCCTTTCTAACCTTTGTGCAATCATGTGCAATCCATACTGGGCCTAACACCGTCTGAGCCTGCCTCCTGAGACATATATTTTGAATGTGTACGCTATCCATACATGTTATCCGGGGATACGGTATCCTTTCTAACCTTTGTGCAATCACGTGCAATCCATACTGGGCCTAACACCGCCTGAGCCTGCCTCATGCTGTATAGACATATATTTTGAATGTGTACGCTATCCATACATGTTATCCGGGGATACGGTACCCTTTCTAACCTTTGTGCAATCACGTGCAATCCATACTGGGCCTAACACCGTCTGAGCCTGCCTCATGCTGTATAGACATATATTTTGAATGTGTACGCTATCCATACATGTTATCCAGGGATTCAGTACCCTTTCTAACCTTTGTGCAATCACGTGCAATCCATACTGGACCTAACACCGTCTGAGCCTGCCTCCTGAGACATATATTTTGAATGTGTACGCAATCCATACATGTTATCCAGGGATACGGTACCCTTTATAACCTTTGTGCAATCACGTGCAATCCATACTGGGCCTAACACCGTCTGAGCCTGCCTCCTGAGACATATATTTTGAATGTGTATGCTATCCATACATGTTATCCGGGGATACGGTACCCTTTCTAACCTTTGTGCAATCACGTGCAATCCATACTGGGCCTAACACCGTCTGAGCCTGCCTCATGCTGTATAGACATATATTTTGAATGTGTACGCTATCCATACATGTTATCCGGGGATACGGTACCCTTTCTAACCTTTGTGCAATCACGTGCAATCCATACTGGGCCTAACACCGTCTGAGCCTGCCTCATGCTGTATAGACATATATTTTGAATGTGTACGCTATCCATACATGTTATCCAGGGATACGGTACCCTTTCTAACCTTTGTGCAATCACGTGCAATCCATACTGGGCCTAACACCGTCTGAGCCTGCCTCCTGAGACATATATTTTGAATGTGTACGCTATCCATACATGTTATCCGGGGATACGGTACCCTTTCTAACCTTTGTGAAATCACGTGCAATCCATACTGGGCCTAACACCGTCTGAGCCTGCCTTATGCTGTATAGACATATATTTTGAATGTGTACGCTATCCATACATGTTATCCAGGGATACGGTACCCTTTCTAACCTTTGTGCAATCACGTGCAATCCATACTGGGCCTAACACCGTCTGAGCCTGCCTCATGCTGTGTAGACATATATTTTGAATGTGTACGCTATCCATACATGTTATCCGGGGATACGGTACCCTTTCTAACCTTTGTGCAATCACGTGCAATCCATACTGGGCCTAACACCGTCTGAGCCTGCCTCATGCTGTATAGACATATATTTTGAATGTGTACGCTATCCATACATGTTATCCAGGGATACGGTACCCTTTCTAACCTTTGTGCAATCACGTGCAATCCATACTGGGCCTAACACCGTCTGAGCCTGCCTCCTGAGACATATATTTTGAATGTGTACGCTATCCATACATGTTATCCGGGGATACGGTACCCTTTCTAACCTTTGTGCAATCACGTGCAATCCATACTGGGCCTAACACCGTCTGAGCCTGCCTCCTGAGACATATATTTTGAATGTGTACGCTATCCATACATGTTATCCAGGGATACGGTACCCTTTCTAACCTTTGTGCAATCACGTGCAATCCATACTGGGCCTAACACCGTCTGAGCCTGCCTCATGCTGTATAGACATATATTTTGAATGTGTACGCTATCCATACATGTTATCCGGGGATACGGTACCCTTTCTAACCTTCAGGCCCGGATTGGCAATATAACCAACCGGGCATTTTCCCGCTGGGCCGCTGTCACGTGGGCCGCGGGCAGCGCCGATCATCTGGCCGCTTGCCTGCTGCTGCGGTCACTGTTGCTCCTGCCGCCGGCCCTCTGCAGCACGGCGGTGATAGTTTCAAGTTCCTCCCGCACTGCAGGGAGATAAGCTCCCATGCCCCCCATCCTCGCCTTAGCATGAGACCCCCTCCCCCCCGCAGCCACTCACAGCGTCGCACTCGCTTGCCTGCTCGCTCTGTTCGCAGGAGCAGGACCTGTGATGAGGTCACAGGAGGGGAGGAGTCAGGGGGTCACATGATCAGGAGCCTTTGTCCAGACCCCCGATCATATCACCCCTGACTCCGCCCCTCCTGTGACCTCATCACAGGTCCTGTGCGCTCAGCCTTGCCTCTACCATCTGCAAGACTCTGCTTTGCTGTTGTCATGGTGCTGGTTGAGGTAAGTATGTGTGCTGTCAGGATTTACAGTGTGGATGTAGCAGAGCTGTGTGTGTATGAGGTGTACGGAGCGGAGCCGCGTGTGTACTAGGTGTACGGAGCGGAGCCGTGTGTACGAGGTGTACGGAGCGGAGCCGTGTGTACGAGGTGTACGGAGAGGAGCCGCGTGTGTACGAGGTGTACGGAGCGGAGCCGTGTGTGTACGAGGTGTACGGAGCGGAGCCGTGTGTACGAGGTGTACGGAGCGGAGCCCTGTGTGTACGAGGTGTACAGAGAGGAGCCGCGTGTGTACGAGGTGTACGGAGCGGAGCCGTGTGTGTATGAGGTGTACGGAGCGGAGCCGCGTGTGTACGAGGTGTACGGAGCGGAGCCGTGTGTACGAGGTGTACGGAGCGGAGCCGTGTGTATGAGGTGTACGGAGCGGAGCCGTGTGTACGAGGTGTACGGAGCGGAGCCGTGTGTACGAGGTGTAAGGAGCGGAGCCCTGTGTGTATGAGGTGTACGGAGCGGAGCCGTGTGTACGAGGTGTACAGAGCGGAGCCGCGTGTGTACGAGGTGTACGGAGCGGAGCCGTGTGTACGAGGTGTACGGAGAGGAGCCGCGTGTGTACGAGGTGTACGGAGCGGAGCCGTGTGTACGAGGTGTACGGAGCGGAGCCGTGTGTGTACGAGGTGTACGGAGAGGAGCCGTGTGTACGAGGTGTACGGAGCGGAGCCGTGTGTGTACGAGGTATACGGAGCGGAACCGTGTGTGTGTACGAGGTGGAGCCGCGCGTGTATGAGGTGTACGGAGAGGAGCAGTGTGTACGAGGTGTACGGAGCGGAGCCGTGTGTACGAGGTGGACGGAGCGGAGCCGCGCGTGTACGAGGTGTACGGAGAGGAGCCACGCGTGTACAAGGTGGATGGAGTGGAGCCGTGTGTGTACGGGATGTACAGAGCGAAGCCAAGTGTGTACAAAGCATACAAAGCGGGCTTTTCCCACGGACACAGGAGTACACGGCGGAGCCCCGAGGAGCATTTTAAAACACACATGATGTTCCACCGGAAGTGATGTGCTGGAAGCTGACCGGAAATGAGATAATTTCTTGAGGAGATTGTGAAGGAACCAGGAATGCTTCAGATCCATCACCGTGTCCTCCGACAGCGCAGACAGCAGGATCGCCTTGGAATCGGGGATGCCGGCCATGTGAGCGGATCATGATAGGTCCTGCACCGGGAGGCTCAGGTGGGCATTACAATGGGAGCCGGGCTGCTATAGTATCTTTGTAGAATCTTTCTTTATTTCTTTCTCTCTTTTTCTTTCTCTGTTCTTTCATTCTCTCTCTGTTCTTTCTTTCTCTCTCTAATCTTTCTTTTTTCTCTCTCTGTTCTTTCTTCCCCTCTTTCTTTCTTTTTCTTTCCTCTCTTTCTCTCTGTTCTTTCTTTCTTTTCTTTACTTCTTTCTTTCTCTCTCTGTTCTTTCTCTGTCTCTCTCTGTTCTTTCTTTCTATCCCCTCTTTCTTTCTCTCTCTGTTCTTTCTCTGTCTCTCACTGTTCTTTCTCTGTCTCTCACTGTTCTTTCTTTGTCTCTCACTGTTCTTTCTTTCTTTCCCCTTTCTTTCACGCTCTCTCTGTTTTCTTTTTTCTCTCTCTCTCTGTTTTCTCTCTTCCTTAGTGCCAGTCAGTGTGCCCATAATGCCAGCCACTGTGCCCTCAGTACCAGTCAGTGTGATCAGCAGTGCTAAATGGGTGCGATTAGGTGTGGATATGGGTGTGACTAGTTGTGAAATGGGTGTGGTTGGGCGTGGCCAAAATTTGCAGCGGCGCGCTGCGTGCGCCGCAGTCTTTGTCCGTCTTTCCCTTCTTCAAAAGTTGGGAGGTATGATAGGGGCGGCTATGACCAGGGGGTCTGGTTGCCCAATAGAGAGCAGTTCTGCCAGGAATTCTGTCACCGTGCATACAAAAGGGGACAGAGATTTGGGAGGAGTACTGTACCTAAACGCAATAAATAGAACTGAGCTGAAATATTGGGCACAGCTGTGACTACATGTTATATAGTCGTGTTAATCTCCTCTCACTTCTTGTAAACTACAACTGTACAAAGATATTATATAGTCACCATGTGACTAGTGGGCCTATGTAACTTCAAATGCCAGGGCTGAATTTTAGTCCCAGTCCGGCCCTGCTAACCTTTGTGCAATCACGTGCAATCCATACTGGGCCTAACACCGTCTGAGCCTGCCTCATGCTGTATAGACATATATTTTGAATGTGTACGCTATCCATACATGTTATCCAGGGATACGGTACCCTTTCTAACCTTTGTGCAATCACATGCAATCCATACTGGGCCTAACACCGTCTGAGCCTGCCTCCTGAGACATATATTTTGAATGTGTACGCTATCCATACATGTTATCTGGGGATATGGTACCCTTTCTCACCTTTGTGCAATCACGTGTAATCCATACTGGGCGTGAGAACGGCTGGCGAGCTGTTAAGCAAGCTACAGCACCAGTCCAGACAAGTACAGGGATTCCCTAGCGAGGAGACTTATTTGATTGTTTTCAATGTTGGGACAGCAATTTTTGGGGAGCACTATACTCTGGAGAATGATAGATGGGGCCCACCATACACTGGAACATTCCAAAGGTGGACATCAGACACTGGAGCAGCATTTCCAGGGCCCATTATACACTAGAGCATTAGAAATGGGGCCCATTATGTTTGGAGCATTATTTGGGCCCATAAGACAGTGGAGCTTCATCCATGGGGACCAACATATAGTGTAGCATTATGTGGAGCTCATCATATACTGTTTCAAACATTATATGGGACCAATGATTCTGTATGGAGAAATAGATGGGCCTCGTCATGAGATGTAAAAAGTGAGGTATTTTTCATTGTACTATACCGCTATTTCTCTGCCGTATCGGAGCATGATGAGTTGTGGTATGTGTTAAAGGGGCGCTCTTTCGCCCAGGGCACATGAAAACCTGCAGCCAGCCCTCCCCCCCACAACTTTAGCCAAATAACCCCCATTTTTCAGTGCGTAACTTGTTTTATGAAGTTAATTAAGGTTGACAAGCTTAAGAAAGAAAAATTGATGCTTTTGGCATTCAAATGGGCACTGTAGGTGTGTTTCCTGTCCTCCTCTCACTGCCGACTTTTATTCCCCATTGACTCACATTGGGTTTCGTGTTTCGGGACGACCCCGACTTTTCCCTATAATCGGACGATCTTGCTCGACCCGACTTTTGGAAAAGTCGGGTTTCACGAAACGAAACGCGACCCTAAAAACCAAAAGTCGCTCAACTCTACTGATTACAATTATTACTCGCGAACGATGATTTCCCAGTAAGTGCAGGTCAACCGCAGTTCCGGAATTAGGCCTAACCGTCATTCCTGAAAAAAATGAAAAACTTACGTGTGCAAACCACAGGTGCTGTAGCTTGCTTAACAGCTCGCCAGCCGTTCTCACGCCCAGTATGGGTTACACGTGATTGCACAAAGGTGAGAAAGGGTACCGTATCCCCGGATAACATGTATGGATAGCGTACACATTCAAAATATATGTCTATACATCAGGAGGCAGGCTCAGACGGTGTTAGGCCCAGTATGGCTTGCAAGTGATTGCACAAAGGTGAGAAAAGGTACCGTATCCCCGGATAACATGTATGGATAGCGTACACATTCAAAAGATATGTCTATACATCAGGAGGCAGGCTCAGACGGTGTCAGGCACAGTATGGCTTGCAAGTGATTGCACAAAGGTGAGAAAGGGTACCGTATCCCCGGATAACATGTATGGATAGCGTACACATTCAAAATATATGTCTATACATCAGGAGGCAGGCTCAGACGGTGTTAGGCCCAGTATGGATTGCACGTGATTGCACAAAGGTGAGAAAGGGTACCGTATCCCCGGATAACATGTATGGATAGCGTACACATTCAAAAGATATGTCTATACATCAGGAGGCAGGCTCAGACGGTGTTAGGCCCAGTATGGCTTGCAAGTGATTGCACAAAGGTGAGAAAGGGTACCGTATCCCCGGATAACATGTATGGATAGCGTACACATTCAAAAGATATGTCTATACATCAGGAGGCAGGCTCAGACGGTGTTAGGCCCAGTATGGCTTGCACGTGATGGCACAAAGGTGAGAAAGGGTACCGTATCCCCGGATAACATGTATGGATAGCGTACACATTCAAAAGATATGTCTATACATCAGGAGGCAGGCTCAGACGGTGTCAGGCACAGTATGGCTTGCAAGTGATTGCACAAAGGTGAGAAAGGGTACCGTATCCCTGGATAACATGTATGGATAGCGTACACATTCAAAATATATGTCTATACATCAGGAGGCAGGCTCAGACGGTGTTAGGCCCAGTATGGCTTGCACGTGATTGCACAAAGGTGAGAAAGGGTACCGTATCCCCGGATAACATGTATGGATAGCGTACACATTCAAAATATATGTCTATACATCAGGAGGCAGGCTCAGATGGTGTTAGGCCCAGTATGGATTGAACGTGATTGCACAAAGGTGAGAAAGGGTACCGTATCCCCGGATAACATGTATGGATAGCGTACACATTCAAAATATATGTCAATACACCAGGAGGCAGGCTCAGACGTTGTCAGGCACAGTATGGATTTGACGGCCCAGACTACACAGCGGAGGAGCAGGGAGAGGTAAAGATTGCAAATGCTGGGGCCCTGCCCAAGCAAGGGGGGCCTACTCGTGGGCGTCGGTACTGGCACTGGGCCCCTCATAGTACGGCGGTGTGTCTGACGGCGGGTGTGCACCACCACCGTCAGAGACACTTGATTGCACTATGAGGGACCCTGTGCCAGTGCCCGCGCCCAAGAGTCGGCCTACCCACCTGTCCAGGGCAACGGCACTCGCACGGTGTCGTGTGCTAGGTGGTGACCCCGGCCATGGGGGGTGGGAGGCAGGACAGTTAGGGAGTTTTAGAAAGTGGCATATGCTGATGTTGGACATTCAGCTGATGCAAAAGGCGAAATAGGTCAAGTCCCAGGAAGAGGTGGACCAAAGCAAGCCATTTTTCTGTCACCCTATGTGTCATCAGGGGAAGGTGGGACAAAATCCTTGGAAACCCATGCATGGTTCATTTTAATGAAGGTTAGATCATCCACATTTTGGGTTGACAGACGGGTCCTTTTTTCTGTCAGGATTGATCCAGCTGCACTGAAGACTCTTTCCGATAGCACACTTGCAGCTGGGCAAGCGAGCTCCTGTAAGGCATATTGTGCCAATTCAGGCCAGGTGTCCAGTTTAGCAGCCCAATAGTCAAAGGGGAATGACCTGTGTGGGAGAACATCGATATGGGAGGAAAAGTAGTTTGTAACCATAGTTGACAACTGCTGTCTCCTGTCACTTTCCATCGATGCTGTATTACCAGTTGTGTGAGCGGTACTTGAAAAATCAGTCCACAACATTGTCATGAAACCCCTGTCTCCAACGCCACTTCTGCTGTGTGCACCATGAACACCTCTGCCAAGCTGCCCCTGGCCCGTACGGCTCGTGTGAGAACCATCACCGCTGCTGTGTGCTGGCATGCCTCAAGCAACCGATTTACCAGAGTTGCTTGTTTATTAGCCAATATTAGGTCAAGGTTCTCCTGTGGCATGATGTTTTGTAATTTGCCTTTATAGCGTGGATCCAGGATGCTGGCCAACCAGTAGTCGTCATCGTTCATCATTTTGGCAATGCGGGGGTCCCTTTTTAGGATCCGCAAGGCATAATCTGACATGTGGGCCAATGTTCCCGGTGTCAATGATGCACTGCGAGTGCTGGTTGGAGGAGCACTTTCTGGCAAATCCACATCCCTCCAGTCATGCACAAACCCTGTACCAGACCTTGCCACGCCAACATTTTCACTTGCCCCACGAGATGCATCCTCCTCCCCTAAGTAATCATCCCCATCATCATCCTCCTCCTCCTCTTCTTCCTCCAACTCGTCCAGGAGAGGTCCCTGAGCAGACAATGACTGAATTTCATCAAGGATTCCCTCCACCTCTTCCTCCTCGTCAACATTGGCTGCAGACGTCTGCTCCTTAAGGTGCGTCAAAGTTTGCATGAGCAGACGCATAAGTGGGACCTGTTCACACAGCAGGTGTAGGCAGGAGGGAGTGGTGTATGCTGGAACAGGATCTGGACCTGTTCACACAGGAGGTACAGGTAAGGATCTAGGCAGGAAGGAATGGAATATGAAGGAACAGGTTTGGGCCTGTTCACACAGGAGGTGCAGGTATGGATATAGGCAGGAAGGAATGGAGTATGAAGGAACAGGTTTGGGCCTGTTCACACAGGAGGTGCAGGTAGACAGAGCCACAGGAGTGCGGAGCAGGCAGAGCCACAGGAGGTGCAGAGCAGGCAGAGCCGCAAGAGTGCGGAGCAGGCAGAGCCGCAAGAGTGCGGAGCAGGCAGAGCCGCAAGAGTGCGGAGCAGGCAGAGCGGCAAGAGTGCGGAGCCGGCAGAGCGGCAAGAGTGCGGAGCAGGCAGAGCGGCTAGGGAGCCGTGCAGGCAGAGCGGCTAGGGAGCCGTGCAGACAGAGCGGCTAGGGAGCCGTGCAGACAGAGCGGCTAGGGAGCCGTGCAGACAGAGCGGCTAGGGAGCCGTGCAGACAGAGCGGCTAGGGAGCCGTGCAGACAGAGCGGCTAGGGAGCCGTGCAGACAGAGCGGCTAGGGAGCCGTGCAGACAGAGCGGCTAGGGAGCCGTGCAGACAGAGCGGCTAGGGAGCCGTGCAGACAGAGCGGCTAGGGAGCCGTGCAGACAGAGCGGCTAGGGAGCCGTGCAGACAGAGCTGCGAGCGTGCAGATGCACAGATAAAGAGGACACAAGGAAAGACACGGCAGGGAAGGAACCACAAACAAGGAGACTGACAGACAGAGGTAAGACTGAGTTCAGACAGAGGCACAGGGACAAAGACACAAGGACCAGGATATTCAGCCTCCTGGCAGGCAGACAGAGTATGGACAAGGTACAGGGAACAAGACTCAAGGGCCAGGATATTCAGCCTCCCGGCAGGCAGACAGGGTACAAAGCAAGACTAGAGTAATCCTCCAAAGAAGGAGACAGACAGAACAGGGCCTGGCTTCCTCAGCAGCGGAATACTAACTGAGTATAGACATTGCTCAGGCAATGTTTCAGTGGGAGTGGCGAAACTAAATAGTCAAGGGCTCCAGGTGGTTGGTCAGGGACAGATTACCCAGGTCCACCCAGACTGCATAAGAACCAGAGAGTTCAGGCACCGCCCCCCTATACACACACAGTCAGGAAACATGGAGAGCAAGCAGGAAAACAAGAGGCATAGCACATGGAGCTCAGGGCTGGCAACAGACAGATTTCACAGCATGGTTTGAAGGAGAAAGTAAGTTGGTGTGCGGGGGATGGGAGGCCATGTAGTGATGCCAGCAGGGTTGTTACAGTACCCCCCCCTTTACGGCCCCTCTTCCTCAAGCCTGCCAGAATGACCTGAAGAAGGAGTATGGAACCACATACAGTCCAGGCTGACAGGGCATCCTTCTGGTGAGACGAAGTAGGTGTGCCATCCGGAATCACCGAGTGCCAAGTTTCTTGGTGCCCAACAGCCTCCAACACCGAGGGTATAAGGACTTGGATCTCTTCCTCCAGAGTGGAAGAAAGCAGGGACCTGGAAGCCTCAGACTTGACCCCTACATCAGCCGGCCAGCTGGAAACCGAAGAGACCTTTACCGAGTCCAACTTCAGCCCGATATCCCAAGAAAATTGGACCTCCTCCTCCAGATGGGTAAAAAACAGAGATGCATAGGCCACTGTTCTCACCTCTTCATCCACCTGCCACATGGAAGTTGGAGGCATACATACGGGGAGCCACCTCCGCCTGTTACCCGGAACAGACTGGACCACTTCTTTCAAGTAGGCGAACGAGTACTGCTTAATCCTGGGACCTTCACCCACAGACCATAGAGGAGCCGAGGGCATCCACTCAGGATCAATCTTCAGCCCATTATCCTGGGGAAGACTATCAAGTGTCAGGGATGTTCCTGAGGACTGGTCACTGGTATGGTCACCGGAGGTGTACGGAGAGGGCGCCACTGTTTTCTTTTCTTCAGTGACGTCAGTACACCATGGCTTGATAGCCGGCAGATCAGGTGGAGAAGGAGACGATACAGAAGACTGACCTTGCAGTAATGGAACTAGACACCTCTGTTGGCTAGGCAGATCCAAATACAGCACCATGCTGGGTCTTTGGACCGGAAGGGGCAATAGAGTGCCCGCCTCAAAACGACCGGTGGGCAAGTTGGTCAGCAGGTGGAAGACAAATGTCTCTGTGTATAATGCTCCGATTAGGAGCTGTAGTTGACCCCTCAATGCTGGACTTTTCACAAGTAGGGCTCGGCCATCACCAAACCCCCTGCATGGATTCTGGAGCGGTGGAGCAGGAACCATGCACAGACTTCGTCTGGCTTGTAGCTTGCATACATCTGCACGGCCGAAACTCCCACAAGGCACCGGAACAGTCACAGACTTTAGTAGCGAGGAGCTACTCTCACCAAGGGCAGTCTCTCCTACTGGCCCAAGGTTCTGGAGCTTTGGCTTCACAGGGCTGAGACCATCAGGATGTTCCTTCTCAGGACTGGCCTCTGGCGACAACCTAGCCAGCCCCTTTTTCTTAGACCTCTTGGATCTTGCATGGGGGGCTGCTTTGGCAGGCTGAGGAACAGATGGGTCATGGACAGTCACAGACGGATAAGATGAACTGGCCACAGGTCTCTTTCGTCCGATCCGTTCCTGGAAGCTAGGAGGGGAAGACTTTTCAGGAGACACTGTACCAGGCTTGTCAAAGGCTTTGCAGAAGGCCACCAGGAAGGCCGGTAAGCTCGAGGTGATGGGATCCCCTGCTTCCCAAAGGGGGTTGAGCCACTGCAACGCATCTCCTGTTAGGTAGGACATTAGTAATCCTGCCTTTACCCGATCGCTGGCGAAGTAGGGAGCATGCCATTGAAAATAGCATAGGCACTGCTCCATAAAGGCACGACAGTGCTTGGGGTTCCCATCATATCTTGGCGGGTCCGAGGGAGGTTCAACTTTAGGTATGCCAGCCTCTAGTTGAGCAAACAGTCTATTGGAGACCACAATGGTGGGTGGAGCAGTGAAGGATTGGGCTTCAGACCGGGTAAATTTATTTGGTTGCCCATACTGGCAAAAAAGTTCATCTTGCTCCGAGGGTGAAAGGACATGGGACTCAGCGGGGACCATGGCCTGAGCAAACTGTCACGCTCGCGCCTTGGCTGAATGGCGCGAGCCGGGGGGTTGTGGCCCCACTGTGCCACAAACCAGACTACCCTGGAAGGGGCGTAACTACGGCAGCTTCCTTGGTCTTCACTGGAGCCTCTGATGGTGAGGTCAGGCTTGTGCGGCAGGTAGCTGCCGGGTGCCACTCCAGGGTGGTGTCTGGCTGTGGCTGCTGATCCCACTCGGGAACAGGACACCTTGACAGAGGCTATAGACGGGCAGGCAGGTGGATACGACAGGCATGGCTGAGACACAGGGCAGGCGGGCACGGCTTGGAGACAAAGGACAGGCGGGCACGGCTTGGAGGCACAGGACAGGCGGGCACGGCTTGGAGGCACAGGACAGGCGGGCACGGCTTGGAGGCACAGGACAGGCGGGGACGGCTTGGAGACACAGGACAGGCAGGCTCGGCTTGGAGACACAGGACAGATTGGCGTGGTATGAAAAGGAGCAGGTAGGGACCTGTTCACACAGCAGGTGTAGGCAGGAGGGAGTGGTGTATGCTGGAACAGGATCTGGACCTGTTCACACAGGAGGTACAGGTATGGATCTAGGCAGGAAGGAATGCAATATGAAGGAACAGGTTTGGGCCTGTTCACACAGGAGGTGCAGGTATGGATATAGGCAGATATAGGCAGGAAGGAATGGAGTATGAAGGAACAGGTTTGGGCCTGTTCACACAGGAGGTGCAGGTAGACAGAGCCGCAGGAGTGCGGAGCAGGCAGAGCCACAGGAGGTGCAGAGCAGGCAGAGCCGCAAGAGTGCGGAGCAGGCAGAGCCGCAAGAGTGCGGAGCAGGCAGAGCTGCAAGAGTGCGGAGCAGGCAGAGCGGCTAGGGAGCCGTGCAGGCAGAGCGGCTAGGGAGCCGTGCAGGCAGAGCGGCTAGGGAGCCGTGCAGGCAGAGCGGCTAGGGAGCCGTGCAGACAGAGCGGCTAGGGAGCCGTGCAGACAGAGCGGCTAGGGAGCCGTGCAGACAGAGCTGCGAGCGTGCAGATGCACAGATAAAGAGGACACAAGGAAAGACACGGCAGGGAAGGAACCACAAACAAGGAGACTGACAGACAGAGGTAAGACTGAGTTCAGACAGAGGCACAGGGACAAAGACACAAGGACCAGGATATTCAGCCTCCTGGCAGGCAGACAGAGTATGGACAAGGTACAGGGAACAAGACTCAAGGGCCAGGATATTCAGCCTCCCGGCAGGCAGACAGGGTACAAAGCAAGACTAGAGTAATCCTCCAAAGAAGGAGACAGACAGAACAGGGCCTGGCTTCCTCAGCAGCGGAATACTAACTGAGTATAGACATTGCTCAGGCAATGTTTCAGTGGGAGTGGCGAAACTAAATAGTCAAGGGCTCCAGGTGGTTGGTCAGGGACAGATTACCCAGGTGCACCCAGACTGCATAAGAACCAGAGAGTTCAGGCGCCGCCCCCCTATACACACACAGTCAGGAAACATGGAGAGCAAGCAGGAAAACAAGAGGCATAGCACATGGAGCTCAGGGCTGGCAACAGACAGATTTCACAGCATGGTTTGAAGGAGAAAGTAAGTTGGTGTGCGGGGGATGGGAGGCCATGTAGTGATGCCAGCAGGGTTGTTACAACTTTCTTGACCTACTCATAGTGTCTGGGAGGGTGAGCTGGACTTGAGAGCTGCATATGGTAGAAGTAGCAGTGGACAGGGCGGACTGAGAGAGGGTTGATGATGGTCATGGAGTTGGTGTTCTTTCTGATGGCCTAGATTCAGTATTTCGTTGATATAACAGTGGGATTCCCTGACTGCTGTGGCCTTGCAACGACACCTCAACATTTGCTGCTGTGCTAACCGGTGGGCTTACAGTGGGGGAAACAATGTAGCGTTGCTGACTACCTTCTTTGTGATCAGTTGCACATGTGGCACTTGAGGTTTGGTGTTGTGTCCACGCTTGCAAGTGCATGCTGGTTAAATGTCTAAGCATGCAACTGGTATTCAAATTTTTCAGATTTTTCCCTCGGCTAAAGGTCTTTGCGCACTTCTTACAGATAACCTTGGCCTGATCATGAGGATTTTGTTCAAAAAAGTGCCATACTGCACTCTTCCTACTTTGGCAGACATTTTGCGGCCTAGCACGCTGTGATGTTTTGACCCTCTGGACAAGCTGTCCAGCAACTCTTTTGATTTTTGGAACCTGTCTTTGGAGTGCTCCGGGCCTGCCAGATAACAGCTGTTGCGATGTTGATGTCTGCTGTGGATGCTCCTCATCTGAGCTATTGGAAGCAGCACCCTCTTCCCCCAATGGATGCCAATCTGGGTCAACAACTGGGTCATCCATCACCTCCTCTTCAATGTCATGTGCACCTTCCTCTGTGTCACCGGGTATGGTGGTATAGTGTGCGGGAAGGGGCACCTGAGTCTCATCAGGGTCAGAATCTGGCTCTGTACACTGCGAGGACAATGTAGTGCTCTGAGTGAATGTACCAGCAGAATCATCTATCAGCGGCTGTGCATCAGTGCACTCCATGTCAGATTCATCTTGGCCTGGGTAATTCACCATTTCACTTGATAATCCAGGCATGGTATGTGAAAACAGCTCCATGGAGTAATCAGTAGTATGGCCTGCGTCATCCTTCAATCTTGGTTGTGGTGAAGGACACAAGGAAAGGTGTGGTTCATGAACATGAGCCTCCAATGACGACTCAGTGCTTTTACTTTTTACAACTTCAGAAGAGGAGGGGATAGAGCTGGAGGCTGAGTCAGCAATGTAAGACAAAACTTTTTCCTGATGCTCTGGCGTTAAAAGCGGTTTGCCAACTCCTAGAAAACTAAGCCTTCGAAGCCTTATGGAGCCAGACGATGACGCAGGCTCAACACCTCCTGCATTCGGTCCTATTTTGCTTTTGCCACTACCATCAGATCCACCACCAACACCATCATTACCAGCTGCCAACCCCCCGCCCAATTCCACGGCCTCTTCCACCAGCCTTCCTCATTTTTGGTAGAAATGTAGACAAAATCCAACAAACTATATAGTAATGTAAAACAAGGTACAAGGTGTCTATAGGACAGGGGAGATTTAGATTTTCTGCACACACTAGTGGACACTGGACACTTTTGGATTGTGTGAGGCCCACTGAATATCAGAGCGCTATGTCACAGGCTCGATGGCACAGGTGTGAAAAAAGTGACTACAGGATAAGGGAGATTTTGAATTTCTGCAGACACTTGTGGACACTGGACACTTGGATTGTGTGAGGCCCACTGAATATCACAGCGCTATGTCACAGGCTCGATGCAGCAGGTGTGAAAAAAGTGACTACAGGATAAAGGAGATTTTGAATTTCTGCACACACTTGTGGACACTGGACACTTGGATTGTGTGAGGCCCACTGAATATCACAGCGCTATGTCACAGGCTCGATGCAGCAGGTGTGAAAAAAGTGACTACAGGATAAGGGAGATTTTGAATTTCTGCAGACACTTGTGGACACTGGACACTTGGATTGTGTGAGGCCCACTGAATATCACAGTGCTATGTCACAGGCTCGATGGCACAGGTGTGAAAAAAGTGACTACAGGATAAGGGAGATTTTGAATTTCTGTGAGATTTTGAATTTCTGCAGACACTTGTGGACACTGGACACTTGGATTGTGTGAGGCCCACTGAATATCACAGCGCTATGTCACAGGCTCGATGGCACAGGTGTGAAAAAAGTGACTACAGGATAAGGGAGATTTAGATTTTCTGCAGACACTTGTGGACACTGGACACTTGGATTGTGTGAGGCCCACTGAATATCACAGCGCTATGTCACAGGCTCGATGGCACAGGTGTGAAAAAAGTGACTACAGGATAAGGGAGATTTAGATTTTCTGCAGACACTTGTGGACACTGGACACTTGGATTGTGTGAGGCCCACTGAATATCACAGCGCTATGTCACAGGCTCGATGCAGCAAGTGTGAAAAAAGTGACTACAGGATAAGGGAGATTTTGAAATTCTGCACACACTTGTGGACACTGGATACTTGGATTGTGTGAGGCCCACTGAATATCACAGTGCTATGTCACAGGCTCGATGGCACAGGTGTGAAAAAAGTAACTACAGGATAAGGGAGATTTTGAATTTCTGCAGACACTTGTGGACACTGGACACTTTTGGATTGTGTGAGGCCCAATGAATATCAGAGCGCTATGTCACAGGCTCGATGCAGCAGGTGTGAAAAAAGTGACTACAGGATAAGGGATATTTTGAATTTCTGCAGACACTGGACACTTTTGGATTGTGTGAGGCCCAATGAATATCAGAGCGCTATGTCACAGGCTCGATGCAGCAGGTGTGAAAAAAGTGACTACAGGATAAGGGAGATTTTGAATTTCTGCAGACACTTGTGGACACTGGACACTTTTGAATTGTGTGAGGCCCACTGAATATCAGAGCGCTATGTCACAGGCTCGATGGCACAGGTGTGAAAAAAGTGAATTGTAGAATTGGGCAGAATAGGAATCTCCCTAGAGTGTAGGTCTGTAAGAACGGAACAAGTCCTCCACAGTGACACACAGATAGCTTCACTGTGGCTGTGATAACATGGTACTGTGTGAGGAGCGTACACCGCTGTATGGTGTGAATAAATGCACGCTCAGTACCTTAGCAGGACAAAAAAAAAATTGGGATTGCTTTTAAAAAAGCAGTTTGCAGAGCAGTGGGGAAACAGCAATGCAGCTGTCAGGAAGCCTTAGAAGGCAGCCTAACAACCAACACCGCTGATCCACCACAATATAGCCTCCCCTTGCACTGCACACACAGTGACTGGTGTGTTGCACAGGCAAAATCGCTAGCAGCAGAAGCAGTTTTTTTTTCTTCTTCCCTGCCTAACTCTCTCCCTACAGAATCAGCAACCTCTCCCTATGCTAAGATCGGCAGAAGTAAGATGGCGGTCGGCGTGCACGCCCTTTTATAACCCCTGTGACGCCCACCAAAGCAAGCCAATCACTTGCATGCCCTTCTGAAAGATGGTGGCGACCCCTGCCTATGTCATCACGTTGCCCACAGTGTCCGTGGATCCTGATTGGCTGAAAAAGAGCGCTAAACAAACTTTTGAAACGCGACTTTGGCGCGTAAGTCGCCGACCTCTTGGCCGACCTCATCCTAGGGTCGGGTTTCGTTTCATGAAACCCGACTTTGCCAAAAGTCGGCGACTTTTGAAATTGTTCGACCCGTTTCGCTCAACTCTAGCTGGCACTGCTATCAGAGGCTTATCTACAGCCTTCTGTAATGCTGTAGATAAGCCCCCAATGTAACCTGAAAGAGAAGAAAAACGAGTTAGGCCGGGGTCACACTGGCGAGGAATACGGCCAAGTGAGAGGCGCTAAAAGCACGTATTACACACGGACCAATGATTCTCTATGTGGTCCCACGCACCAGCCGTATATTTCTCATCCGTATTCTACGCTCCATGCCAATCGCAGCATGCTGCGATTGTCAGCGTACTACGGCCGTAGTATGCCAATGCAAGTCTATGGGTGCGCAAAAAATACGGATTACACACGGACCAGACGTGTGACCTGCGAGCAATACGCAGGTCTTTTGGCTGGTGACAGGAAATGGGCCAATCCATCATCAGGAAGCCTAGACATGCAAATGAGCTCAAAAAGCGCTCCAGACATCCAGGAAGTACGCCTCCACGGAGTACAGCAGCATCATGGCGTCCACTTACATTAATATGGAGATGTTAATAGTCCTAGTGCAGGAGCGTCCCGAAATCTGGGACCAACGTGATGCCAATTATTCCAACTGGGCAAGAAAGGAGGCGTCATGGAGGCGCATCTGTCGCCAGATGTACCATGACTTTGGTGATCGACCACGTGAGGAGCAGCATAAAATTCGTAAGTACAAGCCAAAACATGAGTAACCTTAGCGCACAACAAAAAAGGAATATAGAATAAGCACCCCCCTTCCTGTGCATGTACTTTTTTCCTCATGAGGCCGTTAGATTTGGATGTGACACGTGGATTCACACAGCCATAATTTGGGTTTAGGCCACAAGCTCCTCATCCTCCTAGACAAACCAATTATTAAGTGTAGCTAAAGAGACCCTGTGTATCTGCCCAATTAGATATGCCACCATGGGTAGAAAGCACACCCCAGAAAGCCACATGCCTAGACTACTGGTAGCAAATGTGACCTATCAAATATGTGAATTTGACAATATTTCCTGTCACATTGCAGTGGAAGATGTGATGAGACGCTGGCGAAGCATCCGGGACCAATACCGCCGGGAACGCCAGCAGCGGTCCAGGAGTGGGGATGCGGGATATGTAAAAAGAAAATATATCTATTACGACCGCCTTTCCTTCCTCGCCCCAATTCTGGATCTGAGACCGTAAGTAGATACCTCACACCACATTACACAGATACTTTACAGGGTCAAAAATATTGATGTATTTTTGCCTCTGTTCTATTTCATAACAGAACTCAATCCAACCTTACGGATCGAGGAACGGGCTCAGAGACAGAGCCCATAATTGATCCTGTAGGGGATGAGGTGGCTGGCCCATCTTCTTCCCCTACAAGAAGCATGGGTGAAGATGAGTCATCACAGGAGAACCCATTGGCTGCCCTACAAACCACACCACCAGGACGGTCTGCTGCTGCCCCATCACCCATCCTGGAAGAGCCGGGCAACTTGAGCAGCAGCCCAACTGGCCATCCAGGCGAGGCCGAAGAAGGCGCCAGGTCGCTGTTCAAGAGAGCAGGACCAATGTGGACACAGGGGTGCTAAATTATTTATCTAGAGTCACTACAGATGATGGGGAGGAGGCCTACTCACGTAGCCTGACCCTTTATCTCCGTGCCCTTTCCCGTGAGGTCAGGTTCCGTATTAGGGGATGTTTTCAGATCCTGCTTGATGCAAGCACCCCCCCAATACCCCATATGAGCTTTTCGAATATCTGGAGAGGTGGCAGCTTTCCTCCCGAAATCTAATGTGCATGAGACCACCCACACAGATGCTTGCTCAAGCAGGGTCTGAACATCCTCTAATACGTGGGCCTACACCTCACCCCCTTCCTCCTCCTACCCAACCTTCCCAACAGCAGCAACAGATTTCTGGCTCTAGCCAACCCCACCTATATGGCCACTTATTCCCACCCAGTGTTGGAGGCTGGTCCCAACCTGGTTGGGGACGACATGGCTATATTGGTGGGTATGAGACACGGGCCTACCCGCCCCAACAAGATGCCCCTCAGCAGTATTACTATGGCCACTACCCCCAACAATCACAGGAGGAAGGTCAGTACCAACAGCATGGGCAACAGTATGCACCCACACAGGGCGATGTTGCTCAAAGTAGTCAGCAGCAACCACAGGCTGCGCCGCCTCCTTCTCCTTCCCCAACATTCCACAATTTATAAGTGGCTTAAAACATGGAATTAGTAAACCCATACTGTACATGAGTGTTCTTAATCGGTCTGATGGGAGGAGATGTCCAGTGTGTTTGAACTGGTGGTTAAAATCCCAAGGCAAAGTAAAAAAGAGGTTTTCTCCAGCAGCAAAATGAGCTAAAACAGATAATACTAACATTTCTTATGGCGGTTCCGTTATGATGTCATGTTTCATTAGCGTAGTCTGCCCAGGCTTTTCTGAGAAAAACTTTTGGTTGTGAAGTAGAAACTGCCTGACCTCAGTCTTTTGCCGCTCCGAGAGAGTCTCTGCAACCCGTACCTCCGGTACGGTATGCGAGCAGACGGGACGGGCCAGCTCCGCTGACAAGGCAGACCGATCTTTCCAGGGTTTTATCAGATTTACATGATAAATCTGTTCAGGTTTCCGTTTACCTGCCTGGTATACTTTGCAGTTTACTTCACCAACTCTTTCCTTAATCTCAAAGGGGCCCTGCCACTTTGCCAGGAACTTGCTGTCCACCGTGGGGACCAGGATCAACACCCTATCTCCGGGTGCAAACGTACGGATCTTGGCGCCCCTATCATAGATTCTTTTTTGGGCTCCTTGAGCCTGCATCATGTGTTCTTTGACAATAGGCATAACAGCCGCAATACGGTCCTGCATTTGTGTGACGTGATCTATCACCGTTTTAAACGGAGTGACCTGACCCTCCCAGGTTTCTTTTGCAACGTCTAACAGTCCGCGAGGACGTCGGGCGTACAATAACTCGAAAGGCGAGAATCCCGTGGAAGACTGGGTTACTTCCCTGATGGCAAAAAGCAAATACGGAAGTAAATAGTCCCAGTTCTTCCCATCCATGTCTATCACCTTTCTCAGCATCTGCTTCAGAGTTTTATTGAACCGTTCGACCAACCCGTCTGTTTGAGGATGATACACGGATGTGCGTAACGGTTCGATTTGTAACAATCGGCAGAGCTCCTTCATTACTCTGGACATAAAGGGGGTCCCCTGGTCGGTGAGTATCTGTTTTGGTATATCGACCCGACTAAACACATGCACCAGTTCCTTGGCAATCGTCTTGGTGGCCGTGTTACGCAAAGGGATGACCTCCGGATAACGAGTGGCATAATTCAAGATGACCAGGATATGTTGGTGTCCACGTGCAGACCGTGGAAGGGGCCCAACTAAATCCATCCCAATCCTCTCAAACGGGACTTCAATAATAGGTAGGGGTACCAAAGGGCTACAGAACCGGGGCTTAGGTGCAGAGGCTTGGCAGTCAGGACAAGACTCACAATATACACGAATATCGTGATGCATGCCTGGCCAAACAAAACAGTGTAATATCCTTTCGGTGGTTTTCTGGACTCCCAGGTGACCTCCCATCACATGTCCGTGGGCCAGGTCTAGCACCTGCCACCGGTAGGGTTTTGGCATGACTAATAGTTGCACCGTGTCTTCCCCCTTTTTCTCTATCTGATAGAGTAAATCATTCTCCAGAACCATGTAAGGATATGCCAGCCTAGAGCCAGGTTCTATGGGTACCCCATTTATCACTTTTACATTTGTCCTAGCCTGAGAAAGGGTAGGATCCTTTATTTGCTCGCTTTGAAAGTCATCTTTCTGAACTTCTAAATCCAGCAAACGGGGAGGTGGACGGCTGTCGGCCTC
This sequence comes from Dendrobates tinctorius, assembly GCF_039654945.1. NCBI lineage: Eukaryota > Metazoa > Chordata > Amphibia > Anura > Dendrobatidae > Dendrobates > Dendrobates tinctorius. The sequence continues at coordinate 3,681,395 of NW_027361800.1, forward strand.
CTCCTCTTCCCCGGTGTCCTCTGTATCATCCGCCATGATTGAAAATGGGAACTGCAGGTCATTTCCAGCAGACTTTTCCCCCATTCTTCCGGGGAGACCTCTTCCAGGGGTTCGGGACCCACACGCACCCTGGGAGAAGAATCATGTACACTATTACCCTGGGGTATCAACTGATTCTCCCACAATTGCCAGAAGTGGGGAAAATCCCGGCCCAGGATAACATCATGCAATAACGCCGGGACGAGTCCCACTTTATGTTGCACAGACCCATAGGAAGTAGTAATGCATATGACCGTGGTGAGGTACGAACAGGTGTCTCCATGCAGACACGTTACAGAAAATTTGTCTGATGGTCCAGTCGGGGCTGACACCAGACTGGCCTTCACCAGAGTCACCACACTTCCCGAGTCTAACAATGCCACCACATTTTTTCCATCAACAGTTAAATCACACAAGTGTTTTTCCACCTCCTTTTGACCAGCATTCACACCCGTGCAACCATAGACATGCGGTTTTTAGAGTCTGTGACGTCGCACTGCATGGGTTCAGAAATGAGCGGACAGTTTGCAACAATGTGTCCCATCTCTTGGCAGCGGAAACACCTAACAGGCCCCTTGCTTAGCCCATAGTTCGCTACTCTCGGCCTCGCAGTGCGGACAGTCCCGTTTTCCTCCCCCACTGTCTTAGGGATTTTTCCTTCTCCCCTACTCCCTGGAACAGTCTTACCGGTTCCACATGGAGATGATGAAGAACGAGGTGAGGTAGCGTCGTCTCGGAGTCCTTCCGCCACGGAGTAACGTTCAACCAGATCCACCAGTTGATCTGCCGTCGTAGGATTTCCATGGCTTACCCACTTCCTCAGGGCTGGCGGTAGAGCTCTCAGGTACTTGTCCATGACGACTCTCTGGATTATCTCTGGCGCTGTCAACACCTCGGGTTGTAGCCACTTCTTCGTCACATGGATCAGGTCGAACATCTGTCACCGCGGTGGTTTATCCGGCTGATAAGTCCATTGATGCACTCTCTGTGCACGGACAGCGGTCGTCACTCCCAGCCGGGCCAAGATCCTGGCTTTCAGTTTGTCAAAGTCCTGCGCAGCTTCAGGCTCTAAGTCATAATAAGCCTTTTGGGCCTCACCGGAAAGAAACGGGGCAATCAGGCCGGCCCATCGTGCCTTCGGCCATTTTTCTCACACCGCCGTCCGTTCAAACGTGGTCAGGTATGCCTCGACTCACGTGAATCACTCTCGACTCGGCTTCCAGGTTAACCTCATGTTGGCTTGCCAGGCGCTGCGCCACCTGCTGGAGAAGCGAATGATTGGTAGCTGTCATGTCCACCAACTCCTTCAGCTGGGCCATCATCACCCGATTAGCTTCTTGCTGGACGGCGGTGGACTGTACCAGCGCTTTCACCACGTCCTCCATGCTCATGCTTGCAACGTGATACCCGCGTTCTCCACCACAATGTGATAAAACACTCCGGGATCACATGCGTTCAGCATGAATCTCAGGCGCAGAGCCGGGATCTGGGTATAACTGACACTGGGTCAGGTTTATTAACGGTGAAAGCAATGCATAAAGAAAAAAAACATAAAACAAATCCTTGCCTGCCCGGCAACTAAACAAGGTACAACCTAACTACCAACTGGCAGGCTTCTCCCGTCCAGCCAAACCACAGTTGCAGTGGGCACTGCTTTCACTCACTTGTGTCTCTCACACAGACAGGCTCTCTGTGTTCCCAGGCTGAGACACTCACACAACCACCTGGCATCCTTTTATATCTGCCTCCCATTATTCATTAGTAAGCAGGTGCGATACTGACCAGACTAGGCCACATAGGAAAGGAATCTGGGCGAGATATACCTGCCCTCATCCACTATTCCCACATGATTCTCACAATATGGAAAAGGTGGAGGAGACACAGATATAGGCTTGTCATGCCCATATGAAGTCAAGAAAGGCTGGAATAAAAATGTAAAATACAAACCAAAAAAAAAAAATTCTGAAATCGAACATGATCATATGCCGTCGGACTTCCCACCAATAAATTATGCCAACTGCCGATGGGGCGGCGTTATTCCCACGAATCTCCAAACTGCGTCCATGAAGGCAAAGTGTTGGGTTTCCGGGGGCTGTATGATTGCAAAGCTGAACCTTAAAGGAATATCCAAAAGGGCACCACCAGGAGTGGAGCCTGTGGCGTAATTGGACTCCACCCGGGAAACCACAACCATACAAGCTACAGAAAAGATGGACAGATTGCAAGCTTTGTCGATTCTATGTGTGGTGTGGTATGTCCTTTTGTAGTTGTGCTAGCGATTTCTCAGCTTTATTCCATTAAAGACCGAGACTCCGGCATACCCCCGCGGTACACGTCAAGCTTACTAGAGGGATACGCGAGGCTCTGGCACACGAGATCGAGCAATAACAGGTCTATCATGCCCTTACATGTCCGGGGCTGCATGCGCGCTACACTGAAAGGACCAGCTTTTGTCGCTTACAGGTGCTGATAACCCGCTGAACACCGTTAGTGATGGGGATCTGGGATTCCAATTATTCCCCACAAACGATGATTTCCCAGTAAGTGCAGGTCAACCGCAATTACGGAATTAGGCCTAACCGGCATTCCTGACAAAATGAAAAAATTACGTGTCCAAACCACAGGTGCTGTAGCTTGCTTAACAGCTCGGCAGCCGTTCTCAGGTCCAGTATGGATTCGACAACATTGTAGAAAGTTGATAAAGGGTACAGTTTCACCGGATAACACGTATATATGTAGCATAGTTTACACATTAAAAACCTATGTCTATAGATAAGGAGGCAGGCTCAGACGGTCTCAGGCCCAGTATGGATTAGACGTGATTGGACAAAGGTGAGAAAGGGTAACGTATCACCGGATTACAGGTATGTAAAGCATAGTTTACACATTAAAAACCTATGTCTATAGATCAGGAGGCAGGCTCAGATGGTCTCAGGCCCAGTATGGATTAGACGTGATTGGACAAAGGTGAGAAAGGGTACATTATCACTGGATAGCAGGTATATATAGCATAGTTTAAACATTTAAAATCTCCGTGTTCTCAGTATGGATTAGACAACAATCTAAAAAGTAGAAAAAAGGAAATGTATTTGAAGCGTACACCAGTATACACTTTTGGTGGTATTTTTAAATCTTTATATATAATTCCATCTCAGTAAGACAGTCCAGCCTCTCCGCAATAGGAAATGAGATGCATACAATTACTGACATAAAGTCTAGTGATTGCAGAAATCTAGGAATTAATAATCACGGAAAAAACTTCCGTCATAATTCTCAGAGGCGATGCTGACCCTCAGTTAATTTGTGTGTGGAGACAGCGAAAACATAACTTTGTGAAGAAAGTGTTGTTGTATCGCCGTACCGTGATCCCATCAGCGTTACTCATCTCCATCAATTTTTTATCACAGGGAGAGATGTAAACATGTTGCTCACTGCCTATCATGATATGTCACGTAACTTTGGAGTGCAAAAGACAGAAGCCACAGGCCGTAGGCGATTCTATGGGACTGGCATGAGAGGGCACATTTAAAAATGTGCGCCGGAATGTCACATGTCTGTGAGTAGGAAAACTGTGAAAGCTGATGATAAACCACCACTGCATGTCAGAGACACTTGATTGCACTATGAGGGACCCTGTGCCAGTGCCCGCGCCCAAGAGTCATCCTACCCACCTGTCCAGGGCAACGGCACTCTCACGGTTGTGTGCGCTAGGTGGTGACCCCGGCCATGGGGGGGGAGGCAGCCCAGTTAGGGAGATTTACAAAATGGCATATGTTGATCTGGGACATTCAGCTGCTGCTAAAGGCGAAATTGGTCAAGTCCGAGGAAGAGGAGAACCAAAGCAAGCCATTTTTCTGGCAACCTATATGTCATCAGGGTAAGGCGGGACAAAATCCTTGGAAACCCATGCATGGTTCATTTTAATGAAGGTTAGATCATCCACATTTTGGGTTGACAGACGGGTCCTTTTTTCTGTCAGGATTGATCCATCTGAACTGAAGACTCTTTCTGATAGCACACTTGCAGCTGGGCAAGCGAGCTCCTGAAAGGCATATTGTGCCAATTCAGGCCAGGTGTCCAGTTTAGCGGCCCAGTAGTCAAATGGGAATGACCTGTGAGGGAGAACATCGATATGGGACGAGAAGTAGTTTGTAACCATAGCTGACAACTGCTGTCTCCTGTCACTTTCAATCGATGCAGTATTACCAGTCGTGTGAGCGGGACTTGAAAAATCAGTCCACAACATGGTCATGAAACCCCTGTCTCCAATGCCACTTCTGATGTGTGAGAACCATCACGGCTTGTGTGAGAACCATCACCGCTGCTGTGTGCTGGGAATGCCTCAACCAACCGGTTTACCAGAGTTGCTTGTTTGTTAGCCAATATTAGGTCAAGATTCTCCTGTGGCATTATGTTTTGGAATTTGCCTTTATAGCGTGGATCCAGGATGCTGGCCAACCAGTAGTCGTCATCGTTCATCATTTTGGCAATGCGGGGGTCCCTTTTTAGAATCTGCAAGGCATAATCTGACATGTGGGCCAATGTTCCCGGTGTCAATGATGCACTGCGAGTGCTGGGTGTAGGAGCACTTTCTGGCAAATCCACATCCCTCCAGTCACGCACAAACCCTATACCAGACCTTGCCACGCCAACATTTTCTCTTGCCCCGCGAGAAGCATCCTCCTCCCGTAAATAATCATCCTCCTCCTCCTCTTCCTCAATCTCGTCCATGAGAGGTCCCGGAGCAGACAATGGCTGACTGTCATCAAGGCTTCCCTCCTCCTCTTCCTCCTCATCTACCTCGGCTGCAGATGCCTGCTCCTTAATGTGCATCAAAGTTTGCATGAGCAGACGCATAAGTGGGGTGCTCATGCTTATGATGGCATCGTCTGTGCTTACCAGCCGTGTGCATTCCTCAAAACACTGAAGGACTTTACAGAGGTCTTTCAGCTTCGACCACTGCACACCTGTCAACTTCATGTCTGCCCTCAAAGTGCCTGCCCATGTATCCTCCCACAAATGCATTATGGCCTGCCTTTGTTCGCACAGCCGCTCAACCATGTGCAGGGTGGAGTTCCACCTTGTTGCAACATCAATAATTAGGCAGTGCTTGGGAAGGTGGAGCAATCGCTACAGCTTCTAGATACGACTGGAGTGTACCAGCGACCGGCGGATGTGCGAGCACAGTCTTCGAACCTTATGGAGCAGGCCTGTTAACTCTGGATAATTATTGAGGAAGCACTGCACCACCAGGTTCAAGGTGTGAGCCAAGCAAGGTATGTGTCTGAGTTTTGAAAGGGCTATGGCTGCCACAAAATTCCGGCCTCAAGATGTAGACTGCCCAGCCATGACTCAGTTTGTCACTGAAAGTAGTCAGCCAGTACCTCCGCGGTGTGTCTGTCGCCCTAACACATCATCTGCAACACAGCCTGCTGACGCTTTCCACTAGTTGATCAATAGAGCGACACCTCATGTGCAACACTGGCAGCTGCGGATGGAGTGCTCGTGCGACTGCGCTCTGTGGACGAGCTTTCGCTTCTGGAGGAGGAGGAGGGTCGAACGCCAACAGCCAACTCTTTCCTATACCGTGGGCTAGGCAGCACTGTCCCACCAGCGCTGTCCCCTGTGGACCCTGCATCCACCACATGAACCCAGTGTGCAGTGATGGACACATAACGGCCCTGGCCATGCCTACTGAACCATGCATCAGTTGTGAGGTGCACCTTTCCACTCACTGATTGCTTGAGTGCATGGACAATGCGGTCTTTCACATGAAGGTGGGGGGCTGGGATGGCTTTGCGAGAAAAGTGGCGACTGGGTAGGTCATAGCGTGGTACTGCGTAGGCCATGAGTTCGCGGAAAGCTGCTCTTTCAACCAACCGGTAGGGCATCATCTCAAACGAGATTAGTTTGGCAATGCGGGCGTTCAAACCCAGTGTATGCGGATGAGAGGATGAGTACTTTCTTGTCCTACTCATAGTCTCTGGTAAGGTGAGCTGGACTTGAGAGCTGCATATGGTGGAAGTAGTGGTGGACATGGCGGACTGAGAGAGGGTTGATGATGGTGATGGAGTTGGTGTTCTTTCTGATGGCTTAGATTAAGCCTTTCGTTGATATAACATTGTGATTCCCTGACTGCTTTGGCTTTGCGACGACACCTCAACATTTGCAGCTGGTGGTGTGCTAACCGGTGGGCTTACAGTGGGGGAAACAATGTATTGTTGCTGACTACCTTCTTTGTGATCAGTTGCACATGTGGTTCTTGAGGTTTGGTGTTGTGTCCACGCTGGTTAAATGTCTAAGCATGCAACTGGTATTCAAATTTCTCAGATTTTTTCCTCGGCTAAAGGTCTTTGCGCACTTCTTACAGATAACCTTTGCGTGATCATTAGGATTTTGTTCAAAAAAGTGCCACACTGCACTCTTCCTACTATGGAAGACATTTTGAGGCCTTGCACGCTGTGCTATTTTGACCGTCTGGCCAAGCTGTCCTGCAACTCTTTTAGTTTTTGTAACCCATTTTTGGACTGCTCCGGGCCTGCCAGATAACAGCTGTTGCGATGTCGATGCCTGCTGCGGATGCTCCTCCTCTTCTGAGCTATTGGCAGTGGCACCCTCTTCCCCCAATGGATGCCAATCTGGGTCAACAATTGGGTCATCCATCACCTCCTCTTCAATGTCATGTGCACCTTCCTCTGTGTCACCATGTATGGTGGTATAGTATGCGGGAAGGGGCACCTGAGTTTCATCAGCGTCAGATTCATGCTCAGTACACTGCGAGGACAATGTAGTGCTCTGAGTGAATGTACCAGCAGATAAATCTAGCAGTGGCTGTGCATCAGTGCACTCCATGTCAGATTCATTTTGGACTGGGGAATTCACGATTTGATTTGATAACCCAGGCATTGTATGAGAAAAGAGCTCCATGGAGTAATCTTTAGTGTGGCCTGCCGCATCCTTCACTTTTGGTAGGGGTGAATAACACAAGGAAAGGTGTTGTTCCTGACCAGGAGCCTCCACTGACAACGCAGTACTTTTATTTTTTGAAGCTTCAGAAGAGGAGGCGATAGAGCTGGAGGCTGTGTCAGCAATGTAAGCCAAAACTTGTTCCTGAAGCTCCGGCTTTAAAAGAGGTTTACCTACTCCCAGAAAAGGAAGCCTACAAGGCCTTGTGGAGCCAGACAATGATGCCGGCTCACCACCTCCTGCCTTAGGTGCTATTGTGCTTTTGCCACAACCAGCAGAAGCACCACCACCAACACCACCATCAGGACCAGCTGACAACCCCCGCCCACTTCCACGGCCTCTTCCACCATACTTCTTAATTTTTTTGAAAAAGGTACCCAAAATAACAACAGCTATATGGTACTGTAAAACAAGGTAATGGGTCTATAGAGTATTGGTGAGAATTTGAATCTCACTGTAGATTGGAGGACGCTGAACTATTCTCTCAGGCCCAGTAGAGATTACACCGCAATGTGACAGGCAGAAATTGGCTGGTGTATGAGAAGGCAGAAGCTGTATATAGTATTGGTGAGAATTTGAAGCTCACTGTAGATTGGAGGACGCTGAACTATTGTCTCAGGCCCAGTAGAGATTACACCGCAATGTGACAGGCAGAAATTGGCTGGTGTATGAGAAGCCAGAAGCTGTATATAGTATTGGTGAGAATTTGAATCTCACTGTAGATTGGAGGATGCTGAACTATTGTCTCAGGCTCAGTAGAGATTACACCGCAATGTGACAGGCAGAAATTAGCTGGTGTATGAGAAGACAGAAGCTGTATAGAGTATTGGTGAGAATTTGAATCTCACTGTAGATTGAAGGACGCTGAACTATTCTCTCAGGCCCAGTAGAGATTACACCGCAATGCGACAGGCAGAAATTGGCTGGTGTATGAGAAGGCAGAAGCTGTATATAGTATTGGTGAGAATTTGAAGCACACTGTAGATTGGAGGACGCTGAACTATTGTCTCAGGCCCAGGACAGATTACACTACAATGTGACAGGCAGAAATTGCCTAGTGTATGACTAACTACAAGGTGTATATAGAATTGGGCAGAATTGGAATCTCCCTAGAGTGTAGGTCTGTAAGAACGGACAAACTCCTCAGCTTTTTCTTACAGAGTCACACACAGATAGCTTCAATTTGGCCGTGATAACAGCCGGTACACGGTACTGTGTGAGGAGCGTACACCGCTGTACGGTGTGTGAAAAAATGAACGTTCAGTAACTCACCAGGACAAAACAATAAAATTTGGATTGCTTTGAAAAAAGCAGTTTGCTCAGCAGTGTGAAAACAGCAATGCAGCTATCAGGGAGCCTTAAAAGGCAGCCTAATAACCAACAGAGCTGATGCACCAAAATATAGCCTCCCCTTGCACTGCACAGTAACTGGTGTGTTGTACAGGCAAAATCGCAAACAGCAGAAGTAGTTTTCGGTATCTTCTTCCCTGCCTAACGCTCTCACTACAGAATCAACAGCAGCAGCAGCTCTCCCTATTCTGAGATCAGCATAAGTAACATGGCAGTCGGCGTGCACGCCCTTTTATACCCCCTGTGACGCCCACCAAAGCAAGCCAATCACTTGCATGCCCTTCACAAATATGGTGGTAACCGCTGCCTATGTCATCACGTTGCCCGCAGTGTCCGTTCTTCCTGATTGGCTGAAAAAGGGCGCAAAAGCATCTTTTGAAACGCGACTTTGGCGTGATGGCCGCCGACCTCGTGGCCGACCTCACACTAAGGTCGTTTCATGAAACCCGACTTTGGCGAAAGTTGGCGACTTTTGAATTTTTTCGACCCGTTTCGCTCAACTCTAGTGTTCACAACACAAGCCCTCACTCAGGTCTGTCATTTGTTAACAGAAATATAGGGGCTTCCACATTACTGGTAGTACAAAGGCTGTATAAAAACGCTGCAGCTCCTCACCCCCCCAAAAAGAAATCCAACAAGTTATGCGCTCCCAAATTCAAATGTCCCCCTCCCTTCTGAGTACCATAGCGTACCTAGACCACATTTAGCATTCACATGTTTGACATTTCTGTAGCGATAGGATCCTACCTAATTTATGGGTGAATGTTTCCAGAAGCATGAGCTTGGCATAATGTACTGATCTCAACAATGTACTGGTTACTACAATGGCAGTTTGCAATTTTAACTCTGCAACATCCACTGCTGCTTGTTGGGGTGTAATTTCCAGAATGAGATCACTTGAGGGGGGATTTTGCTTTTATGGCACTTAGGGTTTCTGCATATGGAGTCTGCAAAGTATTCTACAATAATTTGATCTCCAAGTGTCAAATAGCGCTCCTTCCCTCGCTGTCACGAGGTTACTGCAATGGAGCAGAGCCAGAAGATCGCAGCGTCTGGTAGCTAATGCACCGGCACTGAGAAGATGCACTTCTCTGTCTTATTAAATGTGTTCATTTATTCCGGCAGAACAGGTGTTAATTGGCCATGTAGGAAATTCATGCTCTCAGCTGTGCTCAGTTAGCCACTCCTATTCCCTATATAATCTGTGCTCTATTACTAATACTCATCAGTGTTAGCTTTTTGCTGCATGGCTAAAGGAGGGAGAGAAGTTGGTATGAGAAGGAGTGCTGGAGGAGTTATAAGCCACTGTTGTTTAGTTTGCACGCTTGGTAATTCCTTTTGGTTTCTTCCCCTTCCTGCACAACCCAGTGGATTCCTCTGTTATATGTGAGTGTGGAGACATAGTTTCCTCTTGTCTTTGTTGCCCTGTTTGTTGAGTTGGTGTACTGCGATGCACAGTAGCGCCCCTTCTCCCTGGGTGAGGGAAGAGAACAGACAGAGGTGGGGTGGGCTGGGCCGGGGGGCAGAGGCAAATGCCCCCCCAGGCCACTCCCCCCGCAGCTGTACAGGGCTACACATAGCAAATTGTGCGTGGCCGTGTCTGCTGTACTGTGATGCATCACAGTCTGTCAGCGCTCACGTCTGTGCCGTGGTCGGGAGCTGTGCACAGCCATCTAACCTTGATGGTTGCCACTGCACAGCTCCTGCTCCCTCTGTGTTCTCTGTACTTCCAGGTCAGGTGTCGGCGCATTCGCAATGACATCATCACGCACATGCCGACATGTACTGTATGCTGAAAGCAGAGCGGCGCTTCTGGGAAGCGACTGTGAGGTAAGTATGAAAAACTTTTTTATTTTCTTTATAAAATGAATTCAATGGGTGAAGGAGTGAGGGTAATTGCAAGTGATGAAGTGGGGAGAGTAAGGGAGACTGCACATGAAGGAGTTTGGGGGATAAAGGAGACTGCACATGAAGTGGAGGGAGTAGGGCTGCACATGATGAAGTGGGGCTGCATATTATGATGTGGGGGGTAAGGGGGACTGCACATGATGAAGGGGGAGTGGGGCTGCACATGAAGTGGGAGTATGGGTGACTGAACATGATGAAGTGGGGGTAAGGGGGACTGCACATGATGAAGTGGGGGATGCAGGATCATCATACTACATTTAGGAAGCTGTGAGGTACATAATATCGCAATTATAGAGCTGTAGGGGACCATCACACTATATACTGTATAGGGGGTTTTGGATACATACTATTTGTGGGGAGCTATAGTATATATAGGAAACTGCAAAATCTCATGCTATATATAGGAGGCAGTGGGGACATCCTATTGTACATAGGGGGCTATATAGCCATTTTACTATATATAGGGAGTTTTGGGGTCCTCAATGTATAATAAAGGGGTATTGAGAGCTGTAGGACCATCATTCTGTATATACAGAGTTGTGTGGGTGCTCAGAGGACATTTTTTGTTATGAATGGGGACATTATTAGTGATGAGCGAACGTGCTCTCCACTACTCTTTACTCGCCCGAGTAACACGATACTCAGTGTACTTGGCGAGCACCAAGCATTTCCGGGATTACTCGGCAGGAACTCGGGTCTCCACCCAGTTTTTTGGTGGACTTTAGAGACCCAATCACGATGCAGGGATTGTCTTCCAGGCCATGAAACGCCGCAGCCATTTTTGTTGTGGTCATGCAGTGATTGGCTGGCCACACAGCATCAGCAGGGGTATAAAAGACCGGAAGCCGCCCTGCTCAGCGCATTCAGCTCCGGATTGAGATAATGTAGGGAGAGCTGCTGCTGAGATAGTGTCAGATTTGGGGATATATTAGTGTGGGGTCTACCATCGTAAACTACTCAAATCCAACTAAACCAACAGTCCTTCTAAGGACTAATTACGGAGTATATAGGTTCCAGGGTTAGGTAGGCAGGGTAGTGTATGTCGCGCTATACAAATCAGTGCAAGGCCTGCAGGCACAGTATGTGTGTATATAGATCATTGCATACATCAAGAGGGTCCATTCCCTTCCTGTGTTCTGGTGCTGCTGCTGCTGCTACCTGTAGGATACAGGCCACACATTTGTTGTACTGGTATCTCCTTGTCAGCTCATATCTGTGTGTGCTCAAAGTTTGGCCAGTTTATGGCAGTTTTCTTTTTTTTGTCCAGGGTGAAACTGTGCTTATATACAGCACTATTTAGCAAAAAAAAGAAAAAGAAAAACACATTTGTCTTAGTGGTATCTCCTTGTAAGCTCATATCTGTCGTGCTCACAGTTTGGCCAGTTTATGGCGGTTTTCTTTTTCTTTTTTTGTCCTGGGTGTCACATACTTATATGCAGCAGTATTTACCAAAAAAAGAAAAAAAAACACATTTGTCATAGTGGTATCTCTGTGCCAGCACTATTTATCAATAAAAATAAAAAAAATACAGGACACATATTTCGGTGTGGTATCTCCCTGCCAGCTCATATCTTTGTGTGCTCAAAGTTTGGCCTGTTTAGGCCGGTTTTCTTTTTTTGTCCTGTGTCAAACTGTACTTATATAGAGAACTATGTTGCATTATGTTAAAAAACAACCCACATTTTATATTGGGGTATATCTCTGACACGCCTCAGACATCAGTGTGATTACAATTTTTGGAATTAAACCGGTATTCCAGTGTTTTCCTGTCTGTTACTCCAGTTATATAAAGCACTATGTTGATTTTTTTTAAAAGACAGGCCACATTTTACAGTGGGGTCTATCTGTGACACGCCTCATACATCCGTGTGCCAAAAATTGGGGCATTTTAGGCTTAATTTCCCTTTTTTTGCCAGTCTGTCACTCTCGGTATATCCAGCACTCTATTGCATCTTAAAAAGAAAAAAATTACAGTGTGGTATATCTGTGACATGCCTCATACGTCCATGTGATAAAATTTTGGGGATTTTAGTCCTGTATTCCAGTGTTTTCCTGTCTGTTACTCAAGTTATATACAGTACAATGTTGCATTCTTTTGTTTAAATAACAGGCCACATTTTACAGTGGGGTATATCTCTAACATGTCTCATACATCTGTGTGCCAAAAATTGTGGCATTTTAGGGCTAAATTTCCTTTTTTTTTCCAGTCTGTCACTCTCGTTATATCCAGCACTCTTTTGCATCCAAAAAAAATAAATAAAAAACGTTTTACAGTGGGGTATGTCTGTAAAAAAACTTCTGTTTCAAGTTGTTATGGCAGCTTCATGATTGTGTTAAATATTCCAACTACTACCACCATCATCATCTTTAGCCTAGAGGCAGTCACTGCGTAGATAGAAAGTCTGAGTAACAGAGGGTGAACGCTTAGGCGGTGTTGTACTCTGTCTTGTACTCTGTCTCTGTATTACGAAGGCTAAATCTTCTTGATGAAATCATGCCTGGAAGAGCCAGAGCAAGATAATGTGGAAGATCACGGGGACAGGACTTTCTACTACTGAAGCCTGGTGTTCCTGGGCAGGATTCTGACAAGCCCTCACGTACTAATACTGAACTGGTTGGACGATGACGTTTAAAAGGAGCCCATGCATTTTCTATAACTGAAGCTATAGATTTTGACATTTTGGCTGCATTTCAAGAGATGTCAATTGGAGAGCGTGGTGGTTGGAGATGTGTCTTCTACACCACCACACGAGCTGCCGCCTCTCCACCACCCGAGTAGCCGCACCCCCCAACTTCTGTCTCTCTCCCATTCTCCCGCAGAATGAAAGTCCGCAAGGTCAAGGTCCTCTCCCCTCTGTAAGTCTGTCATTTTTTTTTTTTGTAAACGATATTTGTTACTTTGTATGTAACCCCTTGTCGTGTACAGCACCATGGAATTAATGGGGCTATATGCAGTAAATAAACAATAATAATACTATATGGGTGTTTCCACGAGACAATCCATCAAACATTGAAGGTTCAGCTGTGCACAAACTATGTCAACTTCATAGCTATACCTGTTATGAATAGGCTATGCCACCAGAACACCAGACAGGTTGGTCGCTCAGCGGATTGCAGATCCCTGATCTTAACAACACAACTAGCAGTAGCCGTGGAGCGTTCCTACGTTGGCCTAGATGCCTCATCACAGCCAGAGGACTAACTAAGTCTAAAGACAGAAAGGTGAAATCTAAACTGCCCCGGAGCAGATCCCCAAAGGAATAGACAGCCCCCAAACATATATTGTCGGTGAGACAAGATGAAGCACAAACACAGACAGGAAATTGACTGAGCAAATGATGGGGCCCACACTGACTAGATAGGACAGGACAGAAAAGGCACTGTCTGCAATCACGCAAAAACCCTAATAATTCCAACACGACTGATGTACAAAAATACTGAGGTTTGCACAACCTCGCCCCCACTATATCAGCACTCAGGTGTGAACTGGCGGCTAACAACAAGCTAATACAGCAGGGGACTGAGCAAACAAACACAAAATACAAAAATACAGGGCAGGAGCCAGCAGCCCCAGGGGGAGCAAGCTGACCCCTGACAGCAAGGCAAAAACAGATGCAAAGGGTTTAGCAAATGACACTTAGCTGAAAAAATGCAGGATCAGGCAGCAGACAGAAATCCTCAGTAAGCAAAGAAAGGAGTATCACCGGCAGTCACTGAGAGAAGTCTGTTCGCTTATGTAGTCCCAATCACTACCACCACTCCTCCAATTATCTTCTGCAGCTGTTGGGTGAACATCATGTTGACCATCACCACCAGCAGTATCCACCAGAGGGAGCCTTGCCTCAAAAGTCGGATCAAGAGAGCTCACAACAGTACCCCCCTTGAGGAGAGGTCACCGAACCCTCAGCCACACCACCAGGCCGATCAGGATGGGCCCGGAGAAAAGCATGAACCAATCTCTTGGCATGAATATCGGAAGCAGAGACCCAAGAATTATCCTCCTGGCCATAACCTTTCCACTTGACCAAGTACTGGAGTCTCCGTTTAGCCAGACGAGAGTCCAATATTTTTTCTACCTCATACTCCAAATTACCCTCAACCAATACAGGGTCAGGGGGCGTCATCACAGGAACTACTGGCTCCACAAACCTTTTCAACAATGATTTGTGAAAAACATTATGAATCTTGAACCTACCTGGAAGCGCCAAGCAGAAAGAAGCGGGGTTAAGGATTTCCAAAATCTTATAATGTCCAATGAACCTTGGCTTGAATTTTGGAGACGCAACCTTCATCGGAATATTTTTTGAGGACAACCAAACCATATCACCCACTTTGAACCGGGGACCAAAGGTCCCATGCCGGTTGGAAAATCGTTGGGCCTTTTCCTGAGAGTGGGACAACTTGTCCACTACTTGGTCCCAAATCTGTTGCATTCTGTCCACCACAGAATCCACACTTGGGCAAGCAGAAGCCTCCACCTGCCCCAAAGAAAATTGAGGATGAAAACCAAAATTACAGAAAAACGGAGACATCAAAGTGGCGGAACTAGCTCTATTGTTTAGAGCAAATTCGGCCAATGGCAGAAATGAGACCCAGTCATCCTGATCAGCAGATAAAAAACATCTCAAATAGGATTCCAAAGACTGGTTTGTTCTCTCAGTTTGTCCATTGGTCTGAGGATGAAATGCAGAGGAGAAAGATAACTGAATTCCCAGTTTAGAACAAAAGGCCCTCGAAAATCTGGAAACAAACTGGACTCCTCTGTCTGACACAATGTTCTCAGGAATCCTGTGCAAACGAGCCACCTGTTGCAAAAACAGGGGCACCAACTCAGAAGAAGATGGCAACTTCGGGAGTGGTACAAGATGGACCATCTTGGAAAATCTATCACAAATCACCCAGATAACAGTCATTCTCTGAGAGACTAGGAGATCAGAAATAAAATCCATTGAAATATGTGACCATGGCCTGCTGGGCACCGGCAGGGGCATCAACAAACCACTAGAACGAGAACAGGACTTGGACCTGGAACAACTCCCACAGGACTGCACAAAATTCCTGACATCACGAGATAAGGCAGGCCACCAAAAAGACCGACTCACCAAATCTCTGGTACCAAAAATACCCGGATGACCAGCCAGCGCATAGCAATGAATTTCAGCCATCACTCTTTTCCTCCACTGGTCAGGGACATACAATTTCCCCACAGGGCATCGTTCAGGCTTGTCCTCCTGAAATTCCTCCAGGGCAAGTCTCAAATCGGGTGAAATGGCGGAAAGAACCACACCCTCACTCAGAATGGTAGTAGGCTTGGTCACATCAAGAGAATCCGCAAAGAAACTCCTAGAAAGGGCGTCCGCCTTAACATTCTTAGTGCCAGGAAGAAAGTTGGCCACAAACTTAAAACACGTGAAAAACAAGGCCCACCTAGCTTGCGTAGGATTCAAGCGCTTGGCTGATTCAAGATAAATCAAATTCTTGTGGTCGGTAAGGTCACAACTAGTGTTGAGCGATACCGTTCGATACCCAAAAATATTGTATCGGATGGTATCGCCCGATACGAAAAAAATATCGGGTATCGCCGATTCCGATACCGGAAGTCCCATTCAAGTCAATGGGACTTCCGGTATCGGAATTAAAAAAAGGCCTTTATTTCCTTGTTAGCTAATTCTACATAATTGAAAACAAATAAGAATCATGTAGAATGTATTGTGGGAGGTGGAGGAGACATTAAAAGCATAGTGGTTTATTCAAATCACATGGCATAGCATTAATTCCAATTTTTTTTTTCAAGACGTTCGGAGTTAAAAAGATATTGACTATGTTAACTTTTTTAGATTTAGTCAGATATGTATGTTTCACAACTTCCATGCTCTTCACCTTCTTTTGTACTTCTCCCACACTTTCTCCTTCATGATCCGCAGCAGTAGCATTTTTTTCATCAACTTTTTCTTCACCTTATTCATCTTCTTCTTCTTCACCTTCTTCCCATTAATTTTTTTTTTCCATTCTTCATATTCTTCTTATTCAGCTATTATTAATTTTCATATGCTATTTCTTCATCTTCTTCCTATTCTTCTTTTTCTTCATTTTCTTATGGCGACAGGCATTCCTGTAGTACTTATCTATAAAAGTTATAAGATTACACCTTACGTTCTGCCTGTCACAAAAGATTTACAACAGGATTTGTCCGCGTTCAGTTTGGCCTGCAGCAGCAGGCATTTTCCAGGGGCACCACGAGGAGGAACGGACTCACCCCCATTTACTGCTTAGTCTTCTTCTGATTATAATTTTGATTTCTTCTATGCTGATTTTTTGTCTTATGCTTAATGTTCTTCTGCTTTCTGTTCTTCTGCTTTTGCTTCTTCTGCATCTTGTTCTTCTGTCTTTTGTTCTGTATCTTGGTGGTTGTTTTCATGCGAGAACCAGCTGACAGTACTGGAACCCGTAGTGGCAGCAGAAGGAACAATAGCCAATGGCACTACTGAGGAACAGCTGACGGTGCTGGACCCCGGTTACTATGCAGGAGGTACCTGTGCTAGAAACCACTACCAAGGACCAGCTGACGGTGCTGGACCTCGGATACTGAGATGGAGGCACCTAGGCCAAAGGCTGTGGCGAGAACCAGCAGACAGTGCTGGCACCCGGATGGGTAGCAGAAGGAACAAGAGCCAATGGCACTACCGAGGACCAACTGACGGTGCTGGACAACGGTTACTAAGCAGAAGGTACCTGTGCTAAAAAGCACTACCAAGGACCAGCTGACGGTGCTGGACCTCGGATACCGAGATGGAGGCACCTAGGCCAAAGGCTCTGGCGAGAACCAGCAGACAGTGCTGGAACCCGGGTGGGTAGCAGAAGGTACCCATTGAAAGCAAAGTAGCCAGGCCGCAAGCCGGCCGCAGTTACCGAAACCCACAGTCCTACAGGGGGTCCCTGTCCCATTGGCACTACGGATCCAGCCTTCAGTGCCAGTTCCCGCAGTCCACATAGGAGTCACCTAAACTGCAGGCACCGTAGAGTCGGCTAACCCGGCCGCAAGACGACAGGACAATGGATTGGTGGCATAGTGACCTTGACACTACCCGGAAACAGCAGGCGTGCTGGAACCAGGCTGGGCAATAGGGAGTCCCCGTGCCAAAGACACTGCCGAGAACCAGCTGACGGTGCTGGAACCCAGATGGGTATCAAAAGCTACAAGAGCCAATGGCACTACCGAGGAACAGCTGACGGTGCTGGACCACGGTTACTAGGCAGGAGGTACCTATGCTAGAAAGCACTACCAAGGACCAGCTGACGGTGCTGGACCTCGGATACCGAGATGGAGGCACCTAGGCCAAAGGCTCTGGCGAGAACCAGCAGACAGTGCTGGAACCCGGGTGGGTAGCAGAAGGTACCCATTGAAAGCAAAGTAGCCAGGCCGCAAGCCGGCCGCAGTTACCGAAACCCACAGTCCTACAGGGGGTCCCAGTCCCATTGGCACTACAGATCCAGCCTTCAGTGCCAGTTCCCGCAGCTCACATAGGAGTCACCTAAACTGCAGGCACCGTAGAGTCGGCTAACCCGGCCGCAAGACGACAGGACAACGGATTGGTGGCATAGTGACCTTGACACTACCCGGAAACAGCAGGCGTGCTGGAACCAGGCTGGGCAACAGGGAGTCCCCGTGCCAAAGACACTGCCGAGCACCAACTGGCGTTGTTGGAGCCCAGGGACAATCATGGTGTAGGCCGAGGCCTACTTGGTGGTAGTTTTAGATTGTAGGCTACAACAGACTATCAACGTGCTCCAATTAGGCATCTGTCTCCACTCTGTTTCCAGGATTTCACGTGACCACCAACACCGCCAGTTTATGCGTACAGTAGCCGTCTGCCCAATCCACACGTGTTGCTGTGTTACTGGGATTCTGTAATGTCAGCAGATCCCCTGATGTGTGTCTGCCACTGTCTCCTGCTCTGTCCACCTTCCCACCGCTTGCAGTGGGAAGGTGGACAGCGCAGGAGACAGTGGCGGACACATATTGGGGGATCTGCTGATGTTACAGAACCCCAGTAACACAGGAACACGTGTGGAATGCGTGGACGGCTACTGTGAGCAGGAACTGGCGGTGTTGGAGGTCAGGGGAAATACCAGAGACAGAGTGGAGACAGAGGCCAAATCAGAGAATGTTTAAATCTGAAGTAGTTACAATTTGGAGGCAGCAGCAGTTTGCCCTCCACACAGCAGGGGATCAGCTGACGTTACTGACCCCCACTTTCACATGAACGAGTGTGTTTTTCTGTGTGGACAGCACTTCCGAGCGCCAACTAGCATTGTTGGAACCCAGGGACAATCATGGTGCAGGCCGAGGCCTACTAGGAGCGAGGTGTAAAGCAGAGGTATTTTGACTTTGGAGGGAGCAGGACACTTTGCCCTCCACACAGCAGGGGATCAGCTGACGTTACTGACCCCCACTTTCACATGAACGAGTGTGTTTTTCTGTGTGGACAGCACTTCTGAGCACCAACTAGCGTTGTTGGAACCCAGGGACAATCATGGTGCAGGCCGAGGCCTACTAGGAGCGAGGTGTAAAGCAGAGGTATTTTCACTTTGGAGGGAGCAGGACACTTTGCCCTCCACACAGCAGGGGATCAGCTGACGTTACTGACCCCCACTTTCACATGAACGAGTTTGTTTTTCTGTATGGACGGCACTTGCGAGCAACAACTAGCGTTGTTGGAGCCCAGGGAGAACCAGGGTGCAGGCCAAGGCCTACTTGGTGGCAGTTTTACAGTGTTTGTAGGCTACAACAGACTGTCAACGTGCTCCAATTAGGCATCTGTCTCCACTCTGTTTCCAGGATTTCACGTGACTACCAACACCGCCAGTTTATGCGTACAGTAGCCGTCTGCCCAATCCACACGTGTTCCTGTGTTACTGGTGTTCTGTAATGTCAGCAGATCCCCTGATGTTTGTCTGCCAATGTCTCCTGCTCTGTCCACATTCCCACCACTTGCAGTGGGAAGGTGGACAGCGCAGGAGACAGTGGCGGACACACATTGGGGGATCTGCTGACGTAACAGAACCCCATTAACACAGGAACATGTGTGGAATGCGTGGACGGCAACTGTGAGCAGGAACTGGCGGTGTTGGAGGTCAGGGGAAATACTAGAGACAGAGTGGAGACAGAGGCCAAATCAGAGAATGTTTAAATCTGAAGTAGTTACAATTTGGAGGCAGCAGCAGTTTGCCCTCCACACAGCTGGGGATCAGCTGACGTTACTGAACCCCACTTTCACATGAACGAGTGTGTTTTTCTGTATGGACGGCACTTCCGAGCAACAACTGACGATGTTGCAGCCCAGGGATAGTCATTTTGTAGGCTGAGGCCTACTTGAAGGCAGTTTAAGATAAGACGTTGTTTGAATTTGGAGGCAGTAGCAGTTTGCCCTCCACACAGCAGGGGATCAGCTGACATTACTGAACCCCACTTTCACATGAACGAGTGTGTTTTTCTGTGTGGACAGCACTTCCGAGCACCAACTAGCGTTGGAGCCCAGGGACAATCATGGTGCAGGCCGAGGCCTACTAGGAGCCAGGTGTAAAGCTGAGGTATTTTGACTTTGGAGGGAGCAGGACACTTTGCCCTCCACACAGCAGGGGATCAGCTGACGTTACCGAACCCCACTTTCACATGAACGAGTGTGTTTTTCTGTGTGGACAGCACTTCCGAGCACCAACTAGCGTTGTTGGAGCCCAGGGAGAACCAGGGTGCAGGCCGAGGCCTACTTGGTGGCAGTTTTAGATTGTTTGTAGGCTACAACAGACTGTCAACGTGCTCCAATTAGGCATCTGTCTCCACTCTGTTTCCAGGATTTCACGTGACTACCAACACCGCCAGTTTATGCGTACAGTAGCCGTCTGCCCAATCCACACGTGTTCCTGTGTTACTGGTGTTCTGTAATGTCAGCAGATCCCCTGATGTTTGTCTGCCAATGTCTCCTGCTCTGTCCACATTCCCACCATTTGCAGTGGGAAGGTGGACAGCGCAGGAGACAGTGGCGATCACACATTGGGGGATCTGCTGAAGTAACAGAACCCCAGTAACACAGGAACACGTGTGGAATGCGTGGACGGCAACTGTGAGCAGGAACTGGCGGTGTTGGAGGTCAGGGGAAATACTAGAGACAGAGTGGAGACAGAAGCCAAATCAGAGAATGTTTAAATCTGAAGTAGTTACAATTTGGAGGCAGCAGCAGTTTGCCCTCCACACAGCAGGGGAGCAGCTGACGTTACTGAACCCCACTTTCACATGAACGAGTGTGTTTTTCTGTGTGGACAGCACTTCCGAGCACCAACTAGCGTTGTTGGAACCCAGGGACAATCATGGTGCAGGCCGAGGCCTACTAGGAGCCAGGTGTAAAGCTGAGGTATTTTGACTTTGAAGGGAGCAGGACACTTTGCCCTCCACACAGCAGGGGATCAGCTGACGTTACTGACCCCCACTTTCACATGAACGAGTGTGTTTTTCTGTGTGGACAGCACTTCCGAGCACCAACTAGCGTTGTTGGCGCCCAGGGAGAACCAGGGTGCAGGCCGAGGCCTACTTGGTGGCAGTTTTACAGTGTTTGTAGGCTACAACAGACTGTCAACGTGCTCCAATTAGACATCTGTCTCCACTCTGTTTCCAGGATTTCACGTGACTACCAACACCGCCAGTTTATGCGTACAGTAGCCGTCTGCCCAATCCACACGTGTTGCTGTGTTACTGGGATTCTGTAATGTCAGCAGATCCCCTGATGTGTGTCTGCCACTGTCTCCTGCTCTGTCCACATTCCCACCGCTTGCAGTAGGAAGGTGGACAGCGCAGGAGACAGTGGCGGACACACATTGGGGGATCTGCTGACGTAACAGAACCCCAGTAACACAGGAACACGTGTGGAATGCGTGGACGGCAACTGTGAGCAGGAACTGGCGGTGTTGGAGGTCAGGGGAAATACTAGAGACAGAGTGGAGACAGAGGCCAAATCAGAGAATGTTTAAATCTGAAGTAGTTACAATTTGGAGGCGGCAGCAGTTTGCCCTCCATACAGCAGGGGAGCAGCTGACGTTACTGAACCCCACTTTCACATGAACGAGTGTGTTTTTCTGTGTGGACAGCACTTCCGAGCACCAACTAGCGTTGTTGGAACCCAGGGACAATCATGGTGCAGGCCGAGGCCTACTAGGAGCCAGGTGTAAAGCTGAGGTATTTTGGCTTTGAAGGGAGCAGGACACTTTGCCCTCCACACAGCAGGGGATCAGCTGACGTTACTGACCCCCACTTTCACATGAACGAGTGTGTTTTTCTGTGTGGACAGCACTTCCGAGCACCAACTAGCGTTGTTGGAACCCAGGGACAATCATGGTGCAGGCCGAGGCCTACTAGGAGCCAGGTGTAAAGCTGAGGTATTTTGACTTTGAAGGGAGCAGGACACTTTGCCCTCCACACAGCAGGGGATCAGCTGACGTTACTGACCCTCACGTTCACATGACCGAGTGTGTTTTTCTGTGTGGACAGCACTTCTGAGCACCAACTAGCGTTGTTGGAGCCCAGGGAGAACCAGGGTGCAGGCCGAGGCCTACTTGGTGGCAGTTTTACAGTGTTTGTAGGCTACAACAGACTGTCAACGTGCTCCAATTAGGCATCTGTCTCCACTCTGTTTCCAGGATTTCACGTGACTACCAACACCACCAGTTTATGCGTACAGTAGCCGTCTGCCCAATCCACACGTGTTGCTGTGTTACTGGGATTCTGTAATGTCAGCAGATCCCCTGATGTGTGTCTGCCACTGTCTCCTGCTCTGTCCACTTTCCCACCGCTTGCAGTGGGAAGGTGGACAGCGCAGGAGACAGTGGCGGACACATATTGGGGGATCTGCTGACGTAACAGAACCCCAGTAACACAGGAACACGTGTGGAATGCGTGGACGGCAACTGTGAGCAGGAACTGGCGGTGTTGGAGGTCAGGGGAAATACTAGAGACAGAGTGGAGACAGAGGCCAAATCAGAGAATGTTTAAATCTGAAGTAGTTACAATTTGGAGGCAGCAGCAGTTTGCCCCCCAGACAGCAGGGGAGCAGCTGACGTTACCGAACCCCACTTACACATGAGCGAGTGTTTTGTCTGTGCGGACAGCACTTCCGAGCACCAACTGGCGTTGTCGGAGCCCAGGGAAAATGAGGTAGTAGGCCGAGGCCTACTACGAACCAGGTGTAAATTTGAGGTTGTTTGACTGTGGAGGGAGCAGGACACTTTGCCATACACACAGCAGGGGATCAGCTGACGTTACCGAACCCCACTTACACATGAGCGAGTGTTTTGTCTGTGCGGACAGCACTTCCGAGCACCAATTGGCGTTGTCGGAGCCCAGGGAAAATGAGGTAGTAGGCCGAGGCCTACTTCGAGCCAGGTGTAAATCTGAGGTTGTTTGACTGTGGAGGGAGCAGGACACTTTGCCATACACACAGCAGGGGATCAGCTGACGTTACCGAACCCCACTTACACATGAGCGAGTGTTTTGTCTGTGCGGACAGCACTTCTGAGCACCAACTGGCGGTGTCGGAGGCCAGGGAAAATCAGGTAGTAGGCCGAGGCCTACTTGGTGGCAGTTTGCGATTGTTTCTAGACTACTACTAACTGTCAACGTACTCCAATTAGGCCTCTGTCTTCACTCTGTTTCGAGTATTTCCGCTGGCTTCCAACCACGCCAGTTGCTGCTCTGAAATGCCGTCTGCACAACCCACACTTGTTCCTGTGTTACTGGGGTTCTGTAACAGCAGCTTCTCCCTAGAGGTGAGTCAGGCAATGTCTCCTGCTCTGTCCACATTTCCACTACAAGTAGTGGGAATGTAGACAAAGCAGGAGACATTGCCGTGCTCAACTCTGGAGATGAGCAGATGTTACAGGACCCAGGTACCATAGGATCAAGTGTGGATTGTGCAGACGGCACTTGAGAGCAGAAACAGGCGGTGTTGTAGGCCGGAGGAAATACTCAAAACAGAGTGGAGACAGAGGGCAAATCAGAGAACATATTAAATCAGAGGTAGTCAGAAGTTGTAGGCAGCAGGAGAGTTTGCCGTACACACAGCAGGGGATCAGCTGACGTTACCGAACCCCACTTACACATGAGCGAGTGTTTTGTCTGTGCGGACAGCACTTCCGAGCACCACTGGCGTTTTCGGAGCCCAGGGAAAATGAGGTAGTAGGCCGAGGCCTACTTCGAGCCAGGTGTAAATCTGAGGTTGTTTGACTGTGGAGGGAGCAGGACACTTTGCCATACACACAGCAGGGGATGAGCTGACGTTACCGAATCCCACTTACACATGAGCGAGTGTTTTGTCTGTGCGGACAGCACTTCTGAGCACCAACTGGCGGTGTCGGAGCCCAGGGAAAATCAGGTAGTAGGCCGAGGCCTACTTGGTGGCAGTTTGCGATTGTTTCTAGACTACTACTGTCAACGTAATCCAATTAGGCCTCTGTCTTCACTCTGTTTCGAGTATTTCCGCTGGCTTCCAACCACGCCAGTTGCTGCTCTGAAATGCCGTCTGCACAACCCACACTTGTTCCTGTGTTACTGGGGTTCTGTAACAGCAGCTTCTCCCTAGAGGTGAGTCAGGCAATGTCTCCTGCTCTGTCCACATTTCCACTACAAGTAGTGGGAATGTAGACAAAGCAGGAGACATTGCCGTGCTCAATTCTGGAGATGAGCAGATGTTAAAGGACCCAGGTACCACAGGATCAAGTGTGGATTGTGCAGACGGCACTTGAGAGCAGAAACAGGCGGTGTTGTAGGCCGGAGGAAATACTCAAAACAGAGTGGAGACAGAGGGCAAATCAGAGAACATATTAAATCAGAGGTAGTCAGAAGTTGTAGGCAGCAGGAGAGTTTGCCGTATACACAGCAGGGGATCAGCTGACGTTACCGAACCCCACTTACACATGAGCGAGTGTTTTGTCTGTGCGGACAGCACTTCTGAGCAACAACGGGCGTTGCTGTAGCCCAGGAAATAAAGTTCAGGTCATAGAAACATGAACACAACAGGAGACCTGGATCCTGTTGCCAGCCAATTATTTATTCTGGAAGAGGACTGGCAAATTCAGGTGAGATCCAGGCCTTGTTCATTTTCACAAAAGTAAGCCGGTCAACATTATTGGCGGATAGTCGCGTGCGACGGTCTGTTACCACACCACCTGCAGCACTAAAGACACGTTCCGATAATACACTGGCAGCAGGGCAAGCCAGCACCTCCAATGCATACTGGCTAAGCTCTGGCCATGTATCCAGCTTAGAGACCCAATACTTGAACGGGGAAGAGCCGTCTGGGAGAACACTAACAGGGCACGACAAGTAGTCTGTCACCATCTGACGGAAACGTTGCCTCCTGCTGACTGGAGCCGTCTGTGATGGTGTAGCCGTTTGTGGCGGTCCCACAAAACTTTTCCACATTTGGGCCATACTGGCCTTGCCTTGTCCTGCGGCACTGCCTCTGCTACCTCTTTGTGCAGAGCTTCCTCCACTGCCTCTACCCACATGGCTGCTTTGAAAAGCACTACCAGCAACACTTGTGGGGGGAATGGAGAACATGATGGCCTGCACAAGTGTTTCTTGGTACTCCCGCATTTTTCGCTCCCGGTTCAACTGTGGTATGAGGCTTTGTAAGTTGTCCCGGTAGCGAGGATCTAGGAGGGTGTACACCCAATAATCAGCCGTGTGGAGAATGTTGGCGATGCGGCGGTCATTTAACAAGCACTGCAGCATGAAATCAACCATGTGCTGCAGACTGCCAACTGGACCGGAAACGCTGTCCCCAGCTTGAGGCAGCATCTCTGCCTGCTCAGCATCACCCCACCCTCGCTGTACACACTGACTACTAGAGCCTTGTGTACCTCCCTCCTCTGGAGAGATGTGTTCCTCCTCCTCCATTGACTCCTCGTCATCCTCCTCACTAAGTGTCCCCTGCCTGGGCCTTTGTGTGGAAGCACGTTGCGCAGACTTGCCAGAAACAGATGGCATTTCTGACTGCTCATCCTCGACCTCTTCAAAAACCTCCTCACTTAGTGCTTGTAAGGTTTTTTGAAGCAGACAGATGAGGGGGACAGTCATGCTGATTAGTGCATCATCTGCACTGGCCATCTGCATGGAGTCATCGAAGGCACGCAAAACTTGGCAGATGTCCCTCATAGTGGCCCACTCAGTGGTGGTGAAGTGTGTCCGGCGCACAGTGCGACTTGTTTGCGCCTGATGCAGCTGGTACTCCATTACTGCTGCCTGCTGCTCACACAACCGCTCCAACATATGTAACGTTGAATTCCATCTGGTGGGGAGGTCACATATGATGCGATGTTCTGGCAGGCGGAATCGGCGTTGCAGAGATGCAATGCGCGATCTTGCCATGCTGGAATGCCGCAAGTGAGCACACTCTAGGCGAACCTTGTGCAGCAGTGCATCAAGATCCGGATAGTCCCTCAGAAAGCTCTGCACGACCAAATTGAGCACGTGTGCCAGACATGGTATGTGAGTGAGGTTGCCTAGGCCCAGAGCTGCCACTAGATTTCGGCCATTGTCACTCACTACCAAACCTGGCTGGAGATTCGCTGGCACAAACCACACATCGCTCTCCTGCTTGATGGCATTCCAGAGCTCCTGTGCTGTGTGGCTCCGATTCCCCAAAGAAAATTAATTTAAGGACGGCCTGTTGATGTTTGGCCACACCTGTGCTCATATCTGGCCTAACAGGCTCACACAGTGCTGATTCCGAGGAACTAGAGTAGGAGGAGGACTCAATATGTACAGACTGCATTCCTTGGAGTTGGCAGAATACGTACAGAGCCACTCTCCAGATCTGTACCCGGCTCCACAACATTGACCCAGGGGAAGAGTCTTGAGGAGATCATTTGCATATTCCCAGTGCCTTCTGGGATAAGTGAAGAGTCTCCGCGAGCTCAGCGATCACTGGGTTTTGGCCGTTGCAGCTGAAAAGAGGAAATCGGAAAAACCGCGCGCCGATATTTGGCTCATCTTTCATCGTTTTTAAGAAATTTCAAGATGGAAGACGCCAGGAGCCATTTGGTGAGCTGCATTTCTTGCTACATGTTCACAGATTTACCAGTGGAAAAGCCAAACTTCACATGCCACAAATGCAAGCTTGTGGACCTGTTGGAGGAAAAGTTGCAAAATCTCGAAGAGAGGTTAGCTACACTGAAGATCATTAAAGAAGGTGAAGAGTTCTTGGACAGAGCAGAATTATCTCTTCATGTTACAGAAAGAGAAGAAATTCGAAGTGCACCTGAAGAAACAGAGGAATGGAGACATGTGACCCAGAGAAGCAGGAGGATCAGGAGGCAGTCAGCACCCATACTGCTCAGGAACCAGTACCAGGCTCTCACGCAGGAAAACGATGAAGAAATACATCAGGATAAGACTTTGCCAACAAACAGCAACCTTGTACGCCTTCAGAGTCCTCCTGGATGGAGAAAGAAAAATGTTGTGAAGAAGAAACGGAGAGTGGTGGTCATGGGGGATTCCCTGTTGAGAGGAACAGAGGCCGCTATCTGCAGACCGGATATAACTTCAAGAGAAATGTGCTGTCTTCCAGGTGCAAAAATTAAAGATGTGTCTGACAGGATATCAGGACTCTTCAGACCTACAGATGACTACCCATTCCTGCTACTACATGTGGGGACAAATGACACCGCAAGAAACGACCTGGAAACCATCTGCAGAGACTTTGAAGACTTAGGCAAGAAAGTGAAAGAACTGGGAGCGCAGGTGGTCTTCTCTTCCATCCTCCCAGTGGATGGCCATGGAACAAGGAGGTGGAATAAGATTCTGCAGGTGAACAACTGGCTACGTCGATGGTGCCGTCAGCAACGATTTGGATTTCTGGATCACGGAGTGAACTACTTATACGATGGACTACTTGCTAGAGATGGGGTGCACCTTACGAAGACTGGAAAGCATGTATTTGGAAGTCGCCTTGCTACACTTGTAAGGAGAGCTTTAAACTAGAACAACATGGGAAGGGAAGCAAAAGACCAGAAAAAGCCATACACCTGACAAATGCTATTGAGAACTCTGCTATTAGAAGTGGAAAGGAAGAACAAAGACGAAAGAATCTAATTAATAAAAATATTGGAGAAAGAGAAACCAATCACAAACTAAAATGTTTCTATACTAATGCACAAAGCATGGGCAACAAACAAGGAGAATTGGAACTACTAACACAGGAAAAGAAATATGATGTCATTGGAATCACTGAAACTTGGTGGGACAATACACATGATTGGAATACAAGGATAGAAGGATACAACTTATTTGCAAGAAACAGACTTGATAAACGAGGAGGGGGTGTCGCATTGTATGTTAGAAACGCGTATATCTGCACAGAGATTGAAGCTTCAGAGACTGGGAGTTCTGTGGAAACTGTTTGGGTAACAGTACAAGGACAGAACAATGGAAAAGACACCATTGTAGGCATTTACTACAGGCCGCCTGTGCAAGCTGAAGATATGGATGAACTCTTTATGCATCAAATGGCCAAGTTCTCCAAAAAATATGACATAGTTGTCATGGGAGATTTCAACTATCCAGACATTTGTTGGGAATCTCTCTCAGGCAAAACTAACAGGTCAAGGAAATTCTTATCCTCTCTTGCTGACAACTTTATCTTCCAAAAGGTAAGGGAGAAAACAAGGGGAACTGCTACCTTGGATCTAATCCTTATAAACAGGGAGGAAATGGTTGAGGAGGTAAAAGTGGCTGGGACCCTAGGAGGTAGCGACCATGCTATTTTAGAATTTTGGATAACTAGAGGCGGAAGACCTGTGAAGACTCAGACATCAAGGTTAGATTTCAGAAAGGCAGATTTTAAGGGATTCAGAAAGAGAATTGGAGGGATCCAATGGCTGGATATCCTTAAAGACAAAGATGTCCAGGAAGGATGGGAAATCTTGAAAAATGAAATTCTCAAAGCACAGTTGTTATCAATGCCAAAAAGAGGGAAGAATAGGAAGCATTTAAGGAAACCAGGATGGATGAACACAAAACTTAAGCACATGCTAAAAAGGAAGAAAAAAATGTTTATAAAATGGAAAGAGGGAGGCATATCTAAAGAAGAATATTATGCTGTCTGCAGAACCTGCAGGGCACAAATCAGATTATCTAAAGCTGAAAATGAATTGAGGCTTGCAAGAGATGTCAAAAGCAATAATAAAGGATTTTGGGGATATGTCAAAAGTAAAAGAAAAGTCAAAGATGCTATAGGATTTTTACAGGATGAAAATGATGAAATGGTCAGACAGGATGTTGAGAAGGCTGAACTTTTAAATTCCTATTTTGCATCTGTTTTCTCTCAGAAAGGAAATGTAACATCAACTGTTATTCACTGTCCTATTAAGGGAATAGAAGAATCCAGGATATCTATAAACAGAAAGATAGTGAGGAAACACTTAGCTAACCTAAATGAATTCAAGTCTCCAGGTCCAGATGAATTACACCCCAGAATACTGAAGGAGATAGCAGAAGAAATTTTTGAACCCCTCTCCATAATCTTTGAAAATTCTTGGAGGACAGGAGAAGTGCCAGAAGACTGGAGAAGAGCAAATGTTTTTCCTATCTTCAAAAAGGGGAAGAAGGTGGACCCAGGCAACTATAAGCCGGTGAGTCTGACTTCTATACCAGGAAAGATCTTTGAACAAATTATTAAACAACATGTATGTCAATACCTGGATAAGAATGAAGTTATTAAACAGAGTCAGCATGGGTTTGTAACTAATAAGTCATGTCAGACTAACTTAATTTCCTTCTATGACGGTATCACTGATTGGGTGGATCAAGGAAATGCTGTAGATATAGTATATCTTGACTTCAGCAAAGCATTTGACAAAGTCTCTCATACAATCCTTATTGAAAAAATGACTAAGTATGGAATGGACAAGGCAACTGTTAGGTGGATTCATAACTGGCTTAGTGATCGGACCCAAAGAGTGGTCGTAAAAGGCTGCACATCCAGTTGGAAGAATGTCTCAAGTGGGGTACCACAGGGCTCTGTCCTGGGCCCTGTATTGTTCAACATCTTTATCAACGATTTAGATGAAGGAATTGAGGGTAAACTGATTAAATTTGCTGATGACACAAAGCTAGGAGGGATAGCTAATACTAGAGAAGAGAGAGAGAGGATTCAAAACGATTTAAATAAAGTGGAGAAGTGGGCAGCAACTAACAGAATGGTTTTTAACAGGGAGAAATGCAAAGTACTACATCTGGGCAATAAAAATGAAAAAAGCATATATAGAATGGGAGGAATAGGGCTAAGTGACAGCACATGTGAAAAAGACTTGGGTATACTAATAGATCACAGACTGAAAATGAGTCAACAGTGTGATGCAGCAGCAAAAAAGGAAAATGCAATTCTAGGATGTATTAACAGAAGCATACAGTCTAGATCACGTGAAGTCATTATTTCCCTCTACTCCTCTTTGGTCAGACCTCATCTGGAATATTGTGTCCAGTTTTGGGCACCACATTTTAAAAAAGACATCAACAAACTGGAGCAAGTTCAGAAAAGAGCGACCAGAATGGTGACCGGTCTTCAAACCCTGTCTTATGAGGAAAGGTTGCAGGATTTGGGAATGTTTAGTTTGCAAAAGAGAAGACTGAGAGGAGACTTAATAGCTGTCTACAAATATCTAAATGGCTGTCACATTGTAGAAGGATCAACTTTATTCTCATTTGCACAAGGAAAGACTAGAAGCAATGGGATGAAACTGAATGGGAGGAGACACAGATTAGATATTAGAAAAAACTTTTTGACAGTTAGAGTGATCAATGAGTGGAACAGGCTGCCACGAGAAGTGGTGAGTTCTCCTTCAATGGAAGCCTTCAAACAGAGGCTGGACAGACATCTGACTGGGATGATTTAGCGAATCCTGCTTTGAGCAGGGGGTTGGACCAGATGGCCCAGGAGGTCCCTTCCAACTCTACGATTCTATGATTCTATGACCCAATGGGCAGTGAGGGAAAGGTATCGTCCCTGTCCATGGCTACTGGTCCACGCATCGGTGGTCAGGTGGACCTTGCTACTGACGGCATTTAGTAGCGCATTTTTAATTTTTCCCTCCACATGCTTTTGCAGGGCAGGGACAGCTTGCCTGCTGAAATAAAAGTGGCTGGGCACATTGTATTGTGGAACTGCCAATGACATAAAGTTCCGGAATGTGTCAGTCTCCACCAGCCTGAATGACAGCATCTCAAGGGCCAGTAGTTTGGCAATGCCGGCATTCAGAGCCAGTGCTCGGGGATGGTTTGCCGAGTATGGCCGCTTTTTCTCCCATGCCTGTGCTACCGATTGCTGGTGAGTGGCCTGGGAGGGTGCTGATGACTGCGATCGTGGTTCAGTGGGTGGAATTTCAGTGGGTCTCTGGACAACAGTGGCAGTGGTTCTTCCATGGCGTTCCAGTGAGGAA
The DNA here is from genome assembly GCF_039654945.1 of Dendrobates tinctorius. Classification (NCBI taxonomy): domain Eukaryota; kingdom Metazoa; phylum Chordata; class Amphibia; order Anura; family Dendrobatidae; genus Dendrobates; species Dendrobates tinctorius. The sequence continues at coordinate 3,712,142 of NW_027361800.1, forward strand.
GCCGAACCAGCTGTGTGTGAGCTGGAGGAAGAGGCCCCAACACGAGCTGAAGAGGTGGTAGGTGCTGCTGAAGGTTGGCCTACATCTTCAGTGTGTCTGTGTAACTCCACCTCGTGCTTGGTACGCACATGTTTCCACATATTTGTGGTATTGAGGTTGGTCACATTTTTGCCTCGTTTCACTTTCTGATGACACAGCTTGCATTTGACAAAGCAAATGTCATCTGCAACTGTGTCAAAAAAAGACCACACACTGCAAGTCCTGGGAGCGCCCGTTTTGTGTTTTGGAAGAGGATTGCTCCTCACGGGTGCCAAAGTGGAGGCTACAGGCAACCAAATCTGCCCCCGCCCTCTCCCTCCTCTTTTGGCCGTTCGGGGAATCTCTTCCTCAGAGCTGCTCCCACCACCTTCTTGTGGCTGACGCCATGATGGGTCAAGGACCTCATCATCTCCACTCCCCTCTTCAAGCACCGGCTGGTCCTGGGTTGTCTCGCCAGCACCGTACGCACCAGAAATTGGCAACTGAGTCTCATCATCATCTGATGCATACTGAGGTGTGCTGACCATAGGCACTGGCCCACCCGCCTCTTCAGATTCAGAGGGACAAAGCAGTTGCGCATCACTGCATACTCCCTCTTCTTCACGCTCTAGAATGCTGCTTGGCTGGCCACCTCTTTCCAAGCCAACAGATTCTGAGAACAGAAGTAAAGATTGAGATGGCTCCTGTCCAGGGCTCTCAGACTGCCTGGGCAATTTGGCAGGTGGTGAAGAGACAGATGGTTGCTCTTCAGTGCTCTGGCCTTGGGAGGATGCGGAAGTCATTGAAGTGGATGCGTTAGCTGCCATCCATCCGACAACGGCTTCAATTTGTTCGTCACGCAGCAGTGGGGTACGGCGAGGTCCTACAAAGCTGCGCATGAAGGACTGTTGCCTGGTAAAAGTGGGGGATGCCGGGTCACTGGTGGCCGCAGCAGATACCGAATCCCCACATCCTCTCCCTGCTGAATCCCCCCGTCCTCTCCCTGCTGAAACTCCACGGCCACGACCACGTGCCTTACTCCCTGCCTTCTTCATCTTGGTAGACTGATAAAGATAGGCAGAAAAGTAAAAAAGGGGTGGCTTAGTGTTCTTATTCCTGAACACCTGCTAACCAGTATAAGAAACACTAATTTGGCTAAGAGTGTGTGTACTACACTTTAATATGATCTAATGTGGCCTAGACAACTGTAAAGTGGAGTGTTTGGTGAACTTTATTTCCTTTTTTTTTTTTTGGGTGGGGGGAAAGGAAAGGATGTGACCAAAGTTTGAAAGCTATAGTATCACAAACTTTTTGGACCGATTACAATGCAGGAAGCTAACCTACAATGCAATTGATGAGGCTCCAAAAAATAGGGTGATACTAGCCTGGCTGGCCCTGAAGGGCACAAGCCAGCAAAAAGGCTCCTCTATCTAATCCTATATAGTGTTTGCAACCAACCAATGACAATGGATGCGGTTGGAAGCACACTAATATAGGAGCAAAAATCTGGCTAAATTTGCTGCAAAAAAAGGACTATGTATGAGGCAGTGACGCACGCTGAGCGGACTACAGCTAGCGGTGGCTGTAGAACACACTGCAACGTGAGCTGCACTCACACACAGAAAGACCTATCAGACAGCCAAAAACAGTGCAGAGAAATGGGCTATAGCACTGAAAGGCTGCTGAAAGGCTCCGCTGTCACTCCTTTAGTGTTTGCAACCAACGTATATGGATACGTATAGAAGCACACTATACAGGAGAAAAAAAAAGCAGCAATAAAAGAAAAATGTGTATGAGGCAGAGACACACGCTGGCCGGCCTATAAGCAGACGTGCCTGCAGGACACACTACACAGCGTGGGTCTGCACTCACACAGCCCTTGCAGACAGCTGTGAAAACAGCGCTGCTAGGGAAAAGCAAGCTACAGTGGTGGTTTATGTAGCCTGGGTTAAGCACTATATGTTTTGTGGAATCGCTATTTCTAACTGTCCCTCACAGTCTTCAACAGCAGCCTGTCCCTAACTGAATTCACAGCAGAGTGACCAGAAATGGCGGCTGCAGCGCTTTTTATAGTGCATCATGACATCATTTCAGCAGCCAATCACAGCCATGCCAGTAGTTAACATGCCTACATGCCTAACAGGATATGCCCACACTTCTGAGGATCCCCATTGGCTGAATCAAATCGAGCGGGATCCTAGCATTATGGGAACTTCCGATTCTGGTATTCGATATGAAAAAAGTATCGGAACTAAGTATCGGAATTCCGATACAGCTAATATCGGCCAATACCCGATACTTGCGGTATCGGAATGCTCAACACTAGTCACAACTTGATGTCTAGCTCCCTCCAACCAATGTCTCCACTCTTCAAATGCCCACTTCATGGCCCACAACTCTCGATTCCCCACGTCATAGTTAGTTACACTCAGATGGGGAAAATTTTTGAGAAAAGAAGGCACTGGGAATCATCTTAGAGGTTAGCGGATCCCTTTGAGACAAAACGGCTCCTGCACCAATCTCAGAAGCATCTACCTCCACCTGAAATGAGAGTGAAACATCAGGTTGCCGCAGAACCGGAGCAGAAGTGAATCTCCGCTTAAGCTCCTGAAACGCCGAGACTGCCTCTGGAGGCCAATTCACCACATCAGCGCCTTTTTTGGTCAAATCCGTCAGTGGTTTAACAATGCCAGAAAAATTACTTATAAATTTACGATAGAAATTAGAAAAACCCAAAATCTTCTGAAGAGCCTTCAGAGAAGTGGGCTTAACCCAGTCATAGATGGCGTGTACCTTGGCAGGGTCCATTTCAATAGCAGATGGGGACAAAATGAATCCCAAAAACAAAATCCTCTGTACACCAAAGAGACATTTCAATCCTTTAACATACAGAGTATTTTCTCTCAAGATCTGGAACACAGTCTGAATATGTTCCACAAGAGAATCCCAATCACTGGAAAAGATCAAAATATCATCCAGATAAATGATCAAAAACTTATCCACAAATTCCTGGAAAATATCAATCATAAAAGAATGGAAGACGGAAGGGGCATTAGTGAGCCCAAAAGGCATCACCAGGTACTCAAAATGTCCCTCCGGAGTATTAAAAGCCGTCTTCCATTCATCCCCGTGCTTGATACGAATAAGATTATACGCCCCACTATGGTCAAGTTTGGTAAACCAACAAGCACTTTTGACCCTGGAAAATAAATCAGAAATCAGGGGCAACGGGTACTGAGATTTAACAGTGATCTTATTAAGGGAGCGATAGTCAATACATGGCCTTAATGAGCCATCTTTCTTGGCCACAAAAAATCCCCAGCACCTAAAGGTGAAGAGGATGATCTTATATGACCCTTCTCTAATGACTCCTTGATATAAGATCGCATAGCATCATGTTCAGGTACCAATAAGTTGAAAAGCCGACCTTTGGGAAATTTACACCCGGGCATCAACTCAATTGCGCGATCATAACTCCTATGAGGAGGCAAAGATGCAGACTTACTCTCACTAAATACATCAGAAAAATCTGCCAAATAGTCAGGAACATCTTGAGACTGGGGAGAGGCGGAGAAAACAGGAGTGTCACCAAGAGCACATTGACAATCCCAACTCACCACAGACACAGATTTCCAATCCAACACAGGATTATGGGTCTGCAACCACGGAAAATCTAGTACAATAATATCATGTAAACTGTGCAACACCAAAAATTTACAATTCTCTTGGTGGTCCGGGGCGACCCGCATAATCACCTGGGTCCAAAACTGCGGTTTACTCTCCACCAAAGGGGTAACATCAATACCCCTCAAAGGAATAGGGGTCCGAAGGGGCAACATAGGAAAGCCACAACGCTTAGCGAAGTCAAAATCCATCAGATTCAAAGCTGCTCCTGAATCCACAAATGCCTTAGCGGAAAATGTAGACAAGGAGCAGATCAAGGTAACAGCCAAAAGGAACTTATGCTGCACACTGCCCATCGCAAATGACTGAGCAAAACATTTCTCTCGTTTAGGGCAGGCTGAAATAGCATGAGAAGCATCTCCACAAAAGAAGCATAACTTATTACGCCTTCTAAACTTTTGACGTTGTGCCCTAGACAAAACCCTATCACATTGCATGGGTTTAGAGGTTTGTTCGAAAGGCGGCACAGCCTCTCGCGTAGTTTTACTTTCTCGTAAACGTCGATCAACTTGAATGGCCAATGACATAGAGTCGTCAAGACCAGAAGGGACAGGGAATACCGCCATAACATCCTTTACGGATTCTGCCAGACCTTTCCAAAAGAGAGCTGCTAGGGCATCATCATTCCATTTAGTAAGGACCGCCACTTTCGGAATTTTTGACAATATAACTCAGCATCATCTTGACCCTGTTTTAATGCCAATAAGGTTTTCTCAGCTTGATCAATAGCATTAGGCTTATCATACAATAACCCCAGGACTTGAAAAAGCACATCTACATCAGCCAGAATAGGATCTCCAGGTGTCAGAGAAAAGGCCCAGTCCTAGGGATCGCTGCGCAGCAGGGAAATTACAATTTGAACCTGCTGCACTGAGCTCCCCGAGGAGTTAGGCTTCAAAGCAAGAAATAGCTTACAATTATTCTTAAAGTTCAGAAATTTAGACCGATCCCCAGAAAACACATCAGGAGTAGGGATCTTTGGTGCTACAACAGATGATTGGACGAGATAAGCAGAAATTCTCTGCACTTCAGCAGCGAGCTGCTTAACACGATCGGACAATTGCCTAGTCTCCATTAAGGAAAAAATCCTCCTATGGCCCCAGAGAAAAAGATGAAAAAAAATATAAAAAATTCAGACACCTTTTTTTTTGCAATTCTTTCCTTCTTTTGAGTACCCTAGAATATACAGTTTGGCCGGTGATTCTGTTATGAATGGGTCACCGAGGAGGAGAGCGCAATAGGCTATGCCACCAGAACACCAGAGAGGTTGGTCGCTCAGCAGATTGCGGACCCCTGATCTTAACAACACAACTAGCAGTAGCCGTGGAGCATGCCTACGTTGCCCTAGACGCCTCGTCACAGCCGGAGGGCTAACTAAGCCTAAAGAAAGAAAGGTGAAATTTAAACTGCCCCGGAGCAGATCCCCAAAGGAATAAACAGCCCCCAAACATATATAGACTGTGCAAATGATGGGGCCCACACTGACTAGATAGGACAGGACAGAAAAGGCACTGTCTGCAATCACGCAAAACCCTAATAATTCCAATATGACTGATGTACAAAAATAATGAGGTTTGAACAACCTCGCCCCCACTATATCAGCACTCAGGTGTGAACTGGCAGCTAGGAACAGGCTAATACAGCAGGGGACTGAGCAAACAAACACAAGATACAAAAATACAGTACAGGGCAGGAGCCAGCAGCCCCAGGGGGACCAAGCTGACCCCTGACAGCAAGGCATAAACAGATGCAAAGGGTTTAGCAAATGACTCTTAGCTGAAAAAATGCAGAAACAGGCAGCAGACAGAAATCCTCAGTAAGCAAAGAAAGGAGCATCACTGGCAGTCACTGAGAGAAGTCTGCTCGCTTATGTAATCCCAGTCACTACCACCACTCCTCCAATTATCTTCTGCAGCTGTTGTGTTAACATCATGTTGACCAGCACCACTACCCGCAGTATCCACCAGAGGGAGCCTTGCCTCAAAAGTCAGTTCAAGAGAGCTCACAACATATACCCCAGTGGGTGTTGGCACAGTGTCATGTTGACTACAGTCCCCAGATGTTATGTAGGTCACTAATCTCACCTCTACTTCAGCAGCATGATGAATTAATAGGAAAAGCACGTGGTATTGGTGGAGCTGTTGTTTTCTTGCCAAAGAAACTCAATAATAGAGTTGAGCGACTTTTGGTTTTTTAGGGTCGAGTTTCGTTTTGTGAAACCCGACTTTTCCAAAAGTTGGGTCGAGCAAGATCGGCTGATTATAGGGCAAAGTCGGGGTCGTCCCGAAACACGAAACCCAATGTAAGTCAATGGGGAATAAAAGTCGGCAGTGAGAGTAGGACAGGAAACACACCTACAGTGCCCATTTGAATGCCAAAAGCATCAATTCTTCTTACTTAAGCTTGTCAACCTTAATTAACTTCATAATACAAGTTACGCACTGAAAAATGGGGGTTATTTGGCTAAAGTTGTGGGGGGGTAGGGCTGGCTCCAGGCTTTCATGTGCCCTGGGCGAAAGAGCGCCCCTTTAACACATACCACAACTCATCATGCTCCGATACGGCAGAGAAATAGCGGTATAGTACAATGAAAAATACTTCACTTTTTACATCTCATGACGAGGCCCATCTATTTCTCCATACAGAATCATTGGTCCCATATAATGTTTGAAACAGTATATGATGAGCTCCACATAATGCTACAGTATATGTTGGTCCTCATGGATGAAGCTCCACTGTCTTATGGGCCCAAATAATGCTCCAAACATAATGTGTCCCATTTCTAATGCTCTAGTGTATAATGGGCCCTGTAAATGCTGCTCCAGTGTCTGATGTCCACCTTTGGAATGTTCCAGTGTATGGTGGGACCCATCTATCATTCTCCAGAGTATAGTGCTCCCCAAAAATTGCTGTCCCAACATTGAAAACAATCAAATAAGTCTCCTCACTAAGGGAATCCCTGTACTAGTCTGGACTCCTCGTCGTCCCCATCTTCCATCTCACTGCACAGTATTTCAACCTTGCAAGTGCTGTGATCCTGAGCAAGCAGGGGGGCCCACTCGTTGGCGACGGCACTGGCACAGGGCCCCTGATAGTACGGTGGTGTGTCTGATGGCGGGTGGGCCGAACCTGCACTTTCATCTGCAGCTTCCTCTTTGTCACCGTGTAAGATGGAACTGTATATGGGAAGGGTAACCTGAGTTTCATCAGGGTCAGATTCAGGCCGTGTAGCGTGCGAGGGGAATGTAGTGGTCTGGGTCAATGTACCAGCAGATTCATCGAGCAGTGGCTGGGCATCAGTGCACTTGTGTTGCCCCCAGGAGTACGGTCGCCACAGTGGCATTACCTTCCTCCTAGGGAGTGTGATGTCATGCTTGGGAGCAACGAAGGATCTCTCTAGCAGGTTAACTGATTGGGCGGCGTTATTCCCACGAGTCATGACCCTCCAAACAGCGTTCATGAAGGCAAAGTGTTTGTTTTACGTGGGCAGTATGGTTGCAAAGCTGAACCTTAAAGGAATGTCCAGAAGGGCACCACCAGGAGTGGAGCCTACGGTTAAATTCGACTCCACCTGGGAAACCTCAACCATGCCAGCTACAGAACAGATGCACACATTGCAAGCTTAATTCCGTTAACGAACGAGACTCCTCATGCCCCGCGGTCCGAGTCCAGCTTACTAGAGGGACACGTGAGGCTCTGGCACATGAGATTGGCCAATAACTGGTGTGTCATGCCCTTACATGTCCGTGGCTGCATGTGCGCTACACTGAAAAGGCCAGCGTTTGTCGCTTACAGGTGCAGATAACCCGCTGAACAACGTTAGTGATGGGGATCACTGATTACAATTATTACCCGCGAAAGATGATTTCCCAGTAAGTGCAGGTCAACCGCAGTTCCAGAAATAGGCCTAACCGTCATTCCTGAAAAAATGAAAAACTTACGTGTGCAAACGACAGGTGCTGTAGCTTGCTTAACAGCTCGCCAGCCGTTCTCACGCCCAGTATGGATTACACGTGATTGCACAAAGGTGAGAAAGGGTACCGTATCCCCGGATAACATGTATGGATAGCGTACACATTCAAAATATATGTCTAGACATAAGGAGGCAGGCTCAGACGGTGTTAGGCCCAGTATGGCTTGCACGTGATTGCACAAAGGTGAGAAAGGGTACCGTATCCCCGGATTACATGTATGGATAGCGTACACATTCAAAATATATGTCTATACATCAGGAGGCAGGCTCAGATGGTGTTAGGCCCAGTGTTATGAATGAGTCACCGTAGGAGGCAAAAGCAGAAATACAAGCTAAGTCCAGAAAACCAGAGAAGTTGGCAACTATCAGATTGCAGTCCCCTGAACCTATCAACACAACTAGCAGTAGCCGTGGGGGGTTCCTACGAAGCCCTAGACCCCTCGATCACAGCCAGAGAATTACATAGGCCTAAAGAAAGGGGAAATCTAAACTGCCCCAGAGCAGACCCCAAAGCAATAGGCAGCCCCCAACATATAATGACGGTGAAGCAAGATGAAAATACTAACACAGACAGAAAGATAGACTGAGCAAAGACGGGGCCCGCAACTATCTAGATAGGAAAGGACAGGAAGGCTGCTGTCTGCAATCTGCCAAAACCCTATCAAAGACATAAGCCAACAAGCTGATATGAAAAAGGCCCTGAAGCAGCTAGGCTTCAAAAACTAAATCAGCACTCAGGTATTTTCAGAAGACAGAGCTAAATGAATTCAGCACACCCCAGCAGGGAATGGCAGAAATCCAGAAAAACAAAGCAAAACAAAGTCAAAGCACAAAAGCAAAAGGCCGAGCAGCAAACTTAGCTTTAGAGGAGCAGGAATTCAGACTGGTCTCCAAGGATCCCACAGAGAAATCACCCGCAGGGCAGAAGGGCATCAGCAGCCTTATATCCAGTCCGCAACTCCACTCAGCCAGTCATCATCATCAGCCTCAGGTGTTTGATAATCAGGCTCACTACCTTTCTTTACCAGAAGAGGGAGTTCCTCGGGCCTCAGTAATGAAGGGGAAAATGAACTCACAACAGTACCTCCCCCTTGAGGAGGGGTCACCGAACCCTCAACTACGCCACCAGGGCGATCAGGGTGAGCCCGATGAAAGGCACGCACCAATCTTTTGGCATGAATATCAGAGGCAGAGACCCAGGAATTATCCTCCTGACCATAACCCTTCCACTTAACCAAATACTGGAGTCTCCGTCTAGCCAGACAGGAATCCAGTACTTTCTCTACCTCATATTCCATGTTACCTTCAACCAATACAGGGTCTGGAGGTGCCACCCCCGGAACAACAGGTTCAACAAACCTCTTCAACAAAGATTTATGGAACACATAATGGATTTTAAATGTGACAGGAAGAGCCAAACGAAAAGAGACCGGATTAATAATCTCCACAATCTTGTAAGGTCCAATAAATCTAGGCTTAAACTTAGGAGAAGCCACCTTCATAGCAATATTTTTTGATGATAACCACACCATATCACCAACCTTAAACTGGGGACCAATGGTCCTATGTCGGTTGGAAAACCGCTGGGCCTTTTCCTGGGAGAGAGATAACTTATCCACCACTTGGTCCCAGATCTGGTGCATTCTCTCCACCACAGTGTCAACACCTGGGCAGGCAGAGGGCTCCACCTGCCCTGAAGAAAATCGAGGATGAAACCCAAAGTTACAAAAAAAAGGTGACATCAAAGTGGCAGAACTAGCTCTATTATTTAAAGCAAATTCGGCCAAGGGCAAAAATGAAACCCAATCATCCTGATCAGCAGAAATAAAACATCTCAAATATGACTCCAAGGTCTGGTTTGTTCTCTCTGTCTGCCCATTGGTCTGAGGGTGAAAAGCAGAAGAGAAGGACAACTGAATTCCCAGCCTGGAACAGAAAGTTCTCCAAAATCTAGACACAAACTGGACTCCTCTGTCAGATACAATGTTCTCAGGAATCCCGTGCAAACGAACCACCTGTTGTAAAAACAGGGGCACCAACTCAGAGGAAGACGGCAACTTAGGGAGTGGTACAAGATGAACCATCTTAGAGAACCAATCACAAATCACCCAAATAACAGTCATCCTCTGAGAGACAGGCATATCAGAGATGAAATCCATTGAAATATGGGTCCATGGCCTCTTGGGGACAGGCAAAGGCATCAACAACCCACTAGAGCGAGAACACGATTTAGACCGGGAGCACGTCCCACAGGACTGCACAAAATTCCTGACATCACGAGACAAGGAGGGCCACCAAAAAAACCGACTCACCAGATCTCTAGTACCAAAAATACCTGGATGACCAGCCAAAGCAGAGCAATGAACTTCAGACATCACTCTCTTCTTCCACTGGTCAGGAACATACAACTTTCCACTGGGACAACGCTCAGGTTTGTCCTCCTGGAACTCTTCCAGAGCACGTCTCAAATCGGGCGAGATGGCAGAAAGAACTACCCCTTCGCCTAAGATAGTAGCAGGCTTGGTCACCACAGGAGAATCAACAAAGAAGCTCCTAGAGAGGGCGTCTGCCTTGACATTCTTTGTTCCAGGAAGAAAAGAAACCACAAAATCAAAACGTGTAAAAAACAAGGCCCACCTAGCCTGTCTAGGGTTCAAGCGCTTAGCCGACTCTAGGTAAATCAAATTCTTTTGGTCAGTGAGGACCACGACTTGATGCTTAGCTCCCTCCAACCAATGTCTCCACTCCTCAAATGCCCATTTCATGGCCAACAGTTCCCTATTCCCCACATCATAGTTACATTCAGATGGAGAGAACTTTCGTGAAAAGAAAGCACAGGGATTCATTTTAGATGTTACAGGATCCTTTTGGGACAAAACAGCTCCTGCACCAATCTCAGAAGCATCCACCTCTACCTGGAATGGAAGTGAGACATCAGGTTGCCGCAAAACCGGGGCGGAGGTGAATCTTCGCTTCAGCTCCTGAAAGAAAGAAACAGCCTCCGGAGACCAATTTAACACATCAGCACCCTTTTTTGTCAAATCAGTATGGCTTGGCAATACTAGAAAATTTTGCTATAAATTTCCGATAAAAATTAGCAAAACCCAAAAACTTCTGGAGGGCCTTCAAAGAAGTGGGCTGAACCCAATCGTGAATGGCCTGTACCTTGGCCGGGTCCATTTCAATAGTCGACGGGGACAAAATAAATCCCAAAAAAGAAATCTTCTGTACTCCAAAAAGGCATTTAGATCCTTTGACATACAGGGAATTCTCCCTCAAGATCCGGAACACAGTCCGAATATGTTCCACATGAGAATCCCAATCCTTGGAGAAGATCAAAATATCATCCAGATAGATAATCAAAAAATTATCGACAAAATCTCGGAAAATATCGTTCATGAAGCACTGGAAGACAGAAGGGGCATTAGTGAGCCCAAAAGGCATCACCAGGTACTCAAAATGTCCCTCCGGAGTATTAAACGCCGTCTTCCATTCATCCCCATGCTTAATGCGAATAAGATTATACGCCTCCCTGAGGTCAAGCATGGTAAACCAGCACAGCAAGCACCTTTAACTCTGGAGAATATATCAGAAATCATGGGTAACGGATACTGATATTTAACAGTAATTTTGTTGAGGGCACGAATACAAGGTCTTAATGATCCATCCTTTTTGGCTACAAAAAAAAAACCGGCACCTAAGGGTGACGAGTAGTGTTGAGCATTCCGATACCGCAAGTATCGGGTATCGGCCGATATTAGCTGTATCGGAATTCCGGAATCGGAAGTTCCCATAATGCTAGGAGCCCGCTCGATTTGATTCAGCCAATGGGGATCCTCAGAAGTGTGGGCATATCCTGTTAGGCATGTAGGCATGTTAACTACTGGCATGGCTGTGATTGGCTGCTGAAATGATGTCATGATGCACTATAAAAAGCGCTGCTGCCGCCATTTCTGGTCACTCTGCTGTGAATTCAGTTAGGGACAGGCTGCTGTTGAAGACTGTGAGGGACAGTTAGAAATAGCGATTCCACAAAACATATAGTGCTTAACCCAGGCTACATAAACCACCACTGTAGCTTGCTTTTCCCTAGCAGCGCTGTTTTCACAGCTGTCTGCAAGGGCTGTGTGAGTGCAGACCCACGCTGTGTAGTGTGTCCTGCAGGCACGTCTGCTTGTAGGCCGGCCAGCGTGTGTCTCTGCCTCATACACATTTTTCTTTTATTGCTGCTTTTTTTTTCTCCTGTATAGTGTGCTTCCATACGTATCCATATACGTTGGTTGCAAACACTAAAGGAGTGGACAGCGGAGCCTTTCAGCAGCCTTTCAGTGCTATAGCCCATTTCTCTGCACTGTTTTTGGCTGTCTGATAGGTCTCTCTGTGTGTGAGTGCAGCTCACGTTGCAGTGTGTTCTACAGCCACCGCTAGCTGTAGTCCGCTCATACATAGTCCTTTTTTTGCAGCAAATTTAGCCAGATTTTTGCTCCTATATTAGTGTGCTTCCAACCGCATCCATTGTCATTGGTTGGTTGCAAACACTATATAGGATTAGATAGAGGAGCCTTTTTGCTGGCTTGTGCCCTTCAGGGCCAGCCAGGCTAGTATCACCCTATTTTTTGGAGCCTCATCAATTGCATTGTAAGTTAGCTTCCTGCATTGTAATCGCTCCAAAAAGTTTGTGATACTATAGCTTTCAAACTTTGGTCACATCCTTTCCTTTCCACCCACCCAAAAAAAAAAAGGAAATAAAGTTCACCAAACACTCCACTTTACAGTTGTCTAGGCCACATTAGATCATATTAAAGTGTAGTACACACACTCTTAGCCAAATTAGTGTTTCTTATACTGGTTAGCAGGTGTTCAGGAATAAGAACACTAAGCCACCCTTTTTTTACTTTTCTGCCTATCTTTATCAGTCTACCAAGATGAAGAAGGCAGGGAGTAAGGCACGTGGTCGTGGCCGTGGAGTTTCAGCAGGGAGAGGACGGGGGGATTCAGCAGGGAGAGGACGTGGGGATTCGGTATCTGCTGCGGCCACCAGTGACCCGGCATCCCCCACTTTTACCAGGCAACAGTCCTTCATGCGCAGCTTTGTAGGACCTCGCCGTACCCCACTGCTGCGTGACGAACAAATTGAAGCCGTTGTCGGATGGATGGCAGCTAATGCATCCACTTCTATGACTTCCGCATCCTCCCAAGGCCAGAGCACTGAAGAGCAACCATCTGTCTCTTCACCACCTGCCAAATTGCCCAGGCAGTCTGAGAGCCCTGGACAGGAGCCATCTCAATCTTTACTTCTGTTCTCAGAATCTGTTGGCTTGGAAAGAGGTGGCCAGCCAAGCAGCATTCTAGAGCGTGAAGAAGAGGGAGTATGCAGTGATGCGCAACTGCTTTGTCCCTCTGAATCTGAAGAGGCGGGTGGGCCAGTGCCTATGGTCAGCACACCTCAGTATGCATCAGATGATGATGAGACTCAGTTGCCAATTTCTGGTGCGTACGGTGCTGGCGAGACAACCCAGGACCAGCTGGTGCTTGAAGAGGGGAGTGGAGATGATGAGGTCCTTGACCCATCATGGCGTCAGCCACAGGAAGGTGGTGGGAGCAGCTCTGAGGAAGAGATTCCCCGAACGGCCAAAAGAGGAGGGAGAGGGCGGGGGCAGACTTGGTTGCCTGTAGCCTCCACTTTGGCACCCGTGAGGAGCAATCCTCTTCCAAAACACAAAACGGGCGCTCCCAGGACTTGCAGTGCGTGGTCTTTTTTTGACACAGTTGCAGATGACATTTGCTTTGTCAAATGCAAGCTGTGTCATCAGAAAGTGAAACGAGGCAAAAATGTGACCAACCTCAATACCACAAATATGTGGAAACATGTGCGTACCAAGCACGAGGTGGAGTTACACAGACACACTGAAGATGTAGGCCAACCTTCAGCAGCACCTACCACCTCTTCAGCTCGTGTTGGGGCCTCTTCCTCCAGCTCACACACAGCTGGTTCGGCTTCCTCACTGGAACGCCATGGAAGAACCACTGCCACTGTTGTCCAGAGACCCAGTGAAATTCCACCCACTGAACCACGATCGCAGTCATCAGCACCCTCCCAGGCCACTCACCAGCAATCGGTAGCACAGGCATGGGAGAAAAAGCGGCCATACTCGGCAAACCATCCCTGAGCACTGGCTCTGAATGCCGGCATTTCCAAACTACTGGCCCTTGAGATGCTGTCATTCAGGCTGGTGGAGACTGACACATTCCGGAACTTTATGTCATTGGCAGTTCCACAATACAATGTGCCCAGCCGCTTTTATTTCAGCAGGCAAGCTGTCCCTGCCCTGCAAAAGCATGTGGAGGGAAAAATTAAAAATGCGCTACTAAATGCCGTCAGAAGCAAGGTCCACCTGACCACCGATGCGTGGACCAGTAGCCATGGACAGGGACGATACCTTTCCCTCACTGCCCATTGGGTCAATGTTGTGGAGCCGGGTACAGATCTGGAGAATGGCTCTGTACGTATTCTGCCAACTCCAAGGATTGCAGGAATGCAGTCTGTACATATTGAGTCCTCCTCCTACTCTAGTTCCTCGGAATCAGCACTGTGTGAGCCTGTTAGGCCAGATATGAGCACAGGTGTGGCCAAACGTCAACAGGCCGTCCTTAAATTAATTTCTTTGGGGAATCGGAGCCACACAGCACAGGAGCTCTGGAATGCCATCAAGCAGGAGAGCGATGTGTGGTTTGTGCCAGCGAATCTCCAGCCAGGTTTGGTAGTGAGTGACAATGGCCGAAATCTAGTGGCAGCTCTGGGCCTAGGCAACCTCACTCACATACCATGTCTGGCACACGTGCTCAATTTGGTCGTGCAGAGCTTTCTGAGGGACTATCCGGATCTTGATGCACTGCTGCACAAGGTTCGCCTAGAGTGTGCTCACTTGCGGCGTTCCAGCATGGCAAGATCGCGCATTGCATCTCTGCAACGCCGATTCCGTCTGCCAGAACATCGTATCATATGTGAACTCCCCACCAGGTGGAATTCAACGTTACATATGTTGGAGCGGTTGTGTGAGCAGCAGGCAGCAGTAATGGAGTACCAGCTGCATCAGGCGCAAACAAGTCGCACTGTGCGCCGGACACACTTCACCACCACTGAGTGGGCCACTATGAGGGACATCTGCCAAGTTTTGCGTGCCTTCGATGACTCCACGCGGATGGCCAGTGCAGATGATGCACTAATCAGCATGACTGTCCCCCTCATCTGTCTGCTTCAAAAAACCTTACAAGCACTAAGTGAGGAGGTTTTTGAAGAGGTCGAGGATGAGCAGTCAGAAATGCCATCTGTTTCTGGCAAGTCTGCGCAACGTGCTTCCACACAAAGGCCCAGGCAGGGGACACTTAGTGAGGAGGATGACGAGGAGTCAATGGAGGAGGAGGAACCCATCTCTCCAGAGGAGGGAGGTACACAAGGCTCTAGTAGTCAGTGTGTACAGCGAGGGTGGGGTGATGCTGAGCAGGCAGAGATGCTGCCTCAAGCTGGGGACAGCGTTTCCGGTCCAGTTGGCAGTCTGCAGCACATGGTTGATTTCATGCTGCAGTGCTTGTTAAATGACCGCCGCATCGCCAACATTCTCCACACGGCTGATTATTGGGTGTACACCCTCCTAGATCCTCGCTACCGGGACAACTTACAAAGCCTCATACCACAGTTGAACCGGGAGCGAAAAATGCGGGAGTACCAAGAAACACTTGTGCAGGCCATCATGTTCTCCATTCCCCCCACAAGTGTTGCTGGTAGTGCTTTTCAAAGCAGCCATGTGGGTAGAGGCAGTGGAGGAAGCTCTGCACAAAGAGGTAGCAGAGGCAGTGCCGCAGGACAAGGCAAGGCCAATATGGCCCAAATGTGGAAAAGTTTTGTGGGACCGCCACAAACGGCTACACCATCACAGACGGCTCCAGTCAGCAGGAGGCAACGTTTCCGTCAGATGGTGACAGACTACTTGTCGTGCCCTGTTAGTGTTCTCCCAGACGGCTCTTCCCCGTTCAAGTATTGGGTCTCTAAGCTGGATACATGGCCAGAGCTTAGCCAGTATGCATTGGAGGTGCTGGCTTGCCCTGCTGCCAGTGTATTATCGGAACGTGTCTTTAGTGCTGCAGGTGGTGTGGTAACAGACCGTCGCACGCGACTATCCGCCGATAATGTTGACCGGCTTACTTTTGTGAAAATGAACAAGGCCTGGATCTCACCTGAATTTGCCAGTCCTCTTCCAGAATAAATAATTGGCTGGCAACAGGATCCAGGTCTCCTGTTGTGTTCATGTTTCTATGACCTGAACTTTATTTCCTGGGCTACAGCAACGCCCGTTGTTGCTCAGAAGTGCTGTCCGCACAGACAAAACACTCGCTCATGTGTAAGTGGGGTTCGGTAACGTCAGCTGATCCCCTGCTGTGTGTATGGCAAACTCTCCTGCTGCCTACAACTTCTGACTACCTCTGATTTAATATGTTCTCTGATTTGCCCTCTGTCTCCACTCTGTTTTGAGTATTTCCTCCGGCCTACAACACCGCCTGTTTCTGCTCTCAAGTGCAGTCTGCACAATCCACACTTGATCCTGTGGTACCTGGGTCCTGTAACATCTGCTCATCTCCAGAGTTGAGCACGGCAATGTCTCCTGCTTTGTCTACATTCCCACTACTTGTAGTGGAAATGTGGACAGAGCAGGAGACATTGCCTGACTCACCTCTAGGGAGAAGCTGCTGTTACAGAACCCCAGTAACACAGGAACAAGTGTGGGTTGTGCAGACTTCATTTCAGAGCAGCAACTGGCGTGGTTGGAAGCCAGCGGAAATACTCGAAACAGAGTGAAGACAGAGGCCTAATTGGATTACGTTGACAGTTAGTAGTAGTCTAGAAACAATCGCAAACTGCCACCAAGTAGGCCTCGGCCTACTACCTGATTTTCCCTGGGCTCCGACACTGCCAGTTGGTGCTCAGAAGTGCTGTCCGCACAGACAAAACACTCGCTCATGTGTAAGTGGGGTTCGGTAACGTCAGCTGATCCCCTGCTGTGTGTATGGCAAGGTGTCCTGCTCCCTCCACAGTCAAACAACCTCAGATTTACACCTGGCCCGAAGTAGGCCTCGGCCTACTACCTCATTTTCCCTGGGCTCCGACAACACCAGTTGGTGCTCGGAAGTGCTGTCCGCACAGACAAAACACTCTCTCATGTGTAAGTGGGGTTCGGTAACGTCAACTGATCCCCTGCTGTGTGTACGGCAAACTCTCCTGCTGCCTACAACTTCTGACTACCTCTGATTTAATATGTTCTCTGATTTGCCCTCTGTCTCCACTCTGTTTTGAGTATTTCCTCCGGCCTACAACACCGCCTGTTTCTGCTCTCAAGTGCCGTCTGCACAATCCACACTTGATCCTGTGGTACCTGGGTCCTGTAACATCTGCTCATCTCCAGAGTTGAGCACGGCAATGTCTCCTGCTTTGTCTACATTCCCACTACTTGTAGTGGAAATGTGGACAGAGCAGGAGACATTGCCTGACTCACCTCTAGGGAGAAGCTGCTGTTACAGAACCCCAGTAACACAGGAACAAGTGTGGGTTGTGCAGACGGCATTTCAGAGCAGCAACTGGCGTTGTTGGAAGCCAGCGGAAATACTCGAAACAGAGTGAAGACAGAGGCCTAATTGGAGTACGTTGACAGTTAGTAGTAGTCTAGAAACAATCGCAAACTGCCACCAAGTAGGCCTCGGCCTACTACCTGATTTTCCCTGGGCTCCGACACCGCCAGTTGGTGCTCAGAAGTGCTGTCCGCACAGACAAAACACTCGCTCATGTGTAAGTGGGGTTCGGTAATGTCAGCTGCTCCCCTGCTGTGTGGAGGGCAAACTGCTGCTGCCTCCAAATTGTAACTACTTCAGATTTAAACATTCTCTGATTTGGCCTCTGTCTCCACTCTGTCTCTAGTATTTCCCCTGACCTCCAACACCGCCAGTTCCTGCTCACAGTTGCCGTCCACGCATTCCACACGTGTTCCTGTGTTACTGGGGTTCTGTTACGTCAGCAGATCCCCCAATATGTGTCCGCCACTGTCTCCTGCGCTGTCCACCTTCCCACTGCAAGCGGTGGGAATGTGGACAGAGCAGGAGACAGTGGCAGACACACATCAGGGGATCTGCTGACATTACTGAATCCCAGTAACACAGCAACACGTGTGGATTGGGCAGACGGCTACTGTACGCATAAACTGGCGGTGCTGGTAGTCACGTGAAATCCTGGAAACAGAGTGGAGACAGATGCCTAATTGGAGCATGTTGACAGTCTGTTGTAGCCTACAAACACTGTAAAACTGCCACCAAGTAGGCCTCGGCCTGCACCCTGGTTCTCCCTGGGCTCCAACAACGCTAGTTGGTGCTCAGAAGTGCTGTCCACACAGAAAAACACACTCGGTCATGTGAACGTGGGGGTCAGTAACGTCAGCTGATCCCCTGCTGTGTGGAGGGCAAAGTGTCCTGCTCCCTTCAAAGTCAAAATACCTCAGCTTTACACCTGGCTCCTAGTAGGCCTCGGCCTGCACCATGATTGTCCCTGGGTTCCAACAACGCTAGTTGGTGCTCGGAAGTGCTGTCCACACAGAAAAACACACTCGTTCATGTGAAAGTGGGGGTCAGTAACATCAGCTGATCCCCTGCTGTGTGGAGGGCAAAGTGTCCTGCTCCCTTCAAAGTCAAAATACCTCAGCTTTACACCTGGCTCCTAGTAGGCCTCGGCCTGCACCATGATTGTCCCTGGGTTCCAACAACGCTAGTTGGTGCTCGGAAGTGCTGTCCACACAGAAAAACACACTCGTTCATGTGAAAGTGGGGTTCAGTAATGTCAGCTGATCCCCTGCTGTGTGGAGGGCAAACTGCTGCTGCCTCCAAATTGTAACTACTTCAGATTTAAACATTCTCTGATTTGGCCTCTGTCTCCACTCTGTCTCTAGTATTTCCCCTGACCTCCAACACCGCCAGTTCCTGCTCACAGTTGCCGTCCACGCATTCCACACGTGTTCCTGTGTTACTGGGGTTCTGTTACGTCAGCAGATCCCCCAATATGTGTCCGCCACTGTCTCCTGCGCTGTCCACCTTCCCACTGCAAGCGGTGGGAATGTGGACAGAGCAGGAGACAGTGGCAGACACACATCAGGGGATCTGCTGACATTACTGAATCCCAGTAACACAGCAACACGTGTGGATTGGGCAGACGGCTACTGTACGCATAAACTGGCGGTGCTGGTAGTCACGTGAAATCCTGGAAACAGAGTGGAGACAGATGCCTAATTGGAGCATGTTGACAGTCTGTTGTAGCCTACAAACACTGTAAAACTGCCACCAAGTAGGCCTCGGCCTGCACCCTGGTTCTCCCTGGGCTCCAACAACGCTAGTTGGTGCTCAGAAGTGCTGTCCACACAGAAAAACACACTCGGTCATGTGAACGTGGGGGTCAGTAACGTCAGCTGATCCCCTGCTGTGTGGAGGGCAAAGTGTCCTGCTCCCTTCAAAGTCAAAATACCTCAGCTTTACACCTGGCTCCTAGTAGGCCTCGGCCTGCACCATGATTGTCCCTGGGTTCCAACAACGCTAGTTGGTGCTCGGAAGTGCTGTCCACACAGAAAAACACACTCGTTCATGTGAAAGTGGGGGTCAGTAACATCAGCTGATCCCCTGCTGTGTGGAGGGCAAAGTGTCCTGTTCCCTTCAAAGTCAAAATACCTCAGCTTTACACCTGGCTCCTAGTAGGCCTCGGCCTGCACCATGATTGTCCCTGGGTTCCAACAACGCTAGTTGGTGCTCGGAAGTGCTGTCCACACAGAAAAACACACTCGTTCATGTGAAAGTGGGGTTCAGTAATGTCAGCTGATCCCCTGCTGTGTGGAGGGCAAACTGCTGCTGCCTCCAAATTGTAACTACTTCAGATTTAAACATTCTCTGATTTGGCCTCTGTCTCCACTCTGTCTCTAGTATTTCCCCTGACCTCCAACACCGCCAGTTCCTGCTCACAGTTGCCGTCCACGCATTCCACACGTGTTCCTGTGTTACTGGGGTTCTGTTACGTCAGCAGATCCCCCAATGTGTGTCCGCCACTGTCTCCTGCGCTGTCCACCTTCCCACTGCAAGCGGTGGGAATGTAAACAGAGCAGGAGACAGTGGCAGACACACATCAGGGGATCTGCTGACATTACAGAATCCCAGTAACACAGCAACATGTGTGGATTGGGCAGACGGCTACTGTACACATAAACTGGCGGTGTTGGTAGTCACGTGAAATCCTGGAAACAGAGTGGAGACAGATGCCTAATTGGAGCACGTTGACAGTCTGTTGTAGCCTACAAACACTGTAAAACTGCCACCAAGTAGGCCTCGGCCTGCACCCTGGTTCTCCCTGGGCTCCAACAACACTAGTTGGTGCTCAGAAGTTCTTTCCACACAGAAAAACACACTCGGTCATGTGAACGTGGGGGTCAGTAACGTCAGCTGACCCCCTGCTGTGTGGAGGGCAAAGTGTCCTGCTCCCTTCAAAGTCAAAATACCTCAGCTTTACACCTGGCTCCTAGTAGGCCTCGGCCTGCACCATGATTGTCCCTGGGTTCCAACAACGCTAGTTGGTGCTCGGAAGTGCTGTCCACACAGAAAAACACACTCGTTCATGTGAAAGTGGGGTTCAGTAACGTCAGCTGCTCCCCTGCTGTGTGGAGGGCAAACTGCTGCTGCCTCCAAATTGTAACTACTTCAGATTTAAACTTTCTCTGATTTGGCCTCTGTCTCCACTCTGTCTCTAGTATTTCCCCTGACCTCCAACACCGCCAGTTCCTGCTCACAGTTGCCGTCCACGCATTCCACACGTGTTCCTGTGTTACTGGGGTTCTGTTACGTCAGCAGATCCCCCAATGTGTGTCCGCCACTGTCTCCTGCGCTGTCCACCTTCCCACTGCAAGTGGTGGGAATGTGGACAGAGCAGGAGACATTGGCAGACAAACATCAAGGGATCTGCTGACATTACAGAATCCCAGTAACACAGCAACACGTGTGGATTGGGCAGACGGCTACTGTACGCATAAACTGGCGGTGTTGGTGGTCACGTGAAATCCTGGAAACAGAGTGGAGACAGATGCCTAATTGGAGCACGTTGACAGTCTGTTGTAGCCTACAAACAATCTAAAACTGCCACCAAGTAGGCCTCGGCCTGCACCCTGGTTCTCCCTGGGCTCCAACAACGCTAGTTGGTGCTCAGAAGTGCTGTCCACACAGAAAAACACACTCTTTCATGTGAAAGTGGGGTTCGGTAACGTGAGCTGATCCCCTGCTGTGTGGAGGGCAAAGTGTCCTGCTCCCTCCAAAGTCAAAATACCTCAGCTTTATACCTGGCTCCTAGTAGGCCTCGGCCTGCACCATGATTGTCCCTGGGCTCCAACAACGCTAGTTGGTGCTCGGAAGTGCTGTCCACACAGAAAAACACACTCGTTCATGTGAAAGTGGGGTTCAGTAACGTCAGCTGATCCCCTGCTGTGTGGAGGGCAAACTGCTACTGCCTCCAAATTCAAACAACGTCTTATCTTAAACTGCCTCCAAGTAGGCCTCAGCCTACAAAATGACTATCCCTGGGCTCCAACATCGTCAGTTGTTGCTCGGAAGTGTCGTCCATACAGAAAAACACACTCGTTCATGTGAAAGTGGGGTTCAGTAACGTCAGCTGATCCCCAGCTGTGTGGAGGGCAAACTGCTGCTGCCTCCAAATTGTAACTACTTCAGATTTAAACATTCTCTGATTTGGCCTCTGTCTCCACTCTGTCTCTAGTATTTCCCCTGACCTCCAACACCGCCAGTTCCTGCTCACAGTTGCCGTCCACGCATTCCACACGTGTTCCTGTGTTACTGGGGTTCTGTTACGTCAGCAGATCCCCCAATGTGTGTCCGCCACTGTCTCCTGCGCTGTCCACCTTCCCACTGCAAGTGGTGGGAATGTGGACAGAGCAGGAGACATTGGCAGACAAACATCAGTGGATCTGCTGACATTACAGAACACCAGTAACACAGGAACACGTGTGGATTGGGCAGACGGCTACTGTACGCATAAACTGGCGGTGTTGGTAGTCACGTGAAATCCTGGAAACAGAGTGGAGACAGATGCCTAATTGGAGCACGTTGACAGTCTGTTGTAGCCTACAAACACTGTAAAACTGCCACCAAGTAGGCCTCGGCCTGCACCCTGGTTCTCCCTGGGCTCCAACAACGCTAGTTGTTGCTCGGAAGTGCCGTCCATACAGAAAAACACACTCGTTCATGTGAAAGTGGGGGTCAGTAACGTAAGCTGATCCCCTGCTGTGTGGAGGGCAAAGTGTCCTGCTCCTTCCAAAGTCAAAATACCTCTGCTTTACACCTCGCTCCTAGTAGGCCTCGGCCTGCACCATGATTGTCCCTGGGTTCCAACAACGCTAGTTGGTGCTCAGAAGTGCTGTCCACACAGAAAAACACACTCGTTCATGTGAAAGTGGGGGTCAGTAACGTCAGCTGATCCCCTGCTGTGTGGAGGGCAAAGTGTCCTGCTCCCTCCAAAGTCAAAATACCTCTGCTTTACACCTCGCTCCTAGTAGGCCTCGGCCTGCACCATGATTGTCCCTGGGTTCCAACAATGCTAGTTGGTGCTCGGAAGTGCTGTCCACACAGAAAAACACACTCGTTCATGTGAAAGTGGGGGTCAGTAACGTCAGCTGATCCCCTGCTGTGTGGAGGGAAAACTGCTGCTGCCTCCAAATTGTAACTACTTCAGATGTAAACATTCTCTGATTTGGCCTCTGTCTCCACTCTGTCTCTAGTATTTCCCCTGACCTCCAACACCGCCAGTTCCTCCTCACAGTAGCCGTCCACGCATTCCACACGTGTTCCTGTGTTACTGGGGTTCTGTAACATCAGCAGATCCCCCAATATGTGTCTGCCACTGTCTCCTGCGTGTCCACCTTCCCACTGCAAGCGGTGGGAAGGTGGACAGAGCAGGAGACAGTGGCAGACACACATCAGGGGATCTGCTGACATTACAGAATCCCAGTAACACAGCAACACGTGTGGATTGGGCAGACGGCTACTGTACGCATAAACTGGCGGTGTTGGTGGTCACGTGAAATCCTGGAAACAGAGTGGAGACAGATGCCTAATTGGAGCACGTTGACAGTCTGTTGTAGCCTACAAACAATCTAAAACTACCACCAAGTAGGCCTCGAAAGGAAAAATACAGGGCGCATCCACTGTGTAAAATTCGCATCAAAAAACACATTAACAGAGAAAAAAGGAAGGTGCTCACCTATTGGGGTTGTGAAGAAGTCACAACACCCATAAACGCATGAGAAGCAGCAGCAGTACTCCACCAGAAGCAAGCGCAGTCCTCATTGCACTTTCACGCCGCTTTTTGCCAAGTAGGCCTCGACCTACACCATGATTGTCCCTGGGCTCCAACAACGCCAGTTGGTGCTCGGCAGTGTCTTTGGCACGGGGACTCCCTGTTGCCCAGCCTGGTTCCAGCACGCCTGCTGTTTCCGGGTAGTGTCAAGGTCACTATGCCACCAATCCGTTGTCCTGTCGTCTTGCGGCCGGGTTAGCCGACTCTACGGTGCCTGCAGTTTAGGTGACTCCTATGTGGACTGCGGGATCTGGCACTGAAGGCTGGATCCGTAGTGCCAATGGGACAGGGACCCCCTGTAGGACTGTGGGTTTCGGTAACTGCGACCGGCTTGCGGCCTGGCTACTTTGCTTTCAATGGGTACCTTCTGCTACCCACCCGGGTTCCAGCACTGTCTGCTGGTTCTCGCCAGAGCCTTTGGCCTAGGTGCCTCCATCTCGGTATCCGAGGTCCAGCACCGTCAGCTGGTCCTGGGTAGTGCTTTCTAGCACAGGTACCTCCTGCCTAGTAACCGTGGTCCAGCACCGTCAGCTGTTCCTCGGTAGTGCCATTGGCTCTTGTAGCTTTTGATACCCATCTGGGTTCCAGCACCGTCAGCTGGTTCTCGGCAGTGTCTTTAGCACGGGGACTCCCTGTTGCCCAGCCTGGTTCCAGCACGCCTGCTGTTTCCGGGTAGTGTCAAGGTCACTATGCCACCAATCCGTTGTCCTGTCGTCTTGCGGCCGGGTTAGCCGACTCTACGGTGCCTGCAGTTTAGGTGACTCCTATGTGGGCTGCGGGAACTGGCACTGAAGGCTGGATCCGTAGTGCCAATGGGACAGGGACCCCCTGTAGGACTGTGGGTTTCGGTAACTGCGGCCGGCTTGCGGCCTGGCTACTTTGCTTTCAATGGGTACCTTCTGCTACCCACCCGGGTTCCAGCACTGTCTTCTGGTTCTCGCCAGAGCCTTTGGCCTAGGTGCCTCCATCTCGGTATCCGAGGTCCAGCACCGTCAGCTGGTCCTTGGTAGTGCTTTTTAGCACAGGTACCTTCTGCTTAGTAACCGTTGTCCAGCACCGTCAGTTGGTCCTCGGTAGTGCCATTGACTCTTGTTCCTTCTGCTACCCATCCGGGTGCCAGCACTGTCTGCTGGTTCTCGCCACAGCCTTTGGCCTAGGTGCCTCCATCTCAGTATCCGAGGTCCAGCACCATCAGCTGGTCCTTGGTAGTGGTTTCTAGCACAGGTACCTCCTGCATAGTAACCGGGGTCCAGCACCGTCAGCTGTTCCTCAGTAGTGCCATTGGCTATTGTTCCTTCTGCTGCCACTACGGGTTCCAGTACTGTCAGCTGGTTCTCGCATGAAGACAACCACCAAGATACAGAACAAAAGACAGAAGAACAAGCTGCAGAAGAAGCAAAAGCAGAAGAACAGAAAGCAGAAGAACATTAAGCATAAGACAAAAAATCAGCATAGAAGAAATCAAAATTATAAGCAGAAGAAGACTAAGCAGTAAATGGGGGTGAGTCCGTTCCTCCTCGTGGTGCCCCTGGAAAATGCCTGCTGCTGCAGGCCAAACTGAACGCGGACAAATCCTGTTGTAAATCTTTTGTGACAGGCAGAACGTAAGGTGTAATCTTATAACTTTTATAGATAAGTACTACTGGAATGCCTGTCGCCATAAGAAAATGAAGAAAAAGAAGAATAGTAAGAAGATGAAGAAATAGCATATGAAAATTAATAATACCTGAATAAGAAGAATATGAAGAATGGAAAAAAAAAATTAATGGGAAGAAGGTGAAGAAGAAGATGAATAAGGTGAAGAAAAAGTTGATGAAAAAAATGCTACTGCTGCGGATCATGAAGGAGAAAGTGTGGGAGAAGTACAAAAGAAGGTGAAGAGCATGGAAGTTGTGAAACATACATATCTGACTAAATATAAAAAAGTTAACATAGTCAATATCTTTTTAACTCCGAACGTCTTGAAAAAAAAAATTGGAATTAATGCTATGCCATGTGATTTGAATAAACCACTATGCTTTTAATGTCTCCTCCACCTCCCACAATACATTCTACATGATTCTTATTTGTTTTCAATTATGTAGAATTAGCCAACAAGGAAATAAAGGCCTTTTTTTTATTCCGATACCGGAAGTCCCATTGACTTGAATATTGATATTTTTTTCGTATCGGGCGATACCATGCGATACGATATTTTTGGGTATCGAACGGTATCGCTCAACACTAGTGACGAGGATGGTCTAATATGACCCTTCTCCAACTCCTCCTTAATATAGGATCGCATAGCCTCGTGCTCGGGTACAGATAAATTGAAGAGCCGACCCTTGGGAAATTTACACCCCGGGCTCAGTTCAATTGCACAGTCATAACTCCTATGAGGAGGCAGAGACACAGACTCATTCTCACTAAATACATCATGAAAGTCCGCCAAATAATCAGGAACATCATGCGACTGAGGAGAGGTGGAAAACACCGGAGCCTCACTAAAGGCACACCGACAACCCCAACTCACCACAGACACAGATTTCCAATCCAAAACTGGATTATGAATCTGTAACCAGGGAAACCCCAGAACAATAATATCATGCAGATTATGCAACACCAAAAATCTGCAATTTTCTTGATGGTCTGGGGCGACCCGCATTACCACCTGGGTCCAAAACTGGGGTTTATTTTTAGCCAAAGGAGTAGCATCAATCCCCCTCAAAGGGATAGGCGTCTGCAGAGGTGTCATCGGAAATCCACAACGTTTAGCAAAATCCAAGTCCATTAGGTTTAGGACTGGTCCCGAATCCACAAAAGCCTTGGCGGAAAATGTGGACAGGGAGCAGATCAGAGTAATAGCCAGAAGAAACTTAGGTTGAACACCCCCAACAGAAAACGTGTGTGCAAAGCGTTTCTCTCGTTTAGGACAGACAGAAATAATATGCGAGGCATCTCCACAGAAAAAACCCAACTTATTACGCCTTCTGAACTCCGGACGCTGCTCTCTGGAAAAAACTCTATCACATTGCATAGGTTCAGACATTTGTTCGACAGGTGGCAACACCTTTCGTGCAGCTTTGTGTTCGCGCAAACGCCGATCAACCTGAATGGCTAGTGACATAGAATCGTCAAGACCAGAGGGAACAGGAAATCCCACCATAGTATCTTTTACGGCTTCTGACAACCCCTTCCGAAAGAGAGCAGCCAAGGCATTATCATTCCAGGTAGTAAGTACTGCCCACTTTCGGAATTTTTGACAGTACAATTCAGCAGAATCACGACCCTGGCTCAATGCCAGCAGGGTCTTTTCAGCCTGATCAATGGAATTAGGTTCGTCATACAACAACCCCAAAGCTTGAAAGAATGCGTTCACATTAGTCAGAATAGGATCATCTGGTTTCAAAGAAAACGCCCAATCCTGGGGATCGCCACGCAGCAAAGAGATGACAATTTTAACCTGCTGCGCGGAGCTCCCTGACGAGTTAGGCTTCAAGGCAAAAAATAATTTACAATTATTTTTGAAATTCAAAAATTTAGACCGATCCCCAAAAAATACATCAGGTGTAGGAATCTTTGGTTCAGCAGCATGTGAATGAGCAAGGTAGGCGGAAATTCCCCGCACTTCTGCAGCGAGCTGCTCCACACGATCAGACAATTGCTTTATCTCCATTGAGAGAAAAAAAATTCCCCCTACAGCCTCAGAGATATAGAGGAAAAAATATACACACCTTTTTTTTTTTTTTTTTTACAATTCTTTCATGCTATTGAGTACCCTAGAATCTGCGGTATGGCGGGTGATTCTGTTATGAATGATTCACCGTAGGAGGCAAAAGCAGAAATACAAGCTAAGTCCAGAAAACCAGAGAAGTTGGCAACTATCAGATTGCAGACCCCTGAACCTATCAACAAAACTAGCAGTAGCCGTGGGGGGTTCCTACGATGCCCTAGACCCCTCGATCACAGCCGGAGAATTAAATAGGCCTAAAGAAAGAAAGGGGAAATCTAAACTGCCCCAGAGCAGACCCCAAAGCAATAGGCAGCCCCAACATATAATGACGGTGAAGCAAGATGAAAACACTAACACAGACAGAAAGATAGACTGAGCAAAGCCGGGGCCCAAAACTACCTAGATAGGAAAGGACAGGAAGGCTGCTGTCTGCAATCTGCCAAAACCCTATCAAAGACATAAGCCAACAAGCTGATATGAAAAAGACCCAGAAGCAGCTAGGCTTCAAAAACTAAATCAGCACTCAGGTATTTTCAGAAGACAGAGCTAAATGAATTCAGCACACCCCAGCAGGAAATGGCAGAAATCCAGAAAAACAGAGCAAAACAAAGTCAAAGCACAAAAGCAAAAGGCCGAGCAGCAAACTTAGCTTTAGAGGAGCAGGAATTCAGACTGGTCTCCAAGGATCCCACAGAGAAATCACCCGCAGGGTAGAAAGGCGTCGGCTGCCTTATATCCAGTCCGTAACTCCACTCAGCCAGTCATCATCATCAGCCTCAGGTGTTTGATAATCAGGCTCACTACCTTTCTTTACCAGAAGAGGGAGTTCCTCGGGCCTCAGTAATGAAGGGGAAAATGAACTCACAACAGCCCAGTATGGATTGCACGTGATTGCACAAAGGTGAGAAAGGGTACCGTATCCCCGGATAACATGTATGGATAGCGTACACATTCAAAATATATGTCTATACATCAGGAGGCAGGCTCAGACGGTGTTAGGCCCAGTATGGATTGCACGTGATTGCACAAAGGTGAGAAAGGGTACCGTATCCCCGGATAACATGTATGGATAGCGTACACATTCAAAATATATGTCTATACATCACGAGGCAGGCTCAGACGGTGTTAGGCCCAGTATGGCTTGCACGTGATTGCACAAAGGTGAGAAAGGGTACCGTATCCCCGGATAACATGTATGGATAGCGTACACATTCAAAATATATGTCTATACATCAGGAGGCAGGCTCAGAGGGTGTTAGGCCCATTATGGATTGCACGTGATTGCACAAAGGTGAGAAAGGGTACCGTATCCCCGGGTAACATGTATGGATAGCGTACACATTCAAAATATATGTCTATACATCAGGAGGCAGACTCAGACGGTGTTAGGCCCAGTATGGATTGCACGTGATTGCACAAAGGTGAGAAAGGGTACCATATCCCCGGATAACATGTATGGATAGCGTACACATTCAAAATATATGTCTATACATCAGGAGGCAGGCTCAGACGGTGTTAGGCCCAGTATGGATTGCACGTGATTTCACAAAGGTGAGAAAGGGTACTGTATCCCTGTATAACATGTATGGATAGCGTACACATTGAAAATATATGTCTATACATCAGGAGGCAGGCTCAGACGGTGTTAGGCCCAGTATGGATTGCACGTGATTGCACAAAGGTGAGAAAGGGTACCATATCCCCGGATAACATGTATGGATAGCGTACACATTCAAAATATATGTCTATACATCAGGAGGCAGGCTCAGACGTGTTAGGCCCAGTATGGCTTGCACGTGATTGCACAAAGGTGAGAAAGGGTACCGTATCCCCGGATAACATGTATGGATAGCGTACACATTCAAAATATATGTCTATACATCAGGAGGCAGGCTCAGACGGTGTCAGGCACAGTATGGATTTGACGGCCCAGACTACACAGCGGAGGAGCAGAGAGAGGTAAAGATTGCAAATGCTGGGGCCCTGCCTAAGCAAGGGGGGCCCGCTCGTGGGCGTCGGTACTGGCACTGGGCCCCTCATAGTATGTCGGTGTGTCTGACGGCGGGTGTGCACCACCACCGTCAGAGACACTTGATTGCACTATGAGGGAACCTGTGCCAGTGCCCGCGCCCAAGAGTCGGCCTACCCACCTGTCCAGGGCAACGGCACTCGCACGGTGTCGTGCGCTAGGTGGTGACCCCTGGCCATGTGGGGGGAGGCAGCACAGTTAGGGAGTTTTAGAAAGTGGCATATGTTGATGTTGTACATTCAGCTGATGCAAAAGGCGAAATAGGTCAAGTCCCAGGAAGAGGTGGACCAAAGCAAGCCATTTTTCTGTCACCCTATGTGTCATCGGGGGAAGGTGGGACAAAATCCTTGGAAACCCATGCATGGTTCATTTTAATGAAGGTTAGATCATCCACATTTTGGGTTGACAGACGGGTCCTTTTTTCTGTCAGGATTGATCCAGCTGCACTGAAGACTCTTTCCGATAGCACACTTGCAGCTGGGCAAGCGAGCTCCTGTAAGGCATATTGTGCCAATTCAGGCCAGGTGTCCAGTTTAGCGGCCCAATAGTCAAAGGGGAATGACCTGTGTGGGAGAACATCGATATGGGAGGAAAAGTAGTTTGTAACCATAGTTTACAACTGCTGTCTCCTGTCACTTTCCATCGATGCAGTATTACCAGTTGTGTGAGCGGTACTTGAAAAATCAGTCCACAACATTGTCATGAAACCCCCGTCTCCAACGCCACTTCTGCTGTGTGCACCATGAACACCTCTGCCAAGCTGCCCCCGGCCCGTACGGCTCGAGTGAGAACCATCACCGCTGCTGTGTGCTGGGAATGCCTCAAGCAACCGATTTACCAGAGTTGCTTGTTTATTAGCCAATATTAGGTCAAGGTTCTCCTGTGGCATGATGTTTTGTAATTTGCCTTTATAGCGTGGATCCAGGATGCTGGCCAACCAGTAGTCGTCATCGTTCATCATTTTGGCAATGCGGGGGTCCCTTTTTAGGATCTGCAAGGCATAATCTGACATGTGGGCCAATGTTCCCGGTGTCAATGATGCACTGCGAGTGCTGGTTGGAGGAGCACTTTCTGGCAAATCCACATCCCTCCAGTCACGCACAAACCCTGTACCAGACCTTGCCACGCCAACATTTTCACTTGCCCCACGAGATGCATCCTCCTCCCCTAAGTAATCATCCCCATCATCATCCTCCTCCTCCTCTTCTTCCTCCACCTCGTCCAGGAGAGGTCCCTGAGCAGACAATGGCTGAATGTCATCAAGGATTCCCTCCTCCTCTTCCTCCTCATCAACATTGGCTGCAGACGCCTGCTCCTTAAGGTGCGTCAAAGTTTGCATGAGCAGACGCATAAGTGGGATGCTCATGCTTAGGATGGCGTCGTCTGCGCTTACCAGCCGTGTGCATTCCTCAAAACACTGAAGGACTTTACAGAGGTCTTTCAGCTTCGACCACTGCACACCTGTCAACTCCATGTCTGCTCTCAAAGTGCCTGGCCGTGTATCCTCCCACAAATGCATTATGGCCTGCCTCTGCTCGCACAGCCGCTCCACCATGTGCAGGGTGGAGTTCCACCTTGTTGCAATGTCGATAATGAGGCGGTGGTTGGGAAGGTGGAGCAATCGCTGCAGCTTCTGCATACGAACGGAGTGTACAGGCGACGCACAGTCTTCGCACCTTCTGGAGCAGGGCTGTTAACTCCGGATCATTTTTGAGGAAGCACTGCACCACCAGGTTCAAGGTGTGAGCCAAGCAAGGTATGTGGCTGAGTTTTGAAAGGGCTATGGCTGCCACAAAATTACGGCCGTTATCACTAACTACTTTGCCTGCCTCAAGATGTACACTGCCCAGCCATGACTCAGTTTGTCACTTCAAGTACTCGGCCAGCACCTCGGCGGTGTGTCTGTCGCCCAAACACATCGTCTGCAACACAGCCTGCTGACGCTTTCCACTAGCTGCTCGATAGGGGGACACCTCGTGTGCAACAGTGGCAGCTGCAGATGGAGTGCTCGTACGACTGCGCTCTGTGGACGAGCTTTCGCTTCTGGAGGAGGAGGAGGAGGAGGAGGGTCGAACGCCTACAGCCAACTGTTTCCTATACCGTGGGCTAGGCAGCACTGTCCCACCACCGCTGTCCCCTGTGGACCCTGCATCCACCACATTAACCCAGTGCACAGTGATGGACACGTAACGGCCCTGGCCATGCCGACTGGACCATGCATCAGTTGTGAGGTGCACCTTTCCACTCACTGACTGCTTGAGTGCATGGACAATGCGGTCTTTTACATGATGGTGGAGGGCTGGGATGGCTTTGCGAGAGAAGAAGTGGCGACTGGGTAGGTCATAGCGTGGTACTGCATAGGCCATGAGTTCGCGGAAAGCTGCGCTTTCCACCAACCGATAGGGCATCATCTCAAACGAGTTTAGTTTGGCAATATGGGCGTTCAAACCCAGTGTACGCGGATGAGAGACTGAGTACTTTCTAGACCTACTCAAAGTGTCTGGGAGGGTGAGCTGGACTTGAGAGCTGCATATGGTGGAAGTAGCGGTGGACAGGGCGGACTGAGAGAGGGTTAACGATGGTGATGGAGTTGGTGTTCTTTCTGATGGCCTAGATTCAGTATTTCGTTGATATAACAGTGGGATTCCCTGACTGCTGTGGCCTTGCAACGACACCTCAACATTTGCTGCTGTGCTAACCGGTGTTCTTACAGTTGGGGAAACAATGTAGCGTTGCTGACTACCTTCGTTGTGATCAGTTGCACATGTGGCACTTGAGGTTTGGTGTTGTGTCCACGCTTGCAAGTGCATGCTGGCTAAATGTCTAAGCATGCAACTGGTATTCAAATTTTTCAGATTTTTCCCTCGGCTAAACGTCTTTGCGCACTTCTTACGGATAACCTTGGCCTGATCATGAGGATTTTGTTCAAAAAAGTGCCACACTGCACTCTTCCTACTTTGGCAGACATTTTGCGGCCTAGCACGCTGTGATCTTTTGACCCTCTGGACAAGCTGTCCAGCAACTCTTTTGATGTTTGGAACCTGTCTTTGGAGTGCTCCGGGCCTGCCAGATAACAGCTGTTGCGATGTTGATGTCTGCTGTGGATGCTCCTCATCTGAGCTATTGGAAGCAGCACCCTCTTCCCCCAATGGATGCCAATCTGGGTCAACAACTGGGTCATCCATCACCTCCTCTTCAATGTCATGTGCACCTTCCTCTGGGTCACCGTGTATGGTGGTATAGTGTGCGGGAAGGGGCACCTGAGTCTCATCAGGGTCAGAATCTGGCTCTGTACACTGCGAGGACAATGTAGTGCTCTGAGTGAATGTACCAGCAGAATCATCTATCAGCGGCTGTGCATCAGTGCACTCCATGTCAGATTCATCTTGGCCTGGGTAATTCACCATTTCACTTGATAATCCAGGCATGGTATGTGAAAACAGCTCCATGGAGTAATCAGTAGTATGGCCTGCGTCATCCTTCAATTTTGGTTGGGGTGAAGGACACAAGGAAAGGTGTGGTTCCTGAACATGAGCCTCCAATGACGACTCAGTGCTTTTACTTTTTACAACTTCAGAAGAGGAGGCGATAGAGCTGGAGGCTGAGTCAGCAATGTAAGACAAAACTTTTTCCTGATGCTCTGGCTTTAAAAGCGGTTTGCCAACTCCTAGAAAACTAAGCCTTCGAAGCCTTATGGAGCCAGACGATGACGCAGGCTCAACACCTCATGCATTCGGTCCTATTTTGCTCTTGCCACTACCATCAGATCCACCACCAACACCATCATTACCAGCTGCCAACCCCCGCCCAATTCCACGGCCTCTTCCACCAGCCTTCCTCATTTTTTGTAGAAATGTAGACAAAATCCAACAAACTATATAGTAATGTAAAACAAGGTACAAGGTGTCTATAGGACAGGGGAGATTTTGAATTTCTGCACACACTTGTGGACACTGGACACTTTTGGATTGTGTGAGGCCCACTGAATATCAGAGCGCTATGTCACAGGCTCGATGGCACAGGTGTGAAAAAAGTGACTACAGGATAAGGGAGATTTTGAATTTCTGCAGACAATAGTGGACACTGGACACTTTTGGATTGTGTGAGGCCCACTGAATATCAGAGCGCTATGTCACAGGCTCGATGGCACAGGTGTGAAAAAAGTGACTACAGGATAAGGGAGATTTTGAATTTCTGCACACACTAGTGGACACTGGACACTTTTGGATTGTGTGAGGCCCACTGAATATCAGAGCGCTATGTCACAGGCTCGATGGCACAGGTGTGAAAAAAGTGACTACAGGATAAGGGAGATTTTGAATTTCTGCACACACTAGTGGACACTGGACACTTTTGGATTGTGTGAGGCCCACTGAATATCAGAGCGCTATGTCGCAGGCTCGATGGCACAGGTGTGAAAAAAGTGACTACAGGATAAGGGAGATTTTGAATTTCTGCAGACACTAGTGGACACTGGACACTTTTGGATTGTGTGAGGCCCACTGAATATCAGAGCGCTATGTTACAGGCTCGATGGCACAGGTGTGAAAAAAGTGACTACAGGATAAGGGAGATTTTGAATTTCTGCAGACACTAGTGGACACTGGACACTTTTGGATTGTGTGAGGCCCACTGAATATCAGAGCGCTATGTCACAGGCTCGATGGCACAGGTGTGAAAAAAGTGACTACAGGATAAGGGAGATTTTGAATTTCTGCACACACTAGTGGACACTAGACACTTTTGGATTGTGTGAGGCCCACTGAATATCAGAGCGCTATGTCACAGGCTCGATGGCACAGGTGTGAAAAAAGTGACTACAGGATAAGGGAGATTTTGAATTTCTGCACACACTAGTGGACACTGGACACTTTTGGATTGTGTGAGGCCCACTGAATATCAGAGCGCTATGTCACAGGCTCGATGGCACAGGTGTGAAAAAAGTGACTACAGGATAAGGGAGATTTTGAATTTCTGCACACACTAGTGGACACTGGACACTTTTGGATTGTGTGAGGCCCACTGACGCTGTATGGTGTGAAAAAATGCACGCTCAGTACCTCAGCAGGACAAAAAAAAAATTGGGATAGCTTTTAAAAAAGCAGTTTGCAGAGCAGTGGGTAAACAGCAATGCAGCTGTCAGGAAGCCTTAGAAGCCAGCCTAACAACCAACACCGCTGATCCACCACAATATAGCCTCCCCTTGCACTGCACACACAGTGACTGGTGTGTTGTACAGGCAAAATCGCTAGCAGCAGAAGCAGTTTTTTTTTCTTCTTCCCTGCCTAACGCTCTCCCTACAGAATCAGCAACCTCTCCCTATGCTAAGATCGGCAGAAGTAAGATGTCGGTCGGCGTGCACGCCCTTTTATAACCCCTGTGACGCCCACCAAAGCAAGCCAATCACTTGCATGCCCTTCTGAAAGATGGTGGTGACCCCTGCCTATGTCATCACGTTGCCACAGTGTCCGTGGATCCTGATTGGCTGGAAAAGAGCGCAAAACAAACTTTTGAAACGCGACTTTGGCGCGTAAGTCGCCGACCTCGTGGCCAACCTCATCCTAGGGTCGGGTTTCTTTTCATGAAACCCGACTTTGCCAAAAGTCGGCGACTTTTGAAATTTTTCGACCCGTTTCGCTCAACTCTACTCAATAACATCAATGAGGTGGTTAGCCGCACACAGACTTGAGAAATAGTAAAAATGACAATTGACAAGTAGTTTCACATTTGAGGTAAAACGCACTTCAACAAGTTGCTTTAACTCTTACAACATTATATTCAAAAGCCTTGAAGAAAAAGATGAATATATTGTGAAGCAAATAGGTATGAATAATTAATCATACAAATGGTGTTATATAATTCTGAAATGGATTTCTCCTAAACTGTGTAAAATAATTAGTCCGTGTTTGGTCTTGAATTAATGCCAGCGACGAGCTGGAAAAGATAATACCATGTGCGTGTCTATACGAGGTACCCTCTGAGAGATATAGTTATTGAAAGTTTTGTAGTCAGATTCTAACTCCAAGGCTGGAGTCACACACAACCATTAAAAATTCGGACCGATTTTATCGGTACAAAATGGCACAAAGATTTCTTGTCCAGGGACCCGTCTGTCATCAGAATTTCTGGCGATGAACCGATTTTATTCGCATCTAAGCATCAAATTGACATCCAATGCCAATGCCTGATGTTTTTTCCTGTTGACCTGGAGAAGTCTTGCAATTTAATCGCAAGTCACACTTGTGGTGCGTTTTCAATGCGATTTTTAATTGCATCCATAGACTTGCATTGGCGAATCCGATCCGAAAATCAGTGACAATCGCAGCATGCTGTGATTGTCTCGGTCCGAGGAACGGATCCGATAAAAAAACGCATGATGGGAGCAGCACCATAGAATAACATTGGGACGAATGCAATGCGATTTTTTTATCGCATTGCATTCGCCCGATTTAATCGCTAATGTGACTCCGGCCCAAGAGTAAGGGGAGGACCGTCACAAGCCAGCCCCTTCAGTGATGTCACTAGCCCAAAGCTATAAGGCATTGTCCCCTAAACCTTCATTCATTCGAGCCTGAGATGCTGTGCCAGTAGGATCTCAAATTCATGGAGACGTCTGGCTCCACCCCCCAGCATGGTTCTGCCGGACATGATCTAAGCATTATGTAAGTGTATCTTCTGTTTTAACCCTTATTTTATTTGTAGTCGTATTGTACATATATTATTGTCTCATTTTGTAAAGCCTTTTTATCTTCTATAAATACTGCCCATTTTTGAGAATAAACTATAAAATTTATTCGTTCTGCCTCCATGCTCTGTGATGAATTCATGCGCCTATAAAGTAATTACGCTCTCGCTTTGATTAGGCAGTGCTGCAGAGCTTCCAGCTTGTGACTGATGTGCTACTGTGACGACTCCTGGAGTGGAAACTCTGGGTCGTGGCGCCAGCCCACCCAGGGTGAGCTGACTTAGTCAGTTTCAATATCTCTGGAGTAAGCTCGATTCTGCTCCCAGGACTCTGGAGTAAACTCAGTTTTGTTCCCATATCTATGCAGCAACCTCTGTTCTGTTCCCATACTATGTATCTGCCTGTTTTAAAGCCTGTTATCTCTACTGCTTTAAGGCAATGGCCATAGATAAGCAGGGAAAAGGAGGGCCACCGCAACTCAAGGGCCACTGCCTTGGGATTGCCCCCAGGCTGAAAAGTGCCAGCCAGCCCCTGGACAGAGGGTTAATTTAAGAGATAAGGCAAGGGCGAAGGCCCCGGTGTCTTCCCCATCTGAATTGTCCCAGGGAACAGGGCGATCAGATCCTCTTACAAGAAGAAGCTAAATGGATCTACCGCCTAAAGAATAATAACAATAATTTTATTTCTATAGCGCCAACATATTCCGCAGCACTTTACATTATAGAGGGGACTTCTACAGACAAAAGACATTACAGCACAGCATATCATAGCAATAAACACATAGATCAAAACAGATAAGAAGAGGAATGAGCAAGGAGGGCCCTGCTCACAAGGTTACAATCTATAAGGAAGAATGGGAGACACCAAAGGTGGATGGTAACAATTGCTTTAATTGTTTTTATTGTTTGGACCATCCCTAGTGTAAGAATCCGGTGTTCCTGTTGCTGCATGAATCAGTTAACAGTCTAAATATGTAACAGTACAGACACAGAGGGCTATTAAATGCAAAAAGCATGAGAGAACATGATGCGAGGAACTTGGTTATGGTAAAAAAAATTGAAATGAGCCACACAGGGATATTCAGGTCAATGCGTTGAGGCGATAGGCCAGTCTGAACAAATGCGTTTTAAGGCACGCTTAAAACTGTGGGGATCAGGGATTAATCATACTAGCCTGGGTAGTGCATTCCAAAGAATTGGTGTGGCACATGAAAAGTCTTGGAGATGGGAGTGGGAGGTTCTGATTAATGAGTACAAAAAATCGCTGCAGGGCGTTGGCTGATGGCGAGACAAGCTGCACATAGCAGAAAGATGAGCTGACTTCAATCTGTTTTTTTGTTCTGATTAATGAGGTTGTTAACTTCAGGTCATTGGCAGAGGGCACGGGTAGGGTGATAGGCTGAGACAAGGTAGGAGATGTTGGGTGGTGCTGAGCCATGGAGGGCTTTGTGGGTGAGGGTAATAAGTTTAAACTAAATTCTGGAGTGGATGGGTAGCCAGTGTAAGGACTGACACAAGGTAGAGGCATTGGTATAGCGATTGGTGAGGAATATGTTCCTAGCTGCAACATTCAGGACGGATTGGAGAGGGGAGAGTTTGCTAAGAGGGAGACCGATGAGTAGAGAGTTAGAATAGTCCAGACGAGAATGAATAAGAGAAACATAAGAGTTTTTGCAGAGTCAAAAGTAAGTAAGGGTCGAATTCTAGAAATGTTATTGAGGTGCAGATAACAAGAGCGAACCAATGATCGGATGTGGGGGGTGAATGAAAGCTCTGAATAAAGTATGACCCCAAAACAGCGGGCATGTTTCTGGGGAGTAATGGTGGAACCACACATGGAAATGGCAATGTCGGGCTTAGGTAGGTTAGTAGAGGGAGGAAACACAAGGAGTTCAGTTTTTGACAGGCTCAGTTTCAGATAGGGCTAGGACATGATGTTATAGACAGCAGTAAGACACTCATTGGTGTTTTCCAAAAAAGCAGGCGTGATATCAGGAGAAGAAGTGTATAATTGAGTGTCATCAGCATAGAGATGGTACTGGAACCCAAATCTACTGAGTGCTTGACCAATAGGGGCAGTATACAAAGAGAAGAGGAGGGGGCCTAGAACCGTTCCTTGAGGAACCCCAACAGTAAGGGGAATATGAGAGGAGGAGGAGCCAGCAAAAGATACAGTAAAGGAGCGGTCAGAGAGATAGGAGGAGGACCAAGAGAGAACGATGTCCTTGAGGCCAATGGAAAGGAGCATAGTGAGGAGCAGCTGATGAGCCACAGCGTCGAATGCTGCAGAGAGATCCAAGAGAATTAGCATGGAGTAGTGACCATTAGATTTAGCTGAGAAGATCATTAGAGACTTTAGGAAGGCAGTTTCAGTAGAGTGTAGAGAGCGGAAACCAGATTGTAGAGGGTCGAGGAGAGAGTTTTCTGAGAGATAGCTGATAAGACGGGTGTGGACCAGCCGTTCCTGAAGTTTAGAGATGAAGGGAAGATTAGAGACAGGTCTATAGTTAGCGGCACAGTTTTGGTCAAGGGATGGTTTTTAAGTAATGGCTGTATGATGGCATGCTTAAATGAGGAAGGAAAGATACCGAAAGTGAGTGAGAGGTTGAATATTTTTGTTAGGTGAGTGGTGACAGCAGGGAAAAGAAACTTGAGGAGATGTGATGGAATGGGGTCACTGGTGCAAGTGGTAGGGCGAGAAGATGCAAGGAACCTGCTTACTTCTTCTTCTGTTACTGGTTCAAAATTAGAGAGTGAGCTAGATGCAGTAGGGGAGGGAGGATAGTGCATGGTATGAGGTGATTGGGAGATAATTTCCTGTCGGATATGGTCAATTTTGTTCTTTGAAATAATTAGCCAGATCGTCAGCATGGAGATCCATGGTTGGAGCCTGCACTCTTTGGTTAAGTAGATCTCCAGTTGGCATGAATGAAGGATTTACCTTCACAGTCCCTTTGATGGAGGAGAGTTACTCTGTGGAGAACCTGTATAATAGATTTAATATATGGTATGCAAATATGGCCTGAGCCATACTTAATAGATTTTCAATAAATAGAAAATGTAATCACAATAGAATAGCCTGGGTAATTATAATAATTTACCGTATTATGAATGAGTTATATGTCTAAGAGAATAGTCTGTAATAAATATGGAGTGATTAATTACATCTGATAAACAATAATTATGAGCAAGGATAGTATGCTGTTATTTGGGAAAATGCAATTATGTCTAGCACTAATGTGTTTAATCTTGCCGCATATGTATGTATTATCAGTAGTGTTGAGCATTCCGATACCGCAAGTATCGGGTATCGGCCGATATTAGCTGTATCGGAATTCCGATACTTAGTTCCGATACTTTTTTCATATCGAATACCGGAATCGGAAGTTCCCATAATGCTAGGAGCCCGCTCAATTTGATTCAGCCAATGTGGATCCTCAGAAGTGTGGGCACATCCTGTTAGGCATGTAGGCATGTTAACTACTGGCTTGGCTGTGATTGGCTACTGAAATGATGTCATGATGTACTATAAAAACAACAGCAGCCGCCATTTCGGGTTCACTCTGCTGTGAATTCAGTTAGGGACAGGCTGCTGTTGAAGACTGTGAGGGACAGTTAGAAATAGCGATCATCAAACATATCTATTGCTCTACCCAGGCTACATAATCCACCACTGTAGCATTTTTTTAGCCCAGCAGCGCTGTTTTAATAGCTGTCTGCAAGGGCTGTGTGAGTGCAGACCCACGCTGTGTAGTGTGTCCTGCAGGCACGTCTGCTTGTAGGCCGCCCAGCGTGTGTCTCTGCCTCATACACATTTTTCTTTTATTGCTGCTTTTTTTTTCTCCTGTATAGTGTGCTTCCATACGTATCCATATACGTTGGTTGCAAACACTAAAAGAGTGGACAGTGGAGCCTTTCAGCCGCCTTTCAGTGCTATAGCCCATTTCTCTGCACTGTTTTTGGCTGTCTGATAGGTCTCTCTGTGTGTGAGTGCAGCTCACGTTGCAGTGTGTTCTACAGCCACCGCTGGTTGTAGTCCGCTCAGCGTGCGTCACTGCCTCATACATAGTCCTTTTTTTGCAGCTAATTTCTCCAGATTTTTGCTCCTATATTAGTGTGCTTTCATCCGCATCCATTGTCATTGGTTGGTTGCAAACACTATATAGGATTAGATAGAGGAGCCTTTTTGCTGGCTTGTGCCCTTCAGGGCCAGCCAGACTAGTATCACCCTATTTTTTGGAGACTCATCAATTGTATTGTAGGTTAGCTTCCTGCATTGTAATCGCTCCAAAAAGTTTGTGATACTATAGCTTTCAAACTTTGGTCACATCCTTTTATTCCCCCCCCCCCAAAAAAAAAAAGGAAATAAAGTTCACCAAACACTCCACTTTAGAGTTGTGTAGGCCACATTAGATCATATTAAAGTGTAGTACACACACTCTTAGCAAAATTAGTGTTTCTTATACTGGTTAGCAGGTGTTCAGGAATAAGAACATTAAGCCCCCCCTTTTTTACTTTTCTGCCTATCTTTATCAGTCTACCAAGATGAAGAAGGCAGGGAGTAAGGAACGTGGTCGTGGAGTTTCAGCAGGGAGAGGACGGGGGGATTCAGCAGGGAGAGGACGTGGGGATTCGGTGTCTGCTGCGGCCACCAGTGACCCGGCATCCCCCACTTTTACCAGGCAACAGTCCTTCATGCGCAGCTTTGTAGGACCTCGCCGTACCCCACTGCTGCGTGACGAACAAATTGAAGCCGTTGTCGGATGGATGGCAGCTAACGCATCAACTTCAATGACTTCCGCATCCTCTCAGGGCCAGAGCACTGAAGAGCAACCATCTGTCTCTTCACCACCTGCCAAATTGCCCAGGCAGTCTGAGAGCCCTGGATAGGAGCCATCTCAATCTTTACTTCTGTTCTCAGAATCTGTTGGCTTGTAAAGAGGTGGCCAGCCAAGCAGCATTCTAGAGCATGAAGAAGAGGGAGTATGCAGTGATGCGCAACTGCTTTGTCCCTCTGAATCTGAAGAGGCGGGTGGGCCAGTGCCTATTGTCAGCACACCTCAGTACTCATCTGATGATGATGAGACTCAGTTGCCAATTTCTGGTACGTACGGTGCTGGCGAGACAACCCAGGACCAGCCGGTGCTTGAAGAGGGGAGTGGAGATTATGAGGTCCTTGACCCATCATGGCGTCAGCCACAGGAAGGTGGTGGGAGCAGCTCTGAGGAAGAGATTCCCCGAACGGCCAAAAGAGGAGGGAGAGGGCAGGGGCAGGCTTGGTTGCCTGTAGCCTCCACTTTGGCACCCGTGAGGAGCAATCCTCTTCCAAAACAGAAAACGGGCGCTCCCAGGACTTGCAGTGCGTGGTCTTTTTTTTGACACAGTTGCAGATGACATTTGCTTTGTCAAATGCAAGCTGTGTCATCAGAAAGTTAAACGAGGGAAAAATGTGAGCAACCTCAATACCACAAATATGTGGAAACATGTGCGTACCAAGCACGAGGTGGAGTTACACAGACACACTGAAGATGTAGGCCAACCTTCAGCAGCACCTAAGACCTCTTCAGCTCGTGTTGGGGCCTCTTCCTCCAGTTCACACACAGCTGGTTCGGCTTCCTCACTGGAACGCCATGGAAGAACCTCTGCCACTGTTCTCCAGAGACCCAGTGAAATTCCACCCACTGAACCACGTTCTCAGTCATCAGCACACTCCCAGGCCACTCACCAGCAATCGGCAGCACAGGCATGCGAGAAAAAGCGGCCATACTCGGCAAACCATCCCCGAGCACTGGCTCTGAATGCCGGCATTGCCAAACTACTGGCCCTTGAGATGCTGTCATTCAGGCTGGTGGAGACTGACACCTTCCGGAACTTGATGTCATTGGCAATTCCACAATACAATGTGCCCAGCCGCTTTTATTTCAGCAGGCAAGCCGTCCCTGCCCTGCAAAAGCATGTGGAGGGAAAAATTAAAAATGCACTACTAAACGCCGTCAGTAGCAAGGTCCACCTGACGACCGATGCGTGGACCAGTAGCCATGGACAGGGACGATACCTTTCCCTCACTGCCCATTGGGTCAATGTTGTGGAGCCGGGTACAGATCTGGAGAGTGGCTCTGTACGTATTCTGCCAACTCCAAGGATTGCAGGAATGCAGTCTGTACATATTGAGTCCTCCTCCTACTGTATTTCCTCGGAATCAGCACTGCATGAGCCTGTTAGGCTAGATAAGAGCACAGGTGTGGCCAAACGTCAACAGGCTGTCCTTAAATTAATTTCTTTGGGGAATCGGAGCCACACAGCACAGGAGCTCTGGAATGCCATCAAGCAGGAGAGCGATGTGTGGTTTGTGCCAGCGAATCTCCAGTCAGGTTTGGTAGTGAGTGACAATGGCCGAAATCTAGTTGCAGCTCTGGGCCTAGGCAACCTCACTCACATACCATGTCTGGCACACGTGCTCAATTTGGTTGTGCAGAGCTTTCTGAGGGACTATCCGGATCTTGATGCACTGCTG
Source organism: Dendrobates tinctorius (assembly GCF_039654945.1). NCBI lineage: Eukaryota > Metazoa > Chordata > Amphibia > Anura > Dendrobatidae > Dendrobates > Dendrobates tinctorius. The sequence goes on from NW_027361800.1 coordinate 3,754,189, forward strand.
CACAAGGTTCGCCTAGAGTGTGCTCACTTGCGGCGTTCCAGCATGGCAAGATCGCGCATTGCATCTCTGCAATGCCGATTCCGTCTGCCAGAACATCGTATCATATGTGAACTCCCCACCAGATGGAATTCAACGTTACATATGTTGGAGCGGTTGTGTGAGCAGCAGGCAGCAGTAATGGAGTACCAGCTGCATCAGGCGCAAACAAGTCGCACTGTGCGCCGGACACACTTCACCACCACTGAGTGGGCCACTATGAGGGACATCTGCCAAGTTTTGCGTGCCTTCGATGACTCCACGCGGATGGCCAGTGCAGATGATGCACTAGTCAGCATGACTGTCCCCCTTATCTGTCTGCTTCAAAAAACCTTACAAGCACTAAGTGAGGAGGTTTTTGAAGAGGTCGAGGATGAGGAGTCAGAAATGCCATCTGTTTCTGGCAAGTCTGCGCAACGTGCTTCCACGGAAAGGCCCAGGCAGGGGACACTTAGTGAGGAGGATGACGAGGAGTCAATGGAGGAAGAGGAACACATCTCTCCAGAGGAGGGAGGTACACAAGGCTCTAGTAGTCAGTGTGTACAGCGAGGGTGGGGTGATGCTGAGCAGGCTGAGATGCTGCCTCAAGCTGGGGACAGCATTTCCGGTCCAGTTGGCAGTCTGCAGCACATGGTTGATTTCATGCTGCAGTGCTTGTTAAATGACCGCCGCATCGCCAACATTCTCCACACGGCTGATTATTGGGTGTACACCCTCCTAGATTTTCGCTACCGGGACAACTTACAAAGCCTCATACCACAGTTGAACCGGGAGTGTAAAATGCGGGAGTACCAAGAAACACTTGTGCAGGACATCATGTTCTCCATTCCCCCCGCAATTGTTGCTGGTAGTGCTTTTCAAGGCAACCATGTGGGTAGAGGCAGTGGAGGAAGCTCTGCACAAAGAGGTAGCAGATGCAGTGCAGCAGGACAAGGCAAGGCCAGTATGGCCCAAATGTAGAAAAGTTTTGTGGGACCGCCACAAACGGCTACACCATCACAGACGGCTCCAGTCAGCAGGAGGCAACGTTTCCGTCAGATGGTGACAGACTACTTGTCTTGCCCTGTTAGTGTACTCCCAGACAGCTCTTCCCCGTTCAAGTTTTGGGTCTCTAAGCTGGATACAAGGCCAGAGCTTAGCTAGTATGCATTGGAGGTGCTGGCTTGCCCTGTTGCCAGTGTATTATCGGAACGTGTCTTTAGTGCTGCAGGTGGTGTGGTAACAGACCGTCGCACGCGACTATCTGCCGATAATGTTGACCGGCTTACTTTTGTGAAAATGAACAAGGCCTGGATCTCACCTCACTTGCCAGTCCTCTTCCAGAATAAATAATTGCCTGGCAACAGGATCCAGGTCTCCTGTTGTGTTCATGTTTCTATGACAAGAACTTTATTTCCTGGGCTACAGCAACGCCCGTTGTTGCTCAGAAGTGCTGTCCACACAGACAAAACACTCGCTCATGTGTAAGTGGGGTTTGATAACGTCAGCTGATCCCCTGCTGTGTGTATGGCAAAGTGTCCTGCTCCCTCCAAACTCAAAGTACCTCAGATTTACACCTGGCTCCAAGTAGGCCTCGGCCTACTACCTGATTTTCCCTGGGCTCCGACACCGCCAGTTGGTGCTCAGAAGTGCTGCATGCACAGACAAAACACTTGCTCATGTGTAAGTGGGGTTTGGTAACGTCAGCTGATCCCCTGCTGTATGTACGGCAAACTCTCCTGCTGCCTACAACTTCTGACTACCTCTGATTTAATATGTTCTCTGATTTGCCCTCTGTCTCCACTCTGTTTTGAGTATTTCCTCCGGCCTACAACAACGCCAGTTTCAGCTCTCAAGTGCCGTCTGCACAATCAACACTTGTTCCTGTGTTACCTGGGTCCTGTAACATCTGCTCATCTCCAGAGGTGAGTCCGGCAATGTCTCCTGCTTTGTCTACATTCCCACTACTTGTAGTGTAAAAGTGGACAGAGCAGGAGACATTGCCTGACTCACCTCTAGGGAGAAGCTGCTGTTACAGAACCCCAGTAACACAGGAACAAGTGTTGGTTGTGCAGATGGCATTTCAGAGCAGCAACTGGCGTGGTTGGAAGCCAGAGGAAATACTCGAAACAGAGTGAAGACAGAGGCCTAATTGGAGTACGTTGACAGTAGTAGTGTAGAAACAATCTAAAACTGCCACCAAGTAGGCCTCGGCCTACTACCTGATTTTCCCTGGGCTCCGACACCGCCAGTTGGTGCTCAGAAGTACTGTACGCACAGAAAAAACACTCGCTCATGTGTAAGTGGGGTTTCGTAACGTCAGCTGATCCCCTGCTGTGTGTATGGCAAAGTGTCCTGCTCCCTCCACAGTCAAACAACCTCAGATTTACACCTGGCTCCAAGTTGGCCTCGGCCTACTACCTGATTTTCCCTGGGTTCCAACACCGCCAGTTGGAGCTCGGAAGTGCTGTCCACACAGAAAAAACACTTGTTCATGTGTAAGTGGGGTTCGGTAACGTCTGCTGATCTCCTGCTGTGTGTATGGCAAAGTGTCCTGCTCCCTCCAAACTCAAAGTACCTCAGATTTACACCAGGCTCCAAGTAGGCCTCGGCCTACTACCTGATTTTCCCTGGGCTCCGAAAACGCCAGTTGGTGCTCAGAAGTGCTGTACGCACAGACAAAACACTCGCTCATGTGTAAGTGGGGTTTGGTAACGTCAGCTGATCCCCTGCTGTGTGTATGGCAAAGTGTCCTGCTCCCTCCACAGTCAAACAACCTCAGATTTACACCTGGCTCCAAGTTGGCCTCGGCCTACTACCTGATTTTCCCTGGGTTCCAACACCGCCAGTTGGTGCTCGGAAGTGCTGTCCACACAGAAAAAACACTTGTTCATGTGTAAGTGGGGTTCGGTAACGTCAGCTGATCCCCTGCTGTGTGTACGGCAAACTCTCCTGCTGCCTCCAAATTCAAACAACGTCTTATCTTAAACTGCCTCCAAGTAGGCCTCAGCCTACAAAATGACTATCCCTGGGCTCCAACATCGTCAGTTGTTGCTCGGAAGTGCTGTTCACACAGAAAAAAACACTCGTTCATGTGAAAGTGGGGTTCGGTAACGTCAGCTGATTCCCTGCTGTGTGTATGGCAAAGTGTCCTGCTCCCTCCAAAGTCAAAATACCTCTGATTTACACCTGGCTCCTAGTAGGCCTCAGCCTACACCATGATTGTCCCTGGGCTCCAACAACGCCAGTTGGTGCTCGGAAGTGCTGTCCACACAGAAAAAAACACTCGTTCATGTGAAAGTGGGGGTCAGTAACGTCAGCTGATCCCCTGCTGTGTGGAGGGCAAACTGCTGCTGCCTCCAAATTGTAACTACTTCTGATTTAAACATTCTCTGATTTGGCCTCTGTCTCCACTCTGTCTGTAGTATTTCCCCTGACCTCCAACACCGCCAGTTCCTGCTCACAGTTGCCGTCCACGCATTCCACACTTGTTCCTGTGTTCCTGGTGTTCTGTTATGTGAGCTGATCCCCCAATGTGTGTCCGGCACTGCCTCCTGCGCTGTCCACCTTCCCACTACAAGTGGTGGGAATGTGGACAGAGCAGGAGACATTGCCAGACACACATCAGGGGATCTGCTGACATTACAGAACCCCAGTAACACAGGAACACGTGTGGATAGGGCAGACGGCTACTGTACGCATAAACTGGCGGTGTTGGTGGTCAGGTGAAATCCTGGAAACAGAGTGGAGACAGATGCCTAATTGGAGCATCTTGACAGTCTACAACCTATATAATACTGCCACCAAGTAGGCCTCAGCCTACACCATGATTGTCCCTGGGCTCCAACATCACCAGTTGCTGCTCAGAAGTTTCGTTGGCACGGGTACTCCCTCCTGCCCAGCCTGGTTCCAGCACGCCAGCTGTTTCCGGGTAGTGTCAAGGTCACTTTGCCACCAATCCGTTGTCCTGTCGTCTTGCGGCCGGGTTAGCCGACTCTACGGTGCCTGCAGTTTAGGTGACTCCTATGTGGGCTGCGGGAACTGGCACTGAAGGCTGGATCCGTAGTGCCAATGGGACATGGACCCCCTGTAGGACTGTGGGTTTCGGTAACTGCAGCTGGCTTGCGGCCTGGCTACTTTGCTTTGGATGGGTACCTTCTGCTACCCATCTGGGTGCCAGCACTGTCAGCTGGTTCTCGCCAGAGCCTTTGGCCTAGGTGCCTCCATCTCGGTATCCGAGGTCCAGCAACGTCAGCTGGTCCTTGGTAGTGCATTCTAGCACAGGTACCTCCTGCCTAGTACCCGTGGTCCAGCACCGTCAGCTGTTCCTCGGTAGTGCCATTGGCTCTTGTAGCTTTTGCTACCCATCTGGGTTCCAGCACCGTCAGCTGGTTCTCGGCAGTGTCTTTGGCACGGGTACTCCCTGTTGCCCAGCCTGTTTTCAGCACGCCAGCTGTTTCCGGGTAGTGTCAAGGTCACTTTGCCACCAATCCGTTGTCCTGTCGTCTTGCGGCCGGGTTAGCCGACTCTACGGTGCCTGCAGTTTAGGTGACTCCTATGTGGACTGCGGGATCTGGCACTGAAGGCTGGATCCTTTGTGCCAATGGGACATGGACCCCCTGTAGGACTGTGGGTTTCGGTAACTGCGGCCGGCTTGCGGCCTGGCTACTTTGCTTTGGATGGGTACCTTCTGCTACCCATCCGGGTGCCAGCACTGTCAGCTGGTTCTCACCAGAGCCTTTGGCCTAGGTGCCTCCATCTCGGTATCCGAGGTCCAGCAACGTCAGCAGGTCCTTGGTAGTACTTTCTAGCACAGGTACCTCCTGCCTAGTAACCGTGGTCCAGCACCGTCAGCTGTTCCTCGGTAGTGCCATTGGCTCTTGTAGCTTTTGCTACCCATCTGGGTTCCAGCACCGTCAGCTGGTTCTCGGCAGTGTCTTTGGCACGGGGACTCCCTGTTGCCCAGCCTGTTTTCAGCACGCCAGCTGTTTCCGGGTAGTGTCAAGGTCACTTTGCCACCAATCCGTTGTCCTGTCGTCTTGCGGCCGGGTTAGCCGACTCTACGGTGCCTGCAGTTTAGGTGACTCCTATGTGGACTGTGGGATCTGGCACTGAAGGCTGGATCCTTTGTGCCAATGGGACATGGACCCCCTGTAGAACTGTGGGTTTCGGTAACTGCGGCCGGCTTGCGGCCTGGCTACTTTGCTTTGGATGGGTACCTTCTGCTACCCATCCGGGTGCCAGCACCGTCAGCTGGTTCTCGCCAGAGCCTTTGGCCTAGGTGCCTCCATCTCGATATCCGAGGTCCAGCAACATCAGCTGGTCCTTGGTAGTGCTTTTTAGCACAGGTACCTACTGCTTAGTAACCGTTGTCCAGCACCGTCAGTTGGTCCTCGGTAGTGCCATTGGCTCTTGTTCCTTCTGCTACCCATCCGGGTGCCAGCACTGTCAGCTGGTTCTCGCCAGAGCCTTTGGCCTAGGTGCCTCCATCTCGGTATCCGAAGTCCAGCACCTTCAGCTGGTCCTTGGTAGTGCTTTTTAGCCCAGGTACCTTCTGCTTAGTAACCGTGGTCCAGCACCGTCAGTTGGTCCTCGGTAGTGCCATTGGCTCTTGTTCCTTCTTCTGCTACCCATCCGGGTTCCAGCACTGTCAGCTGGTTCTCGCCAGAGACTTTGGCCTAGGTGCCTCCATCTCGGTATCCGAGGTCCAGCAACGTCAGCTGGTCCTTGGTAGTGGTTTCTAGCACAGGTACCTCCTGCATAGTAACCGGGGTCCAGCACCGTCAGCTGTTCCTCAGTAGTGCCATTGGCTCTTGTTCCTTCTGCTGCCACTACGGGTTCCAGTACTGTCAGCTGGTTCTCGCCAGTTTCTCAGCCTTCTTGTACCTTCTGCTACATTGCCAAGATCAAGCTTTTTGAAATTGTCTTTGGTAATCCTTATTGATCTCCATGACGACGACCCTGATGACGATGACCCTGAAGACCACACCAAAGAAGACCAGAAATATGACCCTAAATAATATGACCAAGAGGACAAAGAACATGAAGACAACCACCAAGATACAGAACAAAAGACAGAATAACAAGAAGCAGAAGAAGCAAAAGCAGAAGAACAGAAAGCAGAAGAACATTAAGCCTAAGACTAAAAATCAGCATAGAAGATATCAAAATTATAAGCAGAAGAAGACTAAGCAGTAAATGGGGGTGAGTCCGTTCCTCCTCGTGGTGCCCCTGGAAAATGCCTGCTGCTGCAGGCCAAACTGAACGCGGACAAATCCTGTTGTAAATCTTTTGTGACAGGCAGAACGTAAGGTGTAATGTTATAACTTTTATAGATAAGTACTACAGAAATGCCTGTCACCATAAGAAAATGAAGAAAAAGAAGAATAGGAAGAAGATGAAGAAATAGCATATGATAGCTGAATAAGAAGAATATGAAGAATGGAAAAAAAAATAATGGGAAGAAGGTGAAGAAGAAGAAGATGAATAAGGTGAAGAAAAAGTTGATGAAAAAAATGCTACTGCTGCGGATCATGAAGGAGAAAGTGTGGGAGAAGTACAAAAGAAGGTGAAGAGCATGGAAGTTGTGAAACATACATATCTGACAAAATATAAAAAAGTTAACATAGTCAAGATCTTTTTAACTGCCAACGTCTTGAAAAAAAAAATTGGAATTAATGCTATGCCATGTGATTTGAATAAACCATTATGCCTTTAATGTCTCCTCCACCTCCCACAATACATTCTACATGATTCTTATTTGGTTTCAATTATGTAGAATTAGCCATCAAGGAAATAAAGGGCTTTTTTTAATTCCAATACCGGAAGTCCCATTGACTTGAATGGGACTTCCGGTATCGAAATCGGTGATACCCGAAATTTTTTTCGTATTGGGCGATACCATCCGATACGATATTTTTTGGTATCGAACGGTATCGCTCAACACTAATTATCAGTGAATATAAATTTTCAACAGATCCAGGTCCTATATAAAGTAGTGTACCCATTTATTCCTTTACTAAAGCACCACTGGTTATTATTATTATTATTATTATTATTATTATTTATTTATTTATAAAGTACCATTGGTTCCATGGTGCTGTACATGAGAAGGGGTTACATACAGATTACAGATATCACTTACAGCAAACAAACTAACAGTCACAGACTGATATAGAGGGGAGAGAGGACCCTGCCCTTTCGGGTTACATGCTACAGGATGGTGGGGAAGGAGACAGTAGGTTGGGAGGTTGCAGCAGCTCCAGTGATGGTGAGGCGGTAGCTCCTGTAGTGGTGAGGAGGCAGCGGGGATCATTGCAGGCTGTAGGCTTTCCTATAGAGGTGGGTTTTGAGGTTCCGTCTGAAGGATCCGAGTGTGGTTGATAGCCGGACGTGTTGGGGCAGGGAATTCCAGAGGATGGGGGCTATTCGGGAGAAGTCTTGGAGGCGGTTGGGTGAGGAGCGAATAAGTGTGGAGGAGAGAAGGAGGTCTTGGGAGGACCGGAGATTATGTGAGGGAAGGTATCGGGAGATTAGTTCAGAGATGTATGGAGGAGACAGGTTGTAGATGGCCTTGTAGGTCAGTATTAGTCATTTGAACTGGATACGCTGAGGGAATGGGAGCCAGTGAAGAGATTAGCAGAGGGGAGAAGTGGAGGAGTAGCGAGATGAATTAGTCGGGCAGCAGAGTTGAGGATGGACTGGAGAGGTGCAAGGGTGTTAGCAGATTTGTCTACATTGAGTTTGAGAAAGCGAGAGGAGAAGAAGGAGGATATGGCTGATAGACACTCTGGGATTCTGGAGAGCAGAGAGGTGATGTCTGGGCCAGAGAGGTAGATCTGAGTATCATCGGCATTAAGATGGTACTGGAATCCGTGGGACTTTATGAGTTGCCCCAGACCAAGTGTGTAGATTGAGAAGATTAGGGGTCCTAGAACAGAGCCTTGGGGGACTCCAACAGAGAGAGGGTGGGATGAAGAGGTATGTGGGAGTGGGGGACGCTGACTGTGTGGTTGGAAAGGTATGAGGAGATCTAGGATAGGGCGAGATCTTTGATGCCAAAGGAGGAGAGGATCTGTAGTAGGAGGCAGTGGTCAACCGCGTTGAAAGCAGAGGACAGGTCTAGAAGCAGGAGTATAGAGTATTGTCTGTTAGCTTTGGCTGTATGTAGGTCGTTGGTTATTTGGGTCAGGGCTGTCTCAGTGGAATGATGGGGCGGAAGCAAGATTGTAGATTGTAATAGAGCAAGTTAGATGAGAGGTGGGAGGAAAGTTCAGTGTGCACATGCTGCTCCGGGAGTTTATATGTATATAGTATATATCTTTTTTATTATTATTATTTTTATTTATTTATATAGCACCATTGATTCCATGGTGCTGTACAGGAGAAGGGGTTACATACAAATTATTGATATCACTTACAGTAAACAAACTAACAATCACAGACTGATATAGAGGGGAGAGAGAACCCTGCCCTTTCGGGCTTACATTCTACAGGATGGTGGGGAAGGAGACAGTAGATTGGGGGGTTGCAGCAGGTCCAGTGATGATGAGGCGGTAGCTCCAGTAGTGATGAGGAGGCAGCGGGGATCATTGCAGGCTGTAAGCTTTCCTGAAGAGATGGGTTTTGAGGTTCCATCTGAAGGAACCGATTGGGGTTGATAGTCGGACGTGTTGGGGCAAAGAATTCCAGAGGATGGGGGCTATTCGGGAGAAGTCTTGGAGGCGGTTGGGTGAGGAGCGAATAAGTGTGGAGGAGAGAAGGAGGTCTTGACAGGACCGGAGATTATGTGAGGGAAGGTATCGGGAGATTAGTTCAGAGACATATGGGGGAGACAGGTTATAGATGGCCTTGTAGGTCAGTATTAGCAATTTGAATTGCATACACTGAGGGAATGGGAGCCAGTGAAGAGATTTGCAGAGGGGAGAAGTGGAGGAGTAGCAAGGAGAGATATGAATTAGTCGGGCGGCAGAGTTAAGGATGGACTGAAGAGGTGCGAGGGTGTTAGCAGGAAGGCCACAGAAAAGGATGTTGCAGTAGTCGAGGCAGGAGATGATGAGGGCATGTACAAGCATTTTATTAGAATGAGGGTTGAGGAAGGGACGGATTCTGGAAATATTTTTGAGCTGGAGGTGACAGGAGGTGGAGAGAGCTTGGTTGTGCGGTTTAAAGGACAGGGCAGAGTCAAGGGTTACTCCGAGGCAGCGGACCTCCAGTACGGGGGAAAGTGTGATGTCAATTGTTATAGATAATTCAGGTAAGGAAGATCTGTGAGATGGGGGAAAGATGATCAGTTCAGATTTGTCTACATGAATTTGAGGAAGCAAGAGGAGAAGGAGGATATGGCTGATAGACACTCTGGGATTCTGGACAGCAGAGAGGTGACATCTGGGCCAGAGAGGTAGATCTGAGTATCATCGGCATAAAGGTGGTACTGGAATCCATGGGACTTCATGAGTTGCCCCAGGCCACGTGTATAGATTGAGAAGAGTAGGGGTCCTAGAACAGAGCCTTGGGGGACTCCAACAGAGAGAGGGAGGGATGAGGAGGTAGTGTGGGAGTGGGAGACGCTGAATGTGCGGTTGGAAAGGTATGAGGAGATCCAGGATAGGGCGAGGTCTTTGATGCCAAAGGAGAGGATCTGTAGTAGGAGGCAGTGGTCAACTGTGTCGAAAGCAGAGGACAGGTCTAGAAGGAGGAGTATAGAGTACTAGCTGAAGAGCCCGGCACTGCCTGGGCATAGTAACTAACTGTGGTTAGTTATAGCAAATTATAATTATCCTCCATCCCATAGTCCCGTGCCCATATACCCATCACACATCCTCCACCCCATAGGCCCGTGCCCATATACCCATCATACATATCCTCCATCCCATAGTCGAGTGTCCATATACCCATCACACATCATCCATCCCATAGTCCCATGCCCATATACACATCACACATCCTCCATCCGATAGTCCCATGCCCATATACCCATCATACATATTCGCCATCCCATAGTCGAGTGCCCATATACCCATCATACATATTCGCCATCCCATAGTCGAGTGCCCATATACCCATCATACATATCCGCCATCCCATAGTCCAGTGCCCTTATACCCATCACACAACCTCCATCCCATAGTCCCGTGCCCATATACCCGTCATACATATCCACCATCCCATAGTACCGTGCCCATATACCCGTCATACATATCCTCCATCCCATAGTCCAGTGCCCATATACCCATCACACATCCTCCATTCCATAGTCAACCATTATGACATCATAATGAGCGGTGGCAGGGCTTGCAACCTATAATGACATCAGCGTCTCCATGGCAACCATTGTGACATCATAATGAGGGGTGGGGCTTGATACGCACACACTGTATCCCCAGTATGCAAATAGGGGCATTATGACATCATAATGAGGGGCGGGGCTTGACGCGCACACACTTTTTCCCCAGTATGTAGATAGGGGCAAAATTGTTTGGTGAATTGGAACGCACGCGGTTAAAGTTTCGCCTCAAAACATGGCTTAGGACGCTCTCGGGGTCCAGACGTGTGACTGTGCCAAATTTTGTGGCTGTAGCTGCAACGGTGCGGATGCCTATCCCGGACATACACACATACACACACACACACACATACATACATACAGTACATACACACATACATACACACTTTGAGCTTTATATATTAGACTAGCTGAAGAGCCCGGCGCTGCCCGGGCATAGTAACTAACTGTGGCTAGTTATAGAAAATTATAATTATCCTCCATCCCATAGTCCCGTGCCCATATACCCATCATACATATCCACGATCCCATAGGCCCGTGCCCATATACCCAGGCCATCACACATCCTCCATCCCATAGTCCCATGCCCATATACCCACTACACATCCTCCATCCCATAGTCCCGTGCCCATATACCCGTCATACATATCCTCCATCCCATAGTCGAGTGCCCATATACCCATCACACATCCTCCATCCCATAGTCCCTGCCCATATACATATCCGCCATCCCATAGTCCCATGCCCATATACCCATCATACATATTCGCCATCCCATAGTCGAGTGTCCATATACCCGTCATGCATATCCTTCATCTCATAGTCCCATGCCCATATACCCATCATACATATCCTCCATCCCATAGTCCAGTGCCCATATACCCATCACACATCCTCCATCCCATAGTCCCGTGCCCATATACATATCCGCCATCCCATAGTCCCGTGCCCATATACCCGTCAAACATATCCTCCATCCCATAGTCCAGTGCCCAGATCCCCATCACACATCCTCCATCCCATAGTCCCATGCCCATATACATATCCGCCATCCCATAGTCCCGTGCCCATATACCCGTCATACATATCCTCCATCCCATAGTCCCGTGCTCATATACCCGTCATACATATCCTCCATCCCATAGTCGAGTGCCCATATACCCGTCAAACATATCCTCCATCCCATAGTCCCGTGCTCATATAGCCATCACACATCCTCCATCCCATAGTCCCGTGCCCATATACATATCCGCCATCCCATAGTCCAGTGCCCATATACCTGTAAAACATATCCTCCATCCCATAGTCCAGTGCCCATATACCCATCACACATCCTCCATCCCATAGTCCCGTGCCCATATACCCGTCATACATATCCTCCATCCCATAGTCCCGTGCTCATATACCCGTCATACATATCCTCCATCCCATAGTCCAGTGCCCATATACCCATCACACATCCTCCATCCTATAGTCCCATGCCCATACACCATCATACATATCCTCCATTCCATAGTCCCATGCCCATATACCCATCATACATATCCTCCATCTCATAGTCCCGTGCCCATATACCCATCACACATCCTCCATCCCATAGTCAACCATTATGACATCATAATGAGCGGCGGCGGGGCTTGCAACCTTTGATGACATCAGCGTCACCATGGCAACCATTGTGACATCATAATGAGGGGCGGGGATTGATACGCACACACTGCTTCCCCAGTATGCAAATAGGGGCATTATGACATCACAATGAGGGGCGGGGCTTGACGCGCACACACTTTTTCCCCAGTATGTATAGGGGCATTATGACATCACAATGAGGGGCGGGGCTTGACGCGCACACACTTTTTCCCCAGTATGTAGATAGGGGCAAAATTGTTTGGTGAATTGGAACGCGCAGGGTTAAAATTTCGCCTCGCAACATAGCTTAGGACGCTCTCGGGGTCCAGACGTGTGACTGTGCCAAATTTTGTGGCTGTAGCTGCAACGGTGCGGATGCCTATCTCGGACATACACACATACACACACACACACATACATACATACATACATGCACACATACATACACACTTTGAGCTTTATATATTAGATTGTCCGTTAGCTTTGACTGTAAGTAGGTCATTGGTAGTTTTGGTCAGGGCTGTCTCAGTGGAATGATGGGGACGGAAACCAGATTGTAGATTGTCAAAGAGCAAGTTAGATGAGAGGTGGGAGGAAAGGTCAGCGTGGACATGTTCCAGGAGTTTAGAAGCGAATGGGAGCAGCGATATTGGGCGATAGCTGGACATGGCTGTTGGGTCGAGAGTTGGCTTTTTAAGGATAGGCGTGATTGTGGCATGTTTGAAAGCAGAAGGGAAGGTACCGGAAGTAAGTTATAGGTTGAAGAGGTGGGTTAGGGATGGGATAAGAGTGGTGGCGAGGTAGCGGAGGAGGTGGGATGGGATGGGGTTGAGAGCACAAGTGGTGAGGTGTGATTTGGAGAGAAGATGAGCAAGCTCCCCTTCAGTGATGTTGGATAAGGAGGTTATGGAGTTTGGGCATTGGTCTGGTATGCAAAGGGGTTGTGGTGGTAGAATAATAAAGACTTGCCTTGTTTGGCCGATCTTATTTTTGAAGTGTGTGGCGAAGTCCTCAGCAGAGATTAGTGAAGTTGGAGGGGGCAGTGGTGGGTGGAGGAGGGAGTTAAAAGTATTGAACAACTGTTTGGAGTTGTGGGATAAGGAAGATACAAGGGATGTAAAGTAGGCCTGTTTAGCAGAGGTGAGGGCATATTTGAATGTAAGTGTTGCTTGTTTGAGTGCAGTGAAGTCGTCTTGGGAATGTGTTTTTTTCCAGCGCCGTTCAGCAATTCTGGATGCTTGCCGAAGCATTTTAGTGGTGTTTTTGTGCCAGGGTTGCCTATTGATTCGTCGCACTCTGTTGTGCATGACACGGGCGACCGAGTCGATGGCTGATGAAAGAGTGGCATTGTAGAAACTAGTGGCAGTGTCTGTGTCATGGAGTGAAGATATGGAGGACAGTGGTAGGAGAGAGTCATAGAGTGTTTGAGCATCTAGATGTGCAAGGTTTCTGTGGGGGTGTGCGTGTTGCTGGACATGGGTGACCGGTGAGGAGGACAGTGATGAGAAAGAGAGTAGATGGTGGTCAGATAGAGGGAGAGGGGAGGTTGTGAAGTTAGATAGAGAGCAGAGACGGGTGAAGACCAGGTCTAATGTTTGTCCATCTGTGTGGGTGGCTGAGGAGGACCACTGAGTAAGTCCAAAAGATGAAGTGAGCGACAGGAGTTTTGAAGCTGCTGACTGGTGGGTGTCAATGGGGATGTTGAAGTCACCCATGATGATGGTGGGAATGTCAGCAGAGAGAAAGTGAAGGAGTCAGCTAGAGAATTGGTCAATGAAGGCAGTGGTTGAGCCTGGAGGTCGGTATATGACAGCCACTTGGAGGTTGTAGGCAGAGTATATGCGGACAGAGTGGACTTCAAAAGAGGGGAGGACAAGGGAGGTGGGATTGGGTTGAAGGGGCAATTGGAAGAAAGGAGGAGGCCCACTCCTCCACCATATCTGTTGCCAGGGCGAGGACTGTGGGTGAAGTGGAGGCCGCCATAGCATAGCGCAGCAGGGGAGGCAGTGTCTGTGGGTGTCAGCCATGTTTCAGTGAGGCCAAGGAAGGAAAAATTGCAGGAGGTAAAGAGGTCGTGAATCACATGGAGTTTATTGCAGATGGAGCGGGCATTCCACAGTGATCCAGAGAGAGGGAGCTCAGTGGTGGGCGTCAAGGGTAAGTATTTGAGGTGGGAAAGATTTCTGGTGTTTGTTTTGGTTTGGGAACGATAGAAGGGGTAATAATCGGAGGTATGGGCTGTGGGGGTCCAGGGTTGGGAGACATGTCACCAGCAATGAGGAGAAGCAGAGAGAGGCAGAGCATGTGGGAGGAGGAGAGTGGGCGATTTGTTTTGTGGGTTATTAGGAGAGATCTGAAGTTGAGGAGCAGGTCAACGGATGAGGTCAGGTGGGGGGCAAGAGAGAAGGAGAGATTATTACTTGGTTAGAGGGTGCTGGGGTCTGTGGATAGCGATGGAGAGTCAGGAGTAATGGAGGCAAAACCATTAGAGCATATTTCAGCATGGTAAGAGTAAGTGTGGAGCTAACAGAAAGAAACGTTGTATATTTTAACACAGATTAGGCATACCTTCTGGTCACTTCTGGCTCATTTCTGGCATATTTCTATAGTTATCCTTGTAAAAGACATCCTTGCAAAAGACAGCCTAAGGTATAGACAGCCCTGTGTATTGATTCTGAATTTATGGCAACCTAACAGCACATAAAAAGGCCCAGGTGTGATTAGGAGGGAGGAGCAGCAGGAAGGCTGGACACAAGAGATGATTAATTAGGAGTCAGAAGAGAAAATGCAAAAGGAGATTGATTCACATGGACAGATAAGGCCAAATTGTGTGTTAGAATCAAGGAAATAAGGTGAGAAAGCAGTCAGAACACATACCAGTAGTAGAGAGATAAAGGGTGATTGGGATCAGGGAAGATGGATTATGGTATTGCAGCAGTCAGAACACATAACAGTAGTAGAGAGATACAGGGTGATTGGGATCAGGAAAGATCGATTGGTATTGCAGCAGTCAGAACACATACCAGTAGTAGAGAGATAGTAGAGAGAGTAGTAGAGAGTATTCTATATCTCAATGTTAAAATTAACCTACCCTTAAAATTATAGACTGTTCATGTCTTTGTGAGTAGGTAGACTTACAAAATCAGCAAGGAAACAAATACTTATATCCCCCACTGTATATACCTGTATGTCATCTTTCCTATATATAGTATATACCTGTATGTCATCTCCTCCTGTATATACCTGTATGCCATCTCCTCCAAGTATAGTATATACCTGTATGTCAGCCCCCCTGTATATAGTATATACCTGTATGTCATCTCCTTGTATATAGTATATACCTGTGTCATCTCTTCCTGTATATAGTATATACCTGTATGTCATCTTCTCCTGTATATAGTGTATACCTGTGTGTCATCTCCCCTGTATATAGTATATACCTACAGTACAGACCAAAAGAGTTTTCATTATTTTCATGACTATGAAAATTGTTGATTCACTCTGAAGCATCAAAAGTATGAATTAACACGTGAAATTATGTAATTAACAAAAAAGTGTGAAACAACTGAAAATATGTCTTATATTCTAGGTTCTTCAAAGTAGCCACCTTTTGCTTTGATTACTGCTTTGCACACTCTTGCCATTCTCTTGATGAGCTTAAAGAGGTAGTCACCGGAAATGGTTTTCACTTCACAGGTGTGCCCTGTCAGGTTTAATAAGTGGGATTTCTTGCCTTATAAATGGGGTTGGGACCATCAGTTGTGTTGTGCAGAAGTCTGGTGGATACACAGCTGATAGTCCTACTAAATAGAATGTTGGAATTTGCATTATGGCAAGAAAAAAGCAGTTAATTAAAGAAAAACGAGTGGCCATCATTACTTTAAGAAATGAAGGTAAGTCAGTCCGAAAAATTGGGAAAACTTTGAAAGTGTCCCTAAGTGCAGTGGCAAAAACCATCAAGAGCTAAAAAGAAACTTGCTCACATGAGGACCGCCCCAGGAAAGGAAGACCAAGAGTCACCTCTGCTGCGGAGGATAAGTTAATCCGAGTCACCAGCCTCAAAAATTGCAGGTTAACAGCAGCTCAGATTAGAGACCGGGTCAATGCCACACAGAGTTATAGCAGCAGACACATCTCTACAACAACTGTTAAGAGGAGACTTTGTGCAGCAGGCCTTCAAGGTAAAATAGCTGCTAGGAAACCACTGCTAAGGACAGGCAACAAACAGAAGAGACTTGTTTGGGCTAAAGAACACAAGGAATGGACATTAGACCAGTGGAAATCTGTGCTTTGGTCTGATGAGTCCAAATTTGAGATCTTTGGTTCCAACCCCCGTGTCTTTGTGCGACGCAGAAAAAGTGAACGGATGGACTCTACATGCCTGGTTCCCATCGTGAAGCATGGCGGAGGAGGTGTGATGGTGTGGGGGGCTTTCCTGGTGACACTGTTGGGGATTTATTCAAAATTGAAGGCATACTGAACCAGCATGGCTACCACAGCATCTTGCAGCGGCATGCTATTCCATCCGGTTTGTGTTTAGTTGGACCATCTTTTATTTTTCAACAGGACAATGACCCCAAACACACCTCCAGGCTGTGTAAGGGCTATTTGACCAAGAAGGAGAGTGATGGGGTGCTACGCCAGATGACCTGGCCTCCACAGTCACCAGACCTGAACCCAATCGAGATGGTTTGGGGTGAGCTGGACCGCAGAGTGAAGGCAAAAGTGTCAACAAGGGCTAAGCATCTCTGGGAACTCCTTCAAGACTGTTGGAAGACCAATTCCGGTGACTCCCTCTTGAATCTCATCAAGAGAATGCCAAGAGTGTGCAAAGCAGTAATCAAAGCAAAAGGTGGCTACTTTGAAGAACTTAGAATATATGACAGATTTTCAGTTGTTTCACACTTTTTTGTTAATTATATAATTCCATATGTGTTAATTCATAGTTTTGATGCCTTCAGAGTGAATCTACAATTTTCATAGTCATGAAAATAAAGAAAACTCTTTGAATGTGAAGGTGTGTCCAAACTTTTGGTCTGTACTGTATATGTCATCACCCCTGTATATCGTTTATACCTGTATGTCATCTCCTCCTGTATATAGTGCTTACTTGTGTGTCATCTCCTCCTGTATATAGTATATACCTGTATGTCATCTCCTCCTATATATAGTATATACCTGTGTGTCATCTCCTCCTGTATATAGTGCTTACCTGTGTGTCATCTCCTCCTGTATATAGTATATATCTGTATGTCATCTCCCCTGTATATAGTATATACCGGTTAGTCATCTCCTCCTGTATATAGTATATACCTGTGTGTCATTTCTTCCTGTATATAATATATACCTGTATGTCATCTTCTCTTGTATATAGTGTATACGTGTTTGTCATCTCCTCCTGTATATAGTATATACCTGTGTGTCATCTCCTCCTATATATAGTGCTTACCTGTGTGCCATCTCCTCCTGTACATATACCTGTGTGTCATCTCCTCCTATATATAGTGCTTACCTGTGTGCCATCTCCTCCTGTACATAGTATATACCTGTATGTCATCTCCCTTGTATATAGTATATACCTGTGTGTCATCTCCTCTTGTATATAGTGTATACGTGTAAGTCATCTCCTCCTGTATATAGTATATATCTGTGTGTCATCTCCTCCTGTATATAGTGCTTACCTGTGTGTCACCTCCTCCTGTATATAGTATATATCTGTATGTCATCTTCCCTGTATATAGTATATACCTGTTAGTCAACTCCTCCTGTATATAGTATATAACTGTGTGTCATTTCTTCCTGTATATAGTATATACTTGTATGTCATCTCCTCCTGTATATAGTAGCCCAGACGCGCCATACGCTACGTGCTGCATTTTTTGTTCCGCCTACATCGTTAAAAAAATCATGCATGCACGTGTGCGCCCAAAAATAGTTTTACATTTGGTGTTAGGGCTGGCGGAATGCACCAAATTGTAAAATAAAAGTAGGTGCTTTCGCAGCCCGGGGTCCCCCGTGCAGAGGAGGTACACTGCTGCTAAGTAATGGTGGAATAATTAAGCGGTGTGAAACCAGTCACACATGGGTTAAAAGATAGACTGAGCAAAGACGGGGCCCAAAACTACCTAGATAGGAAAGGACAGGAAGGCTGCTGTCTGCAATCTGCCAAAACCCTATCAAAGACATAAGCCAACAAGCTGATATGAAAAAGGCCCTGAAGCAGCTAGGCTTCAAAAACTAAATCAGCACTCAGGTATTTTCAGAAGACAGAGCTAAATGAATTCAGCACACCCCAGCAGGGAATGGCAGAAATCCAGAAAAACAAAGCAAAACAAAGTCAAAGCACCAAAGCAAAAGGCCGAGCAGCAAACTTAGCTTTAGAGGAGCAGGAATTCAGACTGGTCTCCAAGGATCCCACAGAGAAATCACCCGCAGGGCAGAAGGGCGTCGGCAGCCTTATATCCAGTCAGTAACTCCACTCAGCCAGTCATCATCATCAGCCTCAGGTGTTTGATAATCAGGCTCACTACCTTTCTTTACCAGAAGAGGGAGTGCCTCAGGCCTCAGTAATGAAGGGGAAAATGAACTCACAACACACGGGGTTAGAGTCCTTCTAGGCCCACTGAACGCGTGGCGTCGCTGCCGCGAACGCCACTGTAGACACTGGCTATGGAGCATGTGCACTGAGGCGTGCTGAGTCCTTGGTGAGGACTGATGCCTGACTCAACCTCTGTCCTACCTATGCCTAAGCCTGGGCGCTAGCAGGCTAGGCTGCACAACACATGCATATCAAGGGTAGGGGTTTCATAATGAGTCATACACCAGAGACATTCATGCGTGCATACATCACTCACTCCACATAGTCTGTAAATACAGTGTTATCCTAGCGCATGGCCGAGCAGCCATGCGAACCTTTTATAGCCGCGAGCGTCCGGGATCTTCCTGACTTCTCGGATGGGCCAATTCGAACAGGAGCAGGACCTGAGCACGTGACCTTCGATCTCCAAAGGGAGATCACTCCACGGACATGCTCAGTGGCCCGACATGGGGACATAGTCCCTGGAGAATCTCGCTGCTGAGCAGCATGTATTGTCATAGCTGCGCCAGAGGTGGCAGCAGCAAGCAAACCCACGGAGCTGGTCTGGGCAGAGTGCCTGGACCGACGAGTTTGCTGAGCAACCTCCTCTGTGGCTGGAGAGGAATGGGAGACCGCTGGAAGTAAGGCTCGGGATTCTCGCTGTGCAGCAACAGAAATCTGATGCCTAACATTTCCCCCCCTCCTAGGGCCCCCTCTCCTCTGAGCTGTGCTGTGCTCAAACTCCACAATGAGAAGAGGGGTATGGATGTTCTCCACTGTCTCCCAGGTCTGAGCCTCAAGACCATGACCCTTCCAATCCACCAAGTAAAACTTTTGACCCGCATCACATTGCTTCCCACGATGGCATTGACCTCAAACTCATCAGACGACAGGTCTGATGTCTCAGCAGATGGCTCAGAAAACCGGGACATGTGAACCGGCTTAAGGAGAGACACATGAAACGTGTCCGAGATAGCCAAGTGTGGTGGAAAGGCCAGACGGTAGACCACAAGGTTAATCTGCTCGAGGACCTTGAAAGGGCCAATATAGCACTGTGCGAACTTAGCGGATTCCGCCCGCAGCCTGATGTTTCGAGCAGAGAGCCACACTAAGTCGCCAGGGACGAAGGTCAGAGCAGGGTGCAGGCGAGTATCAGTGGAGGACCTAATTCTCTCCTTGGAGGCCCGGATAGCATCCTGCATGCGATCCCAAATGTCACGTGCCTCCACCACCCAGTCTGCCACCCTAGAGTCGGTGGACGACACGGGCATGGGCACAGGGACGCGCGGATGCTGACCGTAATTTAGGAGGAATGGGGTTTGACCGGTGGAGTCGGCCACAGCGTTGTTCAAGGCGAACTCCGCCCACGGCAGCAAAGATGCCCAATCATCCTACCTGGCCGAGACAAAATGTCGCAGGTATGTCACCAGGGTCTGGTTGGCTCTCTCAACCAACCCATTCATCTTGGGATGATAGGCCGAGGAGAGATTTAGCTCAATGCTGAGCAGAGAACAGAGCTCTCTCCAGAACTGAGATGCAAACTGAGGACCCCGGTCGCTGACAATCTTATCCGGCATGCCGTGTAGGCGAAAAACATGTTTAATAAACAACGCTGCCAGGCCCCGTGCCGAAGGTAGCTGAGAGAGTGGTACCAGATGTAAAATCTTGGAAAAATGATCAGTGACCACCCAAATAGAGGTGATGCAACTGGACTTGGGCAGACCCACCACAAAGTCCATACCGACCATCTCCCAGGGCCTGTCCACAACCGGCAGAGGATAGAGAAACCCAGTAGGCCGCTGCCGAGAGGACCGATTCTGGGCGCAACAGACGCATGCCTGAATATAGTCCCTGACGTCACGAGCCATATGCGGCCACCAGTACGTCCTCGCCAGGAAATCAGAGGTTCGTTTGGTCCCAAAATGTCCCCCACCCTGGACGAATGAGCCCAAGAGAGGATCTCTGGTCGCAGATGGGCAGGGACAAAAGTCTTGCCCGGAGGTACCGACTCGAGAGCAACCGGAGCCACGGTCCTCAGACTCTCCAATGGAACTATCAGCTGAGGCTCCTCCTCCTCCTCTGATGACACCACGGAGCGAGAAAGAGCGTCGGCCCGGACGTTCTTCTCCCCGGAGAGAAAATGCAAGGTGAAATGGAATCGGGAGAAGAACAAGGACCATCTGGCCTGGTGAGAATTCAGCTGCTGGGCAGTCTGTAGATAGACCAAATTTTTGTGGTCAGTGAACACCTGGAAAGGATGGTGAGCCCCCTCCAGGAGGTGTCTCCACTCTGAGAAGGCCAGCTTCATTGCTGGCATCTCCCTGTCCCTGATGGAATAATTCCTCTTTCGCCGGTGTGAAGGTCTTTGAGAAGAAGAAGCATGGGTGCTTCCGACCTTGCGAGTCCTTCTGGAACAGGACCGCTCCAGCACCGACGGAAGAGGCATCCACCTCCAGAATGAAGGGCTTATCTACATCGGGGCGATGTAGAATGGGAGCGCTAGCGAAGTGGGATTTAATAGCGGCGAACACCTTGGAGACAGTTTCCGACCACAGTTTGGGGTTTGCACCCTTCTTGGAGAGGGCTACCAAGGGCGCTACCAAAGTTGAGAAATGGGGGATGAATTGGCGATAGTAATTTATGAACCCCATAAAGCGCTGCACCGCTTTGAGAGAATGGTGCTCCTGCCAATCCATCACCGCCTGTAGTTTGGCAGGATCCGTGGCCAACCCCTGGGCCGAGATGATATAGCCCAGGAAAGGCAAGGACTCCTGCTCAAACACACATTTCTCCAACTTGGCAAAAAGGGAGTCTGCCCGCAGGAGATCAAAAACTTGGCGAACATCTCTCCGGTGGGAGTCAATATCTGGAGAGTAAATGAGAATATCGTCCAGATAGACTACTACCGAGGTGGTAAGCATATCCGGGAAGATATCGTTCACAAAGTCTTGGAAGACGGCTGGCGTATTACATAGCCTGAAGGGCATCACCAGGTATTCATAGTGCCCATCTCTGGTGTTAAATGCCATCTTCCATTCGTCCCCCTCACGGATGCAGATCTAGCTCCACGTAGCCTATCGAACAGTTCCGATATCAGGGGTAGAGGATACTTGTTCTTAACGGTTATGGCGTTAAGACCCCTGTAATCGATGCATGGACGTACTTCTCCATTCTTCTTTTGGACAAAGAAGAATCCCCCTCCCGCCGGAGACACCGACATCCTAATGAATCCTCTTGCCAGATTCTCCCTGATATACTGAGACATGGCTTCTGTCTCTGGGAGAGATAGGGGGTAGACTCGACCCCGGGGAGGCTCAGCACCGGGCAAGAGGTCAATAGGACAGTCGTAAGGGCGGTGCGGCGGAAGAGTCTCCGCCGCCTTCTTGGAGAAAACGTCTGCATACTGCTGGTAAGGCTTGGGAAGCAAGGAGAGATCTGTGGGAACCTCAGAGGTAGCGACCTGTCCCTCAAACACCTACCCTCGAAGGACTTGCTCCAACCGAGGATTTTTCCAGAGGACCACTCTATGTGTGGAGAGTGAGCTCGTAACCAGGGAACTCTGTTGTGAGTTCATTTTCCCCTTCACCATTGAGGTCTGATGAACTCCCTCTTCTGGTGAAGGAAGGTAGTGAGGCTGATTGCCAAGCACCTGAGCAGGATGATGATGACTGGGTGACTGGAATTGCTGACTGGATATAAGGCAGCCGATGCCCTTCTGCCTTGCTAGTGATTTCTCAGAGGGATTCTAGGAGACCAGTATGATTCCTGCTCCTCAAAAGCTAAGTTTTCTGCTCTGCTTTTTGCATTTGTGTTTTGGTTTTGTTTTGCCTTGTTTTTCTGGATTTCTGCCATTCCCTGCTGGGGTGATCTGAATTCCTTTTTGCTCTGTCTTCAGAAAATACCTGAGTACTGATATAGTGTTTTTGAAGCCTAGCGTCTTCAGGGCTTTATTCCCTATCAGTCTGTTGGCTCTTGTTTTGATAGGGTTTTGGCGGATTGCAGACAGCAGCTTTTCTATCCTGTCCTATTTAGTTAGCTTGGGCCCCAACATTTGCTCAGCCTATCTTTCTATCTGTGTGAGTGTTTTTTCATCTTGCTTCACCGTCATTATATGTTGGGGGCTGCCTTTTGCTTTGGGGTCTGCTCTGGGGCAGTTTAGATTTCTCTTTCTGTCTTTAGGCTATTTAGTTCTCCGACTGTGATCGAGGGGTCTAGGGCACCGTAGGAACCCCCCACGACTACTGCTAGTTGTTGTTGATAGGTTCAGGGGTCTGCAATCCGATAGCTGCCAACTTCTCTGGTTTTCTGGACTTAGCTAGTATTTCTGTTTTTGCCTCCTACGGTGACTCATTCATAACAGAATCACCAGCCATACCGCAGATCCTAGGGTACTCAATAGCAGGAAAGAATTGTAAAAAAAAAAAAGATTGAATATATTTTTTCCTCTATATCTCTGAGGCCGTAGGGGGAAATTTTTTTTCTCTCAATGGAGATAAAGCAATTGTCTGATCGTGTGGAGCAGCTCGTTGCAGAAGTGCGGGGAATTTCCGCCTACCTTGCTCATTCACATGCTGCTGAATCAAAGATCCCTACTCCTGATGTGTTTTTTGGGGATCGGTCTAAATTTTTGAATTTCAAAAATAATTGTAAATTATATTTTGCCTTAAAGCCTAACTCGTCAGGGAGCTCCGCACAGCGGGTTAAAATTGACATCTCTTTGCTGCGTGGCGATCCCCAGGATTGGGCGTTTTCTTTGAAACCAGATGATCCTATTCTGACTAATGTGAATGCATTTTTTCAAGCCTTGGGGTTGTTGTATGACGAACCTAATGCTATTGATCAGGCTGAAAAGACCCTGTTGGCATTGAGCCAGGGTCGAGATTCTGCAGAATTGTACTGTCAAAAATTCCTAAAGTGGGTGGTCCTTACTACCTGGAATGATAATGCCTTGGCAGCTCTCTTTCGGAAGGGTTTGTCAGAAGTTGTAAAAGATACTATGGTGGGATTTCCTGTTCCCTCTGGTCTTGACGATTCTATGTCATTAGCCATTCAGGTTGATCGGCGTTTACGTGGAACAAGTGTCTGAACCTATGCAATGTGATAGAGTTTTGTCCAGGGAGCAACGTCAGGAGTTCAGAAGGCGTAATAAGCTGTGTTTTTTTTGTGGAGATGCCTCGCACATTATTTCTGTCTGTCCTAAACGAGAGAAACATTTTGCACACACATTTTCTGTGGGTGGTGTTCAACCTAAATTTCTTCTGGCAATTACTCTGATCTGCTCCCTGTCCACATTTTCTGCCAAGGCTTTTGTGGATTCGGGAGCAGCCCTGAACCTAAAGGACTTGGATTTTGCTAAACGTTGTGGATTTCCGATGACACCTCTGCGGACACGCAGGGGTGAGGGGGATTGATGCTACTCCTTTGGCGAAAAATAAACCTCAGTTTTGGACCCAGGTGGTAATGCGGGTCGCCCAAGACCATCAAGAAAATTGCAGATTTTTGGTGTTGCATAATTTGCATGATACCATTGTTCTGGGGTTTCCCTGGTTGCAAATTCATAATCCAGTTTTGGATTGGAAATCTGTGTGAGTTGGGGTTGTCGGTGTGCCCTTAGTGAGGCTCCAGTTTTTTCCACCTCTCCTCAGTCGCATGATGTTCCTGACTATTTGGCGGACTTTTATGATGTATTTAGTGAGAATGAGTCTGCGTCTTTGCTTCCTCATAGGAATTATGACTAGTGTTGAGCATTCCGATACCGCAAGTATCGGGTATCGGCCGATATTAGCGGTATCGGAATTCCGATACTGACTTCCGATACTTTTGTCATATCGGATTCCGGAATCGGAATCGGAAGTTCCCATCATGCTATGAGCCTGCTTGCTTTGATTAAGCCAATGGGAATCCTCCGAAGTGTGGGCACATCCTGTTAGGCATGTAGGCATGTTAACTATTGGCATGGCTGTGATTGGCTGCTGAAATGATGTCATGATGCACTATAAAAGCTACTGCAGCCGCCATTTCTGGTTCACTCTGCTGGGAATTCAGTTAGGGACAGGCTGCTGTAGAAGACTGTGAGGGACAGTTAGAAATAGCGATTCCACCAAACTTCTAGTGCTTTACCCAGGCTACATAAACCACCACTGTAGCCTTCTTTGCCCTAGCAGCAGTGTTCACAGCTGTCTGCAAGGGCTGTGTGAGTGCAGCTCACGCTGTGGAGTGGGTCCTGCAGCCATGTCAGGCTGTAGGCCACCCAGTGTGATCACTGCTGCCTCATACATCTTTTAATTTTTGAGCTGCATTTTTTACATAATTTCAATCTAGTGTGCTTCCATCTGTATCCATATACGTTGGTTGCAAACACTAGTAGTAGACAGCGGAGCCTTTCTGCAGCCTTTCAGTGCTAGTGTCCACTTTGCTGCACTGTTCACGGCTGTCTGAGAGGTCTCTGACTGTGTGTGAGTGCAGCTCACGCTGAGTAGTGTGTCCTGCAGCTACGTCTGGCTGTAGGACGCTCAGCGTGCATCAGTGCCTCACACATATTTGTATTTGAGTGCAGCTCATTTTTTCTTCTCCTATTAGTGTGCATCCATCCGTATCCATCAACATTGGTTGGTTGCAAACACTATATAGGAGTAGATAGAGGAGCCTTTTTTTCCTGGCTTGTGCCCTGCCGGCGCAGCCAGATTAGTATTACCCAATTTTTTTGGAGTCTCATCTTTTGCATTGTAGGTTACCTGCCTGCATTGTAATAGCTCCAAAAAGTTGGTGATACTATCAGTTTCAATTCTTTGTTCACATACTTTGAGTTTGTTTCCAACAAAGAAACCACAAAAAAAGTTCACCAAACACTACATTTGGAACTTGTGTAGGCCACATCAGCTCCTATTAAAGTGTAGTCCACACACACACACTTCATAAAATTAGTGTTTCTTGTACCTGTAACCAGCTGTTCAGGAATAAGCACACTAAGGCCCCCCTTTGTACTTTTCTGCCTATCTTAAGCAGTCTTGCAAGATGAAGAAGGCAGGGAGTAAGGCGCGTGGGCGTGGGCGTGGGCGTGGAGTTTCAGCAGGGAGAGGACGTGGGGATTCTGCAGGGAGAGGACGTGGGGATTCTGCAGGTAGAGGACGTGGGGATTCTGGGCCTGCTGCGGGCACCAGTGGATCAGCATCCCCCAGTTTTAGCAGGCAACAGTCCTTTATGCGCAGCTTTGTAGGACCTCAACGTACCCCACTGCTGCGGGAGGAACAAATTGAAGCCGTTGTCGGATGGATGGCAGCTAACGCATCGACTTCAATTACTTCCACAGCCTCTCAGGACCAGAGCACCGAAGAGCAACCATCTGTCTCTTCACCACCTGCCAAAGTGCCCAGGCCGTCAGAGAGACATGGACAGGAGCCATCACAGTCTCTACTTCTGTTCTCGGAATCTGTTGGCTTGGAAAGAGGGGGCCAGCCAAGCAGCATTCCTGAATGTGAAGAAGAGGGAGTATGCAGTGATGCGCAACTTCTTTGTCCCTCTGAATCTGAAGAGGCGAGTGGGCCAGTGCCTATGGTCAGCACACCTCAGTACGCATCAGATGATGACGAGACTCAGTTGCCACTTTCTGGTGCGTACGGTGCTGGCGAGACAACCCCGGAGAAGCAGCTGTTTGAAGAGGGGAGGGAAGATGATGAGGTCCTTGACCCATCATGGCGTGAGGAACAGGAAGGTGGTGGGAGCAGCTCGGAGGAAGAGATTCCCCTACCGGCCAAAACAGGAGGCAGAGGGAGGGGGAAGACTTGGTTGCCTGTACCCTCCACTTTGGCACCCGTTAGGAGCATTCCTCATTCCAAAGGCAAAACGGGCGCTCCCAAGAGTTGCAGTGCATGGTCCTTTTTTGACACAGTTGCAGATGACATTTGCTTTGTCAAATGCAAGCTGTGTCATCAGATAGTCAAAAGAGGGAGAAATGTCAGCAACCTCAATACCACAAATATGTGGAAACATGTGCGCACCAAGCACGAGTTGGAGTTGCAGAGACACCCTGAAGACGTAGGCCAACGTACAGCACCACCTACCACCTCTTCAGTTCCTGTTGGGGCCCCTTCCTCCAGCTCACACACTGCTGGTTCGGCTTCCTCTCAGGATCGCCAAGGAAGAACGTCTGCCACTGTTGTCCGGAGACCCTGTCAGATTCCACCCATAGCAGCACGTTCCCATCCATCACAGCCATCGGTAGCACAGGCATGGGATAAAAGGCACCCTTACTCGGCAAACCATCCCCGAGCACAGTCTCTGAATGCTGGCATTGCCAAACTTCTGGCAGTTGAAATGCTGTCATTCAGGCTGGTGGACACTGACACCTTCCGGGACTTAATGGCATTGGCAGTCCCCCAATACAACGTGCCCAGCCGCTTTTATTTCAGCAGGCGAGCCGTCCCTGCCCTGCAGAAACATGTTGAGGGCAAAATAAAACATGCGCTACTAAACGCCGTTAGTAGCAAGGTCCACCTGACCACCGATGCGTGGACCAGTAACCATGGACAGGGACGATACCTTTCCCTCACTGCCCACTGGGTCAATGTTGTGGAGCCGGGTACAGATCTGGAGAGTGGCGCTGTACGTGTTCTTCCAACGCCACGGATTGCAGGACTCCAGTCTGTACACATAGACTCCTCCTCCTACTCAAGTTCCTCAGAAACAGCAGAGCAGGAGCCTGTTACGACCGATATGAGCACAGCCGTGGCCAAACGTCAACAGGCTGTACTCAAATTAATTTCTTTGGGGAATTGAAGCCACACAGCGCAGGAGCTCTGGAATGCTATCAAGCTGGAGAGCGATGTGTGGTTTGGGCCAGCGAATCTCCAGCCGGGCTTGGTAGTGTGTGACAATGGCCGAAATCTGGTGGCAGCTCTTGGCCTAGGCAACCTCACACACATCCCATGTCTGGCACATGTGCTTAACTTGGTCGTGCAGAGCTTTCTGAGGGACTATCCGGATCTTGATGCACTGTTGCACAAGGTCCGCATAGAGTGCGCTCACTTGCGGCGTTCCAGCACGGCAAGATCGCGCCTCGCTGCTCTGCAGCGACGATTTGGCCTTCCGGAACATCGCATCATATGTGACCTACCCACCCGGTGGAATTCAACGTTACATATGTTGGAGCGGTTGTGTGAGCAGCAGGCAGCAGTCATGGAGTACCAGCTGCATCAGGCGCAAACAAGTCGCAATGTGCGCCGTTCACACTTCAGCACCATTGAGTGGGCCTCTATGAAGGACATCTGCCTCGTTTTGCGTGCCTTCGATGAATCCACGTGGATGGCGAGTGCAGATGATGCACTAGTCAGCATGACTGTCCCCCTTATCTGCCTGCTTCAACAAACACTGCAAGCACTAAGGGATGAGGTTTCGGAAGAGGTGCAGGATGAGGAGTCCCAAATGCCATCTGCTTCTGGACAGTCTGCGCTACGTGTTTCCTCACAAAGTCCTAGGCAGGGGACACTTTGTGAGGAGGATGAGGAGGAGTCGATGGAGGAGGAAGACATCTCTCCAGAGGAGGGAGGTACACAAACCTCTACTCAGTATGTACAGCGAGGGTGGGGTGATGCAGAGCAGGCCGAGGTCACGCCTCAAACAGGGGACAGCGGTTCTTTGGCAGTTGGGAGTCTGCAGCACATGGTTGATTTCATGCTGCAGTGCCTGAGAAACGACCGCCGCATCGCCCACATTCTCGTCTCGGCTGATTATTGGGTGTACACCCTCCTAGATCCTCGCTACCGGGACAGCGTACAAAGGCTCATACCAACGTTGAACCGGGAGCGTAAACTGCGGGAGTACGAAGAGTCACTGGTGCAGTCCATAATGTTTTCCATTCCACCCGACAGCATTGTTGCTAGTGCTTTACAAAGCAGCTCTGTGCGTCGAGGCAGTGGAGGAAACTCTGCACAAAGAGGGAGCAGAGGCAGCGCCGCAGCACAAGGCAAGACCACTATGGCCCAAATGTGGCAAAGTTTTGTGTGTCCACCACAATTGTCTACACCATCAGCGACGCCTCGAGTCAGCAGGAGGCAACGCTTCCGTCAGATGGTGTCAGACTACATGTCTTGCCCTGTCACTGTACTCCCAGATGGCTCTTCCCCCTTCAAGTTTTGGGTCTCTAAGCTGGATACATGGCCAAAGCTTAGCCAGTATGCATTGGAGGTGCTGGCTTGCCCTGCTGCCAGTGTATTATCGGAACGTGTCTTTAGTGCCGCAGGTGGTGTACTAACAGACCGTCGCACGCGACTATCTTCCGATAATGTTGACCGGCTGACTTTTCTGAAAATGAACAAGGCCTGGATCTCCAAAGACTTTGCCATTCCTCTTACAGACTAAATTAGTGGTTGGCAACTGTATCCAGGTCTGCTGGTGTGTTCATTTTTCTACCACCTGAACTATAATCCCTGTGCTTCAACACAGCCAGTTGTCGCTCAGATGTGTCGTCTGCACAGAGAAACACACTAGCGCCTGTGTTAGTGGGGTTCAGTAACGCCAGCTGATCCCCTGCTGTGTGGACGGCAAAGTCACCAGCTCCATCAACATTCAAACCACTACTGATTTTTAACCGTGCCCAACTTAGGTCTCTGGCTCCACTGTCTCTACTATTTCCCCTGACCTCCAACCCCGCCATCTACATCTCTGAAGTGGCGTCAGCACAATCTACACTTGTTCCTGTGTTCCTGTGGCTCAGTCCCATCAGTTTATCCCCTGATGTGTGTCCGGCAAGGTCTCCTGCTCTGTCCACATTCCCATAACCAGTAGTGGGAATGAGGACAGAGCTGGCGAACTTGCCGGACAAACATCAGGGGATCAACTGACGGGACTGAGCACCAGTAACACAGGAACAAGTGTAGATTGTGCTGACGCCACTTCAGAGACGTAGCTGGTGGGGTTGGAGGCCAGGGTAAATAGTAGAGACAGTGGAGCCAGAGGCCTAAGTGGAGCAAGGTTAGAATCAGTAGTAGTCAACAACCTCCATAAAAACCGCTGCCCATTGGCCTCTGCATGCGGCATGCGTAATCCTGGGCTCCAACAGTGTCAGTTGGTGTTCAGAAGTGTCGTCTCCACAGAGCCAAACACATTCGTTCAAGTGTTAGTGGGGTTCAGCACTGCCAGCTGTTCCCCTGCTGTGGAGATGGCAAGTCTCCTGCTGCCTTCACCTGCCAAAAGCAACAGGCCCCAGCCTGCTCCTCGCCTAATCCTGGGCTCCAACAGCGTCAGTTGGTGTTCAGAAGTGTCGTCTCCACAGAGCCAAACACATTTGTTCGAGTGTTAGTGGGGTTCAGCACTGCCAGCTGTTCCCCTGCTGTGGAGATGGCAAGTCTCCTGCTGCCTTCACCAGCCAAAAGCAACAGGCCCCAGCCTGCTCCTCGCCTAATCCTGGGCTCCAACAGCGTCAGTTGGTGTTCAGAAGTGTCGTCTCCACAGAGCCAAACACATTTGTTCGAGTGTTAGTGGGGTTCAGCACTGACAGCTGTTCCCCTGCTGTGGAGATGGCAAGTCTCCTGCTGCCTTCACCTGCCAAAATCCAGTAGGCCCCAGCCTGCTCCGCGCCTAATCCTGGGCTCCAACAGCGTCAGTTGGTGTTCAGAAGTGTCGTCTCCACAGAGCCAAACACATTTGTTCGAGTGTTAGTGGGGTTCAGCACTGCCAGCTGTTCCCCTGCTGTGGAGATGGCAAGTCTCCTGCTGCCTTCACCTGCCAAAATCCAGTAGGCCCCAGCCTGCTCCGCGCCTAATCCTGGGCTCCAACAGCGTCAGTTGGTGTTCAGAAGTGTCGTCTCCACAGAGCCAAACACATTTGTTCGAGTGTTAGTGGGGTTCAGCACTGCCAGCTGTTCCCCTGCTGTGGAGATGGCAAGTCTCCTGCTGCCTTCACCTGCCAAAATCCAGTAGGCCCCAGCCTGCTCCACGCCTAATCCTGGGCTCCAACAGCGTCAGTTAGTGTTCAGAAGTGTCGTCTCCACAGAGCCAAACACATTCGTTCGAGTGTTAGTGGGGTTCAGCACTGCCAGCTGTTCCCCTGCTGTGGAGATGGCAGTCTCTCCTGCTGTCTCCACATTCCAAAGACAGTAGGCCTCTGCCTACACCCTCCTATTTCCTGGGCTTCAACACAGCCAGTTGTAGCTCGGAAGTGCCCTCCACACGGAAAGAGATACTTGCTCCCGTGTCTCAGTGGGGTTCAGTAACGTCAGCTGATCCCCTGCTGTGTGGATGGCAGTCTCTCCTGCTGTCTCCACATTCCAAAGACAGTAGGCCTCTGCCTACACCCTCCTATTTCCTGGGCTTCAACACAGCCAGTTGTAGCTCGGAAGTGCCCTCCACACGGAAAGAGACACTTGCTCCCGTGTCTCAGTGGGGTTCAGTAACGTCAGCTGATCCCCTGCTGTGTGGATGGCAGTCTCTCCTGCTGTCTCCACATTCCAAAGACAGTAGGCCTCTGCCTACACCCTCCTATTTCCTGGGCTTCAACACAGCCAGTTGTAGCTCGGAGGTGCCGTCCACACGGAAAGAGACACTTGCTCCTGTGTCTCAGTGGGGTTCAGTAACGTCAGCTGATCCCCTGCTGTGTGGATGGCAGTCTCTCCTGCTGTCTCCACATTCCAAAGACAGTAGGCCTCTGCCTACACCCTCCTATTTCTTGGGCTTCAACACAGCCAGTTGTAGCTCGGAAGTGCCGTCCACACGGAAAGAGACACTTGCTCCCGTGTCTCAGTGGCGTTCAGTAACGTCAGCTGATCCCCTGCTGTGTGGATGGCAGTCTCTCCTGCTGTCTCCACATTC
Organism: Dendrobates tinctorius; assembly: GCF_039654945.1. NCBI lineage: Eukaryota > Metazoa > Chordata > Amphibia > Anura > Dendrobatidae > Dendrobates > Dendrobates tinctorius. Next base: position 3,785,498 of record NW_027361800.1, read on the forward strand.
CAAAGACAGTAGGCCTCTGCCTACACCCTCCTATTTCCTGGGCTTCAACACAGCCAGTTGTAGCTCGGAAGTGCCGTCCACACGGAAAGAGATACTTGCTCCCGTGTCTCAGTGGGGTTCAGTAACGTCAGCTGATCCCCTGCTGTGTGGATGGCAGTCTCTCCTGCTGTCTCCACATTCCAAAGACAGTAGGCCTCTGCCTACACCCTCCTATTTCCTGGGCTTCAACACAGCCAGTTGTAGCTCGGAAGTGCCCTCCACATGGAAAGAGACACTTGCTCCCATGTCTCAGTGGGGTTCAGTAACGTCAGCTGATCCCCTGCTGTGTGGATGGCAGTCTCTCCTGCTGTCTCCACATTCCAAAGACAGTAGGCCTCTGCCTACACCCTCCTATTTCCTGGGCTTCAACACAGCCAGTTGTAGCTCGGAAGTGCCCTCCACACGGAAAGAGACACTTGCTCCCGTGTCTCAGTGGGGTTCAGTAACGTCAGCTGATCCCCTGCTGTGTGGATGGCAGTCTCTCCTGCTGTCTCCACATTCCAAAGACAGTAGGCCTCTGCCTACACCCTCCTATTTCCTGGGCTTCAACACAGCCAGTTGTAGCTCGGAAGTGCCGTCCACACGGAAAGAGATACTTGCTCCCGTGTCTCAGTGGGGTTCAGTAACGTCAGCTGATCCCCTGCTGTGTGGATGGCAAAGTCTCCTGCTGCCTACACAGTCGTACCACTACTGATTTTTAACCATGCTCCAATTAGGCCTGTGGCTCCACTGTCTCTCGTATTTCCCCTGTCCTCCAACCCTGCCAGTTACAGCTCCGAAGTGGCGTCTGCACAATCCACACTTGTTCCTGTGTTACAGGTGTTCAGTCGGGTCAGTTAATCCCCTGATGTGTGTCCGGCATTGTCGCCTGCTCTGTCCACATTCCCATAACTAGTTGTCGCCTGCTCTGTCCACTAGTTATGGGAATGTGGACAGAGCAGGCGACATTGCCGGACACACATCAGGGGATTAACTGACCGGACTGAACACCTGTAACACAGGAACAAGTGTGGATTGTGCAGACGCCACTTCGGAGCTGTAACTGGCGGGGTTGGAGGACAGGGGAAATACGAAAATCAGTGAAGCCACAGGCCTAAGTGGAGCTTGGTTAAAATTAGTAGAAGTCTACAACCGATCTTAAAATTTCTTCAATGCAGCCTCAGCCTGCTCCGTGCTTGTCCCTGGGCTTCAACACAGCCAGTTGTTGCTCGGAAGTGCCGTCTTCACAGAGTAAAACACTAGCTCCTGTGTTTGTGGGGTTCAGTAACGTCAGCTGTTCCCCTGCTGTTTTGATGGCAATCTGTCCTGCTGCCTCCCAATTGACAGCACATCAGGCCTCAGCCTGCTAAGTGCTTGTCCCTGGGCTCCAACATCGCCAGTTGCTGCTCATAACTGACTTTGGCACGGGTACTCCCTCCTGCCCAGCTTGGTTCCAGCCCTGCCTGCTGTTTCCGGGAAGTGTCAATGTCAGTTTGCCACCCCAAGTTGCCATGTCGTGTTGCGGTTGGGTTAGCCGAGGCTAGGGTGCCAGCAGTTTAGGTGCTTCCTATGTGGACTGCGGGTTCTGGTAAGAAAGGCTTGTTCCGTAGTGCCAGTAGGACAAGCACCCCCTGTAGGACTGTGTGATTCGGTAACTGCGGCCAGTTTGCGGCATGCCAACTTTGCTTTTCAGGGGTAACTTCTGCTACCCCTCTGGGTTCCAGCACCGTCAGCTGGTTCTCGTCAGAGCCTTTGGCCTAGGTGCCTCCATCTCGGTATCCGAGTTCCGGCAACGTCTGCTGGTCCTTGGTAGTGCTTTGTAGCACAGGTACCTCCTGCTTAGTAACCGGGTTCCAGCACCGTCAGCTGGTCCTCGGTTGTGCCATTGGCTCTTATTCCTTCTGCTGCCCCTCCGGGTGCCAGCACTGTCAGCTGGTCCTCGCTATTTCCATTTGCTCTTGCAGCTTATGCTACCCCTCCGGGTTCCAGCACCGTCAGCTGGTTCTCGTCAGAGCCTTTGGCCTAGGTGCCTCCATCTCGGTATCCGAGTTCCGGCAACGTCTGCTGGTCCTTGGTAGTGCTTTGTAGCACAGGTACCTCCTGCTTAGTAACCGGGTTCCAGCACCGTCAGCTGGTCCTCGGTTGTGCCATTGGCTCTTGTTCCTTCTGCTGCCCCTCCGGGTGCCAGTACCGTCAGCTGGTTCAAGAGGACAAAGAACAGGAAGACAACCACCAAGATGCAGAACAACAAGAGAGAGAAGACAAAGAAGCATAAAAAAACAAAGCAGAAGAACATTAAGCATAAGACTAATACTCTGAGCAAATGATATTATCTTATTTATAAGCAGAAGAAGACTAAGCAGTGTATGGGGGTGAGTCCGTTCCTCCTCGTGGTGCCCCTGGAAAAGGCCTGCTGCTGCAGGCCAAACTGAACGCGGACAAATCCTGTTGTAAATCTTTTGTGACAGGCAGAACGGAAGGTGTAAACTTCTAACTTTTCTAGATAACAACTACAGGATTGCCTGACACAAACAAGAATATGATGAAGAAGAATAGGAAGAAGATGAAGAAGTTGAATATGTAGAATAATAATTGTTGAATAAGAAGAATATGAAGAATGTAAGAAAAGGAAGAAGAAGAATGTAAAAAAAGGAAGTAGAAGAATTTAAAAAAAGGAAGAAGAAGAAGAATGTAAAAAAAGGAATAAGAAGAAGAATGTAAAAAAAGGAAGTAGAAGAATGTAAAAAAGGAAGAAGAAGAAGAAGAAGAAGAATGTAAAAAAAGGAATAAGAAGAAGGTAAAAAAAGGAAGAAGAATAAGAAAGAAGAAGAAAGAAGAAAGAAGAAGAAGACATACATGTCTGGCAAAATATAAATGAGGCTAACATAGTCAATATCTTTGTAACTCCTAACGTCTTTAAAAAAAAAGTTTAATTCCTGCTATTCCATTTGATTGGGCTAAACCTCTATGGCTTTAATGTCTCCTCCACCTCCCACAATACATTCTACATTATTCTTAGTTGTTTTTCTTCATGTAGAATTAACCTACAAGGAAAGAAGGGGTTTTTTTTAATTCCGATATTTTGGCCCCATTGACTTGCATTGGTTCCCGGTATCGGAATCGGCGATACCGATACTTTTTTTTAAGATCGGCCGATCCATTCCGATCCGATATTTTCAAGTATCGGCTGGTATCGCTCAACTCTAGTTATGACTGTGCAATTGAACTGAGCCCGGGGTGTAAATTTCCCAAGGGTCGGCTCTTCAATTTATCTGTACCCGAGCACGAGGCTATGCGATCCTATATTAAGGAGGCGTTGGAGAAGGGTCATATTAGACCATCCTCTTCACCCTTAGGTGCCGTTTTTTTTTTCGTGGCCAAAAAGGATGGTTCATTAAGGCCTTGTATTGATTATCGTGCCCTCAACAAAATTACTATTAAATATCAGTATCTATTACCCCTGATTTCGGATCTATTCTCCAGAGTTAAAGGTGCTTGCTGGTTTACCAAGCTTGACCTCAGGGGGTGTATAATCTTATCCATATTAAGCATGGGGATGAATGGAAGACGGCGTTTAATACTCCGGAGGGACATTTTGAGTACCTGGTGATGCCTTTTGGGCTCACTAATGCCCCTTCTGTCTTCCAGTGCTTCATGAACGACATTTTCCGGAACTTTGTGGATAAATTTTTGATTATCTATCTGGATGATATTTTGATCTTCTCCAAGGATTGGGATTCTCATGTGGAACATGTTCGGACTGTGTTCCGGATCTTGAGGGAGAATTCCCTGTATGTCAAAGGATCGAAATGCCTTTTTGGGGTACAGAGGATTTCATTTTTGGGATTTATTTTGTCTCCGTCAACTATTGAAATGGACCCGGCCAAGGTACAGGCCATTTATGATTGGGTTCAGCCCACTTCTTTGAAGGCCCTCCAGAAGTTTTTGGGTTTTGCTAATTTTTATCGGAAATTTATAGCAAAATTTTCTAGTATTGCCAAGCCATTGACTGATCTGACTAAGAAGGGTGCTGATGTGTTGAATTGGTCTCCGGAGGCTGTTTCTTCCTTTCAGGTGCTGAAGCGAAGATTCACTTCTGCCCCGGTTTTGCGGCAACCTGATGTCTCACTCCCATTTGAGGTAGAGGTGGACGCTTCTGAGATTGGTGCAGGAGCTGTTTTGTCCCAAAAGGATCCTGTAACATCTAAAATGAATCCCTGTGCTTTCTTTTCCCGAAAGTTCTCTCCATCTGAACGTAACTATGATGTGGGGAATCAGGAACTGTTAGCCATGAAATGGGCATTTGAGGAGTGGAGACATTGGTTGGAGGGAGCTAAACATCAAGTCATTGTCCTCACTGACCACAAGAATATGATTTACCTGGAGTCGGCCAAACGCTGGAACCCTAGACAGGCTAGGTGGGCCTTGTTTTTTACACGTTTTGATTTTGTGGTCTATTTTCTTCCTGGCACTAAGAATATCAAGGCTGACGCCCTCGCTAGGAGCTTCTTTGCTGATTCTCCTGTGGTGACCAAGCCTGCTACCATCTTAGGAGAAGGGGTAGTTCTTTCTGCCATCTCGCCCGATTTGAGATGTGCTCTGGAAGAGTTCCAGGAGGACAAACCTGAGCGTTGTACCAGTGGAAAGTTGTATGTTCCTGACCAGTGGAAGAAGAGAGTGATGTCTGAAGTTCATTGCTCTGCAGTGGCTGGTCATCCAGGTATTTTTGGTACTAGAGATCTGGTGAGTCGGTCTTTTTGGTGGCCCGCCTTGTCTCATGATGTCAGGAATTTTGTGCAGTCCTGTGGGACTTGCTCCTGGTCTAAACCTTGTTCTCGCTCTAGTGGGTTGTTGATGCCTTTGCCGGTCCCCAGGAGGCCATGGACCCATATTTCAATGGATTTCATCTCTGATATGCCTGTCTCTCAGAGAATGACTGTTATTTGGGTGATTTGTGATAGGTTCTCTAAGATGGTTCATCTTGTACCACTCCCTAAGTTGCCATCTTCCTCTGAGTTGGTGCCCCTGTTTTTGCAACAGGTTGTTCGCTTGCACGGGATTCCTGAGAACATTGTATCTGACAGAGGAGCTCAGCTTGTGTCTAGATTTTGGAGGACTTTCTGTTCCAAGCTGGGAATTCAGTTGTCCTTCTCCTCTGCTTTTCACCCTCAGTCCAATGGGCAGACGGAGAGAACAAACCAGACCTTGGAGTCGTATTTGAGATGTTTTATTTCCGTTGAGCAGGATGATTGGGTTTCATTTTTGCCCTTGGCCGAATTTGCTTTAAATAATACAGCTAGTTCTGCCACTTTGATGTCACCTTTTTTTTGTAACTTTGTGTTTCATCCTCGATTTTCTTCAGGGCAGGTGGAGCCTTCTTCCTGCCCAGGTGTTGACACTGTGGTGGAGAGAATGCACCAGATCTGGGACCAAGTGGTGGATAAGTTATCTCTCTCCCAGGAAAAGGCCCAGCGGTTTTCCAACCGACATAGGACCATTGGTCCCCAGTTTAAGGTTGGTGATATGGTTTGGTTATCATCAAGAAATATCGCTATGAAGGTGGCTTCTCCTAAGTTTAAGCCTAGATTTATTGGACCTTACAAGATTTTGGAGATTATTAATATGGTCTCTTTTCGCTTGGCTCTTCCTGTCACATTTAAAATCCATAATGTGTTTCATAAGTCCTTGTTGAAGAGGTTTGTTGAACCAGTTGTTCCTGGGGTGGCACCTCCGGACCCTGTATTGGTTGAAGGTAACATGGAATATGAGGTAGAGAAGATACTGGATTCCCGTCTGGCTAGACAGAGACTCCAGTATTTGGTTAAGTGGAAGGGTTATGGTCAGGAGGATAATTCCTGGGTCTCTGCCTCTGATATTCATGCCAAAAGATTGGTGCGTGCCTTTCATCGGGCTCACCCTGATCGCCCTGGTGGCATGGATGAGGGTTCGGTGACCCCTCCTCAAGGGGGAGGTACTTTTGTGAGTTCATTTTCCCCTTCACCATTGAGGTCTGATGAACTCCCTCTTCTGGTGAAGGAAGGTAGTGAGGCTGATTACCAAGCACCTGAGCAGGATGATGATGACTGGGTGACTGGAATTGCTCACTGGATATAAGGCAGCCGACACCCTTCTGCCTTGCTGGTGATTTCTCAGAGGGATTCTAGGAGACCAGTCTGATTCCTGCTCCTCAAAAGCTAAGTTTTCTGCTCTGCTTTTTGCATTTGTGTTTTTGTTTTGTTTTGCCTTGTTTTTCTGGATTTCTGCCATTCCCTGCTGGGGTGAGCTGAATTCCTTTTTGCTCTGTCTTCAGAAAATACCTGAGTACTGATATAGCCTTTTTGAAGCCTAGCATCTTCAGGGCTTTTTTCCCTATCAGTCTGTTGGCTCTTGTTTTGATAGGGTTTTGGCAGATTGCAGACAGCAGCTTTTCTATCCTGTCCTATTTAGTTAGCTTGGGCCCCATCATTTGCTCAGCCTATCTTTCTATCTGTGTGAGTGTTTTTTCATCTTGCTTCACCGTCATTATATGTTGGGGGCTGCCTTTTTCTTTGGGGTCTGCTCTGGGGCAGTTTAGATTTCTCTTTCTGTCTTTAGGCTATTTAGTTCTCCGGCTGTGATCGAGGGGTCTAGGGCACCGTAGGAACCCCCCACGGCTACTGCTAGTTGTTGTTGATAGGTTCAGGGGTCTGCAATCCGATAGCTGCCAACTTCTCTGGTTTTCTGGACTTAGCTACTATTTCTGCTTTTGCCTCCTACGGTGACTCATTCATAACAGAACTCCTAGGAGGACCTGGTAGATACCTTCGGGCATGACCAGAAGAGACAGCATCTCCTGATGGGAAGGAGACCGTGAGAGCCTTATTGGAGCCGTCTGGTGGGTGATTTGGGACGGAAGTGTCGCACCATTCACCACTCTGATAGTGACTGGCTGAGGTAGCAGGACCAGGGGGATTGCGTGTTGTAGGGCGAAGGCAGATGACATTAAATTGTCCTCCGCTCCAGAGTCCACACAAACCTCCACCACCAGACTGGAAGAATTAAATTCTAATGCCCCTTTAAACAGGAGCTTGGAGGAGAAAGTCACTGTGTCTAGTAGGCCCCCTCCGATCACCACTAGACGGGAGCGTTTCCCGGGCGCTGTGGGCACTGGTTAGCTAGGTGCCCAGTCTGCCGACAATGGAAGCAAACTGAAGGTACCCACGCGGACCGGGCTCTGTACCCCGTGCAAGACACCTCTATGGCCTGTGGAGGCTCAGGCGGCTGACTGAGCGGTTCCAGTGACCTAACAAAGTTTGGAGCCAATCTATATTGTTGGCGGGACTTGGAGCGCTCCAGCCCTCGCTCAGTGAAGCGAATATTAATCCGGGTGGAGACCATAATGAGCTCCTCCAAGGTGGTGGGCACCTTCCTGGTGGCCAGGGCGTCTTTGACATGATCAGCCAGGCCTCTCCAGAAAATGGGTATGAGAACCTTATCCGGCCACTCAAGCTCTGAGACCAGAGTTCTGAAGAGGATGGCATACTGACTAACCAGAGACGAACCCTGGGTTAGGGCCAGCAACTGCAGTGCGGTGTCGTGCGTGACCCGATGCCCCAGGAACATCTGCTTCAAAGTGACCAGAAAATGGGTGGCACTCTGTACCAGGGGATCCCCATGCTCCCACAGCGGGGTGGCCCACTCCAAGGCTCTGGCCGGCAGAAGGGAGATGATAAATCCCACCTTGGCCCGCTTAGAGGGAAATCATGTGGCCAGCAACTCCAGGTGAATGGAGCACTGACTCACGAAACCCCTGCATGAAGCACTATCACCCGCAAACTTTTCGGGCAGCGGGAGGTGAGACAAGGTCGGGGCAGGACTAGCAGTGGAGACACGGGCGACAGTCTCTGTAGCTGCTTGAACAGCGACCGAAGTAACATCCGCAGCTGAGGTGGAACGCTCTAGCGCTGCCAACCTACCCTCCAGCTGCTGAATGTATCTATGCAGTCGTTGTGCGTCCGCCATTATTAGCCGCACAATGTACGGCCACAGAACTCTACCCCAAGGACACGGGGTTAGAGTCCTTCTAGTCAGCTATAGATGCTGGCTATGGAGCACGTGCACTGAGGCATGCCGAGTCCCTGGTGAGGACTGATGCCTGACTCAACCTCTGTCCTACCTACGCCTAAGCCTGGGCACTAGCAGGCTAGGCCGCACACACGTGTGTACCAAGGGTAGGGGTTTCATAATGAGTCATACACCAGAGACATTCATACATGCATACATCACTCACTCCATAAAGTCTGAAAATACAGTCTATCCTAGCGCATGGCCGAGCGGCCATGCAAACCTTTTATAGTCGCGAGCGTCTGGGACCTTCCTGGCTTCTCGGATGGGCCAATCCAAACAGGAGCAGGACCTGAGCACGTGACCTTCGATCTCCAATGGGAGATCACTCCACGGGCATGCTCAGTGGCCCGACATGGGGACTTAGTCCCTGGAGAATCTCGCTGCTGAGCAGCATGTATTGTCATAGCTGCGCCAGAGGAGGCTGCAGTAAGCAAACCCACAGAGCTGTTCTGGGAAGAGTCCCTGGACCAACGAGTTTGCTAAGCAACCTCCTCTGTGGGTGGAGAGGCATGGGAGACCGCTGGAAGTAAGGCTTGGGATTCTCATTGTTCAGCGACAGAAATCTTACCCCTAACATATGGGGTTGTGTGCATGTGAATTGAGTAAATATTAGACACTTGTTTAAACCTCCCCCTAAACAAGCAACATTGTTTGGGAGGAGTGTTGATAAGAAGGTGTCTTCAGGGCCAGACCAATACTCTACAGACAGCCTTGCAGAGACCAGACAAAAACATAGAAGAGTCTTCTGACTGTGGATTCAAGCTTCAGCAGCCAAAATGTGAGTGTGTCCTGTACAATTTACTAATGTATTTTTTGTTTAAATTTCAGCATGTCTTCTTCTGGATCGGTCTATTCACCATCTCGGCAAGAACTGGCCCAAGCTGATTCTGAGGTGAGGATGTGGCTGCCTTTCGGTAAGTTTAGCTGCCTCTAGAAATGTGTAATAATTTTTTTTTCTTTACAGACATCGGACATGGCCAGTGAAGGTGAAGTGCGGGAGCAGTCTGAGTGGGAGCAGCGTAGCCAAGTCGTGGCGAGGAGACGCAATGTTAGTATATACTATGTCCTTTTCTTTGTTCTGTCTTTATTTTCATCTTATCTTGCTTTTTCTCTGTTTCTTTTTCTATCTTTTTCATTCTCCAAAATTACAAAGATTCTAATTTTTTTTTTCTAGGTTCCACAACGGGATGACGAAGAAGTTTACATTGACAACGAGCACCTGATCCATTGTGAGACAGCCATGACCAGCAGTACAAAGACACAGTGGTGACCCAGCAGCTCTGGAATGAGGTGGCCGCAGCGATGATGGATGGCTGGGACAGTGCCTCTCTAACTTCAAAAAGGGCGTTCAGTAAGTATATAGATGCTCTGTGATGCTGTGATTTTTGGTCCAGATGGTACAGGTGTGTTTGTGGCAAGATATATTCTTGTACTAAACACACCAATGCCTTCTGGAAAACAGTGATTGCTTTGTGTATTGAACTGCTGTCTTGAAGCTCCATTGATTTTTGGTCCAGATGGTACAGGTGTGTTTGTGGCAAGATATATTCTTGCATCAAACACACCAATGCCTTCTAGAAAACAGTGATTGCTTTTTGTATTGAACTGCAGTATTGATCCTGTTTTCACTCTTGCTCCTGATGATACTGTTGTTTTGGCTGCTACATATATTCTAGCAGGAAACATAACAGTGTACTCAGGATCAACAGTGACTGCATTGTGTATAGAATTATTTTGTGCTGCCGCATTGACTGTTTGCAAAGTTCTATCAGGTGTGTGTGCTGATAATTATGTTGCCTTCAGTGCATTGTATAACGTCTTTTCTTTGTTTTTCCAACAGTGAACAAAGTCCGCACACGTTGGCACTTGATGAAGGACCGCTTCAACACTGATGTTCGTGCTGAGGGACAGTTTTGCAGCGGTTCAGTGGCAAGGTGCTGAAGAAAGTACCGCTATCATCGCGAGTTGGCTTTCCTGAGATCAGTCCTTGCCAGCAGAGCGTAAGTATTTTTTTTTTTACTACTATGTGCTTTTCTATTCCACAGCTGATGCTACTTGTTACTGCATGATAGTAATGTTTTCTCTTTCTTTCCACAGCACTTGGAGCAGCACGCTGCAACCTGTTCCTGGAGCAGTCCTTCATCAGACGACCTTGGACCCGTCCCAGCCATCCGACAGCCAGGAAGCATCTTGCAGGTCAGCAACACAGACAGCTGGTGACCAGGAAGCTGGTTCATCAGGTGTTGTCCTGTCCCAGGTCTCTGTCACTGGTTAAGCGGGCACTACCCGCCAGCAGCAGAGGGCCTCGGACAGGCCTGTCGTGCCCGAGTTCATGCACTTGAGCGAGGCCTTTCAGGCCAGCCTCAAGGCGCTGTCCGTCAGAGTGGAAAGTGGTTTTTCCCTGATGGAACACGGTTTTAACCACATGGAACACCGCTTCCACTCTGTTGACCAGCGCCTTGACCGTCTGGAGGCTGACCTCAACAGACCAGCGCACCATTTTTTCAGTAAAATTGAACAGGGCATGGCAGAACACCTTAGTCCTGAGCAACAGCTGAGTGTGTTACAGGCCTTTAAGAAGGCAAGAGAGCGGGCGGGTGTGCCCTAATAGTCTTAGCTACAGATCTCCTCACAGGGCGCCAGGAGGAGGAGGCAGGAGGGAGGACAGAACACTGAGCAGCAGCATGAGATCCAGAGGAGGCCGGCTGCTGCCTATGTGAGGCTCGAGGTGAGTGACCAGAACGGAAAGCAGCGGCAGGCCTGGACGCAGCGCCAGGATGGGGGCCAGGTGTAACAGCGACAGACCTGGGCGCAGCGCCAGGACAGGGACCGGGTGTAACAGTATCCCCCTCTTTACACCCCCTTTTCTTCAAGCCTGCGTAGAACCGTTTAAGGAGGAGAGGAGCCTGGATGTTCTCCCTAGGCTCCCAAGATCTCTCCTCAGGACCAAAACCCTTCCAGTCCACCAGGTAGTAGGTCTTACCCCTTACTTTTTTTACGGCCTGGTTATGTTTTACCTCAAAAGCATCATCCTCCGAGACAGGGTCAGGAGTGGTACCCGGATCCTTAAAGAAGGGACTCAAAACTACTGGTTTGAGGAGAGAAACATGAAAGGAGTTAGGCACACGTAGAGAAGGGGGCAACTTCAGTTTGCACGAGACTGGATTGATCTGTCTCAAGATCTCAAACGGTCCAATGAACGGGGACCCAATTTGTAGGATGGCATCTTTAACCGGATGTACTTACTTAGAAGAGAGCCATACCTTTTCTACGGGGTGAAAGATAGGTGCATCCAAACGTCTCTTGTCCGCATGCCTTTTCATACGCTGGGAGGCTTTCTCCAGAGCAGTTTTGGTACCCTCCAGACCTTAGAGAAATCTTTGGAGAAGGTATCGGCAGCTGGAACGCCAGATGATCCGGAGATGGGAAGAGGTACTCCGGGTTTCAATCCGAAGACAATCTGAAAGGGAGACTTTCCAGAAGATTCACTTACTTGATTGTTGTAAGAAAATTCGGCCCAGGACAGTAAGTCTACCCAGTCGTCATGATGGGCGTCCTCTGCACTTGTCCATTGGACTGGGGATGGTACGCTGAGGAAAAATCCAGTTAATTTCTTACCAGTTTACAAACTGCTCTCCAGAATCTTGAGGTGAACTGGACTCCTCTGTCGGACACGATGTGGAGAGGGAAACCATAGAGACAGAAGATGTGCCAAATGAACAGGTCCGCCAACTCAGGAGCAGTTGGAAGACCGGGTAGGGGAACGAAGTGAGCCATTTTAGGGAAGCGATCCACCACTACCCACACCACAGAACAGCCAGATGAGACTGGGAGATCTGTGATGAAGTCCATCGTGATATGTTGCCAGGAACCAGACGGAATTGGAAGAGGCTGAAGCCTACCTGCGGGGAGATGCTTGACCGTCTTGTTACGAGCACAGGAAGGACAGGCTGTGACGTACTCCAGAATGTCCTTAGCCATGGCAGGCCACCAGTAGTACCGGGAGATGAGTTGCAGAGTCTTTCTCTGGCCGGCGTGCCCAGCCAACTTGGACGAGTGACCCCACTGAAGAACATGAGTATGCTCAGAAGCTGACACAAAAGTCTTCACGGGAGGCAGCCGGGAAAGATCAGTAGAAGCGACCGTGACTAACCTTGAGGGTTCAATGATGTGCTGCAGTTCTTCTTCTTGATCAGGAGGTAGAAAGGCTCTAGAAAGTGCGTCTGCTTTAACATTTTTGTCAGCTGGGCGAAAATGAAGAACAAAGTTAAAACGAGCAAAACACAAAGCCCAGCGGGCTTGATGAGGATTCAGCCTTTGTGCAGTTTGGAGGTAAGCAAGGTTCTTGTGATCAGTGTATACGACTACCTGATGAAGAGCTCCTTCTAGAAGATGCCACCACTCCTGCAGAGCCAATTTGATAGCCAGCAATTCCCGATCCCCAACAGAATAATTCCTCTCTGTGGAAGAAAAAACCTTGGAAAAAAACCACAGGAATGCATTCACCCTGAGGACGATTTCTGGGTTAGTACGGCTCCCGCACCTACTGAAGAGGCATCGACCTCAAGAAAAAATTGTTCATTGGAGTTAGGACGATGAAAAACAGGTGCGACTGCAAAGGCCTTTTTGAGAGAAACAAAGGCCTCCTCAGCCTCAGGAGGCCAATCCTTCGGATTTGTACCTTTCCGGGTTAGAACTGAGATGGGCACCACTCGGGTGGAGAAGTTAGGAATGAATTGCCTGTAGTAGTTGCCGAAGCCCAGGAATCGCTGTATGGCCTTCAACCCAGACGGACGAGGCCACTTGAGTACAGCCGATAACTTCTCCGGATCCATTTTTAATCCTGTGGAGAAAACAATGTAACTGAGGAAAGGCAAAGAAGATTGTTCAAAGAGGCACTTTTCAGACTTGGCGTACAGTCTGTTCTCCCTGAGCCTCTGTAAGACCAGGCGCACTTGTCTGCGATGCGAGACTAGGTCAGTAGAAAAAATCAGAATGTCGTCTAGGTAGACAACAACACAGGTGTAAAGCAGGTCCCTGAAAATGTCATTGACAAACTCTTGGAAAACAGCTGGTGCATTGCTTAGACCAAACAGCATTACCAGGTACTCGTAGTGGCCATCACGGGTGTTGAAGGCTGTTTTCCATTCGTCTCCCTCTCTGATTCGTATCAAATTGTAAGCACCTCTGAGATCCAGCTTGGTGAAGATCCTGGACCCTTGGAGACGGTCAAACAGTTCTGAAATTAGAGGCAAAGGGTACCTGTTTTTTACTGTGATCTGGTTCAGCCCTCGGTAATCGATACAGGGATCCATCCTTTTTCTTCACGAAGAAGAAGCCTGCTCCTGCCGGTGACGATGTTTTTCGGATAAACCCTCTGGCCAAGTTCTCCTGGATGTAGTCCGACATAGCCTGAGTCTCTGCCTGGGAAAGAGGGTAAACTCTCCCACGGGGAGGAGATGTTCCAGGAAGAAGGTCTATTGGACAGTCATACGACCTGTGGGGGGGAAACTTTTCAGCCTCCTTTTTCCCGAAGACATCCGAGAAGGACCGGTAAGCGGATGGTAATCCAGGCAGGGTAGCAGGTTGGACCGGGGGTGAAGCTGGTTCAATCCGGGTTAAACAACGGTCCAAGCAGGAATCTCCCCAATGTCGAATTTCGCCTGTTCTCCAATTAAGGACTGGTTCATGTTTCTGAAACTAAGGCAAACCTAGAAGCAAGGGGTGAGACAAACCAGGGTACACATAAAAACGGATTCTTTCAGAATGCATAAGTCCTACCCGGAGTTCCACTGGCTTAGTCTGGAACTGGACTCGTTCGGTCAGAGGCTGGCCATCGACAGTGGTTACTCGCAACGGGTTGGGAAGAGCCTGAACTGGTAAGTGGTAGCGATCCACAAGCGTCTGCTGGATAAAGCTTCCGGTGGCTCCGGAGTCCAATAGACAGAGTCCAGAAAATTTTATTGCTCTGCAGGTCACAGAGACTGAGATCTGCAACGAAGGAGAGGAATGTTCTCTACCTAGGGTGGCCTCTCCTACCGAGCCTAGGCACAGGAGTTTTCCGACTTCTTTGGACAGGAGCGGATCAGGTGTTCGGAACTACCATAGTACAGACAGCTTCCGTCTTTGCGACGCGCCTCCTGGCGGCGGCTGGCCAGACTTACTCGATCTACCTCCATAGCCTCAGGAGAAGAGGATAAGGTAGACATTTTGGAAGAATTAGAGTCCAGGTGGTAGGACCTCCTGTCACGCTTAATCTCCATGGAATGCTCCTGAAAACACAGGTCAATCCGGGTCGCCAAGGATATCAGGTCATCCAAGATGGTAGGCCTGTCCCGTCCCGCCAGCCCATCCTTAATTTTTCCAGATAGGCCCTCCCAGAAGGTAGCCAGCAAGGCCTCATCATTCCAGGATAGCTCAGACGAGAGAGTGCGGAACTGAACAGCATACTGAGCCACCGTGAGGGTTCCTTGGCGTAAGCAAAGGAGGGCAGAAGCGGTCGACGTGACCCAGCCGGGTTCATCAAAGGTCCTGCGAAAAGTCTCTAGGAAAGATTGAAGATCATTAAGCAGCAGGTCTCCTCTTTCCCATAACGGATTCAACCAGGCGAGAGCCTCTCCTGCTAGATGTGACATAATGAAGCCCACTTTGGCACGGTCAGAAGTAAACATATGCCCCAAGATTTCGAAGTGCAGGATACACTGATTGAGAAAACCCTGACACTGCGTGGGATCACCATGGAAGCGGGTAGGAGCCGCCAGGCGGGGGCCCTTGCTTGTCATGACAGAAGGTACCTGGGTGTTGCTAGATGAATCAGGAGCAGCCAGGTTCTGCAGGGAATCCATGCGGGTGGACAGGTAACGTAGATATGTCGTGATCTTATCCTGTTGATCTCTTTAACGGGTCACCTCTTGGCACATCTCCAATGTCGGAGGCCTCTGGGGTCCAGCGGATTCCATGGCCGGAGCAATCTGTAACAAATGGAAGTGGAGGCAGAGATGGTGAAGTTCACATTTGTTTTTATTTTTAAAGTGGAACCTCGGGACCACGGTCCGGGGGGCTCCAAAGGGGGCGTGACTAGTTAGCCCCGGGCACCCGTAGTAAAGCTCCTCAGGGCCAGAATGGAATACCCAGAGGACACAGGTGCTACCTCCAGTTAGACCCAGAACACGTGGCAGCTGTCCCAGCGGGACCAAAAGGGATAACAAAAGTTACAGCAGAGTCCGTAATGCGCTGGGTCCTGGATCCGGACGTAAGGAGTCGGTTCCAGTGACCTTCACACAGTCCTTGTACTCGGTTGGCTGTAGGTGGAACGGGATGGCTTAGGCCCAGAAGGTTGCTGATATAACCAGGTAACACAGGATACTGATATGCTGTGGAAACAGAGAGCATTAGACAATGCACAGAGACTGCAGACAGGTTAGCGCAGACAGGTTAGCATGAGAACCGGATGTAGCAATGATAGATACTCATTGCTCCGGCGCTCTCCCTATGGAGGAGAGGCCAGAAATAGCAGCCAGTGAACTGTCATTGGTTAATTGTATTTTTTGAATAATGCGCGCCACCCCTTTAAGAAGGCAAGAGAGCAGGCGGGCGTGCCCTAATAGTCTTAGCTACAGATCTCCTCACAGGGCGCCAGGAGGAGGAGGCAGGAGGGAGGACAGAACGCTGAGCAGCAGCATGAGATCCAGAGGAGGCCGGCTGCTGCCTATGTGAGGCTCGAGGTGAGTGCCCAGAACGGAAAGCAGCGGCAGATCTGGACGCAGCGCCAGGACGGGGGCCAGGTGTAACAGCGACAGACCTGGGTGCAGCGCCAGGACAGGGACCTGGTGTAACAACGGCCACCTGCATTCCCAGCCAAGCCGGACACCACTACACTACCCCAAGTCTGAGTGCTGCTGGACACTCTTCCGCCACCACCACTATGGCAAGCACTTCTCCTGTATGGAGCACCACCACCGCCACTGCACCACCTACTTGGAGCAACACCACCACAGAACCTGCTTGGACCACCGACACGACCAGTCAACATCAAAGGAGCACCGCCAGCACTCCTCAGCAAAAGAGCACAGCCAGCACTCCTCATCAAAGGAGCACCGCCAGCACTCCTCATCAAGGGAGCACCACCAGCACTCCTCATCAAAGGAACACCGCCAGCACTCCTCATCAAAGGAGCACCGCCAGCACTCCTCATCAAAGGAGCACCGCACTACTCCTCATCCAAAGAGCACCGCCACCAATTCTCCTCTTAGGAGTGCCGCCAGAACTTCTGCTCAGATCACCGACATGCAGCCTCCTTCTAGGAGCACCAACACGACTTTGTCTCCAAGGATCACCGCCACTTCTTTGAGCACCGACACGAGTTTCTCTCCTCGTATCACCTCCACAGCCGCCACTTCTATGAGTACCGACACAACTTTGTCTCCTTCTAGGAGCACCACCACTGCCACTTCTAGGAGCACCGCCACCGGCACCACAGAGCAGCAGAGTGGTGACCCACATTCCATCTTTTACAGGTCGACGCCACGGTCCACCATCTCCAAGTGGTCGAGAAAAGTAAGGCGGTCACACGGTGGAAGTCGGGCCAGGCAGGATACTCCTGCGCGAAAGAAAAAAAAAAAAAACTTTGTTCGTCCATCCACCCTCTCCTCCTAATGTGTCTCAACCTGCCTCCATGTCCATTCCAGAGCTCCCTTCCCCCAGTACTTTCGTCGCCCCTTCTCCTAGAACCCCTTCCTCAACCTCCAGCCGTTTCTCGTCTCTCCACACCCCAAAAGTATCCCAATCTTCCCCCAAACGTCATTCCTAATAAAATCTTTGTTTTTATTATTTCTTTTTTTTTGGAAAAATAAATGTGCAATTCTGCTTTGAAAAAATTTGAATTGGTTACTGTGTCAATCGCCGACTACCCACACTGCACCATACACACACTGCGTCATACACTTAGCGTTTTTGCCGCCAGATATTTCCATTACTGAGACATGTTTCTTGTGTCAGTTTTGGAGATATGTGTTGTCAAAAAAATGACTTGTATTTTCCACACCAGTCTC
The DNA here is from genome assembly GCF_039654945.1 of Dendrobates tinctorius. Taxonomy (NCBI): domain Eukaryota; kingdom Metazoa; phylum Chordata; class Amphibia; order Anura; family Dendrobatidae; genus Dendrobates; species Dendrobates tinctorius. The sequence continues at coordinate 3,802,672 of NW_027361800.1, forward strand.
TACAGTCTTGTAATATTGCACAGACTGGATCCAGCAGGGTTCCCCAACTCCAGTCCTCAAGGTCCACCAACAGATCATGTTGTAAGGAATTCCTTTTTTTTTTGCTCATGTGAAGCAGTTATCAACGGAGCAATGGAATTCCTTACAACATGATCTGTTGGTGGACCTTGAGAACTGGAGTTGGGGAACCCTGCTGGATCCAGTCTATGCAATATTACAAGAATGTAGAGACTGGTGTGGAAAAGACAAGTCATATAGATTATTGTTTTTGCCACCAGATATCTCCATTACTGGGACATGTTTCTTGTGTCTGTCTTGGAGATATGTGTTGTCAAAAAAAACAATCTATATGACTTGAATTTTCCACACCAGTCTCTACATTCTTGTAATATTGCACAGAGTGGATCCAGCAGGGTTCCCCAACTCCAGTCCTCAAGGTCCACCAACAGATCATGTTGTAAGGAATTCCTTTTTTTCGCTCATGTGAAGCAATGGAATTCCTTACAACATGATCTGTTGGTGGACCATGAGGACTGGAGTTGGGGAACCCTGCTGGATCCACTCTGTGCAATATTACAAGAATGTAGAGACTGGTGTGGAAAATACAAGTCATATAGATTGACACAAGAAACATCAGTAATGGAGATATCTGGTGTCAAAAAAACAAATCTACTTGTATTTTCAGAACCAGTCTCTTCAGTCATATAATATTGCACAGACTGAATTGAGCAGGGTTCCCCAACTCCAGTCTTCAAGGCCAACAAACAAATCATGTTTTAGGTAATTCCATTACTCCGGTGATAACTGCATCACCCGAGCCAAAAAAAAAAAGAAATCCTTAAAACATGATCTGTTGGTGGACATTTAGGACTAGATTTGGAAACCCTGGCATAGAGGACGGTGTTGACTGCAAGGCATATCTATTACCTTGCCTTTTTTGTACATCATCATTTAACTATTTTAGAGAAAAGGCAAGGGACTGTAGATATACCTTGTAATTAACAACATACTCTATTACGTGTGTTGGAGAAACTGATGACATGATGGTGAAAATAAATGTTATATTTACTTCACAAATACCCTGATCTTGTATCATCATCACTATCACACCTGGGCAGGTGAATACACATTAGTTTGAACCTGCAGCGTTGCTTAACTCTCCATATATTTGAAGAAGAGTAGCAATGCTGCAGTTTAATGTGTATTCTCCTGGCCATTTGTGATAACTTTGTGAAGTATTTGTCACTTCAGCATGACACCAGGCCTGGGTATTGTAGAAGTTGTATAAACTTTATTATGTCACCAGTCTGCATTCAGACTCAAGCCACAGTGGTGATCCTGCAAATAATATTTATAGTCACATGTTTCGGTGTCATAAAGAGTGAAGGATGCCAGTTCATCCACAAATCACTATTTGTAAAATCGGCCCATGTGACACAAATATTAGTTGTATTATCTCCACCGTCGCTGTTAATTGAACACACTGTAGAGATTATAAAGGTCATACAACTTGTGTGTGTGTGTCACCTACTCAGGAGTATTAGTGAATTCATGACGTACAAAACACAGCATCATAAATTCACTGATACACCTGGCTACTTGATAATAGTATTGGGAGTGTAAAAACACAGAATGCACTCAGTACAGGTATCAAAACAGTGTTTTTATAGTGGTTTGAAAAAACCACTATATTGTAATCCGAACGCTGCTAACTTATTCTTCTTCTTCTTATTATTATTATTAAGTTGATTTCCGCAATTAATGCGGCCCGAACCGCTACACGCACAGACTCCGTTGAGGTGTCGTTTCGAAGCCAGCGTCCATGAGAGGTGTGCTAAGTATTTTTCGTGTCGATCGGATTTGTAGTTTTTGCGCAATTTGCGTTTGAAAATTTTTTTTCCCGTCATTGGAATGCACTGTCTCCAATGCTTTTCAATAGGAAATGGCAAAACGTGCCCTGAGGCGATTGAAATGACAGTTGAGCTCATTGATATGCGCAGGCAGACCCAGTTACTATGCCAACGCCTACGAACTTCACTTGAACCCCAGCACAGAGCCTCTGCCACATAATATCAGCTCTTAAAGCGAAACTCACAGCACAAATGCAAATCTAGCTTCATCACATGACACATGCCCCTGAGAGAGAATGTGTGCGCCAAAGTGGATTTAAAAGAAGCCCAGTGAGCCAAACTAGCTCTTAAAGGGCCAACGCGCCAAAGTGATTGTTAAAGGGCCAGCGCACCCAAATGAGTCTTAAAGGGCCGACACACCAAATCGGAGGCTGAGCCACCCCGGCCTCCAAATCGGAGGCTGAGCCACCCCGGCCTCCAAATCGGAGGCTGAGCCACCCCGGCCTCCAAATCGGAGGCTGAGCCACCCCGGCCTCCAAATCGGAGGCTGAGCCACCCCGGCCTCCAAATCGGAGGCTGAGCCACCCCGGCCTCCAAATCGGAGGCTCATCGACCCCGGCCTCCAAATCGGAGGCTCTTTGACCTCGGCCTCCAAATCGGAAGCTCAACGACCCCGGCCTCCAAATTGGAGGCTGAGCGACCCCAGCCTCCAAATCTTACCCAGAGTGGCCCCACCCACCAAATCGGACCCTGTGGGGCCCCGCCCACCAAATCGGACCCTGTGGGGCCCCGCCCACCAAATCGGACCCTGAGAGGCCCCGCCCACCAAATTGGACCCAGAGTGGTCCCGCCCACCAAATTGGACCCAATGGGGCTCCGCCCACAAAATCAGACCCAGAGGGGCCCCTGCCACAAAATCAGACCCTGAGGGGCCGCGGCCACAAAATCGGACCCTGATGGGCCCCAGTCACAAAATTGGACCCTGATAGGCCCCGGCCACAAAATCGGACCTTGAGGGGCCCCAACCACAAAATCGGACCCTGAGGGGACCCAACCACAAAATCGGACCCTGAGAGGCCCCGCCCACCAAATTGGACCCAGAGTGGTCCCGCCCACCATATTGGACCCAGAGGGGCCCCACCCACAAAATCGGACCCAGAGGGGCCCCTGCCACAAAATCGGACCCAGAGGGGCCGCGGCCACAAAATCAGACCCTAAGGGGCCGCGGCCACAAAATCAGACCCTGAGGGGCCCCAACCACAAAATCGGACCCTGAGGGGACCCAACCACAAAATCGGACCCTGAGGGGCCCCGCCCACCAGATCGGACCCTGAGGGGCCCCAAAGGCCAAAGTTGCCCCTGAGAGTCACCCACAGGTAAAACAGATCCTGAGTTGAGAGTCTTGCAGGGGCAGCAGGCAAGTCTCTCTTAAAGGTGCAGACCGGACACCATTTCAAACCACTATCTGTACTTCCTTCAGGAAATACACATCTAGTTTATTAACATACCAACAAGAAAATTTTTTTACACCATTTGCTCTTGCCATTCCACCCGTCCTACATCTGAGTTAAAGTAGACCGCAAATTGGTCCCTCATTTGCCCAACTTCAACGGATGACCTGAGAGGGTGCTGTGTAAATTCAGGCAATTGGTTAGGAGCAACATCATCAAAATCTAAGTGCGGGTGCTCTCTAGCAATTTCAAAATTTTGTAGAACGACACAGGCCTTCACCACCTCATCCACTGTTTCCAGTTTCAGATTAATAGCTGTGCCAAGAATGCGCCATCTAGATACAAGGATACCAAATGCACACTCTACTGCTCTCCTGGCCCTGGTCAGCCTGTAATTAAAAACTCTTTTGTTGTGGTCCAAGTCCCAGCTGGAGTAGGGCTTGAGCAGGTTTTGGCACATCTGGAACGCTTCATCACCAACCATTACAAAGGGCTGTGGGGGACCTTTGGTGTTCGGAAGAGGCCGTGACATGGGGAAATTGAAATGGTTGCCATACAACCTCCTGCCCATGTCCGAGTTCTTAAAAGCCTGGGAGTCATTCCCACTGCCAAATGCACCAATGTCCACTGCAATAAACATACAGTCTGCATCCGCAATGGCCATGAGTACAGTAGAAAAGTACTTTCTATAGTTGCAATACTGCGATCCAGTTCTTTTGGGCTTGATAATCCGGATGTGTTTCCCATCCACCGCTCCCAAACAGTTGGGGAAATTGCAGACTGTCCAGAATCTGTTGGCGATTTCCAACCACTTTTCTACAGTGGGCAGGGGCATGAATTCTGGACAAGGAGCGTTCCACAAAGCCCGGCAGGTGTCCGCTACAATTCCAGACAACGTGGAGATTCCAATACAGTACTGGAAGTGCAGTGAAGAGAGGGTCTCTCCAGTAGCCAGGAATCTGTGACACAAAGAAAAAAACAAAAAAATAATATTTGTGTATGTGTATTTTACACACCTAAAATTCAATAAAAAAAAACAAACATAAAAATACATCTGCAGCCTTTTGTTCAATACATGCCATAAAAAAATTACCGCAGCCTTTTGCTAACTTCTTGGCAGAACAATAATTCTGCCAGATTTGGAAGAGTACAAGTCACAACAAAGAAAATTCTGCACCGTACCGTAATGTGACCAGGAGCCGCTCCTCAGGAGTAATCGCACGCCGGAGCTGCGTGTCCTGTCTCCGGATGACTTCTTGGACACGACCAAGCAAATAGTTAAAGGTTTGTTGGGGCATCCGGGTATAATCCGTAAATTTCTCCGGGTTTGCCTGGAGCTCGCTGTAGAGGGTGTGGTACGCTCCACGGCTCTCCCGGAGTTCAATAATGGGATGTATCCACAAACGCCACCGCTGCTGTCTTCGCTGCCTCTCTCTCTCCCTCTGTTCATGGCAAGCAACTGCAAGAGGCTGAGTTCACACGTGGCGTTTTTTTCGCGTTTCCGCGGCAGTTTTAACCGCGCGATTTTGCCGCGAAAACGCGAAAAATAAGCATCCCATGCATTCCTATGGGATTCCGCAATGCTGTGCTAATGCTGCGGTTTTTACCGCGGCGGAATCGCTTCGCGGTAAAAACCGCAGCATGCTCATTAATTTGCGGAATCGCGGCGATCCCGCACCCATAGGAATGCATTGTTCCGCTTATTTCCCGCATGTGGCTGTGCCCACCATGCGGAAAGTAAGCATAACAATTGCGGATGGTACCCATGGTCCGGAGGAGAGGAGACTGTCCTCCGGGCTTTGGGTACCATATCCCTGTAAAAAATAGAATTTAAAATAAAAAATATTGTTATTCTCACCCTCCGACGTCCCGCGCAGTCTTCCCGCTTCTCTTCACGCTCTCGTTCCCAGTAGTCCTTTGCGAAAATGCTTGCGATGACGTCCCTTCTCGCGGGATCGCGAAGTCTCGCGGTCATTCGCGCGACGTCATCGCGAATTACCGCGAGACGTCGCGATCCCGCGAGAACTGACGTCATCGCTGGCATTTTCGCAAAGGATTACTGGGAACGGATGCGCGGGACGTTGGAGGGTAAGAATAACACCGTTTTTTATTTTTTTTTACATTCTATCTTTTACTACTGATGCCGCATAGGCGGCCTCAGTAGTAAAAAGTTGGTCACACTCGTCAAACAGTGTGACCAACCTGTCAATCAGTTCTCCAAGCGATGCTACAGATCGCTTGGAGAACGCTAGCATTTTGCAAGCTAATTACGCTTGCAAAATGCTAGTTTTTCCGCGGGAAAATCGCGGGAATTTAAAATGCGATTTTCCCGCGGACTGGAATTCCGCTAGAGTTCCGGTACGTGTGCACTTAGCCTAAGCCTGAGCCATCCTCATGTCCAGATCCAAGTCAAAGTAAAAACTCTTCCAGCGCAGATCCATGTTTCTCAAGGCAAATGCAAGCAAATGTGAAGAATTCAGCTGTAAACAGGGTCTATGTAAAGAATTTCAATAAGACACGCCCACTGCTGTCCCATTGGTGGAGTGTGTTGCAAGAATTTTTCAAGGATTTTTTCTCCTGTGAAGTGACACCATTGCGCATAAAAAATGCAAACGCATGAAAAAACGCTTACAAATGCAAAAAAAGTTGCGATTTTTTGTCGTAATGCGCACAATAATGCTACAAAAAACGCAGCATTTACAAGCGTTTGCATGCGCTTTTGACATGCATTTCATGTGCGCTCGATACACTGCGCAAAAAGGCGCAAGTGTGAAAGTAGCCTAAATCATTAAGATTTGGAGGCTATCACTTAGCAACTTGGAGCTTCAACTCAAGTTTTGTATGGGTTTAAGGTCTGGAGGCTGGCTAGGCTACTCTATAACCTTAGTGTGCTTCTTTTTGAGCCATTCCTTTGTTGCTTTGGTTATATATTTTGGGTCATTGTCTTGCTGGAAGACCCAGCCATGACCCATTTTTAATGTCCTGGTGTAGAGAAGGAGGTTGTCACTCAGGATTTTACGGTATGTGGCTCCATCCATTCTCCCATTGATGCAGTGAAGTAGTCCGGTGCCCTTAGCAGAGAAGCACCCACAAAACATAATGTTTCCACCTCCATGCTTGACAGTGGAGACAGTGTTCTTTGGGTCATAGGCAGCATTTCTCTTCCGTCAAACACGGCGAGGTGAGTTAATGCCAAGGACATCAACTTTTGTCTCATCTGACCACAGCACTTTCTCCCAATCACTCACGGAGTCATCCAGGTGTTCATTAGCAAACTTCAGATGGGCCTGCACATGTGTCTTCTTGAGCAGGGGGATCTTGCGGGCACTGCAGGATTTTAAACATTTACGGCGTCATGTGTTACCATTGGTTTCTTGGTGACTGTGGTCCCAGCTGCCTTGAGATCATTAACAAGTTCCCCCCCCGTGTAGTTTTAGGCTAAACTTTCACCTTCCTCATGATCAAGGATACCCCACAAGGTGAGATATTGCATGGTGGACCAGATCAATGTCAATTGACAGTCATTTTGTATTTCTTCCATTATCTTACTGTTGCACCAACAGTTGTCTCCTCGCTCAGCATCTTACTTATGGTTTTGTAGTCCATTACAGCTTTGTGCTGACATACACACATACATACACACATACATACACACTTTGAGCTTTATATATCTAATACATAAAGCTCAAAGTGTGTATGTATGTATGTATGTGTGTGTGTATGTGTGTATGTCCAGGATAGGCATCCGCACCGTCGCAGCTACAGCCACAAAATTTGGCACAGTCACACGTCTGGACCCCGAGAGCGTCCTAAGCTATGTTGTGAGGTGAAATTTTAACCCCGCACGTTCCAATTCACCAAACAATTTTGCCCCTATCTACATAATGTGGAAAAAGTGTGTGTGCGTCAAGCCCCGCCCCTCATTATGATGTCATAATGCCCCTATTTGCATACTGGGGAAGCAGTGTGTGTGTATCAAGCCCCGCCCCTCATTATGATGTCACAATGGTTGCCATGGCGACACTGATGTCATCATAGGTTGCCACCCCTGCCGCCGCTCATTATGATGTCATAATGGTTGACTATGGGATGGAGGATGTGTGATGGGTATATGGGCACTGGACTATGGGATGGAAGATATGTATGATGGGTATATGGGCACGGGCCTATGGGATGGTGGATATGTATATGGGCACTTGACTATGGGATGGAGGATATGTATGACGGCCGGGTATATGGGCAGGGGACTATAGGATGGACGATATGTATGACGGGTATATGGGCACGGGACTATGGGATGGAGGATGTGTGATGGTTATATGGGCACTCGACTATGGGATGGAGGATGTGTGATGGGTATATGGGCACTGGACTATGGGATGGAGGATATGCATGACGGGTATATGGGCACGGGCCTATGGGATGGAGGATGTGTAATGGGTATATGGGCATGGGACTATGGGATGGAGGATGTGTGATGGCCTGGGTATATGGGCACTGGACTATGGGATGGAGGATATGTATGACGGGTATATGGGCACGGGCCTATGGGATGGTGGATATGTATGATGGGTATATGGGCACAGGACTATGGGATGGAGGATGTGTGATGGGTATATGGGCAATGGACTATGGGATGGAGGATATGTATGACGGGTATATGGGCACGGGACTATGGGATGGAGGATATGTATGATGGTATATGGGCATTGGACTATGAGATGAAGGATGTGTGATGGGTATATGGGCACGGGACTATGGGATGGAGGATATGTATGACGGGTATATGGGCACGGGACTATGGGATGGAGGATGTGTAGTGGGTATATGGGCATGGGACTATGGGATGGAGGATGTGTGATGGCCTGGGTATATGGGCACTGGACTATGGGATGGAGGATATGTATGACGGGTATATGGGCACAGGCCTATGGGATGGTGGATATGTATGACGGGTATATGGGCACAGGACTATGGGATGGAGGATGTGTGATGGGTATATGGGCAATGGACTATGGGATGGAGGATATGTATGACGGGTATATGGGCACAGGACTATGGGATGGAGGATATGTATGATGGTATATGGGCATTGGACTATGAGATGAAGGATGTGTGATGGGTATATGGGCACGGGACTATGGGATGGCAGATATGTATGATAGGTATATGGGCACGGGACTATGGGATGGAGGATATGTATGATGGGTATATGGGCATGGGACTATGGGATGGAGGATGTGTGATGGGTATATGGGCACTTGACTATGGGATGGAGGATATGTATGACGGATATATGGGCACGGGAGTATGGGATGGCGGATATGTATGATGGGTATATGGGCACTCGACTAAGGGATGGCGAATATGTATGATGGGTATATGGGCATGGGACTATGGGATGGAGGATGTGTGATGGGTATATGGGCATGGGACTATGGGATGAAGGATGTGTCATGGGTATATGGGCACTCGACTATGGGATGGAGGATATGTATGATGGGTATATGGGCACGGGCCTATGGGATGGAGGATGTGTGATGGGAATATGGGCACGGGACTATGGGATGGAGGATAATTATAATTTGTTATAACTAACCACACTTAGTTAATATGCCCGGGCAGCGCCGGGCTCTTCAGCTAGTATTAGATATACCTGTATGCCATCTCCTCTGTATATAGTATATACCTATAACAGTATGTCATCTCCCCCTGTATATAGTATATACAGTAACTGTATGACATCTCCCCCTATATATTATATACCTGTATGACATCTCCCCCTGTTTATAGTATATACCTGTTTGTCATCTCCCCCTGTTTATAGTATACACCAGTATGTCATCTCCTCCTGTATATAGTATATACCTGTATGTCATCTCCTCCTGTATATAGTATATACCTGTATGTCATCTCCCTCTGTATATAGTATATACCTGTATGTCATCTCCTCCTGTATATAGTATATACCTGTATGTCATATCCCCCTGTATATAGTATATACCTTTATGTCATCTCCTCCTGTATATAGTATATACCTGTATGCCATCTCCCCCTGTATATAGTATATACCTGTATGTCATCTCATCCTGTATATAGTTTATACCTGTATGACATCTCCTCCTGTATATAGTATATACCTGTATGTCCTATCCCCCTGTATATAGTATATACCTGTTTGTCATCTCTTCCTGTATATAGTATATACCTGTTTGTCATCTCCCCCTGTATATATTATATACCTGTATGTCATCTCCCCCTGTATATAGTATATACCTGTATGTTATCTCCAGGTTCCATCCTATCTGTACACAGTGGATGCACAGTGTCCCCGCAGCACAGAGCATTTCAGTGCGGCAGCTCCGACCCCTGAGTGTAATACCATTTAGTTAGAAATTTTTAAGAGGCTCTTATTTAGAGTGGCATTAGTTATAGCTGTATAAATAAGTTTAAAGCAAAGCAGACATTGTAAGGTTGCTGTTACACCGATTAAAATTATTCCTGGGTTGGAGAAATTCATCTTGTGCTTCTTTTTTTAATCTGTGTTTGAATTTTTAAGTTAATGAGATGCTTTGTGCAAGACAAAGCGAAGTTCTTGATTCTGGACTCCCACTGCAGTCTGTGTCAGAGGGTGATCTGTGTTGGCAAGGTAATAAATTGTTATTTCCAGCTTTAGAGAAGGATGATAAGACCATAGAAATTATAAGAATAATAGGCCTCAGTTACCACAATTGTCTACAAGGACAGCTCATAGCAACCAATCACAGCTCAGCTTTCAACTTTTAAATAGCTCTGGTGAAATGATAGTTGCTTAGTGATTGGTTGCTATGGGCAACATAGGCAGCGTAACTTGTTGTGTTCAAGAAGATGTGCCTATGAAAAATATATATATATATATACATATTGTATGTATATATACAGTATATTGTTCTGCCTTCATACACGTTGACATGGTGTGCACTCTAGCATACAGCATAAACCACTTTCTATCTTCCAAAATAAGCAGACTGTTCAGAGTAGTCTAACTTGTTTATTGGTGAAGAGTATAGAATATGCTGTAAAACTATAAAGAATACAAACGACATGAGTAAGTATTGGGGGAGATGATCACACAGCTAACACAATTACAGGAAGTATACAGTGTGATGCAAACTTTACATGAAATACACAGGTGTCTAATTACATCTGCTCTGTGCTGCTGCTATACAGTTAATAACATCTCTGTTCAACACTGCATTGCAAGAAAAGATATTAATCTTACCAGATATGCTTTACCCGGCTAACGAACTCAAGTTGGGGAGTTACAGGAGGACAAATAAACACGTGCGTCCCATGAAATACACAGAAGAAAATGGCATCTTCCTCATCCCAGAATACATTGCTTCAGTCCCAGAATGCAACACTATGTCTGCTGTTAAAGACACAGGCTGTAAATGCTATTAAAGACACAGCTATAAATTCAGCCACCACTAAATGTTGCTATAACTAAACCAGCACATAATATAAACATATTTGCCCTATATTCAGAGGGCAGAACATATATATTAGATTAGATATTTATTTTATATATACTGTATAATATATATATATATATATATATATATATAACACTTCCTTCTCACCCCCACTGGGGTGGTCTTTGTTGCCCTTTCTCATTCTCGGGTCCTCTACCAGAGGTCTGGGAGTTTGAGGGTTCTGCGCAGGATCTTAGTTGTTCCCAGTATTGCGCATTTCTGGACAAAGAGCTCAGATGTTGCTCCTGGGATCTGTTGTAGCCATTGTTCCAACTTAGGGGTCACTGCTCAAATTGCTCCTATTGTTGTGCCTTACGTCTTTACCGCCACAAAAGGGTTAAATACATACTGTTTTGTATGTGTTTTGTAAGCAATGGGAGTTATGCTTTCTCTTCTAGAGACCACAACACACACACACAATTCACCTCACTCCTTTACTTGCCTGAAGCTTAGAGCTTTGCAGACATGCCCTAACTGGGGGGGAGGAGTCGGGAGTTGCTGTTTTCAGTGAAGAAGAAGGAGAGAACGGAGAACGCTCCTGGAAGCCATGACATGCGCTTCCTCCAGGAGCATAGCTAAGAAGAATCAGGGAGTCAGCCCCTAGGCTATCCATGCTTTTAGAGCGGGGTGGTAAGCTGAGAGACTGTGTGGGTTTATACAACCAACAGCAGAGTATTTTCCCCAGGTAGACTACCGCAAACTAGGATCATTGAAGGATTGTGCAAGAAGGAACTTGAGCTTCACACATTAAAGATGCAAGTTGCCAGAGGAGGAGTACACAGTGAGTAGTGGCTATACTGGAAGTCCTAGACTCTGGAAAGCCTTGGTCCCCGAAGGGATTAGAATAGCAGGAAGCTTACACCGAGTCACAGCAGAGTGAAGGATAACTCCCATTCTGCAGAGCAGACTGTAACCTGGTGAGAGTTGTAATGTCTCCTCTGAACTGCACCTGAACTACAGTAAATAATAAATTGTCTCCTGCCTTATTATTCCATGCCTTTTACTTCCATCACAATCTCTGGGGGTCAGCCCTGGTTGGAGAGGGTTAAACATCTGCACTGCCATCACCATCTACTCCCCCAGGGATCATCTGCAGTGCTGGCTATACTACAGTCGCACACTCCAACTGGCATCACGAATCACTACATAAACTTTATCCCTAATTAATACTCCCCTTTTACATGACCGCCTGGGGCCATGGACCGGGTCACTGCCACTGCGACACATCCCTTTAAGATGACCGGCCCGGTACCGAGTATCCCACGGCCTCTGGGGCGCGTCACTATCACCACTGGAATCACTGTCGCCTTCACCTTCCACATCTTCTCCAGTTCTCCTTTGAGGCCCTGATACTTCTCAAGCTTCTCATATTCCTTCTTTCTGATGTTGCTGTCACTTGGCACTGCCACATGCTGTCTTCTGATCCTTGTCTACTATCACAATGTCTGGTTGGTTAACCAACACCTGCTTATCCGTCTGGATCTTGACGTTTCACAGGATTTTAGCCCTTTCATTCTCCACCACTCTTTCTGGGGTCTCCCACCTGGACTTAGGAGGACTTAGCTGATATGCTGTGCAGATATTCCTGTATACAATGCTTGGTTGTGGCATTCAGTATATGCTGCTCCTGCTTGCATTTTGAGTTTGGAAGGAGCCTTAAGGCCCCGTCACACTAAGCGACTTACCAGCGATCCCGACACCGATATGAAGGTGTCAGGATCGCTAGTAAGTCGCTATGTGATCGCTGGTGAGCTGTCACACAGACAGCTTCACCAGCGATCAGCACAGCGTTGCCGAGCGCCCGGCATCGCTTGCCATCGCTGTAAAAAATAGAATCAAAATAAAAAATATATTCTCACCTTCCGACGTCCTGTTCAGCCATCCTGCCTCTCTCCACGCTCCGGTCCCAGTGATCCTTTGCACGAATGACCGCGAGATGTCACGGTCTCGAGGGATAACAAAGTCTCGCGGTCATTCGTGCAAAGGATCACTGGGACCGGAGCGTGGAGAGAGGCAGGATGGCTGAACAGGACGTCGGAAGGTGAGAATAACTATATTTTTTATTTTTTGTATTATTTTTTACACCTGATCGCTGGTCTCCCGCTGTCACACACAGCGATGCGTGCTGGCCAGCGGGAGACCAGCAACCAAAGAAATGTCCAGAGGTTTCTTCCAGCGATCAGCGATACCGGCAGGGGGGCCGCTCGCTGATCGCTGTCACACACAGCGATCTCGCTGGTGTGATCGCTGTTATGTCACAAAAGTTGTGACTCAGCAGCGATCTCGCTACCGAGATCGCTTAGTGAGACGGGGCCTTAACTCATACCAATAATCAGATTAAATAGATACAACCTTTATTGAAAATAAGCTAAAAACAGGACACCACACAGAAAAACAACAACTAACCGTGTCACCTAAATTGGCCCTGCACTGGGGCTCTGATAACAACTACCTACCAGCAGAGGTTGGCACCCTAAACACAATCGAGATTGGCGCCCCCGCTCCGCGATGGCTGACCCTAATACTCCTAGATAGCCCTGGACTGGTGCAGCATACAGTCACTCATTTATTCAGGAAAGGAGAGTAAAGGTGTCGCCAATGTAGGTAGGTTCTTAGGCAACAGTAGAAAAGGTGCAAGACAAGTGCTGTAAACACGAGACATAAAGTGACATGTGCAAACAATTGAGCATGGGACTGAACTGTCCCTGTGACTGGATACCTTCCTGTCAGCGGAGGTTGGCACCCTACTGGTCAGCGGAATGGCGTCCCCGCTCCACAACGGCTATCCCTTCAGTCCCTGGTGTGACTAATCTTATGTCAATTAAGGATAGCAGAATAATAATTTAGCAGAAGGTACATTTTAACCCAATGGTCAATTTGTGACCCATATAAAATGTTGTTAAATTACATTGATAACAGAAAAGGGTACTCAAGGTTAGTAGTTGATGAAGAAAACCTCAACGCGTTTCTCATATTCGGATCATCAGGAGGTAGATAGTCAGCATCTAACTATCTACCTCCTGATGATCCGAATAGGAAAAACGCGTTGAGGTTTTCTTCATCAACTACTAACCTTGAGTACCCTTTTCTGTTATCAATATGATTTAACAACATTGTATATAGGTCACAAATTGACCATTGGGTTAAAATGTACCTTCTTCAAGAATGGTCCTGTATTTGGCTCCATCCATCTTCCCATCAATTTTAACCATTTTCCCTGTCCTGCTGAAGAATAGCAGGCCCAAACCATGATGCTGCCACCACCATGTTTGACAGTGGGGATGGTGTGTTCAGGGTGATGAGATGTGTTGCCTTTACGCCAAACATATCGCTTGGCATTGTTGCCAAAAAGTTCGATTTTGGTTTCATCTGACCAGAGCACCTTCTTCCACATGTTTGGTGTGTCTCCCAGGTGGATTGTTGCAAACATTACATGACACTTGCCATGATACCAGTGCTGGGTGACCGTCACTGCTGGGGTTAATGTTCTGACCTCAGTGCAGACTCTCACCTGCACACCTGGGACCTATTATGGTGGCCTCTCATTGGTTCTGGGGAGGCTTCTTATAGCCTCAGGAAGCTCCCATCCCCAGTCAGTTATACTTTCACCCTTGGCATTGTGTGGTGACCCCTGAGTGTGTTTGCGCTGTGTTCTGATTGCTTGATTCTCTGTATATGACTTGGTCTGTTCTCTGGATTCTGCTTTGGGTTCTACGTCTGTTTGGTTTTGATCTCTGCTTGGCTCTGACTATCCATTCTGTCTCATCCCTGGTAATTTACTGAGATCTTGTGTATGACCTTTGGCTTTGTCTGACCTCCCGTCTGTTTATCCCTCCTGTACCTCACATGCCTGTATTGTGCATGACCCCCGCTTTGCCCGACTTTGAGTTTTCTACCTTCTTTGAAAGCAGGACGCTAAGCCCCGCCCCTTGCAGTCACATGACCATTCACATGACCGTAGATCCTGTGCCTGCTTTCTAAACTTCTACATTCAGGTCCCGTGCATCTTTATTTTCTGGCTGTTCTTGTCCCCAGGAGTCCCTAGGGTGCAGGTGAGTCCCTGCTTAGCAGAGGCTGTACACCGGCGCTGTCAGGACCCTGACATTATAACTGACCATTAAGTTTTTTGGGGGTTTTTTATGCAGAGAGTTATGGATCCCATACAGTCTCTGGCTGACCAGATGAAAAGTCTGGGTCAGATGTTGCAGGGTTTATCTCTGGAGCAGCAAGCTGTGGCTCGTTCTCATCAGCAGGTTTCTGAGACAGTGCGGGGAGCTCTATCTGCTGGGTCTCTGGGGGCTGGGGCGAGTGATGTTGTTTTGGTGTCCCCAGAACCACCTGTTAAACTGCCTGACTTTTTTTCTGGAAACAAAAAGGAGTTCAGGGTCTTCATGGAGGGGTGCAAACTTTTTTTTAGTTTGAGACCACTTTCCTCTGGGGACGAAAGTCAGAAGGTTGGGGTCATTATGTCTCTGTTAAGAGGGTCCCCACAAGCTTGGGCTTTCTCCCTTCCTCCCACTGCCCCTGAGAGAGTGTCTGTGAATGCATTCTTTCAGGCCCTCGGGCACATTTATGATAAGCCTGACCGAGTGCGATTGGCAGAGGACATGGTGATGAGCGTCAGTCAGGGGAAACACTCAGTTGAGTGGTTTTGTACTGAATTCCACCGCTGGGCCGCAGAGATCTCTTGGAACGACGTCGCACTCCGAGGACTCTTTCGCAGAGGCTTGTCCGAGCGGCTGCAGGATGCCTTGGTGTTACATCCCCCACCTAACTCTCTCGAGGACGCCATGACCCTGGCCGTCCGGATGGACCGCAAGCTGTGGGCCAGAGGGGTGATGCAGGTGGAAACTCCATTGTTCCCCAGTGGAAAAGAGACTGCCCCTGAGCTCATGGATGTAGGCGCCCTCTCCCTGAAGGATACGGAGAGGAAACGCTGGAAGCACAAGCAGTTTGTGACGGACTCAGCTCCTGCTGAGCCCATTTTTTGAGTGGACCCTCTGGGTCGTGGCACCCACCCACCGAGGGCGAGCTGACCTTGTGAAAATCCACCCCCTATACAGGGAGTGTCAGGGGCAAGACCAAGGGGGTGAGCCACCACGACTGCTGGGACCAGACGGCCGGCTCAGGGGACACTAGACGAGTGTCTGACGACAAGGACGAGCAGGAAGCAAGATGAGACTAGACGTAGGTGCAAGGTATCTTCATTAGAATAACACAAGATCACATACAGAGAAAACAAGCAAAACGTGCAAGGTGCGCACGTGGGCACGCCAAGGTCCATAACATGGTACGTGCCAGATGGCACGCCTAGGCACAGGTAATGGCATGATGGCATCGGACTCCGGACTGCTGGCAAACCGACAGGGTCCAGGGATCAGGCTGCGGACGTCAGCTCCGGACATCAGGCCGCAGTCATCTGGTTCCGGACCTCTGGCAACGGTCGGCAGGTTCCGGGCATCCGGCAGGCAAACCAGGGTTCAGGCAAGGAGGCACGACAGATATCCAAGCAGGGTGCGTGTTTAGGGAACACGCCAAGGTCCAAGGCTAGGTGCGTGTGTAGGGGACACGCCAGGGTCCAAGGCTAGGTGCGTGTGTAGGGGACACACCAGGGTTCAAGGCTAGGTGCGTGTGTAGGGGACACGCCAGGGTTCAAGGCTAGGTGCAAGGCAAGGTGCGTGTGTAGGGGACACGCCAGAGTTCACAAACGAGACAGGGTGCGTGTGTAGCCACGCCAAAGCATAGAATAAGACAGTGCGTGTAGAGACACGCCAAGGCACAAGGTACAAGACAGGGCGTGTAGAGACACGCCAAAGTACAAGGTATAAGACAGAGTGCGTGTAGAGACACGCCAAGGTTCAAGGTAGGGTGCGTGCTAGAAGCGACGCCAGGGTTCAAGGCAGGGTGCGTGCTAGGAGCCACGCAGGGACGCACACCTCACTGGCCAATGCACACGGCTGTAACGCCAGCACGAGGCACGACTAAGGCACAGGAGGGGGCAAAGGAACCTTCGTGCTAGGAGCCACACCAGGTTCAGGGCAGGGTGCGTGCTAGGAGCCACGCCAGGGTTCAAGGCAGGGTGCGTGCTAGGAGCCACGCCAGGGTTCAAGGCAGGGTGCGTGCTAGGAGCCACGCCAGGGTTCAAGGCAGGGTGCGTGCTAGGAGCCACGCAGGGGGCACGCCACACTGGCCAGTGCACACGGCTGTACACAAACACGTGGCACTTACCACGGCACAGGAGACGACCAAGGGGAACCCACGCCGGGGTTCAATGCAAGTACAAGGCAGGGAACAAGGCAAGGAATACAGGCAGAAACAGAGCCAGGTCAGAGAGAGGACAGAGTCTAGCAGCGGAGCGTAGGCAGAATCCCAGAGCCGGGCCAAGGGAAGACCTTGGGACTAGACAAAGAAACGAGCACTGGAGAGGAGAAATGGTGCGTGTGCCAGGGAGCACTACAGAGCACCATAGGAGAGAGCGAGGCAGAGCAAACAAAGACTGAGACCATAGGGAGGAACACAAGGCAAGGAATAGCAAGGCAGAGAACACAGGGAGGACTACAAGTCAAAGCATAGCAAAAGCAAGACATGGCAAAACAGGCGAGGCAGAGAACACAGGGAGGACTAGAAGTCAAAGCATAGCAAAAGCAAGACATGGCAAAACAGGCGAGGCAGAGAACACAGGAAGGACTACAAGTCAAGGCATAGCTAAGGCGAGACATAGCAAAACAGACTAAGACGAAGAACAGCAGAAGGACTACAAGGCAAAGCAAGGCAAAGACAAACATGGCACGAGAGACAACACAAGACATGGCACAAGACAAGAGGCGGAATACGAGCACGGAGCGTGTGCAGAGACGCACTACAGAGCAAAGTGCAAGGGCACAGAATAGAGGGAGCCCCCCACAGACCCAGAGCCTTGCAGGGAAGCAACACAATAATCAGGCCCTGAGCATAGGAAGAGGCGGCCTGATATAGGGCATAGCACCTCCTCCTCCAGGTCAGGACCAGGGGAGAACTTCCGGGATTCTAGACATGACGAGATGATAGCAGAACCAGACAGTGCAGGATCTTAAGAAACATCACATGATCAAGGACTCCAGACATGACGAGAAGATCACAGAAGGCAGAGCAGAAACGCAGGGATCCTGCAGCTCAGACATGAGGTGAGTCTGCACACAGCTCTAGCGAACATGCAGGACAGCAGACAAAACATGCGCATGCACATCGCTCCAGGAGTTCCTGAGACAAACAGACATGGCAGACATGGCGGACGTGACAGTACCCCCCTCTTTAAGCCCCCTCTCACCGGGGCTGGAAAGAAGAAAAAAAAAAAAAATTTTCTTCGGCAGAAACCAGAGTTTAGTACAAAACCACTCCAACAATGTTGATCCGACATCTGAAACGGACACCTGCACCGGTCAAGACACAGGAGCCGCTAACGAGACATGAAGATCCAGTGGGGAGGACTGCGGTTAGACAAGCAAGTCTTCTTACTCTGGCTGCCATCATTTCCAAATGAGTCCAGAGGTCAAGGGCCAGGTCTGATTTACATCAGAAGAGTGGCCGGGGTACCGCCATATTCAGGAGAGTCCAGGAGACAGAGCAGATCAGATTCTATAACAGACGGGTCATCAGACGGGTAGCCGAGGTACCAGCGGAGTCCATGGCCTGATTAACTGTGACGGACTCAGCTCCTGCTGAGCCCATTTTTTGAGTGGACCCTCTGGGTCGTGGCACCCACCCACCGAGGGCGAGCTGACCTTGTGAAAATCCACCCCCTATACAGGGAGTGTCAGGGGCAAGACCAAGGGGGTGAGCCACCACGACTGCTGGGACCAGACGGCCGGCTCAGGGGACACTAGACGAGTGTCTGACGACAAGGACGAGCAGGAAGCAAGACGAGACTAGACGTAGGTGCAAGGTATCTTCATTAGAATAACACAAGATCACATACAGAGAAAACAAGCAAAACGTGCAAGGTGCGCGCGTGGGCACGCCAAGGTCCATAACATGGTACGTGCCAGATGGCACGCCTAGGCACAGGTAATGGCATGATGGCATCGGACTCCGGACTGCTGGCAAACCGACAGGGTCCAGGGATCAGGCTGCGGACGTCAGCTCCGGACATCAGGCCGCAGTCATCTGGTTCCGGACCTCTGGCAACGGTCGGCAGGTTCCGGGCATCCGGCAGGCAAACCAGGGTTCAGGCAAGGAGGCACGACAGATATCCAAGCAGGGTGCGTGTTTAGGGAACACGCCAAGGTCCAAGGCTAGGTGCGTGTGTAGGGGACACGCCAGGGTCCAAGGCTAGGTGCGTGTGTAGGGGACACACCAGGGTTCAAGGCTAGGTGCGTGTGTAGGGGACACGCCAGGGTTCAAGACTAGGTGCAAGGCAAGGTGCGTGTGTAGGGGACACGCCAGAGTTCACAAACGAGACAGGGTGCGTGTGTAGCCACGCCAAAGCATAGAATAAGACAGTGCGTGTAGAGACACGCCAAGGCACAAGGTACAAGACAGTGCGTGTAGAGACACGCCAAGGTACAAGGTATAAGACAGAGTGCGTGTAGAGACACGCCAAGGTTCAAGGTAGGGTGCGTGCTAGAAGCGACGCCAGGGTTCAAGGCAGGGTGCGTGCTAGGAGCCACGCAGGGACGCACACCTCACTGGCCAATGCACACGGCTGTAACGCCAGCACGAGGCACGACTAAGGCACAGGAGGGGGCAAAGGAACCTTCGTGCTAGGAGCCACACCAGGTTCAGGGCAGGGTGCGTGCTAGGAGCCACGCCAGGGTTCAAGGCAGGGTGCGTGCTAGGAGCCACGCCAGGGTTCAAGGCAGGGTGCGTGCTAGGAGCCACACCAGGGTTCAAGGCAGGGTGCGTGCTAGGAGCCACGCAGGGGGCACGCCACACTGGCCAGTGCACACGGCTGTACACAAACACGTGGCACTTACCACGGCACAGGAGACGGCCAAGGGGAACCCACGCCGGGGTTCAATGCAAGTACAAGGCAGGGAACAAGGCAAGGAATACAGGCAGAAACAGAGCCAGGTCAGAGAGAGGACAGAGTCTAGCAGCGGAGCGTAGGCAGAAGCCCAGAGCCGGGCCAAGGGAAGACCTTGGGACTAGACAAAGAAACGAGCACTGGAGAGGAGAAATGGTGCGTGTGCCAGGGAGCACTACAGAGCACCATAGGAGAGAGCGAGGCAGAGCAAACAAAGACTGAGACCATAGGGAGGAACACAAGGCAAGGAATAGCAAGGCAGAGAACACAGGGAGGACTACAAGTCAAAGCATAGCAAAAGCAAGACATGGCAAAACAGGCGAGGCAGAGAATACAGGGAGGACTAGAAGTCAAAGCATAGCAAAAGCAAGACATGGCAAAACAGGCGAGGCAGAGAACACAGGAAGGACTACAAGTCAAGGCATAGCTAAGGCGAGACATAGCAAAACAGACTAAGACGAAGAACAGCAGAAGGACTACAAGGCAAAGCAAGGCAAAGACAAACATGGCACGAGAGACAACACAAGACATGGCACAAGACAAGAGGCGGAATACGAGCACGGAGCGTGTGCAGAGACGCACTACAGAGCAAAGTGCAAGGGCACAGAATAGAGGGAGCCCCCCACATACCCAGAGCCTTGCAGGGAAGCAACACAATAATCAGGCCCTGAGCATAGGAAGAGGCGGCCTGATATAGGGCATAGCACCTCCTCCTCCAGGTCAGGACCAGGGGAGAACTTCCGGGATTCTAGACATGACGAGATGATAGCAGAACCAGACAGTGCAGGATCTTAAGAAACATCACATGATCAAGGACTCCAGACATGACGAGAAGATCACAGAAGGCAGAGCAGAAACGCAGGGATCCTGCAGCTCAGACATGAGGTGAGTCTGCACACAGCTCTAGCGAACATGCAGGACAGCAGACAAAACATGCGCATGCACATCGCTCCAGGAGTTCCTGAGACAAACAGACATGGCAGACATGGCGGACGTGACACAGTTATGCTTTTACTGCGGTAAAACGGGACATTGGAAAAGGGAGTGTCCTGATTGCCCGTCTTCAACCCGGTCGGCGGGAAACGACTAGGTCTGGGTAGTCAACGGGGAGACTACTCAGACCCTCTGGTACCCTTTTCCTCATTTTCTAAAGTCTTACTGCATGTGGAACTGTTTGTGGACGGTAGTTCTTTTTCCTCTACAGCCTTCGTGGACTGCGGATCATTGATTAACCTCATTGACTCCCAATTGGTCACACACTGTAAGATAGGGACAGTTAGGCTCAAGGTTCTGATCAAGGTGATGGCCATTGACTCCTCTCCTCTCACTAAGGAGGGAATTCTCTTTATGTCTGACTTGCTTTCACTCAGAGTGGGCGCTACTCATGTGGAAAGCCTAAGTTGTTTTGTTCTGGACAATCTACCTGCAGGGTTGGTGCTGGGCATGCCCTGGTTACAATGTCATAACCCAGTTATTAACTGGAAAAAGGGGGAGATTGTTCAATGGTGGTTTAATGATTTTAAGTTATGTGATAAATCCGCGCTGCTGGTTGAACCTGTTAAATCTGTGTCTGTATCATCTGTCGAGCTGGAAGGTATTCCAGAATGCCTGAAGGACTTCGAAGATGTATTCTCCGAAAGCGAGGCCGAGACGTTACCGCCACATAGACCCTTTGACTGCGCTATTGAGCTGGTCCCGGGGGCTAAATTACCTAAAGCCCGTCTGTTTAATTTGTCCGGTCCTGAGCGCTTGGCTATGAAGGAGTACATTGCTGAAAGTCTGCATAAAGGACACATACGTCCTTCAGTCTCACCTGTGGCGGCAGGTTTCTTTTTTGTAAAGAAAAAAGATGGCGGGTTACGTCCCTGTCTCGATTTTCGGGAGTTTAATCAGATTACGGTACGGAATACGTACCCCCTTCCATTGATTCCCGATTTGTGTAACCAACTATCAGGGGCAAAGTGGTTTTCTAAACTGGATCTTCGGGGGGCATATAATTTGATAAGGGTCCGAGAGGGGGATGAATGGAAAACCGCGTTCCTCACGACCGAGGGACTATTTGAAAATTTAGTCATGCCATTTGGTCTTACCAACGCCCCAGCCATATTTCAGAATTTCATCAAAGTGGTATTCTCAAATCTCATTGGTTGTTTTGTCGTTATCTACTTAGATGATATTTTGATATACTCCTCCGACAAGCATTCTCATTTGGAACATGTACGAACTGTTCTCCAAAGACTGAGAGAAAATCATCTGTATGCCAAATTGGAGAAATGTGTATTCTGTGTGGAAGAATTGTCATTTTTGGGATTAATTGTATCTGGTGAGGGTTTTCGCATGGACCCCAAGAAGATGCAGGCCATTGCAGATTGGGTGCAACCCCGAGATCTTAAGGGTCTTCAGCGCTTCTTGGGGTTCGCCAATTATTACCGCAAATTTATCCGGGGGTTTTCGCAAGTGGTCAAACCTTTCACGGATCTTACATGCAAAGGTGCGGATGTGAGAAATTGGTCCTCGCTCGCAAAAGAGGCCTTTGCGACGCTGAAAAAATGTTTTATGTCTGCTCCTGTCTTGATACAGCCCGATCCTTCCAAACCATTTGTGGTAGAGGTGGATGCCTCTGAGGTGGGGGTGGGGGCAGTGTTATCTCAAGGGTCTGCCACTCTTACCAACCTCAGGCCATGTGCTTTCTTTTCCAGGAAGTTCTCTGCTGCTGAAAGAAATTATGATGTAGGCAATAGAGAGCTTCTTGCGGTCAAGATGGCATTTGAGGAATGGAGGCACTTTTTGGAGGGGGCCAGTCACCCGGTAACTGTGATCACTTATCACAAAAATTTGTCATACATTGAGTCTGCTAAAAGATTAACGCCCAGACAGGCCTGTTGGTCACTTTTTTTTTCTCGTTTCCAGTTTACTATTACTTCCTATCCAGGGTCAAAGAATGTCAAGGCTGACGCCTTATCTCGTAGTTTTCACCCTGTATCTGCTCCTGAGCCACCGTCCTCCATCCTGCACCCTGGGGTGGTGTTAGCAGGGATCTCATCTGAATTGGAACGGGAAATTGAGGGGGCCCAGTCGCTGGCTCCTGCGGCCAAGCCAGGGGGCAAGTTGTTTGTCCCAGAGCAACTTCGCTTTAAACTCTTGCAAGAGTTCCACGAATCCAAGTTGTGTGCTCACCCTGGTATATCAGCCACGCGACTGGCAGTGGCTAGGATCTTCTGGTGGCCTACTCTTGGTTCTGATATAAAGAAATTCATTTCTGGTTGTGGGGTCCGCGCTCGTTCTAAAAGCTCCCATAGCCGGCCAGCGGGTGAGCTGATGCCCTTGGAAGTTCCCGAAAGACCGTGGACCCATTTGTCCATGGATTTTATTACCAATCTTCCCTCTTCCAGGGGTAATATTGTGGTATGGGTAGTGGTGGACAGATTTTCAAAGCAGGCTCATTTTGTACCCCTGTCCGCATTACCTTCTGCTGAGATCTTATCCAGATTGTTTGTGCAGCATGTGGTCCGCTTGCATGGGGTACCCCTGAATGTGGTGTCTGATCGTGGTGTGCAGTTTGTGGCTAAGTTTTGGCGTGCTTTCTGCAAAAAATTAGGGATATCCCTGTCCTTTTCGTCTGCATACCATCCTGAGAGTAATGGTCAGACGGAACGCAATAATCAGTCTCTGCAACAGATCCTCAGATGTCTGACTTCTGCTAGACAGAATGACTGGTGTGATATACTGCCGTTGGCTGAATTTGCCTTCAATAGTCGGGTGAGTCAATCCACTAGTCTGTCCCCTTTCTTGATCAACTATGGGTTCAGTCCTCATTTTGGTGAGTTTTCTCATCTGGATTCGGGGTGCCCTGGGGCTGAGGATTCTGTTCAGCGGTTAAAAAATACATGGGCAGAAGTCCAGCGGCGTATATCTAGGTCTCAAGGCAGGTATAAGTTTTTTGCGGACAGGAAACGAACACCTGGTCCCATGTTTCAGGTTGGAGAGAAAGTTTGGCTCTCCATGCAAAACATTAAGTTAAAGATTCCGTCAGCCAAGTTGGGCCCCAAATTCATTGGCCCATACAAGATTATGGAAAAAATCAACCCAGTAGCGTACAGGCTGTGCCTTCCACCCTCCTTCAAGATCCCTAACGTCTTCCATAGAT
Organism: Dendrobates tinctorius; assembly: GCF_039654945.1. Taxonomy (NCBI): domain Eukaryota; kingdom Metazoa; phylum Chordata; class Amphibia; order Anura; family Dendrobatidae; genus Dendrobates; species Dendrobates tinctorius. The sequence continues at coordinate 3,826,635 of NW_027361800.1, forward strand.
CTCTACTGAAACCGTTTGAAGCAGTCCGGGGAGAATCCGAGTCCGCTGCTCCTCCGGTTTCGGTTGAGGGACATGTGGAATATGAGATTGGTTACATCGCAGATTCTAGGTTGGTACGGCGGTCAGTACAGTACCTAGTTCATTGGAAGGGGTATGGGCCGGAGGACAGGTCCTGGGTGCCGGCCCGGTTGATGCATGCAGATCGTCTGGTTCGGGCTTTCCATGCTAGATACCCGGGCAAGCCTGGGGGTCCAGAGGCCCCCCGTTGAGAGGGGGGTACTGTCATGATACCAGTGCTGGGGTTAATGTTCTGACCACAGTGCAGACTCTCACCTGAACACCTGGGACCTATTATGGTGGCCTCTCATTGGTTCTGGGGAGGCTTCTTATAGCCTCAGGAAGCTCCCATCCCCTGTCAGTTATACTTTCGCCCTTGGCATTGTGTGGTGACCCCTGAGTGTGTTTGTGCTGTGTTCTGATTGCTTGATTCTCTGTGTATGACTCGGTCTGTTCTCTGGATTCTGCTTTGGATTCTGCCTGGTACCTTCTACGTCTGTTTGGTTTTGATCTCTTTGCTCTGACAATCCGTTCTGTCTCATCCCTGGTACTTTACTGAGATCTTGTGTATGACCTTTGGCTTTGTCTGACCTCCCGTCTGTTTATCCCTCCTGTACCTCGCTTGCCTGTATTGTGCATGACCCCCGCTTTGCCCGACTTTGAGTTTTCTACCTTCTTTGAAAGCAGGACACTAAGCCCCGCCCCCTTGCAGTCACATGACCGTTCACATGACCGTAGGTCCTGTGCCTGCTTTCTAAACTTCTACATTCAGGTCCCGTGCATCTTTATTTTCCGGCTGTTCTTGTCCCCAGGAGTCCCTACGGTGCGGGTGAGTCCCTGCTTAGCGGAGGCTGTACGCCAGCGCTGTCAGGACCCTGACAACACTTTTTATGGATATCTTTGAGAAATGACTTTCTTCTTGCCACTCTTCCATAGAGACCAGATTTGTGCAGTGTACGTGTCACAGGGCAGTTGGGACAAAGCAGGAGACGTGGAACCTGGGCCCCTGAACTGCCCCTCAGGCTAAGGAGGTGCCCTGACTTTCCTTAACTTGGGGGTACACTTGAAGGTAGTGAGGCCCAAGTCCCCGACCTGTCCCTATCTCCTGTTTAGCCCTGAGCTAAACCACCAACCCCCTCCCCAGGAGGTGAGACAGGGAATAAAGTGTACTGCACAACACCCAAAGGAAAAAGGGGAAAACACCAAAACACTTATCTTGCTCTGCTGCTGTCATCAGGCAGCAGAGTAAATCACCGGATAAACTTTTTGCAGTGGCTCAACACCTCAGAGCCAGCTGCCACCTTCACCATCTAACTCTGCTGCGGACACCGGGCAGTCAGAGTTCACACCAGTTTCAGCAGTGGCTCTTCACCTCAGAGCCCGCTGCTCACTTCACTGTGGTTCGCCTCCAAAAGGAAAGTGCTGCTATTACCAACACCTGCTCATAGACCATGTAACCCTATATAGGAAAAGGGAATGGTCAAATGATCAGGGGCCAAAAGCTGCTATAACCCCAATGACCACTGGGGGAAAAAGGTAAACTAAAGAAAGCATCAGATGTAATGACACTTGTGGCCACCGGGGGCAAAAACCTATATCAAGCCCCCAGAAGCCTGAAAATAAAGGTTTTCATGAGGGAACCCAGAGTCTGACACGGATCCAAGAATTGGACCGTGACAGTACGACTGATTGTTGTCCTATGGACACACTGTCCCACCTCATCTGTAGAACTCTGCAGTTCATCCAGAGTGATCATGGGCCTCTTGGCTGTATCTCTGATCAGTCTTCTCCTTGTTTGAGATGAAAGTTTAGAGGGACGGCTGGGTCTTGGTAGATTTGCAGTGGTATGATACTCCTTCCGTTTCAATATGATCTCTTGCACTGTGCTCCTTGGGATGTTTAAAGTTTTGGAAATCATTTTGTATCCAAATCCAGCTTTAAACTTCTCCACAACAGTATCACGGACCAGTCTGTTGTGTTCCTTGGTCTTCATGATGTTCTCTGTGCTTCAAACAGAACCCTGAGACTATCACAGAGCAGGTGCATTTATATAGAGACGTGATTACACACAGGTGGATTATATTTATTATTATTAGTCATTTAGGACTACATTGGATGATTCAGAGATCCACAATGAACTTCTGGAGTGCGTTTGCTGCACTGAAAGTAGAGGGGCCGAATAATATTGCACGCCTCACTTTTCAATTTTTGAATTTCCCAAAAAATTTAAAATAACCAATAAATTTCGATCAACTTCACAAATGTGTCCCACTTGCTGTTGATCTTCACCAAAAATTTACATTTGGTATCTTTATGTTTGAAGCATGATATGTGGGAAAAGGTCGAAAAGTTCCAGGGGCCCGAATACTTTTGCAAGACACTGTATATATTAGATTAGATACTTATTATATGGGGTTTGCGTGTGGAGTGAGTGTGACTATATGGGGTGGGCGGGGCTATGTGGAGTGGGCATGGCTTGACACACACACACATATATACGCTCAGTTTTATAAAGGAGATCATTGGTTGAATGTGAGGAGATTAGCAATTGGCAGACCATCGATGATGACATGATAACCCAGGCAATATAATGGTTTTTTGTAGCTTGGCCAGCTCATTATAGTTTCAACCCCTGATGACACCGCAAGCCATAAGGCAAAACATGTTGGGGAGACTAATGGATGTGTAATTTTAAACCAGCATAACAATGTGTGATGAGTGGAATTAAAACACGATCAATTGTCTTGAACTGGAATATAGTAGATTAGTGATACCAGACCTAATGGATCAGAATATATGATCCTTATGAGAGTAGATTACTACCAGTTGGTGAGTTAGCAAAATGGTTGCATCAAAGAGAGAGACATGTGGAATTGCATATGCTCTATGGATTCTAAATATTATAGTAATTGCGGATCTGATATGATATGGCAAAAAGATCGTCGGCTGCATATAGTCTCCTGGCTGTGAAACGAGCTGTGTGAAAATAATATATCACTAGTGGTCAGATGAATATGTAACTTTGTAACCATTGCAGATTTGATCATATAGACCTACAAATTTATATTGGTGTAGAATCTGAATTTGTGATTCCCCAGCACTGCCAGCAGTGATCTTATTGTGAGATTGCGCTGCGGAATAGATTAATTCCTTAGGGATTGTGGGTTACTCGTATGTGTATTGGGCAGCTCAGAGAGCGGATTCACATCCAGGAGGACGTTCGTTAGGTTTCTTGGATCTGGATATCAATTGGCATGGTATCAGGAACCTTACTTGGCCACAGGTTCTGCCAGAGGTGGTCAGCATTGCGTGTGTGGTGTATTCCCTGGCTGTGGTGGTCATACATGCTGGTGGAAATGACTTGGAGTCATCTCTTCTCTCTGAGTTATTGACTCTCATGAGATCGAATATGGACAAGTTCCCGAGTTTTTTCTCTGAAGTGCAAATAGACTGGTCAGAGGTGGTTCCCTGGCTAGTATGGCATGGTGCCAGAGAAGTCAATGCTATGGAGAGATCAAAGCGCACGCTGAACCAGCGAATATCCTGTTTTGTGAGATTTAAGAACGGTATAGTGATCAGACATCACCGACTCGAAGGTGATAATGTAGGTTTTTTGCTTCCAGGTGGTGTGCAACTTAATGATGCTGGCTTGAATATCTTCCTGTCAGGTCTTAGAGATGGTGTGGCTCAAGCGCTCCATTCTATTGGGGGGTTGTAGCTCGGTGTTGCTGTGCACTGGGAGGCCGGAAAGCAGTTAATCTCCCTACACCCCGTTGGTTGGCAAATTAATGCCTGGTTTGAGCTGCGACCATAATCTTAAGCCACATAAAAGATGAGAGTTCTTACTGAATCTCTCCCTCAATATAGCAGTTATGTTTGTTAAGAAAATGGTGTGGCGTCACTTCATGGGAGTCAAGGATTCCAGGTCACAGCAGTCTGAGGGACACTGCAGCATATATTGGCTGCTGTCCCCTGACTGCTGGGCCCCTTTTTCTGGGCTGAAAGGAGGTCTCCCAAGAAGTGATGCTGGTAGGGGAGTGATCCCACCTTCCGCAGCTGTCCCCGCCTCACTGATATATGCACTCCTTGTTCCTGCCAGCACTTCCGGTCTCTCCCTGAGACCTGGAACTGTTCCCTGCCCTCCCTCCCTATTTATGTTGTGTTTTTAAGTCGCAGCTGCGGAATGGGTGGAGACTTTGGTGGTGATGAAACCTGCAGCGGGAGTTAATCTCCCTACACCCCGTTGGTTGGCAAATTATTGCCTAGTTTGAGCTGCGACCATAATCTTATGCCACATAAAAGAAGAGAGTTTTTACTAAATCTCTCCCTCAATATAGCAGTTATGTTTGTTAAGAAAATGATGTGGCGTCACTTCATGGGAGTCAAGGGTTCCAGGTCACAGCAGTCTTTATTTCTGTTAGGCTATGTGCACACATGTGGAATTTCCACAGCAATTCCGCAACTCCCTGCCGCGGGAAATCCGCATGGTGGATGGCTGGAGCATGGTGAGAGGCGGAAAGGACTCCGGTGGCTGTCGGAAGGTGAGAATAACAATATTTTTTATTTTTATGCTATTTTTTACAGGATTATGGTACCCAGGGCCTGGAGGAGAGTCTCTCCTCCTCCAGACCCTGGGTACCATCCACACATGAAGCGCTCACTTCACGGATGGTGGGCATAGCCACATGCGAAAAATGAGCGTTTCAATGCAATCCTATGAGTGCGGAATCCCCTCGATTCCGCAAAAAGAATGAGTATGCTGCGGATTTTTCCGCTATGCGATTCCGCAGCGGAAAAATGCGCAGCATTAGCACAGCATTGCGGAATCCCATAGGATTGCATGGCATGCTTTTTTTTGCGCTTTGGCTGCGATTCCGTGCATAAAAAAAGCCGCAAAAACGCGCTACGTGTGAGCACAGCCTTAATGTTGATGATTATGGCTTGCAACCAATGAAAATTCAAACGTCATTATCTCAGTAAATTGCAAATAAAGTCCGTGGAGCCTCATTTAAGAGTCTCAAACACGGGACTAGCCAGATCTTCCTCTCAGTAAATTAGAATACTTTATAACAATAGCTTGGAAAAATAATTTTAAAATCCAAAATGTTGGCCTACTGAAATATATGTTCAGTAAATGCACTCAATACTTGGTCGGGGGCTCTTTTTGCATCAATTACTGCATCAATGCGGCATGGCATGGAGATCAACCTGTGGCACTGCTGAGGTGTTATGGAAGCCCAGGTTTCTTTGATAGCAGCCTTCAGCTCGTCTACATTGTGGGATCTGGTGTCTCTCATCTTCATCTTATCTTTTTGAGTTTCTCTATGTTAGCTGTCTATCATTTTCCTCTTGACAACACCCCATAGATTCGCTATGGGGATAAGGTCAGGCGAGTTTGCTGGCCAATCAAGCACAGTGATACTGTTGTTTTTAAACCAAAACCATCAGTGTGAGATGATATGAATATATGAATTAATCCAGAATTGAACCAGAAGGGAACAGAAGGTAACTGGATAGAGTCACTGTAAGCAATGTTTCTGTTTGTTTCCACTCTGACCCCTATAATCCTTCACTTTCTGATAACCCCACTAATCCCTACACCAAGCAAGGAACTGTTCATCTCTTGTTCAATCCTTCCAATCCATCTCTCCTCTTCCTCAGATCTGTTCCTCAACATACAATCCTCTGTCACCAAATACAGACAGCCACCTCATGCCCTCTCCTGCTCCCACCTGCTAACACTCTCTCTGCTCCTCCTCACTGCCGGCGATATCTCTCTAAATCCTGGTCCTCCTCACCACATTCCCACAGTCATTTCTACCTCCCATCCATGCCCAATCACAACTTTCCATAACCACTCCAACCTTATACACATTTGCCCGGCCCCAGCTTCCCCAGTCCCACTAACAGGAGCTCTGTGGAACGCTCGCTCAGTCTGCAACAAACTTTCCTTCTTCCATGATCTTTTTATTACTAACAAACTTTCCTTCCTCGCTATCATCAAAACCTGGCTCACCCGCTCTGATACAGCCTCTCCTGCTGCACTTTCGTATGGTGGATTCCACCTTTCCCACACACCCCGCCCCAGCAGCAAGCATGGTGGAGAAGTTGGTTTTCTCCTGTCAGATAACTGCTCCTTCACCCCAATCCCACTGCTACCCTCTGTTACACTCCCTTCCTTTGAGGTGCACTCTGTGCGCATCTACTCCCCCTCCAACCTCCAACTAACTGTCATATACCAGCCTCCAGGGCCAGCCACCACCTTCTTTGACCACTTCACCACCTGGCTACTTCATTTCCTTTCCACTCATATCCCCACTATCATCTTGGGCGACTTCAACATCCCCATTGACACTTCCCTCTCAGCTGCCACTAAACTTTAATCTCTTACTTACTCCTTCAGCCTCACACAATGGTCTTCTGCAGCCACTCAAAAAGATGGCCACACACTAGACCTCATCTTCACCCACCTCTGCTCCCTATCTAGCTTCTCTAACTCACCTCTTCCTCTCTCTCACCACAACCTACTTACATTCTCTTCCCTCTCCTCCTCAGGTCCACAATCCCCACCTCAAAAATTTGCACACCCTCTCAGAAATCTTCAACACCTCGATCTACACTCTTTGTCTGAATCTCTCCTCCCTCTCACATACATAATTTCCCTACACAATGCGGATGCCGCTGCCGCTCTATCTAACACCACAATAGCTGTACCTTTGGAATCAGTTGCTCCTCTCAAACATACCAAAGCTCGCAAAATCAACAGACAGCCCTGGCACACCAGTCTGACCAAAGAACTGAGGCAGGCTTCCAGGGCTGCTAAGCAGAGATGGAAAAGATCCCACTCCAATGAGGACTTCATTGCATTCAAACAGTCCCTCACTACTTTCAAGGACACACTTGCTGCAGCAAAACAAACCTACTTCTCATCTCTCTTATCTTCCCTGTTTCACAACCCTAAAGATTGATTCAACACCCTCAATTCTCTCCTCCACCCTTCCAGCACCTCCTCCCTCCCCACTCATCTCAGCTGAAGACTTTGCCTCATTTTTCAAGGAGAAGATTGATAACATCAGAGACAGTTTTGGTCAGCAACCCCCAGTGCCCTTCCTCCTAACTGCCCTGCACTCCTCCTCCAAAACCAACTTCTCCACCATTACAGAAGATCGACTCTCCACTCTACTCTCAAGATCACATCTCACTACCTGTGCACTTGACCCGATCTCATCTCACTTCATCCCAAACCTCACCACAGTTTTCATCCCAACCCTAACCCACCTCTTCAACCTATCACTAACAACTGGTGTTTTCCCCTCATGCTTTAAACATGCCTCAATCACACCTATCCTCAAAAAGCCCTCTCTTGACCCATCCTCTGTATCTAGCTATTGCCCTATATCACTTCTCCCCTATGCCTCAAAACTACTGGAACAACACATCCATCTTTAACTTTTCTCCCACCTCTCTTGTTGCTCCCTCCTTGACCGATTGCAATCAGGCTTCCGGCCACACCACTCCACTGAAACTGCCCTAACTAAGGTCACCAATGACCTACTAGCTGCTAAGGCCAAGCGACACTACTCTGCCCTCCTGGACCTGTCTGTGACGAGCGTCAGCTTGCGCTGAGTCATTTTCCTTTTGAATGAGTGGACCCTCTGGGCCGTGGCACCCACCCACCTAGGGCGAGCTGACCTAGTGAGAATCCACCCCCTATACAGAGAGTGTCAGGGGCAAGACCAAGGGGGTGAGCCACCACAGCAGCTGGACCAGACGGCCGGCTCAGGGAAACAAGACAAGGCGAGACAAGACATTAGTTCAAGGAAACTTCATTAAGGAACACTTCTGGGTACAACAGGTGCAAAACGTGAACACACAGAGTACATAGAGTAAAGTGCGTGCAAGAGCACGCCGAGGTTAAAAGCATGGTACGTGCAGATAGTAGACAGAGGCACGAGGACATCGGACTCCGGACAGCAGGCAACGATCAACCGGGACATCAGGTTCTGTAGCTCTGAAGGTGATCGGCAGGTTCCGGACATTCGGTAAGCAAACCAGGGTACCATGCAAGGAGACAAGACAAAGTTAGAAACAGGATGTGTGTCAACGAACACGCCCGGGTCAGGTTCACAGGACGGAGGCCTGCGCATGCCAAGAGGCATGCCAGGGACAGGTACAGGGACGGTGGCTTGGGCGTGCGAAGAGACACGCCAGGGAGAGATACAGGATGGAGGCCTGCACGTGCAGAGGACATGCCAGGGACCAAGATAGGGTACAGTGGCATCAGAATCCGGGGTGCTGGCATCGATAGACATGGTCCAGGAATCAGACTGCGGAAATCAACTCCGGACATCAGGCCGCAGTCATCTAGGTCCGGACATCTGGCAGCGGTCGGCAGGTTACGGAATCCAGCAGGCAAGACAGGGTTCAGAGCAGAGCAAAGTAAGCAAAAGACTTTGTGCAAGAGTAGCACGAAAAGGCACAGTGTGAAAATCAGCGTTCATGCAAGGGAGCACGGGAACCACGGCTGGGGCACCGGCAGGCGGTACCGACGGTGGCATAAGCAGGCGGGCACGACTTAGAGGTGGCACAGCTGCGGCTCACACAGCCGGCAACCACTATAGCACTGGATGGCGGGCATGGCTGAGGCACACAGGCAAGCACGACTAGAGGCAGCACGGCTGAGGTGCAACAGGCAGGCACAGGGCGACCAGGCGCGTGCACGAGGGCACGGAGCCACAAGGCAGGGCTAGGCAAAGGTACAGGACAGAGACGCGTGTGAAACAGCACGGCAAAGCCTAGTACGAAAAGTGCAAGGGCGCACGAAACATCAGAGACAAGGCATAGGGTGAGAGGCAGAGTCCTGCGCATGCAGAGGGCATGCCAGGGGCAAAGTACAAGACGAGGCCTGCGCGTGTGGAGAGACACACCAGGGACAGGGACAGAGTCTAGCAGCAGAGCGTAGGCCGAAGCCGAGAGCCGGGCCAAGGGAGAGCCTTGGGACTAAACAGAGTACAGAGCGGAGGCCTGCACGTGTAGAGAGGCATGTCAGGGACGGTACAGAGCGGTGACCTGCACGTGTTTAGAGAAACACGTCAAGGACAGGGTACAGAACGGAGGCCTGCACGTATAGAGAGACACGTCAGGGACAGTGTACAGAGCGGAGGCCTGAACGTGTAGTGAGACACGTCAGGGACAGGGCACAGAGCGGTGGCCCGCACATGTAGAAAGACACGTCAGGGACAGGGTACAGAACATAGCATAGCAAGGAAGCATAGCGAAGACAAACAAAGCACGAAGGACAACAAGAGACATAGCATGAGACAACAGACGGAATACGATCATGGAGCGTGTACAGAGACGCACAACAGAGCAAAGTGCAAGGGCACAGAATAGAGGGAGCAACCCAGCAGACCAAGCAGCCATGCAGGGAAGCAACACAATACTCAGGCCCTGAGCATAGGAAGGGGCGGTCTGATATAGGGCATAGCACCTCCACTTCCGGGTCAGAACCAGGGAAGAACTTCCAGTTAAGATCCTCCAGGATCACATGGAGTAGTCACATGATCAGGATTCCAGACATGCAGGGATGATTGCAGACCCAGCCTCTGCTGGAACATAGGAAAGACACATGATCAGGAGTTCTAGACATGATGAGACGATCACAGAAGGCAGAGCAGAAAAGCTGGCATCCCGCAGCTCAACAGTCATGAGGTGAGTGTGCACACTGCTCTAGGGAACATGCAGGATAGCAGACATGAGATGTGCATGCATACTGCTCCAGGGGTCATGAGGCAAAACAGACATGGCGGACATCACAGACATGGCGAACATGATACTGTCCTCTGCATTTGACACAGTTGACCATTCCCTTTTACTATAGACCCTCTCACCTCTTGGTATCACAGACTTCGCCCTATCTTGGATTGCGTCATACCTAACAGACCAGACATTCAGTGTCTCCCACTCACACACCACCTCCTCACCGCGCCCCCTATCCGTCAGAGTCCCGCAAGGTTCAGTTCTAGGGCCTACTCTTCACCATTTACACCTTCGGCCTCGGACAGCTCATAGATTCTCATGGCTTTCAGTATCACCTCTATGCTGATGACTCACATATCTACATCTCTGGACCAGATATCACCTCAGTACTAAAAAGATTCCCTCAATGTCTGTCTGCTATTTCATTCTCCTTCTCCGCTAGATTTCTAAAAATTAATATGGACAAGACAGAATTAATCATCTTTCCCCCACCTCACGTGACCCCCCCCAATGGACCTATCCATTAAAATAAGTGGCTCCCCTCTCTCTCCAGTCCCACAATCTCGCTACCTCGGGGTTATCCTTGACACTGATCTCTCTTTCAAACCACATATTCAAGCCCTTTCCACTTCCTGCCGACTTCAACTCAAAAATATTTCACGGACCCGTACATTCCTCAACCAAGAATCTGCAGAAACCCCAATCCATGCCTTAATTATCTCCCGCCTTGACTACTGCAACCTCCTGCTCTGTGGCCTCCCCTCTAACACTCTCGCACCCCTCCAATCTATTCTAAACTCTGCTGCCTGACTAATCCACCTGTCCCCCTGCTATTCCCCGGCCTCTCCCCTCTGTCAATCCCTGCCCTGGCTCCCCATCACCCAAAGACTCCAGTTCAGAAACCTAACCGTGACATACAAAGCCATCCACAACCTGAGTCCTCCATACATCTGTGACCTCGTCTCCCGGTACTTAGCTGCACGAAACCTCCGATCCTCACAAGATATCCTCCTGCACTCCCCTCTTATCTCCTCTTCCCACAATCGCATACAAGATTTCTCCCCCGCAACCCCCCTACTCTTTAACTCACTACCACAACATATCAGACTCTCGCCTACCATGGAAACCTTCAAAAAGAATCTGAAGACTCACCTCTTCCGACAAGCCTACAACCTGCAGTAACCACCGATCCACCAAACCGCTGCACAACCAGCTCTACCCTCGCCTACTGTATCCTCACCCATCCCCTGTAGACTGAGAGCCCTCGCGGACAGGGTCCACTCTCATCCTGTACCAGTCGCGACTTGTATTGTTTAAGATTACTGTACTTGTATGTATTATGTATACTCCTCCTCTCCTCACATGTAAAGCACCATGGAATAAATGGCACTATAACAAATAATAATTATAATGTCATCTGCTGGTGTAGGTCCACTGTGTTTTATCAAGACTAAAGTCAGCGCAGCCATCTACCAGGTTATTTTAGCACTTCATGCTTTCCTCTGCCAAAAAGCATATTGGAGATGGAAAGTTCATTCTCCAGCAGGAATTGGCAACTGTCCACACTGCCAAAAGTACCAATTCCTGGTTTACAAACAATCGTATCACTTTGCTTGATAGACCAGCGAACTCGCCTGACCGTAACCCCACAGAGAATCTATGAAGTATTGTCAAGAGGAAGATGAGAGACACCAGACCCATCAATGCAGACGAGCTGAAGGCTGCTTTCAAAGCAACCTGGGCTTCCATAACACCTCAGCAGTGCCACAGGCTGATCGCCTTCATGCCACGCCGCATTGATGCAGTAATTGATGCCAAAGGAGCCCCTACCAAGTATTGAGTGCATTTACTGAACATACATTTCAGTAGGCCAACATTTTGGATTTTAAAATCATTTTTCAAGCTGGTGTTATAAAGTATTCTAATTTACTGAGATAATGACTTTTGTGTTTTCATTGGCCGTAAGCCATAATCATCAACATTAACAGAAATAAACACGTGAAATAGATCACTCTATTTGTAATGACTCTATATAATATACAAGTTTCACTTTTTGTATTGAAGAACTGAAATAAGTTAACTTTTTGATGATATTGTAATTTTGTGAGATGCACCTGTATCTACAATATGAGGTCCTGGATGGGGATACTGTATATCCACAATATGGGAACCTGGATATGGGGACATAACTACAATATGAGAACCTGGATGGGGATATAACTTCAATATGGGTACGTGGATGGGGACATGACTACAATATGGGGACTTAAATATAGGGACATGACTACTGTATGGGGACCTGGATGGGGACATATCTACAGTATGCCGACCTAGATGGGGATATACTGTATCTACAATATGGGGATCTGGATATGGGGACATATCTACAATATGGGGATATAACTACAATGAGTGCACATTTGTTATCACCACATCCATAACGACCCAAGCTCTAAAAACTTTTTAAAAAACACGGCAAAAATGTTCAAAAGGTGTATATAAAAAATGGTATCAGTAAAAATGTCACTTTGTCCTTCAAAGAATGCAGCCCCCAAGTTCAAATTTTTTCTATATGCGGCCCATATACACAACTGAGTTTGAGAACCCTGCTCTACACTTTTCTTCCTCACATATACAATGCGCTAGATGAATAATAAAAGTGTCGTAGTGCAACGCAAAGTAATAGTAACTTCTGTTTTTTCCTCCCACTGTAAGAGTATTCCCAAGAGTAAAATATATTACATTGTCTCACTTTGTTACCCTCTCACAGTAGAAATGACCCCTTTGTTCCCCCAAATAATATTCATACATGTCCCTTTTTGTGGCCCTCGTTCTTAGTGTTGTACACCATTTCTGTCCCCATACAGTAAACAACTTTTATGCTTCTGTAATGTTGGAACATCCCATAATGTGGCTCTATAAATTAATAACAAATAATGTATAGGCCACAATGTCGAATATCCACTATATACCTAAGCTACTGCAATGCCCTGCATATGGGGTAAGTGACATAGCAAATCAGAAGAACTATACCACATTTCTAATTGGAGGTATTTGCTAATGTTATTATACCTACTATATATTGGGATATGACCTTGGAGATGGGAATAATCCTTTAGGTGCACATACAAGCCTGAAAAAATTATGTATAAGACAACCCCTTTAAAGGGAACCTGACAGCTGATAAATGCTGCCGGAGACACTAGCTGCATGATTTTAGCTAGGTATGGTTGATTTACTGTGGCATTTCAGTGAAAAATATTCTTCAAAATCCACCGGGGACTGAGCTGCATTGGAAACTAGTCGGGTAGGCAGTCCCCAGCAGCTTCTTTCTGCCTACTCCCATGGAGTGATAGGTTTCTTCCTATACACGCACACAGGGAGAGACTTCTCACTTAGCATGTGGGTCGCCCTCCCAGGGCTGTGGGGTACTCGGAACCGGGCCGGTTTCTCTCAGATGGAGGTGTTACAGCAGCGGTGACCCGGTCCGTGGCCCTGGGTGCCCATGTAAAAGGGTGAATGTTGGAATAAAGTTTATGAGTGATTCGTGACGCCACCTGTGGTATTCGGCAATGAAGATGTTAAGCCGACGCTGCAGACAGATCCTCTGGGACAGATGGTGTGGTACAGCAAGGATGGTGTAGCCCTCCACAGGCAGGGCTGTAGTCCCAGGGCAGTGTAGATCGGTGTTGGGGAAGAGGGTGCAGTGTCTGGCACAGAGATGTAGCAGTGCTGGAGAAGTTGCAGAAAGAAGGCAAGGACGCAGTGGAATGTAGTTTCCTTACCTTTACTTTGTAAGTGCAGTCCAGGGTTCAGATTACAGATGGCACAGGAGCTGATTAGCCTGGAAGGAACTCTGGAATCTCTATGCAGATAGGTTGTGTAGTCTCCTTCCTAGCGCTTACTGGAGGTACATCCAGTATTGTGTTACCCTGAAGTTCCTCCTTCTTGTTCCCTCTCAGATCTACCTCGTATGGCAGACAGCTGTAGCCTTCTATCTCTTCTCTTGGCTCACCCGTTGCTGTTGTGACTCAGAGTCTTAGATGGGAATAAAGCATTTACAGCTTCCTATTCCTCTGGTTTCTGTTGCAGGACCATTAGTATCCATACAACCGTGGAGACCAGGCTCCAGATCATGCGCTCCAGCTGGGAAAGAGCTCTCAACTCTGCTCAGTCCCCCAGCTTCTCTCTCCACGTCTACACACTTCGGTCTCCTCAAAGAACTGACTAATTTCCCCTCCTGGCCCTCAGAGAGCACTCCTCCCCCAATTCTGGTTCAGAGCTCCCTCTGCTGGCCCGGAGTGGGAACTGTTATGAATGAGTCACCGAGGAGGAAAAAACAAAAAGCAAGCCAAGCCCAGAAAACCGGAGAGGCCGGCAACCAGCGGACCGCAGACCCCCGATCCCACCCACAACAACCAGCAGCAGCCGTGGAACGCGCCCATGGCGGCCCTAGACGCCTCGTCATGGCCGGAGAACCAAACAAGCCCAAAGAAAGAAAGGGAAAATCCAAACCGCCCCAGAGCAGACCCCAAAGCAACAGACAGCCCCCAACACGTATTGTCGGTGAAACAAGATGAAAACACAGACACCGGCAGAAAGACAGGCCGAGCAAACGACGGGGCCCCCGCCAACCAGAAAGGACAGGAAAGAAAAGCCGCCGTCCGCAATCACGCAAAAAACCCTGCCAAAAAAATGTCCAACACGTCTAATAGAAAAAGGCCCTGAAGTCGCTCGACTATATGAGCACTCAGGTATATTCTGAAAGACAGAGCAAAAGAGATCAACTGATCAGAGACAAAATGGGGATTCAGCCCAGTCCCAGCCAGGGCTGGCTGAACACAAAAACTAAGTGAACTAGACAAAAACTCATATGAACAATAGCAGAGAAAACTTAGCTTTAGGAAGACAGGAACCAAACTGTAAACCAGGAGCCACAGTCAGGAAAAATCACCAGCAAGAAACTAGGGAGTCGGCTGCCTTAAATCCAATCAGAAACTCCTGATGCCCAATCGCAGTCCTCTTCCTCAGGTGGCCGGTCTCTGCCATTTTGATCAGCTTCATTACCTCCCTTCACCAACAGAGGGAGTCCAGATAGAGAACTCACTACTCCTCTGTCAGCACAGCCAGCTCCATAACCCTCACCAGAAGCCGGAGGCAAACCCGAAAATGAGCTCACAACAGGGAACTGTGTTGCATGTTATGGTTAACTGCTAGAGAGACCCTTCATTGCTTCCAAGCCTGACATCACCCTCCCTGGAGGAAGGCAATGCCACTGTGGCGACCATACTCCTGGGGGCGCCACATTGCCTCCTAGTGCATTTCAGTACTCCTGGACTGATAAAAAAAAACATATGAACATATTAACACATTAACAATTATAAATGTACAAGATTTAGAGAAAAAAAATGAAAAATACAAAAACCAAAAGCTCCAAAAATAGTCCTGAGATGATTAGTCCATGCGTCAATGTCCATGGTCCATTCCTGGGCAAATGGTGAACTATGTACAAAAGAAGTTTTTGACCACACCTAGTCCTGTGGCCCAATTGTCCATCAAAGCAAACTGGAAAATTCAAAAAGGGGATTTCTTACAGAGTCTCTGTAGGCACAAAACTTAAAAGATACATATATATATATATATATATATATATACAGTCATATGTAAAAGTTTGGGCACCCCTATTAATGTTAACCTTTTTTCTTTATAACAATTTTGTTTTTTGCAACAGGTATTTCAGTTTCATATGTCTAATAACTGATGGACTCAGTTATATTTCTGGATTCAAATGAGGTTTATTGTACTAACAGAAAATGTGCAATCTGCATTTAAACAAAATTTGACCGATGCAAAAGTATGGGCACCCTTATCATTTTCTTGATTTGAACACTCCTAACTACTTTTTACTGACTTCCTGAAGCACTAAATTGGTTTTGTAACCTCATTGAGCTTTGAACTTCATAGCCAGGTGTATCAAATCATGAGAAAAGGTATTTAAAGTGGCCACTTGCAAGTAGTTCTCCTATTTGATTCTCCTATGAAGAGTGGCATCATGGGCTCCTCAAAACAACTCTCAAATGATCTGAAAACAAGGATTATTCAACATAGCTTTTCAGGGGAAGGATACAAAAAGTTGTCTCAGAGATTTAACCAGTCACTTTCCACTGTGAGGAACATAGTAAGGAAACGGAAGAACACAGGTACAGTTCTTGTTAAGCCCAGAAGTGGCAGGCCAAGAAAAATATCAGAAAGGCAGAGAAGAAGAATGGTGAGAACAGTCAAGGACAATCCACAGACCACCTCCAAAGACCTGCAGCATCATCATCTTGCTGCAGATGGTGTCACTGTGCATCGGTCAACAATACAGCGCATGCATAACGCCTTTTTGTATGACCAAACAACTCAATCTTTGTTTCATCAGTTCACAGGACCTTCTTCCAAAATGTAACTGGCTTGTCCAAATGTGCTTTTGCATACCTCAGGCGACTCTGTTTGTGGCGTGCTTGCAGAAACGGCTTCTTTCGCATCACTCTCCCATACAGCTTCTCCTTGTGCAAAGTGCGCTGTATTGTTGACCGATGCACAGTGACACCATCTGCAGCAAGATGATGCTGCAGGTCTTTGGAGGTGGTCTGTGGATTGTCCTTGACTGTTCTCACCATTCTTCTTCTCTGCCTTTCTGATATTTTTCTTGGCCTGCCACTTCTGGGCTTAACAAGAACTGTACCTGTGTTCTTCCATTTCCTTACTATATTCCTCACAGTGGAAACTGACAGGTTAAATCTCTGAGACAACTTTTTGTATCCTCCCCCTGAAAAGCTATGTTGAATAATCTTGGTTTTCAGATCATTTGAGAGTTGTTTTGAGGAGCCCATGATGCCACTCTTCATAGGAGAATCAAATAGGAGAACTACTTGCAAGTGACCACCTTAAATACCTTTTCTCATGATTTGATACACCTGGCTATGAAGTTCAAAGCTCAATGAGGTTACAAAACCAATTTAGTGCTTCAGAAAGTCAGTAAAAAGTAGTTAGGAGTGTTCAAATCAAGAAAATGATAAGGGTGCCCATACTTTTGCACCGGTCAAATTTTGTTTAAATGCAGATTGCACATTTTCTGTTAGTACAATAAACCTCATTTGAATCCAGAAATATAACTGAGTCCGTCAGTTATTAGATATATGAAACTGAAATACCTGTTGCAAAAACCAAAATTGTTATAAAGAAAAAAGGTTAACATTAATAGGGGTGCCCAAACGTTTACATATGACTGTATATATATATATATATATATATATATATACAATTTAACATTTAGATTATTTGCATAACTTATTTAGATGCAAAACCTGAGGGATGGTATGCCTTGGGCACTACGGACAGACCTACGTAGCTCTGGTGTGGGTAAACTGGGTAAAATGGGTAGTAGCCGTCTACGGACTCTTAGACTCACCATGGGTATGACAGATTCACCACTGGCAAGGCGATGATTCTCTGGCTCCACTGCTGATGTAGCATCTGCTACCTGAACTTCCTGAATTTCAGAGTTCTCTTGAGTCACTTCTTCTTGTACTACCAGTTGGGGAAAGGTCAAAACTGGCACCACTATGGCATTATTCGCTCTAGTCCAGTTTGCAGGGAATTCTCCAAGTACAGTGCTGACCTTTTCTTCTTCCTCTATGGGTTGGATGTTGTTTTGCTCTTCCATTCTTTCTTTTAACTGGTCAGGGCACAATTTCAAATGATCCCTTGATACTGCTGCTGAGGTTTCTCCCCCATTCTTACTGATAAGGCACACCTTGGTGTTATCGAAGTTTGATGGCAAGATGGTGTAGGGTTCAGCTTCCCATTGGTCATCTAATTTATGCATCCTCCTCTTCCTTTTTAGGACTTGTTCTCCTGGTGACAAGGGAGCTGCAGGTGCATGGTGATTATAGTGCCTTTCTTGTTTTTGTCTTGCCTGAAATAGACTCTTTTCTACACACTCTTGTACTCTTCAATATTGTTGCTGCCTTTTTGTGTCCCAGTCAGCATCTGGTGACATCACCTCAGGTGTAAGGACTCCCATATCCAAATCAGTAGGCAACTTGCCAGGCCTCGCTCACATTAGGTAGGCTGGAGTGCAGTTGGTGGAATTCATAGGAATGTGGTTGTAAAGGTCTACCAGATCTGGCAACTTTTCTGGCCACAGATTCCTCTCTTCCAAAGGCAAGGTCTTCAGTAGGTCGATCACCACCTGGTTCATCTTTTCACACATGCCATTGGTCTGTGGATGGTACGGTGTTGTCCTGATCTTCTTGCAACCGTAAAAGGCTGGACCTTGATCTGTAAGCACACGCTTGGGATATCCGTGTGGTCGACAAAAGTTCTGTTGGAATGCTCTGGCTGCTGTCCTGGTGGTATGATCCTTGACAGGCACGACTACCAGGAATCTCGAGTAGTGGTCAACGATGGTAAGAGCATAAATGTAGCCTGAACGGCTTGAAACCAGCTTCACATGGTCCAGGGCGACCAACTCAAGTGGCTGTTTGGTTTTTATTGGCTGCAAAGGAGCTCGCTGGCTGTTATGGTCCTTCCTGCGCAGGTTACAATGTCCACACTTCCGGCACCAATTTTCAATGGCTTTCCTCATACCAGCCCAGTAGTATCTCTCTCGGAGCAAGACCTCCAACTTCTTCCATCCGAAGTGTCCAGCTCCATTGTGGTATGCTTCCAAGACCATTGATGCTTCCCTCTTTGGGACTACCACTTGCCAAACCAACTCATGAGTGCGGGCATTGATACTCCTCCGACACAGCTTTCCTTCATAGATGAACAGACGGCCTCTTTCCTTCCACAACTGCTGGGTTTCTTCAGGAGCATCCAATTCTGGGCGTGAGTCAGCTTGTGACAGAAGCTCCTTCACCTGGCGGACTGCGGGGTCGCTATCGTTGGTTTCTGCCCAGTCATGATGAGGCAATGGGTTTAGGGTGGCCTCATTCAAGACAGACCGTCTGTTTCTCACTCCTTGGGCACGTTAGGCCGCAATTGGCCGGTGGAAGGCAGGTAACTCTATTTCTTCAAGTGCCTCAGGGTCTTCTCCTGCATCTGGCAGATTGGGCATTCTGGACAGCACATCAGCATTGGCATTCTTGTGCCCTGCTCGGTACTTGATGGTGAATTCTTAGTTAGACAGCCGAGCCATCCATCGCTGCTCCAGTGCACCTAGCTTGGCAGTTTCCAAGTGAGTCAACGGGTTGTTGTCCGTGAAGATGGTAAACTTGGCTGAAGCTAGGTAATGCTTGAATCGTTCAGTCACAGCCCAGACTATGGGGAGGAACTCCAGCTTGAAGGAACTGTAGTTGTCAGGGTTCCTTTCAGTGGGACGAAGCTTCCTGCTGGCGTAGGAGATCACTCTTTCTTTGCAATTCTGTACCTGTGATAGTACTGCTCCAAGTCCCACGTTGCTGGCATCAGTATACAACACAAAGGGTTGGTCATAATCTGGGTAGGCAAGAACTTCATCTCCTGTGAGAGTCATCTTCAGTCGAGTGAAGGACCTCTCCAGCTCCTCATTCCATTCAAATTTAGGACTCTGCTTTCTGGCCTTAGGCTGACCCACCAGAAGATTTTGCATAGGAGTGGCTATCTCAGTGAAGCCTTTGATGAACCTCTGGTAGTAGCCTACCAGCCCGAGGAATTGACATACTTCATGGAGGTTGCTGGGCATCTGCCAGTCCCGGATGACTGTGACTTTGTCAGGATCCGGTGCCACACCTTCTGCACTCACTACATGACTGAGGTACTGAACCTTGGGCTTCAGGAGGTGGCATTTGGAAGGCTTGACTTTCAGGCCAAAGTTGGACAAGGCTTCAAACACCTCAGCCAGGTGCTTCAGATGGTCTTCATAAGTCTTGGAGAAAATAATGACATCATCAAGGTACAACAGGACTGTCTCGAAGTTCTTGTGCCCAAGACAGCATTCCATTAGCCGTTGGAATGTCCCTGGAGCGGTGCAGAGCCCGAATGACATGTAGTTGAACTCACAGAGACCCATTGGGGTCCTAAATGCAGTTTTCTCCTTGCCTGCCTCTGCCACGGGAACCTGCCAATACCCAATAGTGAGATCTAAGGTGGAAAAATAGTTAGCAGTTTTAAGTGCAGCTAATGACTCTTCAATTCTGGGTAATGGGTAGGCATCCTTATGTGTAATGCTGTTAATTTTTCTGTAATCAACACACATTCTCATGGTACTATCCTTCTTTTTCACAAAGACTATTGGGGCTGCCCATGGGCTACAACTGTCTCTGATCACCCCAGCCTGCTTAATTTCTCACAACATACCTTTGGCACACTGGTATTGTGTTGGGGGTATAGGCCAGTACCTTTCTTTTATGGGTGGATGGTCTCCAGTGGGGATATGGTGTTGAACCCCTTTTGCCTTCCCAAAATCTAGAGGGTGTTTACTGAATACCCGCTCATATTCCTGAGTCACTCTGTAAACCCGATTCTTTTGGTATGAAGGGGTGGAGTCAGTCCCCACCTGCAGTTGCTTGCACCATTCCTCCAGCTGCTTTACAGAGCCATTGTCCTCCACCTTGTCGGATGAGACCAAGGGCTCTGCTGCCTGTATTGCATTGTTACTGACAGTAAGCAGCTTAGCAACTGTGGCATACCTAGGTATTGTGGCCTACTCCTCCCCACAATTCAAGAAGCGTACAGGTACCCTCCCTTTACGGACATCAACTACCCCTCTGGCTGTCAGGACAGTGGGCCTGCTATCAGAGTACACTGGTTCTACCATTGCCTGGTAATCTTTTCCTCTGAGTCCTATGGCTGCCCGACACCAAATCAACATTTCACATCTGGGGGTATTGCAATTGGGAAGAATCACTCACTCTGACGCTGCCAATTTCTCCGCCAGAGAGTTCTACCTGCTGTCTTTGCATCAGGGCTCTGATCTCTTTCTGCAGGACTCGTTGTTCACTGGAACCAGCAGTCTCAGCCACCTGTTGCAACAAGACAATAACCTCGGAAAGACAATTTTCAATCACATTGGTACCAAGAGTCATCATTGTGTTACATTCTCGTCGATCAATATCCACAACTATCAGACCTTGGAATTTTTAACTCTACTCGACCAACTTTAACAGTAATTTCTTTACATCCCACTTGCGGTAAAGACTGACCATTACTGGCAACTACTGTGAGTTCATCACTTGGGCCGCGAGTAAGTTCAGAATCAGCCCAATATCGCTTGTAAAGGATATAGGGCATAGTTGTCACCTGGGAGCCAGTGTCCAGCAAAGCGTTCATGGGGATACCGTCAATCACCACTGGGAGGACTGGTCTCCCTCCAACATACTTAGCTCGCCAGTTCTTTGGGCCTTGTGGTCCTACTCCTGGGGGCTGGCCCTCTGCCCCAGGGGTTGCTCGTTTAAATGACAGAATCTTGCGATGTGGCCTGCCTTGTGGCAGTGACGACAGATGGGGCATCCGCCCTGGTCATAGCGATCGTTGATCCTTCCTCGGAGTGGCGGGATCCTCTTCCTCTTTAGCCATGGGACATCCTCTGGACTGGAGGCATGCTGGATCTTCTCCTTGGAGGATACCTGCAGGGACTGCATGGTTTTAGCAAGTGCAGCCATACCCTTGGTCAACTCCTGGACCTGAAGACGCCGTTCTGCAGATGGATCTTTGTCCAGAGTCTGTGCATCAGCCTCCACAGGGATGGAAGGGAAAGATGTTGCTTCCTGGTGGTAGGTGATCGCTGGGCGCCTAGGGGGCGCTGGATGGCTGACATTTGGTTCATGCAGCACCCGGATAGCCCTGTCTTTGAAATCAGCAATGTCCAGATCAGGGTTCTGTAGGGCTATGATGCGCAGCTGTGCTCTGTGAGTACTGGATAGGAGTCCCTCAATGAATTGCTCCTTTAACAGACCGTCTCCATCTTTCACACTGTCTGGGTCAATCTGCTTGATGGCTCGCAGCGCCTCCTGCAGGTTAAGAGCATAGTCCCATATACTGTCCTGCACTCTTTGCTTACACCCAAAGAATCTCATCTTGATTTCAGCGGCAGTGCAGGTGTCAAAGGTGCTTGTTAGCTTAGCCAGGATCTTTTTAACAGTCTCCTTATCAGTGTCCTGCCAGGCTTTTACTTCTCTCTGTGCTGCACCTGTTAGCTGCCCAATAAGGATGTTAACCTTCTGGCTTTCAGACACAGGATATACTTCAAACAAACTGCACAGTCTCTCTTTGAAATCACTCTGGGTATGTGACTCCCCTGAATACTGCGGTAGCCATGCTGCTTCCGGTATGTAAGGCATAGACAGCGGCATTATGGGGACCGCTGCGGTGGGTGCTATTGGAGCCGAAGCCGTGTTGGGCCCTGCATCTTGCGGCGCTGAGGGGTTGGCGGGGGCGTCCACCGCTGCATCAGCGCGTGCCTCCGACATTCTCTTCCCCCCTAGTTAACGTTAGCCAGCCCCCGGGGTTGAGCAGGCTTACCAGCTGTAACGTTGCAGGCTGGATGATTGGGGCTCCAGGCCTCTTCTCCTCCCACCTCTCGCGCGCTGGCCTCTTCCCGCGCAGCACTTCACTTCTTCGCGCTCTTCGGCTGGCTCCGCCCACGACGGCCCGCCTCTTTGGATTCCCGCGCGTGCCAAGCAGCGGGATAATGGCGGCACTTTCACAAACAGTCTAATGCACACAACACAGTCTCTGGCACACAGGATCCGGGGACACCGGGCTCCGTAAATCCTGCTTGTGACACCAAAATGGGTTGCCCTCCCAGGGCTGTGGGGTACTCAGTACCGGGCCGGTCTCTCTCAGAGGGTGGTGTCACAGCAGCGGTGACCCGGTCCGTGGCCCTTGGCACCCATGTAAAAGGGTGAATGTTGGAATAAAGTTTGAGTGATTCGTGACGCCACCTGTGGTATTCGGCAATGAAGATGTTAAGCCGACGCTGCAGACAGATCCTCTGGGACAGATGGTGTGGTGCAGCAAGGATGGTGTAGCCCTCCACAGGCAGGGCTGTAGTCCCAGAGCAGTGTAGATCGGTGTTGGGGAAGAGGGTGCAGTGTCTGGCACAGAGATGTAGCAGTGCTGGAGAAGTTGCAGAAAGAAGGCAAGGACGCAGCGGAATGTAGTTGTTTCTTTACTTTTACTTTGTAAGTGCAGTCAAGGGTCCAGATTACAGATGACACTGGAGCTGATTAGCCTGGAAGCAACTCAGGAATCTCTCTATGCAGATAGGTTGTGTAGTCTCCTTCCTAGCGCTTACTGGAGGTACATCCAGTACTGTGTTACCCTGAAGTTCCTCCTTCTTGTTCCCTCTCAGATCTACCTCGTATGGCAGACAGCTGTAGCCTTCTATCTCTTCTCTTGGCTCACCCATTGCTGTTGTGCCTCCGAGTCTTAGATGGGAATAGAGCATTTACAGCTTCCTATTCCTCTGGTTTCTGTTGCAGGACCATTAGTATCCATACAACCGTGGAGACCAGGCTCCAGATCATGCGCTCCAGCTGGGAACGAGCTCTCAACTCTACACACTTCAGCCTCCTCACAGAACTGACTAATTTCCCCTCCTGGCCCTCAGAGAGCACTCCTCCCCCTATTCTGGTTCAGAGCTCTCTCTGCTGGCCCGGAGTGGGAGCTGTTTTGCATGTTACGGTTAACTGCTAGAGAGACCCTTGATTGCTTCCATGCCTGACATCACCCTCCCTGGAGGAAGGCAATACCACTGTGGCGATCATACTCCTGGGGGCGCCACACATGTATCAGCTGTGAGGTTCCTTTTAGGGTACAAAATACACATTACAATATTGTGACCTAACTCACCGATATTGTCAGGATTGGCCAACAGTACAATGTCTGTTTGATCATCTTGATTCTATCCTGACAAAAGAGGTTATGGGAAAATCAGATCCAGCAAATCATTTTTTGATGGCTTTGTTCTCTGGGAGATAAGCTGCCACTAGACAAGTCTTGCACTAGCTATCTCATAAGAAGAAGCTCTACTGATGACAACTTTGGGATCTGAAAGTGGAGAGCATAAGATTGCTAATCTTGTAATGATGTCTGTGGAAGAGCTTTAGATAAGGTCAAGAGAAACTGCTTTAGTATCAGCACTGCCATAAGAGGCAGTGATTAGAGAAGAACAGGTCTGACAGGTCACAGACTTGTTAAGCTTCAAGGATGTGTGAAAGGGAACCCTTCAGATTTCTGCAGCCTGAACCTTGGCTGTGCGAATACAGCAAGGCAAGTTTCACACTAGGCTACATGACTTTGGCGACACAGGTTGCGTGGCCAAATAGCAATATGTATGACTGCTACATTGCAGCACTAATCAAGTAAATGGTGTTGCACCGTGTCCACTAGGGTACCATGAAAAGGAAGTCTCAAAAATCCAACTTGGTTCAATTTTTGTGACTTGCTAGTAAAGGTACCATATGAGTTGCAATGCGATCTCATTCACTTTTTGCACTGCAATGTAGCAACAAATCTTAGGCCTCTTTCACACATCAGGTTTTCGCCGTCAGGCGCGATCCGGCGCTTTTGACAAAAACCGGATCCGGCGAAATGCAATGCCAGATCCGGTTTCCCCCCCATTGACTTGCATTAGAGCCGGATCGAGCCGGATGGCCATGCGTTTCATCCGATTTTCGCCGGATCCGGCAATGTGACGCGATCCGGCGTCTGGAAAAAACGGCTACTGTAACGTTTTTTGTCTCCGGCGAAAAAGCCGGACACGCCAGATCCGGCGTGTCCGGCTTTTTCATACAATGAAAGCCTATGAGCGCCGCAATGCGCCTGATCCAGCGATAGCCGGATCCGGTGGCCGGATCCGTTTTTTTTGGTCTGAGCATGCTCAGTAGCTCTGCCCACAAGACATATATAAGATAAAACTAAAAAGGAAAGAGCGCAATAGGGTCTTATCTGGGTGGAAGATAGAACAAATTCAAATGGAATCTACTCACCTTTCCCAGAACGAATAAAAGCATGTAAATCACTGTCAGCCTGCTGCACGCCCGAGGTTCACAACCGTGACCGCCAGTATAGTTCCTTTTGGATAAATATTTAGGCTTAATGTGCGCTGCTGAGACTAGGATAAAGTCACCACATGAGAATCTTTTTAACTCTTTATTCCCAACGCGTTTCAAAGTGAAAAGCCACTTCTTCTTCAGGGGATGACATATAGTCTATATGTCATCCCCTGAAGAAGAAGTGGCTTTTCACTTTGAAACGCGTTGGGAATAAAGAGTTAAAAAGATTCTCATGTGGTGACTTTATCCTAGTCTCAGCAGCGCACATTAAGCCTAAATATTTATCCAAAAGGCACAAGACATATATAAAAGCAATGTAAGAACAAAACCGTTGGCACAACCCTGAGAATTGTAGGTGGTGCCCAAGTAGGATCCCAATCCGTGAACTAAATATATATAAACTTGGCACACACCAAAGGTTTCTGATGCAGAAAGGTGATTTTTAATTAGACAACAGTACATACATACACAGACGTTTCGGTCTAGGACCTTCATCAATGTACGATATATTGTACTGTGAGATTCTTAGTGACTGGGCTTTGTGAGATAGACCAATCCTGTGAGGAGGCACATGAAGCCGTCCCACTGCGTGGTGGTTTGTGGAGTGTGGACGCAGTATCCGCCGCGAATCCCACCACGCAGTGGGACGGCTTCATGTGCCTCCTCACAAGATTGGTCTATCTCACAAAGCCCAGTCACTAGGAATCTCACAGTACAATATATCGTACATTGATGAAGGTCCTAGACCGAAACGTCTGTGTATGTATGTACTGTTGTATAATTAAAAATCACCTTTCTGCATCAGAAACCTTTGGTGTGTGCCAAGTTTATATATATATATATATATATATATATATAAAAGCAAGACAGTGGGACCCTCAGCCACACCCAACATGCCACCCAAGCCCAGGAGCAGGAGAAGGCAGCAGACATCTGCAGCAGCACCATCAGCACCACCCCAAATGGAGCAGCATGCTGAACAACGGGAGGGGAGTCCAGCAGCAGATGAGAGACGGTAATTATCAAATCCCCCATTCCTCCAAACTAGGGCTATGGAATATCAAGATATTCATTGGCCCTTTGTTTCTCTTTATTCAACAGCCGCCCAATAGATGCAGCAGCAGCAGCAATGGCAGCAGCAGGAACACCACCCACAGCCATGGAGTCTGGCTAGCAGGAAGACAGCACATCTTCTTCTGGGAGCCCTCCCTCGCATCGTCAGCGTTTGACGGTAAGTTTTTATTTCCAAAATCCATCATCTCTGTAATATATGTCTATTCATTGCCTTTTATTTCAAAACAGGAATCACAAGATAAAGAGGAGCTCCCAGAAGAAGGAAGGGGTGGACAGACACTTGGAGTGGGCTCACAATTGGTAAGTTTTTTGCATCAAACGCAGAAACACAACATCACACTACACACAACACATAGAAAACAATGTTCTGCAGACCACACACAGCAAACAAATGCCTACATCCAAAGACATAACATTTTTTGTTTTCTACTCTAGTCTTCCCAATCTGGTGCTCGGCCAAGAGGTCCTCGCAGTGCCTCCCAGGGTCGTCGGCGACAGCAACGCGGCAGTCACCAGCGTGTAAGTATAAATATTTTTGCTTTGTTTTTTTGCACTTTTTATTTCATTTCTTTTGTGGAGGCTAATTATGTTATTTTTGTCTTTTTCTTTAACAGCCTTCACAGCGTGCTCCCAACTCTGACGGTGAGGATGGAGGAATCGATGTGGACCACCTCATCGATCTCGTCAGAGAAAGGGAGCCGCTCTGGAATATGGCTGACCGCCGCCACGCTGACCTTATCGTTACCCGACGACTCTGGGAGGAAATCTGTTCGCTCCTTGTGGACCGCTGGGAGGACCTCGAAGCTTGGGCCCAGATTAAAGAGCGTAAGTATATACAGTACCGGTTGCTTGATTTAAACCAGTGTTTCCCGAACTCCAGTCCTCGTGGTCCCCACGGATCATGTGTTCAGGATTTCTATTTACTTTGGAAATCCTGAAAACATGACACCTGGGGACCATGAGGACTGGAGTTTGGGAAACACTGATGTTGTATACTAACCACTCCTTTCTCGTTTCAGGGGAGAGAATTGTGAAGCGGTGGCGGTCTGTGAGGGATCGTTTCAAGAAGGAGTTCAATAAAGAGATGCGGGCCCCGAGTGGATCTGGAGGACGCAGGAGCAAGTACAAGTACGCACGAGCCCTGTCGTTCCTCCGGGATACAATGCTCACCAGAAGGTAAATATTACACACCACATGTGACAAAAAAATGTTTAGATGTAACTTTTTTTTTTCAGCCAAGGCCATACCATGTCACTATTTTAATTGGTTTTTTTTCTCTTTATTCCACAGCACGGTGAGCAGCACTCGGGAGCCTGCACGATTGGACCCTTCTGAGGCGATCCCTGAGGAGACCGGCACCGAGGGACATTTCGACCGCCCCGGTACATCTGCACCTTCCCAGCCTTCCCACACATTCGACCCATCTGTCCCATCCACCAGCACAGGAGCATCGTGGCCGCCTACATTACATGAAGCTGCTGGTGAGGAGATCGCTTTCCCTTTACCCCACCCTTCTGCCCCTGCCACCTCTAGTACACCTGCGGGTACTGGGCGGCAGCGGCAGAGGGGTCAGGAAAAGAGTTATGCGCCAGAGTTCTTGCATCTGAATGCATCTTTCCAGAACTGTCTAAAAGTCTTGTCAGAGCAAATCTCCGCAGGCTTTCAGCAGATCAACTCCAGCATTCTGGAGGTGAAGACACTTCTGCAAACCATGCATTCAGAAGCAAGATCTTCGCCAAACCACACCTTTTTCAGGTCTGTTGTGGAGCGCATGGCAACACTATCTCCTACCCAGCAGATGCATGTAATGCATTCGTGCCACGGTGCTCTACAGCAGGTTACCTCCCAACCTCCACCTCCCACCACTGTAGTTCCTCCACCTGCACCCCCTCCAGCCACTTTCCATCCTCCCCCTCCTATTACATCTGCACCCCCTCCAGCCACTTTCTATCCTCCCCCTCCTATTACATACCAGCAACCTCCCCAGTACCAGCAACCTCCCCAGTACCAGCAACCTCCCCAGTACCAGACATCTCCCCACTTCCAGCAACCTGCCCCGTACCAAACTCCTTCCCCGTACCAAACTCCTTCCCCATACAACTTTCCATCAACATCATCTGCTCCTACAGTCCCTGCCCAACCCTCCACTCCACCGCCCACCACCTCTTCTGCCTCCCACATGTCCACCCATTCTGTAGCTTTTTCCACACCATCACCTCTAACTGTTCCTTCCCCACCACGATCCCAGTCCTCTCTCCACACTCCCATTGTCGAAGTGTCCCGCAGCCCCTCCAGCAGTATTTCCACTCCACACTACACAGATTTATGATGTGTTTTGTAATAAAAATGCCCAGTTGGTTTCAAACCTTTATTAAAAAAGTTTTTTTAACTTTAAAAACAGTTTACAAAAAAAAAATATTTTAAATAAAAGTTAAATTATTGTTTACACTGGTTGTCTGTCATTTCTTTCTGCGGCGAAATATGTTTAAAAAAAAGGTTAAATACAGGGTATTTAAAAGGTAAAAAGGTATTCAAAACCAGGTATATAACTGTGGGTAAATTTTAGCTTTTTTCCACAGTTGTGTTCCTGGTTGTGTTTGAAGCAAAGTATTTCACCTAAAAAGTTGTGTTTATTGTTGGTGATTTCCTAACAATGTACACAACTTTTGTTAAAAGGTGAAATACTTTGCATAAAACACAACCAGGTACACACCTGTGGCCTAAAGCTAAAAATAGAGACCATGACAAGATAGCCAACTTTGGTTGGCAAAGGTATATACTGTTGGTACAGAAGGTACACAAGTTTGGTTAGGGCACAAATCTTTCACACTCTGTCATCCTGCCAGTGTACTCTGCCTTGAGGTGACATAAAGTATAGTGCAAAATTGTCCCTCATTACTGAAACCGTCACAGAACTTCTAGTGGTAATGTCATGGTAATCTTGCAAGGTGGTTTCTTCAGAGGTGTCCTCAATGGAAATGGGTTCCTTGCAGATAACAAAATTGTGGAGTACCACGCAAGCTTTGATCACCTCGTCAACAGTTTCTGTCTTGAGGTTGATCGCAGTCAATAGGACCCGCCATTTGGCTGTCAGAATACCAAAGGTACATTCAACCATTCTTCTTGCTCTTGTGAGGCGGTAATTAAAAATGCGTTTTGGTCTTGTCAATCCTCTGCTAGAGTACGGTTTCAAAAGGTGTTCTGACAGCTGGAAGGCTTCATCCCCTACACAGACAAATGGCATAGGTGGACCAGATGTTTGCGGCAGCGGTCTAGGTGGTGGGAACTGGAAGGTGTTTCCATACAGTTTACGCCCCATGGCAGACAGTTTGAAAACTTGAGAGTCATTGGAGCGGCCATAGGCCCCAATATCAACAGCAATAAATTTGTATTCCGCGTCAGCGATGGCCATGAGGACAATTGAAAAATATTTCTTGTAATTGAAATATTCCGATACCGATCCGGCTGGCTTTACAATGCGGATATGTTTCCCGTCTACAGCGCCCAAGCAGTTGGGAAACTGACATATCTGTTGAAACTTGTCAGCAATTTCAATCCACCTCTCTGTTGTGGGCTCTGGTAAAAACTCTTCAGCTAAGGAGTCCCACAGTGCACGGCATGTGTACTTCACTATTCCAGATATGGTGGAAATCCCGAGTCTGTACTGGAAATGCAGTGACGAAAGGGATTCTCCAGTTGCAAGAAATCTGTGGGGAATTAAAAAACAATAAATTAGTTTTAAATCACAGCATTACATACCAAAACTCAGCTATAACACTTGGAGATACAAACTACCACCAACAAGATTGCAGTGAAAGTGTGCTCTGATGCGATCACATCCAATAAATGTGGCTTACCTTAAAGTCACCATCAGACGCTCTGCGGGTGAAACAGAGAAGCGGCAATAGGTGTCCGTTTTTCTTATGAGGTGTGCAATGCGCTCCACCAAGTAATCAAAATTCTCCATTTTCATCCGAACATATCCAAAAAATTTATCCGGGTTTCGTCGAAGGTCCATGCAGAGTGTAGAATAGACCCCACGCGTCATTCTCTTGGCTGTGATGGGGTGGATCCACAAACGTCGTCTACGATGCCTGATGCGCTGCTGTCTCGCTCTCTCCTTCTCCAGAACAATCACCCTCAAACGATTCGCCTCCGCTATAAAATCCGCCAAATTCTTCAAAATATTTCCAATCACAACATCCATCTTCGCCAGTAACTTGCTCTTCTCTCCAACCTGCACTTTCTCCTCTACAACCTGTCAAAGAAGGGCTGTAGGAACACGCTATATATAGCTTTCCAGTAGCCAATCCCGTTCGGAAGGCCACAAGGGTCAATTTTAAAAACCGGATCCGGCGTAATCCGTCGAAAAACGGATAGAAAAACGGATGAACCGGATGAGACGGATCCGGTTTTGTCTGTCAAGAACAAGACGGATCCGGCAGAAAACCAGATCCGTCACATCAGGTTTTACAAAACATTTGCCGGATCCGGCGTTCCGGCACGACGCCGGATCGTGCCTGACAACGAAAACCTGATGTGTGAAAGTAGCCTTAGGCCGTGAGACCTGTGTTGTGGCCAAGGTTGCAGTGCTGCACCAGCCCGACTGAAACACTGCAGCATTTCAGAGAAAACGTGGTCGTAGGATAGACCTGTCAAGTAACTGGAGTGGAAAAAGCAGAAGCCAGCTGGGATCTGGGCCGACTCTTGAAACATTTCTGTC
Organism: Dendrobates tinctorius; assembly: GCF_039654945.1. Taxonomy (NCBI): domain Eukaryota; kingdom Metazoa; phylum Chordata; class Amphibia; order Anura; family Dendrobatidae; genus Dendrobates; species Dendrobates tinctorius. Next base: position 3,857,271 of record NW_027361800.1, read on the forward strand.
TACAATTGTACAGCGTGGCTTTTATTCATGCTGCCGCAAGATTGGGCACCATGAATCTAATGATAGAAATCCTTTAAAATCTAAATTTGCATTTGTGTGATCCATGTAATTATTTAGGTGAATTCAGCCGGAAGCCTGTTGATTTATTTATGACAGTCTCTAGTTCTACATTTTTTAATATGTTTGTAACGCTGGCTACCGGTGTGATTTATCAGCTAGTTTCTTCACATTATTTTAACAACTTTCAGACCATCCAGAGTTGTAAAACATCAGGCTAGCCAACATACAAAGCTGCAAGAATGTTTTCGAAAATATTCACAAAATAATCAGTTGCATGGAGATTGTGTAGCTGCAGCACCAGTGTAACGTTGGTGGTGGGGACCCACTACGCCAAGGACCGGGCTTACCCAGGAGGGGTGTGACTATTTGACTACCAGGTATTCACTCGAGCCTCTCATGGTTAGTATAAGCATGACCACCGGTATTCACCAGTTACCACTCCAGGGCAGTCCCTGGGTCTGTTGCCTGGGGGAAGCTTCAGTGAGACAGACCTTCCTCCTGACCAAGGGGGTAGGGAAGATAAAAGAGAAAAGTGCGAGCAGCAGTGAAGTTTGGCATGAACAGAGGGCAGTGCACAGTCAGGCGACCATCGTGCTCCGCTTCACCTCCCAACAGAGTACCGGCGGCTGCAACAGGGCCCCACGGTCTACAGAGGGCCGCTGCCTGAAGAGAAGCCGGGCGTGCTGCAGCAATCGAGAGAGAGAGAGAGGGACTGCTGCGCTCAGGGAAGCCTCGTGTTCAGCAGCTATCAGGGAGAGGAGTGCCTCATCCTGCTAGCACCATCAGTGTGCAGGCCAGCACCCGTGAGTTCTCCACCACCGACAGACAGAGAAAGGTGCCGTGTGCTGGTGACTACCAGAGAGAAAGACGCAGTACGCTCCGTGTCCGTCAGTATAGCACACGTGCCACATAAGAGGGACCAGGTACGGGACCGACACTTGTGCCCTGGGTTTTGCCAGTTTATTTGCCGAGCCACTTTGGGCTTGTAGGACTGTGGCCCACACCCTTGTCAGCCACTGCAGCATATGGACTAGGGGTAGGGGAAAGTACCAGAGACCGACAATTGCTGCCAGAAGACGAGGCATTGTTGTCCACAGGATCCAACTAGAAAATACACCGCGCCGGCCGTTGTCGGCACTATTGACTTCATGGTCTGAGGAGCTACTGACTTTCTAGCCAGAATTCAACAGAACTGCCGTTACTCTATCTGTTACTCTGTCTGTTGCTCTTTAACCCTGAGTAGCCTTTGTAAACTAGTTTGCTCCATTGTTTAACCCATTACCTAGATGCGTAGAGTATTCCCTGTTAAGTAAAATTGTTAACCCTTGCTCTGCCTCCAGTCTGTCACTGCATTCTGCAACCTGCTCACACCTTCCTAGCAGCAGTGTTGGAAATGCTACAAGAGGAAGATCAGCGAGAAGGCTCATGACTGGGGAGAGCAGAGCATTGACCGCAGTGAGTAGGGTGGCGCTTACTGCCCATGTGAGTCGCCGGCGTAACATCCAGGGAGTCAGTTGTCAGAAAAGGGTGAATTTCCAATATACCAGGGGTGGGCAATTGTGATGAGTGAATGCGCTCAGATGTCTTATCTGAGCATGCTCGGGTGTTATCCAAGCATCTGGGTGTGCTCATATATTACATTAATTATTATTATAATAATTGATATGTTATTAATATTTATTAATTATTATTATTTTTATTATTTTTATTATTATTAATATTAATATAGCGCCATTGATTCCATGGTGATGTATATGAGAAGGGGTTGCATACAAATTTAGTGACAACAACAATGAAGCATCTATAGCAGGGAGTTATTCTTCTGGCATATTTCTATTGTTATCCTTAAAATTACATCCTTGCAATGACAGACCAGGGTCTAGACAGACCAATGTCTCAGAATTTAAAACAGCTCAAATGCACATCAAACATGCCAAGTGTGATCGCGAGGGAGGGGCAGCAGGGACACTGGTTGCACACACAGGAGGGGATTAATTAGAAGTCAGGAAGGAAGAGAAAAAATAAATAAAACAGATCCAACAGGACAGATAAAGCATTGATAGCAGACAGATACATGGGTGTTTGGGGTTCAGGAAAAATGGGTGATGATGGTATTGCAGCCACAGGACATACCATTGATAGCAGACAGATACAGAGGTGATTGGGGTTCAGGAAAGATGGATGATGATGGTTGTTACGGTTCTGCAGCACAGGAATAGGGTATGAGGGTGGAAATTGACTCTGCTCTACGACTCGGCTGATACCCTACGATGGAGTGGGCGAGCCATTCCTGCGAATAGACCCACCGATGATCCTAGGTTAATCTCAAGTGTAGACCTATAGATAGGGGGAAGGGGGTCCCTGAAAGATCTAAGGACTGGGTACAAAAATGGGTCACCTCTTAGCAGAAAACAGAAAAAGGCTGCAGAACTAAACTGAAAACAGAAACTAAGTCTAGCAGAAGCAGAGGTCCCAGCAGTACACTAATTAAACACACAAAAGGCAAAACAAAGCTCCAAGCCAGAACTCAAGCAAATTAACACTGTTGTCCAGCAAGGAATGGGAGACAGGTGCAGGTTAATAAAGGGTGATACAATCACTTGATCCAAGACAAACCCAGCACCAGGAGAAAAAGACTAGCAGCCAAAACACTACCAGAAAATGTCAGATAGTCACAAACTGAACAGATTCTAACACTACCTCCCCTTTAACGAGGATCCCCGGATCGTGTAGGCCGAGCCTTATTCGGAAATCTCCTGTGAAAAGCCTTAACTAATCTTGAGGCTGAGACGTCCACAGCTTTCACCCAGGAATTGTCCTCGGGATCAAAACCCTTCCAGGACACGAGATACTGTAAGCCTCCTCTATGCCACCTGGAATCAAGAATGCGTGAAATCTCAAACTCACAGTCATCATCAATTGGAGGAGCAGACGGCATAGCCACCTTATCTGGCGTGTCAACTTTCTTCAGCAAAGATACATGAAAAACTGAATTAATTTTCCAGGACGAAGGAATGTCCAATTTGACCACTGCCGAGTTGACAATTTGAACCACTTTGAAGGGTCCTACATACTTAGGCTCCAACTTTTTAGAAGGGATCTTTAAAGGCAGATTCCTAAAGGACAACCAAACCATGTCCCCAACAACAAACCTCACCTCCCTTCTTCTCTTGTCAAAATATTTCTTAGACCTCCTATTAGCCTGATTCAGATTATGGAGCACACTGATACAAACCATTTCCAAATTTCCAGAAAAACTCTCCTCCTCAGGCACCGCTGCCCCAATCCTAGAAAAAGGACCAAAAGATGGATGATTCCCAGTACAACATAAAAAGGAGAACACCCAGCCGAAGAAGACGTATAATTATTGAGAGCAAGCTCAGCTAATGGTAGATATTCCGTCCACATCCCCTGATTGTCTGCTACAAAACATCTCAAAAACTGCTCAACGTCCTGGTTCTTTCTCTCGGTCAGTCCATTGGACTCCGGATGATAACCTGACGAAAATAACAAATTAACCTTAAGTCTGTCACAAAAGGCACGCCAAAATTGAGCCACAAACTGTGGTCACCTATCGGAGACAATGTCCGTGTGGACACCATGGAGTCTGACAATCTCTTTACCAAATGCCCTGGCAAGTGTCTTAGCACAGGGTAATTTATTGAACGAGACCAGATGACACATCTTACTAAACTGGTCCACTACAACCCAGATGACAGAAAAACCCTCAGAGACCGGCAGGTCAGTGATAAAATCCATTGCAAGATGCGTCCATGGAGAACTAGGAACCTCTAACGGACAAAGCAACCCTGCAGTCGGAGCATGAGAAGCCTTAGACCTAGCGCACATGGTACACTGATGCACCCACTTGACGATTTCTCTTAGCCACCCCGGCCACTAGAAATCCCGACCGATCGACTTTCTAGTTTCGGCAATCCCTAGATGACCCGCCAAACAAGACTCATGACATTCCATAAACAAAGCTCTCCTCAGGGCTTTAGGCACAAATAATTTCCCATACGGAGTGTTAGTTGGTGCTGCATCCTGGGCTTTAAGAATGCTATTTTCCAACTCAGAACCTAAAGCTGCCACCACCCCTTTCTGTAGAATCGATTCCTCCTTTTCAGTATTAACCGCTGGGGAGAAACTTTGAGACAAAGCATCAGCTTTAACATTCTTTGTCCCAGGGATATATGTCACAGAGAAATAGAACTGGGCAAAAAACAATGCCCACCTAGGTTGACGAGCATTCAAACGTTTAGCAGCATCCAGATAGATCAGATTCTTATGATCAGTAAAGACTTGTATAGGATGTCTAGCGCCCTCCAAAAAATGTCGCCAATGCTCAAACACAAGCTTAATAGCCAGCAATTCTCGGTTCCCAACATCGTCGTTGAGCTCTGCCTTCTAAAATTTCTTAGAAAAGAACGCACAGGGATGTACCCCATCCTCTCCCTCCTGTGACAGAACAGCCCCCACTCCTACTGATGAGGCATCCACCTCTACCTGAAAGGGCTTAGTCTCATCTGTCTGGATCAAAACAGGAGCAGAGCTAAACTTCTCCTTGAGATGCTCAAAGGCCTTAACAGCCTCAGGGGACCATTGGACAGTATTGGCACCCTTCTTAGTCAGATCAGTAAGGGGTTTGGCGTAACAGAAAAAATATTTATGAATTTTCTGTAATAATAATCAAACCCCAATAATCTCTGAATTGACTTCAAGCATTCAGATCTTGGCCACTCCAATACCGCCTGAACCTTCACCGGGTCCATCTCAAACCCATCACTGGAAACAATGTACCCCAAATAGCTAATTTTCTGTACCGCAAACTCGCATTTCTCCAGTTTAGCAAAGGGATTGTTTTCTCTCAGAATCTGCAGAACCTTGCGGACTCTCTGCCAATGCGACTCCAGATCGGGCGAGTAGATCAAAATATCATCGAAATAAGCAATAACACTCCTACCGATCAACGGCCTCAGAATGTCGTTGATGAAATTTTGAAAGCACGCCGGAGCATTTGTAAGGCCGAAAGGCATTACTAGACACTCAAAATGACCTTCTGGAGTATTAAAGGCTGCCTTCCATTCATCGCCTTCTTTAATCCGCAGCAAATTATATGCCCCACGGAGATCAATCTTAGAGAACCACTTGGCTCCAACTAATTGGTTAAACAAATCATCTGAACCATCATCTGAACTGAGTACAATATCCCTCAGCGTCACCAGAACCCTGTTTCAGCCATCTGAGTTTAGCCTCGGCTGTAGCGACCCGATCCGGATCGTCATATATTAACCCCATAGCAGAAAAACGATTCTACTGACACCAAACAAGGGTCATCTGGACGTAATGAAAATGCCCAAACTTGCGGCTCCCCTCGCAATAAGGACATAATAATCCCCACACGCTTTAATTCAGCCCCTGAAGACCTGGGTCTAAGCCGAAAATAAAGTAATCATGAATTTTTAAACGAAAAAATATTTCTGTTGTTTACCAGAAACACATTCAGGCAAACCCACCTTAGGCTCCTCAGGGTGGACTCCTGGGCAATTACTCACGTGCTGTTGTAAGCTGGAAACTTTCAACGTTAACCATTGCAGGCGTTGAGCAAGCTCCTGAACGCTGTTCATTTTGCAGAAATCCGGGAGGGTTTTTTTTTTTTTTTATACTTTCTCGGGCTGGACAAACTGTTATGGTTCTGCAGCACAAGAATAGGGTAGGAGGGGGGAAAACTGACCCTGCACTACGTCTAGGCTGATACCCTACGATGGAGTGGGTTACCCATTCCTGCAAATAGACCCACCGATGAGCCTAAGTTAATCTCAAGTGAAGACCTATAGATAGGGGGAAGGGGGTCCCTGAAAGATCTAAGGACTGGGTACAAAAATGGGTCACCTCCTACCAGAAAACAAAGAGAAGGCTGCAGAAATAAACTAAAAGCAGAAACTAAGACTAGCAGAACCAGGGGTCCCAGCACTGCACTAATTAAACACACAGAAGGCAAAGCAAAGCTCCAAGCCAAACTCAAGCGAATTAACGCTGTTGTCCAGCAAGGAATGGGAGACAGTTGCAGGTTAATAAAGGGTGATACAATCACCTGACCCAAGACAAACCCAGCACCAGGGGAGAAAGACCAGCAGCCAGAACACTACCAGAAAATGGCGGATAGTCACAAACTGAACAGATTCTAACAATGGTATTGCAGCCACGGGACATACCATTGATAGCAGACAGATACAGGGGTGATTGGGGTTCAGGAAAGATGGGTGATGATGGTGTAGGGTTCGGGCAGCTTCTAGGATGCAGTGACTAGACATGAGACAGGGTATGACTTGTGTAATCAACTTTTATAAACTGGCGCCACTAGGGCTATGCTGAACAGGCAAAAGAAGGGGTAACACAAATCTGTCCTCGCAGGGACTCAATAAAATAAACAATACTTTTCTAAGTAGCGGGAAGTACCCGGCTAGTCCGGGTGTCAAAGACCGAAATATGGCCAAACTATGGTACTTATTGCTATAGTCCACTTATCCTTCCTTGCATCACTCGGGATCGCAGATGTGGCCGCTTTGAGATCGTTGATGCGGCTGTCTTGACGCCTCCATATTCCGGGAAGACTTGGGGCGCAACAGGCCCTGAAGAAACGGTGAAGCTGGGGCACAACAGGCCCTGAAGAAACGATGCCGGTGGTGCGCAACAGGCCCTGAAGAAACGATGCCGGCGGGGAGCAACAGGCCCTGAAGAAACGATGCCGGTGGGGAGCAACAGGCCCTAAAGAAACGATGCCGGTGGGCGCGGTAATGACGCAGTTCCCCTAAATATCCAGTGGCCGTCCTCCGCTAAGGGTCCCTCCGTAGCCGGGACAAGGGCCTCTAATGTCGCCTAGGGCGAGGTGGCGTCCCCTGAGGCCGATGATGACAGAGTCGCCGCGGTGGGAGAAGGCCGAGGGGCAGTGTCCAAGCCTCTGTGGCTGTTTTATGTGTAGCCGCAGCCGCGATCTGAGGTAAGGGATCTGTCTCACAAGGGCGGGGGACGGTGGGCATGGCTCTCTGTGAACGTGGGCGGGAAGCAGCCTCCGGTAAAAGTCTCTCACGTCTCACTTGTCGGTGAGTGCGCAGTATCCTCCTCACAGGCCCCTGTCCATGTCTCCTCAAATCACCCGGCTTCCTGCCTCCTGTCACACTCTCTCCCAACTGCCACTTGAGCGTGCCCCCTGCTTCTTTTGTCCTCGCCCCGCCCCCTGTTGCTCTGACAACTCCAGTCATGTCTCTCCCTTTACTGTTCTCCCAGTATTGTTCCCTCAGGAACCCTGATGGCGGTCCCCTGGGTACCAGATCAGTCACTGTCTGGGAGTCCTTCTCCCCACAATGGTATTGCAGCCACAGGACATACCATTGATAGCAGACAGATACAGGGGTGATTGGGGTTCAGGAAAGATGGGTGATGATGGTATTGCAGCCACGGGACATAGCATTCATAGAAGACAGATACAGGGGTGATTGGGGTTCAGGAAATATGGGTGGTAATGGTATTGCAGGACATACCTGAGGATCAGGGGCGGACCTACCGCCTGTGCAGCCCGTTCAATGAACGGGGGCCCCCGGGGGAGAGGGGGCCCCTCCCCTCCAGCACCACATGGCTAATTATTTCAAAATTCAAATTAGCCATGCATAGCGCAAGGAGAGCAGCGCTGTGGGAGGTGGCGCGAGCGGGTCTGACTCCTGAGCAGGGCCAGTGTTAGGTGCAGGCAGCTGCCTAGGGCCCCCACTCCCCCAGGGGCCCCCAGCCAGCAGCACATCACGCAGCCACTATGGGGCCCCTTTGAGACAGGAGGGCCTGCCCGCCCCCAGCGCCGACTCCACCCCCCCATTGAAGGAGACAATGATGGAGGAGAGAGTGTCAGCTGCAGCTCCCTCTTCCATCATTCCCCGCTCTGCCTCTGACACAGCGGGTGCACGATGACGTCATCGCGCTCTCACTGTGTACCAGGTAGAGCAGGAGAGGAGACAGGAGCAGGGAGCATCGTAGGCACGAGGAGAAGGTGAGGAGTGTGTGCTTTTTTTCTAAATCAGTGTGAGTACTGGAATTTTGGGCCATGCTGGGGGGGCTATATACCATGCTGGGCTGTATTATACCATGCTGGGGGGCTATATACCATGCTAGACTGTATTATACCATGCTGGGGGGCTATATACCATGCTGGGCTGTATTATACCATGCTGGGGGGCTAGATACCATACTAGGCTGTATTATACCATGCTGGGGGGGCTATATACCATGCTGGGCTGTATAATACCATGCTGGGGGGGCTATATACCATGCTGGGCTGTATAATACCATGCTGGGGGGCTATATACCATGCTGGTCTGTATTATACCATGCTGGGGGGCTATATACCATGCTGGGCTGTATTATACCATGCTGGGGGGCTATATAACATGCTGGGCTGTATCATACCATGCTGGGGGGCTATATACCATACTGGGCTGTATTATACCATGCTGGGGGGCTATATACCATGCTGGGCTGTATTATACCATGTTGGGGGGCTATATTCCATGCTAGGCTGTGTACCATGCTGGGGGGGCTATATACCATGCTGGGCTGTGTTATAGCATGCTGGGGGTGCTATATACCATGCTGGACTGTATTATACCATACCCGGCTGTATTATACCATGTTCGGGGGCTATGTACCATGCTGGGCTGTATTGTACCATGCTGGGGGAGCTATATACCATGCTGGGCTGTATTATACCATTCTGGGGGGCTATATACCATGCTGGGCTGTATTATACCATGCTGGGGGGGCTATATACCATGCTGGGCTGTATTATACCATTCTGGGGGGCTATATACCATGTTGGGCTGTATTATACCATGTTGGGCTGTATTATACCATTTTGGGGGCTATATACCATGTTGGGCTGTATTATACCATTCTAGGGGGGCTATATACCATGCTGGGCTGTATTATACCATGCTGGGCTGTATTATACAGCCCAGCATGGTATACAGCCTGTATACCATGCTGGGCTGTATTATACTATGGTGGGCTGTATTATACCATGGTGGGCTATACACCATGCTGTGCTGTATGCCATGGTGGGCTGGGCTGTATACCATGGTGGGCTGTATACCATGGTGGGCTGGGCTATATACCATGTGGTGCTGGGCTATATACCATGTGGTGCTGGGCTATATACTATGCGGCTGTGATATATACCATGGGGGGTACATTTTACATTATATTATATAGGGGGAGGCTGTGTTATATAATATGGGGGGCTACATTATATTCTATGGTGAGGTGGGCTGTATTATATTCTATTTGGGGCTACATTATATTCTATAGGGGGGCTGTATTACATCTATTATATTCTATGGGGGCTGCACTATACTATATGAGGAGGGCTACATTGTATTCTATGGAGGGGCTACATTATACTATATAAGGGGCTGCATTATATCCTATGAGGGGGTTGCCATATATTCTATACAGATATTATATCCAGCCCTGCATAGCCTCAATATTAGATGAAAACAAATAACAAATAACTTTCTTTCCCTATGAAGGGCGGGGGGGGCCTGAAAAATTTCTTGCACAGGGGCCCACTACAGTCTTTGTCCACCCCTGCTGAGGATGAAGCAGATTAATTGTCAGATTGATACCAATAGTGAAGCATAGTGTCAATAACAATGAAGCTTCTATAGCAGGGACTTATTCTTCTGGCATATTTCTATTGTTATCCTTAAAATGACATTCGTGTAATGACAGACCAGGGTCTCATACTTAATACTGAGCATAGAATCTTAGAATCGTAGATTTGGAAGGGCCCTCCTGGGCCATCTGGTCCAACCCCCTGCTCAAAGCAGTATTCGCTAAATCATCCCAGTCAGATATCTGTCCAGCCTCTGTTTGAAGACTTCCATTGAAGGAGAACTCACCACTTCTCGTGGCAGCTAGTGTTGAGCATTCCGATACCGCAAGTATCGGGTATCGGCCGATATTAGCTGTATCGGAATTCCGATACTGACTTCCGATCCTTTTTTCTTATAGGATACTGGAATCGGAAGTTCCCATAATGCTATGAGCCCGCACGCTTTGATTCAGCCAATGGGAATCGTCAGAAGTGTGGGCACATCCTGTTAGGCATGAAGGCATGTTAACTATTGGCATGGCTGTGATTGGCTGCTGAAATTATGTCATGATGCACTATAAAAGCCGCCGCCGCCATTTCTGGTCACTCTGCTGTGAATTCAGTTAGGGACAGGCTGCTGTTGAAGACTGTGAGGGACAGTTAGAAATAGCGATTCTACAAAACATATTGTGCTTTAACCAGGCTACATAAACCACCACTGTAGCTTTCTTTTCCCTAGCAGCAGTGTTCACAGCTGTCTGCAAGGGCTGTGTGAGTGCAGCTCACGCTGTGGAGTGGGTTCTGCAGCCACGTCTGGTTGTAGGCAGCCCAGCGTGCATCACTGCTGCCTCATACATATTTTTCTTTTTGAGCTGCTTATTTTTAAAAAATTCTATCTAGTGTGCTTCCATCTGTATCCATATACGTTGGTTGCAAACACTAGTAGTAGACAGCAGAAGCTTTCTGCAGCCTTTCAGTGCTAGTGCCCACTTAGCTGCACTGTTCACGGCTGTCTGAGAGGTCTCTGACTGTGTGTGAGTGCAGCTCACGCTGAGTAGTGTGTCCTGCAGCTACGTCTGGTTGTAGGCCGCTCAGCATGCGTCACTACCTCACACATAATTTTCTTTTATTGCAGCTCATTTTTTCTTCTCCTATTAGTGTGCATCCATTTGTATCCATATACGGTGGTTGCAAACACTCTAGGAGTAGACAGCGGAGCCTTATTGCAGCCTTTCAGTGCTAGTGCCCACTTAGCTGCACTGTTCACGGCTGTCTGAGAGGTCTCTGACTGTGTGTGAGTGCAGCTCACGCTGAGTAGTGTGTCCTGCAGCTACGTCTGGTTGTAGGCCGCTCAGCGTGCATCACTGCCTTACACATATTTTTCTTTAATTGCAGCTCATTTTTTCTTCTCCTATTAGTGTGCATCCATCCGTATCCATCTACATTGGTTGGTTGCAAACACTATATAGGAGTAGATAGAGGAGCCTTTTTTCTGGCTTGTGCCCTTCAGCTGCAGCCAGATTAGTATTACCCAATTTTTTTGGAGCCTCATCTTTTGCATTGTAGGTTACCTGCCTGCATTGTAATAGCTCCAGAAAGATGGTGAATAGTGTTGAGCATTCCGATACCGCAAGTATCGGGTATCGGCCGATATTAGCGGTATCGGAATTCCGATACTGACTTCCGATACTTTTGTCATATCGGATTCCGGAATCGGAATCGGAAGTTCCCATCATGCTATGAGCCTGCTTGCTTTGATTAAGCCAATGGGAATCCTCCGAAGTGTGGGCACATCCTGTTAGGCATGTAGGCATGTTAACTATTGGCATGGCTGTGATTGGCTGCTGAAATGATGTCATGATGCACTATAAAAGCCACTACAGCCACCATTTCTGGTTCACTCTGCTGGGAATTCAGTTAGGGACAGGCTGCTGTAGAAGACTGTGAGGGACAGTTAGAAATAGCGATTCCACCAAACTTCTAGTGCTTTACCCAGGCTACATAAACCACCACTGTAGCCTTCTTTGCCCTAGCAGCAGTGTTCACAGCTGTCTGCAAGGGCTGTGTGAGTGCAGCTCACGCTGTGGAGTGGGTCCTGCAGCCACGTCAGGTTGTAGGCCACCCAGTGTGATCACTGCTGCCTCATACATCTTTTAATTTTTGAGCTGCATTTTTTACATAATTTCAATCTAGTGTGCTTCCATCCGTATCCATATTCGTTGGTTGCAAACACTAGTAGTAGACAGCGGAGCCTTTCTGCAGCCTTTCAGTGCTAGTGTCCACTTTGCTGCACTGTTCACGGCTGTCTGAGAGGTCTCTGACTGTGTGTGAGTGCAGCTCACGCTGAGTAGTGTGTCCTGCAGCTACGTCTGGCTGTAGGACGCTCAGCGTGCGTCAGTGCCTCACACATATTTGTATTTGAGTGCAGCTCATTTTTTCTTCTATTAGTGTGCATCCATCCGTCTCCATCTATGGTGGTTGCAAACACTATATAGGAGTACACAGCGGAGCCTTTCTGCAGCCTGTCAGTGCCAGTGCCCACTTAGCTGCACTGTTGACGGCTGTCTGAGAGGTCTCTGACTGTGTGTGAGTGCAGCTCACGCTGAGTAGAGTGTCCTGCAGCTACGTCTGGTTGTAGGACGCTCAACGTGCGTCACTGCCTCACACATATTTGTCTTTGAGTGCAGCTCATTTTTTCTTCTCCTATTAGTGTGCATCCATCCGTATCCATCAACATTGGTTGGTTGCAAACACTATATAGGAGTAGATAGAGGAGCCTTTTTTTCTGGCTTGTGCCCTGCCGGCGCAGCCAGATTAGTATTACCCAATTTTTTTGGAGCCTCATCTTTTGCATTGTAGGTTACCTGCCTGCATTGTAATAGCTCCAAAAAGTTGGTGATACTATCAGTTTCAATTCTTTGTTCACGTTTCCAACAAAGAAACCACAAAAAAAGTTCACCAAACACTACATTTGGAACTTGTGTAGGCCACATCAGCTCCTATTAAAGTGTAGTCCACACACACACACTTCATAAAATTAGTGTTTCTTGTACCTGTAACCAGCTGTTCAGGAATAAGCACACTAAGGCCCCCCTTTGTACTTTTCTGCCTATCTTAAGCAGTCTTGCAAGATGAAGAAGGCAGGGAGTAAGGCGCGTGGGAGTGGGCGTGGGCGTGGAGTTTCAGCAGGGAGAGGACGTGGGGATTCTGCAGGGAGAGGACGTGGGGATTCTGCAGGTAGAGGACGTGGGGATTCTGGGCCTGCTGCGGGCACCAGTGGATCAGCATCCCCCAGTTTTAGCAGGCAACAGTCCTTTATGTGCAGCTTTGTAGGACCTCAACGTACCCCACTGCTGCGGGAGGAACAAATTGAAGCCGTTGTCGGATGGATGGCAGCTAACGCATAGACTTCAATTACTTCCACAGCCTCTCAGGACCAGAGCACCGAAGAGCAACCATCTGTCTCTTCACCACCTGCCAAAGTGCCCAGGCCGTCAGAGAGACATGGACAGGAGCCATCACAGTCTCTACTTCTGTTCTCGGAATCTGTTGGCTTGGAAAGAGGGGGCCAGCCAAGCAGCATTCCTGAATGTGAAGAAGAGGGAGTATGCAGTGATGCGCAACTTCTTTGTCCCTCTGAATCTGAAGAGGCGAGTGGGCCAGTGCCTATGGTCAGCACACCTCAGTACGCATCAGATGATGACGAGACTCAGTTGCCACTTTCTGGTGCGTACGGTGCTGGTGAGACAACCCCGGAGAAGCAGCTGTTTGAAGAGGGGAGGGAAGATGATGAGGTCCTTGACCCATCATGGCGTGAGGAACAGGAAGGTGGTGGGAGCAGCTCGGAGGAAGAGATTTCCCTACCGGCCAAAACAGGAGGCAGAGGGAGGGGGAAGACTTGGTTGCCTGTACCCTCCACTTCGGCACCCGTTAGGAGCATTCCTCATTCCAAAGGCAAAACGGGCGCTCCCAAGAGTTGCAGTGTGTGGTCCTTTTTTGACACAGTTGCAGATGACATTTGCTTTGTCAAATGCAAGCTGTGTCATCAGATAGTCAAAAGAGGGAGAAATGTCAGCAACCTCAATAGCACAAATATGTGGAAACATGTGCGCACCAAGCACGAGTTGGAGTTGCAGAGGCACCCTGAAGACGTAGGCCAACGTACAGCACCACCTACCACCTCTTCAGTTCCTGTTGGGGCCTCTTCCTCCAGCTCACACACTGCTGGTTCGGCTTCCTCTCAGGATCGCCAAGGAAGAACCTCTGCCACTGTTGTCCGGAGACCCTGTCAGATTCCACCCATAGCAGCATGTTCCCATCCATCACAGCCATCGGTAGCACAGGCATGGGATAAAAGGCGCCCTTACTCGGCAAACCATCCCCGAGCACAGTCTCTGAATGCTGGCATTGCCAAACTTCTGGCAGCTGAAATGCTGTCATTCAGGCTGGTGGACACTGACACCTTCCGGGACTTAATGGCATTGGCAGTCCCCCAATACAACGTGCCCAGCCGCTTTTATTTCAGCAGGCGAGCTGTCCCTGCCCTGCAGAAACATGTTGAGGGAAAAATAAAACATGCGCTACTAAACGCCGTTAGTAGCAAGGTCCACCTGACCACCGATGCGTGGACCAGTAACCATGGACAGGGACGATACCTTTCCCTCACTGCCCACTGGGTCAATGTTGTGGAGCCGGGTACAGATCTGGAGAGTGGCGCTGTACGTGTTCTTCCAACGCCACGGATTGCAGGACTCCAGTCTGTACACATAGACTCCTCCTCCTACTCAAGTTCCTCAGAAACAGCAGAGCAGGAGCCTGTTACGACCGATATGAGCACAGCCGTGGCCAAACGTCAACAGGCTGTACTCAAATTAATTTCTTTGGGGAATCGAAGCCACACAGCGCAGGAGCTCTGGAATGCTATCAAGCTGGAGAGCGATGTGTGGTTTGGGCCAGCGAATCTCCAGCCGGGCTTGGTAGTGTGTGACAATGGCCGAAATCTGGTGGCAGCTCTTGGCCTAGGCAACCTCACACACATCCCATGTCTGGCACATGTGCTTAACTTGGTCATGCAGAGCTTTCTGAGGGACTATCCGGATCTTGATGCACTGTTGCACAAGGTCCGCATAGAGTGCGCTCACTTGCGGCGTTCCAGCACGGGAAGATCGCGCCTCGCTGCTCTGCAGCGACGATTTGGCCTTCCGGAACATCGCATCATATGTGACCTACCCACCCGGTGGAATTCAACGTTACATATGTTGGAGCGGTTGTGTGAGCAGCAGGCAGCAGTCATGGAGTACCAGCTGCATCAGGCGCAAACAAGTCGCACTGTGCGCCGTTCACACTTCAGCACCATTGAGTGGGCCTCTATGAAGGACATCTGCCTCGTTTTGCGTGCCTTCGATGAATCCATGCGGATGGCGAGTGCAGATGATGCACTAGTCAGCATGACTGTCCCCCTTATCTGCCTGCTTCAACAAACACTGCAAGCACTAAGGGATGAGGTTTCGGAAGAGGTGGAGGATGAGGAGTCCCAAATGCCATCTGCTTCTGGACAGTCTGCGCTACGTGTTTCCTCACAAAGTCCTAGGCAGGGGACACTTTGTGAGGAGGATGAGGAGGAGTCGATGGAGGAGGAAGACATCTCTCCAGAGGAGGGAGGTACACAAACCTCTACTCAGTATGTACAGCGAGGGTGGGGTGATGCAGAGCAGGCCGAGGTCACGCCTCAAACAGGGGACAGCGGTTCTTTGGCAGTTGGGAGTCTGCAGCACATAGTTGATTTCATGCTGCAGTGCCTGAGAAACGACCGCCGCATCGCCCACATTCTCGTCTCGGCTGATTATTGGGTGTACACCCTCCTAGATCCTCACTACCGGGACAGCGTACAAAGGCTCATACCAACGTTGAACCGGGAGCGTAAACTGCGGGAGTACGAAGAGTCACTGGTGCAGTCCATAATGTTTTCCATTCCACCCGACAGCATTGTTGCTAGTGCTTTACAAAGCAGCTCTGTGCGTCGAGGCAGTGGAGGAAACTCTGCACAAAGAGGGAGCAGAGGCAGCGCCGCAGCACAAGGCAAGACCACTATGGCCCAAATGTGGCAAAGTTTTGTGTGTCCACCACAATTGTCTACACCATCAGCGACGCCTCGAGTCAGCAGGAGGCAACGCTTCCGTCAGATGGTGTCAGACTACATGTCTTGCTCTGTCACTGTACTCCCAGATGGCTCTTCCCCCTTCAAGTTTTGGGTCTCTAAGCTGGATACATGGCCAGAGCTTAGCCAGTATGCATTGGAGGTGCTGGCTTGCCCTGCTGCCAGTGTATTATCGGAACGTGTCTTTAGTGCCGCAGGTGGTGTACTAACAGACCGTCGCACGCGACTATCTTCCGATAATGTTGACCGGCTGACTTTTCTGAAAATGAACAAGGCCTGGATCTCCAAAGACTTTGCCATTCCTCTTACAGACTAAATTAGTGGTTGGCAACTGTATCCAGGTCTGCTGGTGTGTTCATTTTTCTACCACCTGAACTATAATCCCTGTGCTTCAACACAGCCAGTTGTCGCTCAGATGTGTCGTCTGCACAGAGAAACACACTAGCTCCTGTGTTAGTGGGGTTCAGTAACGCCAGCTGATCCCCTGCTGTGTGGACGGCAAAGTCACCAGCTCCATCAACATTCAAACCACTACTGATTTTTAACCGTGCCCAACTTAGGTCTCTGGCTCCACTGTCTCTACTATTTCCCCTGACCTCCAACCCCGCCATCTACATCTCTGAAGTGGCGTCAGCACAATCTACACTTGTTCCTGTGTTCCTGTGGCTCAGTCCCATCAGTTTATCCCCTGATGTGTGTCCGGCAAGGTCTCCTGCTCTGTCCACATTCCCATAACCAGTAGTGGGAATGAGGACAGAGCTGGCGAACTTGCCGGACAAACATCAGGGGATCAACTGACGGGACTGAGCACCAGTAACACAGGAACAAGTGTAGATTGTGCTGACGCCACTTCAGAGACGTAGCTGGCGGGGTTGGAGGCCAGGGTAAATAGTAGAGACAGTGGAGTCAGAGGCCTAAGTGGAGCAAGGTTAGAATCAGTAGTAGTCAACAACCTCCATAAAAACCGCTGCCCATTGGCCTCTGCATGCGGCATGCGTAATCCTGGGCTCCAACAGTGTCAGTTGGTGTTCAGAAGTGTCGTCTCCACAGAGCCAAACACATTCGTTCAAGTGTTAGTGGGGTTCAGCACTGCCAGCTGTTCCCCTGCTGTGGAGATGGCAAGTCTCCTGCTGCCTTCACCTGCCAAAAGCAACAGGCCCCAGCCTGCTCCTCACCTAATCCTGGGCTCCAACAGTGTCAGTTGGTGTTCAGAAGTGTCGTCTCCACAGAGCCAAACACATTTGTTCGAGTGTTAGTGGGGTTCAGCACTGCCAGCTGTTCCCCTGCTGTGGAGATGGCAAGTCTCCTGCTGCCTTCACCAGCCAAAAGCAACAGGCCCCAGCCTGCTCCTCGCCTAATCCTGGGCTCCAACAGCGTCAGTTGGTGTTCAGAAGTGTCGTCTCCACAGAGCCAAACACATTTGTTCGAGTGTTAGTGGGGTTCAGCACTGCCAGCTGTTCCCCTGCTGTGGAGATGGCAAGTCTCCTGCTGCCTTCACCTGCCAAAATCCAGTAGGCCCCAGCCTGCTCCACGCCTAATCCTGGGCTCCAACAGCGTCAGTTGGTGTTCAGAAGTGTCGTCTCCACAGAGCCAAACACATTTGTTCGAGTGTTAGTGGGGTTCAGCACTGCCAGCTGTTCCCCTGCTGTGGAGATGGCAAGTCTCCTGCTGCCTTCACCAGCCAAAATCCAGTAGGCCCCAGCCTGCTCCGCGCCTAATCCTGGGCTCCAACAGCGTCAGTTGGTGTTCAGAAGTGTCGTCTCCACAGAGCCAAACACATTTGTTCGAGTGTTAGTGGGGTTCAGCACTGCCAGCTGTTCCCCTGCTGTGGAGATGGCAAGTCTCCTGCTGCCTTCACCTGCCAAAATCCAGTAGGCCCCAGCCTGCTCCACGCCTAATCCTGGGCTCCAACAGCGTCAGTTGTCATGATCCAGTGTTGGATCTGGCGGTATTAAAAGCACAAAGTGAACTTTTTTTACTTTGGTTCAGTTCAAAGGTGTTTTGACTGTCCCCGGTGGTGGTTAGCGGTATCGCACCATAGGTTTAGGTTAATGTTCACTTAATTAGGGATCAGGTGTGACTCCCTATAAAGGTGTGCTTAGGGGGTTCACTCACGGCTGGTGATATTTCTTTCTGAGTTGTTGGAGAGCCTGGTGGAAGGATGGAGCGGGATAGGAGTCCTGCGCAGTCAGCCAGAGAGGATGAGTGCCAGCTAATGGTGTCTGCAGGAAGGACTGGCATGGCTTGGTGGAGTCGCAGTTTGTGGTGTTGGCGGGAAGTGTGGGCATGGCTTGGAGGAGTGGCGACTTGGAAGAGAGTTGCACTCAGCATGCTCTACTTGGTTGCTGAGAACTGGACTCGAGCATGCTTGGATTCTTGGCAGAGGCTGGACTCATCTTGGGACTCTGTGTACTGGACTGCTGCAAGTGGTGATGGACTCTGCTCCCAGGCTGCACGATGGTGACGGATCCAGTTATGTGATGGATCAGGGTGGAGGAGAAGATGCACACAGGTGGTGGGTTCTGTTGCTAGGAGCGCACGCAACAGAGCAAAGCTAAGTGGTGTTTCCCCTGTATTGTCTCTTTCCTCATGTGTGTTATTAGTGCAGTGGTGGGATTAGACTCCGCACCGACCCATTCCCTAGTGAGGGTTTAGGGTCAGGGTGAGCAAGGGCGTTAAGGTACGCGTGTGGCGACAGGTTCGGAGCCTGTATAGGGAATGTCAGGAGTGCAGGGACACTGGCTCAGGGGAGCTTAGGAGGTCTCCACGTCCCCCATTCCCTATCGCAGGGCCCACCATTGTTAAAGTTTCCCAGGTTCCCCCCTTTATTATTTAAATGCGCCTTACTGGAGGCGGTGTTTCCAGAAATATATTTATAACGTGTAATACCTAAATTCGCCAGGTGGATACGCCGCCTCCACCTGGCGAATTTAGGTATTACACGTTATAAATATATTTCTGGAAACACCGCCTCCAGTAAGGCGCATTTAAATAATAAAGGGGGGAACCTGGGAAACTTTAACAATGGTGGGCCCTGCGATAGGGAATGGGGGACGTGGAGACCTCCTAAGCTCCCCTGAGCCAGTGTCCCTGCACTCCTGACATTCCCTATACAGGCTCCGAACCTGTCGCCGCACGCGTACCTTAACGCCCTTGCTCACCCTGACCCTAAACCCTCACTAGGGAATGGGTCGGTGCGGAGTCTAATCCCACCACTGCACTAATAACACACATGAGGAAAGAGACAATACAGGGGAAACACCACTTAGCTTTGCTCTGTTGCGTGCGCTCCTAGCAACAGAGCCCACCACCTGTGTGCATCTTCTCCTCCACCCTGATCCATCACATAACTGGGTCCGTCACCATCGTGCAGCCTGGGAGCAGAGTCCATCACCACTTGCAGCAGTCCAGTACACAGAGTCCCAAGATGAGTCCAGCCTCTGCCAAGAATCCAAGCATGCTCGAGTCCAGTTCTCAGCAACCAAGTAGAGCATGCTGAGTGCAACTCTCTTCCAAGTTGCCACTCCTCCAAGCCATGCCCGCACTTCCCGCCAACACCACAAACTGCGACTCCACCAAGCCATGCGAGTCCTTCCTGCAGACACCATTAGCTGGCACTCATCCTCTCTGGCTGACTGCGCAGGACTCCTATCCCGCTCCATCCTTCCACCAGGCTCTCCAACAACTCAGAAAGAAATATCACCAGCCGTGAGTGAACCCCCTAAGCACACCTTTATAGGGAGTCACACCTGATCCCTAATTAAGTGAACATTAACCTAAACCTATGGTGCGATACTGCTAACCACCACCGGGGACAGTCAAAACACCTTTGAACTGAACCAAAGTAAAAAAAGTTCACTTTGTGCTTTTAATACCGCCAGATCCAACACTGGATCATGACATTAGTGTTCAGAAGTGTCGTCTCCACAGAGCCAAACACATTCGTTCGAGTGTTAGTGGGGTTCAGCACTGCCAGCTGTTCCCCTGCTGTGGAGATGGCAGTCTCTCCTGCTGTCTCCACATTCCAAAGACAGTAGGCCTCTGCCTACACCCTCCTATTTCCTGGGCTTCAACACAGCCAGTTGTAGCTCGGAAGTGCCGTCCACACGGAAAGAGATACTTGCTCCCGTGTCTCAGTGGGGTTCAGTAACGTCAGCTGATCCCCTGCTGTGTGGATGGCAGTCTCTCCTGCTGTCTCCACATTCCAAAGACAGTAGGCCTCTGCCTACACCCTCATATTTCCTGGGCTTCAACACAGCCAGTTGTAGCTCGGAAGTGCCCTCCACACGGAAAGAGACACTTGCTCCCGTGTCTCAGTGGGGTTCAGTAACGTCAGCTGATCCCCTGCTGTGTGGATGGCAGTCTCTCCTGCTGTCTCCACATTCCAAAGACAGTAGGCCTCTGCCTACACCCTCCTATTTCCTGGGCTTCAACACAGCCAGTTGTAGCTCGGAAGTGCCGTCCACACGGAAAGAGATACTTGCTCCCGTGTCTCAGTGGGGTTCAGTAACGTCAGCTGATCCCCTGCTGTGTGGATGGCAGTCTCTCCTGCTGTCTCCACATTCCAAAGACAGTAGGCCTCTGCCTACACCCTCCTATTTCCTGAGCTTCAACACAGCCAGTTGTAGCTCGGAAGTGCCGTCCACACGGAAAGAGACACTTGCTCCCGTGTCTCAGTGGGGTTCAGTAACGTCAGCTGATCCCCTGCTGTGTGGATGGCAGTCTCTCCTGCTGTCTCCACATTCCAAAGACAGTAGGCCTCTGCCTACACCCTCCTATTTCCTGGGCTTCAACACAGCCAGTTGTAGCTCGGAAGTGCCGTCCACACGGAAAGAAATACTTGCTCCCGTGTCTCAGTGGGGTTCAGTAACGTCAGCTGATCCCCTGCTGTGTGGATGGCAGTCTATCCTGCTGTCTCCACATTCCAAAGACAGTAGGCCTCTGCCTACACCCTCATATTTCCTGGGCTTCAACACAGCCAGTTGTAGCTCGGAAGTGCCCTCCACACGGAAAGAGACACTTGCTCCCGTGTCTCAGTGGGGTTCAGTAACGTCAGCTGATCCCCTGCTGTGTGGATGGCAGTCTCTCCTGCTGTCTCCACATTCCAAAGACAGTAGGCCTCTGCCTACACCCTCCTATTTCCTGGGCTTCAACACAGCCAGTTGTAGCTCGGAAGTGCCCTCCACACGGAAAGAGACACTTGCTCCCGTGTCTCAGTGGGGTTCAGTAACGTCAGCTGATCCCCTGATGTGTGGATGGCAGTCTCTCCTGCTGTCTCCACATTCCAAAGACAGTAGGCCTCTGCCTACACCCTCCTATTTCCTGGGCTTCAACACAGCCAGTTGTAGCTCGGAAGTGCCGTCCACACGGAAAGAGATACTTGCTCCCGTGTCTCAGTGGGGTTCAGTAACGTCAGCTGATCCCCTGCTGTGTGGATGGCAATGTCTCCTGCTGCCTACACAGTCGTACCACTACTGATTTTTAACCGTGCTCCAATTAGGCCTGTGGCTCCACTGTCTCTCGTATTTCCCCTGTCCTCCAACCCTGCCAGTTACAGCTCCGAAGTGGCGTCTGCACAATCCACACTTGTTCCTGTGTTACAGGTGTTCAGTCGGGTCAGTTAATCCCCTGATGTGTGTCCGGCAATGTCGCCTGCTCTGTCCACATTCCCATAATGGGAATGTGGACAGAGCAGGCGACATTGCCGGACACACATCAGGGGATTAACTGACCCGACTGAACACCTGTAACACAGGAACAAGTGTGGATTGTGCAGACGCCACTTCAGAGCTGTAACTGGCAGGGTTGGAGGACAGGGGAAATACGAGTATCACTGATATTTGTATTTCCCCTGTCCTCCAACCCAGCCAGTTACAGCTCCGAAGTGGCGTCTGCACAATCCACACTTGTTCCTGTGTTACAGGTGTTCAGTCAGGTCAGTTAATCCCCTGATGTGTGTCCGGCAATGTCGCCTGCTCTGTCCACTAGTTATGGGAATGTGGACAGAGCAGGCGACATTGCCGGACACACATCAGGGGATTAACTGACCGGACTGAACACCTGTAACACAGGAACAAGTGTGGATTGTGCAGACGCCACTTCGGAGCTGTAACTGGCGGGGTTGGAGGACAGGGGAAATACGAAAATCAGTGAAGCCACAGGCCTAAGTGGAGCTTGGTTAAAATTAGTAGAAGTCTACAACCGATCTTAAAATTTCTTCAATGCAGCCTCAGCCTGCTCCGTGCTTGTCCCTGGGCTTCAACACAGCCAGTTGTTGCTCGGAAGTGCCGTCTTCACAGAGTAAAACACTAGCTCCTGTGTTTGTGGGGTTCAGTAACGTCAGCTGTTCCCCTGCTGTTTTGATGGCAATCTGTCCTGCTGCCTCCCAATTGACAGCACATCAGGCCTCAGCCTGCTAAGTGCTTGTCCCTGGGCTCCAACATCGCCAGTTGCTGCTCATAACTGACTTTGGCACGGGTACTCCCTCCTGCCCAGCTTGGTTCCAGCCCTGCCTGCTGTTTCCGGGAAGTGTCAATGTCAGTTTGCCACCCCAAGTTGCCATGTCGTGTTGCGGTTGGGTTAGCCGAGGCTAGGGTGCCAGCAGTTTAGGTGCTTCCTATGTGGACTGCGGGTTCTGGTAAGAAAGGCTTGTTCCGTAGTGCCAGTAGGACAAGCACCCCCTGTAGGACTGTGTGATTCGGTAACTGCGGCCAGTTTGCGGCATGCCAACTTTGCTTTTCAGGGGTAACTTCTGCTACCCCTCCGGGTTCCAGCACCGTCAGCTGGTTCTCGTCAGAGCCTTTGGCCTAGGTGCCTCCATCTCGGTATCCGAGTTCCGGCAACGTCTGCTGGTCCTTGGTAGTGCTTTGTAGCACAGGTACCTCCTGCTTAGTAACCGGGTTCCAGCACCGTCAGCTGGTCCTCGGTTGTGCCATTGGCTCTTATTCCTTCTGCTGCCCCTCCGGGTGCCAGCACTGTCAGCTGGTCCTCGCTATTTCCATTTGCTCTTGCAGCTTATGCTACCCCTCCGGGTTCCAGCACCGTCAGCTGGTTCTCGTCAGAGCCTTTGGCCTAGGTGCCTCCATCTCGGTATCCGAGTTCCGGCAACGTCTGCTGGTCCTTGGTAGTGCTTTGTAGCACAGGTACCTCCTGCTTAGTAACCGGGTACAAGCACCGTCAGCTGGTCCTCGGTTGTGCCATTGGCTCTTGTTCCTTCTGCTGCCCCTCCGGGTGCCAGTACCGTCAGCTGGTTCAAGAGGACAAAGAACAGGAAGACAACCACCAAGATGCAGAACAACAAGAGAGAGAAGACAAAGAAGCATAAAAAACAAAGCAGAAGAACATTAAGCATAAGACTAATACTCTGAGCAAATGATATTATCTTATTTATAAGCAGAAGAAGACTAAGCAGTGTATGGGGGTGTGTCCGTTCCTCCTCGTGGTGCCCCTGGAAAAGGCCTGCTACTGCAGGCCAAACTGAACGCTGACAAATCCTGTTGTAAATCTTTTGTGACAGGCAGAACGGAAGGTGTAAACTTCTAACTTTTCTAGATAACAACTACAGGAATGCCTGACACAAACAAGAATATGATGAAGAAGAATAGGAAGAAGATGAAGAAGTTGAATATGTAGAATAATAATTGTTGAATAAGAAGAATATGAAGAATGTAAGAAAAGGAAGAAGAAGAAGAATGTAAAAATAGGAAGTAGAAGAATTTAAAAAAAGGAAGAAGAAGAAGAATGTAAAAAAAGGAATAAGAAGAAGAATGTAAAAAAAGGAAGTAGAAGAATGTAAAAAAGGAAGAAGAATGTAAAAAAAGGAATAAGAAGAAGAAGAAGAAGGTAAAAAAAGGAAGAAGAATAAGAAAGAAGAAGAAAGAAGAAGACATACATGTCTGGCAAAATATAAATGAGGCTAACATAGTCAATATCTTTGTAACTCCTAACGTCTTTAAAAAAAAAGTTTAATTCCTGCTATTCCATTTGATTGGGCTAAACCTCTATGGCTTTAATGTCTCCTCCACCTCCCACAATACATTCTACATTATTCTTAGTTGTTTTTCTTCATGTAGAATTAACCTACAAGGAAAGAAAGGGTTTTTTTTAATTCCGATATTTTGGCCCCATTGACTTGCATTGGTTCCCGGTATCGGAATCGGCGATACCGATACTTTTTTTTAAGATCGGCCGATCCATTCCGATCCGATATTTTCAAGTATCGGCTGGTATCGCTCAACTCTAATGGTGAAACTATCACTTTCAAATCTTTGGTCACATCCTTTTAGTTTTTTTTCACAAAAAAACAATAAAGTTCACCAAACACTACATTTGAAAGTTGTGTAGGCCACATTAGCTCCTATTAAAGTGTAGTCCACACACACACTTCATAAAATTAGTGTTTCTTCTACCTGTAACCAGCTGTTCAGGAATAAGCACACTAGACCCCCCCTTTGTACTTTTCTGCCTATCTTTATCAGTCTAGCAAGATGAAGAGGGCTGGGAGTAAGGCTCGTGGGCATGGAGTTTCAGCAGGGAGAGGACGTGGGGATTCTGCAGGGAGAGGACGTGGGGATTCTGTGCCTGCTGTTGGCACCAGTGAGTCATCATCCCCCGGTTTTAGCAGGCAACAGTCCTTTATGCGCAGCTTTGTAGGACCTCAACGTACCCCACTGCTGCGGGAGGAACAAATTGAAGCCGTTGTCGGATGGATGGCAGCTAACGCATCGACTTCAATGACTTCCACATCCTCTCAGGGCCAGAGCACTGAAGAGCAACCATCTGTCTCTTCACCACCTGCCAAAGTGCCCAGGCAGTCAGAGAGCCCTGGACAGGAGCCATCACAGTCTCTACTTCTGTTCTCTGAATCTGTTGGCTTGGAAAGAGGGGGCCAGCCAAGCAGCATTCCAGAATGTGAAGAAGAGGGAGTATGCAGCGATGCGCAACTTCTTTGTCCCTCTGAATCTGAAGAGGCGGGTGGGCCAGTGCCTATGGTCAGCACACCTCAGTATGCATCAGATGATGACGAGACACAGGTGCCACTTTCTGGTGCGTACGGTGCTGGCGAGACAACCCAGGAGAAGCAGGTGTTTGAAGAGGGGAGTGTAGATGATGAGGTCCTTGACCCATCATGGCGTGAGGAACAGGAAGGTGGTGGGAGCAGCTCTGAGGAAGAGATACCCCGAATGGCCAAAACCGGAGGGAGAGGGAGGGGGCATACTTGGTTGCCTGTAGCCTCCACTTCGGCACCCGTTAGGAGCATTCCTCTTTCAAAAGGCAAAACGGGCGCTCCCAAGACTTGCAGTGCGTGGTCCTTGTTTGACACAGTTGCAGATGACATTTGCTTTGTTAAATGCAAGCTGTGTCATCAGAGAGTCAAAAGAGGGAAAAATGTCAGCAACCTCAATACCACTAATATGTGGAAACATGTGCGGACCAAGCACGAGGTGGAGTTACACAAACACACTGAAGACGTAGGCCAACGTACAGCACCACCTACCACCTCTTCAGCTCGTGTTGGAACCTCTTCCTCCAGCTCACACACAGCTGGTTCGGCTTCCTCACAGGATCGCCAAGTAAGAACCTCTGGCACTGTTGTCCGGAGACCCTGTGACATTCCACCCACAGCACCACGTTCCCAGTCATCCTCACACTCCCAGGCCACTCGACAGCCATCGGTAGCACAGGCATGGGATAAAAGGCGGCCATACTCGGCAAACCATCCCCGAGCACAGGCTCTGAATGCTGGCATTGCCAAACTACTGGCACTTGAAATGCTCTCATTCAGGCTGGTGGAGACTGACACCTTCCGGGACTTCATGGCATTGGCAGTCCCACAATACACCGTGCCCAGCCGCTTTTATTTCAGCAGGCGAGCCGTCCCTGCCCTGCAGAAACATGTGGAGGGAAAAATAAAACATGCGCTACTAAATGCTGTTAGTAGCAAGGTCCACCTGATCACCGATGCGTGGACCAGTAACCATGGACAGGGACAATACCTTTCCCTCACTGCCCATTGGGTCAATGTTGTGGAGCCGGGTACAGATCTGGAGAGTGGCGCTGTACGTGTTCTGCCAACTCCACGGATTGCAGGAATCCAGTCTGTACACATAGACTCCTCCTCCTACTCAAGTTCCTCAGAAACAGCGCAGCAGGAGCCTGTTACGACCGATATGAGCACAGCCGTGGCCAAACGTCAACAGGCCATACTCAAATTAATTTCTTTGGGGAATCGAAGCCACACAGTGCAGGAGCTCTGTGTTAGCGCCGCCACAACGGGTCCCGCTGTCCCTGCCGTCCCCATACTCACCGCCGCTGCTTCAGCCTCCGGTCCGGGTTCCTCCCGCATCTCGCTCCCTGCGCTCCCCTCCAGTCGTCCTCCGTTCCGGCGGGCGGTCTCCCGGCGCGCTCCCCCTCTGCCCTCGGCCGCGCGCACTGTGCCTGTGCGCACGCGCCGAGGGGCCTGACCGCGCATCCCTGCCAAATGGACGCCCGCTGCCTGACCTGATCCGGACCCTCCGCCTGGCCAATCGGGGGATACCATCAGGTATTTCAGGCCGCCCTCCCTTAGGGGAGGCACCTGACTATCGAGTTCTCCTCGCTGCGCTCAGGCCCTGCTTGCCCTTGCTGGTCCCCAGCTCTCGCTCGCTCTCTCGGCTCCCGTAGCTGCTTCAGCCCATGTCTCCCTGCTAACTCTGTGTCTTCCTTTTACAGCTCCCTGTGCCCTGCTTCCGTCTGGTTCCCGCTGCTCTCCTTCACCCTTCCGCAACAACCTCCATTCCCTGGACCGTGGTTACCCCGGATCTCTCATCCTCCTCTCTGCTGCTCACCCTCTTGAGCCGACCCCTGGTCCTGGCCGCCGTGACGTTTGAGCTTCCTGAGCCTGCTCCCAAACGGTCCCTGTATAGGGGTCGGTCCACCTGGTGCGCTCGCCCAGGGAGAGTTCGGCGTCACGGTCCAGTGGGTCCACTCTTGCCCTCGTATCCAGCCCCATGACACTCTGGAATGCCATCAAGCAGGAGAGCGACGTGTGGTTTGTGCCAGCGAATCTCCAGCCGGGCTTGGTAGTGTGTGACAATGGCCGAAATCTGGTGGCAGCTCTTGGCCTAGGCAACCTCACTCACATCCCATGTCTGGCACATGTGCTGAACTTGGTCATGCAGAGCTTTCTGAGGGACTATCCGGATCTTGATGCACTGCTGCATATGGTCCGCATAGATTACGCCTTCCGGAACATCGCATCATATGTGACCTACCCACCAGGTGGAATTCAACGTTACATATGTTGGAGCGGTTGTGTGAGCAGGAGGCAGCAGTCATGGAGTACCAGCTGCATCAGGCACAAACAAGTCGCACTGTGCGCCGGTCACACTTCAGCACCACTGAGTGGGCCTCTATGAAGGACATCTGCCTCGTTTTGCGTGCCTTCGATGATTCCACGCGGATGGCGAGTGCTGATGATGCACTAGTCAGCATGACTGTCCCCCTTATCTGCCTGCTTCAAAAAACACTGCAAGCACTAAGGGATGAGGCTTTGGAAGAGGTGGAGGATGAGGAGTCCCAAATGCCATCTGCTTCTGGACAGTCTGCGCTACGTGGTTCCTCACAAAGGCCTAGGCAGGGGACACTTTGTGAGGTGGATGAGGAGGAGTCGATGGAGGAGGAAGACATTTCTCCAGAGGAGGGAGGTACACAAAGCTCTAGTCAGTATGCACAGTGAGGGTGGGGTGATGCAGAGCAGGCAGAGATCACGCCTCAAGCAGGGGAGAGCGGTTCTTTGGCAGTTGGGAGTCTGCAGCACATGGTTGATTTCATGCTGCAGTGCCTGAGAAACGACCGCCGCATCGCCCACATTCTCTACACGGCTGATTATTGGGTGTACACCCTCCTAGATCCTCGCTACCGGGACAACTTACAAAGCCTCATGCTAATGTTGAACCGGGAGCGTAAACTGCGGGAGTACCAAGACACACTGGTGCAGTCCATCATGTTTTCCATTCCACCCGACAGCAGTGGTGCTAGTGCTTTACAAAGCAGCTCTGTGCGTCGAGGCAGTGGAGGAAACTCGGCACAAAGAGAGAGCAGAGGCAGCGCCTCAGCACAAGGCAAGACCACTATGGCCCAAATGTGGCAAAGTTTTGTGTGTCCGCCACAATTGTCTACACCATCACAGACGGCTCCAGTCAGCAGGAGGCAACGTTTCCGTGAGATGGAGACAGACTACATGTCTTGCCCTGTCAGTGTACTCCCAGATGGCTCTTCCCCCTTCAAGTTTTGGGTCTCTAAGCTGGATACACGGCCAGAGCTTAGCCAGTATGCATTGGAGGTGCTGGCTTGCCCTGCTGCCAGTGTATTATCGGAACGCGTTTTTAGTGCCGCAGGTGGTGTACTAACAGACCGTCGCACGCGACTATCTTCCGATAACGTCGACCGGCTTACTTTGCAGACGCCACTTCAGAGCTGTAACTGGCGGGGTTGGAGGCCAGGGGAAATACTAGAGACAGTGGAGCCGGAGGCCATAGTGGAGCAAGGTTACAATCAGTAGTAGTCTACAACCTCTATAAAACCAGCTGCAAGTTGGCCTCCGCCTGCTGCATGCTTCACCCTGGGCTCCAACACAGCCAGTTGTAGCTTGGAAGTGCGGTCCGCACAGATAGAAACACTCGCTCCTGTGTCTGTGGGGTTCAGTAACGCCAGCTGTTCCCCTGCTGTGCGGATGGCAAAGTCTCCTGCTGCCTCCAAAATCATGCAACATCTTATTTTCTACTTGCTCCAAGTAGGCCTCAGCCTGCTCGGAGCATTGATCCTGGGCTCCAACACAGCCAGTTGTAGCTTAGAAGTGCCGTCCGCACAGATAGAAACACTCGCTCCTGTGTCTGTGGGGTTCAGTAACGCCAGCTGTTCCCCTGCTGTGCGGATGGCAAAGTCTCCTTCTGCCTCCAAAATCACGCAACATCTTATTTTCTACTTGCTCCAAGTAGGCCTCAACCTGCTCGGAGCATTGATCCTGGGCTCCAACACAGCCAGTTGTAGCTTGGAAGTGCCGTCCGCACAGATAGAAACACTCGCTCCTGTGTCTGTGGGGTTCAGTAACGCCAGCTGTTCCCCTGCTGTGCGGATGGCAAAGTCTCCTGCTGCCTCCAAATCACGCAACATCTTAATTTCTACTTGCTCCAAGTAGGCCTCAGCCTGCTCGGAGCATTGATCCTGGGCTCCAACACAGCCAGTTGTAGCTTGGAAGTGCCGTCCGCACAGATAGAAACACTCGTTCCTGTGTCTGTGAGGTTCAGTAACGCCAGCTGTTCCCCTGCTGTGCGGATGGCAAAGTCTCCTGCTGCCTCCAAAATCATGCAACATCATATTTTCTACTTGCTCCAAGTAGGCCTCAGCCTGCTCGGAGCAGTGATCCAGGGCTCCAACACAGCCAGTTGTAGCTTGGAAGTTCCATCCACACAGATAGAAACACTCGCTCCTGTGTCTGTGGGGTTCAGCAACGCCAGCTGTTCCCCTGCTGTGTGGATGGCAAAGTCTCCTGCTGCCTCCAAAATCACGCAATATCTTATTTTCTACTTGCTCCAAGTAGACCTCAGCCTGCTCGGAGCATTGATCCTGGGCTCCAACACAGCCAGTTGTAGCTTGGAAGTGCCGTCCGCACAGACAGAAACACTTACTCCTGTGTCTGTGGGGTTCAGTAACGCCAGCTGCTCCCCTGCTGTGTGAATGGCAAAGTCTCCTGCAGCCTACACCGTCACACTACAACTGATTTTTAACCGTGGTCCACTTCGGCCTCTGGCTCTACTGTCTCTAGTATTTCCCCTGGCCTCCAACCCCACCAGTCGCTGCTCTGAAGTGTCATCTGCACAATCAACACATGTTCCTGTGTTAATGGGGCTCAGTCACGTCAGTTGATCCCCTGATGTGTGTCCGGCAATGTCTCCTGCTCTGTCCCCATTCCCATTACTAGTAGTGGGAATGTGGACAGAGCAGGAGACCTTGCCGGACACACATCATGGGATCAACTGACATGACTGAACCCCTGTAACCCAGGAACAAGTGTGGATTGTGCAGACGACACTTCAGAGCAGCAACTGGCGGGGTTGGAGGCCAGGGGAAATACTAGAGACAGTAGAGCCAGAGGCCGAAGTGGAGCACGGTTACAATCAGTAGTTGTGTACAACCAATATAAAACTCGCTCCAAGTAGGCCTCATCCTGCTGCATGATTGACCCCTGGGCTCCAACATCGCCAGTTGCTGCTCAGAAGTGTCTTTGGCACGGGTACTCCCTCCTGCCCAGCCTGGTTCCAGCATGCCTGCTGTTTCCGGGTAGTGTCAACGTCACTTTGCCACCGATACGTTGTCGTGTTGCGATCGGGATAGCCGAGTCTATGGTGCCTGCAGTATCAGTGCTTCCTATGTGGGCTGCGGGTTCTGGTACTAAAGGCTGGTTCCATAGGGCCAATAGGACAAGCACCCCCTGTTGGACTGTGGGATTCGGTAACTGCGTCCTGCTCGCGGCCTTTCAACTTTGTTGATTATGGGTACCTTCTGCTACCCATCCAGTTTCCAGCACTGTCAGCTGGTTCTCGGCAGTGTCTTTGGCACGGGTACTCCCTCCTGCCCAGCCGGGTTCCAGCACCGTCAGCTGTTGCTCGGCAGAGCCTTTGGCTGAGGTGCCTCCTTCTCGGTGTCCGAGTTCCAGCAACGTCTGCTGGTTCCTGGTAGTGCTTTAAAGCACAGGTACCTCCTGCTTAGAAACTGTGTTCCAGCACCGTCAGCTGGTCAACAGTTGTGCCATTGGCTCTTGTTTTTTCTGCTACCCATCCGGGTTCCAGCACCGTCAGCTGGTCTCGGCAGTGTCTTTGGCACGGGTACTCCCTCCTGCCCAGCCTGGTTCCAGCACGCTTGCTGTTTCTGGGTAGTGTCAACGTCACTTTGCCACCAATACGTTGTCCTGTCGTATTGCGGTCGGGTTAGCCGAGTCTATGGTGCCTGCAGTTTCGGTGCTTCCTATGTGGGCTGCGGGTTCTGGTACTAAAGGCTGGTTCCGTAGTGCCAATAGGACAAGCACCCCCTGTTGGACTGTGGGATTCGGTAACTGCGTCTTGCTCACAGCCTTGCAACTTTGTTGATTATGGGTACCTTCTGCTACCCATCCTGGTTCCAGCACTGTCAGCTGGTTCTCGGCAGAGCCTTGGGCCTAGGTGCCTCCTTCTCGGTATCCAAGTTCCAGCAACGTCTGCTGGTCCTTGGTAGTGCTTTGTAGTACCGGGTAACCGTGTTCCAGCACCGTCAGCTGGTCCACGGTTGTCCCATTGGCTCTTCTTCCTTCTGCTGCCCCTCCGGGTTCCAGCACCGTCAGGTGGTCCTCGCTAGTTTCATTTGCTCTTGCAGCTTCTGCTACCCATCCGGGTTCCAGCACCGTCAGCTGGTTCTCGGCAGAGCCTTTGGCCTAGGTGCCTCCTTCTTGGTATCCGAGTTCCAGCAACGTCTGCTGGTCCTTGGTAGTGCTTTGTAGCACAGGTACCTCCTGCTTAGTAACCGTGTTCCAGCACCGTCAGCTAGTCCACAGTTGTGCCATTGGCTCTTGTTCCTTCTGCTGCCCCTCCGGGTTCCAGCACCGTTAGCTGGTCCTCGCTAGTTCCATTTGCTTTTGTTCCTTCTGCTACCCATCCGGGTTCCAGTACCATCAGCTGGTTCTCGGCAGTTCCTCAGCCTTCTTGTACCTTCTGCTACTTTTCCAAGTTCAAGCTTGTGGAAATGGTTTTTGATTCTTACTCTGGATCTCCCTGACAATGACCCTGAAGACGAAGACCCTGAAGACCACACAGAAGAATACCTAAAAGATGACCGTGAAGAAGATGACCAAGAGGAAAAAGAACATGAAGACAACCACCAAGATGCAGAACAGCAAGAGACAGAAGAACAAGAAGCATAAAAACCAAAAGCAGAAGAACATTAAGCATAAGACTAAAAATCTGAGCAAATGATATTATCTAATTTATAAGCAGAAGAAGACTAAGCAGTGTATGGGGGTGAGTCCGTTCCTCCTCGTGGTGCCCCTGGAAAAGGCCTGCTGCTGCAGGCCAAACTGAACGCGGACAAATCCTGTTGTAAATCTTTTGTGACAGGCTGAACGGAAGGTGTAATCTTCAAACTTTTATAGATTACAACTACAGGGATGCCTGACACAAATAAAAATATGATGAAGAAGAATAGGAAGAAGATGAAGAAGTAGAATATGAAGAAGAATAATAGTTGAATAAGAAGAATATGAAGAATGTAAAAAAAAAAAAAATAGGAAGAAGGTGAAGAAGAAGATGAATAAGGTGAAGACGTTGATGAAAAAGATGCTGCTGAGGATGATGAAGGAGAAAGTGTGGGAGAAGTAAAAAAGAAGGTGAAGAGCATGGAAGTAGTGAAACATACATATATGACAAAATATTAAAGACTTTAACATAGTCAATATCTTTGTAACTACGAACGTCTTTAAAAAATAAAAAAATTACTGCTATTTAGTGTTGAGCGATACCGTCCGATACTTAAAAGTATCGTATCGGATGGTATCGGCCGATCTAAAAAAAATATCGGGTATCGACGATTCCGATACCGGAAGTCCCATTCAAGTCTATGGGACTTCCGGTATCGGAATAAGAAAAACCCTATTTTTGCCTTGTACAGCCTCTCTGGGGTCTGTACGGGCCTTTCGGGGGGCTGTGCCGGCCTGCCGGGGGGTCTGTGCAGGCTCCGGTGGTCTGTGCAGGCCTGCCGGGGGGCTGTGCCGGCCTGCCGGTGGTCTGTGCAGGCTCCGGTGGTCTGTGCAGGCCTGCCGGGGGGCTGTGCCGGCCTGCCGGTGGTCTGTGCAGGCTCCGGTGGTCTGTGCAGGCCTGCCGGGGGGCTGTGCCGGCCTGCCGGTGGTCTGTGCAGGCTCCGGTGGTCTGTGCCGGCCTGCCGGGGGGCTGTGCCGGCCTGCCGGTGGTCTGTGCAGGCTCCGGGGGTCTGTGCCGGCCTGCTGGGGAGCTGTGCCGGCTTGCCGGGGAGCTGTGCAGGCTCCGGTGGTCTGTGCCGGCCTGCCGGGGGGCTGTGCCGGCCTGCCGGTGGGCTGTGCAGGCTCCGGGGGTCTGTGCAGGCATCGTCCGATGGGACTACAAGTCCCATCGGGCGATGCCTGCTACCATGACAGTGATTGACACATTAGCCAATGATGGGACAGTAGTAGTCCCATCATCCGGCTAATGTGTTGAATGTAAAAAAAAAAAAAAATTTACATGCTACATACATACAACATGCATACTACATATATACTACATGTAACATGCATACTACATATATACTACATGCAACATGCATACTACATACATGCTACATACTACATGCATGCTACATACATGCTACATACTACATACATACTACATAATACATATATACTACATGCATGCAACATACATACAACATATATACTACATGCATGCAACATGCATACTACATATATACTATATATACTACATGTAACATACATACTACATATATACTACATGCTACATACATGCTACATACTACATACATGCTACATACTACATACATAATACATATATACTACATGCATGCAACATACATACAACATATATACTACATGCATGCAACATGCATACTACATATATACTACATGTAACATACTTACTACATATATACTACATGCTACATACATGCAACATACATACTACATACATGCTACATACATAATACATATATACTACATGCATGCAACATACATACAACATATATACTACATGCATGCAACATGCATACTACATATATACTATATATACTACATGTAACATACATACTACATATATACTACATGCTACATACATGCAACATACATACTACATACATGCTACATACATACTACATACATAATACATATATACTACATGCATGCAACATACATACAACATATATACTACATGCATGCAACATGCATACTACATATATACTATATATACTACATGTAACATACATACTACATATATACTACATGCTACATACATGCAACATACACACTACATGCTACATACATGCAACATACATACTACATACATACTACATACATACACACTACATGCAACATACATACTACATACATGCTACATACTACATACATGCTACATACATACTACATATATACCACATGCATGCAACATGCATGCTACATATATACTGCATATATACTACATGCATGCAACATACATATATACCACATACAATACATACATATAGACATACAGTACATATAACATAGAGTACATACTCACCGTCACTTGTCACTTTGATCCCCGAAGCCATTGTCCCCTTGAGGAATAAATATCAAAATAAAAAAACACCAATATACTTATCCCGATCCACAGAAGTCCACGAGGGTCCCACGTCCATCTTGCGTGGAGAACAGCAGCATCAGCTGTTGCTACCGTTCTTTACCAGCTCCAGGAATACAATGACGGAAGGGAGGTATCCTTCCGCACTGTATTCCTCCACCACTTTAAAAAAAAAAAAAGTCCCTAGTCTCACTTTATGCCATTGCTGCGTGGGAAGTTTGCATTTAACAACCGTGTTAACCAGTCTACGGGTACATCTCCTTTTTTTTGCAATTATGGGTTTCATCCTCATTTTGGAGAATTTTGCCGTTTGCATTCTGGGTGTCCTGGGGCGGATGAGACGATCCAGCGGTTGGGGGAGGTATGGCGCGAGGTCCAGAGTAATATTACGAAGGCCCAGGACAAGTTTAAATTTTTTGCGGACAAAAAACGATCCGCGGGACCGGTGTTGCAGATTGGGGATAAGGTATGGTTGTTCACCAAGAATATAAGACTCAAGGTCCCCTCTGCGAAGCTTGGACCCAAGTTTATCAGTCCTTATGAAATTACCGAGGCAGTTAACCCGGTGACTTTTCGGTTGCGTCTCCCGCCATCTCTGCGGATCCCAAATGTTTTTCATAAGGCCCTTTTGAAACTTGTGAGGTCCGCTGGGGAGGGATCATCAGCTTCCCCAACACCGGTTTTGGTAGACGGGCAGTCAGACTATGAGGTGGAACGAATTGTCGACTCCAGGTTGGTCCGTCGTGCCCTTCAATATCTTGTACATTGGAAAGTGTTGTGAGTTCATTTTCCCCTTCACCATTGAGGTCTGATGAACTCCCTCTTCTGGTGAAGGAAGGTAGTGAGGCTGATTACCAAGCATCTGGGCAGGATGATGATGACTGGGTGACGGGAATTGGTGACTGGATATAAGGCAGCCGACGCCCTTCTGCCTTGCTGGTGATCTCTCTGAGGAATTCTAGGAGACCAGTCTGATTTCTGCTCCTCAAAAGCTAAGTTTTCTGCTCTGTTTTTTGCATTTGTGTTTTGGTTTTGTTTTTCCTTGTTTTTCTGGATTTCTGCCATTCCCTGCTGGGGTGTGCTGAATTCCTTTTTGCTCTGTCTTCAGAAAATACCTGAGTACTAATAATTTCCCATGCAGCAATGGCATAAAGTGAGACTAGGGACTTTTTTTTTTTTTTTAAAGTGGTGGAGGAATACAGTGCGGAAGGATACCTACCTTCCGTCATTGTATTCCTGGAGCTGGTAGAGAACGGTAGCATCAGCTGATGCTGCTGTTCTCCACGCAAGATGGACGTAGGACCCTCGTGGACTTCTGCGGATCGGGGTAAGTATATTGGTGTTTTTTATTTTGATATTTATTCCTCAAGGGGACAATGGCTTCGGGGATCAAAGTGACAAGTGACGGTGAGTATGTACTCTATGTTATATGTACTGTATGTCTATATGTATGTATTGTATGTGGTATATATGTATGTTGCATGCATGTAGTATATATGCAGTATATATGTAGTATGCATGTTGCATGCATGTGGTATATATGTAGTATGTATGTAGCATGTATGTAGTATGTAGCATGTATGTAGTATGTATGTTGCATGTATGTAGCATGTAGTGTGTATGTTGCATGTATGTAGCATGTAGTATATATGTAGTATGTATGTTACATGTAGTATATATAGTATATATGTAGTATGCATGTTGCATGCATGTAGTATATATGTTGTATGTATGTTGCATGCATGTAGTATATATGTATTATGTATGTAGTATGTATGTAGCATGTATGTAGTATGTATGTTGCATGTATGTAGCATGTAGTATATATGTAGTATGTATGTTGCATGTATGTAGCATGTAGTATATATGTAGTATGTATGTAGTGTATATATAGTATATATGTAGTATGCATGTAGTATATATGTTGTATGTATGTTGCATGCATGTAGTATATATGTATT
Organism: Dendrobates tinctorius; assembly: GCF_039654945.1. Taxonomy (NCBI): domain Eukaryota; kingdom Metazoa; phylum Chordata; class Amphibia; order Anura; family Dendrobatidae; genus Dendrobates; species Dendrobates tinctorius. The sequence continues at coordinate 3,893,454 of NW_027361800.1, forward strand.
ATGTATGTAGTATGTAGCATGTATGTAGTATGTAGCATGTATGTAGCATGTAGTATATATGTAGTATGTATGTTACATGTAGTATATATAGTATATATGTAGTATGCATGTTGCATGCATGTAGTATATATGTTGTATGTATGTTGCATGCATGTAGTATATATGTATTATGTATTATGTATTATGTATGTATGTAGCATGTATGTAGTATGTAGCATGTATGTAGCATGCATGTAGTATGTAGCATGTATGTAGTATGCATGTTGCATGTAGTATATATGTTACATGTAGTATATATGTAGTATGCATGTTGTATGTATGTAGCATGTATGTAGCATGTAAATTTTTTTTATTTTTTTTTTACATTCAACACATTAGCTGGATGATGGGACTACTACTGTCCCATCATTGGCTAATGTGTCAATCACTGTCATGGTAGCAGGCATCGCCCGATGGGACTTGTAGTCCCATCGGACGATGCCTGCACAGACCCCCGGAGCCTGCACAGACCACCGGCAGGCCGGCACAGCCCCCTGGAGCCTGCACAGCCCCCCGGCAGGCCGGCACAGCCCCCCGGCAGGCCGGCACAGCCCACCGGAGCCTGCACAGACCACCGGCAGGCCGGCACAGCCCCCCGGCAGGCCGGCACAGTCCCCCGGAGCCTGCACAGACCACCGGCAGGCCGGCACAGCCCCCCCGGCAGGCCGGCACAGACCCCCGGAGCCTGCACAGACCACCGGCAGGCCGGCACAGACCCCCGGAGCCTGCACTGACCACCGGCAGGCCGGCACAGACCCCCGGACAGTCGGCACAGCCCCCCCGAAGGCCCGAACTGACGGCGCATCATGATGCGCACAGACAGCGCATCATGATGACGTCATTTCGGCAGCCAATCAGAGCCACAAAAGTGGCTCATTGCATTTTGGACTTCCGATTCCGGTATCCGATACGAAAAAAGTATCGGTACTCGGTATCGGAATTCCGATACGGCAAATATCGGCCGATACCCGATACTTGCGGTATCGGAAAGCTCAACACTACTGCTATTCCATTTGATTGGGCTAAACCTCTATGGCTTTAATGTCTCTTACACCTCTCACAATACATTCTACATTATTATTAGCTGTTTTTCTTCATGTAGAATTAACCTACAGGGAAAAAAAGTTTTTTTTTTAATTCCAATATTTCTGTTCCGTTGACTTGTTCCATGTGACAGCCCTTTAGATATTTGTAGACAGCTATTAAGTCTCCTCTCAGTCTTCTCTTTTGCAAACTAAACATTCCCAAATCCTGCAACCTTTCCTCATAAGACAGGGTTTGCAGACCGGTCACCATTCTGGTCGCTGTTTTCTGAACTTGCTCCAGTTTGTTGATGTCTTTTTTAAAATGTGGTGCCCAAAATTGGACACAATATTCCAGATGAGGTCTGACCAAAGAGGATTAGAGGGAAATAATGACTTCACGTGATCTAGACTGTATGATTCTGTTAATGCATCCTAGAATTGCATTTGCCTTTTTTTGCTGCTGCATCTCACTGTTGACTCATATTCAGTCTGTGATCTATTAGTATACCCAAGTCTTTTTCACATGTGCTGTGGCTTAGCCCTATTCCTCCCATTCTGTATATGCTTTTTTCATTTTTACTGCCCAGATGTAGTACTTTGCATTTTTCCCTGTTAAAAACCATTCTGTTAGTTGCTGCCCACTGCTCCAGTTTATTTATATCTTTTTGAATCCTCTCTCTTCTCTAGTATTAGCTATCCCTCCTAGCTTTGTGTCATGAGCAAATTTAATCAGTTTACCCTTAATTCCTTCATCTAAATCGTTGATAAAGATGTTGAACAATACAGGGCCCAGGACAGAGCCCTGTGGTACCCCACTTGAGACATTCTTCCAACTTGATGTGCAGCCATTTACGACCACTCTTTGGGTCCGATCACTAAGCCAGTTATGAATCCACCTTACAGTTGCCTTGTCCATTCCATACTTAGTCATTTTTTCAATAAGGATTGTATGAGATACTTTGTCAAATGTTTTGCTGAAGTCAAGATATACTATATCTACAGCATTTCCTTGATCCACCCAATCAGTGATTCCGTCATAGAAGGAAATTAAGTTAGTCTGACATGATGTCATGATCCATGACGGGGTTTCGCTTTGGCCCGTCCTGGTCTGATTGGGGGTTAATTATTCCGCCTCTCCCTGGCAGAGGGCGGCTATTTAATGCTCACTGGACCTAGGTACGGTGTCAGTTATACTCCTGCCCTCGGCTGAGTTAGTTGACCTTGTGCGTACGTGTGCCTTGTGCCTGATATCTTGCTTGCTTGTTTGGTTTTGATTCAGTTCTGTCCCTGTTACGAGTTCTGCCTGTCCCTCTTGTACTGCGCTACCTCTCGTGTATGACTCTCTGCTTGTGACCCGACTTCTCTCTGCTCGACCCCTTGGTACCGCATCGCCCTCTTGTGTATGACCTTTGGCTTTGTCTGACCTCCTGTCTGTTTACCCCTTCTGTACCTCGCTGTCCGTACTGTGAATGACCTCTGATTTGCCTGACTCTGAGTTTGCTGTCTTCTGTGAAAGCAGGATGCTAAGCCCCACCCCCTTGCAGTCACATGACCATAGGTCCCGTGCCGGCTTGCTGAACGTCATCACTAAGGTCCTGTGCACCTATACTTTCTGGCTATTCTGGTCCCCAGGGGTCCCTACAGTGCAGGTGAGGCCCTGCTCAGCAGAGGCTGTACGCCGGCGCTGTCAGGATCCTAATATTATAACGGACCAATACCATTTTTTTTTCTCTGCTTCCATTCACCTGTATGGGTGATGGATCCTATACACGCTCTTTCTGAGCAGGTTAAACACCTAACCCAGATGTCTCAGAAACTCCTTGGAGAAAAATGAGTCCTGGCTCAGTCTCAGCAGCTGATCGCTGACACTGTGCAGGGGGCTTTTGCATCGGGGGCTCGGGATATTACATTAGTTTCCCCTGAGTCTCCAGTGAAGTTACCAGATACCTTTTCTGGAAATAAAAAAGAGTTCAGAGTTTTCAAGGAGGGCTGTAAGCTTTTTTTTTCCTTAAGACCACACTCTTCTGGGGATGAAAGTCAGAGAGTGGGGGTCATTATGTCTCTGTTAAGGGGAGCCCCCCAAGCTTGGGCTTTCTCCCTTCCGACCACGGCCCCTGAGCGTATGACGGTAGATGCATTTCTTAAGGCCCTTGGGGCATATTTATGATGAGCCTGAACACATGCGTATGGCTGAGGACATGGTGATGAGTGTGTGCCAGGGAAAGCACTCAGCCGAGTGGTTTTGTACAGAATTCAGATGCTGGGCAGGGGAGGTCTGTTGGAATGATGTCGCCCTTCGGGGTTTGTTCCGTAGAGGCCTGTCTGAATATCTGAAAGATGCCTTGGCTCTCCACCCTCCGCCTGATTCTCTGGAGGAAGCTATAACACAAGCCGTCCGAATGGATCGCCGGCTACGGGCGAGGGGATTGATGCAAAGTGAAAGACCGTTATTCTCCCAAGGAAGGGGACCCAGTCCTATTTTGGAGATCGCAGAGATGGGAACCATCGACCTCAAGGAAAATGAAAGGAGACCACGATGCGTGGGAAAAGACTGTTTTCCCTGTTGCGATTCTGGACATTGGAGAAAGGTGTTCCCCTCCCGTCCACTAACCAAGTGACTGAGCCCGGGTGATTGTCGTGGAGGTCACCCAGCCTCTCAGGTACCTTTTTCTGCCTTCTCTAAAATGTTGTTGCAGGTGGAACTTTGTTGTGGGAGTGTCTCCACATCCACTTCTGCCTTCGTGGATTGTGGAACAACATTTAACTTTATTGACTCTGATTTGGTATCCAGGTGTAAGTTAGGGACAGTTAGGTTGGAGACTCCTATTCACATTGTGGCCATTGACAAAACACCACTGGTAAAAAATGACATTATGTTTCGTACTGAAGAGTTTCTCCTTAAAGTGAGTTCCTTGCACCAGGAACGTATTTCATGTTTTGTGAAGGACAACCTGCCAGCGGGACTGGTGTTGGGGTTCCCCTGGTTACAATTGCATAATCCTGTAATTAATTGGGAATGTCGGGACAATGTTAAATGGGGTCCTTATTGTTCTGAGAAATGTCTTGATACTGTGTCTGTGTTGTCCGTGAGTCTGGAAGGTATTCCGGAGTGCCTGATAGACTATACAAACGTTTTCTCTGAAAAAGAGGCTGAGGTTTTACCACCACACCGCCCATTTGATTGTGCCATTGACCTGCTTCCAGGTGCTAAATTGCCCAAGGCCCGCTTGTATAACCTTTCGGGTCCAGAACGGGCTGCGATGAAGGAGTATATTTTCGAGAGCCTCCTTAAGGGATACATTCGTCCTTCTGTTTCTCCTGTGGCGGCGGGGTTCGTTTTTGTAAAGAAAAAAGACGGTGGTTTACGCCCATGCCTCGATTTTCGTGAGTTAAATAAGATAACTGTGAGGAATACGTATCCCCTTCCACTTATTCCTGATTTATACAACCAATTGTCCGGAGCTAAGTGGTTTTCAAAATTAGATCTACGGGGAGCGTATAACCTTGTCCGAGTCCGAGATGGAGATGAATGGAAAACCGCTTTTCTCACTACTGAAGGGTTGTTTGAAAATCTGGTCATGCCTTTCGGCTTGACGAATGCTCCAGCAGTCTTCCAAAACTTCATAAATCACGTGTTCTCTGATTTTATTGGACTTTTTTGGTGGTATATTTGGATGACATATTGATCTATTCTCCTGATAAACAGACTCACATTGGTCATGTCCAGGCAGTTCTCCAAAGGCTCCGGGAGAACTGTCTCTTTGCTAAACTGGAAAAATGTTTGTTTTTTGTTCAGGAACTGCCGTTTCTGGGGTTCATCGTGTCTGCTGAAGGGTATCGCATGGATCCTAATAAGGTGCAGGTCATTGTCGAGTGGGTTCAACCTTGTGATTTGAAGGCTCTGCAGCGTTTCCTAGGGTTTGCCAATTACTATCGCAAAGGGGTTCTCATAGGTGGTTAAACCCCTCACAGACATGACTCAAAAGGGGTCCGATATCAAGAAATGGTCAACTGCAGCGGTAGCGGCATTTCAGTTTTTGAAAACATGTTTCATGTCGGCCCCGGTTCTTGTTCAACCGGACCCGTCTGAACCATTTATTGTTGAGGTAGATGCCTCAGAGGTGGGGGTGGGGGCGGTATTGTCCCAAGGACCCGCCACTTTGACCAATTTAAGACCTTGCGCCTTTTTCTCAAAGAAATTCTCTCCTGCGGAGAGAAACTATGATGTGGGAAATCGAGAACTTCTGGCCGTTAAGTTGACCTTTGTAGAATGGAGGCATTTTTTGGAGGGGGCTGTCCATCCTATAACCGTAATTACGGACCACAAAAACCAAGCTTATATTGAGTCAGCTAAGAGGTTGACTCCTAGACAGGCTAGATGGTCACTTTTTTTTTTCCCGATTCAACTTCTCGATCACTTTTCGGCCAGGATCTAAAAATGTCAGAGCAAATGCCTTGTCACGCAGTCTAGATTCGGTGTTCCCCCCGGAACCTCCATCCTCCATTCTTCAGCCTGGGGTGGTGGTGGCAGGTATTTCAAATATGTTGGAATGAGAGATTCGGGAAGCCCAGTCTCTTGCACCGCCGGCTAAGCCGGTGGACAAACTTTTTGTGCCAGCTCAGCTTCGCCTTAAGGTCCTCCGGGAGTTCCATGACTCAGTTCTGGGTGGACATCCAGGGATCTCGGCTACCCGGAAGGCCATTGCAAGAGTATTCTGGTGGTCTGCTTTAGCCTCTGATATTGGGGAATATGTGTCTACTTGTGATGTTTGTGCCCGTGCAAAAAACCCCCGTAACCAGCCGGCCGGGGAATTGGTTCCACTGCCAATTCCTGAGAGACCATGGACGCATTTGTCCATGGATTTCATCACCAACCTTCCCCCCTCCAAGGGTAATACCGTCGTCTGGGTTGTGGTGGACAGGTTTAGTAAGCAGGCACATTTTGTATCTTTGGCAGCTCTACCTAATGCGGAAACATTGTCCAGATTGTTTGTTGAGCATGTGGTGCGGTTGCATGGGGTACCCTTGAATGTGGTGTCTGACAGAGGAGTGCAATTTGTTTCCAGGTTTTGGAGGGATTTTTGTAAAAGGTTGGGAATTGGTCTGTCCTTTTCATCCGCTTGTCATCCAGAGACTAATGGGCAGACCGAGCGGAGCAATCAATCTCTGGAGCAAATTCTGCGCTGCTTGACTCCCGACCAGCAAGATGATTGGTGTTCTGTGTTACCGGTGGCTGAGTTTGCATTTAACAACCGTGTTAACTAGTCTACGGGTACATCTCCTTTTTTTTGCAATTATGGGTTTCATCCTCATTTTGGAGAATTTTCCCGTTTGCATTCTGGGTGTCCTGGGGCGGATGAGACGATCCAGCGGTTGGGGGAGGTATGGCGCGAGGTCCAGAGTAATATTACGAAGGCCCAGGACAAGTTTAAATTTTTTGCGGACAAAAAACGATCCGCGGGACCGGTGTTGCAGATTGGGGATAAGGTATGGTTGTCCACCAAGAATATAAGACTCAAGGTCCCCTCTGCGAAGCTTGGACCCAAATTTAGCAGTCCTTATGAAATTACCGAGGCAGTTAACCCGGTGGCTTTTCGGTTGCGCCTCCCGCCATCTCTGCAGATCCCAAATGTTTTTCATAAGGCCCTTTTGAAACTTGTGAGGTCCGCTGGGGAGGGATCATCAGCTTCCCCAACACCGGTTTTGGTAGACGGGCAGTCGGACTATGAGGTGGAACGAATTGTCGACTCCAGGTTGGTCCGTCGTGCCCTTCAATATCTTGTACATTGGAAAGTGTTGGGAGTTCATTTTCCCCTTCACCATTGAGGTCTGATGAACTCCCTCTTCTGGTGAAGGAAGGTAGTGAGGCTGATTACCAAGCATCTGGGCAGGATGATGATGATTGGGTGACGGGAATTGGTGACTGGATATAAGGCAGCCGACGCCCTTCTGCCTTGCTGGTGATCTCTCTGAGGAATTCTAGGAGACCAGTCTGATTCCTGCTCCTCAAAAGCTAAGTTTTCTGCTCTGTTTTTTGCATTTGTGTTTTGGTTTTGTTTTTCCTTGTTTTTCTGGATTTCTGCCATTCCCTGCTGGGGTGTGCTGAATTCCTTTTTGCTCTGTCTTCAGAAAATACCTGAGTACTGATATAGTCTTTTTGAAGCCTAGCGTCTTCAGGGCTTTTTTCCCTATCAGCTGTTGGCTCTTGTTTTGATAGGGTTTTGGCGGATTACAGACAGCAGCTTTTCTATCCTGTCCTATGTAGTTAGCTTGGGCCCCATCGTTTGCTCAGCCTATCTTTCTTTCTGTGTGAGTGTTTTTTCATCTTGCTTCACGTCACTATATGTTGGGGGCTGCCTATTGCTTTGGGGTCTGCTCTGGGGCAGTTTAGATTTCCCTTTCTGCCTTTAGGCTATGTAGTTCTCCGGCTGTGATCGAGGGGTCTAGGGCACCGTAGGAACCCCCCACGGCTACTGCTAGTTGTTGTTGATAGGTTCAGGGGTCTGTAATCCGACAGCTGCCATCTTCTCTGGTTTTCTGGACTTAGCTAGTATTTCTGTTTTTGACTCCTATGGTGACTCATTCATAACAGAATCACCAGCCACACCGCAGATCCTAGGGGACTCAATAGCAGGAAAGAATTGTAAAAAAAAAAAAAAAAAAAAAAAAAAGGTGTGTATATTTTTTCCTCTATATCTCTGAGGCCGTAGGGGGAATTTTTTTTTCTCTCAATGGAGATAAAGCAATTGTCTGATCGTGTGGAGCAGCTCGCTGCTGAAGTGCGGGGAATTTCCGCCTACCTTGCTCATTTACATGCTGCTGAACCAAAGATCCCTACTCCTGATGTGTTTTTTGGGGACGGGTCTAAATTTTTAAATTTCAAAAATAATTGTAAATTATTTTTTGCCTTGAAGCCTAACTCGTCAGGGAGCTCCGCGCAGCAGGTTAAAATTGTCATCTCTTTGCTGCGTGGCGATCCCCAGGATTGGGCATTTTCTTTGAAACCAGATGATCCTATTCTGACTAATGTGAACGCATTTTTTCAAGCCTTGGGGTTGTTGTATGACGGACCTAATGCTATTGATCAGGCTGAAAAGACCCTGTTGGCATTGAGCCAGGGTCGATATTATGCAGAATTGTACTGTCAAAAATTCCGAAAGTGGGCGGTCCTTACTACCTGGAATGATAATGCCTTGGCAGCTCTCTTTCGGAAGGGTTTGTCAGAAGCCGTAAAAGATACTATGGTGGGATTTCCTGTTCCCTCTGGTCTTGACGATTCTATGTCATTAGCCATTCAGGTTGATCGGCGTTTACGTGAACGCAGGACTGCACGAGAGGTGTTGCCACCTGTTGAACAAGTGTCTGAACCTATGCAATGTGATAGACTTTTGTCCAGGGAGCAACGTCAGGAGTTCAGAAGGCGTAATAAGCTGTGTTTTTTTTGTGGAGATGCCTCCCATATTATTTCTGTCTGTCCTAAACGAGAGAAATGTTTTGCACACACGTTTTCTGTGGGTGGTGTTCAACCTAAGTTTCTTCTGGCAATTACTCTGATCTGCTCCCTGTCCACATTTTCCGCCAAGGTTTTTGTGGATTCGGGAGCAGCCCTGAACCTAATGGACTTGGATTTTGCTAAACGTTGTGGATTTCCGATGACACCTCTGCGGACGCATTAAGCATGGGGATGAATGGAAGACGGCGTTTAATACTCCGGAGGGACATTTTGAGTACCTGGTGATGCCTTTTGGGCTCACTAATGCCCCTTCTGTCTTCCAGTGCTTCATGAACGATATTTTCCGAGACTTTGTGGATAAATTTTTGATTATCTATCTGGATGATATTTTGATCTTCCCCAAGGATTGGGATTCTCATGTGGAACATGTTCGGACTGTGTTCCGGATCTTGAGGGAGAATTCCCTGTATGTCAAAGGATCGAAATGCCTTTTTGGGGTACAGAGGATTTCATTTTTGGGATTTATTTTGTCTCCGTCAACTATTGAAATGGACCCGGCCAAGGTACAGGCCATTTATGATTGGGTTCAGCCCACTTCTTTGAAGGCCCTCAAGAAGTTTTTGGGTTTTGCTAATTTTTATCGGAAATTTATAGCAAAATTTTCTAGTATTGCCAAGCCATTGACTGATCTGACTAAGAAGGGTGCTGATATGTTGAATTGGTCTCCGGAGGCTGTTTCTTCCTTTCAGGAGCTGAAGCAAAGATTCACTTCTGCCCCGGTTTTGCGGCAACCTGATATCTCACTCCTGTTCCAGGTAGAGGTGGATGCTTCTGAGATTGGTGCAGGAGCTGTTTTGTCCCAAAAGGATCCTGTAACATCTAAAATGAATCCCTGTGCTTTCTTTTCCCGAAAGTTCTCTCCATCTGAACGTAACTATGATGTGGGGAATCGGGAACTGTTAGCCATGAAATGGGCATTTGAGGAGTGGAGACATTGGTTAGAAGGAGCTAAACATCAAGTCGTGGTCCTCACTGACCACAAGAATTTGATTTACCTGGAGTCGGCCAAATGCTTGAACCCGAGACAGGCTAGGTGGGCCTTGTTTTTTTACACGTTTTGATTTTGTGGTCTCTTTTCTACCTGGCACTAAGAATGTCAAGGCTGACGCTCTCTCTAGGAGCTTCTTTGCTGATTCTCCTGTGGTGACCAAGCCTGCTACCATCATAGGCGAAGGGGTAGTTCTTTCTGCCATCTCGCCCGATTTGAGACATGCTCTGGAAGAGTTCCAGGAGGACAAACCTCAGCGTTGTATGTTCCTGACCAGTGGAAGAAAAGAGTGATGTCTGAAGTTCATTGCTCTGCATTGGCTGGTCATCCAGGTATTTTTGGTACTAGAGATCTGGTGAGTCGGTCTTTTTGGTGGCCCGCCTTGTCTCGTGATGTCAGGAATTTTGTGCAGTCCTGTGGGACTTGCTCCCGGTCTAAACCTTGTTCTCATTCTAGTGGGTTGTTGATGCCTTTGCCGGTGCCCAGGAGGCCATGGACCCATATTTCAATGGATTTTATCTCTGATATGCCTGTCTCTCAGAGAATGACTGTTATTCGGGTGATTTGTGATAGATTCTCTAAGATGGTCCATCTTGTACCACTCCCTAAGTTGCCATCTTCCTCAGAGTTGGTGCCCTTGTTTTTGCAACAGGTGGTTCGCTTGCACGGGAGAACATTGTATCTGACAGAGGAGTTCAGTTTGTTTCTAGATTTTGGAGGACTTTCTGTTCCAAGCTGGGAATTCAGTTGTCCTTCTCCTCTGCGTTTCACCCTCAGACCAATGGGCAGACGGAGAGAACAAACCAGACTTTGGAGTCGTATTTGAGATGTTTTATTTCTGCTGATCAGGATGATTGGGTTTCATTTTTGCCCTTGGCTGAATTTGTTTTAAATAATAGAGCTAGTTCTGCCACTTTGATGTCACCTTTTTTTTGTAACTTTGGGTTTCATCCTCGATTCTCTTCAGGGCAGGTGAAGTCTTCTGCCTGCCCAGGTGTTGACACTGTGGTAGAGAGAATGCACCAGATCTGGGACCAAGTGGTGGATAAGTTGTCTCTCTCCCAGGAAAAGGCCCAGCGGTTTTCCAACTGGCATAGGACCATTGGTCCCCGGTTTAAGGTGGGTGATATGGTTTGGTTGTCATCAAAGAATATCTCTATGAAGGTGGCTTCTCCAAAGTTTAAACCTAGATTTATTGGACCTTACAAGATTTTGGAGATTCTTAATCCAGTCTCTTTTCGATTGGCTCTTCCTGTTACATTCAAGATCCATAACGTGTTTCGTAAGTCTCTGTTAAAGAGGTTTGTTGAGCCAGTAGTTCCTGTGGTGGCACCTCCTGACCCTGTAGTGGTTGAAGGTAATGTGGAATATGAGGTTGAGAAGATACTGGACTCTCGTCTGGCTAGACGGAGACTCCAATATTTGGTTAAATGGAAGGGTTATGGCCAGGAGGATAATTCTTGGGTCTCTGCATCCGATATTCATGCCGAAAGATTGGTTTGTGCTTTTCATCGGGCCCATCCTGATCGCCCTGGTGGCGTGGATGAGTGTTCGGTGACCCCTCCTCAAGGGGGAGGGACTGTTATGAGTTCATTTTCTCCTTCACCTCTGATGTCTGATTAACTCCCTCTGCTGGTGAAAGGAGGTAGTGAAATTGATCTGGATGGGAAGAACCTGTCATCTGAACAGGTGGAGTGTGATTGGACATTCAGAATTTCTGAGTGGATATAAGGCAGCCGACGCCCTGCTAGGTTGCTGGTGATCCTTTCTGCTCTGAGCTCTGGCATCCAGTTTAGTTCCTGTCTACTAAAAGCTAAGTTTTTGCTCTGCTATTTTTCCATGAAATTTTGTCTGTTTACTTAGTGTTTGTGTTCAGCCTGCCCTGGTTGGGACGGGCTGGATTCCATTTTTGTCTCTGATCAGTTGATCTCTTTGCTCTGTCTTCAGAATATACCTGAGTGCTGTTATAGAGATTTTGAAGTCTAGTGACTTCAGGGCTTTTTCTATCAGACGTGTTGGACATTATTTTTGGCAGGGTTTTTGCGTGATTGCAGCCAGCATCTTTTCTGTCCTTTCCTATCTAGTTAGATGGGCCCCATCATTTGCTCAGCCTGTCTTTCTGTCTGCGTTTGCGTTTGTGTTTTCATCTGTTTTTCAATGACAATACATGTTGGGGGCTGTCTATTGCTTTGGGGTCTGCTCTGGGGCAGTTTAGATTTCCCCTTTCTCTCTTTAGGCTTATGTAGCTCTCCGGCTGTTAGTTGTAGTGAATAGGATCAGGGGTCTGCAATCCGCTAGCTACCGACCTCTCCGGTTTTCTGGACTTAGCTTGTGTTTTTGTTTTTTCCTCCTCCGGTGACTCATTCATAACACCAAACCTTCTCTCCTACCCAAAACATGTGTCCCGGGGCTCTCTCTTGTCAGCAAAATATTTATACCTCCCCTGGGCCCGAGAGATATTATGCCAAACTTCAGCCCAGGTTTTTTTAACCATTGAACGGATTCCTCCGCCCCTGGACAACCGGAATCCACCCTTGAAAACTCCCCAAAATGAGGATTAAACCCATAATTCACCAGGAATGGGGACATGTTGGTGGATTGATTCACCCGGTTGTTAAAAGCAAACTACGCCAACGGTAATGCATCACACCAATCCTCCTGTCTGGTGGAGGTCAGACACCGAGAATCTGTTCCAGGGATTGATTAGTGCTTTCCGTCTGACCATTACTCTCCGGGTGATATGCCAAGGAGAAGGAGAGTGAGATGCCCAATTTCTTACAGAATGCCCTCCAAAATTTGGCCACAAACTGCACACCTTTGTCAGACACAACATTCAGGATTACCCCATGCAATCGGACCACATGCAGCACAAACAACCTTGACAATGTTTCTGCTGAGGGTAATGCTGCCAAGGGAATGAAATGGGCCTGTTTCGAAAACCTGTCCTCCACCATCGAGATTACGGTATTGCCCCCGGAAGGTGGAAGACCGGTAATGAAGTCCATGGAGAGAGGAGTCCATGGCCTATCAGGAACCGGCAAAGGTATCAGTTTCCCAGCCGGCCGGTTATGCGAGCTTTTGGAATGGGCGCAAACTCCACAAGCAGAAATGAATTTCTTGACATCGGACCCAAGTGAAGGCCACCAAAAAACCCTGGCTACTGCCTCTCTAGTGATCGTGATACCGGGATGAGCACTCAGCCTAGACTCATGAAACTCCTGCAGAAGTCTAGGCCGCAATAAATCTGGAACAAACAATTTATCTCCTTGCCTGGCCGCCAGAGCTAGGAACTGGGCCCTCATAATTTCTTGTTCCAACTCTGACGAGACCCCCGCCACTACCACCCCCGGGAGAAAAATGGAGGATGGCGGCTCAGGGGGAGACACCGGGTCAAAACTTCTGGACAGCGCATCCGCTTTAACATTTTTGGACCATGGTAGAAAAGTAATGGAGAACTGAAAGCGTGAAAAAAAAAGTGACCAACGGACTTGTCTAGGAGTAAGCCTCTTAGCAGATTCAAGGTATGCCAAATTTTTGTGATCAGTGATAACAGTGATAGGGTGAGCCGCCCCTTCCAAAAAGTACCTCCATTCTTCGAATGCCAGCTTGACCGCAAGAAGTTCTCTATTGCCTACATCATAGTTTCTCTCGGCGGATGAGAACTTCTTGGAGAAGAAGGCACAGGGTTTGAGATTAGTAAGGGTGGCCGGACCCTGGGACAACACTGCCCCCACCCCCACAGCATCCACCTCCACAATAAATGGTTTGGACGGGTCTGGCTGAACCAACACCGGGGCAGACATGAAACATTTCTTAAGAGCTGAGAAGGACTCCTTAGCGAGTTCTGACCAATTTTTTACATCAGCCCCCTTCCGTGAGTGGTTTAACCACTTGTGAGAAACCTTTAATGAATCTCCGGTAACAGTTCGCAAATCCCAAGAAGCGCTGGAGCCCCTTGAGATCACGAGGTTGAACCCAGTCTGCAATCGCCAGCACCTTCTTAGGGTCTATACGAAACCCCTCCCAAGATACAATCAGCCCCAAAAAAGACAGTTCCTGTACGAAAAATGAACATTTTTCCAATTTAGCAAACAAGTGGTTCTCCCTGAGTCTCTGGAGAACTATCTGTAGATGTTGCAAGTGAGACTGACTGTCCGGGGAATACACCAAAATGTCATCCAAATAAATGACAACAAAACGGCCTATCAGGTCAGAAAACACAACATTGATAAAGTTCTGGAAAATAGCGGGGGCATTAGTTAACCCAAATGGCATAACCAGGTTTTCAAAGAGTCCCTCTGATGTGAGGAACGCAGTTTTCCACTCGTCCCCTTCTCGTACCCTTATCAGGTTGTAGGCCCCCCGGAGATCTAATTTGGAGAACCATTGGGCCCCAGATAACTGGTTGCATAAGTCTGGGATGTAGGGCAGTGGATAAGTGTTCCTAACCGTTATCTTGTTAAGTTCACGAAAGTTGAGGCACCAGCCGCAAACCACCATCTTTCTTCTTCACAAAGAAGAATCCTGCTGCCACAGGTGACACAGAAGGCCTGATATGCCCTTTGCGGAGACTCTCAGCTGTGGCGAACTCAGCTCCTGCTGAGCCCATCTTTTGAGTGGACCCTCTGGGTCGTGGCACCCACCCACCGAGGGCGAGCTTACCTTGTGAGAAACCACCCCCTATATAGGGAGCGTCAGGGGCAAGACCAAGGGGGTGAGCCACCGCGACTGCTGGGACCAGACGGCCGGCTCAGGGGAACACTATGTGCAAGTGTCTGAAGACAAGAACGAGCAGGAAGCAAGACAAGACGTAGGTGCAAGGTATCTTCATTAGGATAACTCAGGATCACATACAGTGTAAAAACGTGAGAAAGCAAACACGGAAAGGTGCGTGCGTGGGCACGCCAAGGTCCATAGCATGGTACGTGCCAGGTGGCACGCCTAGGTACAGGTAACGGCACGATGGCATCGGACTCCGGACTGCTGGCAACGATCGACATCATCAAGGCATCAGGCTGTGGACATCAGCTCCGGACGTCAGGCTGCAGTCATCCAGCTCATGATCTCTGGCAGCGATCGGCAGGTTCCAGACATCCGGCAGGCAAACCAGGTTTCAGGCAAGGAGGCACGACAGATCTCCAGGCATGGTGCGTGTTAGAAAACACGCCGAGGTCCAAGGCTAGGTGCGTGTGTAGGGGACACGCCAGGGTTCAAGGCTAGGTGCAAGACTAGGTGCGTGTGTAGGGGACACGCAAGGATTCACGAAACAAGACAGGGTGCGTGTGTGGAGACACGCCAAGACACAAGGTACGAGACAGAGTCCTGAGCGTGCAAAGGGGCACGCCAGGGTCTGGGCGAGGCAGAGGCCTGCGCGTGCAGAGAGGCACGCCAGGGAGAGGGTTCAAGGGCCAGGTTAGGACCTGTGCATGCAAGAGGGCACGACAGGGAACATGGCAAAGCCTGAGCGTACTTTTACAGAAGCATGGGGAGGTATGCCATGGGCAGGCGAGGACCTGCGCGTGCTTTAGAGAGCACGCAGAGCACAGTGCGGAAACAGCGTGAAGTGCAAGGGAGCACAGAGGGCATGGCTGGGGCACTGGCTAGCTGATCGGACTGCGGCACTGACAGGTGGGCAAGACTCCAGCGAACCCGGCTGAGGCATGGCAGGCGACACAGCTGTCACTGACCGACGAGCACGGCTGAGGCACAAGCAGGCGGGCACGGCTAGGGCGGGCACGGCTGAGGCACAAACAGGAGGCTAGGAAGGCCAGGCGCATGCAAAGAGCATACGAAGAAACAGAGCAAGGGAAGGCAAGAAGAGAAACAAGGCAGAACTTAGGCAGAGTACGGAACCAGGAGCTGAAGCATAGGCAGAAACACGAAGCAAGAACAGAGCTAGCAGCGGAGAGTAGGCCGAAGCCCAGAGCAGGGCCAAGGGAGAACCTTGGGACTAGCCTGGAAACGTGCAAGAGAGCACAATAGGAAAGAGTCTAGCAGCGGAGCGTAGGCGAAGCCCAGAGCCGGGCCAAGGCAGAGCCTTGGGACTAGACATGGAAAAGAGCACAAAAGGAAAGAAAGGAGGGATGGTGCGTGTGCCAGGGAGCACTACAGAGCACCATAGGAGAGAGTGAGGCAGAGCAAGCAAAGACTGAGACCATAGGGAGGAACAAGGCAGAGCAAGGCAAGGTACAGAACAAGGCATAGCGAAAACAGGCAAGGCAGAGAATAACAGAAGGACTACAAGTCCAAGCAGGACAAGGACGAACATGGCACAACAGACAAACATAAGACAAGGCACGGGACAAGAGATGGAGTACGAGCACGGAGCGTGTGCAGAGACGCACGACAGGGCAGAGTGAAAGGGCAGATAATAGAGGGAGCGCCCCACAGACCAAGCAGCCATGCAGGGACACCACACAATACTCAGGCCCTGAGCATAGTAAGGGGCGGCCTGATATAGGGCATAGCACCTCCTCTTCCAGGTCAGGACCGGGGGAGCACTTCCGGGTTCAGATCCACAGGATAACAGAGCACAGTCTCATGATCAGAGTTCCAGACATGACGAGACGACTGCAGATCCAGCGCTGAAACCTTGACAGGTCACATGATCAGAGTTCTAGACATGGCGAGATGATTGCCGAACCAGACAGTGCAGGATCCTAGGAAAGGTCACATGATCAGCGTTTCAGACATGACGAGATGATTGCCGAACCAGACAGTGCAGGATCCAGGCAGGAACACATGATCTGGAATCCTAGACATGACGAGAAGATCACAGAAGGCAGAGCAGAAACGCAGGTATCCTGCAGCTCAGACATGAGGTGAGTGTGCAGTGCACACTGCTCTAGTGAACATGCAGGACAGCAGACAAGATATGCACATGCACATCGCTCCAGGAGTTCTTGAGACAAAATAGACATGGCAGACATGGCGGACATGACATCAACTATGTACTCCTTCATGGCTTGGTGCTCAGGCCCGGACAAATTGAACAATCGAGCCTTAGGTAGCTTGGCTCCGGGTACTAAATCAATGGCACAATCGTAGGGTCAATGTAGTGGCAGTGCCTAGGCCTCACTTTCGGAAAAATGGTCTTCGAAATCCTTCAGGTACTCCAGAATACCTTCCAGACCGACAGATGACAGATACAGTTTTAACAGAGTTAACAAGTCGCCCCAGGTTACAACATTTATCTTTGCATCCCCATTGAGTGATCTCCTCGTCACCCAATCAATGGTAGGATTATGGCGTTGTAGCCAAGGCATCTCCAGTACCAGTCCTGCAGGCAAGTTATTTAACACAAGACAAGATAATTTTTCCACATGAGTGGGACCCACTTTCAGAGAAAAAAGTTCAGACCTGAAACAGATACAGTCCCGGGTAAGAGAGGACGAGTTAACTGCCACAAGTTTAACAGGATCCTGAAGAATGACTGTCCCTATCTTATTAAGAGTCATAATCTGGTCATCAATCAGGTTAACAGCAGAGCCACAGTCAACAAAGGCAGTAGTCTGAACAGGACCATCACCAAGTTCCAGTTCCACCCAAAGCACAATTTTTGCAAGTGAGGAAAAAGGTACCTGAAGGTCTTGGTAGCCGCCTCGACTACTACCCAGACCTAGTCATTTCCCGCCACCTTGGAGGATGACGGACAGGAGGGGCAGTCCTTCTTCCAATGTCCAGATTCCCCACAATAGAAGCACAACTGCTTGTCCCAGCAGCGTCTTCTTTCCTTCTCCTCACAGGTGACAGCGCTCACCTCCATAGCCTCAGGAGGAGCGGGGTCTCAAGGAGAAAAAGAGCTTACGACCATCCTTAAATCCTTTCTGACATCAGACGCACTATCCTGTCCAAGGGACCCGGTCCCTATGCCCATAGATGGGATAGTACGTCTAGCACGATCAGCTGCGCTCACGGGGGGAGAGTAGCTTATCGCAGCTGGGTGTCAGCTGATTATCACAGCTGACACCTGGCACTATATTTCAGGGGCGGTCACGGACCGCCCCCAACACGATAACCCCTTGCACACCGCGATCAAACACCATCGCGGTGTACCGGGGGTTAAAAGGAAGCATCGGCAGGGAGGGGGCTCCCTCCGTGCTTCCCTGAGCCCCCCACAGCAGCGCAATGTGCAGCACTGCTTTGAGGATCTCCATCCCTCCAGGTCCCCGAATCCAAGATGGCGACGGGGACCTTCGGGGGCCTGCAGGGAGCTGGCTTCCTCAGTGCCTGCAAAGCGCAGGCAAGGAGGAAGCCTGTACAGTGCCTGTGACAGATCGCTGATCTGTCACAGTGATCTGTGATGTGACAGATCAGCGATCTGTCACATGACATCTATGTCCCCCCTGGAACAATGTAATAAAGTTTAAAAAAAGTGTAAAAATAATTTTAAAAAAGACGCTAAATAAATTAAAAAAAAAAATATTCCCTAATAAATTCATTTTTTGGAAATAAAAAAAAAAACAATAAAAGTGCACATATTTGGTATCGCCGTGTCCGTAATGACCCGCCCTATAAAACTGTCTCATTAGTTAACCCCTTTAGCGAACGCCTTAAAAAATAAAAATAAAAAACGAAGCAAAAAATAATGATTTATTATCATACCGCCGAACAAAAAGTGCAATAACGCGCGATCAAAAAGACGCATATAAATATACATGGTACCGCTGAAAACTTCATCTTGTCCCGCAAGAAACGAGCTGCCATACAGGGTCATCAGCGAAAAAATAAAAACGTTACAGCTCGCAGAATAAAGTGATGCAAAAATAATAATTTTTTATATAAAATTGTTTTCATTGCATAAAAGCGCCAAAACATAAAAAAAGACATAAATGAGGGATCGCTGTAACCATACTGACCCGAAGAATAAAACCACCTTATCAGTTTTACTGCACGCGGAACGGTGTAAATGCACCCCCCAAAAGAAATTCTTGAAATGCTGGTTTTTGTTCATTCTGCGTCCCAAAAATTGGAATTAAAAGCAATCAAAAAATGTAACGCGCCCGAAAATGGTACCAATAAAAACGTCAACTCGTCCAGCAAAATATAAGACCTCACATGACTCTCTGGGTCAAAACAAAAAATTATGGGTCTCAAAATGTGGTGATGCAAAAACTATTTTTACAATAAAAAGCGTCTTTTAGCGTGCGACAGCTGCCAAAAATAAAAACCAGCCATAAATAGTAAATCAAACCCCCCATTATCACCCCCTTAGTTAGGGAAAAATAATACAATTTAAAAAAAATGTATTTTTTTCCGTTTTCCCATTAGGGTTAGGGTTAGGGCTAGGGTTAAGGCTAGGGGTGTGTTGGGGTTAGGGTTGGAGTTAAAATTGGGGGGTTTCCACTGTTTGGGCACATCAGGTGCTCTCCAAACGCAACATGGCGTCTGATCTCAATTCCAGCCAATTCTGCGTTGAAAAAGTCAAATGGTGCTCCTTCCCTTCCAACCTCTGCCATGCGCCCAAACAGTGGTTTACCCCCACATATGGGGTATCAGCCTACTCAGGACAAATTGCAAAACAACTTTTGGGGTCCAATTTCTCCTGCTACCCTTAGGAAAATAAAAAATTGGGGGCAAAAATATCATTTTTGTGGAAAAAAAATATGATTTTTTTATTTTCTCGCCCGGAAGTTATAAACTTCTGTGAAGCACTTGGGGGTTCAAAGTGCTCACCACACATATAGATAAGTTCCACGGGGGGGTCTAGTTTCCAAAATAGGGTCACTTGTGGGGAGTTTCAACAGTTTAGGCACATCAGAGGCTCTCCAAGCGCGACATGACACCCGCAAACCATTCCATCAAAGTCTGCATTCCAAAACGTTGCTACTTCCCTTCCGAGCGCCGACATGTCCCCATACAGTAGTTTTCTCCCATATATGGGGTATCAGCGTACTCAGGACAAATTGGACGACAACTCTTGAGGTCCAATTTCTCCTGTTACCCCTGGGAAAATAAAAAAATTGGGGACTAAACGATCACGTTTGCAGAAAAAATATGATTTTTTTATTTTCACGCCCGGGCGTTATAAGCTTCTATGAAGCACTTGGGGGTTCAAAGTGCTCACCACACATCCAGATAAGTTCCTTAGGGGATCTAGTTTCCAAAATGGGGTCAATTGTGGGGTTTTTCCACTGTTTAGGTACATCAGGAGCTCTCCAAAGGCAACATGACACCAGCAGACCATTCCATCAAAGTCTGCATTCCAAAACGTCACTACTTCCCTTCCGAGCCCTGACCTGTGCCCATACAGTAGTTTTCTCCCACATATGGGGTATCAGGGTACTCAGGACAAATTGGAAAACAACTTTTGGGGTCCAATTTCTCCTGTTACCCTTGGGAAAATAAAAAAATTGGGGACTAAAAGATCATGTTTGTTCAAAAAATATGTTTTTTTTTATTTTCATGCCTGGGCGTTATAAGCTTCTATGAAGAACTGGGGGGTTCAAAGTGCTCACCACACATCTAAAATAAATAAATCTTTATTTTTATATAGTGCTAACATATTCCGCAGTGCTTTACAGTTTGCACACATTTTCATCACTGTCCCGGGTGGGGCTCATAATCTATATTCCCTATCAGTATGTCTTTGGAGTGTGGGAGGAAACCGGAGTGCCCGGAGGAAACCCACGCAAACACAGGGAGAACATACAAACTCCTTGCAGATGTTGTCCTTGGTGGGATTCGAACCCAGGACTCCAGCGCTGCAAGGCTGCAGCGCTAACCACTGAGCCACCAGATAAGTTCATTAGGGGGTCTAGTTTCCAAAATGGTGTCATTTGTGGGGGTTTCCACTGTTTAGGCACATCAGGGGCTTTCCAAACGCGACATGGTGTCCGATCTCAATTCCAGCCAAAAAAGTCAAATGGCGCTGCTTCCCTTCCGAGCTCTGCCATGCGCCCAGATAGTTGTTTACACGCACATATGGGGTATCAGCGTACTCAGGACAAATTGCACAATAACTTTTAGGGTCCTGTTACCCTTGGGAAAATAAAAATTGGGGGTGAAAAGATCATTTTTGTGGAAAAAATATGATTTTTCAATTATACGGCTGTACGATATAAACTTCTGTGAAGCCCTTGTGAGTTCAAAGTTCTCACCACATATCTAGATAAGTTCCTTGGGGGGTCTAGTTTCCAAAATTGGGTCACTTGTGGGGGATTTCCACTGTTTAGGTACATCAGGGGCATGGCGTCCAATCTGAATTCCAGCCAATTTTGCATTGAAAAAGTCAAACGGCGCTCCTTCCCTTCTTAGCTCTGCCATGCACCAAAACAGTGGTTTCCCCCCCACATATCAGGTATCAGCGTGCTCAGGCCAAATTGCAAAATAACTTTTGCAGTCTAATTTCTCCAGTTACCCTTGGTAAAATAAAAAAAATTGGACCTGAAGTCATTTTTTTTTGTGAAAAAAAGTTAAATGTTCATTTTTTTTAAACATTCAAAAAATTCCTGTGAAGCACTTGAAGGGTTAATAAACTTCTTGAATGTGGTTTTGAGCACCTTGAGGGGTGCAGTTTTTAGAATGATGTCACTTTTGGGGTTTTTTCTATCATATAGACCCCTCAAAGTGAATTCAAATGTGATGTGGTCTGTAAAAATAAAATGGTGTTGCAAAAATGAGAAATTGCTGGTCAACTTTTAACCCTTATAACTTCCTAACAAAAAAAATTTTGGTTCCAAAATTGTGCTGATGTAAAGTAAACATGTGGGAAATGTTACTTATTAAGTTTTTTGTGTGCTATATCTCTGTGATTTAAGGGCATAAAAATTCAAATTTGGAAAATTGCAAAATTTTCAAAATTTTCGCCAAATTTCCATTTTTTTCACAAATAAACGTAAGTTATTTGAATGAAATTTTACCACTAACATGAAGTACAATATGTCTCGATAAAACATTGCCAGAATCACCAGGATCCATGGAAGCCTTTCAGAGTTATTACCTCATAAAGGGACAGTGGACAGAATTGTAAAAATTGGCCCGGTCATGAACGTGCAAACCACCCTTGGGGGTAAAGGGGTTAAACGTTCTAAATTTATTTTTGTCACCAGCAAACGTATCTGGTAACTTAACCGGGGATTCAGATGGGACTAAAATGACATCTCTAGTCCCCACCTGCTGAAAGCCTGCGGAAAGCACCCCCTGAACCAAGTCCGCAACCTGCCGTTGAGACTGGGCCAGAGTTTGGTGTTCTAAACTTAGCTTCTGCAGTGACTGAGTCAAGCATTTCACCTGCTCAGATAAAGCATGCATTGGGTCCATGCTGCAGAAGTAAGAATAAAAAGTTCACGGTCAGTAATAATGTCAGGGTCCTGTCAGCGCCGGCGAACTGCCACTGCTGAACAGGGTGACTCACCCACACTGTGGGAGGGCCCAGGGTCAGATACTGCAGGGAACCCTCAGGGAGACAGGACCTGGGATGCTGAAAGTAGCAAGCAGTGAAGGACCAACGATCATGTGAGCGCAGGGGGCGGGGCTTAGCGTCCTGCTGGAGATGAATACAGGATTCTACTACAGGGATCCTCAGGTCAGACAAACGGGGGGTCATACACAGAGAGAGCAGCGCGGTACCAGAGGGTTAAGCAGAGAGTAGTCAGAATGTAAGCAATGAGTCATACATGGAGATAGCAGCACAGTACAAGAGGGGCAATCAGAGAATAGTCAGGACATAGGCAATGAGTGAGAAACCAGAGAAGTAGATACACAGTACAGAATCAAGAGACAAACTCACAACAGGGGACAGAACCGGGTCAGAACCATATAAGCCAACTAGAAGACAATCAGAAGGCACAGGCACACAGGAGTCACCACACTCGGCCAAAGGCATAAGTATAACTCATGGGGATTGGAGTTTCCCAGGGCTATAAGAGCTCTCCTTGATCCAAAGAGAGGCCACAATAATTAACCCCAGGCGTGCAGGTCAAAGCCTGCACTGGTCTCAAGACATTAACCCCTGATGTGCAGGTCAAAATCTGCACTGGGATCATGACATGGAGATTGACAATTTTCCATACAGACACCATATAGTGGTGTACGCTCCTTACACACTACCGTGTACCGACTGGTATCACGGACAAATACAAGCTGTGTGTGACTCTGGAAAAATAAACCGAGGAGAGATTCCATTTTTTCAGACCTACACCTTCTAGAGCTGTCCGCTTTTTAAACAGTTTCATATATCTGCTGTTGTCACTCCGTATAAAAATAGACGGAGATTGACAATTTTCCATACAGACACCGTATAGCAGTGTACGCTCCTCACACACTACCGTGTACCGGCTGGTATCACGGACAAATACAAGCTATCTGTGTGTGACTCTGGAAAAACAAACCGAGGAGATTTTCCATTTTTCCAGACCTACACCTTCTAGAGCTCTCCGCTTTTCAAACAGTTTCATATATCTGCTGTTTGATTACGGTCAAAACTATACAGAGACAGCGTGTGTCACTCCATATAAAAATAGACAGAGATTGACAATTTTCAATACAGACACCATATAGAGCTGTCTGATTCTCAAACAGTATTGTACATCTGCCGTTCTCATTACAGTCACATCTATACAGAGTCAGCGTGTGTGTGTGACACTCCGTAAATACATATACGGAGATTGTTAGTTACACAAAAAACGTATACAGCTGTACACTTCTGATACAGTTCCGTATATCTGCTTGTTGGATTACGGTGAAATACATACTGGGAGAGCGTCAGTGACTAACAAAATATATACTGTACGTAGATTTAATTTTTTTAATACACCTTACACAGCTGGACGCTCCTTATACAGTACCATCTCTCTGCTGGTATTTTTGGTACATTTTCCCAAACATGAGGAAGTATGGTGGAAGAGGCCGCGGACGTGGGCAGGGGGGCGCAGCTGGTACTGATGGTGGTGGTGCATTGGCTGGTTCTGGCAAAAGCACAGTAGCAGCTAAGGCAGGAAGTGTTGAGCCTGCGTCATCGCCTGGCCCAAGAAGGCCAGTAAGGTTCCCTTTTCTTGGAGTAGGAAAACCACTTTTAAAGCCGGAGCATCAGGAACAGGTTTTGGCGTACATTGCCGAAACAGCCACCAGCTCTATTGCCTCCTCTTCTGAACGTTCGAAACCTGCAAGCACGGAGTCGTCTGTGCAGGGTTCTGGTCAGGAAAAACACCTTTCCTTGTGTCCTTCACGCCCACCAAAAGTTAAGGATGCGGCAGCCCACACTTCAGATTACTCTATGGATGCTCTTTTCACATACCATGCCTGGGTTATCCTGTCAAATCCTGAATTCCCCAGTCCAACATGAATCTGACATGGAGTGCACTGATGCACAGCCACTGCTAGATGATTCTGCTGGTACATTGACCCAGAGCACTACATTGCCCTCGCAGTCTACTGAGCCAGAATCTGACCCTGATGAAACTCAGGTGCCCCTTCCTGCATACTATACCACCTTACATGGTGACACAGAGGAAGGTAAAGAGGAAGGTGCAGATGACTTTGAAGAGGAAGTGATGGATGACCCAGTTCTTGACCCGGATTGGCATCCATTGGGGGAGGAGGGTGGCGTTGGCAATAGTTCAGATAAGGAGAAGGAACCGCAGCAGGCATTGACATCGCAGCAGCGGTTATCGGGCAGGCCCGTAGCTGTCCAAAAACGTGGACCAAAAACTAAAAGAGTTGCAGGACAGCTTGGCCAGACGGTCAACTTAGCACAGCATGCAAGGCCAGAAAATGTATACCATAGTAGGAAGAGTGCAGTGTGGCACTTCTTTGTCCATAATCCTACTGATGAGGCAAAGGTTACCTATAAGAAGTGCGGAAGGACCTTTAGCCAAGGTAAACAACTCAGAAATTTGAATACCAGTTGCATGCTTAGACATTTAATCAACATGCACTTGCAAGCGTGGACGGACTACAAAACCTCAGGTAGCACATGTGCACCTGCTCCGACTGAAGATTGCCAGCAATTCTCCATCGCTTCCCCCACTGTAAGACCACCGCCACCATTAAGCACACCACCAGCACTAAATGTTGAGGTGTCGTCGCAAGGCCAAAGCACTCAGGGAATCACAATGGTTTTGCAAAACAACACTGAATCTAGGCCATCACCACCAATACCATCACTAACCCCCTCTCACTCCGCCAGTCCACCGCTACTTCCCCAATATGTAGCTCTCCAGTCCAGCTCACCCTACCAGACACTCTGAGTAGGACAAGAAAGTACTCATCCTCTCATCCGCGTACACTGTGTTTGAACGCCTACATTGCCAAACTAATCTCATTAGAGATGATGCCCTACCGTTTGGTTGAAAGTGAAGCTTTCCGCGAGCTCATGGCCAACGCAGTCCCACGCTATGACCTACCCAGTCGGCACTTCTTTTCTCGAAAAGCCATCCCAGCCTTCCACCTGCATGTGAAAGGCTGCATTGTCCATGCACTCAAGCAATCAGTGAGTGGAAAGGTGCACCTCACAGCAGATGCATGGTCCAGTTGGCATGGCCAGGGCCTTTACGTGTCCATCACTGCGCACTGGGTTAATGTGATGGATGCAGGCTCCACAGGGGGCAGCGATGGTGGAACAGTGCTGCCTAGCCCACGGTATAGGAAACAGATGGCTGTAGGCTTTCGACCCTCCTCCTCCATAAGCGAAAGCTCGTCGACAGAGTGCAGTCGCACAAGCACTCCATCCGCATATGGCAGTGTTGCACATGAGGTGTCCCACTATCGAACAGCTAGTGGTAAGCGTCAGCAGGCTGTGTTAAAGATGATGTCTTTGGGCGACAACAGACACACCGAGAAGGTACTGGCCGACTACTTGCAGCGACAAACTGAGTCATGGCTGGGCAATCTACATCTTGAGCCAAGCAAGGTAGTCAATGATAACGGCCGTAATTTTGTGGCAGCCATAGCCCGTGCAAAACTCACACACATACCTTGCCTGGCTCACACTTTGAACCTGGTGGTGCAGTGCTTCCTTAATAATTATCCAGAGTTAACATCCCTGCTCCATAAGGTGCGAAGACTGTGCTCGCACATTCATCGCTCAAATGTCCACTCCACTCGTATGCAGAAGCTGCAGTGATTGCTCCACCTCTCCAAGCACCACCTAATCATAGACGTTGCAACAAGGTGGAACTCGACCCTGCACATGTTTGAGAGGCTGTGCGAACAGAGGCAGGCTGTAATGCATTAGTGGGAGGATACACGGGCAGGCAGTTTGAGGGAAGACATGGAATTATCGGGTGTGCAGTTGTCAAAGCTGGAACACCTCTGTAAAGTCCTTCAGTGTTTTGAGGAATGCACACGGCTGGTAAGTGCAGACGATGCCATCATAAGCATGAGTATCCCACTCATGCGTCTGCTCATGTAAAGTTTGACGCACATTAAGGATCTGGCGTCTGCAGCGGAGGAGGAACAGGAGGAGGAGGAGGGAAGCCTTGCTGACAGTCAGCCATTGTCTAGTCAGGGAATTGTCCTGGACGTGGTGGAGGAAGAAGAGGAAGAGGAGGAGGATGAGGGGGATGATTATTTTTGGCAGGAGGATGCTTTTCAGGGGGCAAGAGAAAATGTTGGCGTTCCAAGGTCAGGTACAGTGTTTGTGCGTGACTGTAGGGATGTGGATTTGCCAGAAAGTGCTCCTCCACCCAGCAGTGGCAGTGCATTATTGGCACCTGGAACATTGGCCCACATGTGTGATTATGCCTTGCGGATCCTAAAAAGGGACCCCCGCATTGCCAAAATGATGAAGGATGATGACTACTGGCTGGCCAGCATCCTCGATCCACGCTACAAAGGCAAATTACACAACATCATGCCACAGGAGAGCCTAGAGATAATATTGGCTTACCAACACTGGTAAACCGTTTGTTTGAGGCTTTCCCAGCAAACAGCAGCGGTGCTGGTTCTCCCACAAGCCGTAGTGGGCACAATGGAAGAGGTGTTCGTGGTGCACACAGCCGAAGTGGCGTTGGAGACAGGAGTTTAATGACCATGTTGTGGAATGATTTCTCAAGTACCGCTCACATGACTGCTAATACTGCATCGATTACAAGTGACAGGAGACAGCAGTTGTCAACTATGGTTACAAACTACTTCTCCCATATCAATGGTCTTCCTCACAGGTCATTCCCGTTTGATTATTGGGCCTCTAAACTGGACACCTGGCCTGAATTGGCACACTATGCCTTACAGGAGCTCGCTTGCCCTGCTGCTAGTGTGTTATCTGAAAGAGTCTTCAGTGCTGCTGGATCAATCCTGACAGAAAAAAGGACCCATCTGTCGACCCAAAATTTTGATAATCTAACCTTCATTAAAATGAACCATGCATGGGTTTCAAAGGATTTTGTCCCACCTTCCCCTGATGACACATAAGTTGCCAGAAAACTGCCTCTTGAGATTGAAGTATATACGAAGATTTAAAAGTACCACAACACTGTATACTGTTGTATGCTTCGAATACCTTTCCCTTTTTCTACTTTTTAAATTCTGGTGTAATACATAGTGAGCCTGTGAGTGTCTGTGTCTGACTGGAAGTATAGATGGAAATTTACAATTACCCCTAGACTGGATACACCAGGTATGTGCTGATACAGTATCTTTGTTCAAAATTTTTTATGACGGTATCTTCCGTAGTGAGTGAGCATGTGTGGTTTACGCCTTCTATATATACGGTGAATCGGAGATACCAATTTTTACCCTATACTCGATACAGCTTGTATCTTGTTATACAGTACCTTTGTTCGACATTTATCATTGCGGTCAAATCCATACTGAGTAAGCGTCGAGAGTGACTACTGGACTATGTATATGGAGATTTCCCTTGTACCCTATAATATATATGCTTGCTATCTTGTTATCCAGTACCTTTTTTACAACATTTTTTATTATGGTCAAACCCAGACTGAGTGAGTGTCTGAGGGTGACTCCGGAAATATATACCGAGATTTCAAATTTGGCCAACACTGTATACAGCTGTACGCTTCTGATACCATATCCTGTTTAGCTATTTAGATTCTGGTGTAATCCATAATGAGCCTGAGAATGTCTGTCTGTTACTCTGGAAATATATTTGTAGCTTTAAGATTACAATGCAAGAAAGCGGACGGCACCGCTGTTACCGTGCTAAGGTCCGTGGCTGGCAGCAGGCGGAGAGCTCACTTCCAGGACTCCCGGGTGCTTGACCTCGTAGCAAGACGATTGTAGTTTCCAAGAGAAAAAGGTCGCACTCTGCGGGATAATGATGAATGTTTATTGACACTGAATTACATGTCACATCGGAGATGTGAAGGAGAGTGTGTCAATGACTGACTACGGCCGTTTCACGCTACTCGAGCGCTTCCACGGGTCTGTGCGACCTTTTTCTCTTGGAAGCTTTAAGATTACCCCAACACTGTATACAGCTGTACGCTTGTGTTACATTACCCATTTACAGCTTTTCATAATCTTGTGTAATCCATACTGGGCCTGAGAGCATTTGTGTCTGCCTACTGAAATATATACGGAGATTCATAATGTTTACACTATACTATATATACCTTGTATCTGTTGATACTGTACCCTTTTTCAACTTTTTATTTTATTGTGTAATCCATACTGAACCTGTGAGCATCTGTGTATGACTCATGAAATATATACGGAGATTTACTGTTATCCCTAGACTGTATAGAGCTGTACACTTCTGGTACAGTACCATATATCTGCTCGTATTTTGGGTCCATTTTCCAAAACATGAGGAAGTATGGTGGAAGAGGATGTGGACGTGGGCATGGGGGGCCACCTGGTACTGATGGTGGTGGTGGTGCATCTGCTGGTAATGCCAAAAACACAATAGCAGCTAAGGCAGGAGGTGTTGAGCCTGTGTCAAGGTGTAGCTCTGGAAGTAGGTAGACTGCTTTTAAAGCTGGAGCATCAGGAACTGTTTTTGGCTTACATTGCTAAAACAGCCTCCAGCTCTATCGCCCCCTCTTCTGAAGTTTAAAAAAATGCAAGCCTTGAGTCGTCAGTTCAGGGTTCTGGTCAGGAGCAATCCCTTTCCTTGTGTCCTTCACCCACACCAAAAGTGAAGGATGCGGCAGCACACACTTCAGATTACTCCATGGAGCTCTTTTCACATACCATGCCTGGGTTAATTAAAAATAGGGCCCATCATATACTGGAGCATTCCAAATGGGGGACATCAGACACTGAAGCAGCATTTATGGGGCCCATTATGCACTGGAGCATTAGAAATGAAGCCCATTATATATGGAGCATTATTTGGGCCCATCATACACTGGAGCATCATCCATGATGCCCATCATATACTGGAGCAGTCCAAATGGGGGACATCAGACACTGGAGCAGCATTTATTGGGCCCATTATACATTAGAGAATTAGACATGGAGCCCATTATATACGGAGCATTATTTGGGCCCATAAGACACTGGAGCATCATCCATGGGGCCCATCATATACTGGAGCATTCTAAAAGGGGCAGATCAGACACTGGAGCAGCATCTATGAAGCACATTATACACTGGAGCATTAGAAATGGGGCCCATTATATATGGAGCATTATTTGGGCCCATAACACACTGGAGCATTGTCCATGGGGACCATCATATACTGTAGCATTATGTGGAGCTCATTATATACTGTATGAAACAGTATATGTGACCAATTATTCTGTATGGAGAAATATATGGGGCTCATTATTCTGTATGGCGCACAATGTAGTGGCCATAATACTGTATGGAGTAATATACTGTCCTTTTTTTGAGCTATTGTACAATTTAAAATAGATAAGTCATGTAAGTAGTGAAGTATTTGTCATTGTACTATACCTATATTTCTGTGCCGTATCGGAGCATCATGAGTTGTGGTATGTGTTAAAGGGGCGCACTGACACTCTTTGGCCCAGGGCACATGAAAACCTGGAGTCAGCCCTACCCCCCACAACTTTAGCCAAATAACCCCAAGTTTTCAATGCGTAACTATTATTATGAAGTGAATTAAGGTTTACAAGCTTCAGTAATAAGAATTGATGTTTTTAGCATTGAAATGGGCACTGTAGGTGTGTTTACTGTCCTCCACTCCCTGCCGACTTTGCTTCCCCATTGACTTGCATTGGGTTTCGTGTTTCAGTTGGCCTCCGACTTTTCCCTAGAGTCGGTCGATTTCGTTCAACCCGAATGGCCATGCGACTCTTTTTTAGCGACATCCTTCCGGGACCTTCCCAGTGGACCAATCCGAGCAGGAACGGGACCTGCGCATGTGACCTCCGACCTCCAATGAGAAGTCATCCTAAGGGCATGCTCAGTAGGGGAAAAGTAGGACTTAGTCTCAGGAGTGTCTGCTTGCTGCTGACTCACGCGTGATACAATAGCAGAGCCAGGAGGAGCAACCAGACGCCTAGCATTAGCTTGGGTAAGGTGCTGGGATCGACGTGTCTGCTGAGCAGCCTCCTCTCTGGCTGGAGAGGAATGGGAGACTGCAGAAGGCAAGGCTATAGTTCCCTCCTGTGCAGAGGCAGGAACCCGATGCCTAACACCACAAGCCTCAAATGCAACATTTTGAGAGCAAGCAGACGAGAAAGGTGTGAATTTATTAATGTGTCATTGGCTGTGTATTTCTGCTTGCTTTCCAGGTACCGGGGTATGGACAACTGAACGCTGCGTTGGGACAAGGAGGTGGACGTGATTGTTAGTGGTGCTAGTTGAGTTTGAGTGCAACTGCAGATGCAGGGCAGGAGGCATATTTGCATGCACCAAGGAAAGGGGATTGGCTTGCATGCACAACAGCGGAAAAATCAGTGGTATCACCCGCAGACACTGTCCATGGAGCCTGGTGTTCAATCAACAAAGTCGGGTGCTTTGCTGCCATGTGCCTGATCATGCTGGTGGCGGTAAGGCCGGTAGTTTTGCTACCCCTGCTGATGCGCCCATGGCCATGGTATGGCATAACTACAAAGTTATGGGCCCCGGTGCGAACTTTCAAATGGGGCCCCCCCACCCTGGGCTGCCACTAGGAAATTCAGGGCCCCATACTGGCAACATTTTCAGGGCCCCCTTGAGACCAGCCCAGGCTCCATCCCTCGAACTGTCCACAGCCCCAACGCTCCCATAAATCCACCCCCACATAGAGAATGAAAGGTGTGGAGGGCAGGTGTCTGACTTGCTACACCATAGAATATAATGTCGCCCCCCATATTATATAACGTAACCTCCCACATAGAATATAATGTACCCCCCATGGTATATAACACAGCCGCATAATATATAGCACAGCACCACATGGTATACAGCACAGTACTGCATGGTATGCAGCAAAACCCCGCATGGTATACAGCACAGCACCCCCATGGTATACAACACAGCACCCCCCATGGTATACAACTCAGCACCCCCCCCATGGTAGACAACACAGCACCCCCCATGGTATACAGCACCGCATGGTATACAGCACAGCACCCCCATGGTATACAGCACCGCATGGGATACAGCCCCCATGGTATACAGCACAGCACGCCTGTCACGCCTCGCTCACCTGGGGGCGGGACCTCGGCCCCGACGTCATCTCTTCCGGAGCCGCGATCACTCCGGGGGTCCCGCCGGGTGCGCACGCGCACCTCTCGTACCTAGGTCCCTGTCTCCTTCATGTTATGTCTGTGCTTGCGCGCTTTTCTCAGTTCGGTCTCCAGGTCAGTCCTCTCTATGGTACTGGAGGACTTGACCCGGAAGCTCTAGTGATCATGCTATATCAGGCTACCTCTTCCTAGGGTAGGTGCCTGATTATTGTTGTGCTTCCTGGCTTGGTCTGCTGTGTCCCTGCCTGGCTGTGTGCTGTATTCAGGTCCCCTGCCTTGCACTCTGTTGTGCCTCTTGGCACACGCTCTGACCCTGTGCTCTGTCTTGTACTTAGTTGTGCCTCCTGACACACACTCTGATTCTGTGCTCTGTCTTATACTCAGTTGTGCCTCCTGGCACACACTCAGACCCTGTGCCTTGTCTCATACTCAGTTGTGCCTCCTGGCACATGCTCTGATCCTGTACCTTGTCTCTTACTCAGTTGTGCCTCCTGGCACACGTTCCAATCCTGTACTCTGTCTCTTACTCAGTTGTGCCTCCTGGCACACGTTCCAATCCTGCACTCTGTCTTATGCTCAGTTGTGCCCTCTGGCACACACCCTGCTCCTGTGCTCTGTTACACCTCCTGGCACACCTGCTGCCTGACTCAGTGCTCTGACGTGCTCCTTGCATGCATCCTGCTTCACTCACACCCGGACGTATGAAGTCTCTGTATACCACGTGTTCCCGTGTCCACGCTTTACACGTTCCTGCAGACACACTCACCCACTCGTGTCTCCTGTGAGCCGGCCGCCTGGTGCCAGCAGTCGTGGTACCTCACCCCCTGGGGCTTGCCCCTGACACTCCTTGTATAGGGGATGGTCTTCACTAGGTCAGCTCGCCCTAGGAGGGTGGGTGCCACTACCCAGAGGGTCCACTCCAGGAGTCGTCACAGTATAATCAGGCCATGGACCCCGCTGGTACCACCGCCTCCGTCCAAAAGGAACTGCTGTTCCTACGGGAGAGTCAGACCAGTACTGTGTCCTCTCAGAAATCCATGGAGTCCCGTTTGTCGGCCATGCAGTCCTCTGACCCTGGGAATGCTTCCCAGCTGGCCAGCCTCCAGCAAGAACTCACACAGCAACGCGACACCCAGGTCCATATCCTCAACTATATGGCGTCGGTAGACAGTCGGCTTCTTTCCATACAAGCCGTTTCTGCCCAGTCCTCGGCCCCGCACCCGCTGCCGCGCCTCGGCAAGCCACCCCGATATAGCGGGGACCCTAAGTTTTGTCGAGGATTTCTGAACCAGTGTCGGTTACATTTTGAGCTTTTGCCGCAACACTATCCCACTGAGCGCGCCCAAATTGCCTTTATTGTTTCACACTTAGAGGGGGAGGTGTCAGCATGGGTGAACCCCCTCTGGGAGCGCAATGACCTACTCGTCTCTCAGCTTTCCACCTTTTTGAACACCTTCCGCAAGGTGTTCGACGAGCCGGGTCGGCTGGCCTCTACGACCGAGTCTCTCTTTAACCTCCATCAGGGTACGCTACCGGTGGGACAGTATGCCATCCGTTTTCGTACCTTGTCCTCCGAACTCGGTTGGAACAACGAGGCTCTCGTAGGGATCTTTTGGCATGGCCTGTCCGGTCGGATCAAAGATGAACTGGCAGGTCGGGATACTTCCACCTCTTTAGAGGATCTGATCTCTCTGGCGACACGCATTGACCTGCGGATTCAGGAACGTGCCCGTGAATCAGCCAGAGAGAGGAGCTCCTCTCACCTCCTTCGTTCCTGCCCCAAGAAGTCGGGAAACTTCTCCGCCTAGGGTTGGTAGGAGAGGCCTCCCTAGGTGTTCGTGATCCCTCTCCTCCCCTGCTCGTGTCCGTGTTATTGAATCTCGGTGCCAAGCGTTATTCTGAGGAGGCTTTTCTGGATTCTGGCGCGGAGGGGAATTTTATCACACTCGAGGCGGTTAAAAAATACCAGATTCCTGTCAGATCTCTGGAGACTCCTCGGTCGATAGTTTCGGTCAATGGTACGTCCGTGCAGGAGACTGTTACCCAGGCCACCAAAGACATCGAGCTGCAGATAGGAGCCCTGCACCGGGAGAAGATCTCCTTCCTCGTCTTGTCTACCATGTCTCACACGCTTCTTCTAGGTCTCCCTTGGCTACGGACTCATGAGCCAACCCTGGACTGGTGGTTGGGCGAGATACTCCGTTGGGGACCGTCCTGTCAGGAGAAGTGCCTGTTGCCCGTCCATCCGATGAACTCTGCCTGTCCATCCCCGGCACCTACAGGTCTGCCATCGGCTTACTGGTCCTTTGCAGATGTCTTCGACAAGAAGGAGGCCGAGACTCTGCCCCTCCATCGGCCATATGACTGTCCGATTGACCTCATTCCTGGTTCTACGCCACCCAGGGGTAGAATATATCCGCTATCCCCTGCTGAAAGCCAAGCTATGTCTAAGTATATCCAGGAGAACCTTGCGAGAGGTTTTACCCGTAAGTCCTCCTCGCCCGCGGGAGCGGGATTTTTCTTTGTCAAAAAGAAGGACGGCTCCCTCCGTCCTTGCATAGACTACCGAGGCCTGAACGATATCACGGTCAAGAACAAGTACCCATTGCCATTGAACCCGGAACTCTTTGACCGGCTTAGAGGAGCTCGAATTTTCACCAAACTGGATCTTCGTGGGGCCTACAACTTGATCCGCATTTGTTCCGGTGATGAGTGGAAGACCACCTTTAACACCAAAGACGGTCACTACGAGTACTTGGTCATGCCCTTCGGCCTCTGCAATGCCCCAGCGGTGTTCCAGGAGTTTGTGAATGACGTCTTCCGGGATATGCTGTACTCCTGCGTGGTAGTCTATCTGGATGACATCCTCGTTTTTTCTCCAGACCTCTCCGCCCACAGAAAGAACGTGCGTCAAGTCCTCCAGCGCCTGAGGGAGAACCGCCTTTATGCCAAGCTCGAGAAATGTGCCTTCGAGCAAACGTGCCTGCCATTCTTGGGGTACATTATCTCAGAATCAGGTCTACGCATGGATCCGGCAAAGATGTCCGCCGTCCACGATTGGCCACAGCCCCATGGGGTGAAGGCAATCCAACGCTTCCTTGGTTTTGCGAACTACTACCGACAGTTCGTTCCTCATTTCTCCTCGTTGGTTCGCCCCATCTCGTCCCTTATCTGCAAGGGAGCTAACCCAAAGGCTTGGCCCTCTGAGGCTGAAGAGGCCTTCCAGTCGTTGAAACAAGCCTTCGCCGCTGCTCCAGCGCTTCACCGACCTGAGGTTAGTAGACCTTTCACTCTCGAGGTGGACGCATCCTCTACCGGGGCTGGCGCAGTCCTTCTGCAGAAATCCTCTTCTGGACGTTTTGTCACCTGTGGCTTCTTTTCTAAAGTATTTTCCTCCACTGAACAGAACTACTCCATTGGCGACAAAGAGCTATTGGCCATTAAATTGGCCTTGGAGGAGTGGAGGTACTTACTGGAAGGCGCCATACATCCATTCAAGATCTTCACGGACCATAAGAACCTGGCGTACATCCAGTCAGCACAGAGGCTCAATCCTCGGCAAGCCAGGTGGTCCCTATTCTTCGCTTGCTTTGACTTTGAACTACATATTCGGCCCGGCGATAAAAACGTTAGAGCGGATGCGTTGTCAAGATCATTCCTGTCGTCTGATGCAGAGGAAGAACCCTCTCATATCATTGATCCATTAAAAGTAATTACCGTGGCTCCTGTCAAGTTAACCACATTACCTCCGGGAAGAACCTTTGTGGCTGAGAATAACCAAAAAAGAGTGTTAAATTGGGGACATTCATCCAAGATTGCCGGCCACGTTGGTGTCCAAAAGACTTTGGACTTAATCTCTCGCTATTATTGGTGGCCTTCACTCTCCCAGGATGTTAAAGACTTTGTGGCATCTTGCCCATCCTGTGCCCAGAACAAGATACCCAGACAACCACCCTCTGGTCTTCTGCTCCCGCTTTCCGTTCCGTCGGCTCCATGGCAGCACATAGCCATGGATTTCATTACTGATCTGCCTTGTTCTTCTGGTTGTACTGTGGTCTTGGTGGTTGTAGACCGATTTTCAAAGATGGCTCACTTCATTCCTCTTCCCGGTCTACCCTCTGCTCCTGACTTGGCGAAGATCTTCATTTCCGATATCTTCAGGATTCACGGCTTCCCCCAGCACATCGTGTCAGACAGAGGGGTCCAATTCACCTCTCGGTTCTGGAGAGCTCTATGCGGACTCATGAAAGTGTCATTGGATTTCTCTTCCGCCTATCACCCCCAAACCAATGGGCAGGTGGAACGTACCAACCAGATCCTTACATCCTACCTCCGGCATTTTTCTAATGCTCATCAGAATGACTGGGTCGGTCTACTTCCTTGAGCTGAGTTCGCCTACAATAATCACTCCAGTGAATCGTCTACTAAGTCTCCTTTCTTCATCGTCTTTGGACAGCATCCCAATGTGCCTCTACCGGTACTTCCTGTCTCGGTGGTACCTGCTGCCGATTCTCTGTCTGTGGAGTTCTCCAGGGTATGGCAGGAGACCAAAACCGCTCTCGAGAAAGCACGGGACAGAATGAAATTACACGCTGACAAGAGGTGCCTGGACGTTCCTCCATTTCTCCCTGGTGACAAGGTGTGGCTCTCCACCAAATACGTCCGCCTTAAGGTACCATCTTACAAACTGGGTCCCCGTTACATTGGTCCTTTTGAGGTCCTCAGGCGGATTAATAATGTTGCATACAAATTGAAGCTGCCTCCTTCACTCCGTATTCCCAATTCCTTCCATGTGTCTCTCCTTAAACCTGTGGTTCTTAACCGATTTCATCCTTCTCCAGGCCACACACCCCAGCCTGTTGGCTTGGGGGATGAGTTTGAGGTGAATGACATTTTGACCATGAAGAAGGTAAGAGGGAGAACCATGTTCTTGATCGATTGGAAGGGTTTTGGCCCCGATGAGAGGTCATGGGAGCCCAGGGAGAATATCCACGCACCCCAGATTGTGTCTAAGTTCCTCTCCAGTTTTAGAAAGAGGGGGCGTAAAGGGGGGGTACTGTCACGCCGCGCTCACCTGGGGGCGGGACCTCTTCCCCGACGTCATCTCTTCCGGAGCCGCGGTCTCTCTGGGGGTCCCGCCGGGTGCGCACCTAGGTCCCTGTCTCCTTCATGTTATGTCTGCGCTTGCGCGCTTTTCTCAGTTCGGTCTCCAGGTCAGTCCTCTCTATGGTACTGGAGGACTTGACCCGGAAGCTCTCGTGATCATGTGCTATATCAGGCTACCTCTTCCTAGGGGAGGTGTCTGATTATTGTTGTGCTTCCTGGCTTGGTCTGCTGTGTCCCTGCCTGGCTGTGCGCTGTATTCAGGTCCCCTGCCTTGCACTCTGTTGTGCCTCTTGGCACACGCTCTGACCCTGTGCTCTGTCTTGTACTTAGTTGTGCCTCCTGACACACACTCTGATTCTGTGCTCTGTCTTATACTCAGTTGTGCCTCCTGGCACACACTCGGACCCTGTGCCTTGTCTTATACTCAGTTGTGCCTCCTGGCACATGCTCTGATCCTGTACTCTGTCTCTTACTCAGTTGTGCCTCCTGGCACACGTTCCAATCCTGTACTCTGTCTCTTACTCAGTTGTGCCTCCTGGCACACGTTCCAATCCTGCACTCTGTCTTATGCTCAGTTGTGCCCTCTGGCACACACCCTGCTCCTGTACTCTGTTACACCTCCTGGCACACCTGCTGCCTGACTCAGTGCTCTGACATGCTCCTTGCATGCATCCTGCTTCACTCACACCCGGACGTACGAAGTCTCTGTATACCACGTGTTCCCGTGTCCACGCTTTACACGTTCCTGCAGACAAAACTCACCCACTCATGTCTCCTGTGAGCCGGCCGCCTGGTGCCAGCAGTCGTGGTACCTCACCCCCTGGGGCTTGCCCCTGACACTCCCTGTATAGGGGGTGGTCTTCACTAGGTCAGCTCGCCCTAGGAGGGTTGGTGCCATGACCCAGAGGGTCCACTCCAGGAGTCGTCACAACCCCCCACGGTATACAGCAACATGGTATACAGCCCCTCCCACCCGAGAATGGCACCACAATCCTGGCTGTACTCACTGTTGCATGAAAAAAAACCACTCCTCACCTTCTCCTCGTGCCTGCGCTGCTGGCTGCTCCTGTCTCCTGCTCTGCCTGATACACAGTGAGTGCACGATGACATCATCGCACACCCGCTGTGTCAGAGGCAGAGTGGGGAATGATGGGAGAGGGCGCGCCAGCTGACGCGCTCTCCTCCATCATTGCTTTGAACTGTACCGGCGCATGACACCAGTATAGTTCAAGGCGGTGGCGGGGGGAGTCAGCGCTGACATGGTGCATCTCTGACCCCCCCGCCCAGCCTGCCCCGCCGATGCAGGCCCCCTCTGCTCATAGGGGCTCCATACACCAGTAAGGGCATTAATTCTCAGGGGCCCCATCGGAGCTGCAACCCCTGCGACCGCAGATGTTGCACCCCTGGTGCAAATGGCCTGTTTGGGGTTATCGGCAGAGTCTTTAAAAAAACAAGACTGATAGTTGGACATTCATTTTCTCCCTCTCCCACACCACCTCCTCACCTCGACTCTTGTCTTTCGGTGTTCCCCAAGTCTCAGTTCTAGGACCCCTATGCTACTGCATCTGCACCTTCGGCCTGGAACAGCTGATGTAATGGCACGGTTTACAATATCATCACTACGTCGATGGCATGCAGATCTACCTATCTGTACCTGACTTCACCTCCCTACAGACCAAAATCACACGTCTTCCCACTATAGCATCCTTCTTTTCTGCTCGCTTTCAAAAAGTGGACATGGACAAATCAGAATACATCATCTTTCAATCATCTCACGCTGAATAGACATGAGAGCTATGTATGCATCATTTGGTACTACTTTAGTAAGAGGGAAACTTTGCCCAAGAGAAAATGATTTTCCAGAAATTCACGGCCTTTTTTGCACATTTTTTGCAGCTGTGATCTTCATCTTCTTGGTGTGGATGTGGTAAATTTCAAAGTCGGCATCAGTACCATCATCGTCCATATCTTGTAAAGAGGAAATCTGGTGTTTCTGTGGTGCCCCCAGGAGAATGGTTGCCACAGTGGCTTTGCCTTCCTCCAGGGGAGGGTAATGCCAGGCTTGGAGGCAATGATGAGTCTCTCTCGCAGTCAATCCATACATGCAACACAGTTCCACTCCAGGCCAGCAGGGGGATCTCTGAACCAGGATTAAGGGGAGGAGTGCTCTCTGAGGGCCAGGAGGAAGGGGAAGTCAGTTAGTCTGCGGAGGGTGAAGTGTGCAGATGTGTAGAGAGAAACTGGAGGTTGAGCTGCAGAAGGCGAGCTCCCTCAGCTTGAGAGCGCACGAACTGGAGCCTGGTCTCCATGGCTGTACGGATACTAACGGTCCTACAGCAGATACCAGAGGAGTAGGAGGCTGTAAATGCCCTACTCCCATCTAAGACTTGAGGCACAACAGCAACTTGGATAGAGAGCCAGAATTCAGAGAGAAAGGAGTCCCCGAGAGAGGCTACAGCTGTCTGCCGTGCAAGTAATGTTCTTGGGAACATCTGACAGGAGGAACTTCAGAGTAACTTAGTACTGGAGTGCTTCATTCAAACCAGCGTTAGGAAGGAGACTGCACAGCCCATCTGCTGAGAGAGAATCCCTGAGTTGCTTCCAGGCTAGCCTGCTCCAATACCATCTGTAATCAGGACCCTGGACTGCAGTTATCAAGTAAAGGTACAAAAATTGCATCCCGCTGTGTCTTGTCTGCTTCCTACCTTTCCAGCACTGCTACATCCCCGTGCCAACCACATCTACACTGCCCTGGGACTATAGCTTCACCTGTGGGGAGCTATTACATCTTTGCTGCACCATACCATCAGTCCCAGCGGATCTGTCTGCAGCGTCGGCTTAACATCTCCCTTGCCGAGCACCACAGGTGGTGTCACGAACTATTCCAGACCATTAACTACATCTCCCCATTACTTGGGCGCCTAGGGCCACGGACCGGGTCATCACTGCTGTGACACATCCCACTGACTCCGGCCCGGTACCGAGTACCCCACAGCCCTGGGAGGGCGACCCATTTCCAAGGGTTGTGGTTATGTATGTTTAGGCTGAGTTCACACGTGGCGTTTTTTTCGCGTTTCCGCGGCGGTTTTAACCGCGCGATTTTGCCGCGAAAACGCGAAAAATAAGCATCCCATGTATTCCTATGGGATTCCGCAATGCTGTGCTAATGCTGCGGTTTTTACCGCGGCAGAATCGCTTCGCGTTAAAAACCACAGCATGCTCATTATTTTGCGGAATCGCGGCGATCCCACACCCATAGGAATGCATTGTTCCGCTTACATCCCGCATGTGGCTGTGCACACCATGCGGAAAGTAAGCAGAACATTTGCGGATGGTAGCCACGGTCCGGAGGAGAGGAGACTGTCCTCCGGGCTGTAGGTACCATATCGCTGTAAAAAATAGAATTTAAAATAAAAAATATTGTTATTCTTACCTTCCGGCGTCCCGCGCAGTATTCCCGCCTCTCTCCACGCTCCCGTTCCCAGTAATCCTTTGCGAAAATGCCCGTGATGACGTCCGTTCTCGTGGGATCGCGAAGTCTCGCGGTCATTCGCGCGACGTCATCGCGAATTACCGCGAGACGTCGCGATCCCGCGAGAACGGACGCCATCACGGGCATTTTCGCAAAGGATTACTGGGAACGGCTGCGCAGGACGCCGGAAGGTGAGAATAACACCATTTTTTATTTTTTTTTTTTACATTCTATCTTTTACTACTGATGCTGCATAGTCAGCCTCAGTAGTAAAAAGTTGGTCACACTAGTCAAACACTATGTTTGACGAGTGTGACCAACCTGTCAATCAGTTCTCCAAGCGATGCTACAGATCGCTTGGAAAATGCTAGCATTCTGCAAGCTAATTACGCTTGCAAAATGCTAGTTTTTCCGCGGGAATTTAAAATGCGATTTTTCCCGCGGAATGGAATTCCGGAATTCTCGCGGTAATTTCCGCGAGAGTTCCGGTACGTGTGCACATAGCCTTAGTGGCTTTCCTTTAACAGTGTTCGTTACACTAGGACAAATTTTTGACTGGTACATTTGGTTATTATCGGTAATATGTATGGGTGAAGATGAAGAAGCTTGTGCCACGGATGTGTTTATAGTTCCAGATGGTGCACTCCTCTTTCAACTTAGTTTTTCATGAGCATCCAACAGTTTTTGGTTTTCCTCCAACACTGATCTGCTTTCTCTAATTCAGCATCTCACAAACACGTTGCATTTTGTCCTTTATAGACATGTGCATCTTTGGCAACATATTTTGAACGGACATTTCTTAGGCCGAATCTCACAAGCGCATTTGTTACACTGATCTGACGGGCATGAAACCTTCTGGTAATTGATGGTGGCTAAACAAAGAATCATTGTAGGCTGTATCCTGGATCTCATACATCCCATAGCCACATTGTCCTGGTTCCTCTACATCTGACACGGACCTTGTTAATCCGAGCAACGTCCGAGCCGGCATGACTCTCTTTGTTCATGACACGCTCATGTTTTTTTATTAAGGTAGGCACTACAGTGTTAGTAATCTTGCTCAAGGACCTCTACTGCATATTATTTCCAACCCCAGTCTCCCATGTCGGTGGTTGTGCACTTTTACCGGCTATAACAGCCACCTAGGTTGGTATTATAGTCTCAGGAACCTCAGTATAAAATTTGTTTTATTTTTTATTTTATTTTCCACAGGGCAGAGCCGGGACTTGAACCCCAGTCTCCCAGCCACTATATATATATATATATATATATATATATATATCCAACAATGTAGACCAGCTCACTCCTGTGAACCACCTGGAACCTCAGCTGACCTGGTTAACTCCGTTGTGCCCGGATCTGGATGTAGGAGTCCATCCATACAAATGTGAACAACGACAAAGCAAAGATTCTGGACCGTGAAGAAGGCGGGTTCTACCACTGAAACGCGTAGTCCTATCTGCACGACTTTCCTGCGTTATTGCTGTTTTGAACTGCTTGGACCATTGCATTTTAATGGATTTATGAATAAAAAGAAAAAAAATTTTAACAGCATCCTGGATTGCTCACGTTATTGCTGGACTTTGCTTTGTCGTTGTTTATATATTATATATATATATATATATACACACACACATATATTTAGATTTATATTTACAATAACCTGGCATTTTAGCCAAAGCATTTAGACTTTGTATGTCCACTGTACATACAGTATGTCCTTGGCAGTGAATTAATAAAGGGGACAGATTCTGCAGATGTGAGCAACATTGGGTGTGGATAAATGCAGATTTAAATGTAGCATTAGAATGGTATAATATGCTTTATTTACATTTATGCTTTATTTATATATCATGTACACTCACTGGCCACTTTATTAGGTACACCTGTCCAACTGTGTGTTAAGACTTAATTTCAAATCAGCCAATCACATGGCGGCAACTCAGTGCATTTAGGCATGTAGACATGGTCAAGACAATCTCCTGCAGTTCAAACCGAGCATCAGTATGGGGAAGAAAGGTGATTTGAGTGCCTTTGAACGTGGCATGATTGTTGGTGCCAGAAGGGCTGGTCTGAGTATTTCAGAAACTGCTGATCTACTGGGATTTTCACGCACAACCATCTCTAGGGTTTACAGAGAATGGTCCGAAAAAGAAAAAAAATCCAGTGAGCGGCAGTTCTGTGGCCGGAAATGCCTTGTTGATGCCAGAGGTCAGAGGAGAATGGGCATACTG
The DNA here is from genome assembly GCF_039654945.1 of Dendrobates tinctorius. Classification (NCBI taxonomy): domain Eukaryota; kingdom Metazoa; phylum Chordata; class Amphibia; order Anura; family Dendrobatidae; genus Dendrobates; species Dendrobates tinctorius. The sequence goes on from NW_027361800.1 coordinate 3,935,376, forward strand.
GTTCGAGCTGATAGAAAGGCAACAGTGACTCAAATTGCCACCCGTTACAACCAAGGTAGGCAGAAGAGCATCTCTGAACGCACAGTGCGCCGAACTTTGAGGCAGATGGGCTACAGCAGCAGAAGACCACACTGGGTACCACTCCTCTCAGCTAAGAACAGGAAACTGAGGCTACAATTTGCACAAGCTCATCGAAATTGGACAGTAGAAGATTGGAAAAACGTTGCCTGGTCTGATGAGTCTCGATTTCTGCTGCGACATTCGGATGGTAGGGTCAGAATTTGGCGTAAACAACATGAAAGCATGGATCCATCCAGCCTTGTATCAACGGTTCAGGCTGGTGGTGGTGGTGTCATGGTGTGGGGAATTTTTTCTTGGCACTCTTTGGGCCCCTTGGTACCAATTGAGCATCGTTGCAACGCCACAGCCTACCTGAGTATTGTTGCTGACCATGTCCATCCCTTTATGACCACAATGTACCCAACATCTGATGGCTACTTTCAGCAGGATAATGCGCCATGTCATAAAGCTCGAATCATCTCAGATTGGTTTCTTGAACATGACAATGAGTTCACTGTACTCAAATGGCCTCCTCAGTCACCAGATCTCAATCCAATAGAGCATCTTTGGGATGTGGTGGAACGGGAGATTCGCATCAGGGATGTGCAGCCGACAAATCTGCGCCAACTGTGTGATGCCATCATGTCAATATGGTCCAAAATCTCTGAGGAATGCTTCCAGCACCTTGTTGAATCTCTGCCACGAAGAATTGAGGCAGTTCTGAAGGCAAAAGGGGGTCCAACCCGTTACTAGCATGGTGTACCTAATAAAGTGGCCAGTGAGTGTATATGCTTTATTTAACACTCCTTGTGTTGAGTTCAAAAAGTCGGAGTCACTAAGTCTGTTAAAAATGGGACTGTATGTAAGGAAAATATTCTGAGAAGAGAAGATCTATTTATACAGCTCTGGCAAAAATTAAGAGACAACCACATCAAAACCCTGTCATAGGCAGCCCATTCTCCAGACCTGAACCCCATTGAAAACCTCTGGAATGTAATCAAAAGGAAGATGGATAGTCACAAGCCATCAAACAAAGAACTGCTTACATTTTTGTGCCAGAAGCAGTGTGAAAGACTGGTGGCAAGCATGCCAAGACGCATGAAAGCTGTTTTTAAATATCATGGTTATTCCACAAAATATTGATTTCTGAACTCTTCCTGAGTTAAAACATTAGTATTGTTTCTAAATGATTATGAACTTGTTTTCTTTGCATTATTTGAGGTCTGAAAGCTCTGTTTTTTTTTTAATTTTGACTATTTCTCCTTTTCAGAAAAAAAAAATTATTGCCTGGAAATTCGGAGACATGTTGTCAGAAGTTTGTAGACTAAAAGAACAATTTACATTTTACTCAAAAATATACCTATAAAGAGAAAAATCAGACAAACTGAGCATTTGAAAATGGTCTCTTAATTTTTGCCAGAGCACAGCCTTTTGCTGCAGATTTTTTTGTTTCTACGTGCCTATGCAATTTCAGAACTACCTGTTAGAACAAGTATTTGATAGAGATTAGTTCACGCCTGAGAAATATTACAACTCAACTGCCGCAAAGAAAACAGAGGACATGGCATTAACATGAAAAACAGGCATTTGGCATGTGCCTGCATCTCCTAGGCAAATCATAAACTGCTGTAAACCTAAACCTACAGTTTGCTTATGGGATCTAACAATTTGAATTCTCTTCAGCTGCCTTGCTTTATGCTGCATAAATACGGTATGTAATAATTTCTTAAAGTAGAAGGTACATTTTAAGCACAGCACCTACACTTATCATTCAGTCAATGATGAGGGCTCATGCCAGTAATTTCTAACAAACGGTTTCCCAAGCTTGGTCAAATTCATTAACTCTATCAGGCATTCCTAATGTTGTTCCTTTGTAAGTGGTCATAATTTTTGCCACACACTACAAGAATAACAATTAACAGAGAATTAACTGCAGAGTAAGTTAAATGATATTGTGGTATATGTTTTGATTTTGGAAAATTAAGGAATGTAGCTCCAAATACTTTTTAAGGAAACCTGTCAGCAGGATTTTGTTAAGTAAAGTACACAAATGGCCATATTAACGCTCTGTTACTCATTAAAACGATATGTGGTGAACAAATCCATTTTGTTGATTTTGTATAATCAGGGTTTGAATTTTCTTATAAGCAAAGCTACTTGCATTGGGTTAGGACTGTGGGTACAGTGTTCGGCTTTGTCACGGCCCCTCTGCAGCTCCTTTTGTATTTACTGTCATCCTAGTTTAAATTTTGTGCCAGTGCTGTCCTAGCCATGGGCAGCGCTTGCGTACATTAATCTCTTATCAGTCTTCAGGAAAATAGCACCGCTGGTGGCACATGCTCAGATTTAAATCTCGGATACAGTTGTGCTCAAAGGTTTACATACCCTGGCAGAATTTTGGCTTTCTTGGCCTTTTTTCAGAGAATATGAATGATAACACCAAAACTTTATCTCCATTTATGGTAAGTAGTTGGGTGAAGCCATTTATTGTCAAACTACTGTGTTTTCTCTTTTAAATCATAAAGACAGCCCAAAGCATCCAAATGACCCCAATGGCTTCACCCAACCACTAACCATAAGTAGAGGAAAAGTTTTGGTGTTATCATTCGTAATCTCAGAAAAAGGCCAAGAAAGTAAAAATTCTGCTGAGGTATGTAAACTTTTGAGTACAACTGTAACTGATGAGCCGAGATCTCAATCTATGCATGCGCTGCCACAATTTTACTGAAGAACCCCAGAATACCTCCACCACCTATGACCCTTTCCTGAAAACTGCAAGGAGATCAATGTGCGCAAGTGCCGCCAGTGGTTACTTCTCCGCCGATGCAAAGTTTAAACCTGGAGGACGATAAAGACAGTAGGAGAGGCAGATGGGCCGTAGCATTGTGAAAGACCCTACCCATAATCTTGCCCCGATGCACAAAGCTATGATTATAAGAAAACTTCAAATCCTACATAGTAACATAGTTATTAAGGTTGAAGGGAGACTTTAAGTCCATCTAGTTCAACCCATATCCTATTCTAACTTGGCCTAACATGTTGATCCAGAGGAAGGCAAAAAAACCCCATGTGGCAAATCCTGATCACACAAACTCCACAAAATCGATTTATTTGCCACAGGTATCGTTTTAATCAGTATCACAGCACCAATATGGCCATGTGGGTACTTTACTTAGCAAAATGCTGCTGACAGATTCTCTTTAAAAAGAATTTGGAGAAAATAATAGTATTGCAGGTCTGTACAGACTCAGGTATCATGGCATCAGAATTATGTCACTAGTGACTAGAAGAGGGGTGGGAAATAACTTATTCCAATGGGCCAAATGTGACACTGTGACTGTTGTGGAGGAACGTACCAACCAGTTGAAGTTAATTCTGCTTATTATTGTTTTATATTTACTTTTGTCACTTAATATTAAGCAAAATTAAGTCTGTTGACTAGCTATTACTGTTAATACAGTACATGTTACAATAGGGCTTGTTGTAACATGTATTCCTAAAAGTAAATCAAACCATATAATTTACTGCTTTTTATAAAGTTTATATAAAGTAGTAAATCATACTACTCCTGTTATTCAGCCTTTGTACCTTGATCAACATCTTCCAATAAAAGACGATGTCCCACAGTCATCACATAGAGTATGTTGTCCCCACAAAGCCCCTCAAGCAGTATAATATCTGCATATAACCAAGGGCGGAGACTGACAGCTTGGGGCCCCTGTGCAAGAAATGTGTCTGGGCCCTCTCCTTCTATGGTGACAAAGCTACGTATATAAATGTATAGCCACACACACATACATGTATATATATTACATAGTCTCATTTATTATGTATATTGCCATCCCTTATTATACAGTGCCCTCTCTTGTTATGTACAGCACCATCCCTTACATATTGGATTATATAGAGCCTTGTTTTTTAATGACATACCGTGCAGTCTTGTTAGCTGTATAATGCAATGATGGCTGATGGAGCATGGGAAGGCTTATTTTCTAATGAAGGAGCTCATGGACTGGTAGTCTGGTCACTAGCTCCTCCATCAGCAGTCAATTCATAACTAACAAGAGAGAGGACTATGTAATGAAAGAGGGCTCTGTGAATAACAAAAGATATACTATATAAGAGACAGCACTGTACATAACAGCAGAGGAAGCTTTATAATAAGGGACAGCATCATAAAAAGTGACTACACTATATACTGAGGGATTGCGCTGTACATAATAAGCGAGCACACTATATACTAACGGACTGTATTAGACATAATAAGTAATAATAATGTCTTCCTCCACCTCCCCCTGTCCCTAAATCGATTATAAATCCTCCTTCCTCCCATCCCAATCCCCACACTTCTCATTTTCCTCCTCCCCCGCATCACATTATTGACCTCTCCCCCACCCAATCATTGACCTCTTCACCACATCCGTCATTGCCTTCTCCCCCCACCACCCCATCATTGCCCATTCCACCACCTCCATCATTTCCTCCTCCCCCACCACCCCCATCATTGCCCTTTCCACCAACATTGTCCTTTCCACTACCATCCCCATCATTGCACATTCCACCATCTCCATCATTTCCTCCTCCCTCAACACCCCCACCATTGTCCTTTCAACTGCCATCATCATTGCCTTCACTCCCACCACCCCATCATTGTCCTTTCCACTGCCACCATCATTGCCCATTCCACCACCTCCATCATTTCCTCCTCCCCCATCACCCCCATCATTGTCCTTTCCACTGCCACCATCATTGCCTTCTTCGCACTACCCCTTCATTGTTCTTTCAACTGCCACCATCATTGCTTTCTCCCCCACCACCCCCATCATTGTCTTCTCCCCTATGACTGCCCTCTCCTCCACCTACACACAGTTAGAGTGATCAATGAGTGGAACAGGCTGCCACGAAAGGTGGTGAATTCTCCTTCAATAGAAGTCTTCAAACAGAGGCTGGACAGATATCTGTCTGGGATGATTTAGCGAATCCTGCTTTGACCAGATGGCCCAGGAGGTCCCTTCCAACTCTACGATTTTATGATTCTATGACAGCATCATTCACCTCTCTGCACATTCCCCCACAGCGACACGCACACAACATCTCTCCGCACACTCTCACCATCAACATCACTATTGCCGGCAGCTTCCTCTCTCTGGCACAGCCGCGGTGCTGAATGATGACGTCATCCAGCTGCGCCGCTGACTGTGTGAGAGACAGGAAGCGCGGGCAGGGAGCAGGATGGATCGCTGCAGCTCCACTGCCATTTTCTCTTGCAGGCAGCGGAGCTGCGGAGATCTCTCACTGCCCACCTCACATAAGGGCAATCTGGCCAAGGGCCCCACACAGCCTCGGGGCCGGATAAACAGGCTGCACATGCGGTATGCCCTCCAGTGACTCGTCCGTCTGGTACCCTTCTTTCACTACCTTTTCCTAGTAGACCATTTACACACTTATCTGCAAGTAAGGCTATGTTTTTAGTGGTTGTAGATAGGTTCAGTCAAATGATTAATTTTGTTGCATTACCTGCACTTCCGAATGCCAAGAGTCATGCTCAGGTGTTAATAAATGAGTTCATGAAGCTTCATGGGGCTCCCTCCGATGTGGTGTCAGATCGGAGGACCCAGTTTGTTTCCAAGTTCTGGAGGGCGTTGTGTTCTCTACTGGGGGTGCAGCTGTCCTTTTCCTGTGCCTTCCATCCCTAGTCAAATGGACAGACCGAGCCAGGTACAGACTGGGGCTGAATTTCGTCCCTGGCATTTGAATTCACACAGGCCCATGCTGTCCCTGTCCCCATGAACCAGATGGGATATATTACTAATATTACCCTGGATGGAGGAAAGGAAGATTTACTACAAGACCAATATTTCTAATGATACCCATGGCCTGCTGGGGTAAGTGATGGAGTCAGCGACTTGGTGCTCCGTCACAACTCTTAACAGTATGGGTGTCTTGAGAACACCGATTTTGTTAGCAATGTAGCAGACAAGGCAGCCCATGACCAAACAGGCCCTTCTGGCATTTGCCAGAATTGCCAATTGGCCAGTCTGTCCCTGAACTGAGCGCATTAACCAGAATTTGGAGACCCACCTCAAATGTATTGTCTCAGAAAATTAGGAGGATTAGGCATCCTACTTACTGCTGGCAGAACTTGCTATCAATAATCACCGTCAAGAATCTACCGGCAGGTCACCGTTCTTTGGTGCATATGGTTACCATCCGCAGTTTGCTACTTTTAGTGGGGGAGGGGCTTCGTGAGTTTTGGAAGAGGAACGTTATGCTTCATCGCTCTCAGTGTGGTGGGGGTTCTGAGTAATTTGAAGATTATGGGAGACAGGTACACATGTATGGCCAACAGAAAACGCTTGCCAGGTCCAGACCTGAATATGAATGACTGTGTGGTTGTCTACCAGGAATATCAGGTTGAAGGTTCCTTCCTGGAAGTTGGAATCTAGATTTATTGGTCCCTATAAAATAACCACCATCCAGCAGCTTTTCATCTTGAGCTACCTCAGGCTCTTAAGATCCACAATGTCTTCCATAGGTTTTTGCTCAAGAAGTATGTGGAACCTCTTGAGCCCTCACCCCTACCGCTGCCCCCAATAATGGTTGATGGAAACCTCAAGTTTCAGATTTTGAGGATTGTAGGTCTTCACCTATCATAGAATCATAGAATCGTAGAGTTGGAAGGGACCTCCTGGGCCATCTGGTCCAACCCCCTGCTCAAAGCAGGGTTCGCTAAATCATCCCAGTCAGATGTCTGTCCAGCTTCTGTTTGAAGACTTCCATTGAAGGAGAACTCACCACTTCTCGTGGCAGCTTGTTCCACTCATTGATCACTCTAACTGTCAAAAAGTTTTTTCTAATATCTAATCTGTGTCTCCTCCCATTCAGTTTCATCCCATTGCTTCTAGTCTTTCCTTGTGCAAATGAGAATAAAGTTGATCCTTCTACAATGTGACAGCCCTTTAGATATTTGTAGACAGCTATTAAGTCTCCTCTCAGTCTTCTCTTTTGCAAACTAAACAATCCCAAATCCTGCAACCTTTCCTCATAAGACAGGGTTTGCAGACCGGTCACCATTCTGGTTGCTCTTTTCTGAACTTGCTCCAGTTTGTTGATGTCTTTTTTAAAATGTGGTGCCCAAAACTGGACACAATATTCCAGATGAGGTCTGACCAGAGAGGAGTAGAGGGAAATAATGACTTCACGTGATCTAGACTGTATGCTTCTGTTAATACATCCTAGAATTGCATTTGCCTTTTTTGCTGCTGCATCACACTGTTGACTCATATTCAGTCTGTGATCTATTAGTATACCCAAGTCTTTTTCACATGTGCTGTTGCTTAGGCCTATTCCTCCCATTCTGTATATGCTTTTTTCATTTTTATTGCCCAGATGTAGTACTTTGCATTTTTCCCTGTTGAAAACCATTCTGTTAGTTGCTGCCCACTTCTCCAGTTTATTTATATCTTTTTGAATCCTCTCTCTCTCTTCTCTAGTATTAGCTATCCCTCCTAGCTTTGTGTCATCAGCAAATTTAATCAGTTTACCCTCAATTCCTTCATCTAAATCGCTGATAAAGATGTTGAACAATACAGGGCCCAGGACAGAGCCCTGTGGTACCCCACTTGAGACGTTCTTCCAACTGGATGTGCAGCCATTTACGACCACTCTTTGGGTCCGATCACTAAGCCAGTTATGAATCCACCTAACAGTTGCCTTGTCCATTCCATACTTAGTCATTTTTTCAATAAGGATTGTATGAGATGCTTTGTCAAATGCTTTGCTGAAATCAAGATATACTATATCTACAGCATTTCCTTGATCCACCCAATCAGTGATTCCGTCATAGAAGGAAATTAAGTTAGTCTGACATGACTTATTAGTTACAAACCCATGCTGACTCTGTTTAATCACTTCATTCTTATCCAGGTACTGACTTACATGTTGTTTAATAATTTGTTCAAAGATCTTTCCTGGTATAGAAGTCAGACTCACCGGCCTATAGTTGCCTGGGTCCACCTTCTTCCCCTTTTTGAAGATAGGAACAACATTTGCTCTTCTCCAGTCTTCTGGGACTTCTCCTGTTCTCCACGAATTTTCAAAGATTATGGAGAGGGGTTCAAAAATTTCTTCTGCTATCTCCTTCAGTAGTCTGGGGTGTAATTCATCTGGACCTGGAGACTTGAATTCATTTAGGTTAGCTAAGTGTTTCCTCACTATCTTTCTGTTCATAGATATCCTGGATTCTTCTATTCCCTTAATAGGACAGTGAAGAACAGTTGATGTTACATTTCCTTTCTGAGAGAAAACAGATGCAAAATAGGAATTTAAAAGTTCGGCCTTCTCAACATCCTGTCTTACCATTTCATCATTTTCATCCTGTAAAAATCCTATAGCATCTTTGACTTTTCTTTTACTTTTGACATATCCCCAAAATCCTTTATTATTGCTCCAACATAGTTCCCTACAATACTTGGTGCACTGGAAGGGTTATGGTTCAGAGGAAAGGATGTGGGTCTTGGCATCAGTCAATGCACCCAGGCTGATTCTTTCATTTCACACCTCTTATCCTGAGAAACCTAGTTCTGAGTGTTTGGAGGCTACTCATAGAAGGGGGAGTACTGTCACGGGTATGTCAGAAACTGCAGACCTTCACACTGTATCTAGCTGCAGAAGGTCACTGAGTTTGGCTTTGCAGACACCTTCCTGACCCTTCTGACACTTTGACCCAGTGGCAACCTTTCTCCAGCTCTAAATGACACACCTGTACCTGGGTGTTCATAGACTCCCAGCATGCTGCTGGGAATCGCCGGTGATATTTCCATTTTCCCCTGTTGAGGCTTGGAGCTATAGCAGTCGGCTATCTTCTTCTTTGGTGTTGCTGGATGATGTCTGTGTTACATCTCTGAGTCTACTCAAGATAAGTGCTCCCCTTGTTTGTCTATCCTACTTGTCTTTAGTGGTAGTGGGGATTGACTTAGGCAACCCCGTCCTGTAAGCAGTTTAAGGGATGCAGTGACGGACAGGAGGCAGAGCAAGGGTTAACAATTCTCACTGTTTTAATTGAACAGAGGGTTAACTCCTCGCAGGGAGAGGATGGATTAAACAGGGGAATAAGCAGTCTAATTGCAAAAGGATATGCAGAGTTAATGAACAGGGCAACGGCAATTCTGTTATACACTTATCATGTCAGAAGTTTCTCCGACTGTAGATGCTGCTTGAAAGTAGGTAGCGCCCACAACAGATGGCGCGGTGCATGTCCATGAAGGTCCTGCTGGTAACAGTGGTCTGTCATCTGGCGGCAGTGGTTAGTGTCCAGTACCTTCCACTGGAGCCCTAGTCCACAAGTGGCTGCGGCCAACGCAGGCAAGGCCGCAATACTGTCAGGGTCCTGGTCGAACGGTGTGGCAACATCCGTCGATGTTGGCAGAAACAAACAGTCCTGCACCTGATCTCTCTGTAGCAGCATGCACGCAGTACTCACTATCCCGGAACGTTCAACACCTCGCTCCGTGGTGACCAACGGGCAAACTGCACACCTCTCCTCATAGTCTCTGTCAGCGGTGGCGGGGATGCTCAAGTGTGGCCCTGCACTATATTGATGTTCAAGGGCCGGAGCACTCACTGGTCCCTGCTGCACGCTGTCTGTTCCTGCCAAATCTCTCTCTAAGCCACCGGGTCTGTCTGCTGCAGTCCATCACAGCACTGGCGGTCCGGGTGCGGAACGCGTTGCCTGCCCTGCTGCTTGCACACTGACGGTGGGGACCTTCCTGCCGCTTCACAAGCTTTCCACCTCAGCTTCCGGCCGGGTTCCCTCTCTAAGCATGCCCCCTCTTACTGGGCCATGGGGTCTGTCCGGTCCCCTATTACTTCGCCCCAGGAAACAAGGGTCGCAGCCTCAACAGTTTCAGTCCCGGCCTCGCACAGGTACCTGCAGCCTGGTCTTCCTCCTTACACTGCCCCTCTTCTTTAGCTCGCCATTCTACAGCCGAGCCCTCTTTGTGCTCCTTTATGTTTTTTAGAGGTGGGTCAGATGCCCACAATTTTCGCACCCATTTCTGCCTTTCTTGCTCTAGGTTTTGCTGAAGGAAATTGTTCTGCGCATACCGCAGAGGCGGAACACCAGCATTGTCACACTGAGTACTTTGAGGCTCCTCTTGAATTTGCACATTGGGAGTACTCAGAACTTCAGGTTGAGTGGTAAAGTAGGTTGGGTCGTAGAGGACAGGAGTATGTCTAGGTTCAATGGAGCAGCTATCTCTTGAGTTTCAGGCCTACGTACTTCCCTTGGACTGGTGGGTGGCGAACTATCCATTTCAGAGAATGAGGCGAGTGGTTCTTCCTCATCACCATCAGGAACCTTGGGAGTGAGCGTTTCAGGGACACTTGGCACTTTCTCCCCTCCTTCGGGCTCTTGTGACAGGCAAGGTCACGATATACTTTGGTGGACGAATCGGGTAGGCGTCCCTTCTTCCCCTTTGGGTTGAATCTCACAGACGGGACTATTGGGTCCAATTCAGCATTTCACCCGATTCACCTCCACACACCTGAGTACTGCAGACATCTCACTGTAGGCAGACGACATCTTCTCCCTCTCTTCTCAGTGTCCGACGCCATGGCTTTGCCTTGCTCTGGGTGAGGTTCCCCTCCTCTCACCGTACCATTTCTTCCAGGGGCAGCGCTCTCTCCAGTGGGCATGACCTTCGGAAAAGTGAGCGAATCTTTGCCGTCAGCTGTCTCTTGTAGGGCAACTTGACAGGTGTCCCATTCTTCCACACATCCAACATTCACTTCGGCGCCTGTCTGGTGGGCACTTCAGTCGGGATCGCCGTCCTCCACGAGAGGCATACCCCCTCTGTAATCAACCTTCATCCCAGGATATGGAATAAGATTCTGGGGCTACTGCTGGGGTTGCTCTTATGCTCCTTTTCTCTCCTCTGACTTCTCTTAACTCTTACTGTAAGTTACCCCGGGGTATGAGATTGGACTGCAAGGTAGCAGTAAGGGTTTCCTTCAGGCTCTCGATTTCTCCCCTCATTTTCCGCATTCCATGCTTTAATTCGCGGGACCACTCTGGCTCTTTCTCTTTTGGGGTAGGTACTTCTTGGCTCCGGACCATCCCTGCCAAGGCTGTGGTCCTCCTCTCCTGTTCCCTTTTGCGCACCTCTGCCCCAATTTCTGCAAAAGTCATATGCAGCCTAGCACGCAGGCATTCTCACAAAACTTGCTTAAGTGGTACGTCTCTGAGGCCTGCCACAAACTGGTCTCTTAGAATTACATCAGAAGGCCCTACGCCTACATCATCACGCTTAGTGAATGCAGCGTGGCTTTCCTATAGCATGTTCACATATCGGGTCACAGACTCCCCCTCCCTTTGTACATGGCTAAACAAGTGAATGCGCAATTCTCCAACGTCCGTGGGGTCCCCGTGCATCTTTTCTAGGATTTGTAACACCTTGGTAAAAGTGTCCCGCTCACGCGGGGGCCGGAACATGATGGAGCACCTCGCCTCTGCATCCAGTGCCATCATGGCAATCTCTGCCTCCATCGCAGGTGTCATGGGGTGCATCCTCAACATACCCCTGTGTTATGAATGAGTCACCGAAGGAGGAAAAAACAAAAATACAAGCTAAGTTCTGAAAACTGGAGAGGTTGGTAGCTATCGGATTGCAGACCCCTGATCCTATTCACACAACTAACAGTAGCCGTGGGGGGTTCCTACGGTGCCCTAGACCCCTCGTTCACAGCCGGAGAACTAAATAAGCCTAAAGAAAGAAGGGGGAAATCTAAACTGCCCCAGAGCAGACCCCAAAGCAATAGACAGCCCCCAACATGTATTGTCGGTGAAAAGCAGATGAAAACACAAACACAGACAGAAAGACAGGCTGAGCAAACGATGGGGCCCAACTAACTAAATAGGAAAGGACAGAAAAGATGCTGGCTGCAATCCGCAAAAATTCTGCCAAAATAATGTCCAACACGTCTGATAGAAAAAAGGCCCTGAAGTCACTAGACTTCAAAATCACTATATCAGCACTCAGGTATATTCTGAAGACTGAGCAAAAGATCAACTTGACCAGAGACAAAAATGGAGCTCAGCCTGTACCAACAAGGGCAGGCAGAACACAAACACTAAGTAAACAGACAATATTTCATGGAAAAATAAGAGAGCAAAAACTTAGCTTTCAGAAGACAGGTACTGAACTGGTTTGCCAGAGCTCAGAGCAGAAAGGATCACCAGCACCCCGGTAGGGCGTTGTCTGCCTTATATCCATTCAGTGATTCCGGGTGTCCAATCAGGCTCCACCTGATCAGATGACAGGTTCTTCCCAACCCAATCAATTTCACTACCTCTCTTCACCAGCAGAGGGAGTTCATCAGACATCAACGGTGAAGGGGAAAATGAACAACAACGGTGAAGGGGAACAGTACCTCCCCCTTGAGGAGGGGTCACCGAACCCTCATCCATGCCACCAGGACGATCAGGATGGGCCCAATGAAAAGCATGAACCAATCTTTCGGCATGAATATCGGATGCAGGGACCCAAGAATTATCCTCCTGGACATAACCCTTCCATTTAACCAAATACTGGAGTCTCCGTCTAGCCAGGCGAGAATCCAGTATCTTCTCAACCTCATTTTCCACATTACCTTCCACCAATACAGGGTCCGGAGGTGCCACCACAGGAACTGTTAAGGGTTAATACTAAAATCAGAGTTGAAGTTTCGTTTTATCCATTCAATGTAAAGTTTCGTTTCTCCGTTTTTGTTGTTGTAAGATAAATTTTTATAATTGGCATGGCCTGTCATGAAACCAGACTGTTTCCATCAGGTGCAAGATAAGGGGCTGGGGGGGGGGGGGGGGGGGGGGAGTGTATTGCTCTGAATATGCCATTATACTACTTTCTATTTGGATACGGACATATATGTAGTTTCCGGTTTTCTTGCAATATTATTGGCTTATAAAGCGAAAAGATGCTATTGGTACTTGAGAACCTTGCATAATTAAGCAAAAGATTATAAATGATGTGACTAAAATAAAGGGGCTTAGTGATCTGCCTCGATCCTCCCGTACAGAGACCCCGTCTCCGTGTGGTCATTTGAGTTGCTAGCAACACTGAAATAATTTGGAAATCACTGGCTCAACCGTGAAGGGTTAATTTAACTCTCTCCTTATCAGCTTGGCGCGCAACGTGGGGCCCCTGAATAGGGACGCCTCTGCCCCCCCGGAGGACAACAAGACAAAGGACCCTCGGAGCGGACACAGGTGCTGGAAAATTGGGACTGATCACCCCCCACAGCCACGGTAAGTTGGCAGTTATACTGTTCAGACTGACCGTTGGTGTGGTTTTCCTGTGCTTGCTGCTGCAAAGAGGATCTGAGGTTTGTCCCCTGGTGGGGTGATTCATGGGTGGAATCATATAGAGGTGTAGTCCCGTTGGGGACCCAGTGCTCGAACCGTACCTCATAAGGGACGGACACCCCGGATTGACCAGTGATTGTGGCTCTCTTTATAGTCAAAATATCCTGAATTCACTGTTAGTAATCAGGGTGGTCATGTGATCGAAGATGGGTAGGATACGTAACTCAGGTATATATAGAGATATATATATATATATATATATATATATATATATAACCAGAGATGTCCGGAGGGAGAGTCTGAGACGCCCTCCTCCTTTCACTGAGTACCACGAATTTTGGGCAATCCCAGAGGGGGATTATTGACCCGGTGGAACAAACTGAGACGGCCGCTCCAGTATTGTGCACAATTGAAGTAAGGGTATTTAGCTGTAAATGAGAGAATCTGTGGAAGGAAAAGAAGAATTTTGTGGCTTGGCACATGTATAATACAAAATAAAATTGTGGTACCGTGTTAGCCAGAAAAATAGATGTAATTATTCAAGGTGTGATACCTTTATTGGCTAACCAGAGAAATTATATTTACAAGCTTTCAGGGCTCAGGCGGCCCCTTCATCAGGCTAGATTACAAGTGAATCACTGAGAAAAGATGGCAACATTTAAATAGGAATTACAACAGGACATGAGATGATGCTAGCTATAGACATGCCAAGGAAATCAAATTAAGGTTTTTGTTACACATGCAGATGAGGACCAAGTGTTCTATTAGAGATCTGAAGACCTTCTTGTGGAGGTGTGAACTGTGTTCATGTAATGAGTCATGAACCCAGGTGTCAAATTCAGTCCTATTGTTTGCGACTGGAACATATTTATAAAGTTACACTCCCAAATCTTCCTTTCTCTGTCACTATTAAAATGACCTTTCAATATTGGGACTTTTAGATCTGCCAAGCTGTGTCCAGGTCTAGAGAAGTGTATCCCTACAGGTGTGTCCAGCTCAGTCTTTATCGTATGTCTGTGCAGATTCATCCTTGTTTGTAGCTTTTGCTTAGTTTCCCCGATGTATGTCCCTGCATTGCACCTTGTACACTGTGTCATGTACACGACATTGAAGGATGTACATGAAGAAGAGTCCATGATCTTATAGTCCTGATTTGTGTTGGGTATGGGGACTTTATCTGTTGGTGATATGTGGGGGCAGGTCTTGCATTTCTTACTGTTACAGGGACTGTGCCTGTCTCTGAAGGTGATGTGAGGGTACTTCTGACAAGGATATTCCTTAGGTTGGGAGGCTGTTTGTAGGAGAGAAGTGGCAGTTCCGGGAATATTGCTTTCAGTCTGTGGTCTCTGTGGAATATGGGTTGGAGGTCTGCGATGTTTTTCTGAGTGATTATTATTATTATTATTATTATTATTATTTATTGTTATAGCGCCATTTATTCCATGGCGCTTTACATGTGAGGAGGGGTATACATAATAAAAACAAGTACAATAATGTTAACAATACAAGTCATAACTGGTACAGGAGGAGAGAGGACCCTGCCCGCGAAGGCTCACAATTTACAAGGGATGGGTGAGAATACAGTAGGCGAGGGTAGAGCTGGTCGGTCGGTGGTTACTGCAGGTTGTAGGCTTGTCGGAAGAGGTGGGTCTTCAGGCTCTTTTTGAAGGTTTCGATGGTAGGTGAGAGTCTGATTTGTTGTGGTAGAGAGTTCCAGAGTAGGGTGATGCGCGAGAGAAATCTTGTATGCGATTGTGGGAAGAGGAGATAAGAGGGGAGTAGAGAAGGAGATCTTGTGAGGATCGGAGGTTGCGTGCAGGAAAGTACCGGGAGACGAGGTCACAGATGTATGGAGGAGACAGGTTGTGGATGGCTTTGTATGTCATGGTTAGGGTTTTGAACTGGAGTCTTTGGGTTATGGGGAGCCAGTGAAGGGATTGACAGAGGGGAGAAGCTGGGGAATAGCAGGGGGACAGGTGGATTAGTCGGGCAGCAGAGTTTAGAATAGATTGGAGGGGTGCGAGAGTGTTTGAGGGGAGGCCACAGAGCAGGAGTTTGCAGTAGTCAAGGCGAGAGATGATGAGGGCATGGACTAGGGTTTTTGCAGATTCTTGGTTGAGGAATGAACGGATTCGTGAAATATTTTTGAGTTGAAGTTGGCAGGAAGTGGAAAGGGCTTGGATATGTGGTTTGAAGGAGAGATCAGCGTCAAGGATTACTCCGAGGCAGCGAGCTTGTGGGACTGGGGAGAGTGGGCAGCCATTTACTGTAATGGATAGGTTCGTTGGGGGGGGTCACGTGAGATGGGGGAAAGATGATGAATTCTGTTTTGTCCATGTTAAGTTTCAGAAATCTAGCGGAGAAGAAGGATGTAATAGCAGTCAGACATTGAGGGATTCTGGTTAGTAGGGAGGTGATATCTGGTCCAGATATGTAGATCTGTGTGTCATCAGCATAGAGGTGATACTGAAAGCCATGAGATTCTATGAGCTGTCCCAAGCCGAAGGTATAGATGGAGAAGAGCAGGGGTCCAAGGACTGAACCTTGCGGGACTCCGACAGATAGGGGGCGAGGTGAGGAGAGAGAGCAGAGGTCTCTGAGGTGAGGAGGTGGTGTGTGAGTGGGAGACGCTGAATGTCCGGTCTGTTAGGTATGATGAGATCCAGGATAGGGCCAAGTCTGTGATGCCAAGAGATGAGAGGGTCTGTAGTAATAGGGAATGGTCCACTGTGTCAAAGGCAGCCGACAGGTCCAGGAGGAGGAGGACAGAGTAGTGTCGCTTGCTCTTGGCGGTTAAGAGGTCATTGGTGACCTTAGTAAGGGCAGTTTCAGTGGAGTGGTGTGACCGGAAGCCAGATTGTATGCGGTCGAAGAAGGAGCAAGAAGAGAGATGGGAGGACAGTTCAAGGTAGACGTGTTGTTCCAGTAGCTTGGAGGCATAGGGGAGAAGTGATATAGGGCGATAGCTGGATACAGAGGATGGGTCAAGAGAGGGCTTTTTGAGGATAGGCGTGATAGTAGTTGTAGTTTTCTATCCTCATTGTCTGAACAGATCTGAATGTACCTTAGAGCTTGACTGTAGGTTCTAGAAAATGGATTTGGGATTTTGAAGAGTTGAGGGTGAGTGATGTTTGGGTGGAACTTGTTGCACATGAATTGTGTGACGAAGGTGTTAGGAAGAACAGAGGAAGTGAATTCTGTTTTTATTGCTATGTGGAAAAAGGAAAATTGTCTAACACTGTGAAAAAGACAGAAAGTGTTGTGGTACAGGAGAGAATTAAGAATGTGATTAACGGAGATGACACTGAGATCGAGGTTAATGTGTCAGGGAAATAGTTAAAAGTGATGATTTGAAAAAAAAGAAAAAAAAAAGCAAGCTAACAGCTGCAGCTGCTTCAGTACCCCCTCCCATCTTAGCCCACACCATATCCCCCTTCGCCCCCACCGCAGCTGCGAGTGCACAGCCAATCTCTTATCACTGGAGCACACAGCAAACTCTGGCCCCCCCCCTCAGACTTCAGCTACTGGGAATCCTGCTCCTCAGCCCCTCCCTGCTAATTCTGGCGATGCGCCAGACTCGAGCACTATAAGAGATTGTCATTCCCCTGCTGTTTTGATTGGAGTAGATGGTAGACCCAATTAATATACTTTTATAAACCCTATTTCTGTGGGACCCTTCCCCGAAGTTACTGCCCAGTTTGTAATCTCTCCCACATGCCCTGTAAATTTACTAGGGAGAGATTTGTATTTTGCATGCCCTTCCTACAGTTATGATGGCCCTGATAGGCCCAGATCCACCCCCAATATTGCCTGAGGATCAATGACTCACCCCATACCTCTCAGAGATACTATCTAAACTCCTGTCAAAAGGGCCAAATGATATAGGGAAAATGCCTGTAGAACCAGTAAAAGTGTTTCTCAAACCTGGTGCCTAATCCTCATACTTTTTTGTCCCAAATACCCCAGGATGCTGCTTGGTTTACAGTTATTGATCTTACCAATGCCTTCTTTAGCATTCCGTTATACCCAGACTGCCAGTTTCTATTTGTATTCACTTAACTGTCCATATTAACTGTCGTCCCTGCTATGTCACAAGGGGCCCAAAACAGTCCCAACCAGTTTGCAAAAAAAATATGAGCAGGTGTCTTTTGCCATTTCTGCCACTGTTAGCCTCCTTAAGTATTTGGCAGCACTGAACTGTCGGGTTTCGGCCTCGAGACTTCAGTTCTGCCTTGGTCAAGTGATATTCTTGGGTCACTGTCTCCTTCAGGGTGTCAGACACCTCGCAGAAGAAAGAAAAAATAGCTGTCAGCTCCCTTCCTTTCCCAAAAGATGAAACTGAACTCCAGCGTTTTCTTGGACTATGCACTTATTGTTGTCAGTGGATACCGGATGCATCCCGCATAATGTAACCCCTTTACAACGCCTTGAAAGACGGTATAATGAACTATAAGGAAAGATGGCAGTGATGAGGATTACCTCCAATATGATTGTTCCCAACTTTTGACTGAAGAAACAGCTACTCCACCAAATGTCAGTGAGAACCCACTCCCAAATCCTGATCTGGTGTTATACACGGACGGTTCAAGATATGCTGATGAGTTCGGTAGATTCCACACGGGATATGCTGTTACCACAGAGGACACTGTAGTGCACGCAGCTGCACTCCCGCCCTCACAGTCAGCACGAGAAGCAGAACTCCAGGCTCTGTCTACTGCATGTACCTTGGCCAAGAACAAACGGGCTAATATATACATGGACTCACGGTATGCATTTGGTATTGCTCACGATTTTGGGGCTCTATGGGCCAATCGAGGGTTTATTACTACTGCCGGAACCCCAGTGAAAAACGCTGAAGTTGTTAAAGCCCTCATGGACTCGATCAAATTACCTACTCAGGTGGCTATTATCAAAGTTAAGGCGCACGGTCCTAGGAACAGTCCACAGACTGTTGGCAACACATTTGCGGATATGCAAGCAAAAGCCGCCGCTCTCTTATCCGTTGAACCAACCATACCAACTATGGTGACCACACGCTCTCAGCGTAAACAGTTACAAGAAGCATTGACCCTACAAGAACCTGATGATCTACAACAGACTGAAGTTTTCTGTCGGACCCCGCGAGACCGCTTAATGACGATGCAGAGAATGTCTCCAAAGGAAGAGGTGAAGCAATGGAAGACTGATGGGGCACGTATGGATAATGGTCTCTGGAAAAAGGACCAACTTGTGTGTCTCCCTAAGCGGATGTACCCTGCTATTGCCATATGGGCACATGGACCTACACATCGAGGAAAGAATCAGGCCCTCGCACTGGTGCAAAAATTCTACTGGGCCCCGGTTCTCCAGTTGGCCGGAAGCATTCCCTGTTACCAACATGACTGTAAAGACCACATCGAAGAAACTGGTGATGGAAGTTATATGCAGATATGGGGTTCCAGAAGTTGTTGAAAGTGATCAAGGCCCGGCCTTTTCTTCTCATGTGTACCAAGAAGTTCTGACAATGCTTGCATCCACTGTAGCCCTCCATACTCCGTACCACCCACAATCCAGTGGGAAAGTTGAGAGGTTGAATGGCACACTGAGGGGACAATTGACCAAAATGATGCAGGAGACTACGGCTCCATTATTATTGGTAGAAGTTAAAGGTTAAAGTTAGAAGATATTCAATGACTCAGAGATTAATACGATAAAGACAATGATCGTAATAAGGACAGTTGGTTGTTCAGACACCTTCTCCTTTTTCAATTCAGCCAATTGGTTTAAGGGAATTGGGGGCTGGATAGCTGGGATCTTACAAAGCTTGTTACACATTGCTGCCTGTATCCTTGTTGTATATGTGATACTAAAACTTGTTCTTTGGTGTATTTCTGTATGTATTAGGAAATTCTGCACTAAGACAGCTAATGATGATACCAAAGGTATCGTTGCCTCTGCTTTTCTCTACACCGATCTCAAAAGGCTACTTGATGAAGATGTTGAAGCCAAGCGCATGGCTACCTACAAAAGATCCCCACCACCGTCATCAAAAATTGTTATTCGTGAACTGCAGTATACAGGGGGGACGGGTGCGCCGCGACAGCCATGACTGGTAACACGGCATCAGTCATGTGAAGACCAGTACCCCTCAAGCTGTTAGCTTGGGATAGCACCTCTGATGCTGCATATGTGTTAAAAATTTTTATCTAGGGGGGAATGTTAAGGGTTAATACTAAAATCAGAGTTGAAGTTTCGTTTTATCCATTCAATGTAAGGTTTCGTTTCTCCGTTTTTGTTGCTGTAAGATAAATTTTTATAATTGGCATGGCCTGTCATGAAACCAGACTGTTTCCATCAGGTGCAAGATAAGGGGCTGGGGGGGGGGGGGGGGGGGGGAGTGTATTGCTCTGAATATGCCATTATACTACTTTCTATTTGGATACGGACATATATGTAGTTTCCGGTTTTCTTGCAATATTATTGGCTTGTAAAGTGAAAAGATGCTATTGGTACTTGAGAACCTTGCATAATTAAGCAAAAGATTATAAAAGATGTGACTAAAATAAAGGGGCTTAGTGATCTGCCTCGATCCTCCCGTACAGAGACCCGGTCTCCATGTGGTCATTTGAGTTGCTAGCAACACTGGAATAATTTGGAAATCACTGGCTCAACCGTGAAGGGTTAATTTAACTCTCTCCTTATCAGAACTACTGGCTCAATAAACCTCTTTAACAGAAACTTATGAAACACGTTATGGGTCTTAAATGTAACAGGAAGAGCCAATCGAAAAGAGACAGGATTAAGAATCTCCAAAATCTTGTAAGGTCCAATAAATCTAGGTTTAAACTTTGGAGAAGCCACCTTCATAGAGATATTCTTTGATGACAACCAAACCATATCACCCACCTTAAACTGGGGACCAATGGTCCTATGACGGTTGGAAAACCGCTGGGCCTTTTCCTGGGAGAGAGACAACTTATCCACCACTTGGTCCCAGATCTGGTGCATTCTCTCCACCACAGTGTCAACACCTGGGCAGGCAGAAGACGCCACCTGCCCTGAAGAGAATCGAGGATGAAACCCAAAGTTACAAAAAAAAGGTGACATCAAAGTGGCAGAACTAGATCTATTATTTAAAGCAAATTCGGCCAAGGGCAAAAATGAAACCCAATCATCCTGATCAGCAGAAATAAAACATCTCAAATATGACTCCAAAGTCTGGTTTGTTCTCTCCGTCTGCCCATTGGTCTGAGGGTGAAATGCAGAGGAGAAGGACAACTGAATTCCCAGCTTGGAACAGAAAGTCCTCCAAAATCTAGAAATAAACTGAACTCCTCTGTCAGATACAATGTTCTCAGGAATCCCGTGCAAGCGAACCACCTGTTGCAAAAACAAGGGCACCAACTCTGAGGAAGATGGCAACTTAGGGAGTGGTACAAGATGGACCATCTTAGAGAATCTATCACAAATCACCCAAATAACAGTCATTCTCTGAGAGACAGGCATATCAGAGATAAAATCCATTGAAATATGGGTCCATGGCCTCCTGGGCACCGGCAAAGGCATCAGCAACCCACTAGAGCGAGAACAAGGTTTAGACCGGGAGCAAGTCCCACAGGACTGCACAAAACTCCTGACATCACGAGACAAGGCGGGCCACCAAAAAGACCAACTCACCAAATCTCTAGTACCAAAAATACCTGGATGACCAGCCAATGCAGAGCAATGAACTTCAGACATCACTCTCTTCCTCCACTGGTCAGGAACATACAATTTTCCAATGGGACAACGCTCAGGTTTGTCCTCCTGAAACTCTTCCAGAGCACGTCTCAAATCGGGCGAGATGGCAGAAAGAACTACCCCCTCACCTAAGATGGTAGCAGGCTTGGTCACAACTGGAGAATCAGCAAAGAAACTCCAAGAGAGGGCATTTGCCTTGACATTCTTAGTGCCCGGAAGAAAAGAGACCACAAAATCAAAACGTGTGAAAAACAAGGCCACCTAGCCTGTCTAGGATTCAAGCGTTTGGCCGACTCCAGGTAAATCAAATTCTTGTGGTCAGTAAGGACCACGACTTGATGTTTAGCTCCCTCCAACCAATGTCTCCACTCCTCAAATGCCCATTTCATGGCTAACAGTTCCCGATTCCCCACATCATCGTTACGTTCAGATGGGGAGAACTTTCAGGAAAAGAAAGCACAGGGATTCATCTTAGATGTTACCGAATCTTTTTGGGACAAAACAGCTCCTGCACCAATCTCAGAAGCGTCCACCTCTACCTGAAACGAGAGTGAGACATCAGGTTGCCGCAAAACTGGAGCAGAAGTGAACCTTCGCTTCAGCTCCTGAAAGGAAGAAACAGCCTCCGGAGACCAATTCAGCACATCAGCACCTTTCTTAGTCAAATCAGTCAATGGTTTGGCAATACCAGAAAAATTAGCTATAAATTTACGATAAAAATTAGCAAAACCCAAAAATTTCTGGAGGGCCTTCAAAGAAGTGGGCTGAACCCAATCATAAATGGCCTGTAGCTTGGCCGGGTCCATTTCAATAGTTGACGGAGACAAAATAAATCCCAAAAATGAGATCCTCTGTACCCCAAAAAGGCATTTCGATCCCTTTACATACAGGGAATTCTCCCTCAAAATCTGGAACACAGTCCGAACATGTTCCACATGAGAGTCCCAATCCTTGGAAAAGATCAAAATATCATCCAGATAGATGATCAAAAATATATCCACAAAGTCTCGGAAAATATCATTCATGAAGCACTGGAAGACAGAAGGGGCATTAGTGAGCCCAAAAGGCATCACCAGGTACTCAAAATGTCCCTCTGGAGTATTAAACGCCGTCTTCCATTCATCCCCATGCTTAATGCGAATAAGATTATATGCCGCCCTGAGGTCAAGCTTGATGAACCAGCAAGCACCTTTAACTCTAGAGAATAGATCCGAAATCAGGGGTAATGGATACTGATATTTAACAGTAATTTTGTTGAGGGAACGATAATCAATACAAGGCCTTAATGAACCATCCTTCTTGGCCACGAAAAAAAACCCCAGCACCTAAGGGTGAAGAGGATGGTCTAATATGACCCTTCTCCAACGACTCCTTAATATAGGATCACATAGCCTTGTGCTCGGGTACAGATAAATTGAAAAGTCGACCCTTGGGAAATTTACACACAGGGCTCAGCTCAATTGCACAGTCATAACTCCTATGAGGAGGCAAAGACGCAGACTCATTCTCACTAAATACATCATAAAAATCAGCCAAATAGTCAGGAACATCATGCGACTGGGGAGAGGTGCAGAAAACAGGAGCGTCACTAAGGGCACACCGACAACCCCAACTCACCACAGACACAGATTTCCAATCCAAAACTGGATTATGGATTTGTAACCAGGGAAACCCCAGAACAATGGTATCATGCAGATTATGCAACACCAAAAATCTGCAATTTTCTTGATGATCTGGGGCGACCCGCATTACCACCTGGGTCCAAAACTGAGGTTTATTCTTCGCCAAAGGAGTAGCATCAATACCCCTCAAAGGGATAGGCGTCCGCAGAGGTGTCATAGGAAATCCACAACGTTTAGCAAAATCCAAGTCCATCAGGTTCAGAGCTGCTCCCGAATCCACGAAAGCCTTAGCGGAAAATGTGGACAGGGAGCAGATCAGAGTAATTGCCAGAAGAAACTTAGGTTGAACACCACCCACAGCAAATGTGTGTGCAAACCGTTTCTCTCGTTTAGGGCAGACAGAAATAATATGCGAGGCATCTCCACAGAAAAAACACAGCTTATTACGCCTTCTGAACTCCTGACGTTGCGCCCTAGACAAAACTCTATCACATTGCATAGGTTCAGACATTTGTTCAACAGGTGGCAACACCTCTCGTGCAGTTTTGCGTTCACGCAAACGCCGATCAACCTGAATGGCTAATGACATAGAATCGTCAAGACCAGAGGGAACAGGAAATCCCACAAAAGTAGCTTTTATGGTTTCTGACAAACCCTTCCGAAAGAGAGCTGCCAAGGCACCATCATTCCAAGTAGTAAGGACCGCCCACTTTCGGAATTTTTGACAGTACAACTCTGCAGAATCCTGACCCTGGCTCAATGCCAACAGGGCCTTTTCAGCCTGATCAATAGCATTAGGTTCATCATACAACAGCCCTAAGGCTTGAAAAAATGCGTTCACATTAGCTAGAATAGGATCATCAGGTTTCAAAGAAAACGCCCAATCCTGAGGATCGCCGCACAGCAAAGAGATGACAATTTTAACCTGCTACGCGGAGCTCCCTGATGAGTTAGGCTTCAAGGCAAAAATAATTTACAATTATTCTTAATTAGGGATCTTTGGTTCAGCAACATGTGAATGAGCAAGATAGGCGGAAATTCCCTGCACTTCAGCAGCGAGCTGCTCCACACGATCAGACAATTGCTTCATCTCCATTGAGAAGAAAAAAAAATCCCCCTACGGCCTCAAAGACATAGAGGAAAAAATATACACAAAAAAAAATTCTGACCTTTTTTTTTTTTTACAATTCTTTCCTGCTGTTGAGTACCCTAGAATCTGCGGTATGGCTGGTGATTCTGTTATGAATGAGTCACCGAAGGAGGAAAAAACAAAAATACAAGCTAAGTCCAGAAAACCGGAGAGGTTGGTAGCTATCGGATTGCAGACCCCTGATCCTATTCACACAACTAACAGTAGCCGTGGGGGGTTCCTACGGTGCCCTAGACCCCTGGTTCACAGCTGGAGAACTAAATAAGCCTAAAGAAAGAAAGGGGAAATCTAAACTGCCCCAGAGCAGACCCCAAAGCAATAGACAGCCCCCAACATGTATTGTCGGTGAAAAGCAGATGAAAACACAAACACAGACAGAAAGACAGGCTGAGCAAATGATGGGGCCCAACTAACTAAATAGGAAAGTACAGAAAAGATGCTGGCTGCAATCCGCAAAAATTCTGCCAAAATAATGTCCAACACGTCTGATAGAAAAAAGGCCCTGAAGTCACTAGACTTCAAAATCACTATATCAGCACTCAGGTATATTCTGAAGACTGAGCAAAAGATCAACTTGACCAGAGACAAAAATGGAGCTCAGCCTGTACCAACAAGGGCAGGCAGAACACAAACATTAAGTAAACAGACAATATCTCATGGAAAAATAAGAGAGTAAAAACTTAGCTTTCAGAAGACAGGTACTGAACTGGTTTGCCAGAGCTCAGAGCAGAAAGGATCACCAGCACCCCTGTAGGGCATCGGCTGCCTTATATCCACTCAGTGATTCCGGGTGTCCAATCAGGCTCCACCTGTTCAGATATAAAGTAGATATGACAGGCTCAAACCCCAACTTAGGTGCTCTGGGAAAAAACAAGACTAAAGTATAGGAGTAACCCCGGCACACTAATAACATGAAAGTAAAGTCTTCTCAACGACAGTCTTTAATTGTTGTGATTTTATTGATTGTGAAAAAAAAAAGGGTGGTGTTACAATCCAAAAAAGGGTGGTGTTACAATCCAACGTTTCAGCTCTACATCTCGAGCTTTCATCAGGGATATGACTACAATATATACAATAAAAGAACAAAAATCAATAAATAAACTTTATAAAGTATTATAAAACCAAAAATCTAGTGATAGGTGATACATAAGGTGGGGACAGTGTCAAACATCCTTTGTGAAGGTGTGTATGGATCTATAATGATGTGAGGCCAGTGAGTATGTATTGTGGTGTGATACTGTGAACATGTGAGAGGTTGAACAGAGGAATAGAGTGAAGGTGTAAGGAGTTGAAAAGCATGAATGTGTAGGTAGTGTTGAGAAAGGGCATTAGGGGACAGTGAAGTGGAGTGGGAATAAAGGTGAGGTCATCTAAGGAGGCAGTGTGTAAGAGGTGCTCTTGGAAATGTTAAGGCATAAGGTATAAATACCTAGATCCTTGGTTTTGAGGTGTGTGTATAAGTGGTATAGGTTTGCCTTTGTAATCCAGCTGCTGGAACGGTACCTATAGTAACCACTGAGAAAGGGTATAGGTTAAGGAATAGCAAGGTATAAAGAAAGAAAAGATATAAAAGAAAGTTTTAGGGGTCACATACCGATGTGTAGGGTCAGCACGTGACTCCCGTCCTAAGGACAAAAAAGCAGGTCAATAAGCTGAGATGGAGAAAGGAAACCCAGTCTATGAAGACTGTAGGGCACCATTACCTTGTGTCCTAAATCTAGTCAGGTGTGGAGGAGGCCGGAAGTGCATGTGGCTTAGTGCAGTGATGTTAAATACTGTCAAGAACTTCCTGATTGGGTGGGGAAGTGGCGGGAATGAGGGGAAGGGCCATCGCCATCTTAGTGAGGTCACAAATGTCTGAATGAATGTACTGAGCATGTGCAGGGCGGGGATAGAGAATGAGCATTTTTTGACTTGACAGGAAGTGATGGTGGCAGTCGCCATCTTGGTGAGGTCAAAAAATGTCAGAATGAATGTACTGAGCATGTGCAGGGCGGGGATAGAGAATGAACATGTTTTGACTTGACAGGAAGTGATGTTGGCAGTCACCATCTTGGTGAGGTCAAAATTGTCAGAATGAATGTACTGAGCAGGTGCGAGCCATCCAGGAAGTGAAGTAAAAAAGGGAGGGTTGTGAGGAAATGTCACATGCATACAGGCGGCCATTTTAACGGTGGGACTGTGCTGAATTCATGCACGGTGATAATTTCAGTGCTGGTTGTGCCTATCAGGTTTCAGAGAAACTTCCTTTTCCTGCCTAAAAACAAAGAAAGGTAATTAGAGCAAGGTTTACATACAAAGAGTAAAATGGCGTTCATATTAACACACTTATGTCAGAAATATCTCCTATAAACCAAAAAATGTTATGTAGGAAAAGAACTTATTTGGTAGTGATTTTAAACTCCTGATGAAAAACAAAACTAATTCACTATGAAGTGGAATTTAGAAGGGATTAATAATACATTTCAGATTCTCTATTTAGACCGTGTGGATGGAGGGTATTTAGGTGATATATCCAATACGCTTCACGCTCTTTGAGCGTTTGGATTCTATTACCCCCTCGTCTGGGTACAGGGATTTGTTCGATAACCTGAAATTTCAGTTGGCTTACAGAGTGTCTATTTTCCACAAAATGGGCAGGGATTGGTAAAAGTGTGTTCTCACACCGGATGGTTGATTTATGTTTGGAGATGCGGTCTTTCACATGCTGGGTGGTTTCCCCAACGTATCCTAGGCCGCATGGGCATTTGATTCAATAGACGACAAAATTTGAGTTGCAGGTAAAATAGCCATTGATCTTGTACCGTTTGCCGGACCTCGGATGAGTGAATGAATTGCCTTTACTAACATTCGTGCATTGTGCGCAACCCAAACAAGGGAAGGTTCCGTTGCACACCGTGCTAAATGTCTTCTGCCTGAATGTCTTGAAGTGGGAGCCCACGTCGGCTCTAACCAAAGTGTTTTTTAGGTTCTGAGCCCGCTTATGGCAGATGAGAGGAGGATTTTGGAAATTTTCAATCCCCGGGTAAGCCTTTTCTAGTAGGGGCCAGTGTTCAAGGACTGCTTTTTTGATCAGAGGAGAGAACGGGTGATAGGTGTTGATGAACTTAACCCTATTCTCTACATCACAGTCACGTTGGGTAATTCTGGTTTGTTGTTCAGCGTTAATTTTGGGGTATCCTCTTGTTTGAAACTTTTCAGACATCTCGTCATGTCTCATTTGCCTGATATCAGGTGTTGAGACTATGCGGTCAATTCTGTCATGTTGGGATTTAGGTAGAGCTATCTTCACGTGTCTTGGGTGACAACTGGACCAGTGTAGTAGACTATTACGGTCTGTAGGTTTGACGTAAAGGTCACTTGTAAGGGTGCCAGAGTCAGTTTTAGAGATCATGGTGTCAAGGAAACTGACAGACTGTGTGTTGGAATGTGAGGTAAAGGTTAGGTTCGGTATACTCTGGTTGAGGTCATGTACAAAATTTGTGAGGCTATTGGTGTCACCTGTCCATACACAAAAGATGTCGTCTATGTATCTGAGCCAGGTAAGAGCATGTTTTCTATATAGATGATGTGTGTAGACAAAGTCAGCCTCAAATTTACACATGAAGATGTTAGCGTACGGGGGGGCTACATTCGCCCCCATCGCGGTACCCCGTGCCTGAAGGTAGAATTGGTCCTCAAAGAGGAAATAGTTGTTGTTGAGGACCAATTTGAGTGTATCGGTACAGAACAATTTCTGGGGTTCGCTAAGAGAGGATTGTAAATCTAGGAACCATCTGACAGCCTCGATGCCAAGATCGTGATCTATACTAGTATATAGGCTGTTAAAATGCTAAAAATGATTAAAAAAATTAAAAATCGGGGTATATTTACCTTCCGACGTCCCACGCTGCCATCCCGGGCCTCAGCGTTCCCAGTAATGCCTTGCGAGACCTGTGATGACATTGGTCTCGCGTTACTATAGCGATCTCGCGAGACCGCTAGAGTCACGCGAGACTACGTCCTTACAGGACCTTGCCGCAAGGCATTACTGGGAATGGGAGCGTCGCTGAGACAGCGCGGGACTTCGGAAGATAAATATACCCAGATTTTTTATTTTTTATTCTTTTTTTTTACAGGGGTATAGTGCCCAGGGCCTGGAGGACAGTCTCCTCTCCTCCACTCCGTGGGTACCAACCGCACATGAGATGCTTAACTTCCCGCATGGTGGGCATAGCCACATGCGGGAAGTAAGCGATTCTCATGCATTCCTATGGCTGCAGAATCGCGGCAATTCTTTGCGATTCCGCACAGAAGAATGATCATGCTGCGATTTTTTCCGCGATGCGTTTCCGCCGCGGAGAAAAGTGCAGCATTAGCACAGCATGTGCGGAATGCCATAGGAATACATGGAGTGCGTTCTGTACACGATTTTTAAACGTTTTTGCAGCGTTTTCGCACCGGAAATCGCGGCAAAAACGCTTAAAAATCGCATCGTTGGCACATAGCCTCAAAGTTAAATTAGACTGTTTCACACAGGGAAGTGGGAGTTGACACATAATTCCCCAGGCCTTTTTAGCTACACCAATGTAAACATACAGTGGGGCAAAAAAGTATTTAGTCAGTCAGCAATAGTGCAAGTTCCACCACTTAAAAAGATGAGAGGCGTCTGTAATTTACATCATAGGTAGACCTCAACTATGGGAGACAAACTGAGAAAAAAAAATCCAGAAAATCACATTGTCTGTTTTTTTTTCATTTTATTTGCATATTATGGTGGAAAATAAGTATTGGGTCAGAAACAAGCAATCAAGATTTCTGGCTCTCACAGACCTGTAACTTCTTCTTTAAGAGTCTCCTCTTTCCTCCACTCATTACCTGTAGTAATGGCACCTGTTTAAACTTGTTATCAGTATAAAAAGACACCTGTGCACACCCTCAAACAGTCTGACTCCAAACTCCACTATGGTGAAGACCAAAGAGCTGTCAAAGGACACCAGAAACAAAATTGTAGCCCTGCACCAGGCTGGGAAGACTGAATCTGCAATAGCCAACCAGCTTGGAGTGAAGAAATCAACTGTGGGAGCAATAATTAGAAAATGGAAGACATACAAGACCACTGATAATCTCCCTCGATCTGGTGCTCCACGCAAAATCCCACCCCGTGGGGTCAGAATGATCACAAGAACGGTGAGCAAAAATCCCAGAACCACGCAGGGGGACCTAGTGAATGAACTGCAGAGAGCTGGGACCAATGTAACAAGGCCTACCATAAGTAACACACTACGTCACCATGGACTCAGATCCTGCAGTGCCAGACATGTCCCACTGCTTAAGCCTGTACATGTCCGGGCCCGTCTGAAGTTTGCTAGAGAGCATTTGAATGATCCAGAGGAGTTTTGGGAGAATGTCCTATGGTCTGATGAAACCAAACTGGAACTGTTTGGTAGAAACACAACTTGTCGTGTTTTGAGGAAAAAGAATACTGAGTTGCATCCATCAAACACCATACCTTCTGTAAAGCATGGTGGTGGAAACATCATGCTTTGGGGCTGTTTCTCTGCAAAGGGGCCAGGACGACTGATCCGGGTACATGAAAGAATGAATGGGGCCATGTATCGTGAGATTTTCAGTGCAAACCTCTTTCCATCAGCAAGGGCATTGAAGATGAAACGTGGCTGGGTCTTTCAACATGACAATGATCCAAAGCACACCACCAGGGCAACGAAGGAGTGGCTTCGTAAGAAGCATTTCAAGGTCCTGGAGTGGCCTAGCCAGTCTCCAGATCTCAACCCTATAGAAAACCTTTGGAGGGAGTTGAAAGTCCGTGTTGCCAAGCGAAAAGCCAAAAACATCACTGCTCTAGAGGAGATCTGCATGGAGGAATGGGCCAACATACCAACAACAGTGTGTGGCAACCTTGTGAAGACTTACAGAAAACGTTTGACCTCTGTCATTGCCAACAAAGGATATATCACAAAGTATTGAGATTAAATTTTGTTTCTGACCAAATACTTATTTTCCACCATAATATGTAAATAAAATGAAAAAAAAAACAGACAATGTGATTTTCTGGATTTTTTTTTCTCAGTTTGTCTCCCATAGTTGAGGTCTACCTATGATGTAAATTACAGACGCCTCTCATCTTTTTAAGTGGTGGAACTTGCACTATTGCTGACTGACTAAATACTTTTTTGCCCCACTGTATTCTATCTGCATTTAGACCTCTTTACTAAGTGCAAAAAAATTGTGGACAGGATTTCATGAAACCTCATAGATTACAATGTAAGTTTTTTGATAGCAGGCATAGAAAAGAATTCAAACACACATTTCATACAGTGGCATGTAAAAGACTGGGCACCTCTAGTCAAAATTACTGTTATTGTTAACAGTTAATCAAGTGGAAAATGATATGATCTCTAAAAGGTCTACATTTAAAGATGACATATTTTCTTTGTATATTTTAGGCAAAAAAAATATATATTTTCATATTTTACATTGTAAAAGTTACAAAAAGGAAAATGGGCCGATGCAAAAGTTTTGGCACCCATGCATGGCTAGTACCCAGTAGCACCCTCTTTTGGAATTATTAGACTTTGTAAATGCTTTTTGTAGCTAGACAAGAGTCTTTCATTTCTTGTTTGAGGGATTTTTATCCATTCGTCCTTGGAAAATTCTACCAGTTCTGTGAGATTCCTGGGTCGTCTTGCATGTGTGGTGCCCCTGAGGGTTCAGTCGCCATAGAAGTACTGCACCTCCTCCTGAGGTGTAGTATCCCACTTCCCAGGTAAGATGGAACACCTGACCAAACTCCAGCACCTACATCCAGCATAGACACCTTAGAACAGCAGAGCACCCTTTATGGCAGCTGCGTTGGTTCATGAAGGGTGCTGGATGGTGGGTGGAGCTTAGAGACACTAAGAGGGGAAAGCTGATAGGAAGTTAGAGCAGAATCCCTTGACAGGGGGAGGAAGGCAGAGGTTCCCCGTAGGGGGGAGCGGAGAGGAGAACTCTTGTCAGTGATATTCCCCGGCGGGGGATAGTGAGAAGGCGTAGTTGCAGCAGCCTCCTGTAAGCTGGAGCTGTTTCCAAGGAAAGAGATGGAAAGAAGGATCAGTTGTTCAGAAGGAAGATAGATAAGAATGCAATATGAGGAGGAGAGAGACTGGGGACGAGGGCTAGTGGGGAGCCCTTTCCTAAGTTTATTGCGCCAAGGCAAGGCGCCGGTATCCGAGGCTGTTTGTGATACTAATGATCCTGCAGCAGAAACCGGAGGAATAAGAGTTGAGACCGCTCTATTCCCACCAAAGACTTGAAGACACAGTGGCAACTTATGCGTGAGCCGGGACATGATTGATGGAGTCCCCGAAGGAGGCTACAGCAACCTGTCATACGAGTGTAGTTTAAGTAACATCAAGAAGGAGGCACTTGAATGTAATTCAGAACTGCAAGTACTTCAGATTAGCGCTAGAAAGGAGACGTTCAGAACAGGCACATGAAAGGGAGTGCTGGAAGGGTTAATTCCATCTGCCTGGGAGTTGGCTGAGTCCCTGACCTGGAAACTGCAGCATTGAAGCGGGCACCTGTCTGTGCCAGAAACGTGAGTAAAAGAATTGGAACTGCACTCAACTGTGTCATTACCTTCTTCCTGCGCAATCCACTCAGCACTGCTACATCTCTGTGCCTAACACTACACCATCTACCTCAAAACCTATCACTACTGCTCTGGGACCACAGCTCTACCTGTGGAGAGCTACTACATCTTTGCTGCGCCCCACCATCTGTCCCAGAGGATCTGCACCATAGCGCCGGCTTAACACCTTCCTTGCCGAGCACCACAGGTGGCGTCACGAACTACCCACCTATAAACTCTATTTCATTCCACCCATTTTACATTGGCCACCCAGGACCACAGACCGGGTCACCGCCACCGTGACACATCCCTCTGAGACACCAGCCCGGTACCGAGGAATCCCACAGCCCTGGGAGTGATCCACATGCACTATTATTTTGAGGTCTAGCACAGATTTTCAATGATGTTCAGATCAGGGGACTGTGAGCACCATTGTAAAACCTTCAGCTTGAGCCTTTTGAGGTAGTCTATTGTGGATTTTGACATGTGTTTAGGATCATTATCCATTTGTAGAAACCATCCTCTTTTCAACTTCAGCTTTTTTACAGATGATGTTATGTTTGCATAAAGAATTTGTTGAAATTTTATTGACTCCATTCTTCCCTCACCCGATTAAATGTTCCCCTGCACACAACCTCAAACATGATTGATCCACTCCCATGCTTAATGGTTGGTGAGAAGTACTTTTCATCAACTTCTGTGCCCATTTTTTTCCATTTTTCTTTGATCATTGTGGGCATAGAGTTCTATTTTAACCTCATTGGTCAACAGGACTTGTTTCCAAAATATATCAGGCTTGTTTAAAAAAATGTTTGCGTACTTCAGAGTCTGCTAAATCTTTCTGAAAGTATTTTGCAGCTAATCGGAGGTTCTGATTTGCCTATCTAGCAATCCTACAAGCAGCTCTCACTGAAATTTTGCTTGGTTTTCCATATCTTATTTGACCTCCACGTTCCTGTTAACTGCCATTTCGTAATTACATTTTGAACTGAGGAAAAGGCAATTTGAAAACGATTTGCTATCTTCTTATATCCTTCTCCTGCTTTGTGAGCCTCTACCATTCTAATTTTCATAGTGCCACGCAGCTGCTTAGAAGAACCCATGGCTGCTGTTTTTTGGCACAAGGTTAGAGGAGGCTGGGTTTTTATAAAGCTGGGAAATTCGCATCACCTGACCTTTCCTAACGATGATGGTGAGCAAGCCACAACACTAACAGGCTAGTTAAGGTCTGAAACTTGCTCAAAGTTATCAGAGCACACAAATCTCCAAGGGTGCCTAAACTTTTGCATTGCCATTTTCCTTTTTGCAATATCTAAAAAATGACATTTTTTTTTGCCTAAGATACAAAGGAAATGCGTCATCTTAAACATTAGGCCTTTTAGAGATCATTTCATCTTCAATTTGCTTAACTGTGTTCACAATAACAGTCATTTTAACTATTGTTATCCATAAATTCACAAAATAAGCAAAAGGAAATGTTAATTGAAATTTCTTCAAAACACCACTAGAAGAGACATAAAATTTCTACACATAACAACTCAGATACAGTGAATGAAATAATTATTTGATCCCTTGCCCACTGACAAAGACATGAACTATAATTTTAAGGGTAGGTTAATTTTAACATTGAGAGATAGAATATCAAAAATAAAATCCAGAAAATCACATTGTATAAATTCTAAAAATGTATTTGCATTTTGCAGTGAGAAATATGTATTTGATCCCTCTGGCAAACAAGACTTATTACTAGGTGACAAAACCCTTGTTGGCAAGCACGGAAGTCAGATTTTTTTTTAAGTTGATGATGAGGTTTGCGCACATGTCAGGAGGAATTTTGGTTCACTCCTCTTTGCAGATCATCTCTAAATCATTAAGATTTTGAGACAGTCGCTTGGCAACTTGGAGCTTCAACTCCCTCCATAAGTTTTCTATGGGATTAAGGTCTGGAAACTGGCTAGGCCACTCCATGACCTTAATGTGCTTCTTTTTGAGTCACTCCTTTGTTGCCTTAGCTGTATGTTTTGGGTCATTGTCTTGCTGGAAGACCCAGCCCAAGGATACCACACAAGGTAAGATTTTGCATGCTGCGCCAGATCGATGACGATTGACAGTCATTTTGTATTTCTTCCATTTTCTTACTATTGCACCAACAGTTGTCTCCTTCTCACCCAGCATCTTACGTATGGTTTTGTAGACCATTCCAGCTTTGCACAGGTGTATGATCTTGTCCCTGACATTCTCATAAAACTCTTTGGTCTTGCCCATGTTGTAGAGGTTAGAGTCTGACTGATTAAAAACACATCATGGAAAATAGCCTCACCAAACCTTGTCCAATGACTAATGCACTAGCAGGATGCAGCAGGCTCCTAAAGGTAAAGGCTGGAGCAGCACAGGTGCCCTCCACTGATGAAAACAGCCACCCTATCACTATAGCAGTGATGATGAAGGTGTTAGCTGCCTAGTGGAAAAAAGCACACAGATGGAGCTTGCTTAGGACATAAGTCACGCAGAAAAGTGTGATGCACATTGTCTGGATAGCAGCCTATTTTAAAAAGCCTATAATGGAAATCGGGCTGTTCAGCACTATATATGCATCACACAGAAAACACAGCCATCAAAAAGGAGCCTAGCTGCATACTGCAAAAAATGATAAAAAGTGCAATAAAAAGATTAAAAAAAATGCACATGACAAATGCATTCACGAAGTCAACATGCCGAAACGCGCGTTGAGGAGGGCGCCTATCTAGGAGACCAGGAGCTCTTCTGTTAGCCCTGGCCTGTATGCAAGTACACCTTATATTGACATCCTTTGGCGTCCATCAGCATCGTCCTGATTTTTATGCGGTATACCTGAATACTGACACCTATTGGTGTCTTTCATGCACTTGCACGTTATCTAAATTTTTCATGGTGCACATTATTTATATATTATAATATTCACATTGCTGCTGTTTTTCTTTATTTCACTGCACAGTAGTATGTTTTTATTATTTTCCAGCTGAAGAGCCCGGCGCTGCCCGGGCATAGTAACTAACTGTGGTTAGTTATAGAAAATTATAATTATCCTCCATCCCATAGTCCCGTGCCCATATACCCATCATACATATCCACGATCCCATAGGCCCGTGCCCATATACCCATCATACATATCCTCCATCCCATAGTCGAGTGCCCATATACCCATCACACATCCTCCATCCCATAGTCCCATGCCCATATACCCATCATACATATTCTCCATCCCATAGTCCCATGCCCATATACCCATCATACATATTCTCCATCCCATAGTCCCATGCCCATATACCTATCATACATATTCGCCATCCCATAGTCGAGTGCCCATATACCCATCACACATCCTTCATCTCATAGTCCCATGCCCATATACCCATCATACATATCCTCCATCCCATAGTCCCGTGCCCATGTACCCATCATACATATCCACCATCTCATAGTCCCGTGCCCATATACCCGTCATACATATCCTCCATTCTATAGTCCAGTGCGCATATACCCATCACACATCCTCCATCCCATAGTCCCGTGCCCATATACATATCCGCCATCCCATAGTCCCGTGCCCATATACCCGTCAAACATATCCTCCATCCATAGTCCAGTGCCCATATACCCATCACACATCCTCGATCCCATAGTCCCATTCCCATATACCCATCATACATATCCTCCATCCCATAGTCCGGTGCCCATATACTCATCACACATCCTCCATTCCATAGTCAACCATTATGACATCATAATGAGCGGCGGCAGGGCTTGCAACCTTTGATGACATCAGCGTCGCCATGGCAACCATTGTGACATCATAATGAGGGGCGGGGCTTGATATGCACACACTGCTTCCCCAGTATGCAAATAGGGGCATTATGACATCACAATGAGGGGCGGGGCTTGACGCGCACACACTTTTTCCCCCAGTATGTAGATAGGGGAAAAATTGTTTGGTGAATTGGAACGCGCGGGGTTAAAATTTCGCCTCACAACATAGCTTAGGACGCTCTCGGGGTCCAGACATGTGACTGTTACGCCCCCGGGCTTCACTTACCCGGCGACGCGCAATTCCCTGCGCGCTCCTGCTCTCCGGCGCGTCCCCGCGCCCGGCCTCTGGCTCCCCCGGTGGCAGGAGCCTGCGCACTGCCTCCCTCCAGGCACGCAGCCCCCTGGGTAACATGACGTGCTGGCCCCGCCTCCAACATGGCAGCGCCCAGCGCTACTTATGGCCGGTGTCTGGACAGGTAAGACGCCTGTTCTTCTAACACGGTTTCGCTGTCTTTGCAGCACTCTCCATGTTCCAGGCCCTATTAACCTGCCTCTGGTTGCGCTGTGCTCCTGCTCCTCGCACCCTTACTCTTGCCTCTACCTTCTCTGTCCTCTCTCTGCTCTCCTGCTGTACTGTGTTCCTCAGTTGCTCCTACCCGGTCCTGCTCCTTACATCCTTCCGCTTTTTGTGTCTTCTTTTGCAGCCTCCAGCCACCCGCACCCGCTACGCTCCGGTCCTGCGCTCTGCCTGATCCCTACGCTCTCTGTGCTCTCCTGTGTTCACTGTACGGATACGCCTGTGCCTCCACTCCTGCCTAGCCCTAGTCGCCCCTTTGGTTCCAGCTGTCGTGGTTCCATCCCCTGGGGGTCTGCCCCTAACACTCCCTGTATAGGGGGTGGTCCTCACCTGGGCGCTCGCCCTCGGGGGCTCTGGAGAGGGTCCACTTCCGTGTTGCCTCTCCGTACCTTCCCGCTACAACAACCGTAACAGTGACTGTGCCAAATTTTGTGGCTGTAGCTGCGACAGTGCAGATGCCTATCTCGGACATACACACATACACACATATACACACATACATACACACTTTGAGCTTTATATATTAGATTATTTTATATTTTATAGCACATTTTTTGTATCGGTATGCCCTTATATCTGGATATTGTTGCTCCTTTTTTAGCATATACTAAATTTTGATTCATGCATTGATGTCTTTCTTCATTATTTATATTCCTGCTACATTAATAAAATACAGTATCTCTATATATAAAAGTGAATGTATGTATGTGTGCATCACCAACCAATCACGAAGCATCTTTCATTTCACCAGAGCTGTTCAAAAGAAGCTCAGCTGTGATTGGTTGCTATGATCAACAGTTTTCCTTGCAATCAATCACTAAGCATCTCTCATTTCACCAGAGCTGGTTAAAAGTAGCTGAGCTGTGATGGTTGCTAATCCTCGGTAATCCTAAAAGGGATCCTCGGTATGGAAGTCAGGGCAATTGCCTTCAAATGCTCTGGTACTGACCCCAGGCTCTCTTAAAGGGATCTCCTGTACAGAAGTTAGGGCAAATCCCTCAGCACTCTGATTCTGACCCCAGGGTTCTATTAAAGAGATCATTGGTATGCAAGTCAGGGCAAATCCACTCTGCGCTCTGGTTCTGATCTCAGGCTTCCTAAAAGGGATCTGTGGTATGGAAGTTAGAGTAAATCCCTCAGAGCTCTGATTCTCACCCCAGGGTTCTATTAAAGGGATCATTGGTATGGAAGTCAGGGCTCAGCCTCTGTCCTATCTTTTAGTCAGCACTGACTGTGCTGCACAGTACCAGCATGTTGACTGTCTTCA
Organism: Dendrobates tinctorius; assembly: GCF_039654945.1. Lineage (NCBI taxonomy): Eukaryota > Metazoa > Chordata > Amphibia > Anura > Dendrobatidae > Dendrobates > Dendrobates tinctorius. The sequence goes on from NW_027361800.1 coordinate 3,972,529, forward strand.
CCTGCAGCTCAGCCGTTGTCCTATCCTTTTAGTCAGCACAGACTATGCTGAGCAATACCAGCATGTTGACTGTCTCCATCTGCAGCTCAGCCCGTAGTCCTATCCTTTTAGTCAGCACAGACTGTGCTGCACAGTAGCAGCATTCTGATAACTGTGTTAGGGTTAGGGCTGGAGTTAGAATTGGGGGGGTTTCCACTGTTCAGGCACATCAGGGGCTCTCCAAAAGCAACATGGCATCTGATCTCAATTCCAGCCAATTCTGCATTCAAAAATTCAAATGGTGCTCCTTCCCTTCCAAGCTCTGCCATGCGCTCAAACAGTGGTTTACCCCCACATATGGGGTATCCCTTGAAGAAAGATAATTAAAATATACAAAAAAAAGTAGGACTCAGCTTGTGAAAAGATTAATTCTTACACCGAAGACTCACAGATGCATGTGAACACACCGGCAGATGAGCTCATTCAGATATGCAGGATAGAAGATGAAAGGTGGCACTCCGTGGACACTGATTGGTGAAAAAAACTTCTTTATTAGTTGCATAAAAAAAGACATGGAGGCGGAGGAGCCCGGGTGACAGTACAAACTACGGCCATTTTGCGTACACACTACGCTTCTATGGGTTCAGGTACGCCAAATGGCCGTAGTCCGCATGGTCATCCGCGTTCCTCCGCCTCCATATCTTTTTTATGCCACTAATAAAGGAGTTTTTTTTAACTGATCAGTGTCCACAGAGTGCCACCCTTCATGTTCTATCCAGACTACCTCTTGAAGCTCATCAAGAGAATGCCAAGAGTGTGCAAAGCAGTAATCAAAGCAAAAGGTGGCTATTTTGAAGAGTCATTCAATCAATATAAGCCAGCTCACCGACTTCCAATGGAGCACGGATCACCAACCTGCAATGGTTGATTCAACGAAGAAAGGAGAAAATTATCCAGCTCCACATGAGAATCGATTTAAGGATTTATTCCAATGAAGACAATATACAGATCAACTCCAGGACTGCATCAGCTCACACAGGAGCGACATCAGCGACGCATTTCGATCGCTACATGCGATCTTTATATTGTCTTCATTGGAATAAATCCTTAAAAAGATTCTCGTGTAGAGCTGGAAAATTTTCTCCTTTCTTGGCTATTTTAAAGAACCTAGAATATAAGATACAGTATTTTGAGTTGTTTCACACTTTTTTTATATAATTCCACATGTGTAAATTCATAGTTTTGATGCCTCCAGAGTAAATCTACAATTTTCATATTTTAGTCATGAAAATAAAGAAAGCTCTTTGAATGAGAAGGTGTGTCCAAACTTTTGGTCTGTACTGTATATATATATATATATATATATATATATATATAAAAAATATATATATTGTGGTGTAGTTACCACTGTGTCCACTAGGGGGTGCTGTATGGATGTCCCAAGAGAGAGGATGAGTGGCAGAATCCTGAAGGATGGTTATGTATCTCAAGGTGGGTGGCCTTGAGATGGAGACTTATGTATGTGTGTTGATCAGCAATGACATTGCTGAGGTGTTGCTTCAATGTGTCAGGGAGAAGTCTCCAGGTAACTAGAGAGATGGGCGACCCTGGTTACCTACAAACCCCCCCAGGGGGTGTGTTTAAAGAACACTGTTGTAAAGAGTGTGTAAGTGCATGAAGGACCTGTGATGAGGTCAGTCATGTGACCCGGTGGGCGTGGCTATGAACCATATAATGTGGCCAGGGTAGGTCACATGTGGTGAATGCTGGGACCCGATTGGTCCAGTGTGGAAGGTCCCACTGAGATGGAGCATCCTGGCTAACAGCCTGTGAAGTGGCTGTGGTGAATGGCTGCACGTGTCTGAGAGTTCCCAGGGGAGGGAATGAATGTCTGCAGTAAGCTGAAGCAGCCATGAGGAAAGCCGGACGTGGGTGAGATAAGTGAGGCTAAGAGAGCCTGTATGCTGGACATTGTTTAACCTGTGTGACCACAGGGATTACAGAGCTGAACTCTGTCATGGACGCTATGCTGTTATAAGAACTTTATTTTGCTTCTATGGGTTTATGCTGCTGAATAAACCGCTTGGACTGTTTTGGTTTTGTGGAAAACCTGGTGCCGGATGTATTTTGTTCGCTGCCTAGCGAGAATCCCCTAACTGAATAACAGCGCTACCTCACAATTGGTGGAGAAAGCTATGGGCATTGTTGTAGTCTTGTTGCTAGAAGCAACGGAAGAGGACTGCAAAGTCGGTCACTAAGGGCAACGATGGGCCAGGAAGGCTGACGGTTGGAGAAGCCACTGCCCGGCTGTGGTTCTAGAACCGTGGGGCGGCCTAGTGAGTAAGGCACTGTCCGGATCGGTGAGCCCAGTGCGGCTGTTTCCCCAGGAGAAAGACTTATAGGATACCTCTGCGGTAGAGGGGTCCGAGAACCTGCACGGCCAGCAGGTGACGGTCGTGAAAACTGTGTTGTACTGACCAGGGTCAGTGAGAAAGAGACTGGTGATTGATAGGGTGCCTCTGTGGAGAAGAGGTATCCGAGGACCTGTGGGGCCAACACAGGTAACGGACAGGTGTTCGTGTTGTACTGACCTGGGTCAGTGAGAGAGACTGTGTACCTGGAGTGTTCAGTGAGCAAGCTCCTGGAGGGTCAGTGTTGCGAGATTCTAGGAGAAGAATCGGATCCCTGGAGCACGTGGTATGACCTTGGACCTGGTGATGCGGGAGTGTTGGGCAGTCTCAGGAGGAGATGTATGTCCTGAAGAGTACCCGCTAAGCCCCTGGACCTGGTGAGGCCGGTGTGTTGTGAAACCCTGGGAGGAGGGCCACTCCCTAAATAGCACCCGGTGTGTCCTGTGTGTTGGACAGTCTCAGGCGGAGACGGAACGTCCTGAATAGCACACAGACAGGACACATGAGTTATTGTGTGGTGTTTTTTCTCTTCTTTTCTCAACTCAGCCTGCAGTGGCTCAGTGGGAGTCAAGAAGGTGACTAGTGGCTTGCTGTAACTCGGTGGGGTTACGAAGGGGACAAGCGGCTTCCGGTAACTCAGCGGGGGTTACGAAGGGGACAAACGGCTTCCTGTAACTCAGTGGGGTTATGAAGAGGACACCAGCCGCTGTGTGTGAACAGCAGCCGGTGGTGTCGGTGATCGGTGACAGCAGGAGCTGTGGTGGTGCCAGCAACGACTTGTGTGGTATCACTAAAAGACATAAACTGTGTTGTGTGAACTGTGGTCTGAGAAGACCGGTATAACGGACATGGGGAAATCCCGGAAGGGGCGGTGGCCCAAACCAGGGTGGTAGCCAAAAAGGGGGTGGAGTCCCAAATCGGGGTGGTAGCTCAAAAGGGGGTGGAGTCCCAGAAGGGGGCGGTGACCCAAATTGGGGTGGTAACCCAAAAAGAAGTGGTGTCCCAGAGGGGGCAGTGACCCAAATTCGAGTAGTAAACCAAAAAGGGGTGGAGTCCCAGGAGGGGGCGGTGACCCAAATTGGGGTGGTTCAGGAAATGGCAGCACTAGTTGCCTCAGCGGGTATGTCTGGGGAACCGCAGTGTGTCTGTATGAGTTTTGAGGACTGCGGCATGTATTTTCCGGATAATGATGGGCCACAGGTGTGTACCGTAATGCTGCAGCGAGAAGGAGTCTCGGGTCGGCTGGACTCAAAGTGTCAGGTGACTCTGACAGGATCTCCTCTCACTTTCTGTCTGACCGAGAGAATGGTACCGGTTTGCTGTAAGCATGGGGTCACGGTGAACTATATAGTAGACAGAGTGATCTTTGAGGGGCCCATAGGTGGTGAGTGCCAAGGGGGCGTGATACCATGGGACTTAGTCTATGCCTTTTTAGAGGGGCTAGGACTTTGTCGTGTTTGATGACATATGGCAGGAGGTTGGAAACGTTTCTACTGTTGGGCTAACAGATATTGAGACGGTGACTGCTCCTGACGTGGACAGGTCAGAGGTAGAACTGACCGGAAGAAAAAGTATATCTGCCCAACTTACGGACCTGATGTCTTGTGATATGATGGATGGTGGGCTGGGAGATGAGACGACTGGGGGGAAAACACGGTTAAACGGTAACGGGACTGGTCACTCGACTGGTGGGAGTGATCCAGTGGTACCCTTTGACAATATAATTAAAGAGGTAGTGGTGAGACACGTGCTGGCCAAAAGAGAACAGGATCATGAGATAAAGCTGATAAAGGAGACAGTGGAAGGACATATCGAACAAGAAAGAGTCCTGAGACAAATGGCCGAGCACACGGTTGAGGAGCTCGAGAAAGAAGTCTTGGAGCTCGAAGAAACTGTAAGTGGTCTTCTGTGGGAGAAGAACTTTGACAGTGATGAACAGCAGCCAGGTCCGACGGGTGGTGGAATGGAGCTGCCGGTGCCCGTCTTGGCAGACGGTCGGGAAGAGATGAGATCTCGTGAGGTTGAGGAGCTAAGAACTGAAGAAGATAGTCACCCGGTCGGGTCAACTGTAGTGAGGGAAGTGTCCGTGGTAAAGCCAGAGCCTCCTGGCCAGGAAGAGAGCAAGGCCACGACCTTCAAGTTTGTGATTGATGTACCAAAAGACATGCAAAAAGCCTGTGCTGAGAAAGGTGTGCATGAGGCTTTCAAAGAGGCGGTCAAAGCGTGTAAGGTGCACTGGGCGCCTGAGACTTGGCAGTTGGTGATAATGTCAGCAAGGGAAGACACAGCAAAGCGGGTGGCTGTCCTGAAAAACATGCATCTGCAGTGTCTCCATGTCAAACAGTTGGTTAGGCAAAGTAATATGAAAGCTGCTCGATGCCTAGAGTTAGCAAGAGAGGCTATGGGTCGGTTGGGTTTGCGGAAAGAGGTAGTTCCAGTTCCCAAAGGTCTGATTGGGAGAATCATTGGAAGATTCGGAAAGGTAATGCAAGACCTTGTAAATAGCTCCGGTGTGGAGAGGGTGAGGATCCCTCCTGATGATGAAGACCAGGTATCCAGTGAAGAGGGTAGGATTCCCGTCCTGGTGGTTGGCTCCGTGGAAAGCCTGAGAAACTTTCGGATGCTCATGGAGTATCGAGTGGGGTACCTGCAAGAGATGGAGCAGTTGAGGCTGGACCGACGGCAAATTAATAAAGAGGTACGGAATACCAGGTGGCAGCCGCCTCCAACCCAACAAGATGTAAGGACCCGAAGGGTTCCACCAAGAAGTGACACGGCCGATGGCCGAAGAATGTCAGCAAGTGGTAGTTCAACTGGCAGGATGATGTTGAGAGACATTAGTTCCTGTGAGACGCTGAATGGGTCAGACTCAGGCCAGACAGTAGGCCCAACTAAGACTGATGACCGTACCAACCGGGGGGGCTGGTCGGGGAACGGAACAAACAGGGAGAGGAATGTGGTGACTAGACAGAGTCTGATGACGCAGACAGACTGTAACTGGAGGGCCAAAGATCAGGGTCGATATTCTGACCGCTGGGGGCGGGGGAGGCCTAACGTAGAGATGAGGCCATATGATAGAAGGAGATGGTTCTCTCGACCTGTGGGGCAAGGTGTAATGAGTGCCCGGTCTCGAGAGCCTGATGTAATGTTGTGTGTTCAATCCCACAAGTTTGAACAGAGGGGGGAGGTATGTGGTGTAGTAACCACTGTGTTCAATACGGGGGCGCTGTGTGGATGACCCAAGAGAGAGGATGAGTGGCAGAATCCTGAAGGACGGTTATGAATCTCAAGGTGGGTGGCCTTGAGATGGAGACTTATGTATGTGCGTTGTTCAGCAATGACATTGCTGAGGTGTTGCTTCAATGTGTCAGGGAGAAGTCTCCAGGTAACTAGAGAGATGGGCGACCCTGGTTACCTACAAACCCCCCCAGGGGGTGTGTTTAAAGAACACTGTTGTAAAGAGTGTGTAAGTGAAGGACCTGTGATGAGGTCAGAGTCACGTGACCCAGTGGGCGTGGCTATGAACCACATAATGTGGCCAGAGTAGGTCACATGTGGTGAACGCTGGGACCTGATTGGTCCAGTGTGGAAGGTCCCGCTGAGATGGAGCATCCTGGCTAACAGCCTGTGAAGTGGCTGTGGTGAACGGCTGCACGTGTCTGAGAGTTCCCAGGGGAGGGAATGAATGTCTGCAGTAAGCTGAAGCAGCCATGAGGAAACCCGGACGTGGGTGAGATAAGTGAGGCTAAGAGAGCCTGTATGCTGGACATTGTTTAACCTGGGTGACCGCAGGGATTACAGAGCTGAACTCTGCCATGGGCGCTATGTTGTTATAAGAACTTTATTTTGCTTCTATGGGTTTATGCTGCTGAATAAACCGTATGGACTGTTTTGGTTTTGTGGAAAACCTGGTGCCGGATGTGTTTTGTTCGCTGCCTAGCGATGATCCCCTAACTGAATAACAGCGCTACCTCACAATATATATATATATATATATTTAAAAACACTGACTTATCTCAGCTAAGACAAAGCCTAGATCCTCAGGATACATTCACACCATGGGCGAGGCCAGGATCAAACCTAGGAAGGGGCAGAGCCTCATACTGTTCCACTGAACCTCATACTGCACACCTCAGCTGGTGCAGAACCTCATACTGCACACCACTACACTTGAAAATAAAGCCTGCACCTTAAGAAGATGTGGTGATGAATGCAGTCTATTTATTCCAACTATCAGTTGATGTTGATGTGTTACTGAAGACGAGCAATGCCTGTCCTGGGCGTCCTTTTGGGCAGCTATGAGGTGTACCTGACTGGTGCTAAAAAAAAAAGGAGTGTTAGTCTGTGTGCTACCCGGCTTTCATTCTTTTTGGTACAGATAAGATATGGATAGACAGATATGGATAAATGGCTAGATAGAGCAGATTTCTAATCTGCTTTTGCTATTGAAAACATTATCTATGAGCTCAAAAACCTTTCAGATGATGCGGTTTTTTAAAAAGCTGATCTGGTTTTGCAGCTGAAAAACGTATCCTCAAAAGAAATGCAGGAAAAATGCTGTGTGTGAATGTAGCCTTAGATCAGGAATAGAACAGCCATTTATAGGACATTTCATAACTTTCCCAAATTCCTATGAAAAAATATTCAGCACATTCTGCATTGAATTACTGTACCCAATTTATTATATATTTTAGGAGTCGGTCCATTTTATACCGACTCCACCAAAATGAGCACCGACTCTGACTCCACGACTCCGACTCCACAGCCCTGCCTGAATGTTGTCCTCTGGTCCCAGTGTGGCCAGTGTCTGAACTATGTCACCTGGTCCTGGTGCAGACCTTCCTGTTCCCGAACTCCTCTGGTCCCAATGCAGTCAGTGACTGAACACTGTCCCCCAGTCCGTGTGCAGCCAATCCAAGATTCAGTATCCTAGACTGGTGTGTCTGAACATAGCCCTAATCCATATCAGCGAACCTGACCCCTGGGGTCAGCATCTGCAGTACCAAGATGTGCCCAAGAGTAGTACCTGCGGCTACCTGCAGCCCAGTCTGTCTCCACCATCAGGAGCTCCAGTGAACACTAGGTAGTCGCTTAGTTATGCCCCTTTTTGGGCAGGCCCGGTTCTGTGGCACAGTGGGTCCATAAATACACAATGCACAATCGTTGGGAGCTATATATTCTACAGATCCTTTATTTTCAACTTGAGAACTAGTGTAGTGATCAGTTGTCAAAATACTTATTTGTCATGCAGCTTTGCGATGCTTACAGCATTGTTAAATTACCTAGGTCATCAGAATGCCTGCTGTTACAGATATGTCTCCCTCCATGAAGGGTCTGTCAAAAAAATTTGAGTTACAGAAGAGAATTGGTGGAATGTTGTGTACAGTCTCAGCAGTGTCCTTCCTTACAATGGAATCTGCTTACTATGACCCAAATATTCACTGCTTTTGTATCCAAATGATGAAATTGCGATGGCATCAAGTCACAGTCAAGCATGACCAAATGGATTCAGCTGCCTTTCAGTCATATGTTAAGCAAGATATAATATGTATTCAATTTGTAACTCATTAATTCTAAAGTGGTAAAATATTACAGACACCTCTGTTAACTCAGATTGATGTTGATGTTGTGATGTAGTAACCACTGTGTCCGCTAGGGGGCGCTGTGTGGAGGTCCCAGAAGAAGGGATGAATGGCAGAGTGTTGAGTGGCCGTTATGTATCTAAAAGTGGTTGGCTTTGAGATGGAGACTTAGGTATGTGTGATCAGCAAGGACATTGCTGAGGTGCTGCGTTAATACATGAGGGAAAAGTCTCCAGGTAACTAGCGAGTTGGGAGGGCCTGGTTACCTACAAACCCACCCAGGGGGTGTGTTTAAAGCACTGTTGTAAAGAGTGTGAAGATGCCTGAAGGACCTGTGATGAGGTCAGAGTCATGTGACCCAGTGGGCGTGGCTACGAACAATATAATATTGCCAGGGTGTGTCACAAGGGGTGAATGCAGGGACCTTGTTGGTCCAGAGCGGAAGGTCCTGTGAGGAGAGTTGTCTCCTGGCTTACAGCCTGTGGAGTGGCTGTGTGTAATGGCTGCCAGCGTCTGAGAGTCCCAGAGGAGAGAGTGGATGGCTGCAGCGTGGAGCAACAGCCATGAGGAAACCCTGACGTGGGTGAGATAATGATGAGGCTGAAGAGCCTGTGTATGCTGGACATTGCTAAGAGGGAAACTCTGTAATGGACGCTATGCTGATTATGCTGTTAAGTGAACTTTCTGTTGCTGTGATGGTTTATGATGGTGAATGGACTGATATGGTTTTATGGAAAACCTGTGCCAGATGTGATTATTGGGCTGCCAAGCGAGGATCCCCTATCTAAATGACAGCGCTACCTCACAATGTGTATTCCTTAAGGATCCCATGTTAGATACTGTACTGTCAAGAGTTTGCTGTTTTGGAAACACAGCAATGTCAAGATATAGCAAACATGGCCATACCCACCAAGCTGCAGGGGGGGGCAGCTGCCCCCCCAGAAGCAGGAGCGCTCACATATCATGATGAGGCCAGCGACCGCCACCTGTCTGAGTAGGTAACGGTTGCCTCAGGCAGTGCCGGCGGTAACCTGCTTTTGCCTTATCCTATCTTCATCCTTCATACATGCTAAAATGGCTTCAAAACAAAAGATTTTGAAAAAAAATGCAAATTCTTTCATGGAGTTTTATGGGTTGGGTGATAGCTCTGCAGAAATAGATTTGTGGTATATTCTATGGAAAAAGAAGGATTTAGCAGAAGACAAATTAAAGTACATTGACGTGGCTGAACTTTTGGAGGAGGCTAATATTTTTTTCCCTGCAACAAGGCACGCACTCTTCATTTTAAGTGCTTTCCCGTCCACCACAGCTACTGTTTAACGATCTTTCAGTACCCTTCGAAGGGTAAAGACCTGGCTCAGAAGTACAATGGGAGAGGACAGACTGACTGGGTTGTGTTTGATGAGCGTCCATTCGAAATTCTTCAAGGAAAATCAGGACTGGTTTGAAACGAAAGTTTTGAACAAGTTTTCTACAAACACAAGAAAAATTATTTTAGTATAAGGGTGTGTGCGCACGCTGCGGATTTTTCCATGCGGGTTTTGCAAAATCCACAGGTAAATCCGCAGGTCAAAAGACCTGTGGTTTATCTGCATGTTAGCCTGCGGTTTTCTCCTGTGGTTTGACACCTCTACAATGGAGCAAGTGTGAAACCGCTGTAGATTCCGCACAAAGAAGTGACATGCTGCGGTTTTGAAACCGTACGGAAAAATCCGCACCATGTGCACTGCGGTTTTTGTTTTCCATCTAAGGCCTGCTTCACACTTCAGTTTTTTCTGTCAGTCAAAATAGCGGAAAATGGACCCGCAGGCTGACTGACAGAAACGGAGGTGAGCGGATTGGCGGATGTACGGATCCGCCGATGGTTAAATTTAAAGGAACCGTGCCTGGGGAAGGAGAGAGAGAGTGATTTCTTCCAGCAGCCAGAAAAGATTCAGGGTTAAAAAGGGAAAATGCGGATCCGCAGGGCAAAAAAACGTTACAGGCTCCGTTCGATGATCTCAGCGGATGGCAAAAATTTGGCGGATCCGCAAAGAAACGGATCCAATGGATGGCCATCCGTCAAGATCCGCCGGTAATGCAACTCAATGGGGAAAAAAACGGATCCGCCAAGCAAAATGGCGGATCCGTTTTTTTTGCAAAATGGTGGATTTTAACTGATGGTGAAAAACGGAAGTGTGAAACAGGCCTAATATATAAAGCTCAATGTGGGTGTGTTTGTATGTATGTATGTCCGGGATTGGCATCCGCACCGTCGCAGCTACAGCCACAAAATTTGGCACAGTCACACGTCTGGACCCCGAGAGTGTCATAGGCTATGTTGTGAGGCAAAATTTTAACCCCGCACGTTCCAATTCACCATAAAATTTTGCCCCTATCTACATAATGGGAAAAAAGTGTATGTATGTATCGGAATCTGCACCGTCGTGGCTACAGCCACAAGATTTTGCACAGTCACACATCTGGACCCCGAGAGCGTCATAGGCTATGTTGTGAGGTGAAATTTTAACCCCGCGCATTCCAATTCACCAAACAATTTTGCCCCTATCTACAAAATGGGGGGAAAAAGTGTGTGTATGTATTGGCATCCGCACCGTCGTAGCTACAGCCACAAAATTTGGCAGTCACACGTCTGCACCCCGAGAGCGTCATAGGCTATGTTGTAAGGCGAAATTTTAACCCCGCGAGTTCCAATTCACCAAACAATTTTGCCCCTATCTACATAATGGGGAAAAAGTGAAAGGAAAAGTGTTGGAGGCAAATTGACAGCTGCCAGATGTGAACAAGGGGGACTTAAAGAAAGAGAGTGATGGCGCCAAAGAGTATATACCGTACAGTTGCTAAGGAGGGGCCCTGACATGGGATACTTACCACACACGGGGATATGAACACACACACAAAATGCGCCACACACTACCACGTGCTTCAACACATATACCACCCTCAGCACACATTTCACCACACATACACCAACCTCGCCACATAAAAGTCAAAACACAAAAGTCGCCACTCAAAACTCGCCACGCTGTCCCAGAGCTGTTTAAAAGATGAAAAATGAGCTGTGATTGGTTGCTATCAGCAACAGTTTTCTTTGTAGACAGTTGTGGTAACTCAGGCCTATTATTCTTATCATTTCTATGGTGTTATCGCCCTTCTGTAAAGCTGGAAATAAGACAATTTATTACCGTGCCAACACAGACCACCCTCTGACACAGACTGCAGGGGGAGCCCAGTATCACACAGGAGAGGATTAGATACACGGCTCAGCAGTCAGTATCACACAGGAGAGGAATAGACACATGGCTCAGCAGTCAGTATCACACTGGAGAGGATTAGATACACAGCTCAACAGTCAGTATCACACAGGAGAGGATTAGACACATGGCTCAGCAGTCAGTATCACACAGGATAGGATTAGATACACAACTCAGCAGTCAGTATCACACAGGATAGGAATAGATACATGGCTCAGCAGTAAGTATCACACAGGATAGGATTAGATACACAACTCAGCAGTCAGTATCACACAGGATAGGAATAGATACATGGCTCAGCAGTCAGTATCACACAGGAGAGGATTAGATACACAGCTCAGCAATCAGTATCACACAGGATAGGATTAGATGCATGGTTTTTATGTGCAATATAATCATTATAATTTGTTATAACTAATCACAGTTGGTTACTATGCCCAGGCAACGCTGGGCTCTTCAGCTAGTTGAAAATAAAGGTACTGTACACCGCAGCAAAAACTGCTGCGGATCCGAAGGGCCAAATCTGCTACGGATCCGCAGCAGAATCCGCAGCGTGTGCACACACCCTAAGACATGTAATTAGAATAAAAATCTAATTTTTTTGCAAGCAAATAATTGTAATAACTAATAAAGCACTGCTATAATTACATATAATTTTCTTAAGATTTTCTTTCATTCACCTTTTTCGTTCTAAAATTTTACAACCTGAATGAACCCCCTGTAGTTTTGAGCCTGGGTACGCCCATGATAGCCAACACAAGATGTAAAGCAGCACTGTTCTCTCCATGCTATAAATAACTTTTTTGGAAAGTGCCTCTCGTCCATGGCAACATTCAAAAAAGGATGTGGCACTGCAATATAATCTGTGGTAACAGTGGTTTTAAAACACAAGGTCCGGCTGGAACAATAGCATGTAATTTCCATGACAGAATTCCTTCCACCAGACTCGGGGCCTTCATTGTCAAGCACAACGCAGCTGACAAGCAGCAGGTGTGCAGTGCTGACAGCAGCTAAGTGGAGCAGTCATACATTATTGCTGAGCACTCAATATCCCCTCACCTGTCAGGTTACAGGTATCGCTTCATGAAACATGAGCTTGTTAAACTTCCTTTGTTCCTGATCTTGTGTCTCTGACCTGGATAGTCTTTGTTGGTTATCACAAAGCGGGCTCTAGTTACACCATTACATATTGTTTTCTTCCTTTCTGAAAATACTTCAAGAAATGCTACTGTGTTAAAATGAAGAATAAAAATAATCCAATAACATCAGGTAATATTATTTTCTTGCAACTAATAGTTTATGTAAGACAGACACTGATAGATATGATCGTGGTGTATTTGATGGATACTGCACATTAGGCCATGACACGGTCAGTTGCAGTAGTTGTCTAAGAATGTTAGGAGCTTGGAATAATATGGTGCTCAAATGATAGTCATGGCAGTGTATATGGCCTCCCGATTAACAGGATAAACTTTGTAAACTTTCTAGTCCATACCCTTTGGCTGTGCAGCCTGAAGACTGGAGCAGTCAAAGGGCTTTATACAATGGCGTACCACACCACGTGGCTGCCCCATCTGGCGTCTCACTTTCACTGTGACTGCCGTGGCTTGGCGGAGCAGACTGTTATGCCCAGCCATGGCGCACGTGGATTTGTCGACCCACTGTGCCACAGAATCGGGCATACCCAGAAAGGGGCTTAACTAAGCAGCTACCTTGGTGTTCAGTGGAGGTCAGGATTGTGCGGCAGGTACCACCCCTGGGCAGAACCCGGTACTGCAGCTGCTGAACCCAGGGGTCAGGTCCCCTGATACTATTTTAGTGCTTAGTTCAGACACGCCGGTCTAGGATTCAGGATCAGGGAATAGTGTTTATGCACTGGCCGCACTGTGAAAAGGGGACTTCAGGAACAGGGCTGGACACTGCCGGACCAGGGGACAGGGTTCAGGCATGACCTCTCCAGGATCAGAGGACAAGTGTAATTGATACATTGCTTGGTGACTCTTTAGGGGAAAGTGAGTCTTTTATACAAGATACCTCTCAGCCATTGGCTGGTAGCCATCATGAAGGTGTACTACTTATGCTAAATGCCTCTGAGCAACAGACTGAGAGCATTTAGCATAATGTGCACGTGTAGAAAGGAGGACCAGGCTGCGAGTGCTGCTGAAGAGCCGGGTCTGGAACTGTTGGGGCTGAACCTCCAGTTGCAGGGGGGAAGCAGATTAAGGATGGAAGAGACCCATGACCTGCAGGGTGGGGGTATGGTGAGTCCCGAGAGTATAAGGAGGTTTGTGCGGGAAAAGAGAGGGGCTTTCCACCGGAGGGCTTAGTGAGTGAGGACCTGCACCGCACCGCAAGCAGTGAAAGGCCACATGGTAGAGATTAGGGCCGGCATCAGTAAGGACCCGGGAGCCTCGCAGAGCAAGCAGGTCAAAGTATATTACACCAAAGGCTGCAAGTACCGAAAGTGGACCCTCTGGACCGTAGTACCGAAACTACCCCGAGTGAGTGTGGTAAAGCAGGTACGCAGGATGCCGTGACGAGACACGAGACGGTCTGGTGTTTATAGTAATAACTTTTATAGGTAACTATCCGCAGGGGTAGTCTAAGCAACCGAACAAATAAAAGGAATTGTTCTCGCAGGGACTCAATACAAGCCAACACGGAAATCTAAGAGGGCAGGCCACAGCTGGCGGGCAGTAGCGAGGTGGCAACGGCCGCTGGTGTCCGCGGGCAGGCCGCAGCCGTGGGTAGGAGCGAGGCGGCAACGGCCGCGAGTGACCGCAGGCAGGCCGCAGCCGTGGGCTGGAGGAAGGCGGCCACTGGTCGACGCAGGGCAGCGGTTCTTGGATGGTCGTCTTGGCACCGTCCCACTGATGTCCAGTGGGAGTATCCCTCCTGTCTCTGGCCTCCTCCCTGGCTCTTGTAAGTCGCTCTGGCTCTCAGTCGCTCCAACGATCATCTGCTCCTTCTGTCTCGTTCTGCTGACTGACTGTGACTTGCGTTCCCCGCCCTTTTATATTGGCTCCTCCCCCAGCCCACTTGTCAGTCTCCACAGTCCGTCCCTGAACTCTGTCCCCTGGAAACAGTTGCCCCCGGAACCCAGGTGACGGTCCCCTTGGTTCCGACCCGGACACTCAGCGGGGACCCTCTCTCCCACTTGAGCACACCAGATGAGACCAACCCCTATACAGGGATTGTTAGGGGCAGGCTCAGGGACCTCGAGTGCCATGGATGCCAGGACCACGGGTCAGCTCAAAAGGAAGGTACCCCAAGAAGTAGCGGAGACAGGAGGAGCTGAGAGAGGAGAACGGATAAGGCAGGAATAGGTACAGGGGAGGCAAGGAGGGTGGAAGACACGAGGTGGAGAGGGTCCAGAGGCAGAAGGTATACAGAGGTGGAGGAGGAATGGAGAACCAGGAGGACGGAGGACAGGAATAGGCTCTGAAATAACACGGAAATACACACAAAGTCAGTTAATAGGCTTAGCAAAAAGGAAGCAAGGCAATAGCAAAAAAGGGCCTAAGTATAAGTAAAGTATACACGATACCTGGTGCCTGTCCCCCATTGGACAGGCAGTGTTACCGGGTCAGGGCACGCTGGGTAATAAAGGACGTGGGGGCTCGTGCTGCCGTGCCCTAAGGCGCATGCGTGAGAAGACCGTGCACGTGGCCAACGGCACAGGGGGAATGCGCTGGGGTGCCCGCACAACTGCACACAGGAGGAGCAGAAGGCAGGATGGGAGCAATGGCAGACGCGGGCCCGGGAGCGGTAAGTATGGGGCTAACAGTACCCCCTCTCTTACACCCCCCTCTCCCACATTTGGACAAAAACCTCTTAAGAATACGGGGGGCATAAATGTTCTCCCGAGGTTCCCAGGACCTCTCCTCGGGACCAAACTCCTTCCAATCAATGAAAAAGAATGCCTTTCCCCAGACCCTCTTAGAGGCCAGAATATCTTTTACCTCAAAATCATTGTCGGTAGAAACCGCTTGAGGGATGGTACCAGGGACAGGATGAAAGCGATTCAGTATGACAGGCTTCAGGAGAGAGACGTGGAAGACATTAGAAATGTGGAGCGAGGCAGGTAACTTCAGCTTGTAGGCTACGTTGTTGATGCGCTTGAGGACCTCGAAAGGGCCGATGTAGCGATGCCCTAACTTGTAGGAGGTAATCTTCAATCTAATATTCTTCGAAGAAAGCCAAACCCTATCACTCGGAAGATAAGTCGGGGAATCTAAACGCCTCTTGAAAGCATGTTTCTTCATACGTTCTCTGGCCCTTTTAAGCGTCTCTTTAGTCTCCTATCAAATTCTGGAGAATTCCAAAGTCATGGAATCGGCTGCAGGCCCTCCTGAGGTAGCAGAAACTGGAAGAGGAATACCAGGATGCAACCCAAAGGCAATAAAAAATGGAGACTTGGCCGAAGACTCGTTGGGATTGTTGTTATAAGCAAATTCTGCTCAGGGCAGACCCAGTCATCTTGATGTGTGTTGGAAAAGTGACGCAGGTAGGATGCTAATACTTGATTAAAACACTCCACTTGGCCATTGGTCTGAGGGTAGTATGCAGAGGAGAAATCCAACGTTACATCCAAGAGTTTACATAACGCCCTCCAGAACCGAGAAGTAAACTGAACTCCACGATCTGACACAATATGTTGCGGAAATCCATGAAGTCGGAAGACGTGAAAAATAAAGATTTTTGCTAATTCAGGAGCTGAGGGTAGCTCTGGTAGTGGAACAAAGTGAGCCATTTTAGAGAAATGGTCCACTACCACCAGAATAGTCGTGCAACCGGAAGAACAAGGCAGGTCAGTGATAAAATCCAAAGCTATGTGTTGCCACGGATCTGATGGAGGCAGTAAAGGAAACAGAAGCCCCGAAGATGACTGTCTGGGGACCTTGACTTTGGCACAGGAGAGACAAGAAGCAGTGAAGTCAGTCACTTCTTGGCGAAGGGAGGGCCACCAGTAGAACCAAGAAATGAGGGCTACAGTCTTTTTAATTCCGACATGTCCAGAGATCTTGGAGGAGTGTCCCCAACATAAAAACTCCTTTCTATCAGCCTCAGAAACGAAGGTCTTTTCCAGAGACGGGGTAACCAGCTTCATGGAAGCCAAAGTGATGATCTTGGCTGGATCAATGATATGCAAAGGCTTCTCCACTAAGTATGAGGACTGATGGGACCGGGATAATGCATCCGACTTGACGTTCTTAAGACCAGAACAGAAATGAAGCTCAAAGTCGAAGCTTCCAAAGAACAGAGACCATCTGTCTTGCCGAGGGTTGAGTCTCTGGGCTGACTGGATGTAGGCCAAATTTTTATGGTCGGTGAAGATGATGAAAGGATGAACTGCCCCCTCTAGTAGGTAACGTCACTCGTCCAGGGCTATCTTTATGGCCAACAGCTCACAATCTCCGATTGAATAGTTACACTCCGCAGGGGAAAAGGCCTTGGAGAAGAATTCGTAAGTGACCAACCGGCCAGAAGACCTCTGGGACAGTACTGCGCTGGCACCCGTGGAGGAAGAGTCAACCTCAAGGACAAATAGTTTGTTAGCCTCGGGATTATGTAATAGAGGCGCGGCCGCAAAAGATTGTTTCAGGCTTAAAAAGGCATCTTTGGCCTCAGGGGACCAGATTATGGGGTTGACCCCCTTCTGAGTAAGACACGAGATTGGCTTGATTACTGAGGAAAAATGTGGAATAAACTGTCGGTAATAGTTGGCAAAACCGAGGAAGCGTTGGATGGCCTTGACCTCCACCGGACGCAGTCATTGGAGGATCGCGGACAGTTTCTCAGGATCCATTTTCAATCCAGAATCGGAGACGATATACCCCAAGAAGGGTAAGGAAGACTGCTCAAAGATACACTGCTCGATCTTGGCGTAGAGGCGGTCCTCCCGCAGACACTGCAGCACTAGACGAACACTCCTCCTATGTGAAGATGGGTCTGAAGAAAAAACGAGGATGTCTTCCAGGTATACCACAACGCATTAGTAGCGCAGATCCCAGAAGATGTCGTTGACAAATTCCTGAAATACCACGGGAGCATTACAGAGGCCGAAGGGCATGACGAGATATTTGTAATGCCCGTCCCAGATATTACAGGCGGTCTTCCACTCGTCACCAGAGCGAATACAGATTAGATTGTAGGCTCCACGTAGATCTAGTTTTGAGAAGACCCGAGCCCCTTTCAAGCGGTCAAACACCTCAGGGATGAGCGGCAGGGGGTACTATTCTTAATCGTAATGTCATTCAGACCTCTGACATCAATGCAAGGTCGAAGAGAGCCATCCTTTTTCTTTACAAAGAAAAAAAAGTCTCCCACGGGATGAGGAATTCCGTATAAACACCTTAGCAAGGTTCTCACGGATGTATTCCGACATGGCAGAGGTTTCGGCCAGAGACAGCGGGTAGATTCTGCCCCTAGGCGGAGTGGTCCGGAGCCACAGCTCAATTGGGCAGTCATATGGCTGATGAGGTGGGAGGCTCTCAGCCTCCTTCTTATCAAATAGGTCAGCAAACCGACCAGTGCACAGAAAGCAATCCCGCTGGACCAGAAAAGGCTTGAGCAGAACTGGCAGGCCGGACAGGCTTTAGGCACCTCTCTTGACACGGATGCCCAAACAAAGTATTTCACCTGAACGCCAGTCAAGTACGGGCTCATGTGTCCTAAGCCATGGAAGACCGATAAGCAGACCATGAGACAAGTTGGGTAAGATGTAGAAGGCAATCTTCTCCTGGTGTAGAGCTCCAATTTGCAGAAACACCTCCTCAGTAACCATGGAGATAGACCCTTGCAGAGGTTTGCCATCCACTGAAGCAATCATACGTGGGTTTTTCAGGGAGATAATGGGTATTCGATACTTGTTCTCCTCCTTAAGCCTAATAAAGATCCCTGCTGCGCCACATAGGCCACTTCAGATCCACGTCTCTGACCCTGGATAATGAAAACTGAAAGAGTAAGAGGAGGAGAGGAATCAGACACACCTAGGGAGGCCTCTCTTACCTGACCTAGGTGGAGGCGTCTTCCAGCTTCTCAGGAACCTGCAGGGCACAAATCGATTAGCTAAAGCTGAAAATGAATTGAGGCTTGCAAGAGATGTCAAAAGCAATAATAAAGGATTTTGGGGATATGTCAAAAGTAAAAGAAAAGTCAAAGATGCTATAGGATTTTTACAGGATGAAAATGATGAAATGGTAAGACAGGATGTTGAGAAGGCTGAACTTTTAAATTCCTATTTTGCATCTGTTTTCTCTCAGAAAGGAAATGAAACATCAACTGTTATTCACTGTCCTATTAAGGGAATAGAAGAATCCAGGATATCTATAAACAGAAAGATAGTGAGGAAACACTTAGCTAACCTAAATGAATTCAAGTCTCCAGGTCCAGATGAATTACACCCCAGAGTACTGAAGGAGATAGCAGAAGAAATTTTTGAACCCCTCTCCATAATCTTTGAAAATTCTTGGAGAACAGAAGTGCCAGAAGACTGGAGAAGAGCAAATGTTGTTCCTATCTTCAAAAAGGGGGAAGAAGGTCGACCCAGGCAACTATAGGCCGGTGAGTCTGACTTCTATACCAGGAAAGATCTTTGAACAAATTATTAAACAACATGTATGTCAATACCTGGATAAGAATGAAGTGATTAAACAGAGTCAGCATGTGTTTGTAACTAATAAGTCATGTCAGACTAATTTAATTTCCTTCTATGACGGTATTACTGATTGGGTGGATCAAGGAAATGCTGTAGATATAGTATATCTTGACTTCAGCAAAGCATTTGACAAAGTCTCTCATACAATCCTTATTGAAAAAATGACTAAGTATGGAATGGACAAGGCAACTGTTAGGTGGATTCATAACTGGCTTAGTGATCGGACCCAAAGAGTGGTCGTAAATGGCTGCACATCCAGTTGGAAGAATGTCTCAAGTGGGGTACCACAGGGCTCTGTCCTGGGCCCTGTATTGTTCAACATCTTTATCAACGATTTAGATGAAGGAATTGAGGGTAAACTGATTAAATTTGCTGATGACACAAAGCTAGGAGGGATAGCTAATACTAGAGAAGAGAGAGAGAGGATTCAAAAAGATTTAAATAAACTGGAGAAGTGAGCAGCAACTAACAGAATGGTTTTTAACAGGGAGAAATGCAAAGTACTACATCTGGGCAATAAAAATGAAAAAAGCATATATAGAATCGGAGGAATAGGGCTAAGTGACAGCACATGTGAAAAAGACTTGGGTATACTAATAGATCACAGACTGAATATGAGTCAACAGTGTGATGCAGCAGCAAAAAAGGCAAATGCAATTCTAGGATGTATTAACAGAAGCATACAGTCTAGATCACGTGAAGTAATTATTTCCCTCTACTCCTCTTTGGTCAGACCTCATCTGGAATATTGTGTCCAATTTTGGGCACCACATTTTAAAAAAGACATCAACAAACTGGAGCAAGTTCAGAAAAGAGCGACCAGAATGGTGACCGGTCTGCAAACCCTGTCTTATGAGGAAAGGTTGCAGGATTTGGGAATGTTTAGTTTGCAAAAGAGAAGACTGAGAGGAGACTTAATAGCTGTCTACAAATATCTAAAGGGCTGTCACATTGTAGATGGATCAACTTTATTCTCATTTGCACAAGGAAAGACTAGAAGCAATGGGATGAAGCTGAATGGGAGGAGACACAGATTAGATATTAGAAAAAACTTTTTGACAGTTAGAGTGATCAATGAGTGGAACAGGCTGCCACGAGAAGTGGTGAGTTCTCCTTCAATGGAAGTCTTCAAACAGAGGCTGGACAGACATCTAACTGGGATGATTTAGCGAATCCTGCTTTGAGCAGGGGGTTGGACCAGATGGCCCAGGAGGTCCCTTCCAACTCTACGATTCTATGATTCTATGATTCTAGGACACGAACGCAGAAAGTGAGACGCTCAACCACAATAAAAGCACAAGCCCTGTGCTAGTCTCTCTCTCCGACGTTGCTCTGCAATCTTAATCCAATCCACCTGCATCGGCTCTAGAGCAGGACCGCCGGAAGACCCAGAAGGTCGGGGACTGGGCAGCCTGTGGATGGAAGAAGATGATCTGAAGGGTCTCCTCTCTCTGGCAGCCTCTCGAGTGTGCTCCTGAAAACGCAAGTCTATGCGTGTGGCTAAGGATATGAGATCCTCCAAGGTGGTCGGAGTATCTCGACCCGTGAACTCGTCCTTAATCCTTCCAGAAATCCCTCGCCAAAAGGCCCCAACCAAAGCCTCATTATTCCACTACAGCTCAGAGGAAAGTGTGTGAAAGCGGATAGCATATTGTCCGACTGTGCCCTGGTGGAGATTAAAGAGGGACTCTGGTGGAGGCCAGCCGCCCAGGTTCATCAAAGACCCTAAGGAAAGTATCCATGAAAGTCAGTATACTGGATACAATGGGATTGTCACGCTCCCAAAGGGGATTCACCCAGGAGAGGGTCTCTCCCTCCAAATGAGACACTATAAAAGCCACTTTAGCCCGGTCAGTTGGGTATTGCTGGGGAAATAATTCAAAGTGTAACCGACATTGGTTTAGAAAACCCCTGCACAGCTTAGAATCGCTGCCATACTGAAGTGGTTTACTGAGATGCGGAGTCAGGGTTGTAGTACATTGCCGGAGGCTGACTGCAAGGAAAGCAAACTGTCATCCACGGTGGCCATATATGACAAAATGTGGGCTTGGGTATCGCGCTGCTGAACCTGGAGGCTGGCTAACTGGGAGGCATTACCGGGATCTGCGGCCTGTAAGGCCGACAAACGAGAATCCATAATCTTCATAAAAGACATTATGCAAGTCTGATTCTCACGCAAAAACACTAGCTCTTGCTGAGTGGAGACGGAGGCCCCGGCGGGGTCCATGGCCTGATTATTCTGTTACGCCAAAGGTGGCGAGTACCGAGAGTGGACCCTCTGGACCATGGTACTGAAACTCCCCCGAATGAGTACACCAGATGGGACTAACCCCTATACAGGGAATGTTAGGAGCAGGCTCAGGGACCTCAAGTACCACGGCTGCCAGGACCAGGGGTCAGCCCAAGAGGAAGGTACCCCAAGAAGAAGTGGAGACAGGAGGAGCTGAGGGAGGAGAACGGATAAGGCAGGAATAGGTATAGGGCAGGCAAGGAGGGTGGCAGGTGCGAGGTGGAGAGGGTCCAGAGGCAGAAGGTATACGGAGGTGGAGTAGGAACGGAGAACCAGGAGGACGGAGGACAAGAACGGGTTCTGAAATAACACAGAAATACACACAAAGTCAGTGAGCAGGCTTATGAAACAAATAGCAAAAAAGGGCCTAAGTATAAGTAAAGTATACACGATAATCAGGCGCCTCCACTAAGGGAGGGCGGCCTGAAATACCTTGTGCCTGTCCCCCATTGGACAGGCAGTGTTACCAGGTCAGGTCACACTGGGCCGAATCAGCAATCGAGAAATAACATAAAACATAACTTTTAATAATGAATGTAAAAGCTACCAAAGATAGTAGTGCAAGTAAATCACTAAATCAAAAACCACAAAAAATAAAGGAGGTAACTGTATGAGTCTCTATGACAGATTACTACCAATATATACATGTGGCTATTCCGAGTCCAAAAATTTTTTAAGAGATTGGACCAGAAAAATACTTGGACCAAACCAGTGCAAAAAAGGCCAAGTAAAAAATGAACAGTTTCCTTATCAGAGGAACTAAAGAGGCCTCTACCCTGTAAAGGTTATCAAGGAATATGCCTATTCATGTATATAATAAGGACATAACAATAAACCCATCAACAAAGAAATGTGAAAAGGAAAGATCTCACCACATGAAGATGGAGGATGTCCAGGATCAGAAGTCCCATCAGAGTCATATCAGGTCAGGAAAAAAGGGGGTTCACCCTATACAAGCCCTGTTTGAACTATAACTGACACCCATGACTCCCGCCCTAACAAGGGCAGTCCACATCTAATCCCTATAAACCATAGCCCTACAAAATCCCTGTGCATCCCGACGCGTTTCGTCACTAAATGACTCTTCAGGGGACATATTAGCACAAACTGGGCATCATGACAGAGTATACAGGCTGCCTCCTAAGATGAAAATGGAGTGAGGCAGACTAATGAGGAGGGCACTTAAATAAACTGCCAATCAAATAGAACACATCCACCTGAGATGACTTGGAACGCACGCCGTCCACCATTGGTCCCTGTGGGACGCAGGCACATGATGAGTGTATCAATGGAAAACGCCCACCCTCCTAACCATGCAATAGTGTGTAAACGCCGGCGTATCCCGCGGCAAAGGCCGCCCTGTTTCCGGTTGCGTCATACCGCCCAAAAGCAAAATGGCCGCCGCACTTCCGGTCATGCGCACTCATCGGTGCCAGCAGAAAAAATGGCCGCCACACTTCCGGTCATGCGCACTCATGTTAAAGCAGCGCCAACATAACGGAAGTAAAGCATGCGACAAAGGTCGCAATGCTGCTAGAAGGCAATATCGTCATGCGCACTTAAAACAGTCCATAAGCCAATATTATAAGCGAATAGACAGATCATACATCTCCAAAAGGCCTCAATCATGAAATGATTACCAAAAAATATTAATCCAATCAGAGGCCTGAAGAGAGCATTCCCAGAATCAAAAATAAAGCAAGATGGAAAATGACAAAAATTCAAACTCAGAATAAAAGGTAGCGTAAACATATATAAAAAAAAAAAAGAGGTGGTAATTGGGATCGCATCATTCTACAAAAAGAGACCAAGTGGATTTTTTGTTTGAATACCATGACCCCAAGAGGGCTTAATGATCAACTCAATTTTGGCTGCTACATCTAGGGTTTGATATGTGTTTAATATTTCCTTTGTATATACTGTAAAATACCTCTTTGCCGCGGGATACGCCGGCGTTTACACACTATTGCATGGTTAGGAGGGTGGGCGTTTTCCATTGATACACTCATCATGTGCCTGCGTCCCACAGGGACCAATGGTGGACGGCGTGCGTTCCAAGTCATCTCAGGTGGATGTGTTCTATTTGATTGGCAGTTTATTTAAGTGCCCTCCTCATTAGTCTGCCTCACTCCATTTTCATCTTAGGAGGCAGCCTGTATACTCTGTCATGATGCCCAGTTTGTGCTAATATGTCCCCTGAAGAGTCATTTAGTGACGAAACGCGTCGGGATGCACAGGGATTTTGTAGGGCTATGGTTTATAGGGATTAGATGTGGACTGCCCTTGTTAGGGCGGGAGTCATGGGTGTCAGTTATAGTTCAAACAGGGCTTGTATAGGGTGAACCCCCTTTTTTCCTGACCTGATATGACTCTGATGGGACTTCTGATCCTGGACATCCTCCATCTTCATGTGGTGAGATCTTTCCTTTTCACATTTCTTTGTTGATGGGTTTATTGTTATGTCCTTATTATATACATGAATAGGCATATTCCTTGATAACCTTTACAGGGTAGAGGCCTCTTTAGTTCCTCTGATAAGGAAACTGTTCATTTTTTACTTGGCCTTTTTTGCACTGGTTTAGTCCAAGTATTTTTCTGGTCCAATCTCTTAAAAAATTTTTGGACTCGGAATAGCCACATGTATATATTGGTAGTAATCTGTCATAGAGACTCATACAGTTACCTCCTTTATTTTTTGTGGTTTTTGATTTAGTGATTTACTTGCACTACTATCTTTGGTAGCTTTTACATTCATTATTAAAAGTTATGTTTTATGTTATTTCTCGATTGCTGATTCGGTACTTAGTATCGTGAGAATTTGTGGGTATTTAACCCACTTTTTTGCTGTTTATCAGGTCACAATGGGGAATAAAGGACGTGGGGGGGGTCACGTGGTCGGGCCATAAGGCGCATGCGCGATAAGACCGTACGTGTGGCCAATGGCACAGGGGGAAGGCGCAGGGGTGCCCACGCAGCTGCACACCAGAGAGCAGGAGGAGCAGAAGGCTGGATGGGAGCAATGGCAGATGTGAGCCCAGGAGCGGTAAGTATGGGGCTAACAGAGTACTTTGAGTGGGAGTTTGTTTGGAAAAGCTCCCGGCTGCAGAGCACAGATCCAGGACAGCTGCGTGAGAGACTTACTGGTATCGGTGGACGGGCAGAGCAGCGCCATCCAGGCAGAGCATTTCACCATGGGCATCCGGGTGCCAGCTGGCACACAGAGGAGCACATGCCGAGCAGAGCCATGCAGAGCAACCATTCAGGTGATGGCAGCTGCTCAGAGAGACAGGTGCCATGTGGAACCTTGCGGAAAGCATTACTCTTTTGCTCCACAGTTAAATGAATTAAGGGCTCAGCGAGCAAAATCGGTGACCGCCCGCTGTCGCCAGAAGTGAGACTGTGTTGGGCGGGGAAGCCTGAAGATGCAGTGTCGGACTCCACTGGCATTACATCCTTCATCGGGCCCCCAGCGACTAAAGGACTGGGGAGTCACGATAAGTTGCATTTGATAGCAAGACTGTTTTCATCTGCTTTTCCCCTTTCCTGTTATATTCCCTGTTATCTCTCTGCAAGGAGTTTATTTCTGTAAATTAAACCGCACTCTTGTTAACCCCTGCTCTGTGCTTCTGCGTTACTGCATCTGTTTAACCTGCTTATATTTGCCATAGTCGGCAGGATGCAGTCCTTGAACGCAGAAGCAGCAGACCAGTCCATTATGAGTACCCACAGGTTCAGGTTGCCATTGGGGGCAATGCTTAGTAACCTCCCAAAGTTCACGGGGAGCAACATGATGTTGTGGAACTGGATTGAAAGGGATAAGAGCATGCTGCAGATGCACTCCATGGCCCCTGCGCTGCAGGCAGAGATAGCGTTAATGTCCCTAGATGGTGAGGCCTGGTATTCCGTTATGTTTCGCCCTCCACATGAGCGGAATACGCTGGATAAGGAGATGCATGGGAACGCCACTGATGTTGGAGAGCTGTGGATGCATTTGTTTGGCCGCATTCAGCGAGAAGGGAAGATGGTGACACAGTATATTAATGCATTACAGGAGGTGCATGCGCACATTGAGAAGAGAGAAGATGTGGGAACTAGTGATGAGCGAGCATACTTGGTAATGCTCGGTACTCACCCACGCATCCCTGTACTCGCGGTGCTCGGCGAGCGCCAAGCATTTCCTGGATTATTCGGTGGAAGCTCGACACATTCAGCTCCAGAATCACCAGTGTAGGGAGAGTTGCTGCAGTGATAGGGACAGAATAGGTGGGGTACACAGTTACTGTGGGTATACCATAATTGAATCCACAAATCCAGTTAAATCAACAGTCCTTCTAAGGACTAATTACGGGGTATATAGATTGCAGTGCTAGGTAGGCAGGGAGTGTATGTGGGTATATATATATATATATATATATATATATATATATATATATATATATATATATATCATTGCAAGGCAGGCAGTGTATGTGGGTATATAGATATCAGTGCTAGTCAGGCAGGCATTGTATGTAACATAGTAACATAATAACATAGTTATTAAGGTTGAAGGGAGACTTTAAGTCCATCTAGTTCAACCCATATCCTATCCTAACTTGCCCTAACATGTTGATCCAGAGGAAGGCAAAAAAAAACCCCATGTGGCAAACAGTAAGCTTCACATTGGGGAAAAAAATTCCTTCCCGACTCCACATACGGCAATCAGACTAGCTCCCTGGATCAATGCAATATTAAGGAAACTAGTGTATATACCCTGTAATATTATACTTTTCAAGAAAGGCATCCAGTCCCTTCTTAAATTTTAGTAGGGAATCACTCATTACAACATCATATGGCAGAGAGTTCCATAGTCCCACTGCTCTTACAGTAAAGAATCCGCGTCTGTGAGTATGCTTAAACCTTCTTTCCTCCAGACGTAAAGGATGCCCCCTTGTCCCCGTCACAGGTCTAAGAGTAAAAAGATCATTAGAAAGGTCTTGGTATTGTCCCCGCATATATTTATACATTGTAATAAGATCACCCCTAAGCCTTCGATACTCCAAACTAAATAACCCCAAGTGTAATAACCTGTCTTGGTATTGCAGCCCCCCTAGTTCCCTAATAACCTTGGTCGCTCTTCTCTGCACCCGCTCCAGTTCAGCTATGTCTTTCTTATACACCGGAGACCAGAACTGAACACAGTATTCTAAGTGTGGTCGCACTAGTGACTTATATAGAGGTAAAATTATGTTCTCCTCATGACCATCTATGCCTCTTTTAATGCATCCCATTATTTTATTTGCCTTTGCAGCAGCTGCCTGACACTGGCCACTAAATGTGAGTTTGTCGTCCACCCATACACCCAGGTCTTTTTCAGTGACTGTTTTGCCCAGTGTTTTACAATTAAGCACATAATTATACATCTTGTTCGTTCTACCCAAGTGCATGACCTTACATTTATCCCCATTAAAGCTCATTTGCCATTTATCAGCCCAAGCTTCTAGTTTACATAAATCCTCCTGTAATATAAAATTGTCCTTCTCTGTATGTGGCATACTTCATTGCATATGTGGCACCCCAGGAGACCGGTTGCCACAATGGCCTTGCTTCCCTCCAGGGGGGAGTGATGCCATGCCTGGAAGCAAGAATGGGATCCATTTACCAGGTAGTTCCAGCATTCATCACAGTTCCTGCTCCAGGCCAGCAGGGTGAGCTCTAATCCAATTTCTGAAGAGCTGCTCTCTCTGGTCAGGAGGAGGAAGTAGAGAGTCGAGTGCCTGAGCAGGGTTGAGGCAGGATGTGAGGAGAGGAGCTGGGAGCAGAGCTGCAGCAGAGCTCATCCCAGCCTTAGGCGCCAGAGACCGGGCACCGGAGCCAAGGCTGTAAGGGCACTAAATCCCCAGCAGCAGAATCTGGAGGGCAGAAGACCACAGGTCCTCTGGCCCCATCTAATACTCAGAGACACAGCAGCACATGGAGCTGGGGCCACCAGAGAATAGCGACCCCTGAAATAGGCTCAAGCTGCCTTTCATGCGAGTGGAGTTCTACCCAACAGCAGATAGAATGACTTGGAAGGAGCTTACAGCAGCAGGTACCTCAGAGAACAGCGCAGTAAGGAGACCTCACAACCCACCTGGCTGGGAGATTTCCAAATTGCTTCCAGGCTGACCGGAACCCCAACACCACCTGTACCAGTGTTATGGACTGTAAGTAAAGCTTTGGAAACTTCACCCTGCTGTGTCTTCTAAGGCCTTTTTCACACATCAGGTTTTCGCCGTCAGGCGCGATCCGGCGCTTTTGACAGAAACCGGATCCGGCGAAATGCAATGCCGTATCCGGTTTCCCCCCCATTGACTTGCATTTGCGCCGGATGGCCATGCGTTTCATCCGGTTTTCGCCGGATCCGGCAATGTGTCGCGATCCGGCGTCTGGAAAAAACGGCTCCTGTAACGTTTTTTGTCTCCGGCGAAAAAGCCGGACACGCCGGATCCGGCGCGTCCGGCTTTTTCACACAATGAAAGCCTATGAGCGCCGCAATGCGCCTGATCCGGCGAAAGCCGGATCCGGTGGCCGGATCCGGTTTTTTTGGTCTGAGCATGCTCAGTAGCTCTTCCCACAAGACATATATAAAAGCAAGACAGTGGGACCCACAGCCACACCCAACATGCCACCCAAGAAAGCAACCAAGCGCAGCAGGAGAAGGCAGGAGACCACTGCAGCACAATCAGCACCACCACCACCCCAAATGGAGCAGCAAATGGAACATGCTGAGGAGGGGAGGCCAGCAGCAGATGAGAGACGGTAATTATCAAATCCCCCATTCCTCCAAACTAGGGCTATTGAATATCAAGATATTCATTGGCCCTTTGTTTCTCTTTATTCAACAGCCGCCCAATAGATGCAGCAGCAATGGCAGCAGCTGGAACACCACCCACAGGCATGGAGTGTGGCCACCAGGAAGACAGCACATCATCTTCTGGGAGCCCTCCCTCGCATCGTCAGCGTTTGACGGTAAGTTTTTATTTCCAAAATCCATCATCTCTGTAATATATGTCTATTCATTGCCTTTTATTTCAAA
The DNA here is from genome assembly GCF_039654945.1 of Dendrobates tinctorius. Lineage (NCBI taxonomy): Eukaryota > Metazoa > Chordata > Amphibia > Anura > Dendrobatidae > Dendrobates > Dendrobates tinctorius. The sequence continues at coordinate 4,000,762 of NW_027361800.1, forward strand.
ACAGGATTCACAAGATGAAGAGGAGCTCCCAGAAGAAGAAGGAAGGGGTGGAAAGACACTTGGAGTGGGCTCACAATTGGTAAGTTTTTTGCATCAAACGCAGAAACACAACATCACACTACACACAACACATAGAAAACAATGTTCTGCAGACCACACACAGCAAACAAATGCCTACATCCAAAGACATAACATTTTTTGTTTTCTTCTCTAGTCTTCCCAATCTGGTGCTCGGCCAAGAGGTCCTCGCAGTGCCTCCCAGGGTCGTCGGCGACAGCAACGCGGCGGTCACCAGCGTGTAAGTATAAATATTTTTGCTTTGTTTTTTTGCACTTTTTATTTCATTTCTTTTGTGGAGGCTAATTATGTTATTTTTGTCTTTTTCTTTAACAGCCTTCACAGCGTGCTCCCGACTCTGACGGTGAGGATGGAGGACTCGATGTGGACCACCTCATCGATCTCGTCAGAGAAAGGGAGCCGCTCTGGAATATGGCTGACCGCCGCCACGCTGACCTTATCGTTACCCGACGACTCTGGGAGGAAATCTGTTTGCTCCTTGTGGGCTGCTGGGAGGACCTCGATGTTCGGGCCCAGATTAAAGAGCGTAAGTATATACAGTACCGGTTGCTTGATGTAAACCAGTGTTTCCCGAACTCCAGTCCTCGTGGTCCCCACGGATCATGTGTTCAGGATTTCTATTTACTATGGAAATCCTGAAAACATGACCCCTGGGGACCATGAGGACTGGAGTTTGTGAAACACTGATGTTGTATACTAACCACTCCTTTCTCGTTTCAGGGAACAGAATTGTGAATCGGTGGCGGTCTGTGAGGGATCGTTTCAAGAAGGAGTTCAATAAAGAGATGCGGGCCCTGAGTGGATCTGGAGGACGCAGGAGCAAGTACAAGTACGCACAAGCCCTGTCGTTCCTCCGGGAAACAATGGTCACTAGAAGGTAAATATTACACACCACATGTGAAAAAAAATGTTAGATGTAACTTTTTTTTTTCAGCCAGGGCCATACCATGTCAGTATTTTAATTGTTTTTTTTTCTCTTTATTCCACAGCACGGTGAGCAGCACTCGGGAGCCTGCACGATTGGACCCTTCTGAGGCGATCCCTGAGGAGACCGGCACCGAGGGACACTTCGACCGCCCCGGTACATCTGCACCTTCCCAGCCTTCCCACACATTCGACCCATCTGTCCAATCCACCAGCACAGGAGCATCGTGGCCACCTACATTACATGAAGCTGCTGCTGAGGAGATCGCTTTCCCTTTACCCCACCCTTCTGCCCCTGCCACCTCTAGTACACCTGCGGGTACTGGGCGACAGCGGCAGAGGGGTCAGGAAAAGAGTTATGCGCCAGAGTTCTTGCATCTGAATGCATCTTTCCAGAACTGTCTAAAAGTCTTGTCAGAGCAAATCTCCGCAGGCTTTCAGCAGATCAACTCCAGCATTCTGGAGGTGAAGACACTTCTGCAAACCATGCATTCAGAAGCAAGATCTTCGCCAAACCACACCTTTTTCAGGTCTGTTGTGGAGCGCATGGCAACACTATCTCCTACCCAGCAGATGCATGTAATGCATTCGTGCCACGGTGCTCTACAGCAGGTTACCTCCCAACCTCCACCTCCCACCACTGTAGTTCCTCCACCTGCACCCCCTCCAGCCACTTTCCATCCTCCCCCTCCTATTACATCTGCACCCCCTCCAGCCACTTTCCATCCTCCCCCTCCTATTACATCTGCACCCCCTCCAGCCACTTTCCATCCTCCCCCTCCTATTGCATACCAGCAACCTCACCAGTACCAGCAACCTCCCCAGTACCAGACATCTCCCCACTTCCAGCAACCTGCCCCGTACCAAACTCCTTCCCCGTACCAAACTCCTTCCCCGTACCAAACTCCTTCCCCGTACCAAACTCCTTCCCCATACAACTTTCCATCAACATCATCTGCTCCTACAGTCCCTGCCCAACCCTCCACTCCACCGCCCACCACCTCTTCTGCCTCCCACATGTCCACCCATTCTGTAGATTTTTCCACACCATCACCTCTAACTGTTCCTTCCCCACCACGATCCCAGTCCTCTCTCCACACTCCCATTGTCGAAGTGTCCCGCAGCCCCTCCAGCAGTATTTCCACCCCACACTACACCGAGTTATAATGTTTTTTTGTAATAAAAATGCCCATTTGGTTGGTTTCAAACCTTTATTAAAAAAGTTTTTTTAACTTTAAAAACAGTTTACACAAAAAAAAATATTTTAAATAAAAGTTAAATTATTGTTTACACTGGTTGTCTGTCATTTCTTTCTGCGGCAAAATATGTTTAAAAAAAAAGGTTAAATACAGGGTATTTAAAAGGTAAAAAGGTATTCAAAACCAGGTATATAACTGTGGGTAAATTTTAGCTTTTTGCCACAGTTGTGTTCCTGGTTGTGTTTGAAGCAAAGTATTTCACCTGAAAAGTTGTGTTTATTGTTGGTGATTTCCTAACAATGTACACAACTTTTGTTAAAAGGTGAAATACTTTGCATAAAACACAACCAGGTACACACCTGTGGCCTAAAGCTAAAAATAGTAAGACCATGACAAGATAGCCAACTTTGGTTGGCAAAGGTATATACTGTTGGTCCAGAAGGTACACAAGTTTGGTTAGGGCACAAATCTTTCACACTCTGTCATCCTGCCAGTGTACTCTGCTTTGAGGTGACAAAGTATAGTGCAAAATTGTCCCTCATTACTGAAACCGTCACAGAACTTCTAGTGGTAATATTTCCAATGACAACATCCATCTTCGCCAGTAACTTGCTCTTCTCTCCAACCTGCACTTTCTTCTCTACAACCTGTCAAAGAAGGGCTGTAGGAACATGCTATATATAGTTTTCCAGTAGCCAATCCCGTTCGGAAGGCCACAAGGGTCAATTTTAAAAACCGGATCCGGCGTAATCCGTCGAAAAACTGATAGAAAAACGGATGAACCGGATGAGATGGATCTGGTTTTATCTGTCAAGAACAAGACGGATCCAGCAGAAAACCGGATCCGGCACATCAGGTTTTACAAAACATTTGCCGGATCCGGCATTCCGGCACGACGCCGGATCGCGCCTGACGCCGAAAACCTGATGTGTGAAAGTAGCCTAAATAGCATTCTGCACACAAATAACAAACATGCTTTAGATTTCTTTTACTATAACATGAAATCTAACTACTGTAAATGTAACTTTGTCTTAACTAGTGTTGAGCATTCCGATACTGCAAATATCGGGTATCGGCCGATATTCGCTGTATCGGAATTCCGATACCGAGTACCGATATTTTTTCAATATCGGATACCGGAATTGGAAGCTCCCATAATGCAATGAGCCACTGTTGTGGCTGTGATTGGCTGCTGAAATGATGTCATCATGATGCGCGGTCTGTGCGTATCATGATGCGCGGTCTGTGCCGACTGCAGGGGGTCTGTACGGGCCTGCCGGGGGGCCTGTGCCGGCTGCCGGGGGTCTGTACGGGCCTGCCGGGGGCCTGTGCCGGCTGTCTGCACGGGCCTGCCGGGGGCCTGTGCCAGCTGCCGGGGGTCTGTACGGGCCTGCCGGGGGTCTGTGCCGGCTGTCAGGGGTCTGTACGTGCCTGCCGGGGGCCTGTGCCGGCTGTCGGGGGTCTGTACGGGCCTGCCGGGTGTCTGTGCCGGCTGTCAGGGGTCTGTACGTGCCTGCCGGGGGCCTGTGCCGGCTGTCGGGGGTCTTTACGGGCCTATGCCGGCTGCCGGGGTCTGTACGGGCCTGCCGGGGGTCTGTGCTGGCTGCCGGGGGTCTGTGCGGGCCTGCCGGGGGTCTTCTGTGTGTGCAGGCATCGTCCAATGGGACTACAAGTCCCATCGGGCTATGCCTGCTACAATTCCAGTGATTGACACATTAGCCAATGATGGGACAGTAGTAGTCCCATCATCCGGCTAATGTGTTGAATGTAAAAAAACAAAAACAAAACATACATACTACATATATACAACATTCATACAACATACATACATACTGCATACATACAGTACTTCATATATACTACATTCATACAACATACATACATACTACATACATACTACATTCATACAGCATACATACATACATATATACTTCATTCATACAACATACATACAACATGCTACAGACAAACTACGTACAACATACAAACAACATACAACATACAATACATATATACTACATTCATACAACATACATACATACTACATACATATATACTACATTCATACAACATACATACTACAGACATACAACATACATACTACATACAATACATTCATACAATACATACATACATACATACATACTACATATATACAACATACATACATAGTACATACTACTTACATACAACATACATACTACATACAATACATTCCTACATTCATATAATGCATACATATAGACATACAGTACATACTCACCATCACTTGTCACTTTGATCCCAGAAGCAAGTGTCATCTATGAAAAAAATTAGAAAAAAAACAAACAAGCAATATACTCCCTGATCCGCAGAAATCCACGAGTGTCCCACGACGATCTGCTGCACTGCATCACTGAGAGGTTACTATAGTTCACTGGTCTCACTTTATGGCAAAAGCTGCGTGGGAACTTTCTCACACAGCAATGCCAAAAGTGAGACTAGGGACTATTTTTTTACAGTGGCGGAGGAATACAGTGCGGAAGGATACGTACCTCCCGTCATTGTATTCCTGGAGCCCCTAGAGAGCGGTCGCATCAGCTGATGCTGCTGTTCTCCACGGGAGATCGGCGTGGGACACTGGTGGATTTCTGCGGATCAGGGAGTATATCGGTTGTTTGTTATTTTCATATTTTTTCACAGATGACACTGGCTTCGGGGATCAAAGTGACAAGTGATGGTGAGTATGTACTCTGTTATATGTACTGTATTTCTATATGTATGTATTGTATGAATGTATTGCATGTAGTATGTATGCTGTATGTAGTATGTATGCTGTATGTCTGTAGCATGTTGTATGTATGCATGTTGTATGTTGCATGAATGTAGTATATATGTAGTATGTGTGTAGTATGTATGTATGTTGTATGAATGTAGTATATATGAAGTATGTATGTAGTATGTATGTATGTATGTTGTATATATGTAGTATGTATATATATATATTTTTTTTTTTACATTCAACACATTAGCCGGATGATGGGACTACTACTATCCCATCATTGGCTAATGTGTCAATCACTGTCATTGCAGCAGGCATAGCCTGATGGGACTTGTAGTCCCATCGGACGATGCCTGCACACAGACACAAAGACCCCCGGCAGACCATACAGACCCCCGGCAGTCCGCACAGACCCCCGGCAGGCCGTCACAGACCCCCGGCAGGCCGGCACAGACCCCCGGCAGGCCGGCACAGACCCCCGGCAGGCCCGTACAGACCCCGGGCAGTCCGCACAGACCCCCGGCAGGCCCGTACAGACCCCCGGCAGGCCCACACAGACCCCCGGCAGGCCCACACAGACCCCCGGTAAGCCCGCACAGACCCCGCCCGCACACACAGACAGGCACAGTGTCCTCCCACACACCGCCCACACTCTTCCCCCCTCCCGAAGAGGATGTGCAAATACATAAAGGGGTTTTTTTTAATTCCGATATTTCTGTCCCATTGACTTGAATGGGACTTCCGGTATCGGAATCGGCAATACCCGATACTTTTTGGGTATCGGCCGATCCAATCCGATCTGATATTTCTCAATATCGGACGGTATCGCTCAACACTAGTTTTAACATATTTTATAAAACAACAAATGGAAAATAATGAATACTTCAGTTTTTATTTTTTATCTCTTAAAGGGAATCTGTCACCCCTTTTTTCGAATATGAGCTGCTGGCACCGACATCAGGGGCTTATCTACAGCATTCTGTAATGCTGTAGATAAGCCCCCGATATAACTGAAAGATAAGATGAAAGAGTTAGATTATACTCACCCAGGGGCGGTCCGGTCTGATTGGTGTCTCAGTCCGGTCCGGCACCTCCGATCTTCATACCATGCCATCCTCTTCATTCCTTCCTGTCATGGCTCTGGCACAGCCGCACTGCTCTGCCCTGTTGAGGTCCAGTGCCTGCGCACTGCAGTATTCTGCTCAGCCCTCAACAGGGCAGAGCAGTGCGCCTGTGCCAGAGACACGACAGCATTGTGCTCATTAGAATTATGGTACATGTTTATTTTGGTGGGGGAACGTAAGACACAAATGTTGCATCTCCAATAAAGTAAAAAGTTGAACTATATACATCTCTTTTACTAAGGATACCTTGCGGCAGTTCTGGCTTGTTTTTCCTTATAGTACCCGACATGGAAAGATGTCTTTGTCGCAACATCTGGCCCAGTTGATAGGATGTGAAAAAGTTGTCACGTGTCATTTTGTCCTTTTAGTCCATGAGTCAAATAAAGAACAAATCGCATACCCTGATTTTTTTCAGCTTTCTCCAGGGTTTCTTCCTGTATACACTTGAGCGTTTACAATGTATGAACTTTTACTGTCACAAAGTGTCCATATCTTCATGCCATACTTTGCTGGCTTACTCATTACTCATTACTCATTACTTATTGTAAGACAGAGATTACTGCATGCGTTAGGGGACACTCGCTTAGCATCGGGGAAACTGCCTTACTGGGATCACCGTCTCAACAGATGCCTTGGGACAAGGGCAGTCCCGACAGTTGAGACCCTCAGAAAGACTGTAGCTTCCCCAACACAGTGCCTTCACAGACTCTGCACACACACATGGTCTCCTCCTGTGCTCTTCAGGAATTCAGTCCCCACATGGGACCTTCCCACACAGCGACCATGCAGGTCCACGGCCTCTCCATGTGCTATTCAGGATGTCCATCCACTCATATGACTGCCCAACACACAGGCCTTCAGGTCCATGGCCTCGCCATGTGCTCTTCAGGAATCCCATCATACTCCCAGGACCTTCCAACACACAGACCATCCAGGACCTTACACACTGACCATGTGACCCAAACCCTGGTCACATTGTGTAGCTGTAACCATCCCCATAGGTGGGCGGTGTATATGTGGTTAGCCAGTCTCACCCAGCTCTCCGACTAATCCTGTAAGCACCCCTTATAACTAAACAAACCCTTGTGGAACTAGAAGTCCCAGAGCAACAACATTTAGGGCTTACAGTGCCATTTACAGTAATGCCGGTCACTGTCTTACCATCACAGTTATGCCTCCATGCATATCTTGAAGAGCAAATACAGTGCCCCATAGCTGTAACAGGGGTCGCTGCCTCACAGTATGTATTGTCTGAACGGGCACCTACCTCGGAATGCCACCAATTGTTCATCGACAGTTACAGCTTCACCAATACTATATAATTTTGGTAGAATCTCTAGCCATTTATTACAGACATTTCTAATAGAAGCTAGTTTATCTTTAGCTCCTTTTTCATTTATTATCAAACCTCAGTACTCTAGAATTCTCATGAAACCTTTCAAGAGACATTGTAGCTCTAAATATGTGGTGACCGGTTTCGGAATTCCACAAACTTTTAGTTGATTCACCATAAGATTTGTATACTCCTGCTAAAAGAAGTAAACCAATATTAGAATTTAGAGCTATCACATCTAATTTGTTCCATTTATCACCATAAACTCGTTGTCCCTCAATGTTTGTCATTCTCTCACAGAATTGAAAGAGAAATGACTGGATGAGTACTTGTTCACTGATAAGAACAGTGAAACCTTCACCCTTTTGAATAATGAGATGAAGAACACAGGAAAACAAGTACATTTTCCAGGCAGAAATAATTAGTGACCTGTTGAACAGTATAAAATATTATCGGGTCATATTGACCCGAACAGTTCAAGTGTAAAAATCAGCATGTAGCAAAAAGTAAACAAAAAAAAAACACTCATAGTAAGAACTCCTCTGTAGTGAAATATATGTATGCATGTATGACCAGCAGTCATGACCTCATGTTATCCTGAGAAGGCTGTCTCCTTAATCCAATCTCACCAGGGGGCTTTACTGAGAACCACAAGTGGAAACATTTCACACCCTCTGTGTCATGATCTAGTTTGGATGATGACAGTTAAAAGCACATGTAACCTTTTTTTTCCTTAAGCTGTGTGCTTAAGTTTGGTTTTGCCCCCGGTGGCCATTAGGATTATTACACAGTGGTGTCTTTTGTTCTAGTTTGCCCCCCGGTGGTGGTTAGCGTTATTACACGGGAATCACTAACAGGTGTGATTCCTCTGGCTTAACTATAAAGGTGTGTCATGTGCTCTCACTGGTGTTGGTGATAGTATTCATTTCCAACCATCCTTGGTGGAGAAAGGAGCTGGAGAGAGTTCCTTGCAGCACAGTCAGAGCCCTGGTGTGGAAGGAGTCAGAGGGGATTTCCTTGCAGCTCTGACAGAGCTTGGTGGCAGCTATTCAGGAGGAAAGCTGCATTCTAGTGGTGGACTCTGTTGCTGGGAGCAAGAGCAGCAGAGCAAAGCTAAGTGGTGTTTGTTTCCCTGTTTGTGTCTTTCCTTTATGTGTGTTTCAGTGCAGTGGTGGGATTAGTCTCTGCACCGGCCATTTCACTAGAAAGGGGTAGGTGCAGGGCGATCAAAAGGTATCCTGAGTGGCGACCGGTGTGGAACCGGCCTAGGGATTGGTAGGAGTGTAGAGACACTGACTCAGGGGAGTGCAGGAGGTCTCCACATCCCCATTCCCTATCGCAGGGCCCTCCATTGTAATTGTTTCCCTAGTGTTTCCCCTTATTATTTAAATTCGCCCTGCTGGAGGTGGTGTATCCGGTTTTACGTGTATTTCTGAAATTCGCCTGCTGGAGGCGGTGCATCCGGCTGCACGTCTTATTTAAATTCGCCCTACTGGAGGCGGTGTATCCAGGGTCGCGTGTGTCATATAAATTCGCCCTGCTGGAAGCGGTGTGTCCGCTCACACGTTGATCATTACACTCCGGCTCTTTTGAAGAAAAGATGCCGATTGAAGAATGACACTATCAATCTATGAGAAAGGTTACACAAAGAGTTTCAGAGAAAAAAATAATGTATTCATAGGTAAAATAGCCATGGTCCAGTCACAAACCAGCAATTAGAATATTAACATGAGAGGCTGGTCTAGAAATTGGATCCCCAAGTCACATCTATAAATTAGTGAGGGGCTGCCTAGCTGTTGTGCTCCATTTCATATTCCCTCTTCCCTCGGGGAGAGAGAATCAGGATGCAAAGTTTGATATTTCTGTAAGTTTTCTCCCTTTCATTTTATCGCTGTTTTGCATATTTGTATGTCACTTTTTATTCCCATTTTTATGTCTTTTTTATTGTAAGCACTGTACCTTTTATATTAAAGCTTAAAACTTCAATAAGTCTGAACCTTGTTGCTCTAAAGAATCCATAGCCATAGAGTGTGTGCTCCTGGTGATTGGCACGTAGTAGTACTAGTATTATTTCCGGGACTCATCGCCCGTGTGTTTGGTGAGTGGTGGCAGCGTGTATTAGTGTGTATTGGTGTGTGGTCTGTGTCGGGGTGTGATTTATGCTCCCACTGCAGCATAGAACAGAGGTTGAATGCTGGACTGAGTGAGAGGAGATAGATTAACCCTTGCAGGCGCAACCCCAAGTCACGTGCTGAGAAGCGGGTATGTTACAAATTAGTGGCAGCGGTGGGATATCTATATATATATAAATGCCTTATCATGTCTGTCTGTAACCGAAATCGTGGGCCGCTGATTGGTCGCGGCTGCCAGGCCCCCGCCAGGCCGCAACCAATCAGCGACAGGCGCAGCTGTTTGTAATGGTAAGCTGCGCCTGCCACTTATTAGTCGCGGCCACCAGGCCGTGACCAATCATCGGCAGACGCTGGCCTTAATCTGTAAAAACCGGATTACTTACCGGTAATACTCTTTTGTAGAGTCCACGACAGCACCCACTGAGAGAGGGGATCCGCCCCCGGAACAGGAAACCTACAGAGAGATAAATGGGGCGGTCCCCCTCGCTCCCTCAGTTTGTGTTACCGAGAACAACGGAGGAACCGCCATACATGTTTTAGTCAAACTGTTTGGGCGATTCATCTATCTTACCCCTATGCAGTTTTAAGCTTACTAAGTTTAATCACATTTCTAACTTAAATTATAATCTCCACCACCAAGGAGACCCATGTGTGAAAAAATTCTTACGGGAGGGAAGTGAGCGGGTGCTGTCGTGGACTCTACAAAAGAGTATTACCGGTAAGTAATCCGGTTTTTCCTCTTCGCCACGACAGCACCCACTGAGAGATTTCCAGAGATAATCACTTGGGCGGGCACACCATGTTAAGGACTGATCTACCAAAAGTTAGATCCTCGGTAGAGGACAAATCTAGTCTATAGTGACTATAAAAGGTAGACGGAGAAGACCAGGTTGCAGCCTTACATATTTGTTCAATTGGGACGTTCGCCCTCTTGGCCCAGGAGGATGATATGGCTCTAGTAGAGTGCGCCTTAATCCCCAGTGGAGGGTCTTCTCCTTTTGTCAGATACGCCATTGTGATCGCATCTCTAATCCATCTGGATATCGTGCCTGATGTAACTGCAGACCCCTTCCTGCTGCCCTGGAAGGCGACAAAAAGAGACCTACTCTGCCTCCAGGGACTGGTCCTATCTAGATAGGCTAGCACGGCTCTCTTCACATCTAAGGTGTGATATTTCTCCTCGTCCTGTGTTGACGGGTTCTCATAGAATGAAGGTAGGCATATCTCTTGAGATCTATGAAATTTAGTTACCCGTTTGGGCAGGTAGGACGGGTCCATCTTTAAAATCAGACTGTCTCGTGTTGTTAACAGGAACGGTGGGTCTACTGATAAAGCGTGAAGATCACCCACTCTCCTGGCCGATACTAAGGCCACCAGCATAGCCGTTTTCAATGAGAGGCACTTTACTGATGCTGAGCTTATGGGCTCAAACGGTGCCTGAGTGAAGGCATCCAAAACTAGAGTAAGGTTCCACGCTGGTAGTCGAGGCACATGCACCGGTTCTGCTCGTTGACAGGCCGAGATAAACCGAGTCACCCATCTATTTGCTGCCACGTTATAGTTAAAACAGGGCTCCTAGGGCTGACACGTGGACCTTAAGAGTGTTTACTGAGAGTCTAAGCTCTCGGCCCCTTTGTAGAAACTCTAGAATGGCCGTAATGGGTACTTCACCAGCTAGTTTTGTTGGGTGAGAGGCCAGGAACTTCCTCCACACCTTAGCATATATTTTTGTCGTGGGCTCCTTCCTGCTTTGTAGCAGGGTATTGATTAGGTTCTTTGAGAAACCCTTCTGCCTCAGTAGCTCCCTTTCAAATTCCAGGCCGCTAGGTGCAGGGCTTTGGCCTGTGGATGGTAGCAGGGTCCCTGCGAGAGAAGATTCTGGTGCAGCGGCAGGATCCACGGGTCGGTTACCGACATGGCTCTCAGCCATGAAAACCACGGTCTTTTTGGCCAAAACGGGGCTATCAAGATTACCCTCGCCCTCTCCTGTCTTATTTTCCTGACTACTGTTGGTAGTAGCACCATCGGAGGAAAGGCATAGGCTAGTTGGAATGCCCAGGGTGCTTGGAGGGCATCTAGAATATCTGGGTTGTCCGACCTGTAGAGAGAAGCAAACCTTTTTACGCGCCTGTTGGCTCTGGTTGCGAATAGGTCTATCTCCGGTCTGCCCCATTCTGACGCTATCATTTCGAAGACGTCTCTGCTGAGGACCCACTCTCCCTGGTATAGGGCCTGGCGACTGAGATAGTCTGCTCGGGAGTTGTCCACTCCTCTTATATGGAGCGCTGACAAGGAGAGAAGATGGACCTCGGCCATCTCCAGAATCTTTCCCGCGATAGACATCAGTGGCATTGACCGTGTGCCTCCTTGCCGGTTTATATAGGCCACTGCGGTGGTATTGTCTGTCTGGATCTTTACGTGGGCGCCTCTTAACTGCGGGAGGAAGTGAGATATCGCGTAAAAAAATCGCTGTTAGCTCCTTTACATTAGACGAGGCCTCTATTTCATTCTCACGCCACCAGCCTTGTACCATGTGCTCCTCTAGGTGGGCTCCCCAACCTAAGGGGCTGGCATCCGTGGTGAGTATCTTGGAGGGAGTCACCCACCACTGTACTCCCTTCGATAGATTGGAAGGAATTAACCACCATTTTAGGGATTCAACCACCTCGGGCGATAGGGACATCTTCCCTTCCAGCCGCCCCTGCAGTCTATCTATCCCCTGCAGAATAGCCCACTGTAGTTCTCTAGAGTGGAACTGAGCCCATTGCACCGCTGGAATGCACGATATCAGTGACCCCAGCAAGGACATGCCCTGTCTCAATGATATTGCGGGTCCTCCTGTAGCCTTCTGTACTTTGTCGATTATGGCCATTACTTTGGTGTTTGGCAGAAAGCACTCCTCAGTTACGGAGTCTACTTGCAGGCCCAAAAACCTTTGACAGGTCACTGGCTCTAGTCTGGACTTCTCCCAGTTAATTAGCCAACCCAGTGTTTGTAGGGATGAGATAATCCTAGCTATTCTTGCTTCACACTGTGAAACAGAATTCCCCACTATGAGTAGGTCGTCTAAGTAAGGGACAACTAGGGTGTCATTCAGCCTTACATACGACATTACTTCCAGCATTAATTTGGTAAATACCCGAGGAGCCATGGATAGCCCGAATGGCATTGCCGCAAACTGGAAATGCTGAATCCGACCTCTGAACCAGACTGCTACCTGCAGGAACCTCTGGTGCCCTCGATATATGGGGAGATGGTAGTAGGCGTCCTTTAGGTCCAAGACCGCCATATAACACCTGGGAAACAAAAGCTTTATTGCAGACTTAATCGACTCCATTTTAAACGACCTTAGTCTTAGGAAAGTATTACGTTTCTTTAAATTTATTATAGTCCTGTAAGAGCCATCTGGTTTTGGGACTAAATAGAGGAGAATAAAAGCCCATCCCTGTTTCGTCGTCTGGGACCTCCACTAGGACCTGTTTAGTTAGCAGTACCGCAATCTCCATCTCCAGTGCTTCCTGCTGTGATCGGGACTTCATAGAAGTCAATAAGAAGGAGTTCGGTGGATACCGAACGAATTCTAATTTTAGGCCTGATGATACAATACTTAGGGCCCACGGGTTTGATGTCACCTTCATCCATTGGCGGCTGAATCTTAATAGCCTGCCACCTACCGGTGTAACGGTTTTATCGGGATCTGTCTCCTCTGAAGGGACGTTTCCCGAATAGGTTGCCTCTTTGCTTGGGGTCCTTATTTCCCCAGCGGTCCTGGGGTCTAAAGTCTTTCTTTTTACCGAACGGCGGCTTCCTGTAGGCCCTCCTGTTGAACGGAACATACGGGTTAGGGAACCCCTTCTTCCTCTCCCCCGCTTTTGTCAAAATCTCATCCAGTTCCGTACCAAACAGGTGCTTACCCTGGCAGGGTATAGCACACAATCTAGTTTTTGCTTGTGTGTCTCCTTTCCACCCCTTCAACCATAAGGCCCGCCTGCCTGCATTGGTCAGTCCTGCCGCTCTAGCCGACAACCGGAGAGAGTCCGTGGAGGAGTCAGAGAGGAAGGCCGCTGCTCCCTTAATGAGGGGCATAGAGGAAAGAAGCCTACTCCTAGCTACTCCATTCTTAATATTGTCCTCCAAGTCGTTCAGCCACACCAACATAGATCTTGCCGTACACGTGGCTGCTATTGCGGGCTTAAAGGCTGCCGTACAAGCTTCCCAAGATCTTTTGAGGAATGTATCGGTCTTACGATCCGAAGAATCAGCCAAAGTTCCCGAATCCTCCACCGGCAAGGAGGATCTACGGGAGGTAGAGGCCACTGCCGCATCCACCTTGGGGGCTCTCGACCAGGCCGTTAACTCCTCATCGTCAAAGGGATACTTACGCTTTGACGTTAAGGGGAGGAAGGTCCTCTGACCTTGTTTCTCCCATTCCCTCTTAACTAGGTCTTTTACAGCTGGGACCACAGGGAATGCTCGGACCTTTTTACGGGAAATACCCGCAAACATTATGTCCTGAGGGGTCTTGGGGTCCTTACTCTCCGGCAACCCCATGGTATTTCAGACAGACTTCACAAGATTACTGACACTGTCCGTGGGGAAACACGTCTGATCCTCGTCCTCTGAGGAAAGGTATTCCTGGGACTTATCGGAATCTAGTTCTCCGGTATCTGACGGCGACCTTGACGCCAGCGAGACTCCTCCTTTAGATGAACGTATTTCTCTCACGGAGGAGTGACCCCCTAGACTACTGGAACCGCCTAAGGCCCGTAGTTCCTCTCTTATCATTGCCCGGATATCCTCCTTCTTTCGTGAGGATTCCTCCTGCAAGGCCTCCTCAACACATGATTGGCATAATCTCTTTGGGTGGCCATCCGGGAGGGGCTGCGAACATAAGGCACACTCTCTATGTTTCGCCTTCTCTGTTCTTTTAGCCTAAAGGGGGTATGGACCAGAAAGAAGGCTATCAATTATCTAACCTGACCAAAAAACACTCACCCGTGAATTTCGTCAGCAACTACCGGCTGCGGTGTCCGGGACCCAGGCTGAGGCGAGGCATGGGACGACTTCTTTTCCTTACGTTTCTTCTCTAACGGCTCATCTTGCCTGGAAGGCCCACTGGATTCCTTCCTAGAGCTGCCACTTCTTCTGGTGCTATTGGTTCTCCTCGTAGCACTGCTCTGTCTACTGCAAAGTGGGGATACCACTAGCTGACCTAATGGGAGCGAAGCTGGGTCATCTAAGGACGACATGACTGCGCACTAGCGCTGTGTCTGTGGCTTCCTTTTAAAGCCTTTGCTATAGCTGCTCCTCCTTCTCTTCTTTTTTTTTTTTTTTTCGTCCTCCATTTTTTTTTTCTCCCTTACTGCGCATGCGCGGGCGTTGTCCCACGGTCTCTGCCTTCGGCCTGATCCCGGAAGTCCTCCTCCACTTCCGGGTTGCCTCTCCTGGAGCGCTGGGTCACCGCAAATGAAAATGCGGCCGGCGACACCGCGCGTCTGCGCCCCCCCTCCACGCCTTCTCCTGCCGCAGGTATGACTCCCAGCAGCGCCGCTCAGCACACACCGCACAAGCCCTTCTGCCACTTTGGGGGGGGGCGCGCGGCCTCAGTACGCCCGATGGCGTTTGTAGTGCGTCTACCCCCTCGGGGGGGGGGGGGGGGAGTATAGCCATGCCCTCAGTGAGCTTTGGCACCACTTTCGCCTCCAGCCTCACCTGCATTACACCAGCTCTGGGGGGGGGGGGGAATACACCTCTCCGCCCGACGCTGCCTCCGGTCCTGGGGCCCCTGCTGCTCATATTCTGCACGCAGGCGGCTACCAGACCAGGCATCCTCTTCTGCGGGTTCCTTT
Source organism: Dendrobates tinctorius (assembly GCF_039654945.1). NCBI lineage: Eukaryota > Metazoa > Chordata > Amphibia > Anura > Dendrobatidae > Dendrobates > Dendrobates tinctorius. The sequence goes on from NW_027361800.1 coordinate 4,016,162, forward strand.
CCAGGAACAGGAAACCAAACTGAGGGAGCGAGGGGGACCGCCCCATTTATCTCTCTGTAGGTTTCCTCTTCCGGGGGCGGATCTCCTCCCTCAGTGGGTGCTGTCGTGGCGAAGAGGAAAAAAGAATTAAAATAAAAAAAAGTTATTCTCACCTTCCGACGAGAGCGAGAAAGAAAACCGACGTCATCAGTGGTCTAAGCTGCAAAGAATTACTGGGAACGCGAGGCCGGGCGCATGGAAAGAAGACAGGAGAACGTCGGAAGGTGAGAATAAATTTTTTTATTTTATTTTTGTACAGGGCTGCGGCAGTGATTGGTCGCGGCTACAGGGCCGCGTTGCTGATTGGTCGTGGACAGAGGGCAATGACGCTGATTGGTCGCGGCTACACGGAAAGGGAGGTGAGGGGATAATGCATACCAGGATTGGGGGGTGAGGGGACCATGCATACCAGGATTGGGGGGTGAGGGGACCATGCATACCAGGAAAGGGGGATGAGGGGACCATGCATACCAGGAAAGGGGGGTGAGGGGACCATGCATACAAGGATTGGGGGGTGAGGGGACCATGCATACCAGGATTGTGGGGTGAGGGGACCATGCATACCAGGATTGTGGGGTGAGGGGACCATGCATACCAGGATTGGGGGGCGAGGGGACCATGCATACCAGGATAGGGGGTTGAGGGGACCATGCATACCAGGATAGGTGGTTGAGGGGACCATGCATACCAGGATAGGTGGTTGAGGGGACCATGCATACCAGGATTGGGGGGTGAGGGGACCATGCATACCAAGATTGGGGGGTGAGGGGACCATGCATACCATGAAAGGGGAGTGAGGGAACCATGCATACCACGAAATGGGAGTGAGGGGACCATGCATACCATGAAAGGGGGGTGAGGTGACGTGACCATGCATACCATGAAAGGGTAGTGAGTGGACCATGCATTCCAGGAATGGGGGTGAGGGGACCATGCATACCACGAAAGAAGGGTGAGGTGACTATGCATACCACGAAAGGAGGGTGAGGGGACCATGTGGCGCCCCTGAGACTCAGTCGCCACAGAGGTACTGCACCTTCTCCTAAGGTGTAGTGCCCCACCACCTAGGTAAGTTGGGAACTCCTTTCCACACTCCAACACCTGCATCCCACACACAGGATAGTTCAGCACTGACCACATTGCGGCTTCATGCTTAGACGGTAGCAGAGCACCTTTCGTGGGTCCTTGCTTCGTAACACGAGATGTACTGGGAGGTGGGTCGAGTTAGATATAAAAGGTTGGGAAGGTTTAGAATTACAGTTCAGTCTGGAGGTCAGTCTGACAGAGTCTGTCGGGTAGGAAGTCACTCAGACAGGAGTGAGGATCCCTGGAAGAAGGGATGGAGGAAGGAGTGCTGCAGCTGATGTGTTTTTTGGGGATCGGTCTAAATTTTTGAATTTTAAGAATAATTGTAAATTATTTTTTGCCTTGAAGCCTAACTCATCGGGAAGCTCCGCGCAGCAGGTTAAAATTGTCATCTCTTTGCTGCGCGGCGATCCCCAGGATTGGGCGTTTTCTTTGAAACCGGATGTTCCTATTCTAACTAATGTGAACGCATTTTTTCAAGCCTTGGGTTTGTTGTATGATGAACCTAATGCTATTGATCAGGCTGAAAAGACCCTGTTGGCATTGAGCCAGGGTCAGGATTCTGCAGAGTTGTACTGTCAATAATTCCGAAAGTGGGCGGTCCTTACTACCTGGAATGATGGTGCCTTGGCAGCTCTCTTTCGGAAGGGTTTGTCAGAAACCGTAAAAGATACTATGGTGGGATTTCCTGTTCCCTCTGGTCTTGACGATTCTATGTCATTAGCCATTCAGGTTGATCGGCGTTGGCGCGAACGCAAAACTGCACGAGAGGTGTTGCCACCTGTTGAACAAATATCTGAACCTATGCAATGTGATAGAGTTTTGTCTAGGGCGCAACGGCAGGAGTTCAGAAGGCGTAATAAGCTGTGTTTTTTTTGTGGAGATGCCTCTCATATTATTTCTGTCTGCCCTAAACGAGAGAAACGTTTTGCACACACATTTGCTGTGGGTGGTGTTCAACCTAAGTTTCTTCTGGCAATTACTCTGATCTGCTCCCTGTCCACATTTTCCGCTAAGGCTTTTGTGGATTCGGGAGCAGCTCTGAACCTGATGGACTTGGATTTTGCTAAATGTTGTGGGTTTCCTATGACACCTATGCGGACGCCTATCCCTTTGAGGTGTATTGATGCTACTCCTTTGGCGAAGAATAAACCTCAGTTTTGGACCCAGGTGGCAATGCGGGTCGCCCCAGACCATCAAGAAAATTGCAGATTTTTGGTGTTGCATAACTTGCATGATACCATTGTTCTGGGGTTTCCCTGGTTGCAAATCAATAATCCAGTTTTGTATTGGAAATCTTTGTCTGTGGTGAGTTGGGGTTGTAGGTGTTCCCTTAGCGACGCTCCTATTTTCTCCACCTCTCCCCAGTCGCATGATGTTCTTGACTATTTGGCTGATTTTTGTGATGTATTTAGTGAGAATGAGTCTGCGTCTTTGCCTCCTCATAGGAGTTATGACTGTGCAATTGAGCTGAGCCCTGGGTGTAAATTTCCCAAGGGTCGACTTTTCAATTTATCTGTACCCGAGCATGAGGCTATGTGATCCTATATTAAGGAGTCGTTGGAGAAGGGTCATATTAGACCATCCTCTTCACCCTTAGGTGCTGGGGTTTTTTTCGTGGCCAAGAAAGATGGTTCATTAAGGCCTTGTATTGACTATCGTTCCCTCCATAAAATTACTGTTAAATATCAGTATCCGTTACCCCTGATTTCTGATCTATTCTCCAGAGTTAAAGGTGCTTGCTGGTTTACCAAGCTTGACCTCAGGGGGTGTATAATCTTATTGGCATTAAGCATGGGGATGAATGGAAGACGGCGTTTAATACTCCGGAGGGACATTTTGAGTACCTGGTGATGCCTTTTGGGTTCACTAATGCCCCTTCTGTCTTCCAGTGCTTCATGAATGATATTTTACGAGACTTTGTAGATAAATTTTTGATCATCTATCTGGATGATATTTTGATCTTTTCCAAGGATTGGGACTCTCATGTGGAACATGTTCGGACTGTGTTCCGGATTTTGAGGGAGAATTCCCTGTATGTCAAGGGATCGAAATGCCTTTTTGGGGTACAGAGGATTTCATTTTTGGGATTTATTTTGTCTCCATCAACTATTGAAATGGACCCGGTCAAGGTACAGGCCATTTACGATTGGGTTCAGCCCACTTCTTTGAAGGCCCTCCAGAAGTTTTTGGGTTTTGCTAATTTTTATCATAAATTTATAGCGAATTTTTTCTGGTATTGCCAAACCATTGACTGATTTGACTAAGAAGGGGGCTGATGTGCTGAATTGGTCTCCGGAGGCTGTTTCTTCCTTTCAGGAGCTGAAGCGAAGGTTCACTTCTGCTCCGGTTTTGCGGCAACCTGATGTCTCACTCCCGTTTCAGGTGGAGGTGGACTCGGAGATTGGTGGAAGAGCTGTTTTGTCCCAAAAAGATCCTGTAACATCTAAAATGAATCCCTGTGCCTTCTTTTCCCGAAAGTTCTCCCCATCCAAACGTAACTATGATGTGGGGAATCGGGAACTGTTAGCCATGAAATGGGCATTTGAGGAGTGGAGACATTGGTTGGAGGGAGCTAAACATCAAGTCGTGGTCCTTACTGACCACAAGAATTTGATTTACCTGGAGTCGGCTAAATGCTTGAATCCTAGACAGGCTAGGTGGGCCTTGTTTTTCACACGTTTTGATTTTGAGGTCTCTTTTTTTCCGGGCACTAAGAATGTCAAGGCAGACGCCCTCTCTAGGAGTTTCTTTGCTGATTCTCCTATTGTGACCAAGCCTGCTACCATCTTAGGTTAGGGGGTAGTTCTTTCTGCCATCTCGCCCGATTTGAGACGTGCTCTGGAAGAGTTTCAGGAGAACAAACCTGAGCGTTGTCCCATTCGAAAATTGTATGTTCCTGACCAGTGGAGGAAGAGAGTAATATCTGAAGTTCATTGCTCCGCTTTGGCTGGTCATCCAGGTATTTTTGGTACTAGAGATTTGGTGAGTCAGTCTTTTTGGTGGCCCGCCTTGTCTCGTGATGTCAGGAATTTTGTGCAGTCCTGTGGGACTTGCTCCCGGTCTAAACCTTGTTCTCGCTCTAGTGGGTTGTTGATGCCTTTGCCGGTGCCCAGGAGGCCATGGACCCATATTTCAATGGATTTTATCTCTGATATGCCTGTCTCTCAGAGAATGACTTATTTGGGTGATTTGTGATAGATTCTCTAAGATGGTCCACCTTGTACCACTCCCTAATTTGCCATCTTCCTCAGAGTTGGTGCCCTTGTTTTTGCAACAGGTGGTTCGCTTGCACGGGATTCCTGAGAACATTGTATCTCACAGAGGAGTTCAGTTTGTTTCTAGATTTTGGAGGACTTTCTGTTCCAAGCTGGGAATTCAGTTGTCCTTCTCCTCTGCATTTCACCCTCAGACCAATGGGCAGACGGAGAGAACAAACCAGACTTTGGAGTCGTATTTGAGATGTTTTATTTCTGCTGATCAGGATGATTGGGTTTCATTTTTGCCCTTGGCCGAATTTGCTTTAAATAATAGAGCTAGTTCTGCCACTTTGATGTCACCTTTTTTTTGTAACTTTGGGTTTCATCCTCGATTCTCTTCAGGGCAGGTGGAGTCTTCTGCCTGCCCAGGTGTTGACACTGTGGTGGAGAGAATGCACCAGATCTGGGACCAAGTGGTGGATAAGTTGTCTCTCTCCCAGGAAAGGGCCCAGCGGTTTTCCAACCGGCATAGGACCATTGGTCCACGGTTTAAGGTGATATGGTTTGGTTGTCATCAAAGAATATCTCTATGAAGGTGGCTTCTCCAAAGTTTAAACCTAGATTTATTGGACCTTACAAGATTTTGAAGATTCTTAATCCAGTCTCTTTTCGATTGGCTCTTCCTGTTACATTCAAGATCCATAACGTGTTTCATAAGTCTCTGTTAAAGAGGTTTGTTGAGCCAGTAGTTCCTGTGGTTGCACCTCCTGACCCTGTATTGGTTGAAGGTAATGTGGAATATGAGGTTGAGAAGATACTGGATTCTCGTCTGGCTAGACGGAGACTCCAGTATTTGGTTAAATGGAAGGGTTATGGCCAGGATGAGAATTCTTGGGTCTCTGCATCCGATATTCATGCCGAAAGGTTGGTTCGTCCTTTTCATCAGGCCCATCCTGATCGCCCTGGTGGGGTGGATGAGGGTTCGGTGACCCCTCCTCAAGGGGGAGATACTGTTATGAGTTCATTTTCTCCTTCACCTCTGATGTCTGATGAACTCCCTCTGCTGGTGAAAGGAGGTAGTGAAATTGATCTGGATGGGAAGAACCTGTCATCTGAACAGGTGGAGTGTGATTGGACATCCGGAATTTCTGAGTGGATATAAGGCAGCCGTCGCCCTGCAGGGCTGCTGGTGATCCTTTCTGCTCTGAGCTCTGGCATCCAGCTTAGTTCCTGTCTACTAAAAGCTAAGTTTTTGCTCTGCTATTTTTCCATGAGATTTTGTCTGCTTACTTAGTGTTTGTGTTCAGCCTGCCCTGGTTGGGACGGGCTGAACACCATTTTTGTCTCTGATCAGTTGATCTCTTTGCTCTGTCTTCAGAATATACCTGAGTGCTGATATAGTGATTTTGAATTCTAGTGACTTCAGGGCCTTTTCTATCAGACGTGTTGGACATTATTTTTGGCAGGGTTTTTTTGCGGATTGCAGCCAGCATCTTTTCTGTCCTTTCCTATCTAGTTAGTTGGGCCCCATCGTTTGCTCAGCCTGTCTTTCTGTCTGTGTTGTGCTTTCATCTGTTTTTCACTGACAATACATGTTGGGGGCTGTCTATTGCTTTGGGGTCTGCTCTGGGGCAGTTTAGATTTCCCCTTTCTTTCTTTAGGCTTATTTATCTCTCCGGCTGTGACGAGGGGTCTAGGGCACCGTAGGAACCCCCCATGGCTACTGTTAGTTGTGGTGAATAGGATCAGGGGTCTGCAATCTGCTAGCTACCAACCTCTCTGGTTTTCTGGACTTAGCTTGTGTTTTTGTTTTTTCCTCCTCCTGTGACTCATTCATAACAGCGCCCGGTGCGGAAGCGGCATAGGGAACGTTGGGAGTACAGGGACACTGGCTCAGGGGAGCTCAGGAGATCTCCACTTCCCTATTCCCTATCGCAGAGCCCACCATTGTTAATGTTACCCAGGTTCTCCCTTTATTATTTAAATTCGCCTTACTGGAGGCGGGGTTTCCAGATTTACGTGTAATACCTAAATTCGCCTGTTGGAGGCGGTGTATCCAGCTGCACATATTATTTAAATTTGCCCAACTGGAGGCGGTGTATCCAGGGTCACGTGTGTCTTATGGGTTCGCCTTGCGGTACTCGCTGCATCCAGACACACGTGACCGTGACATTATCACCAACCATACATTTTTTTTCTCTGGTGAGCTTTGGCCATGTGGAGACCGCTGAGTAATTGCTGCTGGGCCTCACTGAGGTGAGTGGGGAGCGGCAAGGTGTTTAGAGCCGCTGCAGCAGCAGTTATCAGGGTCTGGGGCCTCTGCTCGGGTAATCAGGAAATCAAAATGGCGGCTTTGGCAAATTGCAGGTCTGGCAAAAGCCCCTTGAGTCGCTGCTGGGGAGCGGGACTGGTTCGTACAGGTGGACGTAACCAGACAGGTGGGTGGAGTTGGTGATCCCCATGGTGATGTCTGGGGTTCCCTGAGATGAAGGGGTATGTCCCTGTAGTGAGCAGACTGGTGATAGTCCGCGGGGCCCACGCCAAATCTTCAGTACCACCGAAGAAGCCACTCCCTCCTGGTCGTGTGGAGGAAGGTGACCAGTGTTACACCCGCCAGCGCTCACCTGGGGTCTTCCTCCTGCCGGCGCCCGCCCTCTCCGCTCTCACACCGTCCCCTGTCTGGCTTTGCAGGGGTTCGGCGCGTCGGAGGTCCGCGCATGCGCGCTCGCCCTTCCTCGGCCTCTGTGCATCCTGGGGGCACGTGACCCGGTGGCTCCGCCCCATCATGGCGGCGCCCACCGGGTATTTCAGCTGGGCGTCTGGACAGGTAAGACGCCTGTTTGTCTTAGCCCGTGGCGCCCGCTATCCTTGCGCAGCGTCACCCTTGGCCATCAGGTCCCCGCGCACCCTCTGTGCTGCGCTCTCCTGTATCTCTGCCTTGGTCCCCGTCTGTAGCCTGCTCCCGTGTCTTCCTGTCTCTGCCTACCGTCCTCCTTGGTTCCTCTGTTTCCTCCTTCTGTGCTCCCCTGTGCCGGTCCCTCTCCTGTACCTCTGCCCTATTGTTGCCTGCCTCCTGTATATTACGCTCCTTCCCCTGTCTCATTCCTTGTCTCATTTCCCAGGCCCAGCCTTTCCTAACCCCCTTTCGCTCATCTTCCTTTCAGCTTCTGGTCCCGGTTCCGTCCTGACCTTTCGGGCTTCCACAGCCTGCCTCCTGTTACTTTGGATCTACTCTACCCCTCGTATACCTTCCCACACTCTGATCGGCTCTCCTGTATTTACCCTGGGTCGTCCCTTTGGTTCCGGCTGTCATGGTTCCATCTCCCTTGGGCCTGCCCCTAACACTCCCTGTATAGGGGGTGGTCATCACCTGGTCCGCTCGCCCTCGGGGGCTCTGGAGCCACGACCCAGAGGGTCCACTCTCGGGTTTTCTACCTAGAAACCCTAACAGAACAAACAGGCCATGGACCCCGCCGGAGCCGCTGCGGGTCAAAAGGAGCTGCTCTTTTTACGAGAGAACCAAACCCGTATCATGGCGTTCATGTAGTCCATGGATTCCCGTCTCTCTGCGCTTCAGGCCTCTAACCCGGGGAACGCTTAAATTGGCTGGACTGCAACAAGAGCTGGCACAGCAGAGAGATTCCCAGGCCCATATTCTTAGTTACATGGCCTCTATAGACGACCGCTTACACTCCCTGCAGGCGGCCGCCGCGTCTCCCGTCTCAGCTTTGGCTCCTCACCCACCGCCCCGCCTAGCTAGGCCACCTCGTTACAACGGGGACCCCAAGCTGTGTCGGGGTTTCCTGAACCAGTGCCGTCTCCACTTCGAACTCCTGCCCCAGCAATATCCCACTGAGCGGGCCAAGGTGGCTTTTATTGTCTCCCACCTTGAGGGAGACGCTTTGGCATGGGTTAACCCTCTCTGGGAGCAGGATGACCCTGTGGTCTCCCAGTTAAGTACCTTTTTTGAGACGTTTCGTCGAGTATTCGACGAACCGGGCCGTCTGGCCTCTACCACGGAATCCTTATTCAACCTCCACCAAGGGTCCCAAACCGTGGGTCAATATGCCATCCGGTTTCGGACCCTATCCTCGGATTTGGGGTGGAACAACGAGGCATTGGTAGGGGCCTTCTGGCGAGGTCTCACGGGTCGTATTAAGGACGAGCTGGCTGGTCGTGATGCACCCACCGCCTTAGAGGAACTGATTTCACTGGCCACACGTATCAATCTACGATTCCAGGAACGTGCTCGTCAGAGGAGGCTCCCGCGTTCTTCCCCAGCCGTCCGTGGACCACCCTGCCTTCGGTCCGGGATATCCGCTTCAGCTTCCATGCAGGTAGACCGGCTTAAACTATCGGGACAACGCCGAGAAGAGAGGCGTACCAATGGTCTCTGTTTCTATTGTGGCAGCGACTCCCATCTGGTCCGTGCCTGCCCGGAACGTCCGGAAAACTCCTCTGCCTAGGTCAGGCAAGAGAGGCCTCCCTAGGTGTATGTGATACCTCTCCACCCCTCACTCTGTCAGTTTTGTTGCACGTTGGTGGTAAACATTTTTCTTTGGCGGCCTATGTAGATTCCGGCGCAGCAGGAAATTTTATTAGGCTTAAGGAGGTTCTTAAATTCTCGGTTCCGGTTAAGACCCTAGAAACTCCACGGATCCTCACTTCCGTGGACGGTAAACCTCTTCAAGAGGCAGTTACCCTAATCACCCAGGAGGTAGAACTCCAGGTAGGGGCCTTGCACAAAGAGAAGATCGCCTATTATGTCCTGGCGGGCATCTTGCACCCTATTCTTCTTGGTCTTCCCTGGCTACGGGCCCACAAGCCTACCTTAGACTGGCATAAGGGCCATATCCTGCGCTGGGGAGAGTCCTGTGGGGCGGGGTGTCTGCTGCCGGTGCGTTCCGTGGGTGGTTCCCGTTCCCTTCCCCTGGTCGCCCATCGCTTACAGCTCTTTTTCGGACGTCTTTAGCAAGAAGGAGGTCGAGAACCTCCCGCTGCACCGACCCTACGATTGCCCCATCGACCTCGTCCCTGGAGCTATCCCTCCAAGGGGTAGGATTTATCCGCTCTCGCCGGCAGAGACGCAAGCCATGTCTGAGTACGTTCAGGAGAACTTGGCCAGGGGTTTCATACGGAAGTCTTCCTCTTCTGCGGGCGCAGGCTTCTTCTTTGTCAAGAAGAAGGACGGGTCACTCCACCCGTGCATCGACTACAGAGGTTTAAACAGCATCACGATAAAGAACAAGTACCCGTTGCCCCTCATCCCCGAACTCTTTGATCGCCTTAGAGGAGCCCAGATATTTACCAAACTTGATCTCCGAGGAGCCTATAACTTGGTCCGAATTCGCGCTGGGGATGAGTGGAAGACCGCATTCAATACGCGTGACGGTCACTTCGAGTACCTTGTTATGCCTTTTGGCCTCTGCAATGCACCTGCAGTATTCCAGGAGCTAGTCAACGATATTTTTCGAGACCTCCTCTATTCCTGTGTCGTGGTTTACCTTGATGACATCCTTGTCTTCTCCCCGGATCTCTCTACCCATCGGCGGGACGTTCGGCAAGTGTTGCTACGTCTTAGGGAGAACCACCTGTTTGCCAAGTTGGAGAAATGCGTCTTCGAGCAACCGTCCCTGCCGTTTCTAGGATACATCATTTCGAGGTCTGGTCTGAAGATGGATCCTGAGAAAGTGTCCGCTGTCCTGAACTGGCCTCGTCCCCTTGGACTCAAAGCCATCCAACGCTTCCTCGGCTTTGCTAATTATTATAGGCAATTTATTCCTCACTTCTCCACCTTAACCAAGCCTATCTCTGCCCTTGTACGCAAAAGGGGCAAATCCCCACCTCTGGCCTCCTGAGGCAGAGGATGCCTTTCAAGCTTTGAAGAAGGAATTCTCTACAGCGCCTGTTCTCCACCGTCCGGATGCCGATAGACCCTTTATTCTTGAGGTCGACGCATCATCTGTTGGAGCTGGAGCAGTTCTCCTGCAAAAAACCTCCACTGGTCGGACTGTCACATGTGGATTTTTCTCTACAGCCTTTTCCCCGCCCGAGCGCAATTATTCCATTGGGGACAAGGAACTACTTGTGATAAAACTGGCTTTAGAGGAATGGCGTTACCTTCTCGAAGGAGCTGTCCATCCCTTCACCATATTTACCGACCACAAGAATCTGGCCTACGTCCAGTCTGCTCAAAGGCTCAACCCTCGGCAAGCCAGATGGTCCTTATTCTTTGGACGCTTTGATTTCGAGCTCCACTTTCGGCCGGGTAATAAAAATACCAAAGCAGATGCGCTATCGAGGTCATTGCTCCCTACGGATGAAGAGGAGGGTCCTGCTCACATCATCGATCCAGCGAAGGTCGTCACTTTAACTCCTCTAAGTATGGTTAATCCACCACCAGGCAAGACCTTGGTATTGGACCATGACAAAGTAAGGATTCTGCGTTGGGGGCACTCCTCTAAAGTCGCCGGGCATGCTGGAGCCAAAAGGACTCTGTCCCTCATCTCCCACCACTATTGGTGGCCATCGCTCCACCAGGACGTCTTGGAGTTCACCACTTCGTGTCCCTCCTGCGCCCAAAATAAAGTTCCAAGCCAGTTACCCTCTGGTCTCTTACATCCGTTGCCTATACCTTCGGTCCCTTGGAGCCATATCGCCATGGATTTTATCACGGATCTACCTCCATCCTCCGGCTGCACTGTCATTTTGGTGGTGGTGGACCGTTTTTCCAAGATGGCCCATTTTATCCCTCTGCCTGGCCTGCCTTCGGCACCCGAGTTGGCGAAGATCTTCTTGCAACATATTTTCCGACTTCATGGTTTTCCCCAGCACATCGTGTCTGACCGTGGTGTTCAATTCACCTCCCGTTTCTGGAGAGCCCTCTGCGGCTCAATGAGGTAGCCCTGGTTTTCTCTTCTGCCTACCACCCGCAGTCCAACGGCCAAGTGGAGCGAATCAACCAAGTGTTAACCTCTTATCTTCGGCATTTTTCTAATGCACACCAGAGCAACTGGGTCTCGCTGCTTCCTTGGGCTGAATTCGCCCACAACAATCACCCCAACGAATCCTCTTCTAAGTCCCTCCTTTTTGTGGTTTTCGGACAGCACCCGGGCATTCCCCTTCCCGTTTCCCCCGCCTCGGGCGTCCCGGCGGCAGACTCCTTGTACTCAGAATTCTCTAAAATTTGGGAGGAGACAAAAGGGGCCCTTGAGAGAGCTAGTGATCGGATGAAGAGGTACGCCGACAAGAAACGCCTTGACGCTCCCCCTTATCAGGCGGGCGATAAGGTCTGGCTATCCTCGCGTTTCGTTCGCCTTAAGATCCCCTCTTATAAATTGGGTCCACGTTATATTGGTCCTTTTGAGATTTTGAGTCGCATCAACGACGTGGCCTATAAACTAAAGCTACCTGCCTCTCTGCGAATTCCCAATACCTTCCACGTCTCGCTCCTCAAACCCACAGTATTTAGTCGCTTTCACCCAGCCTCCTCCCGCGCCCCTCAACCTAGCACCGCAGAAGACATCTTTGATGTCAAGGACATCTTGGCAAAGAAGACTGACAGGGGTAGGACCTTTTTTCTTATTGATTGGAAAGGGTTCAGTCCTGAGGGGAGGTCGTGGGAACCCCGAGAAAACATCAATGCCCCTCATATCATGAGAAAATTCTTGTCCCGCCTTAAGAGGGAGGAGAGTAAGAGAGGGGGTACTGTTGCACCCGCCAGCGCTCACCTGGGTTCTCCTCCAGCCAGCGCCCCCCTCTCCGCTCTCACGCCGTCCCCTGTCTGGCTTTGCAGGGGTTCGGCGCGTCGGAGGTCCGCGCATGCGCGCTCGCCCTTCCTCGGCCTCTGTGCATCCTGGGGGCACGTGACCCGGTGGCTCCGCCCCCATCATGGCGGCGCCCACCGGGTATTTCAGCTGGGCGTCTGGACTGGTAAGACGCCTGTTTGTCTTAGCCCATGGCGCCCGCTATCCTTGCGCAGCGTCACCCTTGGCCATCAGGTCCCCGCGCACCCTCTGTGCTGCGCTCTCCTGTAACTCTGCCTTGGTCCCCGTCTGTAGCCTGCTCCCATGTCTCCCTGTCTCTGCCTACCATCCTCCTTGGTTCCTCCGTTTCCTCCTTCTGTGCTCCCCTGTGCCGGTCCCTCTCCTGTACCTCTGCCCTATTGTTGCCTGCCTCCTGTATATTACACTTCTTCCCCTGTCTCGTTCCTTGTCTCATTTCCCAGGCCCAGCCTTTCCTAACCCCCTTTCGCTCATCTTCCTTTCAGCTTCTGGTCCCGGTTCTGTCCTGACCCTTCGGGCTTCCACAGCCTGCCTCCTGTTACTTTGGATCTACTCTACCCCTCGTATACCTTCCCACACTCTGATCGGCTCTCCTGAATTTACCCTGGGTCGTCCCTTTGGTTCCGGCTGTCGTGGTTCCATCTCCCTTGGGCCTGCCCCTAACACTCCCTGTATAGGGGGTGGTCATCACCTGGTCCGCTCGCCCTCGGGGGCTCTGGAACCACGACCCAGAGGGTCCACTCTCGTGTTTTCTACCTAGAAACCCTAACAACCAGCGAGTGTATTTTTCCTCCATGTCCCTGCGGCTTTGGTAAAAGCCCCCTGGAGTCGCTGCTGGGGAGCGGGACTTGTTCATACAGGTGGACGTAACCAGACAGGTGGGTGGAGTTGGTGATCCCCATGGTGCTGTCTGGGGTTCCCCGAGGTGAAGGGGTATGTCCCTGTAGTGAGCAGACTGGTGATAGTCCGCGGGGCTCACGCCAAATCTTCTATACCTCTGAAGAGGCCGCCCCCTCCTGGTCATTTGGAGGAAGGCGACCAGCGAGTGTATATTTCCTCCATATTCCTGTCCCCTTCTCCTCCAGGTGTGTGCAGCAGGTGCGCTGCGGGGGGAGTAGGGACAAATCTCAACTCTCGCCATTAACCAACCCTGGGAGGGGCAGACCTCATGGTGAAAGGGATGGAGGGTGGTGTCCCTTGGTGAATAGCGGGAGAGTGAGTGTGGTGACAGCAGGGGGACGCCTCTGTTGTCGTGTCCAGAAGGAGTTCACCAAATATATGACAAACGAATGTGTGCAATAAACGTTCAGGTCCGGACCTGTGTGTGAACGAGCATGTATGGGTGGCCACCAAAAAACAGCTTGTGGAAGTGTGTTGTGAAGTCTGATCAGCTCATAGTAAACATACACATACATAAAACTCGTTTCCCAGGTCTTCGCTGTGGAGATGAGTGGTGCCTCCAGAACATATATTGCCAATACCAGCGGTGCGTTTGTCATTAACCTGAAGTGTCAGGTAGTGGTGGGGTGAACTCAGGATCTGGGCATCCCCGTTGTAGGTGTTTCCCTAATGAGGAGTGGTCTTGAGGGTCCAGAGACCCCTCATTAAGGAGGGGGTACTGTCATGATCCAGTGTGGATCTGACAGATTAAATGGATAAGTGAACTTTTTTTTCCTTTGGCTAGGTGCCAAAGTGGGTTGATTTCCCCTGGTGGCCATTAGAATTATTACACGTGGTGTCGTTCATTCTAAGTTGCCCCGGTGGTGGTGAGTGGTAGTGCACTTTGGTTTCTTTTGTTTAATGTGCACTTAATTACAAATCAGGTGTTAGGCTCTATAAAAGAGAGCCAGGTGTGTTCAATCACTGTTGGTGATATTGTGTGTTAGTCATTCACAAGGGAGCCTGGGTGAATGAAGGAGCAGAACATGAGTCCTGCGCAGCCCAGCCAGAGAGGACGAGTGGCAGCTAGGTGGTCTGCAAGAAGAACTGGCATGGCGTGGTGGAGTCACAGTTTATGGTTTTGGCAGGAAGTGCTTGCATGGCTTGGTGGAGTGATGACTATGGAGAGAGTTGCACTCAGCATGCGGGACTTGGTTGCTGAGAGCTGGACTCAAGCATGCTTGACTTTTTGGGCAGGAGCTGAACTCATCTTTGGGACTCTGTTACTGGACAGCTGCAACTGGTGGTGTACTCTGCTCCAAGGCTGCACTATGGTGAAGGATTCAGTTATGGTGATGGATCCGGGTGGAGGAGAAGATGCACACAGGTGGTGGGCTCTGTTGCTAGGAGCGTACGCAACAGAGCAAAGCTAAGTGGTGTTTCCCCTGTTTTGTCATCTTTCCTCATGTGTGTTTTAGTGCAGTGGTGGGATTAGTTTCCGCACCGACCAATTCCCTAGTGAGGGTTTAGGTCAGGGCGAGCTAGGGTTTTTAGGTTCCTGTTGGGCACCCGGTACGGAACCGGCATAGGGAACGTTAGGAGTGCAGGGACACTGGCTCAGGGGAGCTCAGGAGGTCTCCACTTCCCTATTCCCTATTGCAGGGCCCACCATTGTTAATGTTTCCCAGGTTTCCCTTATTGTTTAAATTCGCCTTACTGGAGGCGGGGTTTCCAGACTTGTATATACGTGTAATGTCTAAATTCGACAGTTGGAGGTGGTGTATCCAGCTGCACGTGTTTATTATTTAAATTCGCCCCACTGGAGGCGGTGTATTCAGGGTCAGTGCATCACATGGGTTCGCCTTGTGGTACTCGCTGCGTCCAGACATGCGTGACCGTGACAAAGACACTTTGCGAAGACACTTTTCGAAGATGATGTTTACCTCAAAGGACACTGCAAGAAATCCTGGCTGGGAGCGGTGTCCAGCACTTACAAGAATAATTGTTGAATGTTTAACTGTGAAGTATTTGATAATGTGTTTTATAAGAGTACTAGCTGAAGAGCCCGGCGCTGCCCGGGCATAGTAACTAACTGTGGTTAGTTATAACAAATTATAATTATCCTCCATCCCATAGTCCCGTGCCCATATACCCATCATACATATCCACCATCCCATAGGCCCGTGCCCATATACCTATCATACAAATCCTCCATCCCATAGTCCCATGCCCATATACCCATCATACAGCCTCCATCCCATAGGCTCGTGCCCATATACCCATCATACATATCCTCCATCCCATAGTCGAGTGCCCATATACCCATCATACATATCCGCGATCCCATAGGCCCGTGCCCATATATCCATCATACATATCCTCCATCCCATAGTCCCATGCCTATATATCCATCATACATATCCGCCATCCCATAGTCCCCAGTATGCAAATAGGGGCATTGTGACATCACAATGAGGGGCGGGGCTTGACGCGCACACACTTTTCCCCCAGTATGTAGATAGGGGCAAAATTGTTTGGTGAATTGGAACGCGCGGGGTTAAAATTTCGCCTCACAACATAGGATGCTCTCGGGGTCCAGACGTATGACTGTGCCAAATTTTGTGGCTGTAGCTGCGACGGGCGGATGCCTATCCCGGACACACACACACATACACACACACACATATATACACACACACACACACTTTGAGCTTTATATATTAAACTAGCTGAAGAGCCCGGCGCTGCCCGGGCATAGTAACTAACTGTGGTTAGTTATAACAAATTATAATTATCCTCCATCCCATAGTCCCGTGCCCATATACCCATCATACATATCCTCCATTCCATAGTCCCATGCCCATATACCCATCATAAATATCCACCATCCCATAGTCCCGTGCCCATATACCCATCATACATATCCTCCATCCCATAGTCCAGTGCGCATATACATATCCGCCATCCCATAATCCCGTGCCCATATACCCATCACACATCCTCCATCCCATAGGCCTGTGCCCATATACCCATCATACATATCCTTCATCCCATAGTCCCGTGCCCATATACCCATCATACATATCCTCCATCCCATAGTCCCATGCCCATATACCCGTCATACATATCCTCCATCCTATAGTCCAGTGCCCATATACCCATCACACATCCTCCATCCCATAGTCCCGTGCCCATATACATATCCGCCATCCCATAGTCTCGTGCCCATATACCCGTCATACATATCCTCCATCCCATAGTCCAGTACCCATATACCCATCACACATCCTCCATCCCATAGTCCCGTTCCCATATACCCATCATACATATCCTCCATCCCATAGTCCGGTGCCCATATACTCATCACACATCCTCCATTCCATAATCAACCATTATGACATCATAATGAGCGGCGGCAGGGCTTGCAACCTTTGATGACATTGGCGTCGCCATGGCAACCATTGTGACATCATAATGAGGGGCGGGGCTTGATACGCACACACTGCTTCCCCAGTATGCAAATAGGGGCATTGTGACATCACAATGAGGGGCGGGGCTTGACGCGCGCACACTTTTCCCCCCAGTATGTAGATAGGGGCAAAATTGTTTGGTGAATTGGAACGCGCGGGGTTAAAATTTCGCCTCACAACATAGCTTAGGACACTGTTGGGGTCCAGACGTGTGTCTGTGCCAAGTTTTGTGGCTGTAGCTGCGACGGTGCGGATTACTATCCCGGACATACACACACACACACACTTTGAGCTTTATATATTAGATTAGTAACAGAGAAATGGCTTTTATGGAAGAATTAGGAATGTCTAATATAGAGATGAGTGACATGAATAAAGAATTGAAAGTGACAGGTGACGGACCAAGTATTTGCGGTCAGCGTCTTGCATCTAGAAAAAAAGAGAGAAAAATGTGTTGCAGAGAATAGCACTTTGAATTGAGAATTGCACTTAGAATTGTTTGTAACATTCAAGATGAGTACCTCCTATAATAGGAAGATTAGTATAAGAAAAGTTTGTTATGCATTATAAAATTTTTGTATGTTTCTTTGAGGTACTGCACCTTCTCCTAAGGTGTAGTGCCCCACCACCTAGGTAAGTTGGGAACTCCTTTCCACACTCCAACACCTGCATCCCACACACAGGATAGTTCAGCACTGACCACATTGCGACTTCATGCTTAGAGGGTAGCAAAGCACCTTTCGTGGGTCCTTGCTTCGTAACACGAGATGTGCTGGGAGGTGGGTGGAGTTTAGATATATAAAAGAGTGTGAAAGTTTAGAATTGGGGTTGAAGTCAGTCAGGAGAGTCTGAGGACTGATCCCTGGAGGAAGGAGTGCTGCAGCTGCCTCAGTGACCTGAGCCAGCTGGCACGGGAAAGGAACAGGAGAAAGATGTAGAACTGCAACCTAAGCTTCCATAAGAGAGAGAAGGAACAGCGCGGAACGAAGGAGTAGGAGAACAGAGAGGAGTTGTGGGTTGGAAGAGGAACCCTGCCTATAGGTTCTCAGCGCAAGGTCGGGGCCCGGTCCCTGAGGATATATGGACACTTATGGTTCTGCAGCAGACACCGGTGGAGTAGTTGGCTGTAAATGCACTACTCCCATCTAAGACTTGGGGCACAACAGCAAATGAATAGAGAGCCAGGAGAAAGGAGTCCCTGAGAGGGGCTACAGCTGTCTGTCATACAAGTAGAGTTCTTAGGAACATCTGACAGGAGGAACTTCAGAGTACCACGGTACTGGAGCTCTTCACACTAAAAGGCGCAATAGAGGAGTCGTTCAGGAAAGGTACATGTTGGCGGGGTGTTGGAGAGGAGAATCCTGACTTGCCCGGGAGGTTGACTGAGCCTCTACCCCGGAGGACATGGCACAGAGGCAGGCACCAGTGTGTACCACGAACTGTGAGTAAAGCTTTGGAACTTCAAGCCCTGGTGTCCTCCTTTCATTTGTGCACCAACACCGTCAGCACTGCTACATCTGGTTACCAACATTAGTCACACCGCCTGTGCCTATACACTGCCCTGGGGTTACAGCTTCACCTGTGGGGATCTACACCATCTACCATCTATACTGCAACACTCCATCAGCCCCAGAGGATCTGCAAGCAGCGTTGGCTTAACATCTTGCTTGCCAAACACCACAGGTGGCATCACGAACTATCACATAAACTATATCACAAACCACCATTGATTTGGGCGCCCAGGGCCACGGACCGGGTCACCGCTGCTGTGACACATCCCCCTGACACCGGCCTGGTACCAAGTACCCCACAGCCCTAGGAGGGAGACCCACATACAACGAAAGGAGGGTGAGGGGACCATGCATACCACGAAAGGCGAGTGAGGGGACTATGCATACCACGAAAGGGGGGTGAGGGGACCATGCATACCACGAAAGGAGAGGGAGGAGACTATGCATACCACGAAAAGGGGAGTGAGGGGACCATGCATACCACGAAAGGGGGGTGAGGGATCCATGCATACCATGAAAGGGGGGTGAGGGGACCATGCATACCATGAATGGGGAGTGAGGGGACCATGCATACCATGAAAGGAGGGGACCATGCATACCATGTAAGGGGAGTGAGGGGACCATGCATACTATGAAAAGGGGGGTGAGGGGACCATGCATACCACGAAAGGGGGGTGAGGGGACCATGTATACCAGGATTGAGGGGCGAGGGGACCATGCATACCAGGATTGGGGGGTGAGGGGTAGTATGCATACCAGGATTGGGGGGTGAGGGGGTAGTATGCATACCAGGATTGGGGGGTGAGGGGACCATGCATACCAGGATAGAGGGGGTGAGAGGACCATGCATACCACGAAAGGAGGGTGAGGGGACCTTGCATACCACGAAAGGAGGGTGAGGGGACCATGCATACCATGATTTGGTGGTGAGGGGACCATGCATACCAGGATGGGGGAGTGAGGGGGCCGTGCATACCAGGATAGGGGGGGTGAGGGGACCATGCATACCACGAAAAGGGGGGTGAGGGGACCATGTATTCCAGGAATGGTGGGCGAGGGGACCATGCATACCAAGATAGGGGGGTGAGAGGACCATGCATACCAGGATAGGGGGGTGAGAGGACCATGCATGCCAGGATAGGGGGGTGAGGGGACCATGCATACCAGGATAGAGGGGTGAGGGGACCATGCATACCTGGATAGGGATGAGGGATGCCATGCACACCAGGATAGGAGGGGAGCAGCACATACCAGGATGGGAGACAAAAAATACCAATAAAAATGCCCGCCACCCCGGGGCGTAGAAAGGGTTCATAGCTAGTACAAATATATCCTCCCTGGTAATTTGTGACACCCTGAATGAGGAAAAGTCAATTAATCACAAGTTTCAGATCTGCATAATAAATATTTTAATGTGAAGCAAAAATAAGAAGAAATATGCAGCACTCACCAATGTAGCTGAAAAACTGTGAGTCTTTATTTCACATTATTTCCATCAAATGTGTGGACATGCAGGACGTGGAGGAATGCTAGGTGAGGGAGGTGCCGGACAACGGCCGTTTCGCGATTACTCGCTTCTACGGGGACCCGCCAGTGACGTCCACCTGTTAGTCTTCCTGTCTCTCAGCCGTGCCCTCCTCCCGGTGTCTCCTGTCCGCCTGGTTCCTGTGTCTCAACCTTGCCAGCTGCCACTGTCTGCATTCCCTCCGTGTGCCAGTGTCGCAGCCATGTCTGTCTGCTGCCAGTCCGCCTAGTTCTTCGCCGAGGTCTTGTGCTTCCCCAGGTACCAGCTGCCATGGCTATAGTCTCCCTCGGGCCTGCCCCTAGCTCTCCCTGTTTAGGGGGAGGTCCACCTGGTCCGCTCGTCCGGGGGAGGTTCTTTGTCACGGTCCAGCGGGTCCACCCTTGGAGGTCCACTAATCAGCACAGATATAAATAACCATGGTACCGCTGAAAACGTCATCTTGTCCCGCAAAAAACGAGCTGCCAAACACCATCATCAGTGAAAAAATAAAAAAGTTATAGCTCGCAGAATAAAGTGATGCACAAATAATTATTTTTTGGGGAAAAAAAAATTCCTTCCCGACTCCACATACGGCAATCAGACTAGCTCCCTGGATCAACACAATATCAAGGAAGCTAGTGTATATACCCTGTAATATTATACTTTTCAAGAAAGGCATCCAGTCCCTTCTTAAATTTTAGTAGGGAATCACTCATTACTAGTGTTGAGCTTTCCGATACCGCAAGTATAGGGTATCGGCCGATATTAGCTGTACCGGAATTCCGATTCTGACTTCCGATACTTTTTTCATATCGGATACCGGAATCGGAAGTTCTCAAATGCTATCAGCCCGCTCGCTTTGATTCAGCCAATGGGAATCCTCAGAAGTGTGGGCACATCCTGTTAGGCATGTAGGTATGTTAACTATTGGCATGGCTGTGATTGGCTGCTGAAATGATGTCATGATGCACTATAAAAGCCACCGCCGCCATTTCTGGTCACTCTGCTGTGAATTCAATTAGGGACAGGCTGCTGTTTAAGACTGTGAGGGACAGTTAGAAATAGCGATTCTCAAAACAATATTGTGCTTTACCCAGGCTACATAAACCACCACTGTAGCTTTCTTTTGCCTAGCAGCAGTGTTCACAGCTGTCTGCAAGGGCTGTGTGAGCGCAGCTCACGCTGTGGAGTGGGTCCTGCAGCCACGTCTGGTTGTAGGCCGCCCAGTGTGCCTCACTGCTGCCTCATACATATTTTTCTTTTTGAGCTGCTTATTTTTAAAAAATTCTATCTAGTGTGCTTCCATCCGTATCCATATACGTTGGTTGCAAACACTAGTAGTAGACAGCGGAGCCTTTCTGCAGCCTTTCAGTGCTAGTGCCCACTTAGCTGCACTGTTCACGGCTGTCTGAGAGGTCTCTGACTGTGTGTGAGTGCAGCTCACGCTGAGTAGTGTGTCCTGCAGCTACGTCTGGTTCTAGGCCGCTCAGCGTGCGTCACTGCCTCGCACATATTTTTCTTTAATTACAGCTCATTTTTCTTCTCCTATTAGTGTGCATCCATCCGTATCCATCTACATTGGTTGGTTGCAAACACTATATAGTAGTAGATAGAGGAGTCTTTTTTCTGGCTTGTGCCCTTCAGCTGCAGCCAGATTAGTATTACCCAATTTTTTTGGAGCCTCATCTTTTGCATTGTAGGTTACCTGCCTGCATTGTAATAGCTCCAGAAAGTTGGTGATACTCTGACTTTCAAATCTTTGGTCACATCCTTTTAGTTTTTTTTCCCCAAAAAAGAAACAAAGTTCACCAAACACTACATTTGAAAGTTGTGTAGGCCACATTAGCTCCCATTAAAGTGTAGTCGACACACACACTTCATAAAATTAGTGTTTCTTATACCTGTAACCAGCTGTTCAGGAATAAGCACACTAAGGCCCCCCTTTGTACTTTTCTGCCTATCTTTCTCAGTCTAGCAAGATGAAGAAGGCAGGGAGTAAGGCACGTGGGCGTGGAGTTTCAGCAGGGAGAGGACGTGGGGATTCTGCAGGGAGAGGACGTGGGGATTCTGTGCCTGCTGTTGGCACCAGTGAGTCATTATCCCCCGGTTTTAGCAGGCAACAGTCCTTTATGCGCAGCTTTGTAGGACCTCACCGTACCCCACTGCTGCGGGAGGAACAAATTGAAGCCGTTGTCGGATGGATGGCAGCTAACGTATCGACTTCAATTACTTCCACATCCTCTCAGGGCCAGAGCACCGAAGACCAACCATCTGTCTCTTCACCACCTGCCAAAGTGCCCAGGCAGTCAGAGAGCCCTGGACAGGAGCCATCACAGTCTCTACTTCTGTTCTCGGAATCTGTTGGTTTGGAAAGAGGGGGCCAGCCAAGCAGCATTCCAGAATGTGAAGAAGAGGGAGTATGCAGTGATGTGCAACTTCTTTGTCCCTCTGGATCTGAAGAGGCGGGTGGGCCAGTGCCTATGGTCAGCACACCTCAGTACGCATCAGATGATGTCGAGACTCAGTTACCACTTTCTGGTGCGTACGGTGCTGGCGAGACAACCTAGGAGAAGCAGGTGTTTGAAGAGGGGAGTGTAGATGATGAGGTCCTTGACCCATCATGGCGTGAGGAACAGGAAGGTGGTGGGAGCAGCTCTGAGGAAGAGATTCCCCGAACGGCCAAAACCGGAGGGAGAGGGAGGGGGCAGACTTGGTTGCCTGTAGCCTCCACTTCGGCACCCGTTAGGAGCATTCCACTTTCAAAAGGCAAAACGGGCGCTCCCAAGACTTGCAGTGCGTGGTCCTTTTTTGACACAGTTGCAGATGACATTTGCTTTGTCAAATGCAAGCTGTGTCATCAGAGATTCAAAAGAGGGAAAAATGTCAGCAACCTCAATACCATTAATATGTGGAAACATGTGCGGACCAAGCACGAGGTGGAGTTACACAGACACACTGAAGGCGTAGGCCAACGTACAGCACCACTTACCACCTCTTCAGCTCGTGTTGGGGCCTCTTCCTCCAGCTCACACACAGCTGGTTCGGCTCCCTCACAGGATCGCCAAGGAAGAACCTCTGGCACTGTTGTCCGGAGACCATGTGACATTCCACCCACAGCACCACATTCCAAGTCATCCTCACACTCCCAGGCCACTTGACAGCCATCGGTAGCACAGGCATGGGAGAAAAGGCGGCCATACTCGGCAAACCATCCCCGAGCACAGGCTCTGAATGCTGGCATTGCCAAACTACTGGCACTTGAAATGCTGTCATTCAGGCTGGTGGAGACTGACACCTTCTGGGACTTCATGGCATTGGCAGTCCCACAATACACCATGCCCAGCCGCTTTTATTTCAGCAGGGGAGCCGTCCCTGCCCTGCAGAAACATGTGGAGGCAAACATAAAACATGCGCTACTAAACGCCATCAGTAGCAACGTCCACCTGACCACCGATGCGTGGACCAGTAACCATGGACAGGGACGATACCTTTCCCTCACTGCCCATTGGGTCAATGTTGTGGAGCCGGGTACAGATCTGGAGATGGGCGCTCTACATGTTCTGCCAACTCCACAGATTGCAGGAATCCAGTCTGTACACTTTGACTCCTCCTCCTACTCAAGTTCCTCTGAAACAACGCAGCGGGAGCCTGTTATGACTGATATGAGCACAGCCGTGGCCAAACGTCAACAGGCCGTACTCAAATTAATTTCTTTGGGGGAATCAAAGCCACACAGCGCAGGAGCTCTGGAATGCCATCAAGCAGGAGAGCGACGTGTGGTTTCTGCCAGCAAATCTCCAGCCGGGCTTGGTAGTGTGTGACAATGGCCGAAATCTGGTGGCAGCTCTTGGCCTTGGCAACCTCACTCACATCCCATGTCTGGCACATGTGCTCAACTTGGTCGTGCAGAGCTTTCTGATGGACTATCCGGATCTTGATGCACTGCTGCACAAGGTCCGCATAGAGTGCGCTCACTTGCGTCGTTCCAGCATGGCAAGATCGCGCCTTGCTGCTCTGCAGCGCCGATTACGCATTCTGGAACATCGCATCATATATGACCTACCCACCAGGAGGAATTCAACGTTACATATGTTGTAGCGGTTGTGTGAGCAGCAGGCAGCAGTCAAGGAGTACCAGCTGCATCAGGCGCAAACAAGTCGCAATGTGCGCCGGTCACACTTCAGCACCACTGAGTGGGCCTCTATGAAGGACATCTGCCTCGTTTTGCGTGCCTTCGATGATTCCATGCGGATGGCGAGTGCAGATGATGCACTAGTCAGCATGACTGTTCCCCTTATCTGCCTGCTTCAAAAAACACTGCAAGCACTAAGGGATGAGGTTTTGGAACATGTGGAGGATGAGGAGTCCCAAATGCCATCTGCCTCTGGACAGTCTGCGCTACGTGCTTCCTCACAAAGGCCTAGGCAGGGGACACTTTGTGAGGAGGATGAGGAGGAGTCGATGGAGGAGGAAGACATCTCTCCACAGGAGGAAGACATCTCTCCACAGGAGGGAGGTACACAAAGCTCTAGTCAGTATGTACAGCGAGGGTGGGGTGATGCAGAGCAGGCAGAGATCACGCCTCAAGCAGGGGACAACAGTTCTTTGGCAGTTGGGAGTCTGCAGCACATGGTTGACTACATGCTGCAGTGCCTGAGAAACGACCGCCGCATCGCCCACATTCTCTACATGGCTGATTATTGGGTGTACACCCTCCTAGATCCTCGCTACCGGGACAACTTGCAAACCCTCATACCAACGTTGAACCGGGAGCGTAAACTGCGGGAGTACCAAGACATACTGGTGCAGTCCATCATGTTTTCCATTCCACCCTACAGCAGTGGTGCTAGTGCTTTACAAAGCACCTCTGTGCGTCGAGCCAGTGGAGGAAACTCGGCACAAAGAGGGAGCAGAGGCAACGCCTCAGCACAAGGCAAGACCACTATGGCCCAAATGTGGCAAAGTTTTGTGTGTCCGCCACAATTGTCTACACCATCACTGACGGCTCCAGTCAGCAGGAGGCAACGTTTCCGTCAGATGGTGACAGACTACATGTCTTGCCCTGTGAGTGTACTCCCAGATGGCTCTTCCCCCTTCAAGTTTTGGGTCTCTAAGCTGGATACATGGCCAGAGCTTAGCCAGTATGCATTGGAGGTGCTGGCTTGTCCTGCCGCCAGTGTATTATCGGAACACGTCTTTAGTGCCGCAGGTGGTGTACTAACAGACTGTCGCACGCGACTTTCTTCCGATAACGTCGACCGGCTTACTTTTCTGAAAATGAACAAGGCCTGGATCTCCCCAGAATTTGCCAGTCCTCTTCCCGACTAAATAATTGGTTAGCAACTGTATCCAGGTCTCCTGTTGTGTTCATGTTTCTACCACCTGAACTATAATCCCTGGGCTTCAACATTGCCAGTTGTCGCTCAAATGTGTCATCTGCACAGAGAAAAACACTAGCTCCTTTGTTAGTGGGGTTCAGTAACGCCAGCTGCTCCCCTGCTGTGTGGACGGCAAAGTCTCCTGCTCCATCCACATTCAAACTACTACTGATTTTTAATCCTGCTCCACTTAGGCCTCGGGCTCCACTGTCTCAAGTATTTCCCCTGGCCTCCAACCCCACCAGTGACAGCTCTTAAGTGGCGTCTGCATAATCCACACTTGTTCCAGTGTTACTTGGCCTCAGTCACATCAATTGATGCCCTGATGTGTGTCCGGCAAGGTCTCCTGCTCTGTCCACATTCCCATTACTAGTAGTGTGAATGAGGACAGGGCAGGAGACCTTGCCGGACACACATCGGGGGATCAACAGACGGGACTGAGCCACAGTTACACAGGAACAAGTGTGGATTGTGCAGACGCCACTTCAGAGCTGTAACTGGCGGGGTTGTTGGCCAGGGGAAATACTAGAGACAGAGGAGCCAGAGGCCATAGTGGAGCACGGTGACAATCAGTAGTAGTCTACAACCTCGATAAAACCAGCTGCAAGTTGTCCTCCGCCTGCTGCATGCTTCATCCTGGGCTACAACACAGCCAGTTGTAGCCTGGAAGTGCCGTTCACACAAATATAAACACTCGCTCCTGTGTCTGTGGGGTTCAGTAATGCCAGCTGTTCCCCTGCTGTGTGGATGGCAAAGTCTCCTGCTGCCTCAAAACTCACACTACAACGCTTTTTCTCTTCGCTCCAAATAGGCCTCAGCCTGCTCGGAGCATTGATCCTGGGCTACAACACAGCCAGTTGTAGCCTGGAAGTGCCGTCCGCACAGATATAAACAATCGCTCCTGTGTCTGTGGGGTTTAGTAACGCCAGCTGTTCCCCTGCTGTGTGGATGGCAAATTCTCCTGCTGCCTCCAAACTCACACTACAAAGCTTTTTCTCCTCGCTCCAAATAGGCCTCAGCCTGCTCGGAGCACTGATCCTGGGCTACAACACAGCCAGTTGTAGCCTGGAAGTGCCGTCCGCACAGATATAAACACTCGCTCCTGTGTTAGTGGGGTTCAGTAATGCCAGCTCCTCCCCTGCTGTGTGGACGGCAAAGTCTCCTGCTCCATCCATATTCAAACTACTACTGATTTTTAACCCTGCTCCACTTAGGCCTCTGGCTCCACTGTCTCTAGTATTTTCCCTGGCCTCCAACCCCGCCAGTGACAGCTCTGAAGTGGCGTCTGCACAATCCACACTTGTTCCTGTGTTACTTGGCCTCAGTCACGTCAGTTGATCCCCTGATGTGTGTCCGGCAAGGTCTCCTGCTCTGTCCACATTCCCATTACTAGTAGTGTGAATGAGGACAGAGCAGGAGACCTTGCCGGACACACATCAGGGGATCAACTGACGGAACTGAGGCCAAGTAACACAGGAACAAGTGTGGATTGTGCTGATGCCACTTCAGAGCTGTCACTGGCGGGGTTGGAGGCCAGGGGAAATACTAGAGACAGTGGAGCCAGAGGCCTAAGTGGAGCACGGTTACAATCAGTAGTAGTCTACAACCTCTATAAAACGTGCTGCAAGTTGGCCTCAGCCAACTCCATGCCTCATCCTGGGCTCCAACAATGCCAGTTGGTGTTCAGAAGTGCCGTCTTCACAGAGAAACACACACTAGCTCCTGTGTTAGTGGGGTTCAGTAATGCCAGCTATTCCCCTGCTGTGCGGATGGCAAAGTCTACTGCTGCCTCCAACATCACACTACTACTGACTTTTAACCGTGGTCCACTTAGGCCTCTGGCCGTACTGTCTCTAGTATTTCCCCTGGCCTCCAACCCCGCCAGTCGCTGCTCTGATGTGCCATCTGCACAATCAACACTTGTTCCGATGTTACTGGGGCTCAGTCACGTCAGTTGATCCCCTGATGTGTGTCCGGCAATGTCTCCTGCTCTGTCCTCATTCACATTAATAGTTGTGGGAATGTGGACAGAGCAGGACACCTTGCCGGACACACATCAGGGGATCAACTGACGTGACTGAGCCCCAGTAACTCAGGAACAAGTGTGGATTGTGCAGACAACACTGCAGAGCAGCAACTGGCATGGTTGGAGGCCAGGCGAAATACTAGAGGCAGTAGAGCCAGAGGCCAAAGTGGAGCACGGTTACAATCAGTAGTTGTGTACAACCAATATAAAACTCGCTCCAAGTTGGCCGCAGCCTGCTGCATGATTGACCCCTGGCTTCAACATCGCATGTTGCTTCTCAGAAGTTTGTTTGCCACGGGTACTCCCTCCTGCCCAGCCGGGTTCCTGCACCGTCAGCTGGTTCTCGGAAGTGTCTTTGGCACGGACACTCCCTCCTGCCCAGCCTGGTTCCAGCACGCCTGCTGTTTCCGGGTAGTGTCAACGTCACTTTGCCACCAATACGTTGTCCTGTCGTGTTGCGGTCGGGTTAGCCGAGTCTATGGTGCCTGCAGTTTTGATGCTTCCTATGTGGGCTGCGGGTTCTGGTAATAAAGGCTGGTTCCGTAGTGCCAATAGAACAAGCACCCCCTGTAGGACTGTGGGTTTCGGTAACTGCGGCCGGCTCACGGCCTTGCAATTTTGTTTTTTTTCCTGGGTACCTTGTGCTACCCATCCGGGTTCCAGCACCGTCAGCTGGTTCTCGGCAGAGCCTTTGGCCTAGGTGCCTCCTTCTTGGTATCAGAGTTCCAGCAACGTCTGCTGGTCCTTGGTATTGTTTTGTAGCACAGGTACCTCCTGCTTAGTAACCATGTTCCAGCACAGTCAGCTGGTCCACGGTTGTGCCATTGGCTGTTGTTCCTTCTGCTGCCCTCCAGGTTCCAGCACCGTCTGCTGGTTCTCGGTAGTTCCATTGACTCTTGTAGCTAATGCTACCCATCCGGGTTCCAGCACCGTCAGCTGGTTTTCGGAAGCGTCTTTGGCACGGGCACTCCCTCCTGCCCAGCCTGGTTCCAGCGCGCCTGCTGTTTCTGGGTAGTGTCAACATCACTTTGCCACCAATATGTTGTCCTGTCGTGTTGCGGTCAGGTTAGCCGAGTCTATGGTGCCTGCAGTTTTGGTGCTTCCTATGTGGGCTGCGGGTTCTGGTAATAAAGGCTAGTTCAGTAGTGACAATAGGACAAGCACCCCCTGTAGGACTGTGGCTTTTGGTAACTGCGGCCTGCTCGCGGACGCGACACTTTGTTAATCATGGGTACCTTCTGCTACCCATCCGGGTTCCAGCAACGTCAGCTGGTTCCCGGCAGAGCCTTTGGCCTAGGTACCTCCATGTCGGTATCCGAGTTCCACCAACGTCTGCTGGTCCTTGGTAGTGCTTTGGCGCACAGGTACCTCCTGCTTAGTAACCGTGTTCAAGCACCGTCAGCTGTTCCACTGGCTCTTTTTCCTTCTGCTGCCCCTCAGGATTCCAGCACCGTCAGCTGGTCCTCGGTAGTTTCATTTGCTCTTGCAGCTTCTGCTATCCATCCGGGTTCCTGCACCGTCAGCTGGTTCTCAGAAGTGCCTTTGGCCTAGGTGCCTCCTTGTCAGTATTCGAGTTCCACCAACGTCTGCTGGTCCTTGCTGCTTTGGAGCACAGGTACCTCCTGCTTAGTAACCGTGTTCCAGCACCGTCAGAACTGTACGCAGTATTCTAAGTGTGGTCGCACTAGTGACTTATATAGAGGTAAAATTATGTTCTCCTCATGAGCATCTATGCCTCTTTTATTGCATCCCATTATTTTATTTGCCTTTGCAGCAGCTGCCTGACACTGCCCACTAAATGTGAGTTTGTCGTCCACCCATACACCCAGGTCTTTTTCAGTGACAGTTTTGTCCAGTGATTTACAATTAAGCACATAATTATACATCTTGTTCATTCTACTCAAGAGCATGACCTTACATTTATCCCCAATAAAGCTCATTTGCCACTTATCAGCACAAGCTTCTAGTTTACATAAATCCTCCTGTAATATAAAATTGTCCTCCTCTATATTGATTACCCTGCAGAGTTTCGTGTCATCTGCCAATATTGAAATTCTACTCTCTATGCCCCCTACAAGGTCATTAATAAATGTTAAAAAGAAGCGGGCCCAAAACTGACCCCTGTGGTACCCCACTGTTAACCGTGACCCAGTCCGAGTGTGCTCCATTAATAACCACCCTTTGGTTCCTATCCCTGAGTCAGCTCTTAACCCACTTACACATATTTTCCCCTATCCCCATTGTTCTCATTTTATGTATCAACCTTTTGTGTGGCACCGTATCAAAAGCTTTTGAAAAGTCCATGTATACCATGTCCACTGCATTCCCTTGGTCCAGTCCTGAACTTACCTCTTCATAAAAGCTTATCAGATTAGTCTGACAGGAACGATCCCTTGTAAACCCATGTTGATATTGGGTCATGAGGTTATTCTTCTTCAGATACTCCAATATAGTATCTCTTAGAAAACCCTCCAGGATTTTACCCACAGTTGAGGCTAAACTTACTGTCCTATAATTTCCAAGTTCAGTTTTTGTCCCCTTTTTGAATATTGGCACCACATTTGCTATACGCCAGTCCTGTGGTACAGACCCTGTTATTATGGAATCTTTAAAGATTAAAAATAATGGTCTATGACTGTGCTTAATTCCTGCAGTACTCGGGGGTGTATCCCATCCGGGCCCGGGGATTTGTCAATTTTAATGATTTTTAGACGCCGCCGTACTTCCTGCTCGGTTAAGCAGGTGACATTTAATGGAGAATTTTTATCCCTGATCTTGTTATCTGTCATGGGATTTTCTTGTGTAAATACTGTTGAAAAAAAGTCATTTAACATATTGGCTTTTTCCTCATCCACCATTTCACCCAGACTATTTTTAAGGGGACCAACACTATCATTTTTTAGCTTCTTACTATTTATGTAGTTAACCCCTTCCTGACATCCGATGTACTATCCCATCCATGGGACCCGGGCCCCTATGCCCATGGACGGGATAGTACGTCTACCGCGATCAGCGGCCCCCACGTGGTGAGCGCCGTTGATCGCGGCCGGGTGTCAGCTGATTATCACAGCTGACACCCAGCACAATGTGTCAGGGGCGGTCACGGACCGCCCCGACACGTTAACCCCTTGCACACCGTGATCAAACATGATCGCGGTGTACCGGGGGTTAAAGGGAAGCATCGGCAGGGAGGGGGCTCCCTCCGTGCTTCCCTGCAATGTGCAGCACTGCTGCGGGGGGCTCCTTTCCTGCAGGCCCCCGAATCCAAGATGGCGACGGTGCCTTCGGGGGCCTGCAGGAAGCTGGCTTCCTCAGTGCCTGCAAAGCGCAGGCATGAGGAAGCCTTCTGCGCTGATCTGTCACAGTGATCTGTGATGTGACAGATCAGCGATCTGTCACAGGACAGTGATGTCCCACCTGGGACTATTTAATAAAGTTAAAAAAAAATAAATAAAAAAGTGTTAAAATAAATTAAAAAAAAAAAAAAAAAAAAAAAAACGCCAAATAAATTAGAAAAAAAAAAAAAAAAAATATTCCCCCAAATAAATCCATTTTCTGGAAATAAAAAAAAAAAAAAAAAAAAAAAAAAAAAAAAAAACACAATAAAAGTACACATATTAGGTATCGCCGCATCCGTAACGACCCGCCCTATAAAATGGTCCCATTAGTTAACCCCTTTAGCAAACCCCTTAAAAAATAAAAAACGAAGCAAAAAATAATTATTTATTATCATACCGCCAAACAAAAAGTGTAATAACGCGCGATCAAAAAGACGCATATAAATATCCATGGTACCGCTGAAAGTCATCTTGTCCCGCAAAAAACGAGCCTCCACACAGCATCATCAGCAAAAAAATAAAAAAAAGTTATAGCTCCCAGAATAAAGCGATGCAAAAATAATTATTTTTTATATAAAATAGTTTTCATTGCATAAAACCGACAAAACATAAAAAAAAACCTAAATGAGGTATCGCTGTAACCGTACTGACCCGAAGAATAAAACCGCTTTATGAATTTTATCTCACGCGGAACGGTGTAAACGCACCCTCCCAAAAGAAATTCATGAAACGCTGGTTTTTGTTCATTCTGCGTCCCAAAAATCGGAATAAAAAGCGATCAAAAAATGTCACGTGCCCGAAAATGGTACCAATAAAAACGTCAACTCGTCCCGCAAAAAATAAGACCTCACATGACTCGGTGAGTCAAAATACGGAAAAATTATAGCTCTCAATATGTGGTGATGCAAAAACTATTTTTACAATAAAAAGCGTCTTTTAGCGTGCGACAGCTGCCAAATATAAAAACCGCCATAAATAGTAAATCAAACCCCCCGTTATCACCCCCTTCCTTAGGGAAAAATAATAAAATTAAAAAAAATGTATTTATTTCCATTTTTCCATTAGGGTTAGGGTTAGGGTTAGGGCTAGGGTTAGGGTTAGGGCTGAGATTAGAGTTAGGGGTGTGTTGGGGTTCGAGTTGGAGTTAGAATTGGGGGTTTCCACTGTTTGGGCACATCAGGGGCTCTCCAAATGCAACATGGCATCTGATCCCAATTCCAGCCAATTCTGAGTTGAAAAAGTCAAATGGTGCTCCTTCCCTTCCAAGCTCTGCCATGCGCCCAAACAGTGTTTTACCCCCACATGTAGGGTATCAGCCTACTCAGGTCAAATTGCAAAACAATTTTTGGGGTCCAATTTCTCCTGTTACCCTTAGGAAAATAAAAAATTGGGGGCAAAAATATCATTTTTGTGGAAAAAATGATTTTTTTATTTTCACGTCCGAGCGTTATAAACTTCTGTGAAGCACGTGGGGGTTCAAAGTGCTCACCACACATCTAGATAAGTTCTGTGGGGGGTCTAGTGTCTAAAATGGGGTCACTTGTGGGGAGTTTCAATAGTTTAGGTACATCAGGGGCTCTCGAAACGCACATGACACCCGCAGACTATTCCATCAAAGTCTGCATTCCAAAACGTCACTGCTTCCCTTCCGAGCCCCGACGTGTGTCCATACAGTAGTTTTCTCCCACATATGGGGTGTCAGCATACTCATGACAAATTGCACAACAACTTTTGGTGTCCAATTTCTCCTGTTACCCTTGGGAAAATGAAAAAATTGGGGACTAATTGATCATTTTTGTGGAAAAAATACGATTTTTTTATTTTCATGCTAGGGCATTAAAAACTTCTGTGAAGCCCTTGGGGGTTCAAAGTGCTCACCACACATCTAGATAAGTTCCTTAGGGGGTCTCGTTTCCAAAATGGGTTCATTTGTGGGGGGTTTCCACTGTTTAGGTACATTAGGGGCTCTCCAAAGGCAACATGACACCCACAGAACATTCCCTCAAAGTCTGCATTCCAAAACGTCACTACTTCCCTTCCGAGCCCCGTCGTGTGTACATACAGTAGTTTTCTCCCACATATGGGGCATCAGCGTACTCAGGACAAATTGGACAACAACCTTTGGGGTTCAATTTCTCCTGTTACCCTTGGGAAAATAAAAAAATTGGGGACTAATTGATCAGGTTTGTGGAAAAAATGCGAATTTTTTATTTTCACGCCCGGGCGTTATAAACTTCTGTGAAGCACTGGGGGGTTCAAAGTGCTCACCACACATCTAGATAAGTTCCTTAGGGGGTGTCTAGTTTACAAAATGGTGTCATTTGTGGGGGGTTTCCACTGTTTAGGTACATCAAGGGTTTTCCAATCGCGACATGGTGTCCGATCTCAATTCCAGCCAAAAACGTCAAATGGCGCTGCTTCCCTTCCGAGCTCTGCCATACGCCCAATTAGTAGTTTACCCCCACATGTGGGGTATCAGCGTACTCAGGATAAATTGCACAATAACTTTTACAGTCCAATTTCTCCTGTTACCCTTGGTAATATAAAAAAAATTGAACCGGATTTTTTTTTTGTGAAAAAAAGTTAGATGTTCATTTTTTTTTTTTTTTAATTATTCAAAAAAATTCCTGTGACGCACCTGAAGGGTTAAT
The DNA here is from genome assembly GCF_039654945.1 of Dendrobates tinctorius. Classification (NCBI taxonomy): domain Eukaryota; kingdom Metazoa; phylum Chordata; class Amphibia; order Anura; family Dendrobatidae; genus Dendrobates; species Dendrobates tinctorius. The sequence goes on from NW_027361800.1 coordinate 4,049,028, forward strand.
AAACTTCTTGATTGTGGTTTTGATCACCTTAAGGGGTGCAGTTTTTAGAATGGTGTCACTTTTGGGTATTTTCTATCATATAGACCCCTCAAAGTGGCTTCAAATGTGATGTGGTCCTAAAAATAAAATGGTGTTGTAAAAATGAGAAATCGCTGGTCAACTTTTAACCCTTATAACTTCCTAAGAAAAAAAAATTTTGGTTCCAAAATTGTGCTCATGTAAAGTAAACATGTGGGAAATGTTAGTTATCAAGTTTTTTTATGTGCCGAATCTCTGTGATTTAAGGGCATAAAAATTCAAAGTTGGAAAATTGCGAAATTTTCAAAATTTTCGCCAAATTTCCGTTTTTCTCACAAATAAACGCAAGTTATATGAATGAAATTTTACCACTAACATGAAGTACAATATGTCACGAGAAAACATTGTCAGAATCACTGGGATCCATGGAAGCGTTCTAGAGTTATGACCTCATAAAAGGACAGTGGTCAGAATTGTAAAAATTGGCCCGGTCATGAACGTGCAAACCACCCTTGGGGGTGAAGGGGTTAAAGAATATTTTGGGGTTATTTTTACTTTCTCTGGCAATGAGTCTCTCTGTCTCAGTCTTTGCTATTTTGATTTGCTTTTTACAGACTATATTTAATTTTCTGTATTTATTTAATGCCTCATCACTACCTACTTGCTTTAATTCTCTAAATGCTTTATTTTTATCTGTTATTGCGCCCCTTACAGCTCTATTTAACCATAGTGGTCTCCTCCTATTTCTAGTATGCTTATTCCCATACGGTATATATTGTGCACAGGTCCTATTCAGGATGCTAATTAATGTCTCCCATTTTCTTTGTGTATTTTTATGTCTCAGGATATCATCCCAATTAATTGCACTAGGATCATCTCTCATCCGTTGGAAATTTGCTTTCCTGAAGTTTAGTGTCCTTGTAACCCCTCTACTACACATCTTATTAAAAGATACATGAAAACTTATTATTTTGTGACCACTATTACCCAAGTAATCCCTAACCCTTATATTTGATATGCGGTCTGGCCTGTTGGTTAATATTAGGTCTAGTAGTGCCCCCCCTCTTGTTTGGTCCTGAACCAGTTGTGAAAGGCAATTGTCTCTCATAGTTGTCAAAAACATATTACCTTTGGAACTGCAGGTTTCGATTCCCCAATGTATTTCAGGGTAGTTGAAGTCCCCCATAATAATTACTTCTCCTTGAGTCGCCGCTTCATCTATTTGCTTTATGAGGATATTCTCTGTTGCTTCCATTATAACAAACCCTTATCAGTAATTTATTACTTTTCCCCCTCCACTTTTTTCTACCCACAGGGACTCTACATTTTCATTAGATTCATATATATTATCACGGAGGATGGGTTTTAAGGATGATTTCACATATAAACACATACCTCCCCCTCGCTTATTTGTTCGGTCATTTCTGAACAGACTATAGCCCTGTAAATTAACCGCCCAGTCATGGCTCTCATCCAGCCATGTCTCAGATATCCCCACCATGTCATAATTATGTTCCAACAACATTAACTCCAATTCCTCCATTTTGTTGGCGAGGCTTCTGGCATTTGTATACATGTACTTCATGTATCTCTCTGTACCTCTATTCTTTCTTAAATTATTAACTGTTCTAACCCCACCCCCACAATTTCATTATTTGTGCCCAGGTCTCTATCTGTGAAAAATGAGGATGAATGAACGCATGGAGATAACATCCAACACTGCGGAGACACCATCACATGTTTCTCAACGCAGTAATTCTAGAGCAATGCCCCCATCCCTTATGGGAAATATGCAAAACACAAGCCGCTGAGACACCATCACATGTTTCTCATCGCATGCAGGTCTCTATCTGCACTGTCTTCCCCTCCTAAAAAACGAATACCCTCCCCCTGTCCCTAGTTTAAACACTTCTCCAACCTTCTAGCCATTTTCTCCCCCAGCACAGTTGCACCCTCCCCATTGAGGTGCAGCCCGTCCCTAGCGAAGAACCTGTTGCCAACTGAGAAGTCGGCCAAGTTCTGCAGGAACCCAAACCCCTCCTTCCTACACCCATTCCTGAGCCACTTTGTAACCTCCCTAATCTCCCATTGCCTCTCTGGCGTGGCACAGGAAGTATTTCCAAAAATACCACCTTGGAGGTCCTTGCTTTAAGCTTGCAGCCTAATTCCCAGAAATCATCTTTAAGGACCTTCCACCTACCTCTAATTTTGTCATTTGTGCCAATGTGCACCATGACTGCTGGATCCTCACCAGCCCCTCCCAGTAATCTGTCAACCCGATCAGCGATGTGTCAGACTCGAGCGCCAGGTAGGCAGCACACCGTTCGATGGTCCCTGTCTTTGTGACAGATTGCCCTATTTGTTCCCCTAATAATTGAGTCCCCCACTACCAGCACCTGTCTGTCCTGCCCTTCTCTCCTATTTCCCCCCTTACTGGAGCAGACTCTCCTCCGGCTTGCAGAGGACATGCCTTGCTGCAGCAGTGCTACTCCTGCACTAACACTCCCCTTATTTGCCAACTTATCAAACTTATTGGGGTGTGCCAGATGAGGACTAGCCTCCATGGTGCTCTTCCCTCTACCCCGCCTTCTGTTACCCAGCTAGCTGCTTCATTGTCCTGCAGCTCCAACCTAGCTGCTTCATTGTCCTGCAGCTCCAACCTAGCATTACCCCCCTCATCTATCCCATTGAGCTTCTGCTCAGTGAGCAGAAGACTCCTTTCCATATTGTCTATGGATCTCAGTGTTGCCAGCTGCACATTTAGATCCAGTATCTGGGCTTCCAAATGCATAACATGCTCACATCTCGCACAGCAGTATGCACCCTCGACCGGCTGTTCAATGATTTCATACATGTGGCAAGATGTACACTGGATGGCATTGGCAATAGTGGAGCACATCCTAATGGGGATTGCACCAGACAGAAAAGATAAGCAAAAATAAATAAAAAATATTAATAAAATATAACAGGAATTCAGTAATACCTCCCTTGGAAACTCCCTGAATCCAAAGTCACTGAATCACAAGTCACCCACTTACCACAGTTTGCACTTACGCTCAGGTCACACTCAGCTCGTTCACACTCGCTCAGGCAGAAGATTTAAATGAGATTTTTTCGCCCTTTAACCAGCACACCACCCTGCTGCTCAATGCACTTCCAAAAGGATATCACTGTAATCGTACTGACCCAAAGAATAAAACCACTTTATCAATTTTACCACATGCGGAACTATGTAAACGCACCTCCCAAAAGAAATTCATGAAATGCTGGTTTTTGTTCATTCGGCGTCCCAAAAATCGGAATATAAAGCGATCAAAAATGTCACATGCCCGAAAATGGTACCAATAAAAACGTCAACTCGTCCCGCAAAAAATAAGACCCCACATGACTCGGTGGGTCAAAATATGGAAAAATTATAGCTCTCAAAATGTGGTGATGTAAAAACTATTTTTACAATAAAAAGCGTCTTTTAGTGTATGACAGCTGCCAAGCATAGAAATTAGAAACCCGCTATAAATAGTAAATCAAACCCCCCTTTTTCACCCCCTTAGAAAGTGAAAAATAATAAAATTAAAAAAATGTATTTACTTCCATTTTCCCCATTAGGGTTAGGGCTAGGGCTAGGATTAGGGCTGAGATTAGGGTTAGGGGTGTGTTGGGGTTAGGGTTGGAGTTAGAATTGGGGGGTTTCCACTGTTTAGGCACATAAGGTGCTCTCCAAACGCAACATGACGTCTGATCTCAATTCCAGCCAATTCTGCGCTGAAAAAGTCAAGCGGTGCTCCTTGCCTTCCAAGCTCTGCAATGCGCCCAAACAGTGTTTTACCTCCACATATGGGGTATCAGCCTACTCAGGACAAATTGCAAAACAACTTTTGGGGTCCAATTTCTCCTGTTACCCTTAGGAGAATAAAAAATTGGGGCAAAAATATCATTTTTGTGGAAAAAAAAATATGATTTTTTTATTTTCATGCCCGGGCGTTATAAACTTCTGTGAAGCACTTGGGGGTTCAAAGTGCTCACCACACATATAGATAAGTTCCTTGGGGGGGTCTAGTTTCCAAAATGGGGTCAATTCTGGGGAGTTTCAACAGTCTAGGCACTTCAGAGGCTCTCCAAACGTGACATGACACCCACAGACCATTCCTTCAAAGTCTGCATTCCAAAACGTCACTACTTCCCTTCCAAGCCCTAACTCTCCAAACGCAACATGACGTCTGATCTCAATTCCAGCCAATTCTGTGCTGAAAAAGTCAAGCGGTGCTCCTTGCCTTCCAAGCTCTGCAATGCGCCCATACAGTAGTTTTCTCCCATTTATGGGGTATCAGCGTACTCAAGACAAATTGGACAACAACTTTTGGGGTCTATTTTCTCCTGTTACCCTTGGCAAAATAAAAAAAATTGGGGACTAAAAGATCATGTTTGTGGAAAAAATATGATTTTTTTATTTTCACGTCTGGGCGTTATAAACTTCTGTGAAGCCCTTGGGGGTTCAAAGTGCTCACCATACATCTAGATAAGTTCCTTGGGGTGTCTAGTTTCCAAAATGGGGTCACTTGTGGGGAGTTTCAACAGCCTAGGCACATCAGAGACTCTCCTAAAGCAACATGAAATCCGCAGACCATTCCATCAAAATCTCCATTCGAAAACGTCACTACTTCCATTCCAAGCCCCGACATGTGCCCATATAGTAGTTTTTTCACACATATAGGGTATCAGTGTACTCAGGACAAATTGGACAACAACTTTTGCGGTCCAATTTCTCCTGTTACCCTTTGCAAAATAAAAAAAAATGGGGACTAAAAGATCATGTTTGTGGAAAAAATATGACTTTTATTTTCATGCCCGGGCGTTATAAACTTCTGTGAAGCACTGGGGGGGTTCAAAGTGCTCAACACACATCTAGATAAGTTCCTTGGGGGTCAAGTTTCCAGAATGGGGTCACTTGTGAGGGGTTTCCACTGTTTAGGCACATCAGGGGCTCTCCAATCGTGACATGGTGTCCGATCTGAATTCCAGCCAATTTTGCATTGAAAAAGTCAAATGGCCCTCCTTCCTTTCTGAGCTCTGCCATGCGCCGAAACAGTGGTTCCCCCCCCCCCACATATCAGGTACCAGCGTACTCAGGACAAATTCCACAATAACTTTTGCAGTCCAATTTCTCCTGTTACCCTTGGTAAAATAAAAATTGGACCTGAAATAATTTTTGTGAAAAAAAAAGTTAAATGTTCATTTTTTTAAACATTCAAAAAATTCCTGTGAAGCACCTGAAGGGTTAATAAACTTCATGAATGTGGTTTTGAGCACCTTGAGGGGTGCAGTTTTTAGAATGGTATCACTTTTGGGTATTTTCTATCATATAGACCCCTCAAAGTGACTTTAAATGTGATGTGATGTGGTATTTTTTATAAAAATAAAATGGTGTTGTAAAAATGAGAAATCGCTGGTCAACTTTTAACCCTTATAATTTCCTAACAAAAAAAATTTTGGTTCTAAAATTATGCTGATGTAAAGTAAACATATGGGAAATGTTATTTAAGTTTTTGTGTGCCATATGTCTGTGATTTAAGGGCATAAAAATTCAAAGTTGGAAAATTGCGAAATTTTCAAAATTTTCTCCAAATTTCCATTTTTTTCACAAATAAACGCAAGTTATATCAATTAAATTTTACCACTAATATGAAGTATAATATGTCACGAGAAAACAATGTCAGAATCACTGGGATCAATGGAAGCGTTCCAGAGTTATTACCTCATAAAGGTACAGTGGTCAGAATTGTAAAAATTGGCCCGGTCATGAATGTGCAAACCACCCTTGAGGGTAAAGGGGTTAATGATCTTGTGGATCGGATTTAGGATAAAGTGTCAGTCTTTGCTGATGACACCAAACTATGTAGGATATTAAAATCTGACCTTGACATTATAATATTGCAAAACAATCTGGATTAGATGTCTGAATGGGCAAACACATCGCAAATGAGATTTAATGTTGATAAATGTACTGTAGAGCAATGCACCCAGGACGGAGTAATCCTAATGCTGCATATACATTAAATGGGAGTGTACTTGGGACTACAGAACTAGAGAAGAACTTGGATATTCTGGTTATAAGTAAGCTGAGCAGCAGTACTCAATGTCAAGTAGCAGCTACAAAAACAAGATTTTAGGGTGTATAAAAGGAGAGATAAAATCCCATGATCCCAAAACATTATTACCCTTTTATAAGTCACTGGTGAGGCCACATCTACAATATGGGATCCAGTTTTGGGCTCCACATTTTAAAATGGATATTTAGAAGTTAGAATCAGTACAAAGACAGCCAACTAGATTATTACAAGGGTTGGCAGACCTAACATATGATGAGAGGTTGGAAAAGTTGGGTTTGTGTACTTAGAAAAAAGATGCCTCAGAAGAGATCTCATTTACATGTAGTAAGGCAGTGACCGGACACATAGTTGATGAGAAGTACGTATCACAGAGATGGTTGTCATCTGTAATGTAATCCTGGAGTATTCCTCTAGTGCACATAGCACTAAAAGGATTGTTTGATGCATCTGGACCACGTTTTACGGGCAGCCTGAGAGATGGGCAGGTATGGCTGCCCACATACCTCACCTCTGGGGGGTGCTTGACATATTAAAATGGCGGTCTGTTGTTCAGCACATGGTGGTGTGTGGAGGGAGAAGGCCTCCTTTGTGGTATATCCAGACTGAGCTGGTGTACTTGATGATATTCAGCCTGTGTGACTAGGACTGGGCCACAAGCGACTTTATCAAAAGAACTGTTTACCTTGTTTTGCCTGTACTGAAGGCTGTTTATTTTTTCCTTGTATATGGCTGGTTTATGAAACAGCAATAAACCAGCATGGACATTTAAATGGAAACAATTCCTGCTTTGCCTCCTGATGCACCCAAGTGAGCAGCATCCCTACAGTGTATAAATATGTGTTTGGTCAGAACAAAGGACTGGCACATGTCTTATTCCTTCCAAAGACCATACAAAGGACCAGAGGGCACTCATTACAAGTGGAAGAAATGTGAATACAGCAGCTAAATAGGAAAGGATTATTTACAGTTAGAGCAGTCAGACTGTGGAATGCCCTACTACAAGAGCTAGTAATGGCAAACACTATAACAGCTTTTAAAAAATGGCTAGATGATTTCCTCAATACACATAATATTGTGGGTTAGGCTAGGTTCATACTGCGTTAAAGCAGCCCGTTCAACACATACCATTGACGGGCTGCGTTAACGCTATAACATAATGCAATCGCGTTATGCTGTACCACTAGCGCAAATGCTTTATCTGCGCTAGCGGTGACGGACCCTTGGACGCTGCAGCCTGCATCCGAGGGTTCATGACAGAATGACGGCACATCGCTAGCGCATGCCGATTATGGCATGCGTTGGCGATGCGCCCGATAATAGGGTTAATGGCAGCATTAACAGATTGCATTACACTGCATTATGCGGAGTGCCTTAACGCAGTGTGACCTCAGTCTTTTAGTTAATTTAGTAATAAAATGTTCAATTGGTGTAGGAAGGTTGGGCTTGATGGACCTAGGTCTTTTTTTCAACCTATGTAACTATACAGCGTGGAAGCTAATGCAGGGAGCATTATACAGGGTGAAAGTTAATGCAGGTGCCATTATACAGCATGGAAGCTAGAGCAGAGGCCATTATGCAGCATGGAAACTAATGCAGGGGCCATTATACAGCATGGAAACAAATGCGTGGGCCATTATACAGCATGGGAGCTAATGCCAGGGACATGATACAGGGTGTGAGCTAATGCAGGGACTATTTTATAGCATAGAAGCATATGCAGGGGCCATTATTCAGCACGGGAGCCAATGTGGGGGTCTTTATACAGCATGAGAGCTAATGTGGTAGCCATTATACAACAAGGGAACTAATGTGGGGGACATTATACAGTATAGTAGCTAATGTGGCAGCCTTTATATAGTGTGGGGGCTGTCAAACTGTGTGCCATAATACAGTGTGGGGATTACTTTGGGGGCATTTAGACAGTGTGGAAGATACAGGGGGGCTGTTGTGAACTGAGGGAACTTACACAGCCCTGAACACCATTATACAGTTTGGGGGCCCTCACAAAGTAAGGGATACTTTGGTGAGCTTTAAAGAGTGTTGAGGCTACAGAGAGGGCATGAAGGGGCATATTACTATGTAACTAGCACAGTAGTGGCATTACTATGTGGAGCAGTAAGAGGAGCATTGTTTTTGTAACATACAGCAGGCATCAATGAATCAGTATTAGGGTATCAGCAGGATGAGGCGTTTGTGCAGGTTGGGAATAGAAAGGGATGGTGCAGGAAATGTGAGAAGTCATATGTGTCTGTGTTGTAATGTCTACAGAGATTATTTTGTCTGGTAGTCACTTATTACAGTGTGTTTAGTTCAACATGAAAAATATTATGAAAGGTCTTCCTTAAAGGGAATCTGTCACCCTTTTTTTTTGACTATCAGCTGCCGGCATTGACATCAAGTGCTTATCTACAGCACTCTGTAATGCTGTAGATAAGCCCCTGATTTAACCTGAAAGATAAGAACACGTTTGATTATACTCACCGGAGGGGGCGGTCCGGTCCAGCGCCTCCCATCTTCATACGATGCCGTCATCTTCTTCCCTTCCTGTAGTAGCTCTGGCGCAGGCGCACTTCTCTGCCGTGTTGAGGGCAGAGCAGAGTCCTGCAGTGCGCAGGTGTAGGGAGAGGTCTGGCACCTGCGCACTGCAGTATTCTGCTCTGCCCTCAACATGGCAGATCAGCGCGCCTGCGCCAGAGCTGCTACAGGAAGGAACGAAGAGGACGTCATCGCATGAAGAAGGGAGGCGCTGGACCGGACCGCGACACCCATCGGACCGGACCGCCCCCTCTGGTGAATATAATCTAACGTGTTTTTCTTATCTTTCAGGTTACATTGGGGGCTTATCTACAGCATTACAGAATGCTGTAGATAAGCCCCAGATGTCAATGCCGGCAGCTGATAGTCAAAAAAAGGGTGACAGATTCCCTTTAAGATTGCAGCTATAGTGACAGAATGACAAGACATTTGTTACTCTATGCAAAGATAATAGTTTTTCCCTCAGATTCCCATTTGGCTTATACAACTGCTGCTTAGAAGACACTGTAATTACAGGCCGGAGCAAACGTCTGTAGGAATAAATTGGGTATAGGGAAGCTCCTCGGGCAAAGTTACTTAGTAATATGGCATGTGTTGGAACACAACAGTTTTTTTTTTCTGATGGATTCTTCACATAAAATCAGAATGATACAGGGGAATAAGCAGGTATGTACCAGTATTGTAATTATACAAAAGACAGAAGAGAAGGACCATGTACAGGTATAGAATATAATCAAAAATTCATCTTATTTCAGTTCTTTAATACAAAACATGAAACACATTTATTATATAGAATCATTACAGAGTGATCTATTTCAAGTGTTTATTTCTGTTAATGTTGATGTTTATGGCTTACTGCCAATGAAAACCCCAAAAGTTATTATCTCAGTAAATTAGAATAATTAACAAAAAAACAACTGAAAGGGCTTCCTAAACGTTTAAAAAGTTCCCTTAGTCTGTTTCAGTAGGCTCCACAATCACAGGGAGCACTGCTGACTTGACAGATGTCCAGAAGGCAGTTATTGACACACTCCACAAGGAGGGTAAGCCACAAAAGGTCATTGCTAAAGAAGCCAGCTGTTCACAAAGTGCTGTATCCAAGAATATTAATGGAAAGTTGAGTGGAAGGAAACAGTGTAGCAGAAAAAGGTGCACAAGCAACCGGGATAGCCGCAGCCTTGAAAGGATTGTTAAGAAAAGATCATTCAAAAATTTGAGGGAGATTCACAAGGAGTGGACTCCTACTGGAGTCATTGCTTCAAGAGCCATCACACACAGACGTATCCAGGACATGGGGGCTACCAGTGTCACATTCCTTGTGTCAAGCCACTCATGACCAATAGACAACGCCAGGAGCGTCTTACTCAGTGGTCCAAGGTGTTGTTTTCAGATGAAAGTAAATTTTGCATTTCATTTGAAAATCAATGTCCCATAGTCTGGAGGAAGAGTGGTGTGGCACACAATCCAAGCTGCTTGTCTAGTGTGCATTTCCACAGTGTTTCATCAATTCAAGTCTCAAGACCAAGGTCAGCCGTCTATCAGGAAATTTTAGAGCACTTCATGCTTCCCTCTGCCGACAAGCTTTTTGGAGATGGAAATTTCACTCTCCAACAGGACTTGGCACCTGTCCACACTGCCAAAAGTACCAATACCTGGTTGAAAAGCAACAGTATCACTGTGCTTGATTGGCCAGCAAACTCATCTGACCTTATCCCCATAGAGAATCTATGGGGTGTTGTAAAGAGGAAGATGAGAGACACCAGACCCAACAATGCAGATGAGCTGAAGGCTGCTATTAAAGCAACCTGGGCTTCCATAACACCTCAACAGTGCCACAGGTTGATAGTCTCCATGCCACGTCGCATTGATGCAGTAATTGATGCATAAGGAGCCCCGACCAAGTATTGAGTGCATTTACTGAAGATACATTTCAGTAGGCCAACATTTCAGATTTTAAAATAATTTTCAAGCTTGTGTTATAAAGTATTCTAATTTATTGAGATATTGACTTTTGGGTTTTCATTGGCTGTCTGTAAGCCATAATCTTCAACACAAACAAAAATAAACACTTGAAATACAGTAGATCACTGTTTGTAATGACTCTATGTAATATATGAGTCATGAGTTGAAAAACAGAAATATATTAACTTTTTGATGATATTCTAATTTTGTAAGAAGCACCTGTATCTAGACAAGATGAATAACCAACCTTTATAGCTCAGCTTACCATATGTAGATGGGACAACCATACATGAAATTATCAAGTATGGGCTCCAACATTGCAAGGTGAAAGAAAACTGTTGGCATATGCAACAGAAATGGACTTATTGTTTATGTAAAAGGAGAACTTTACACTAGCCTGACAGCAGATGGCGATAGTGTGAAGTTATATGTTTGCTGTATTGTGGGTAGGGAAGCTCTCTTGTTGTTGTTACCTTTTACTTTCGCTTTTGACTGTATTATGCCAGCAACACAGGCTGTGTGCTTCTGAAATCTCTCATCTCATGTTTACCCATATGAAGTAAATACTGTTTACCAAAGAAAACTTGCTCAGTGAAGTTCTCTGGTGTATCGGTGGATTCTCAAAAGGTACATTCTGCTACAGGTTATGTGCCCAGACACCCAGGACAGAGACACCCAGAAGATAATTACAAGCAATAACCTAAGATACCAGAGAAGCAGATAAGATAAAACCCAGTGAACGGAGACTGAAAAAAGATCCAGATACAGAGGGATGAAGGAATTTATGTTCCAGGAACTGGATGACCACACACTGGAGATAATTACACAGAATCACCACACACAGGATATACAGGAACTCTCAAGAAGAATATCTTCATAAAACAAGAAAGATTATATAAAAATGATGTGCAGCACTGAGCTGAAACTCACAGTAGCTAAGCTGAACAGTGAAAATTATCAGTTATAGAAATTCAAAGTAGAGATGTTGTTATCTAAAGATGATTTATGGGAACAAATCATTACAGATAGACCTGATGAAGATAATCCGACATGGGATAAAAAGAATAAAAAAGCGAGAGCCACCATTAGCTTATTAGTGGATGATGCTCAATTAATACACATAAGAAATGAAGAAACAGCGAAAGGAATTTGGGACACATTAACAAAATTACAGACCCAGTTTAAATCACAAGTTATTTCTATTAAGAAAGCTTTACAGTATGAGATTGAGTGCAAATGACGATATGCAGAAGCACATATTTTCAATGATGGAAGTAATATCACAGCTAAGGTCTATTGGTGAAGACATTAACCCCTTCATGACCCAGCCTATTTTGACCTTAATAACCTGGCCATTTTTTGCAATTCTGACCAATGTCCCTTTATGAGGTAATAACTCAGGAACGCTTCAACGCATCCTAGCGATTCCGAGATTGTTTTTTCGTGACATATTGGGCTTCATGATAGTGGTAAATTTAGGTCGATAATTTTTGCGTTTATTTGTGAAAAAAATGGAAATTTGGCAAAAATTTTGAAAATTTTGCAATTTTCAAATTTTGAGTTTTTATTCTGTTAAACCAGAGAGTTATGTGACACAAAATAGTTAATAAATAACATTTCCCACATGTCTACTTTACATCAGCACAATTTTGGAAACAACATTTTTTTTCGTTAGGAAGTTATAAGGGTTAAAAGTTGACCAGCAATCTCTCATTTTTACAACAAAATTTACAAAACCATTTTTTTTTTTAGGGACCACCTCACATTTGAAGTCACTTTGAGGGGTCTATATGGCAGAAAATACCCAAAAGTGTCACCATTCTAAAAACTGCACCCCTCAAGCTACTCAAAACTACATTCAAGAAGATTATTAACCCTTCAGGTGCTTCACAGGAACTAAAGCAACATGGAATGAAAAAATGGACATTTTAATTTTTCCAACAAAAATTCTCTTTTAGCATCAGTTTTTTCATTTTCACATGGGTAACAGGATAAAATGTATCCTAAAATTTGTTGGGCAATTTCTCCTGAGTACACCGATACCTCATATGTGGTCATAAACCACTGTTTGGGCGCACGGCAGGGCTCAGAAGGCAAGGAGCGCCATGTGACTTTTTGATTGGAAAATTAGCTCCAATCGTTAGCGGACACCATGTCGCATTTGGAGAGCCCCTGTGTGCCTAAACATTGGAGCTCCCCCACAAGTAACCCCATTTTGGAAACTAGACCCCCGAAGGAACTTATCTAGATGTGTGGTGAGCACTTTGAACCCCCAAGTGCTTCACAGAAGTTTATAACGCAGAGCAGTGAAAATAAAAAATAATTTTTTTTTGCTCAAAAATGATTTTTTAGCCCGATATTTTTTATTTTCACAAGGCTAACAGGAGAAATTGAACCACAAAAGTTGTTGTGCAATTTGTCCTGAGTACACTGATACCCCATAAGTGGGGGGAACCACTGTTTGGGAGCACGGGAGAGCTCAGAAGGCAAGGAGTGCCATTTTGGAATGCAGACTTTGATGGAATGTTCTGCGGGCGTCATGTTGCGTTTGCAGAGCCCCTGTGTGTCTAAACAGTAGAAACCCCCCACAAGTGACCCCATTTTGGAAACTAGACCCGCCAAGGAGCTTATCTAGATGTGTAGTGAGCACTCTGAATCCCCAAGTGCTTCACAGAAGGTTATAAATGCAGAGCCATGAAAATAAAAAAATATTTTTTTTTTTCCCTCAAAAAAGATTTTTTAGCCCGCTATTTTTTATTTTCCCAAGGGTAACAGGATAAATTGGACCCCAAAAGTTGTTGTCCAGTTTGTCCTGAGTACACTGGTACCCCATATGTGGGGGGAAACCACTGTTTGAGCGCACGGCATGGCTCAGAAGGGAAGGAGCGTCATTTGACTTTTTGAATGGAAAATTAGCTCCAATCATTAGCGGCCACCATGTTGTGTTTTCAGAGCCCCTGTGTGCGTAAACTTTGGAGCTCCCCCACAAATGACCCCATTTTGGAAACTAGACCCCCTAAGGAACTTATCTAGATGCATAGTGAGCACTTTAAACCCCCAGGTGCTACACAAAAGTTTATAACGCAGAGCCGTTAAAATAAAAATATTTTTTTTCCCTCAAAAAATAAATTTTTAGCCTACTATTTTTTATTTTCACAAAGGTAACAGGATAAGTTGGACCCCAAAAGTTGTTGTCCAGCTTGTCCTGAGTACGCTGGTACCCCATATATGGGGGGGGACCACTGTTCGGGGACACGTTGGGGCTCGGAATGGAAGTAGTGACGTTTTGAAATGCCGACTTGATGGAATGGTCTGTGGGCGTCATGTTATGTTTGCAGAGCCCCTGATGTACCTAAACAGTGGAAACCCCCCACAAGTGACCCCATTTTGGAAACTAGACACCCCCCCCCCCAAGTAACTTATCTAGATGTGTGGTGAGCACATTGAACCTCCAAGTGCTTCACAGAAGTTTATAACGCAGAACCGTGAAAATAAAAAAATCTTTTTTTCCATAAAATTATTTTAGCCCCCACTTTTTTTATTTTCCCAAGGGTAACAGGAGAAATTAGACCCCCAAAGTTGTTGTGCAATTTTTCCTGAGTACCCTGATACCCCATAAGTGGGGGTACACCACTGTTTGGGCACACGTCGGGGCTCGAAATGGAGGGAGCACCGTTTGACTTTTTGAACGCAAAATTGGCTGGAATAAATGGTGGCTCCATGTCGGGTTTGGAGACCCCGTGATGTGCCTAAACAGTGAAAACCCCTCAATTCTATCTCCAACCCTAACCCCAACACCCCCCCAACCCTAACCCTTAGTCCAACCCTAACCCCAACACCCCCCCAACCCTAACCCTTAGTCCAACCCTAACCCTTAGTCCAACCCTAACCCCAACACACCCCCAACCCTAACCCTTAGTCCAACCCTAACCCTTAGTCCAACCCTAACCCTTAGTCCAACCCTAACCCTAACGGAAAAAAAAAAAAAAAAGAGAAATGTTTTAATTTTAGTATTTGTCCCTACCTATGGGGGTGATAAGGGGGGCGGTGATTTAATTTTTTTTTATTTTGATCACTATGAAAGTTTATCATAGTGATCAAAATAAATGAATGAATCTGCAGCGTTGCAGATTCGATGCACTGCGCATGCGCCCGCCATCTTCCAAGATGGCAGCGCCCATGACGCTGGATGGCGGGAAACCGGGACGGATAGCGGGAGGTCGGAGGCACAAAGGAGGGTGAGAGTGGGTGATCGGAGAGGTGATCAGAGGGCTGGGGGGGCGGAGGGAAGGCAGATTATGACGGCGGCTGCCGATCAGTGCCGTCAGACGATCGGTGCCATCAGTCGTGTGGGGGGGGGGGGTCGGGTCTCGGTGTCCACCCATGTCTGATGCTATTTCAGCATCGGCCATGGCTGGATTGTAATATTTCACCAATTTTCATTGGTGAAATATTACAATCGCTCTGATTGGCAGTTTCACTTTTAACAGCCAATCAGAGCGATCGTAGGCACATGGGGGCTAAGCCACACCCCCAGGTGTTAACTCTGAAGGGTCCTTTGTGTGCGGGTCAGGTGACCTTTCAGTGACCCCGGTCACCCGACCCGCAGGGGGGCTATTTATAGCCTGACGCCTACGTAGGCGTCATAGGTCGTTTGGGCACTGCTTTTCATGACGCCTACGTAGGCGTCATAGGTCGTGAAGGGGTTAAGGAAAGTCATGTAGCAGCAATATTATTGTGCAGTTTACCAGATTCATGAACAGATTCATATACAGCCTTGATAAATGCCCTAGAGACAAGACCTGTAAAAGACATCACATTGGTTTTTGTGAAAACAAGACTAATAGAGAAGAAAAGAACAGACAAATGATTCTTCTACTGAAAAGGACAGTGGAAACGCTCTTAAAGCTACAGAATTTAAAAAACCCTATAATAAAGAGACAAGAGAATGTTTCAGATGTAAGAAAAAAGGTCACTTAAAGAAAGACTGTACCATATGGAAAGCAGAACAACAAAAATTACAACATAAAGAGCATACACAGAAAGGGAAAAACAATTTCCGATTCATGTGAGAATAACTGGAATGGCACATTTAAAGTAACAGACACGAAATCATCACTTGGTTGGTTTATTGATTCAGGAGCAACGAGTCATGTGACAAGAATTTCTTTACTGATCTTGATTTAGATAAGAAAGAAGCCATTTATCTTACAGATGGGAGCAAAATAACTGCAGAAGGAATAGGACAAGGTATGCTAAACTGTTCAAACAAGTTTGGACAAGATTCAAAGACACTTGTACAGAATGCGTTGTATGTTCCAAAATTGGAAGGCGGATTATTATCTGTGAAGCGTTTAACAGCCAAAGGACTCACTGTAAAATTCAAAGACAATGAATGTGCAATTCTAACAGGAAACAAGGTGATAACCAATGTCAAGGCAGATGAACAATTATATCATCTTGACAAACCAAAGGAACAGATGAAGGTATGTACACATGATCACAAGAACTGTATTCACATGTGGCATAGACGTCTAGGACACAGACACCCTGACAGTATGCGGGAACTACAAAGAAAAGAATTGACAAAAGATATCAGATTGCTCAATTATCGTAAGATGTGAATGTGGTATAAAATCTAAAGCCACAAGAATATCTATTCCAAAAGAAAGTGAGATGAAAAGCAAAAGACCACTTGATTTGGTGCATACTGACGTATGTGGACCCATGTAAGTGACCACATCAGGAAGAAATAGATACTTGGTGACTTTCATAGATAACTACTCAAGATACAGTCACATACTTAAGAACAAAAGTGAAGATTTTGATAAAATGTGTAGACTACATAACAAGGTCGAGTAACAAATTTCAAAGGAAGCCAATTGTCATCAGAAGTGATAATGGAGGTGAATTTACAGGTCACAAAATAGAAAACTACTTATGACAAAATGGTATAGAACACCAGAAAACTGTTCCATACACACCTGAACAAAATGGAGTAGCAGAAAGGAAAAACAGAATTCTGACAGAAAAGATGAGACGTATGCTGACAGATTACAAACTACAAAAGAAATATTGGGGTGAGGCAGCAAAGACAGTTACATATTTACAGAACAGACTTTTTCCCAGAAAACTGAAGAAAACTCCATATGAACCGTGGCAAGGTATGAAACCAAGTGTCAATCATTTAAAAGTTTTTTGATGTAAAGTTTTTATATTCATTCCAACAGAAAAACGTTCCAAACTTCAAAACAGATCAATGGAGGGAATATTTGTTGGATATAGTGAAAATTGCAAGGGATACAGAATCCTAGATCCCAAAACAGGCAGAGTCACGGTGTGTAACAGTGTGACATTCATTGTGGATCTAAATGAAGATACTATGATTTCAATTGACTCAAAAAATGAGAAAAACAGCAGTGACATAGCTGAAGAGGTATCTGATGAGAAAGTAGTTGAAATTTATGAAGAACAGAATACTGAAAATAAAGAAATACTACTACAAACAGACACAGAACCAAGACATTCAATGAGAGAAAACAAAGGTAAACCACCAAAACGTCTCTCATACAAGACATGCACAAGTAAAATTTATGAACCTACCTGTTGGGAAGACATATCTAAACTCCCTAAAGTGAAGCTAATAAATGGATAGAAGCAACAGAAACAGAAATGAATTCCATGCATGACTCAAATCCATGGACACTGACAGATTTACTAGAAGGAAGAAAAGCCATAGGATGTAAATGGATTTTTAAGGTAAAATACCAAACAGATGGCACACCTGAAAGATACCAATCAAAACTCGTAGCTAAAGGGTATTCTCAAAAATGTGGAGACGACTATGATGAGACATTTGCTCCAGTTGTCAAACATACTACAATAAGAACTTTACTTACAGTTGCAGCAATGAAACAGATGGAACTGATACATCTGGATGTAAAGACAGCATTTTTGAATGGAGATTTAACAGAAGACATTTACATGGAACAACCTCCACGATTCAAAGATGAAAGAAACCCAAGCAAAGTTTGCAAACTACAGAAAAGCATATATGGTTTAAAGCAAGCAGCTAAAGCGTGGAATGACAAAATCACGGAAGTGTTCACAAATGAAAAATTTCAAAGAAGCGAAGCTGATCCATGCTTGTACACAAAAAGGCTGATGAATAGATGGATTTATGTACTCATATGTAGACAACATTTTGTTTTGTTCTGAACAAGAAAGGGATAAAGAAAACATTCTAAAAGTCCTGAAGCGACATTTCAAAATCAAAGACTTGGGAAATGTGAAGTAGTACCTAGGAATACAGATAGAAAGAGAAGAAAATGGAAGTTTCCTACTGAATCAAAATCACATGATTCAAGACATAGCAGAAAAATTTGGATTGAAGGATGCAAAAACAGTAAAGTCTCCAATGGAAACTAATTATCTTAAAGAGATGAATAGTGAGAAAAATATGTTATCAAATAATGAAGAGTACAGAACAGCAATAGGAAAACTACTGTATCTAGCAACGGTTACAAGGCCAGACATCGCAGCAGCAGTAGGAATCCTGAGTAGAAAGGTGTCAAAACCAAATAAATCTGACGGGAATGCTGTAAAGAGTAATGCTTTATTTGAAAGGAACCAGCAACGTTAAGCTCAAACTACCCATAAGTGATAATTGCGATATGTTGATGCAGATTGGGCTGGAGATCCAACTGACAGAAGATCTACCAGTGGACATATTTTTTTCCTCTCAGGTGGACCAATAAGTTGGACAAGTAAGAAACAGTCAATTGTGACACTGTCTTCAACAGAAGCAGAGTATGTTGCCGCAGCACATGCAAGTCAAGAAGTTCTGTGGTTAAGACAATTGTTGACAATTGTTAGGACAACCACAGTTGGAACCGACAAAATTGAAAGAGGACAATCAAGGAAGTCTTGTTCTTGCTCAGATGGAAAGAGTCAATCCAAGAACCAAGCATATTGATGTGCAGTGTCATTTTTTGAGAGATCATCAGGAACAAGGAGTCTTGAAGTTAGAATATTGTCCTACTGAAGAAATGACAGCAGACATCTTCACGAAGGCGTTGAATGCTGATAAACACCAGAGACTAATAAAGTTGGGTTTGACTGAATAAGTCCTTACTGTTGAGAAAGGGTGTTGGCATATGCAACAGAAATGGACTTATTGTTTATGTAAAGGAGGACTTTACACTAGCCTGACAGCAGATGGCGATTGTGTGAAGTTATATGTTTGCCGTATTGTGGGGAGGGAAGCTCTCTTGTTGTTGTTACCTTTTACTTTCGCTTTTGACTGTATTATGCCAGCAGCACAGGCTGTGTGCTACTGAATTCTCTTATCTCATGTTTACCCATATGAAGTAAATACTGTTTACTGAAGTTAAATTGCTCAGTGAAGTTCTCTGGTGTATCGGGTGGATTCTCAAAAGGTACACTCTGCTACAAAAACCACATGCAACCTATTGTCCACTAAACTACTAAGGTAAAGAAATCCTGATGATAAACATATAAACTTGAAGAGAGACCGGTAATTCATTATTTGTTTACCTAATCAAATACAACTTACAGCAGCCTATGCATTTACATGTTACTGGTGAGATTTACTTTGCATTTTGTGCAGGATATGGTTTAGAATATTACAAGCAGACTCATCACCAAGGTGGCAACTAAGGCTATGATCACATCATAGGCTGAGGCTAAACAGCAGCTTTGGCAGCGACACCCGTTGCGTGGCCAAAGGTGGCTAGGTATCACAGCACAATTGAAGTGAATCGCTACAACTGTGACAAGCAGAGATGCAAAAAAAATCCAACAGGTTGGACTTCTTGCGACTAGGGTGTGATATCCATATGCAAAACTGATAGCAAATGGACAGCACACTGACCAATACAAGGTAATCTGGTAGTTCACATGAATATTTTTACATATAGACCAAAGGTCTGCGTGTAAAAAAAAAAAAAAATTCAAGATGCGCTACCTTGATGCCTATTCTCGACCATACTCGCCTATTTTAAGTCAATGGATGTACGAAAAATGGATCATATACTGGCAACCATCTGTGTGTCATGTGTTTTTCAGATACAATAAAATGATAAATATATGAAACTGTTTTTGACCTTTCTTATTACATCGTTCATGTAAAAAAAAAAAAGAACAAATAGAAAAATAGGAGATACTGATTGCACATGGAAGTAAAAAACAGACATATGGATCGCATGCGTAAATTTTTTCTGGATGTAAAACATGCAATTTTGCATATCCCAACCGAAGTCACAAGTTTAATATACAGTGTATACAGAAATTTTTCACTCTGTTTCATTGCAGCCATTTGGTAAATTGTAAAAGGTTCATTTTTTTTCCTCATTAATGTACACTCTGCACCCCATCTTGACTGAAAAAAACAGAAACGTAGAAATTTTTGCAAATTTATTAAAAAAGTAAAACAAATATCACATGGTCATAAGCATTTAGACCCTTTGCTCAGTATTGAGTAGAAGCATCCTTTTGAGCTAGTACAGCCATGAGTCTTCTTGGGAATGATGCAACAAGTTTTCCACACCTGGATTTGGGGATCCTCTGCGATTCTTCTTTGCAGATACTCTCCAGTGCGATAGTGAACAATGGTGGATAGGCATTTTCAGGTCTCTCCAGAGATTCTCAATTAGCTTTAGCTCAGGGCTCTGGCAGGGCCAGTCAAGAATGGTCAAAAGTAGAGTTAAGCGAAACGGGTCGAAAGAATTCAAAAGTCGCCGACTTTTGGCAAAGTCGGGTTTCATGAAACGAAACCCAACCCTAGGATGAGGTCGGCCACGAGGTCGGCGACTTACGCGCCAAAGTCGCGTTTCAAAAGTTTGTTTTGCGCTCTTTTTCAGCCAATCAGGATCCACGGACACTGTGGGCAACGTGATGACATAGGCACGGGTCAACACCATCTTTCAGAAGGGCATGCAAGTGATTGGCTTGCTTTGGTGGGCGTCACAGGGTGTATAAAAGGGCGTGCACGCCGACCGCCATCTTACTTCTGCCGATCTCAGTATAGGGAGAGGTTGCTGCTGATTCTGTAGGGAGAGCGTTAGGCAGGGAAGAAGACCAAAAAACTGCTTCTGCTGCTAGCGATTTGGCCTGCACAACACACCAGTCACTGTGTGTGCAGTGCAAGGGGAGGCTATATAGTGGTGTATCAGTGGTGTTGGTTGTTGAGCTGCCTTCTAAGGCTTCCTGACAGGCTGGCATTGCTGTTTACCCACTGCTCCGCAAACTGCTTTTTTAAAAGCAATCCAATCTCCCTTATCCTCTAGTCACTTAGGTCACAGCTGTGCCATCGAGCTTGTCACATAGCGCTCAGATATTCATTGGGCCTCACACAATCCAAAAGTGTCCAGTGTCCAAAAGTGTGTGCAGAGATTCAAACTCTCACTTATCCTCTAGTCACTTAGGTCACAGCTGTGCCATCGAGCTTGTCACATAGCGCTCAGATATTCATTGGGCCTCACACAATCCAAAAGTGTCCAGTGTCCAAAAGTGTGTGCAGAAATTCAAAATCTCCCCTGTCCTATAGACACCTTGTTTTACATACTATATAGTTTGTTGGATTTTGTCTACATTTCTACCAAAAATGAGGAAGGCTGGTGGAAGAGGCCGTGGAATTGGGCGGGGGTTGGCAGCTGGTAATGATGGTGTTGGTGGTGGATCTGATGGTAGTGGCAAGAGCAAAATAGGACCGAATGCAGGAGGTGCTGACCCTGCGTCATCGTCTGGCTACATAAGGCCTCGAACGCTTAGTTTTCTAGGAGTTGGCAAACCGCTTTTAAAGCCAGAGCATCAGGAAAAAGTTTTGTCTTATATTGCTGACTAAGCCTCCAGCTCTATCGCCTCCTCTTCTTCAGTTGTAAAAAGTAAAAGCACTGAGTCGTCATTGGAGGCTCATGTTCATGAACCACACCTTTCCTTGTGTCCTTCACCCCAGCCAAGATTGAAGGATGACGCAGGCCATACTACTGATTACTCCATGGAGCTGTTTTCACATACCATGCCTGGATTATCAAGTGAAATGGTGAATTACCCAGGCCAAGATGAATCTGACATGGAGTGCACTGATGCACAGCCGCTGATGGATGATTCTGCTGGTACATTCACTCAGAGCACTACATTGTCCTCGCAGTGTACAGAGCCAGATTCTGACCCTGATGAGACTCAGGTGCCCCTTCCCGCACACTATACCACCATACACGGTGACACAGAGGAAAGTGCACATGACATAGAAGAGGAGGTGATGGATGACCCAGTTGTTGACCCAGATTGGCATCCATTGGGGGAAGAGAGTGCTGCTTCCAATAGCTCAGATGAGGAGCATCCACAGCAGACATCGACATCGCAACAGCTGTTATCTGGCAGGCCCGGAGCACTCCAAAGACAGGTTCCAAACATCAAAAGAGTTGCTGGACAGCTTGTCCAGAGGGTCAAAAGATCACAGCGTGCTAGGCCGCAAAATGTCTGCCAAAGTAGGAAGAGTGCAGTGTGGCACTTTTTTGAACAAAATCCTCATGATCAGGCCAAGGTTATCTGTAAGAAGTGCGCAAAGACCTTTAGCCGAGGGAAAAATCTGAAAAATTTGAATACCAGTTGCATGCTTAGACATTTAACCAGCATGCACTTGCAAGTGTGGACACAACACCAAACCTCAAGTGCCACATGTGCAACTGATCACAACGAAGGTAGTCAGCAACGCTACATTGTTTCCCCCACTGTAAGCCCACCGGTTAGCACAGCAGCAAATGTTGAGGTGTCGTTGCAAGGCCACAGCAGTCAGGGAATCCCACTGTTATATCAACGAAAGACTGATTCTAGGCCATCAGAAAGAACACCAACTCCATCACCATCATCAACCCTCTCTCAGTCCGCCCTGTCCACCGCTACTTCCACCATATGCAGCTCTCAAGTCCAGCTCACCCTCCCAGACACTATGAGTAGGTCAAGAAAGTACTCAGTCTCTCATCCGCGTACACTGGGTTTGAACGCCCACATTGCCAAACTAATCTCGTTTGAGATGATGCCCTTTCGGTTGGTGGAAAGCACAGCTTTCCACGAACTCATGGCCTATGCAGTACCACGCTATGACCTACCCAGTCGCCACTTCTTCTCTCGCAAAGCCATCCCAGCCCTCCACCATCATGTGAAAGACCGCATTGTCCATGCACTCAAGCAGTCAGTGAGCGGAAAGGTGCACCTCACAACTGATGCATGGTCCAGTCGGCATGGCCAGGGCCGTTGCGTGTCCATCACTGCGCACTGGGTTAATGTGGTGGATGCAGGGTCCACAGGGGACAGCGGTGGTGGGACAGTGCTGCCTAGCCTACGGTATAGGAAACAGTTGGCTGTAGGCGTTCGGCCCTCCTCCTCCAGAAGCGAAAGCTCGTCCACAGAGCGCAGTCGTACGAGCACTCCATCTGCAGCTGCCACTGTTGCACATGATGTGTCCCCCTATCGAGCAGCTAGTGGAAAGCGTCAGCAGGCTGTGTTGCAGATGATGTGTTTGGGCGACAGACACACCGCCGAGGTGCTGGCCGAGTACTTGAAGCGACAAACTGAGTCATGGCTGGGCAGTGTACATCTTGAGGCAGGCAAGGTAGTTAGTGATAACGGCCGTAATTTTGTGGCAGCCATAGCCCTTTCAAAACTCAGCCACATACCTTGCTTGGCTCACACCTTGAACCTGGTGGTGCAGTGCTTCCTCAAAAATTATCCGGAGTTAACAGCCTTGCTCCAGAAGGTGCGAAGACTGTGCGCGCACATCCGCCGGTCGCCTGTACACTCCGTTCGTATGCAGAAGCTGCAGCGATTGCTCCACCTTCCCAACCACCGCCTCATTATCGACATTGCAACAAGGTGGAACTCCACCCTGCACATGGTGGAGCGGCTGTGCGAGCAGAGGCAGGCCATAATGCATTTGTGGGAGGATACACGGCCAGGCACTTTGAGAGCAGACATGGAGTTGACAGGTGTGCAGTGGTCGAAGCTGAAAGACCTTTGTAAAGTCCTTCAGTGTTTTGAGGAATGCACACGGCTGGTAAGCGCAGACGACGCCATCCTAAGCATGAGCATCCCACTTATGCGTCTGCTCATGCAAACTTTGACGCACCTTAAGGAGCAGGCGTCTGCAGCCAATGTTGATGAGGAGGAAGAGGAGGAGGGAATCCTTGATGACATTCAGCCATTGTCTGCTCAGGGACCTCTCCTGGACGAGGTGGAGGAAGAAGAGGAGGAGGAGGAGGATGATGGGGATGATTACTTAGGGGGAGGAGGATGCATCTCGTGGGGCAAGTGAAAATGTTGGCGTGGCAAGGTCTGGTACAGGGTTTGTGCGTGACTGGAGGGATGTGGATTTGCCAGAAAGTGCTCCTCCACCCAGCACTCGCAGTGCATCATTGACACCGGGAACATTGGCCCACATGTCAGATTATGCCTTGCAGATCCTAAAAAGGGACCCCCGCATTGCCAAAATGATGAACGATGACGACTACTGGTTGGCCAGCATCCTGGATCCACGCTATAAAGGCAAATTACAAAACATCATGCCACAGGAGAACCTTGACCTAATATTGGCTAATAAACAAGCAACTCTGGTAAATCGGTTGCTTGAGGCATTCCCAGCACACAGCAGCGGTGATGGTTCTCACACGAGCCGTACGGGCCGGGGGCAGCTTGGCAGAGGTGTTTGTGGTGCCCACAGCAGAAGTGGCGTTGGAGACAGGGGTTTCATGACAATGTTGTGGACTGATTTTTCAAATACCGCTCACACAACTGGTAATACTGCATCGATGGAAAGTGACAGGAGACAGCAGTTGTCAACTATGGTTACAAACTACTTTTCCTCCCATATCGATGTTCTCCCACACAGGTCATTCCCCTTTGACTATTGGGCCGCTAAACTGGACACCTGGCCTGAATTGGCACAATATGTCTTACAGGAGCTCGCTTGCCCAGCTGCAAGTGTGCTATCGGAAAGAGTCTTCAGTGCAGCTGGATCAATCCTGACAGAAAAAAGGACCCGTCTGTCAACCCAAAATGTGGATGATCTAACCTTCATTAAAATGAACCACGCATGGGTTTCCAAGGATTTTGTCCCACCTTCCCCTGATGACACATAGGGTGACAGAAAAATGGCTTGCTTTGGTCCACCTCTTCCTGGTACTTCACCTATTTCGCCTTTTGCATCAGTTGAATGTCCAACATCAACATATGCCACTTTCTAAAACTCCCTAACTGTGCTGCCTCCCCCCCCCATGGCCGGGGTCACCACCTACCGCACGACACCGTGCGAGTGCTGTTGCCCTGGACAGGTGGGTAGGCCGACTCTTGGGCACGGGCACTGGCACAGGGTCCCTCATAGTGCAATCAAGTGTCTCTGACGGTGGTGGTGCACACCCGCCGTCAGACACACCGCTGTACTATGAGGGGCCCAGTGCCAGTACCGTCGCCCACGAGTGGGCCCCCCTTGCTTGGGCAGGGCCCCAGCATTTGCAATCTTTACCTCTCCCTGCTCCTCCGCTGTGTAATCTGGGCCGTCAAATCCATACTGTGCCTGACACCGTCTGAGCCTGCCTCCTGAGACATATATTTTGAATGTGTACGCTATCCATACATGTTATCCAGGGATACGGTACCCTTTCTAACCTTTGTGCAATCACGTGCAATCCATACTGGGCCTAACACCGTCTGAGCCTGCCTCATGCTGTATAGACATATTTTGAATGTGTACGCTATCCATACATGTTATCCGGGGATACGGTACCCTTTCTAACCTTTGTGCAATCACGTGCAATCCATACTGGGCCTAACACCGTCTGAGCCTGCCTCCTGAGACATATATTTTGAATGTGTACGCTATCCATACATGTTATCCGGGGATACGGTACCCTTTCTAACCTTTGTGCAATCACGTGCAATCCATACTGGGCCTAACACCGTCTGAGCCTGCCTCCTGAGACATATATTTTGAATGTGTACGCTATCCATACATGTTATCTGGGGATACGGTACCCTTTCTCACCTTTGTGCAATCACGTGTAATCCATACTGGGCATGAGAACGGCTGGCGAGCTGTTAAGCAAGCTACAGCACCTGTCCAGACAAGTACAGGGATTCCCTAGCGAGGAGACTTATTTGATTGTTTTCAATGTTGGGACAGCAATTTTTGGGGAGCACTATACTCTGGAGAATGATAGATGGGGCCCACCATACACTGGAACATTCCAAAGGTGGACATCAGACACTGGAGCAGCATTTACAGGGCCCATTATACACTAGAGCATTAGAAATGGGGCCCATTATGTTTGGAGCATTATTTGGGCCCATAAGACAGTGGAGCTTCATCCATGGGGACCAACATATACTGTAGCATTATGTGGAGCTCATCATATACTGTTTCAAACATTATATGGGACCAATGATTCTGTATGGAGAAATAGATGGGCCTCGTCATGAGATGTAAAAAGTGAGGTATTTTTCATTGTACTATACCGCTATTTCTCTGCCGTATCGGAGCATGATGAGTTGTGGTATGTGTTAAAGGGGCGCTCTTTCGCCCAGGGCACGTGAGAACCTGCAGCCAGCCCTCCCCCCCCACAGTTTGTAGCCAAATAACCCCCATTTTTCAGTGCGTAACTTGTATTATGAAGTTAATTAAGGTTGACAAGCTTAAGAAAAAAAGAATTGATGCTTTTGGCATTCAAATGGGCACTGTAGGTGTGTTTCCTGTCCTCCTCTCACTGCCGACTTTTATTCCCCATTGACTTACATTGGGTTTCGTGTTTCGGGACGACCCCGACTTTTCCCTATAATCGGACGATCTTGCTCGACCCGACTTTTGGAAAAGTCGGGTTTCACGAAACGAAACGCGACCCTAAAAAACCAAAAGTCGCTCAACTCTAGTCAAAAGTGGTTCTGAAGCCACTCCTTTGTTATTTTAGCTGTGTGCTTAGGGTCATTGTCTTGTTGGAAGGTGAACCTTCGGCCAAGTCTGCGGTCCAGAGCACTCTGGAAAAGGTTTTCATCCAGGATATCTCTGTACTTGGCCGCATTCATGTTTCCTTCAATGGCAACCATTCATCCTGTCCCTGCAGCTGAAAAACACCCCCACAGCATGATGCTGCCACCACCATATTTCACTGTTTGGATTGTATTGGACAGGTGATGAGCAGTGCCTAGTTTTCTCCACATACACTGCTTAGAATTATCTCTAAAAAGTTCTATATTCGTCTCAATCCAGAGAATCTTATTTCTCATAGTCTGGGGGTCCTTCATATGTTTTTTGCAAACTCTATGCATGTTTTCATGTCTTGCACTGAGGAAAGGCTTCCGTTGGGCCACTCTGCCATAAAGGCCCGACTGGTGGAGGGCTGCAGTGATAGTTGACTTTGTTGAACTTTCTCCCATCTCCCTATTGCATGTGTGGAGCTCAGCCACAGTGATCTTGGGGTTCTTCTTTACCTCTCTCACCAAGGTTCTTCTCTCACGATTGCTCAGTTTGGCTGGACAGTCAGGTCAAGGAAGACTTCTGGTGGTCCCAAACTTCTTACATTTAAGGATTATGGAGGCCACTGTGCTCTTAGGAACCTTGAATACTGCAGAAATTCTTTTGTAACATTGACCAGATATGTGCCTTGTCACAATTCTGTCTCTGAGTTCTTTGGCCAGGTCCTTTGAGCCAGTGTAATCATGGCCGAGCACTCTTATGCATCTGTGCCCTGGCCTCCTCTTTACATGAAAACAGTGTCCATTAGTCAACACACCTGTATTTCTAGGTCCAGCTCCTTCAGGGTCTTCTCTCTGCTGCCGGAGACCCTCTCCAAACGGCTTTGCATTAACTGAGACACAGTCCATTCCAACTTTTACATGAATAACTTCACTGGTTTTGTTACACAGCACATCCATGTACTTCACAGCATTAATCACAGGTTTCACAATACATGTTTCTTCATCTCTCCCTGCACTTCTCTCACTGCCACACAGCATGTACCATCCCAGACGAGTCCTCAGCGTCCTCCCTGTTCAGCTCTGCTAGGGGTAGACATTCTCTTGTCTGTTTTGCCCAAGAAATGAGATCATCAGCTCCCAAAGTCAGTTACCACATGGCAAGTGACCTGCCCTTCTGTACTATCCCTTGCGATGACACAGCATCCTCCTGGTTCAAGCTCATTGTATCTGGAAGTTCCCTCAGCCATTTCGCCCTAGATCTGAGAGCACAGCCCAAGTGATAAGTTGCCACATTCTGGAGCCACCTGTGTCCCCGCATTGTCCCTATTTCTATTTCAAGTCTTTGTTCCTAGTCCACTGTGATCTCCTGCTGTACTTGCCTGCTGCTGTCCTGGCCTGGGGATGTGGATTACTGGGCTCCTAGCTTGAACGTTATGGAGCTGCTTATGTTATTCCTGGGCTCGTAATCCCATGCAAGCAAATTGGGTATTAACCCTGGGCCCTTAGGCCTGTGCTCACAGAAGGGCACCCTGGCCCGAACTAACTACACTTCAGAAAAAGCTCCTGCTTCCCCTGCAGCATGCCCATCCTAGTTAACTGTTTCCTATAGGAAACTCCTATACTATAATTAAGTACACTATAATGCCCCCCATCTAGTGGCCGAATATGAACACTACACTTTCCCCTATACACTATAAATAGCAGCATTTCAACATTATACAAATACTAGCTGAAGAGCCCGGCATTGCCCAAGCATAGTAACTTACTGGGGTTAGTTATAACACATTATAATGATTATATTGCCCATAAAAACATTTCACATCATATATTCAACACTTCAGATTTGCAATACAAATTAGATAAATGATTACATAAGTATTGATAGTGTTTTATTTTCAACTCATTCAAGAGCCTTTTGATAAACAACATTTTTGGCTTTTCCTTTCGGTGCAAAAATGAAAAGATTTTTGGCAGTTCTTGAACAGACCACGTAAAGTTGACCATGAGAAAAGCATGGAGATTGCAGATCGATCCCTACTACTTTCAAGGACTGTCCGTGAGCATTGTTAATGGACATTACAAATACCAGTCGAAGTGGAAACTGGAGGCGTTTAAAATCAAAAGGCAAATCTGATGGAATGAGTGGAATTCTTTGGCACATCCTGTTGCTGAGCTGTGTATCTAATCCTATCTTGTGTGATACCATCTGTTGAGCTGTGTATCTAATCCTATCCTGTATGATACTGTCTGCTAAGCTGTGTATCTAATCCTGTATGATACTGTCTGCTGAGCTGTGTATCTAATCCTATCCTGAGTGTTACTGTCTTCTGCCCCATGTATCTAATCCTATCCTGTGTGATACTGTCTGCTGAGCTGTGTATCTAATCTTCTCTGTGATACTGTGTGCTGAGCCGTGTATTTAATCCTATCCTGTGTGATACTGTCTGCTGAGCCATGCATCTAATCCTATGCTGTGTGATACTGTCTGCTGAGCTGTGTATCTAATCCTATCCTGTGTGATACCGTCTGCTGAGCCGTGTATCTAATCCTGTCCTGTGTGATACTGTCTGCTGAGCTGTGTATCTAATCCTATGTGATGCTGTCTGCTGACCTGTGTATCTAATTCTATCCTGTGTGATACTGTGTGCTGAGCCATGTATCTAATCCTATCCTGTGTGCTGAGCCTTGTATCTAATCTTATCCTGTGTTACTGACTGCTAAACTGTGTATCTAATCTTCTTCTCTGTGATACTGTGTGCTGAGCCGTATATCTAATCCTATCCTGTGTGATACTGACTGCTGATCCGTGTATCTAATCCTCTCCTGTGTGATACCGTCTGCTGAGCCGTGTATCTAATCCTATCCTGTGTGATACTGACTGCTGAGCAGTGTATCTAATCCTATCCTGTGTGATACTGACTGCTGAGCAGTGTATCTAAACCTATCCTGTGTGATACTGTCTGCTGAGCTGTGTATCTAATCCTATCCTGCGTGATACTGTCTGCTGAGCTGTGTATCTAATCCTATCCTGTGTGATACTGACTGCTGAGCAGTGTATCTAATCCTATCCTGTGTGATACTGACTGCTGAGCAGTGTATCTAATCCTATCCTGTGTGATACTGACTGCTGAGCAGTGTATCTAATCCTATCCTGTGTGATGCTGTCTGCTGAGCTGTGTATCTAATCCTATCCTGTGTGATACTGTCTGCTGAGCCATGTATCTAATCCTATCCTGTGTGATACTGACTGCTGAGCTGTGTATCTAATCTTATCCTGTGTGATACTGACTGCTGAGCCATGTTTCTTATCCTATCCTGTGTGATACTGACTGCTGAGCTATGTATCTAATCCTATGCTGTGTTATACTGGGCGGTGTATCTAATCCTATCCTGTGTGGTAGGGGTGTGTGCACACGGTGCAGATTCTGCTGTGGATCCGCAGCGGTTTTGGCCCTGCGGATCCGCAGCAATTTCTGCTGCGATGTACAGTACCATAATATCCTATGGGAAATGGAAACCGCAGTGCAGACGGTGCGGATTTTTCTGTGCGGATTTGATGCGGTTTCTATTCCGCAGAAAGAATTGACATGTCAATTCTTTCTGCTGATTCCACTGCGGTTTTTTGACCTTAAGGTTTTTGCAAATTCCGCGCGGATCAATCCGCAGACCAATCCGCAGTGTGTGCACACACCCTTACAGTCTGCTGAGCTGTGTATCTAATCCTATCCTGTGTGATACATAGTAACATAGTAAAATAGTTATTAAGGTTGAAGGGAGACTTTAAGTCCATCTAGTTCAACCCATATCCTATCCTAACATGTTGATCCAGAGGAAGGCAAAAAAAAACCCCATGTGGCAAACAGTAAGCTTCATATTGGGGAAAAAAATTCCTTCCCGACTCCACATACGGCAATCAGACTAGCTCCCTGGATCAACGCAATATTAAGGAAACTAGTGTATATACCCTGTAATATTATACTTTTCAAGAAAGGCATCCAGTCCCTTCTTAAATTTTAGTAGGGAATCTCTCATTACAACATCATATGGCAGAGAGTTCCATAGTCTCACTGCTCTTACAGTAAAGAATCCGCGTCTGAGTATGCTTAAACCTTCTTTCCTCCAGACGAAGAGGATGCCCCCTTGTCCCCGTCACAGGTCTAAGAATAAAAAGATCATTAGAAAGGTCTTGGTATTGTCCCCGCATATATTTATACATTGTAATAAGATCACCCATAAGCCTTCGATTCTCCAAACTAAATAACCCCAAGTGTAATAACCTGTCTTGGTATTGCAGACCCCCTAGTTCCCTAATAACCTTGGTCGCTCTTCTCTGCACCCGCTCCAGTTCAGCTATGTCTTTCTTATACACCGGAGACCAGAACTGTACACAGTATTCTAAGTGTGGTCGCACTAGTGACTTATACAGAGGTAAAATTATGTCCTCCTCATGAGCATCTATGCCTCTTTTAATGCATCCCATTATTTTATTTGCCTTTGCAGCAGCTGCCTGACACTGGCCACTAAATGTGAGTTTGTCGTCCACCCATACACCCAGGTCTTTTTCAGTGACAGTTTTGCCCAGTGTATTACAAATAAGCACATAATTATACATCTTGTTCGTTCTACCCAAGTGCATGACCTTACATTTATCCCCATTAAAGCACATTTGTCATTTATCTGCCCAAGCTTCTAGTTTACATAAATCCTCCTGTAATATAAAATTGTCCTCCTCTGTATTGATTACCCTGCAGAGTTTAGTGTCATCTGAAAATATTGAAATTCTACTCTCTATGCCCCCTACAAGGTCATTAATAAATATGTTAAAAAGAAGCGGGCCCAAAACTGACCCCTGTGGTACCCCACTGCTAACCGTGACCCAGTCTGAGTGTGCTAAATTAATAACCACCCTTTGTTTCCTATCCCTGAGCCAGCTCTTTACCCACCTACACATATTTTCCCCTATCCCCATTGTTCTCATTTTATGTATCAACCTTTTTTGTGGCACCGTATCAAAAACTTTTGAAAAGTCCATGTACACCACGTCCACTGCATTCCCTTGGTCCAGTCCGGAACTTACCTCTTCATAAAACCTTATCAGATTAGTCTGACAGGAACGGTCCCTTGTAAACCCATGTTGATATTGGGCCATGAGGGTATTGTTCTCCAGATACTCCAGTATAGTATCTCTTAGAAAACCCTCCAGGATTTTACCCACAGTTGAGGTTAAACTTACTGGCCTATAATTTCCGAGTTCAGCTTTTGTCCCCTTTTTGAATATTGGCACCACATTTGCTATACACCAGTCCTGTGGTACAGACCCTGTTATTATGGAATCTTTAAAGATTAAAAATAATGGTCTATGACTGTGCTTAATTCCTGCAGTACTCGGGGGTGTATCCCATCCGGGCCCGGGGATTTGTCAGTTTTAGTGATTTTTAGACGCCGCCGTACTTCCTGCTGGGTTAAGCAGGTGACATTTAATGGAGAATTTTTATCCCTGATCATGTTATCTGTCATGGGATTTTCTTGTGAAAATACTGTTGAAAAAAATTAATTTAGCATATTGGCTTTTTCCTCATCCACCATTTCACCCAGACTATTTTTAAGGGGGCCAACACTATCATTTTTTAGTTTCTTACTATTTATGTAGTTAAAGAATATTTTGGGATTATTTTTACTTTCTCTGGCAATGAGTCTCTCTGTCTCAATCTTTGCTGTCTTGATTTGCTTTTTACAGAATTTATTTAATCTTCTGTATTTATTTAATGCCTCATCACTACCTACTTGCTCTAATTCTCTAAATGCTTTATTTTTATCTCTTATTGCTCCCCTTACAGCTCTATTTAGCCATAGTGGTTTCTTCCTATTTCTAGCATGTTTATTCCCATACGGTATATATTGTGCACAGGTCCTATTCAGGATGCTAATAAATGTCTCCCATTTTCTTTGTGTATTTTTATGTCTCAGGATATCGTCCCAGTTAATTGCACCAAGATCATCTCTCATCCATTGGAAATTTGCCTTCCTGAAGTTTAGTGTCCTTGTAACCCCTCTACTGCACAATTTATTAAAGGATACATGAAAACTAATTAATTTGTGATCACTATTACCCAAGTGACCCTCAACCCTTACATTTGATATGCGGTCTGGCCTGTTGGTTAATATTAGGTCTAGCAGTGCCCCCCCTCTTGTTGGGTCCTGAACCAGTTGTGAAAGGTAATTGTCTCTCATAGTAGTCAAGAACCTATTACCTTTGCTGGAACTCCAGGTTTCGGTTCCCCAATGTATTTCAGGGTAGTTGAAGTCCCCCATAATAATGACTTCCCCTTGAGTCGCTGCTTCATCTATTTGCTTTATGAGGATATTCTCTGTTGCTTCCATTATTTTTGGAGACTTATAACAAACCCCTATCAGTAATTTATTACTTTTCCCCCCTCCCCTTATCTCTACCCACAGGGACTCTACATTTTCATTAGATTCATATATATTATCATGAAGGATGGGTTATAAGGATGATTTTACATATAAACACACACCTCCCCCTCGCTTATTTGTTCGGTCATTTCTGAACAGACTATAGCCCTGTAAATTAACCACCCAGTCATGGCTCTCATCCAGCCATGTCTCAGATATCCCCACCATGTCATAATTATGTTCCAACAACATTAACTCCAATTCCTCCATTTTGTTGGCGAGGCTTCTGGCATTAGTATACATGCACTTTATGTATCTCTCTGTACCTCTATTCTTTCTTAAATTATTAACTGTTCTAACCCCACCCCCCATGCCACCCCCACCCTCAATTTCATTATTTGTGCCCAGGTCTCCATCTGCACTGTCTTCCCCTCCTATAAAAGAAATACCCCCCCCTCGTCCCTAGTTTAAACACTCCTCCAACCTTCTAGCCATTTTCTCCCCTAGCACAGCTGCACCCTCCCCATTGAGGTGCAGCCCGTCCCTAGTGTAGAACCTGTAGCCAACTGAGAAGTCGGCCCAGTTCTGCAGGAACACAAACCCCTCCTTCCTACACCAATTCCTGAGCCACTTATTAACCTCCCTACTCTCCCATTGCCTCTCTGGCGTGGCACGTGGTATAGGAAGTATTTCCGAAAATACTACCTTGGAGGTCATTGCTTTAAGCTTACAACCTAATTCCCTGAAATCATCTTTAAGGACCTTCCACCTACCTCTAACTTTGTCAATTGTGCCAATGTGCACCATGACTGCTGGATCCTCACCAGCCCCTCCCAGTAATCTGTCAACCCGATCAGCGATGTGTCGGACTCGAGCACCAGGTAGGCAGCACACCGTTTGCTATGATCCCTGTCTTTGTGACAGATTGCCCTATCTGTTCCCCTAATAATTGTGTCTCCCACTACCAGAACCTGTCTGGCCTGCCCTGCTCTCCTATTTCCCCCCTTACTGGAGCAGACACTCCTCCAGCTTTCAGAGGACATGCCTTGCTGCAGCAGCGCTACTCCTGCACTAACACTCCCCTCATCTACCAACTTAGCAAACTTGTTGGGGTGTGCCAGATCAGGACTAGCCTCCCTGGTGCTCTTCCCTCTACCCCGCCTTCTAACTGTCACCCAGCTAGCTGCTTCATTGTCCTGCAGCTCCAACCTAGCATCCCCCCCTCATCTATCCCATTGAGCGTCTGCTCAGTGAGCAGAAGACTCCTTTCCATATTGTCTATGGATCTCAGTGTTGCCAGCTGCACATTTAGATCCAGTATCTTGTTTACAAATGCACAACGTGCTCATATCTCACACCGCAGTATGCACCCTCGACCGGCTGTTCAAGGATTTCATACATGCGGCAAGACGTGCACTGGATGACATTGGCAATAGTGGAGCACATCCTAATGGGGATTGCACCAGACAATAAGATAAGCAAAAATAAATAAAAAGTATTAATAAAATATAACAGCAATTCAGTAATACCTCCCTTGGAAACTCCCTGAATCCAAACTCACTGAATCACAAGTCACACACTTACCACAGTTCGCACTTACGCTCAGGTCACACTCAGCTCGTTCACACTCACTCAGGCAGATTTAAAAGATTTTTTTTTAATTTTTTTCCCCTTTACCAGCACACCACCCTGCTGCTCAATGCACTTCCAAAAGGAGTTGAGCCCCAACCAGGTGCCCCTTATAAACCCTTAATTATGAACTCCCACCCTTAATTAACCCCTTGTGAATATAGTTACACCTCAAGATTTAAAATGCAATAGTTAACCCTTAAAAACACAGATAGTAAAATAAGAGATTAACCCTGTAGAAAGAAAAAAATAGGTTAAACAAGCCCCCAAGCACCCCAAAAATTGAACAGGTAGAAAGCACTCAGCAACCTACAATTCAGCAACTCACACAGGTATTTGTAATAGGTTTTCCAAATACCTCTTCACTGAATCACAAGTCACACACTTACCACAGTTCGCACTTACCCTCAGGTCACATACAGTCTGTTGAGCCGTGTATCTAATCCTATCCTGTGTGATACTGGGCTCCCCCTGCAGTCTGTGTCAGAGGGTGGTCTGTGTCGGCACGGTAATAAATTGTGTTATTTCTAGCTTTACAGAAGGACGATAACACCATAGAAATAAGAATAATAGGCCTCAGTTATCACAACTGTCTACAAGGAAAACTGTTTGCTCATAGCAACCAATCACAGCTTCTTTTAAACAGCTATGGTGAAATGAAAGATGCTTAGTGATTGGTTGCTATGTGGAGTGGCCGATGCACACACTCATTTTTATATATAGATACATTCAACAGGACACAGTAATACACATCACAGTGTAGCAGTACCATTATATAAGAGTGGTAATACACTAAATTGTGTAGCAGTACCATCATATATTGCAAATATACATACACTAATAATATACGGCACCGGAAGGAAAGAGAAAGGCAGAGGCATAAATAAATATAATATATCATATCCCCTATACACATGATTCTCATTTGGGCTGATATGCACTGTGAGCTGTGAGGTCTTGTATAGACTGGTGTGTGACTTTCCAAATCAAGTCCTATCAGTTTAATTAAACACAGGTGTACTCCAATGAAGGAGTAGAACAATCTCTAGGAGGATCACAAGGAAATGGAGAGCATGTGACTTAAATATGAGTGTCTGAGCAAAGGGTCTGAATACTTATGACCATGTGATATTTCAATTTTTCTTTTTTTGATAAATTTGCAAAAATTTCTACATTTCTGTTTTTTGTCAGTCGAGATGGGGTGCAGAGTGTACATTAATGATAAAAAGTGAACTTTTTTAAATTTACCAAATGGCTGCAATGAAACAAAGAGTGTACCCACTGTATGTGCCTAAAATGTGAGGTGAACATAGCCTAAAGCTGATGCTGATAAATATATCTTTTTAGACTGGCATATTTACAGAAATTTCCATTTCCGCTTCCTCATATACCTGCAGTTATTTCAAGTGACAGTAAAGAATGCAAAGACAAGTATGAAGGTTACGCTCTAAAACCCATACAGACCTATTTATAGAGCTGTCTTGCATATAACCCTTTTTATTGTTCTTAAGAAACCAACCTAGCGGCCAGCACAGCCGGAGGTGGTAGGGGAATCTTACACAAAATGTACAAATCAAGAGGAAGAGTGTTTATTTGTATAAATTAATATTCACTCCAAGCCAAAGAATGCTAGCTATTCTGCAGGATTTGGAGACAAACCACTAAGTGAGTCAGAGGCCAGAGGAAGGGGGAGACAGCCAAAAAGGAAAGAAGAGGAGGAGCAAAGATATGGCTATAGTCTCCAATGGTTGCGGGTGGAAGGTCACTTGCATATTTTCTCATGCAGCTTTTAGCTCAGGCTCACAACACAAAAATACACTGGAGGTTGTGTCTCATAATATGAGAACTTAATTACAACCAGCCCCAGGAGCAACTGAGGGGAGAGATTAACTCCCCCACCTTCAGAAAGAAACGCAGTAGACTTTTAGGAAACTCAAGAGCCCCATACCTAGACAAAGTCGAGTTACTGGAAGCTCATTTACTGCTCAAAGCTCTACCGTAGTAGTAAATCAACACGTTAGTAAGCTTCGACTAGGTGTACAATTCATCTTTCCTCACTAGTGATGTAAAAAACAGTTTATCATTTATAAATATACAAAGGAGACAAAGATACATCTCAAATGTGCAATAAAAACCAAGGGAAGGGGCCCAAATATGGGATAGATGACAAACATGTATGAGTGTCACATTTTGGACACTTGAGTATGAACTGTGAGTTCATTAAGTTAAAGTCAGTAAATATTTTGGTAATGAAATCCATGAAATAGAACTGGCATTGTATTTAAAGGGAACTTGTTACCAGCAAAAATGGTATTAACCTGCAGATATGGGTAAATGTGCAGTTAGTTGTGTTACTAAACTGCCCGGGGCCTGCCGGTAGCTGAATGCTGCAGGGAGAAAATGAACTTTATTCCCCCTGGCAGCATTCTGGTTTCAGTCATGGGGGCGGCATCGGCACTGGTTCGGTCATCAAGCTGAGTATACAGAGTGGCTGCTGTAATCGTGTGCCTGACTGGCAGCCAGCCCCAATGCAGAGACAGTATCATTCACTGTCGCTCTGTATTCTCTGAGTGATGAATGGACCAGAGCCGATGCCACCCCGTGACTAAAACCCAGAGCCAGACTGGCACTGAAATTCAGCCCTGGAGTTTTACAGCAAACAGGCCCACCTAGTGTGTGGTGAATGTTCATAAATATGCTGTGCCTCTATGGTGAAGGCTGTGGCACACGAGAGGTGTACTATACTGTATTGGGCTGGTTAGGTGTGCAAATAAAAGAGATGCAAGCAATCTATTATATTGCTCCTATAACTTTTATTTACATACTAAACTTACTGACAACTTGAGAAGGCACATGAAGGATATTCCAAATGGGAAAAGGACATTGTAAGGAAGAAAATAGTACAAAATAATAATGAAGGTCATTGTATATAGAGTGTTGAATTGGTGGTCTGTACAATTCTGGGGGGCTACATCATCCCATAGCCATGTGTGCTTTCTGTACTGTTCAGTTGTTGGTGGTCGGGTGTTTTGCCCTCAGGTAACCAGGATGTGAGAAGTATTTATTTTAAATTGTTTATGCAGCCAAACTTATAAGACTGGGAAGCCACTGATGGATATGGCCAGAAGGATATTCTTTTGGTCTCTGACTAATGTACACATATGTACAGTGCTCTTTTAGAGGTTTTCAAGGGCACATGCTATGCTTGCGGTAAAAATGCTATATTGGATACAGCCTAAGGCTGGAGTTACACTAGCTAATTTTAAAATCAGTCCCATTTTGTTCCTGTAAGTCGGACGAGTGTAATGCAAGTGTCATGTGAGTGTCATGCATTTTTCCTGTGAGTACAATCCAATTTTTCACACCTAGCCTCCGATTTACATCCGAATGCAGTGCAATTGCTATCAGATTGCAATGCGATTTTAACATGAGCTTTTACATAGAGCAATTCTCTATGTCATTTACATATCATTTTCAAAGGAAATATTCTATCTGTTCACTATATATAATGGAGAGATAGAATAAGGCTGTGTTCACACATAGCGGTTTTTTTTAGCGGTTTTTACCGTGGTTTTCACTATAAAACCGCTAAAAATAAGCTTCCCAGTCATTTCAATGCATTTTGCACATTGATGCGTTTTTTACCGTGAAAAAACCGCATCGCGGTAAAAACCGCAGCATGCTCATTAATTTTGCAGATTTTTCCGCGGTTTTGGCTTCTTCCATACAATTTGAAACCGCTGCAGAAAAAAACGCATCAAAAATGCATCAAAACCGCGCAAAAAACGCCACGGGGAAAAATAGGTGCGGTTTCTGGGAAGGGATTCAGGTTTTTGAGCAGAAATTTTCTGCAACGTGTGCACTTAGCCTCAAAGCCAGCAAGTCAGAAGCCATGTACAGTAAAATAAAGCAGGACCCAACAGGGTAGAATAGATGGATTACATACAGTATATACACATAGTATATATAGATATATAGCTGTCAATGAAACACACAATTAGTACAGTGTGTGTGCGCAACTTATTGTACATGTATTTAATTATTAAAAGATTATTTTTCTGAAACAAATGGCGTGGGCTCCTGTGTCATTGTCTCCTGCAAAACAGTTCAAATAAAAAACAACAATATTCCTAACCTTTCCGCAGAGATGATGATGCATTTGTCCCACAACGGGTATAGCCCTGCTACATCTAGATGGCAGGCTGGCACGCTGACGTGACATAGGAGAAGTGAGTTCATTAGCTATGAACTCCCAGGACCTGTCTAACAGCACCGCAAGCAGGAGAACTTTCTCACACTCGCGGTGCCATCAGACAGGTTAGGCCTGTTTCACACTTCAGCTATTTTGCGTCAGTCAAAATCCGCCAATTTCGGAAAAAAACGGATCTGCGAAAAAAAAGAGGCGGATCCGTTTTTTCCCCCATAGACTTACATTAGTGGCGGATCTTGACTGACTGTCGTCCGTCACATCCGTTTTTTGACGGATCCACCAAAATTTTACCCTCTCCCGGGCGCATGAGATGGACTCTGCAACGTTTTTTTTTGTTAACGGTCCGCTATTTTTAATTGCGCATGCCCGGAAGCTCTGCTCCGGGAACATTTTTAACCCTGAATCCCGTTCCGGGACGTGAAAAAGTTCTCCCTCTATCTCTCTCTCCCCCCTTTTTTCCCCAGACACGGGCTCCTTTAAAATTCAGCCTTCGCTGCATCCGTCACAACAGCGGTCAGGTGGCACCCGTTGCTGTCATAACGATGACGGATCCGTTTTCAGCCATTTTTGCGGATTACAACTGATCTGAAAAACGTAAGTGTGAAACAGGCCTTAATAAACGTTCACAGGGAGACACTGTGCAAATGCTGCTCCGTGTCTCTGCTGAATGACAGGCTGTATGGTTGCATCATGCAACCATGCAGGCTGCCATCTAGATGTAGCAGAGCTAGACCCATCGTGGGACAAATGGTTTATCATCTTCTCCGTAGAAAGGTGAGGAATATTGTTGTTTTTTATTTTACCTTTTTTGCAGGAGACAATGGTGTCTGTAGAAGGGGCAATGTCGCAAGTGTGGTTTAATTAAGATTTATTAAAGGAGTCTGTGTCATGCTTTCAAGGACTTTTTTTCTGGGTGTGTGTCACGGATGTATGAGAAGCTGCAGACCGTTGCACTGCATCTGTGTG
This sequence comes from Dendrobates tinctorius, assembly GCF_039654945.1. Classification (NCBI taxonomy): domain Eukaryota; kingdom Metazoa; phylum Chordata; class Amphibia; order Anura; family Dendrobatidae; genus Dendrobates; species Dendrobates tinctorius. The sequence goes on from NW_027361800.1 coordinate 4,088,853, forward strand.
CAGAAGGTCTCAGTAGTTTGCTTTGCAGACAAGTGGCCACCTCCCCCAGTGCTAAAAGCCACACTTGGACCTGAGTGTTGATATATTTCCTGCTTGCTGCTGGCAAGCGCTGGTGATATTTTCTATTTGCACTTCCCTGTTGAGGCTCGGAGCTGCAGCAGTCGGCTAGTGTCTTTGGAGGACGTTGGTGTTTTTCTCTGAGACTACACAAGCTAAGTGTTCCCCTTGTTTTGTGTATCCTAGCTGTGTTTAGCAGTAGTGGGCATTGACTAGCGCCCATCCTGTCTTTCCCGATGCAGGACTTATCGCGAGGGTCAGGTAGGGATTAGGTATCCTGCTCGGCGATAGGTGCGGAACCTATATAAGGATGATAGGGCAGATAGCATGATGTTAGATCTGTTTAGGGGTTGCCACTCCCCCTTCCATAGTGTTTGGTTCCCTTTCCCTTATCCCTTCATGTTGCACTTAGCCTTTCCTTCATGTTGCATGACAGTTCACATAAGGGAGTTTCTATTGTTCTGGCACCTCAGGGGTTCTGCAATGTGACATGGCACCCTCAAACCATTCCAGCAAAATCTGAACTCCAATAAGGCCCTTTTTTCTTTTATGTGCTTTGCACTTTGCCTCAAAAGTAGTATTCCCACACATATGAGGAATCAACGTACTCAAAAGAAATTGCACAACAAATTGTATGGTGCAATTTCTTCTGTTAATCTTAAGGAAATTCTATATTTGGGGCTAAAAACATTTTTGAGGGAAAAATGTGATTTTATTTTATTTTTTATTTTGATGGCTGAACGTTATAATCTTCTGTGATTATTATACATTCTTTGAGGGGTCTATTTTCCAAAATGGTGTCACTTGTGGGGGCTTCCATTGTTTAGGCACATCAGGGGCTCTCTAAACAGGACATGATGGCTGCTAATGATTCCAGCAAATTTTACATTCAAAAACTCAAATGATGCTCCTTCCCTTACGAGCCCTACTGTGTGCCCAAACAATAGTTTTCTCCCACATATGAGGTATTGGCGTACTCAGGAGAAATTGCACAACAAATGGTATGGTTCAATTGTGCAATTTCTCCTGTTACCTTTGTGAAAATAAAAAATTGGGATCTAAAGTAATTTTTTTGTGAAAAAAAAGTTAAAATGTGCATTCTTTTTTCACAATGCCAAAAATTCCTGTGAAGCACCTAAAGGGTTAATAAACTTATTGAATGTGGTTTTGAGCATCTTGAGGGGTGCAGTTTTTAGAATGGTGTCACTTTTGGGTAGTTTCTATCATATAGACCCTTCAAAGTGACTTCAAATGTGAGGCAGACCCTAAAAAAATGGTTTTTTAAATTTTGTTGGAAAAACTAGAAATCGCTGGTCAACTTTTAACCCTTATACCTTCCTAACAAAAACAAATTTGTTTCAAGAATTGTGCTGATGTAAAGTAGACATGTGGGAAATGTTATTTAATAACTATTTTGTGTGAATAATGTCTTAGATTTAAGGGCATAAGAAAGTTTGAAAATTGCAAAATTTTCCAAATTTTCACCAAATTTCCATATTTTTCACAAATAAACGCAAGCCATATCAAAGACATTTTACCACTGCCATGAAGTACAATTTTTCACGGAAAAACTCTCAGAATCAGTGGAATCTGTTGAAGCTTTCTAGAGTTATGACCTCATCAATTGACACTGTAAAAATTGGCATGGTCATTAATGATGTGCAAACCACCTTGGGGGGTAAAGGGGTTAAACCTTCTGAACCTGACCATAATGTAATGTAAAGAGCCCGTTACGCTAAGCGATATCGCTAGCAATATCGCTATAATGTCACTAGTTTTGTGACGCTGCAGCGATATTGCTAGCGATATCGCTATGTGTGATACTTACCTCTGACCGGCTCCCCCGCTGATTATCGCTGATCGCGCGAGAACGTCCTGGGCCGTTTCTCGTCGGCCACTTCTTGCTGCGCATCCTACTGTGGCGATGAGCGACGAGTGGACGCGGGCGGGAGAACGTCAGGATCACCTCGTCTAACAGGTAAGTTGCGACCCCCGACCGCTGCTAGGTCGCTGGTGAGATCTGCCTGTTTGGCAGCTCACTAGCGACCACTTAGTGATGCACCAGCGATCCTGACCAGGTCATATCGTGGTCGGGATCGCTGGTGCATCGCTAAGTGTAATGGTACCCTTATGTTTGTCAGTAGCATTTGCAACAGAGTCAGAGACCAAGTGTCAGCACACATCATCTGCACACACTGTCCTTTATAAAAACTATTTGTACAAGTTACAAAATGTAAAGGCCCCGTTACACATAACGATGTCCCAGCGATCCGACATGGATGGGATCGCTGGGACATCGTTAGACAGCCCCTCCAGCGATCAGGACCAGTGAACAAGCTGGTTTCCAATGTAAACAGCAGGTAACTAAGACCCGCGCGGCTCTTAGATACCCGCTGTTTACATTGAAAACCAGCATCCAGCGTCGCTGATCGTTGCTCTCCCGCTGCCACACGCAGCGATGCGCGCTGGCCTGCGGGAGACGAATGATCAAAAAATGGCCCAGGACGATGGAGCGCGATCAGCGATACCTGGCAGGGGGGGTCAGTCGCTGATCCATGTCACACACAGCAATGTCGATGCCGCTGGCGAGATTGCTGTGGCGTCACAAAATCAGCGATCTTGCTGGTGATATCGCTGTGTGTGACGGGGCCTTAACTCTTTCACAGCTCACCCAAACATTGTTTCCTGAGCTTCAGGGAGGCAATGAAAAGGTTAACAATGAAAGGGTCTTGTACAAATAACTTTATAAACACCGGAGGGTGATCAGAAGATGTTTTGGTTAAATGGGAGCTACATATCAGAGGCATAGCTTCAGGAGGTGTTTCATAGGTCACCTCACACAGGAAAAGCCTTAGGCCGGAGTCACACTACCATAGAATATGGCTGAGTGCTATACGAGACAACATCTCTTAGCACTCAGCCCAGTGTCAATCTACAGGGCCGAAACATGCCAATGCAAGCCTATGTGTGCAAAAAGAAAAAAAAAAAAAATCACATAGCACTCGGAACATGCGAGTGCTGTCCGATTTTTACACACTGATCTCCTTTGAAGAGGACCAATTCATCTACAATAAAATCACAGCGTGACAGGATAGAATAGAATCGATATAAAGATGTCACTGACTATGTAGAATTGAACTTTGTCTCATAAAAACACTTTAGTAGCTGCAGCTCTGCTGTATTTCAACACTGTTACACAACTAAAATTAATTAAAAACACATGTGAAATGCACAAATGTGAACACGTCGGTCAGACAGTGTTCACACCACCCATTAACTAAGATATAACAAGAGAACATAGAATGGCAGATTTGCAAAAATTTGCAAAAATTCTCTGCAGCCAAAAATATGGCAGTAATCAGCAAGTGCTGAACAACAAATACAGGGTATTTAGTCGATACGTTTTTTTGCAAAAAAATGTATACCAAGCTGCCTCACCAACGTCAAGGTAACCCATGTCGAAGCAGTCCCTATCTAATGTATTTAATACCTGAACATCTGAACAGTGTCTTGACATGAACAGGATTCAGACAGGCTACGCCACAGTATGGGCTTATGGTCTGAGACAGCTCTTTTGTTCACCTCACACAGGAGAGGGGTGGGGTCTCCCAAACCATGCTAAGCAAGGAAAAAATGGATTAAAAACACATGTGAAACACATGTGTGTTACACCACTGTCTGCCTGTGAGATGGAAGCTGAGAGGAACCTGCAGATGTGTCAGGTACAAGTGCTTCTCACAAATTAGAATATCATCAAAAAGTTCAATTATTTCAGTGCTTCAATACAAAAAGTGAAACTCATCTTATACATCAGGGTTTCCCAACTCCAGTCCTCAAGGCACACCAACAGATCATGTTTTCAGGATTTCCTTAGTATTGCTCAGGTGATAATTGCTTCACCTGTGCAATACAAAGGAAATCCTGAAAACATGATCTGTTGGTGTGCCTTGAGGACTGGAGTTGGGGAACCCTGTTATACATCATCATCATTACAAAGAGAGTGATTTTCTTCAAGTGTTTATTTCTGTTAATGTTGATGATTATGGCTTACAGCCAATGAAAACCCCAAAGTGAGCTGGGATATCTGGAGGACCCTATACAGTTCTTTCATTACCTTGCTCATGAAGGGGGTTCCTTGGCCTGTCAAAATCTCCTTCAGCAAGCTCGCTCTAGGAAAAATATGCTAAGATTTCCTTAGAGGTACTGTCATGGTTAGGACATGGTTAATGTCCTGTTCTCACAGGGTTAACTTTTGCCGGCTTCTCTTTGGATCTGGAAGGGGTGTTTATTCTCACTCCAGACTAAGATTCCCTGTCAGCTATACTGTTATTCGGGCTGTGTCTGACCCCCCTGATGTGCGTGTATACTGAATTGCTTGTTTGATTCCTGTGTATGACCTGGTCTGTCCCCTCACTCTGTACTCCGTCTCTCGTTTTGGTACTATTGTCTTCTTCAGTTCTGACCTCCTGGCTTGGCTATTGTTATTCCATTACAGTTTGTCCCTATTGTACCGTCCATTGCCCATTCTGGTTTTCTGATCTATTGCTACGTCCTGACTATTCTCTCTGTCTAACCCTTTGGTACTGTCCTGCTATCTCGTACTTTGACCCGGCTTGATCTGGTTTACGTCCCTGTCTATGCTCCTTGGTATCTTGTCCCATAGTTACCTTTCTAGGAGTTTCACTGCAGCTCCTAGCTCTGTGGAGCTTAGGCCACGCCCCCAGCAGTCACGTGCTTCAGGTTCTGATAGTTTGAAGCACGCATCGTCACCGCTGCTGCCCCGCTCCACAGGTATCTTTGAGCACTGTTTTTGTGCTCAGGACACGTGCACTGGCTCAGTGAGCAAGTGCAGTGCGGTGTTCCTGACAGGTACTGCTTCAGGGTATCGGGTCGAATAGTCCATGATCTTTAGGATATAATGGTGCCATCGTGCAGACTTAACTAGAGAACCTACTCTTATTCGCTCGAACAGGATCTCTACTACAGGTAACGGGACTAGGGGACTTTGGAAATGAGAAGAGGGAGCCGTTATCTGGCAGGTGGGCAGGAGCTACAATAATTCAGGATCTCCCTATTACATCCCGGCCAATAGAACCTCTGCAATATTCTCTCCTACATTTTCTCAACCCCCAGATATCTCCCCCAAAACATGCAAATGGAACATGTCTAAAACCCTCAGCAAGTACCATCCTGGAACCAGCTGCTCCACTCACCACTAGGGATGAGCGAGTAGTGAAATATTCGGACTCACTATACTCGTAACGAGTTAACGAGTAGGTCCTAATACTCGGGTATTCGTTACGAGTAGCGAGTCCAGTGCAAGTCAATGTGAAATGCAAGTAATTCCTATAAAGCGGTCTGGGGGCCTAAGGAAAAGGCTGAAATGGGTGCATGATTGTTTAAAAGCAGGCAGTAATTGGGAGGAGGAAGAGTGTGTGGGTGGAGAATGTGTGTGGAGAATGTGTGTGTGTCTGTGTGCGGGGTTCTGTGTGTATTTGTGTGTGTCTGCGGGCCTGTGTGTGTGTGTGCAGGTCTGTGTGTAGGCAGGCATCATCCAATGGGACTACAGGTCCCATCCGGCTATGTCTGCTACAGTGACAGCATTAGTGGATGATGTGACAGTAGTAGTCCCATCATCCGGCTAATGTGTTGAATAGTTAAAAAAACAGCACATACACACATACAGCACACATACTCACCATATGCAGCAAATCCCCGATGCCCTCGTTCACCTGCAAAAAAATAAACAAACAATATACTTCCTGTTCCGGCGTAATCCGTTTAATAATGATTGTTCCACGGCGATCTCCCGTGTAGAGCTGTCACATCAGCAGATGTGACCACTCTCCAGGGGCTCCGGTGTACAGTGACCGGAGATAATACTCACACTGTGGATCACTCCGCTGTCATCCCGCGGTGGATCACTCCACTACCGAGGTCAACTGAGCTTATCCTTATGGACAGCTGCGTGAGAAAATTCTCACATAGCAGTGGTGCCGTAAAGTGAGAGCATGAACTCCGATGATATACTGCGGGAGTTTTATATCCAGTCAGTGTGTCATCGGAGGCCCTGTAAAGTGGCCACATCTGCTGATGTGACTGCTCTATAGGGGAGATCGTCATGGGACACTCATTATTAAATGGATTACATCGGAGCAGGGAGTGTATTGTTGGTTTATTTTTTTGCAGGTGATCGAGGGCTTTGGGCAAATAGGCGTATAATAAATATTGGAAATCTGTGTGGTGTTTTATTTCATTAAAGTACTTTATTCTGGCTGTGTCTTTTTTTAACCCATTAATAACTATAGGATTAGTAATGGATAGGCGTCTTATTGATACTCCTGCAGTGTATCATCAGAGTTCATGCTCTCACTTTATGGCACCACTGCTGTGGGAAAATGTTCTCACACAGCTGTGTCGTAAGTGGCAAGATGAACTCAGTTCACCTCGGCGGCGGAGTGATCCCCAGCGGGAGGATGGCGGAGTGATCCATAGCAGGAGCATTATCTCGGGTCACTGTACACCGAAGCCTCTGGAGAGTGGTCACATCTGCTGATGTGACAGCTCTAAAAGGGAGATCGGCATGGGATAATTAAATGGATTACGTCATTTGATTATTATTTTTTTTGCAGGTGATCGAGGGCGTCGATGTTCACAGAAATGCTGCTCCTGGCGCTGATGCTGTTCACGATGCAGTTGGTGTTGCTGTTTTTTTATGACCGTTGTTCCATTTTCGACATATGATTTGTTTACAGCTGCTACTCGTGTTCTTGGAATGTTGCCTGCATCCAAAACACCACTTCATTTCTCTTAAGTAGTGGCACACGTGACCACCAGCAGTAGCAGGAAGCCGGTAGCTGACACTGGGCACTACTCAAGAGTAATGAATACTCACTGCTCTCTGTGTGCACAGTACTGGTAAGTATTCCAGCAGTTGTGATCTGCTTGTGAGTAGCATATGACATCCCTGTCATGCGCTGCTTACAAGCATAAAGCAGTTGCTGGCAACGAAGCAGGATGCTGCAAGGGAGCACCGGGTAGGTAAGTGTAATATTTTTTTTTTATGTTTTCTGATGGGGACATGCATACAAGAATGGGGGTCAATTATAAGGCTGGGGCCATGCATACCAGGACTGGGGTTGAAGGCCAATCATACCAAGATGCAATGAAAGAGAAGTTAATATTCATTGCCCTCCACACCCATGGGCTTGGAATGCAGTGAATATTAATTTCTCTTTAGCAGCGGGAACAGGAGTTAGCCGCAGCCGCCAGCTCCAGCCTCCTGTGACCCGCTGCTCTGCCGATGCCGCTCGCCAACCTCGCCACCACAGCTAGAACCAGTATATCTAGACTATAAGATGCACCCTCCATTTTCCTCCACATTTTTGGAGGAAAAAAGTATGGTGTATAGTCCGAAAAATACGGTATATATGTGTCTTGAAGAATATTTCCTTTGAAAACGATGTGTAAATTAAAGACAATTTCTCTATGTAAGAGCCCATGTTAAAATCGCATTGCAATCTGATAGCAATTGCACTGCAGTCGGATGTAAATCGGATGCTAGGTGTGAAAAATAAGATTGTACTTGCATGACACTTCTGCAACTCTCAGCAGTGAGAATCGGACTGTTTTATTTTATATGTTTAGATTGACTCCAGCCTTAGAACCCCGTTACACATAGCGACGCACCAGCGATCCCGACAACGATATGAGCTTGTCAGGATCGCTGGTGTGTCGCTACATGATCGCTGGTGAATATCAACAAAGTACCCTATCTCAACTATTAAGTGAAAATTAGGGACCAAAAGAGTTTTAGCAAAAAAGGTAGATTTTATTACATAATAATTAAAAACAGCAACAGAGCATCAATGCTAAAGCAGGCAGTGATAGACATAGATACTCAATGACATCTAGAGTGAAAGAATCGAAGTGGATAGAATAATAGTAGAGAGCGTTACTCCCTCAAAGTACTCAATAATAAGTCACATCCATATAGTATAAATATAATCTAGAGTGCCACATTAATCAATCTGCCATATTTATGTAGTAGAGATAATAGAAAATATTTCTCTTGCCGAAAGATTTCTTTTATTAAATTCACTAAAATATTAGTTCTTAGCTAAGGCAAAAATGCAAAACCAATACTGCATAATGTACATTGCACCGTAAACAGTTTTCACCGCACGGGGAGTCGGTTTCAAAATGCTGCGCCAATCACATAAACTTGCGTAAAGTGGCAAGAGTTAAAAATAAATACAAGTGATTGCCACAATATGAGCTGGCAAAAATTAGCCCACTGTGATATCAAAAAAGCACGAGCAAACAAATAGTTGCTAAGCAGAGTAAACTGGGCGCAATTTAAAAAGAAAGTACAAGTAATAGCCTCAGCAAATACTGGCGAAAATAAGCCCATTAAGATGACCAAACTAGGGCAAAAGCAGACTATTATCTACTAAGCAGAGAAAGAAGCATATTAATGCAAGTTAAACCAGGTAACGATTATGGAGTAAAGTAACGTAACACTTACATTAAAGTGACTGTAGGAAGCCAAGGCGCAACGCGCGTAGAGGCGGCAGGCAGTGGCAGCATACAGTCACTTTAATGTAAGTGTTACGTTACTTTACTCCATAATCGTTATCTGGTTTAACTTGCATTAATATGCTTCTTTCTCTGCTTAGTAGATAATAGTCTGCTTTTGCCCTAGTTTGGTCATCTTAATGGGCTTATTTTCGCCAGTATTTGCTGAGGCTATTACTTGTACTTTCTTTTTAAATTGCGCCAGTTTAATTTGCATCAATATGCATTTTACTCTGCTTAGCAACTATTTGTTTGCTCGTGCTTTTTTGATATCACAGTGGGCTAATTTTTGCCAGCTCATATTGTGGCAATCACTTGTATTTATTTTTAACTCTTGCCACTTTATGCAAGTTTATGTGATTGGCGCAGCATTTTGAAACCGACTCCCCGTGCGGTGAAAACTGTTTACGGTGCAATGTACATTATGCAGTATTGGTTTTGCATTTTTGCCTTAGCTAAGAACTAATATTTTAGTGAATTTAATAAAAGAAATCTTTCGGCAAGAGAAATATTTTCTATTATCTCTACTACATAAATATGGCAGATTGATTAATGTGGCACTCTAGATTATATTTATACTATATGGATGTGACTTATTATTGAGTACTTTGAGGGAGTAACGCTCTCTACTATTATTCTATCCACTTCGATTCTTTCACTCTAGATGTCATTGAGTATCTATGTCTATCACTGCCTGCTTTAGCATTGATGCTCTGTTGCTGTTTTTAATTATTATGTAATAAAATCTACCTTTTTTGCTAAAACTCTTTTGGTCCCTAATTTTCACTTAATAGTTGAGATAGGGTACTTTGTTGATATATACTGTTCTCTGAGTTGTGCTATCACTTGTTTCCCATCAACAGGGGATTTGTTGGTACTTAATGATCGCTGGTGAGCTGCCAAACAGGCAGCTTCACCAGTGATCAGCACCAGCGACAGGAGAGTAACAAGCGATGCACGTTGCTTAGTTACCCACTGTGTACCTTAGGCGGGCACGGCGGAGGCACAAGCAGGAGGCTAGGAAGGCCAGGCGCATGCAAAGGGCACACGAAGCAACAAAGCAAAGTAAGACAAGAAACAAAGCAGAGCTAGGCAGGTACGGAACACGGAGCAGAAACTTAGGCAGAAGCACATAGTCAGATCAGAGCAAGAACAGAGCTAGCTGTGGAGCGTAGGCCGAAGCCCAGAGCTGGACAAAGGCAGAGCCTTGGGACTAGTCAGAGAACGTGCTAGAGAGCACAATAAATCAGAGAGCAGGAATGGTGCGTGAGCCAGGTGGCACAACAGGGCACCATAGGTCAGAGCAAGGGAGAACAGGCAAGAACAGAGAACAGAGGAGGGAACACAAGACTGAGCAAAGCGAAGGCAAGGCATGGCAGAAACGGGCAAGGCAGAGAACACCAGAAGGACAACAAGTCCAAGCAGGACAAGGACGAACATAAGACAAGGCACGGGACAAGAGACGGAGTACAAGCACAGAGTGTGTGCAGAGATGCATGACAGAGCAAAGTGCAGGGGCACAGAATACAGGAGCGACCCAGCAGGCCAAGCAGCCATGCAGGGAAGCAACACGATACTCAGGCCCTGACCACAGGGAGGGGCAGTCTGATATAGCACCATAGCACCAGTACTTCTGGGTCAGGGCCAGGGAGGGACTTTGGGTTCAGATCCTCCAGGATCATAGAGAGCATTGCTAGAACAGCCTGGGTAGAACCATAGAGGAGGTCACATGATCAGGGGTTTCCAGGAATACAGCGGATTGCAGAATCAGAGCAGGACTGGAACATAGGAAGGGTCACATGATCAGGGGTTTCCAGGAATACAGCGGATTGCAGAATCAGAGTAGGACTGGAACATAGGAAGGTCACATGATCAAGGGTTTCCAGGAATACAGTGGATTGCAGAGTCAGACAGAGACAGATGGTTACCCAGCAACAGCGTGCAGCCATGAGGTAAGGCACGCGTGCACCCTGCTCCAGGCATCTTGCGGCATGACAGACATGGTGGACATGACAACTTCCACATTGTGAATATGTCATCGTTCCCGAGGGAATCCCTTTCATTATTCCTAGCTAGGGATTCCCTTGATCAAGAAGACTCTCCGCACAGGTAGGGACCTTGGCAAAGGGGAGAGAAGCGATTTTTATTTTCTGATGAGCAAACTCCGAACATTGCCTGTTTGGGGTCAGTGTGGTTGAACCTGAGCAGGCAATGTTTGATACGAACCCTGAACTTTCCAGATCGGGTTTGCTCATCACTAGATATAGTATGATATGTAATGGATGAAAAAAAGAAGCCATTAAGTGTAACACCACATGACAGTAAAATGATGTCTTAGATCAGGGGTGTCAAACTCATATTCACCAAGGGCCACACCAATTTAATGGTTATCCCCAAAGGGCCGTTTGTTACTGAAAGACCAGATGCACACAACCGAGTCCTATCCAAAACATGCATTTCTCTGCACAGAGCAGTGCATGCCCCTGTATAAGGCATGTCACAGTGGATCAGCTCTTTACCAGGCGCTGTCACATGTTCCCTGGATCTCACTGAAATCATGGAGAACTATGGCTGCAGCTTCCAGTCACTTGTCCTTGTCATTGTTGCTGAAAGCTGCTGATAAGCAGCTGGTTCAATGCAGAATACAACTGGACCCAATTCTTGGCCTAATCTGAGGAATGGGCATCAGCAGAAAAAGGGATCCTGAAGTGAGAATACGGCCGGAGTCACACTGGCGAGGAATACGGGCGCGTGAGAGGCGCAAAAAGCACGCATTACACACGGACAAATGATTTTCAATGGGGTCACTCGCACCAGGCGTATATTTCTCATCCGTATCCTACGCTCCGTGCCAATCGCAGCATGCTGCGATTGTCAGCGTACTACGCCCGTAGTACGCCAATGCAAGTCAATGGGTGCGCAAAAAATACGGATTACACACGGAACACACGTGTGACCTGCGAGCAATACGCAGGTCTTTTGGCTGGTGACAGGAAATGGGCCAATCCATCATCAGGAAGCCTAGACATGCAAATGAGCTCAAAAAGCGCTCCAGACATCCAGGAAGTACGCCTCCACGGAGTACAGCAGCAGCATGGCGTCCACATATATTAATGTTGAGATGCTCATTGTGCTGGTGCAGGAGCGTCGCGAAATATGGGACCCACGCGATGCAAATTATGCGAACCGGACAAGAAAGGAGGCGTCATGGAGGCGCATCTGTCGCCAGATGTACCATGACTTTGGTGACAGACCACATGATGAGCAACATAAAATTCGTAAGTGCAACCATAAAAACATCATTAACCTTAGCGCGCGCTTAAAAATGATTCTACAATCAGCACCCCCCTTCCTGGGCAGGTGATTTTATAATTTTATTAGCCTCATGAGGCCGTTACATTTGGATGTGACACGTGGCTTCACACAGCCATAATTAGGGGTTAGGCCACAAGCTCCTCATCCTCCTAGCCAATAAAATTAGTTTAAGTGTAGCTAATGAGACCCTGTGTATCGGCCCAATTACATATGCCACCATGGGTAGAAAGCACACCCCAGAAGGCCCCATGCCTAGACTACTGTTAGAAAATGTGACCTCTCAAATATGTGATTTTGACAATCTTTCCTGTCACATTGCAGTGGAAGATGTGATGAAACGCTGGCGAAGCATCCGGGACCAGTTCCGCCGGGAACGCCAGCAGCGGTCAAGGAGTGGGGATACTGGGCATGTCAAAAGAAAATATATATACTATGACCGGCTGAACTTCCTCGCCCCAATTCTGGATCTGAGACCGTAAGTACATACCTCACGCCACATTACACAAATACATTACACAAATACTTTACAGGGACAAAAATATTGATGTATTTTGCCTCTGTTCTATTTCATAACAGAACTCAATCCAACCTTACGGATCGAGGAACGGCCTCAGAGGCAGAGCCCATTATAGATCCTGTAGGGGATGAGGTGGCTGGCCCATCTTCTCCCCCTACAAGAAGGATGGCTGAAGATGAGGCATCACAAGACCACACAATGGCTGCCCTACACACCACACCACCAGGACGGTCTGCTGCTGCCACCTCACCCATCCTGGAAGAGCCGGGCAACTTGAGCAGCAGCCCAACTGCCCAGATCAGGTCCTCCCCACAGGCTGCTCTAGCATCACGGCGAACAAGAAGAAGGCGCCAGGTCACTCTTCAAGAGAGCAGGACCAATGTGGACACGGGTGCTAAATTATTTGTCCAGAGTAACTACAGATGATGGTGAGGAGGCCTATGCACGTAGCCTCACCCTTTATCTCCGTGCCCTTACCCGTGAGGTCAGGCTCCGTATTAGGGGATGTATTCAGATCCTGCTTGATGCAAGCACCCCCCCAATACCCCATATGAGGTTTTTGAATTTCTGGAGAGGTGGCAGCTCTCACCACGAAATTTAATGCGCATGAGACCATCTACACAGATGCTTGCTCAAGCAGAGTCTGAACAGCCCCTAATACGTGGGCCAACACCTCAACCCCTTCCTCCCCCTACCCAACCGTCTATACCGCAGCCCCAAATGTCTACCTCAAGCCAACGCCACCAATATGGCCACTTGTACCCACCCAGTGTTGGAGGCTGGTCCCAACCTGGTTGGGGATGATCTGGCTATCTTGGTGGGTATGAGCCACGGGCCTACCAGAGCCAACAAGAAGCCCCTCACCATCATCAGTACTCTGGCCAGTATCCCCAACAGTCCCAGGAGGCTGGACAATTCCAGCATCATGGGCAACAGTATGGCCCCACACAGGGCGATGTTGGCCACAATGTCCAGCAGCACCCACAGGCTGTTCTTCCACGTTCCCCTTCCCCAACATATGAGGATTTATGATTCTGATGGTTGGAGATGTCCAGTCAGATGTAACTGGTGCTCCTAATCTAAATGAAAAAACAGGTGTTCTCCTTCACCAACATTTATAACATAATTTAACATTCACATTTTTAAACAATGTTTTCCAAACATATGAAACAATCCATCATGACAGGCAACGCTACCTCACGCCTTTCAGACAGATATTACATGTGTGTAGAAAAGAGAATCTTTAAATGCGCTATGCTGTAAACTGAAAGGATGAAAATACATTACTCACTTGCTAACGCATAGGAAAGGCGTGCTCGCCTTAGTTAAGTAGTCACCTTTTTTGTTAGCAATCTCTAGTACAAAATTTCTAGGCGACAAGCATTCAGAATAACCCGCTCTCTCTATGTCTTAACAAGTGAGTTTTGTATTTTTATCCTTTCCGGTATAGCATGCTTAAATATTGTCTGTTCTACAGACAGGTAATATCTATGTGAAAGCTGTGAGGTAGCCTTGCCTGTCATGGTGGAATCTTTCTATGTTTGGCTAACATTATGAGGAAATGTGAGTGTTATCTTGTTGCCTTTATTTTGGTGATGGAGCTCACCTTTTGTTGGCAAATCTAGGTTAATCTAGTGATGCAGCAATGTTGTTTTTGCCTAATGTTTGTGGCTGTTTTGTTATGTAATGTTCATTTTACAACAAGTTAAAGAAGGCACAAAGGGTCATTTTGGCCATTGCCAAATTTGTCTTATGGCAAAATTATGTTTGCCTTTAAGCGAAAAAAAAAAAAAAAAGGCAAAACTAAATATTTGTCTACTCTACTTAACGTCTCTGTGTGATTTTTCACAATCCCTCACAACATACTAACAGACACCAACCAATGCAATGAAACACTCATAGAATCATAAAGGCTTGAGTAATATATATTTTGACACACTTAAAGCAACAAATTATAACATAGACACAGCATGCTCTTGCCAAGAAGTTGCCCCCTCAGGTGAGATAAAGTAATTAGTGAAAATATCACGCACTTTGAGGCCAGAGAGAGGTCTACATTGAGGGTTCATAGGTGGTCTCACCCTGCGCACATTGTTCGGCCTACGCACAACACCATCAGAGGAGGAGCAATCATGTATCCTGGAGAAGTTATGCAGAACAACACAGGCTTTCACAACTTCATTCACATTTTGCTCACTCAACTGAATGGCAGACTGGAGTACTCGCCATTTGGCACAAAGAATCCCAAAGGAACACTCCACCAGTCGCCAAGCACGTGATAGGCGCAAGTTAAAAATTCTGCGCCTGTGGTCAAGGTTGCGCCGGGGATATGGCCTCATGACATTGCGCGATAACTGAAAGGCCTCATCTGCCACAAGGACATAAGGGACTGATTGTTCAGGGGAGCCTGGTAGCTGCCGTGGTGGTGGTAGATCCAACTGGTTGGTGCGTAGCCGCCGAGCCATTATGAAAGTATTGAAGACTCTAGAGTCTCCCGTCCTTCCATAGGCCCCAATGTCAACAATTATAAACTTGTATTGAGGGTCTACCAGAGCCAACAATACAACAGAAAAGTATTGTTTATAATTGAAGAATTGGGAGCCTGAGTTCGGCGGCTTACGCACCCTGATATGTTTGCCATCCAGGGCCCCAATACAATTTGGAAACTGGCAGTCCTCCTCAAACTCCCTTGATATCCTTAACCAGTCTTCCATCCTGGGCTTGGGCATGACCACTTGATGGAGTCTTGTCCAGATTTCTGCATATGTAGACCTCACTATGCCTGAAATGGTTGATTTTCCTATGAGAAACTCATGGTGGAGGGCGGCATAAGACAGGCCAGTGGACAGGAAGCTGTAGAACAACAGAAATAGTAAAGTTTAGAATGGCTAAAGTAAAAAAAAATAAGTTACATGCCGACCAAACTTGTTAGGAAATGAGAGAGAAGAACACACACATATTTGGTGGCACAATGACTAAGTGATATGCTGGACATATTAGATGTAACATTCTGCTGTGTCAGGTGAATCATATTTGGAGTAAGATGATGGCATTAAACTTTGTCCAAGAAGGCCAAAAAACATAATTTAGCACACACATTAGGAATATAGAGAATGTGGTTGGGTAGTACATACCGTATTGTGAGTAGAAGTCGCTCCTCTGCAGATATAGCTTTGCGCATCCTTGTGTCCTGAAAGGTTATCCCAGGGCGCACTGTCTCCAAGAGTCAATCAAATGTGGCAATCTCATGCGACAGTACTGGTAAAATTTATCCAGATGCTCCCGCAGAGAAGAATAGAGGCGGTGAATATGCCCTCTTGTGAATCGTTGCCTCAAAAGTGGATGGACCCACATGCGTCTCCTCCTCCGCGGATCCAATATCACAGGATATGGTTGCCCAAAGCGCTGTGACAAAAGCCAGGTAAAGAGAACCTGCTCAGTTGTATTGAATCGCAGACCCTCTGCCATGCTGCACAAAGAACACAAACACACCTCATGAAAGCAAGGTGACAAATGTACAGAATGTAGGCATCCACCTGTTTCTGAGTGTCTAAATAGGGTGCAGGCTAATGATTTAAATTGTTTGCAGGCCTCAAAACCGTTAAATGTCCATTTTGCAAGGCTGCGAGAAAATCTCGCCATACGGATTGCATACGGATGCCACATGGATTACATACGGATGCACACATGCGCAAAATACGCGACCTCACCTTGCTTACGGATGACCTACGGAGCTCTATTTAGTGGTCATTCATCCGTATTACGCAAGTAAACTACGGACCGTATTTTGCGCAGGTTAGTGTGACTCCAGCCGACCACTTTTATCTGCTGCTCCATTCTTTGGTGTACTGGCAGAGTGTTCTGTGCGGGCTAATCCCAAAACCCCCCTTCTGAAGACCTGATAAAGAGCTTCTGTAGAAGCTGGTTAACCACCACTTTATTCAGCAAAGCCAATATCTCAGTTCTACAAAGATGGTTGGTGGGATTAACCCTGTAGTCAGGCAATAGTCCCCCTTCTTCCATACATAGCCTGCAGTAAAGGGGTATTCTCGTGCCGAACAGCAAAATAAGGCAGCATGCTTTCAGCAATCATGTTGTGGTAAGCATGCTGCTGATCTTCCCCTCCTGGTACTTACCTAGAGGTCTTCTGCTCATCTTTGCCTGATTTTCTCCTGACTGTGTGGGCTGGCGATCGCCATGCTGGATCCCGAGGCCACCACGAGTTCTCTCCTTCTTCCCAGCGTTCTCTTCTTCTGCTTGATCTCATCGCGGCACTGCGCATGTGCAGCAGTGTTTTGGTGACAGGAGAGGCATCCTGCCCTCTGGATTCACTGATGAATGGGGCAGGAGTGACGTCATGTCAGTGAGCAGCCAGGAGACATTCGGCCTCACTACCGCGGCATTCTTCATGCTTCATGGATCAGTGATCCAGGCAAGATGAAAACACAGCCAGAAGCAGGAGAAGATGTCACGGGGAACCGCTAGACTGCACTCTGGGACCCAAGAGCTGCAGCTGCGACAGGTAAGTATGTCAGTTTTTTGTGTTCTAGGGTGATAATACTCCTTTAAGGCCAGCCAATAGAGCTGCTGAAAAGGCAGCCACAAGAATCCCCAGCAATTGGGGTCCTGTATATTTTACCCCCCAGGTATGTTCAGCCCTAGATGTTTGGTTCCCTGTATGTTGACCCCAAAAGCTGAGGGTGAAAAATCTGGGGTCAAAATGCTAGGGGCAAAACATCAGATGGTGACACTTCCAGGGGCAAAATGCTGTAGGTGAAACATCCGGGGGCAAACTGCTGGGGGCGAAACATCCAGGGGCCAAAAATCCAGGGGCGAAACATCCGGTGTTGAACTGCTGGGGGCGAAACATCCGGGGGCAAACTGCTGGGGGCGAAACATCTGGGGCGAACTGCCGGGGACAAAACATCTGGGGGCAAACTGCTGGGGGAGAAACATCCAGGGGCGAACTGCCGGGGATAAACTGCTGGGGGCGAAACATCCGGGGGCGAACTGCTGGGGGTGAAACATCCGGGGGTGAAAAATCCGGGGGCGAACTGCTGGGGGCGAAACATCCGGGGGAGGAACATCCGGGGTGAACTGCTGGGGGCGAAACATCCGGGGACGAACTGCTGTGGGTGAAACATCCGGGGGCGAACAGCTGTGGCGAAACAACCGGGGCCAACTGCTGGGGGCAAAACATCCGGGGGCGAACTGCTGGGGGCGAAACATCTGGGGGCGAACTGCCAGGGGCGAAACATCCGGGGGCGAAACATCTGGGGGCGAACTGCCAGGGGCGAACCACTGGGGGCGAAACATCCGGGGGCGAACTGCTGGGGAGTGCTGGGGGAAAATGTGCGAGGGCGAAACTTCCTGGGAGCCAAATGCTGGGGGCGAAATGTGCAGGGGCGAAATGTACCCGGGGTGAACTGCTGGGGGCGAACTGCTGGGGGCGAAACATGCAAATCCCCTTAAACACACCCCCTGGGTGGGTTTGTAGGTAACTGGGTCCGACAGTGTCCCCAGTTACCTGGAGACTTCTCCCTGACACATTGACACAACACGTCAGCAGTATCACTGCTGATCAACACATACATCAGTCTCCATCTCAAGGCCACCCACCTCGAGATACATAATGGTCATTCATGACTCTGTCATTCATCCTCTCTCCTCGGACATCCACACAGCGCCCCCTAGCGGAGACAGTGGTCACTACACCACAATATATATATATATACACTCACTGGCCACTTTATTAGGTACACCATGCTAGTAACAGGTTGGACCCCCTTTTGCCTTCAGAACTGCCTCAATTCTTCGTGGCAGAGATTCAACAAGGTGCTGGAAGCATTCCTCAGAGATTTTGGACCATATTGACATGATGGCATCACACAGTTGGCGCAGATTTGTCGGCTGCACATCCCTGATGCGAATCTCCCGTTCCACCACATCCCAAAGATGCTCTATTGGATTGAGATCTGGTGACTGAGGAGGCCATTTGAGTACAGTGAACTCATTGTCATGTTCAAGAAACCAATCTGAGATGATTCGAGCTTTATGACATGGCGCATTATCCTGCTGAAAGTAGCCATCAGATGTTGGGTACATTGTGGTCATAAAGGGATGGACATGGTCAGCAACAATACTCAGGTAGGCTGTGGCGTTGCAACGATGCTCAATTGGTACCAAGGGGCCCAAAGAGTGCCAAGAAAAAATTCCCCACACCATGACACCACCACCACCAGCCTGAACCGTTGATACAAGGCAGGATGGATCCATGCTTTCATGTTGTTTACGCCAAATTCTGACCCTACCATCCGAATGTCGCAGCAGAAATCGAGACTCATCAGACCAGGCAACGTTTTTCCAATCTTCTACTGTCCAATTTCGATGAGCTTGTGCAAATTGTAGCCTCAGTTTCCTGTTCTTAGCTGAGAGGAGTGGTACCCGGTGTGGTCTTCTGCTGCTGTAGCCCATCTGCCTCAAAGTTCGACGCACTGTGCGTTCAGAGATGCTCTTCTGCCTACCTTGGTTGTAACGGGTGGCAATTTGAGTCACTGTTGCCTTTCTATCAGCTCGAACCAGTCTGCCCAATCTCCTCTGACCTCTGGCATCAACAAGGCATTTCCGGCCACAGAACTGCCGCTCACTGGATTTTTTTTCTTTTTCGGACCATTCTCTGTAAACCCTAGAGATGGTTGTGCGTGAAAATCCCAGTAGATCAGCAGTTTCTGAAATACTCAGACCAGCCCTTCTTGCACCAACAATCATGCCACGTTCAAAGGCACTCAAATCACCTTTCTTCCCCATACTGATGCTCGGTTTGAACTGCAGGAGATTGTCTTGACCATGTCTACATGCCTAAATGCACTGAGTTGCCGCCATGTGATTGGCTGATTAGAAATTAAGTCTTAACACACAGTTGGACAGGTGTACCTAATAAAGTGGCCAGTGAGTGTATATATATATACTTATATTTCATAGAGTTCTACATAGTAGAATAGCTGCAAAATCAATTGCAGGCTTCTGTAAAATCATTCCAAAACCCGACAAGAAGTGACACATGGTTTACATACAGTCGGGTTTTGGAATGTTTTTACAGAAGCTGGCAATTGATTTTGTAGCTATTCTGCTATGTAGAACTCTATAAAATGTAAATATATCTATATATATATATATATATATAGTGAGGTTGCACTGTAATTCACATAGGGGATTCTCGCTTAGCCGCCACAAAACCGGATCCGGCACAGGTTTTCCATAAAACCATTATAGTCCATGCGGTTTATTATGCAGCATAAACCAAAGCAAGCAACATAAAGTTCATATCAGCATAGTGTCCTTGACAGAGCTTCTCTCTGTCCTCCCTGTGGTTGGCATACACAGGCTCTTCAGCCTCATTGTTATCTCACCCACGTAAGGGTTTCCTCATGGCTGTTTCTCCATGCTGCAGACATCCATTCCCTCCAGGGAATCATCAGGCACATGCAGCCATTGCACACAGCCACTCCACATGCTGTTAGCCAGGAGACACATCTCCCAGCGGGACCTTTCACCATGGACCAACCAGGTCCCTGCATTCACCACATGTGACCTACCCTGGCCACCTTATATGGTCTGTAGCCACGCCCACCGGGTCACATGGCTATGACCTCATCACGGGTCCTTGAACCATTCACACACTCTTCGCATTAGCATCCTTAAACACACCCCCTGGGTGGGTTTGTAGGTAACTGGGTGCGCCCGTCTCCCCAGCTACCAGGAGACTTCTCCCTGACACATTGACATAGCACCTCAGCAATATCACTGCTGATCAACACACACATCAGTCTCCATCTCAAGGCCACCCACCTTGAGATACATAACGGTCCTTCAGGATTCTGCCACTCATCCTCTCTCTTGGGACATCCACAAAGCCCCCCTAGCAGACACAGTGGTCATTACACCACAATATATATATATGTGTCTCAATGACATGTGTATAATATATATATATACAGTTGTGTCCAAAAGTATTGACACCCCTGCAATTCTGTCAGATAATGCTCAGTTTCTTCCTGAAAATGAGTGCAAACACAAATTCTTTGGTATTATTATCTTCATTTAATTTGTCTTAAATGAAAAAGCACAAAAAGAATTGTACTAAAGCCAAATTGGATATAATTCCACACCAAACATAAAAAACAGGGTGGACAAAAGTATTGTATAAAATCATGTGATGCTTCTCTAATTTGTGTAATTAACAGCACCTGTAACTTACTTGTGGCACCTAACAGGTGTTGGCAATAACTAAATCACACTTGCAGCCAGTTGACATGGATTAAAGTTGACTCAACCTCTGTCCTGTGTCCTTGTGTGTACCACATTGAGCATGGAGAAAAGAAAGAAGACCAAAGAACTGTCTGAGGACTTGAGAAACCAAATTGTGAGGAAGCATGAGCAATCTCAAGGCTACAAGTCCATCTCCAAAGACCTGAATGTTCCTGTGTCTACTGTGCGCAGTGTCATCAAGAAGTTTAAAGCCCATGGCACTGTGGCTAACCTCCTTAGATGTGGACGGAAAAAAAAATTGACAAGAGATTTCAACGCAAGATTGTGCGGATGTTGGATAAAGAACCTCGACTAACATCCAAACAAGTTCAAGCTGCCCTGCAGTCCGAGGGTACAACAGTGTCAACTAGTGTTGAGCTTTCCGATACCGCAAGTATCGGGTTTCGGCCGATATTAGCTGTATCGGAATTCCGATACTGACTTCCGATACTTTTTTCATATCGGATACCGGAATCGGAAGTTCCCATAATGCTATCAGCCCGCTCGCTTTGATTCAGCCAATGGGAATCCTCAGAAGTGTGGGCACCTCCTGTTAGGCATGTAGGCATGTTAACTATTGGCATGGCTGTGATTGGCTGCTGAAATGATGTCATGATGCACTATAAAAGCCACTGCCGCCGCCATTTCTGGTCACTCTCCTGTGAATTCAGTTAGGGACAGGCTGCTGTTGAAGACTGTGAGGGACAGTTAGAAATAGCGATTCTCAAAACAATATTGTGCTTTACCCAGGCTACATAAACCACCACTGTAGCTTGCTTTTCCCTAGCAGCAGTGTTCACAGCTGTCTGCAAGGGCTGTGTGAGTGCAGCTCACGCTGTGGAGTGGGTCCTGCAGCCACGCCTGGTTGTAGGCCGCCCAGCGTGCCTCACTGCTGCCTCATACATATTTTTCTTTTTGAGCTGCTTATTGTTAAAAAATTCTATCTAGTGTGCTTCCATCCGTATCCATATACGTTGGTTGCAAACACTAGTATTAGACAGCGGAGCCTTTCTGCAGCCTTTCAGTGCTAGCGCCCACTTAGCTGCACTGTTCACGGCTGTCTGAGAGGTCTGTGACTGTGTGTGAGTGCAGCTCACGCTGAGTAGTGTGTCCTGCAGCTACATCTGGTTGTAGGCCGCTCAGCGTGTCACTGCCTCACACATTTTTCTTTTATTGCAGCTCATTTTTTCTCCTATTAGTGTGCATCCATCCGTATTCATATACGGTGGTTGCAAACACTCTAGGAGTACACAGCGGAGCCTTTCTGCGGCCTGTCAGTGCTAGTGCCCAATTAGCTGCACTGTTCACGGCTGTCTGAGAGGTCTCTGACTGTGTGTGAGTGCAGCTCACACTGAGTAGTGTGTCCTGCAGCTACGTCTGGTAGTAGGCTGCTCAGCGTGAGTCACTGCCTCACACATATTTTTCTTTAATTGCAGCTCATTTTTTCTTCTCCTATTAGTGTGCATCCATCCATATCCATCTACATTGGTTGGTTGCAAACACTATATAGGAGTAGATAGAGGAGTCTTTTTTCTGGCTTGTGCCCTTCAGCTGCAGACAGATTAGTATTACCCAATTTTTTTGGAGCCTCATCTTTTGCATTGTAGGTTACCTGCCTGCATTGTAATAGCTCCAGAAAGTTGGTGATACTCTGACTTTCAAATCTTTGGTCACATCCTTTTAGTTTTCCCCCCCCTCAAGAAAACAACAAAGTTCACCAAACACTACATTTGAAAGTTGTGTAGGCCACATTAGCTCCCATTAAAGTATAGTCGACACACACACTTCATAAAATTAGTGTTTCTTATACCTGTAACCAGCTGTTCAGGAATAAGCACACTAAGGCCCCCCTTTGTACTTTTCTGCCTATCTTTCTCAGTCTAGCAAGATGAAGAAGGCAGAAAGTAAGGCACGTGGCCGTGGGCATGGAGTTTCAGCAGGGAGAGGACGTGGGGATTCTGCAGGGAGAGGACATGGGGATTCTGCAGGGAGAGGACGAGGGGATTCTGTGCCTGCTGTTGGCACCAGTGAGTCAGCATCCCCCAGTTTTAGCAGGCAACAGTCCTTTATGCGCAGCTTTGTAGGACCTCACCGTACCCCACTGCTGCGGGAGGAACAAATTGAAGCCGTTGTCGGATGGATGGCAGCTAACGTATCGACTTCAATTACTTCCACATCCTCTCAGGGCCAGAGCACCGAAGACCAACCATCTGTCTCTTCACCACCTGCCAAAGTGCCCAGGCAGTCAGAGAGCCCTGGAGAGGAGCCATCACAGTCTCTACTTCTGTTCTCGGAATCTGTTGGTTTGGAAAGAGGGGGCCAGCCAAGCAGCATTCCAGAATGTGAAGAAGAGGGAGTATGCAGTGATGCGCAACTTCTTTGTCCCTCTGAATCTGAAGAGGCGGGTGGGCCAGTGCCTATGGTCAGCACACCTCAGTACGCATCAGATGATAACGAGACTCAGTTACCACTTTCTGGTGAGTACGGTGCTGGCGAGACAACCCAGGAGAAGCAGGTGTTTGAAGAGGGGAGTGTAGATGATTAGGTCCTTGACCCATCATGGCGTGAGGAACAGGAAGGTGGTGGGAGCAGCTCTGAGGAAGAGATTCCCCAAACGCCCAAAACTGGAGGGAGAGGGAGGGGGCAGACTTGGTTGCCTGTAGCCTCCACTTCAGCACCCGTTAGGAGCATTCCACTTTCAAAAGGCAAAAAGGGTGCTCCCAAGACTTGCAGTGCGTGGTCCTTTTTTGACACAGTTGCGGATGACATTTGCTTTGTCAAATGCAAGCTGAGTCAAAAGAGGGAAAAATGTCAGCAACCTCAATACCACTAATATGTGGAAACATGTGCGGACCAAGCACGAGCTGGAGTTACACAGACACACTGAAGATGTAGGCCAACGTACAGCACCACCTACCACCTCTTCAGCTCGTGTTGGGACCTCTTCCTCCAGCTCACACACAGCTGGTTCGGCTTCCTCACAGGATCGCCAAGGAAGAACCTCTGGCACTGTTGTCTGGAGACCCTGTGACATTCCACCCACAGCACCACATTCCAAGTCATCCTCACACTCCCAGGCCACTCGGCAGCCATCGGTAGCACAGTCATGGGAGAAAAGGCGGCCATACTCGGCAAACCATCCCCGAGCACAGGCTCTGAATGCTGGCACTGCCAAACTACTGGCCCTTGAAATGCTGTCATTCAGGCTGGTGGAGACTGACACCTTCCGGGACTTCATGGCATTGGCAGTCCCACAATACACCGTGCCCAGCCGCTTTTATTTCAGCAGGCGAGCCGTCCCTGCCCTGCAGAAACATGTGGAGGCAAACATAAAACATGCGCTACTAAACGCCGTCAGTAGCAAGGTCCACCTGACCACTGATGCGTGGACCAGTAACCATGGACAGGGACGATACCTTTCCCTCACTGCCCATTGGGTCAATGTTGTGGAGCCGGGTACAGATCTGGAGAGTGGCGCTCTACGTGTTCTGCCAACTTCACGGATTGCAGGAATCCAGTCTGTACATATTGACTCCTCCTCCTACTCCAGTTCCTCTGAAACAGAGCAGCAGGAGCCTGTTACGACCGATATGAGCACAGCCGTGGCCAAACGTCAAAAGGCCGTACTGAAATTAATTTCATTGGGGAATCGAAGCCACACAGCGCAGGAGCTCTGGAATGCCATCAAGCAGGAGAGCGACGTGTGGTTTGTGCAAGCGAATCTCCAGCCGGGCTTGGTAGTGTGTGACAATGGCTGAAATCTGGTGGCTGCTCTTGGCCTAGGCTACCTCACTCACATCCCATGTCTGGCACATGTGCTCAACTTGGTTGTGCAGAGCTTTCTGATGGACTATCCGGATCTTGATGCACTGCTGCACAAGGTCCGCATAGAGTGCGCTCACTTGCGTCGTTCCAGCATGGCAAGATCGCGCCTTGCTGCCCTGAGCGCCGATTATGCCTTCCGGAACATCGCATCATATGTGGCCTACCCACCAGGTGGAATTCAACGTTACATATGTTGGAGCGGTTGTGTGAGCAGCAGGCAGCAGTCATGGAGTACCAGCTGCATCAGGCGCAAACAAGTCGCAATGTGCGCCGGTCACACTTCAGCACCACTGAGTGGGCCTCTATGAAGGACATCTGCTTCCTTTTGCGTGCCTTCGATGATTCCACGCGGATGGCGAGTGCAGATGATGCACTAGTCAGCATGACTGTCCCCCTTATCTGCATGCTTCAAAAAACACTGCAAGCACTAAGGGATGAGGTTTTGGAAGAGGTGGAGGATGAGGAGTCCCAAAAGCCATCTGCTTCTGGACAGTCTGCGCTGCGTGCTTCCTCACAAAGGCCTAGGCAGGGGACACTTTGTGAGGAGGATGAGGAGGAGTCGATGGAGGAAGAAGACATCTCTCCACAGGAGGGAGGTACACAAAGCTCTAGTCAGTATGTACAGCGAGGGTGGGGTGATGCAGAGCAGGCAGAGATCACGCCTAAAGCAGGGGACAGCGGTTCTTTGGCAGTTGGGAGTCTGCAGCACATGGTTGACTTCATGCTGCAGTGCCTGAGAAACGACCTCCGCATCGCCCACATTCTCTACACGGCTGATTATTGGGTGTACACCCTCCTAGATCCTCGCTACTGGGACAACTTGCAAACCCTCATACCAACGTTGAACTGGGAGCGTAAACTGCGGGAGTACCAAGACATACTGGTGCAGTCCATCATGTTTTCCATTCCACCCTACAGCAGTGGTGCTAGTGCTTTACAAAGCACCTCTGTGCGTCGAGCCAGTGGAGGAAACTCGGCACAAAGAGGGAGCAGAGGCAGCGCCTCAGCACAAGGCAAGACCACTATGGCCCAAATGTGGCAAAGTTTTGTGTGTCCGCCACAATTGTCTACACCATCACTGACGGCTCCAGTCAGCAGGAGGCAACGTTTCCGTCAGATGGTGACAGACTACATGTCTTGCCCTGTGAGTGTACTCCCAGATGGCTCTTCCCCCTTCAAGTTTTGGGTCTCTAAGCTGGATACATGGCCAGAGCTTAGCCAGTATGCATTGGAGGTGCTGGCTTTCCCTGCCGCCAGTGTATTATCGGAACGCGTCTTTAGTGCCGCAGGTGGTGTACTAACAGAACGTCGCACGCGACTTTCTTCCGATAACGTCGACCGGCTTACTTTTCTGAAAATGAACAAGGCCTGGATCTCCCCAGAATTTGCAAGTCCTCTTCCCGACTAAATAATTGGTTGGCAACTGTATCCAGGTCTCCTGTTGTGTTCATGTTTCTACCACCTGAACTATAATCCCTGGGCTTCAACACAGCCAGTTGGCACTCAGATGTGTCGTCTGCACAAAGAAAAACACTAGCTCCTGTGTTAGTGGGGTTCAGTAACGCTGGCTGCTCCTCTGCTGTGTGGACGGCAAAGTCTCCTGCTCCATCCACATTCAAACTACTACTGATTTTTAACCCTGCTCCACTTAGGCCTCTGGCTCCACTGTCTCTAGTATTTCCCCTGGCCTCCAACCCCACCAGTGACAGCTCTTAAGTGGCGTCTGCATAATCCACACTTGTTCCAGTGTTACTTGGCCTCAGTCACGTCACTTGATCCCCTGATGTGTGTCCGGCAAGGTCTCCTGCTCTGCCCACATTCACATTACTAGTAGTGTGAATGAGGACAGAGCAGGAGACCTTGCCGGACACACATCAGGGGATCAACAGACGGGACTGCGCCGAAGTAACACAGGAACAAGTGTGGATTGTGCTGACGCCACTTCAGAGCTGTCACTGGCAGGGTTGGAGGCCAGGGGAAATACTAGAGACAGTGGAGCCGGAGGCCATAGTGGAGCACGGTTACAATCAGTTGTAGTCTACTACCTCTATAAAATGTGCTGCAAGTTGGCCTCAGCCAGCTCCATGCCTCATCCTGGGCTCCAACAGCGCCAGTTGGTGTTCAGAAGTGCCGTCTTCACAGAGAAAAACACACTAGCTCCTGTGTCAGTGGGGTTAATTAATGCCAGCTGTTCCCCTGCTGTGTAGATGGCAAAGTCTCCTGCTGCCTCCACATGCCAACACCATCAGGCCTCAGCCTGCTCCATGCCTCATCCTGAGCTCCAACAACGCCAGTTGGTGTTCAGAAGTGCCGTCTTCACAGAGAAAAACACACTAGCTCCTGAGTCAGTGGGGTTCAGTAATGCCAGCTGTTCCCCTGCTGTGTAGACGGCAGTCTCCTGCTGCCTCCACATGCCAACACCATCAGGCCTCAGCCTGCTCCATGCCTCATCCTGGGCTCCAACAACACCAGTTGGTGTTCAGAAGTGCCGTCTTCACAGAGAAAAACACACTAGCTCCTGTGTCAGTGGGGTTCAGTAATGCCAGCTGTTCCCCTGCTGTGTAGACGGCAAAGTCTCCTGCTGCTTCCACATGCCAACACCATCAGGCCTCAGCCTGCTCCATGCCTCATCCTGGGATCCAACAACGCCAGTTGGTGTTCAGAAGTGCCGTCTTCACAGAGAAAAACACACTAGCCCCTGTGTCAGTGGGGTTCAGTAATGCCAGCTGTTCCCCTGCTGTGTAGACAGCAATGTCTCCTGCTCCATCCACATGCAAACTACTACAGATTTGTAACTTTGGACTACTTAGGCCTCTGGCTCCAATGTCTCTAGTATTTCCCCTGGCCAACAACCACGCCAGTTACAGCTGTGAAGTGGCGTCTGCACAATCCACACTTGTTCCTGAGTTACTGTAGCTCAGTCCCGTCAGTTGATTCCCTGATGTGTGTCCAGCAAGGTCTCCTGCTCTGTCCACATTCACATGACTAGTAGTGTGAATGAGGACTGAGCAGGAGAGCTTGCCAGACACACATCAGGGGATCAACAGACGGGACTGAGCCACAGTTACACAGGAACAAATGTGGATTGTGCAGACGCCACTTCACAGCTGTAACTGGCGGGGCTGTTGGCCAGGGGAAATACTAGAGACAGTGGGGCCGGAGGCCATAGTGGAGCACGGTGACAATCAGTAGTAGTCTACAACCTCTATAAAACCAGCTGCAAGTTGTCCTCCGCCTGCTGCATGCTTCATCCTGGGCTACAACACAGCCAGTTGTAGCCTGGAAGTGCCGTCCGCACAGATAGAAACACTCCTCCTGTGTTAGTGGGGTTCAGTAACGCCAGCTGTTCCCCTGCTGTGCGGATGGCAAAGTCTCCTGCTGCCTCCAACATCACACTACATGTTATTTTCCACTTGCTCCAAGTAGGCCTCAGCCTGCTCGGAGCATTGATCCTGGGCTTCAACACAGCCAGTTGTAGCTTGGAAGTGCCGTCCACACAGATAGAAACACTCGCTCCTGTGTTAGTGGGGTTCAGTAACGCCAACTGTTCCCCTGCTGTGTGGACGGCAAAGTCTCCAGCTGCCTCAAAACTCACACTACAACGCTTTTTCTCCTCGCTCCAAGTAGGCCTCAGCCTGCTCGGAGCATTGATCCTGGGCTACAACACAGCCAGTTGTAGCCTGGAAGTGCCGTCCGCACAGATAGAAACACTCGCTCCTGTGTTAGTGGGGTTCAGTAACGCCAGCTGTTCCCCTGCTGTGCGGATGGCAAAGTCTCCTGCTGCCTCCAACATCACACTACATGTTATTTTCCACTTGCTCCAAGTAGGCCTCAGCCTGCTCGGAGCATTGATCCTGGGCTTCAACACAGCCAGTTGTAGCTTGGAAGTGCCGTCCACACAGATAGAAACACTCGCTCCTGTGTTAGTGGGGTTCAGTAACGCCAACTGTTCCCCTGCTGTGTGGACGGCAAAGTCTCCAGCTGCCTCAAAACTCACACTACAACGCTTTTTCTCCTCGCTCCAAGTAGGCCTCAGCCTGCTCGGAGCATTGATCCTGGGCTACAACACAGCCAGTTGTAGCCTGGAAGTGCCGTCCGCACAGATAGAAACACTCCCTCCTGTGTCTGTGGGGTTCAGTAACGCCAGCTGTTCCCCTGCTGTGCGGACGGCAAAGTCTCCTGCTGCCTCCAACCTCACACTACATGTTATTTTCCACTTGCTCCAAGTAGGCCTCAGCCTGCTTGGAGCATTGATCCTGGACTTCAACACAGCCAGTTGCAGCTTGAAAGTTCCGTCCGCACAGATAGAAACACTCGCTCCTGTGTCTGTGGGGTTCAGTAACGCAAGCTGTTCCCCTGCTGTGCGAATGGCAAAGTCTCCTGCTGCCTCCAACATCACACTACTACTGACTTTTAGCCGTGGTCCACTTAGGCCTTTGGCTGTACTGTCTCTAGTATTTCCCCTGGCCTCCAACCCCGCCAGTCGCTGCTCTGATGTGCCATCTGCACAATCCACACTTGTTCCTTTGTTACTGGGGCTCAGTCACGTCAGTTGATCCCCTGATGTGTGTCCGGCAATGTCTCCTGCTCTGTCCCCATTCCCATTAATAGTTGTGGGAATGCGGACAGAGCAGGACACCTTGCCGGACACACATCAAGGGATCAACTGACGTGATTGAGCCCTAGTAACTCAGGAACAAGTGTGGATTGTGCAGACAACTCTGCAGAGCAGCAACTGCCATGGTTGGAGGCCAGGGGAAATACTAGAGACAGTAGAGCCAGAGGCCAAAGTGGAGCACGGTTACAATCAGTAGTTGTGTACAACCAATATAAAACTCGCTCCAAGTTGGCCTCAGCCTGCTGCATGATTGACCCCTGGGCTTCAACATCGCATGTTGCTGCTCAGAAGTGTGTTTGCCACGGGTACTCCCTCCTGCCCAGCCGGGTTCCAGCACCGTCAGCTGTTTCTCGGCAGAGCCTTTGGCCTAGGTGCCTCCTTCTTGGTATCCGAGTTCCAGCAACGTCTCCTGGTCCATGGTAGTGCTTTGTAGCACAGGTACCTCCTGCTTAGAAAGCATGTTACAGCACCATCAGCTGGTCCACGGTTCTCCCATTGCCTCTTGTTCCTTCTGCTGCCCCACCGGGTTCCAGCACCGTCAGCTGGTACTCGCTAGTGTCATTTGCTCTTGCAGCTTCTGCTACCCATCCGGGTTCCAGCACCGTCAGCTGGTTCTCGGCAGTGCCTTTGGCCTAGGTGCCTCCTTCTTGGTATCCAAGTTCCAGCAACGTCTGCTGGTCCTTGGTAGTGCTTTGGAGCACAGGTACCTCCTGCTTAGTAACCGTGTTCCAGCAACGTCAGCTGGTCCCCGATTGTGCCATTGGCTCTTGTTCATTCTTCTGCCCCTCCGGGTTCCAGTACCGTCAGCTGGTTCTCGGCAGTTCCTCAGCCTTCTTGTACCTTCTGCTACTTTTCCAAGTTCAAGCTTGTGGAAATGGTTTTTGATTCTCACTCTGGATCTCCCTGACAATGACCCTGAAGACGACGACCCTGAAGACCACACAGAAAAATACATAAAATATGACCCTGAAGAAGATGACCAAGCGGACAAAGAACAGGAAGACAACCACTAAGATGCAGAACAACTAGAGACAGAAGACCAAGAAGCATAAAAACCAAAAGCTGAAGAACATGAAGCATAAGACTAAAAATCAGAGCAAATGATATTATCTAATTTATAAGCAGAAGAAGACTAAGCAGTGTATGGGGGGTGAGTCCGTTCCTCCTCGTGATGCCCCTGGAAAAGGCCTGCTGCTGCAGGCCAAACTGAATGCGGACAAATCCTGTTGTAAATCTTTTGTGACAGGCTGAACGGAAGTGTCATGATCCAGTATTGGATCTGGCGGTATTAAAAGCACAAAGTGAACTTTTTTTACTTTGGTTAAGTTCAAAGGTGTTTTGACTGTCCCCGGTGGTGGTTGTGGTATTGCACTTTGGGTTTTTGTGCACTTAATTAGGTATCAGGTGTGACACCCTATAAAGGTGTGCTAGAGGTGTGCAATCACTGCCTGTGATATTGTGAGTTTGTGTTCACTCTGTTTTTGGAGAGCCTGGAGGAAGGATGGAGCTGGTGAGGAGTCCTGCGCAGCTTAGCCAGGGGGGATGTGTTTCAGCTATGGTGTCTGGACGAAGGGCTGGCATGGCGTGGTGGAGTCGCAGTGATGGTGTCAGCGGGAAGTGTCTGCATCGGCTGGTGGAGTGGCGACTATGGAGAGTGGCACTCACCATGTGGGACTTGGCCGCTGAGCTGGACTCAAGCATGCTCGACTTCGTGTCAGCAGCTGAACTCATCCTTGGGACTCTTGTTCTAAGCAGCTGCAACTGGTGTTGGACTCTGCTCCAAGGCTGCACTAAGGTGAAGGATCCTGTTATGGTGATGGATCCAGGTGGAGGAGAAGATGCACTCAGGTGGAGGGCTCTGTTGCTAGGAGCGCACGCAACAGAGCAAAGCTAAGTGGTGTTTCCCCTGTATTGTCTCTTTCCTCATGTGTGTTATTAGTGCAGTGGTGGGATTAGTTTCCGCACCGACCCATTCCCTAGTGAGGGTTTAGAGTCAGGGTGAGCAAGGGCGTTAAGGTACGCGTGCGGCGACAGGTGCGGAGCCTGTTTAGGGAATGTAAGGAGTGCAGGGACACTGGCTCAGGGGAGCTTAGGAGGTCTCCATTTCCCCATTCCCTATCGCAGGGCCCACCATTGTTATAGTTTCCCAGGTTCCCCCTTTATTATTTGATTATTGTATGTATAACGTGTAATACCTAAATCCGCCAGGTGGAGGCGGCGTATCCACCTGCACGTTTTATTATTTAAATACGCCCCACTGGAGGCGGTGTATCCAGGGTCACGTGTGTTATGGGTCCGCCTTGCGGAAATATCTGCGTCCTGACACACGTGATCATGACATTATCACAGGCCCTACAGTTTTTTTTTTCTGGTGAGCTTTGGCCATGTGGAGACCGCTGAGTAATTGCTGCCGGGCCTCACTGAGGTGAGTGGGGAGCGGCATGGTGTGTTAGAGCCGCTGCAGCAGCAGTTATCAGGGTCTGGGGCCTCTGCTCAGCTAACCAGAAAATAAAAAAAAAAAAATGGCGGCTGCGGTCTGGCTAAAGCCCCCTAGAGTCGCTGCTGGGGAGCGGGACTGGTTCATGCATGCGGGCGCACCCAGGCAGGTGGGAGGAATGGTGCCCCACGGAGCTGCCTGGTATTCCCCGAGGTGAAGGGGTACGCCCCTGTGGTGAGCTGACTGGTGTGATAGTCCGCGGGGTTTACGCCATATCTTCTATGCCATCGAAGAAGCCGCCCTCCTGGTCGTGTGGAGGCGACCAGCGAGAATATATTTCCTCCATTTCCCGGTCCCCTTCTCCTCCTGGTGTGTGCAGCAGGTGTGCTGCGGGGGAGTAGGGACAAATCTCTACCCTCGCCATTAACCAACCCTAGGAGGCGCAGTCCTCATGGTGAAAGGGTTGGAGGGTGTGTCCCTTGGTGAATAGTGGGGGTGTGAGTGTGGTGACACAGGGGGACGCCTCTGTTGTCAAGTCCAGAGTGAGTTCACCAAGTTATGACAAATGTATGTGTGCAATAAACGTGCAGGTCCGGACCTGTGTGTGAACGAGCATGTATGGGTGCCACCAAAAAACATCTTGGAAATGTGTTGTGGAGTCTGATCAGCTCTTAGCATACATACACATACATAATCTCGTTCCCCAGGTCGGCGCTGTGGAGATGAGTGGTGCCTCCAAAATGAACATGTATTGCCAATACCAGCGGTGTTTGTCATGAACCTGAAGTGTCAGGTAATGGTGGGGTGAACTCAGGATCTGGGCATCCCCGCTGTAGGTGTTTCCCTAATGAGGGGTGGTCTTGAGGGTCCAGAGGCCCCTCATTAAGGAGGGGGTACTGTCATGATCCAGTGTTGGATCTGGCAGTATTAAAAGCACAAAGTGAACTTTTTTTACTTTGGTTAAGTTCAAAGGTGTTTTGACTGTCCCCGGTGGTGGTTGTGGTATTGCACTTTGGGTTTTTGTGCACTTAATTAGGTATCAGGTGTGACACCCTATAAAGGTGTGCTAGAGGTGTGCAATCACTGCCTGTGATATTGTGAGTTTGTGTTCACTCTGTTTTTGGAGAGCCTGGAGGAAGGATGGAGCGGGTGAGGAGTCCTGCGCAGCTTAGCCAGGGGGGATGTGTTTCAGCTATGGTGTCTGGACGAAGGGCTGGCATGGCGTGGTGGAGTCACAGTGATGGTGTCAGCGGGAAGTGTCTGCATGGGCTGGTGGAGTGGCGACTATGGAGAGTGGCACTCACCATGTGGGACTTGGCCGCTGAGCTGGACTCAAGCATGCTCGACTTCGTGTCAGCAGCTGAACTCATCCTTGGGACTCTGGTTCTAAGCCGCTGCAACTGGTGTTGGACTCTGCTCCAAGGCTGCACTAAGGTGAAGGATCCTGTTATGGTGATGGATCCAGGTGGAGGAGAAGATGCACTCAGGTGGAGGGCTCTGTTGCTAGGAGCGCACGTAACAGAGCAAAGCTAAGTGGTGTTTCCCCTGTATTGTCTCTTTCCTCATGTGTGTTATTAGTGCAGTGGTGGGATTAGTTTCCGCACCGACCCATTCCCTAGTGAGGGTTTAGGGTCAGGGTGTGCAAGGGCGTTAAGGTACGCGTGCGGCGACAAGTGCGGAGCCTGTTTAGGGAATGTAAGGAGTGCAGGGACACTGGCTCAGGGGAGCTTAGGAGGTCTCCATTTCCCCATTCCCTATCGCAGGGCCCACCATTGTTATAGTTTCCCAGGTTCCCCCTTTATTATTTGATTATTGTATGTATAACGTGTAATACCTAAATTCGCCAGGTGGAGGCGGCGTATCCACCTGCACGTTTTATTATTTAAATACGCCCCACTGGAGGCGGTGTATCCAGGGTCACGTGTGTTATGGGTCCCCCTTGCGGAAATATCTGCGTCCTGACACACGTGATCATGACAGGAAGGTGTAATCTTCAAACTTTTATAGATAACAACTACAGGAATGCCTGACACAAATAAGAATATGATGAAGAAGAATAGGAAGAAGATGAAGAAGTAGAATATGAAGAAGAATAAAAGAAGAAGAAGAAGAAGATACTGCTGCTGCTGAAGATGATGAAGGAGAAAGTGTGGGAGAAGTAAAAAAGAAGGTGAAGAGCATGGAAGTAGTGAAACATACATATCTGACAAAAAATTAAAGACTTTAACATAGTCAATATCTTTGTAACTACGAACGTCTTTAAAAAAAAAAAATCCTGCTATTCCATTTGATTGAGCTAAAGCTCTATGGCTTTAATGTCTCCTACACCTCCCACAATACATTCTACATTATTATTAGTTGTTTTTCTCCATGTAGAATTAACCAACAGGGAAAGAAAGGGTTTTTTTAATTCCGATATTTCTGTTCTATTGACTTGAATGGGACTTCCGGGATCGGAATCGGCGATACCTGATGCTTTTTTTAGATCGGCCTATCCATTCCAATACGATATTTTTCAGTATCGGGTGGTATCGCGCAACACTAGTGTCAACCCGTACTATCTGTCGGCGACTGAATGAAAAGGGACTGTATGGTAGGAGACCCAGGAAGACCCCACTTCTTACCCCGAGACATAAAAAAGCCAGGCTGGAGTTTGCCAAAACTTACCTGAAAAAGCCTAAATCATTTTGGAAGAATGTTCTCTGGTCAGATGAGACAAAAGTAGAGCTTTTTGGGCAAAGGCATCAACATAGAGTTTACAGGAGAAAAAAAGAGGCATTCAAAGAAAAGAACACGGTCCCTACAGTCAAACATGGTGGAGGTTCCCTGATGTTTTGGGGTTGCTTTGCTGCCTCTGGCACTGGACTGCTTGACCGTGTGCATGGCATTATGAAGTCTGAAGACTACCAACAAATTTTGCAGCATAATGTAGGGCCCAGTGTGAGAAAGCTGGGTCTCCCCGAGAGGTCATGGGTCTTTCACAGGACAATGACCCAAAACACACTTCAAAAAGCACTAGAAAATGGTTTGAGAGAAAGCACTGGAGACTTCTAAGGTGGCCAGCAATGAGTCCAGACCTGAATCCCATAGAACACCTGTGGAGAGATCTAAAAATGGCAGTTTGGAGAAGGCACCCTTCAATTATCAGGGACCTGGAGCAGTTTTCCAAAGAAGAATGGTCTAAAATTCCAGCAGAGCATTGTAAGAAACTCATTGATGGTTACCGGAAGCAGTTGGTTGCAGTTATTTTGGCTAAAGGTTGTGCAACCAAGTATTAGGCTGAGGGTGCCAATACTTCTGTCTGGCCCATTTTTGGAGTTTTGTGTGAAATGATCAATGTTTTGCTTTTTGCTTCATTCTCTTTTGTGTTTTTTCATTTAAGACAAATTAAATGAAGATAATAATACCAAAGAATTTGTGTTTGCAATCATTTTCAGGAAGAAACTGAGAGAATTGCAGGGGTGTCAATACTTTTGGCCACAACTGTATATATACAGTATATGTATTCTATGTGTATATATCTATTCTTTTGTTTGGGTTTTAACCTGTCATCCCTATGACATTATATGTCCAGTTTGCAAGTCTGCAAGAAAATCTCAGCATACGGATGCCATAAGGATTACATACAGATTACATACGAATGCTTAGGCCTGTTTCACACTTCAGTTTTTTTAAATCAGTCAAAGTCCGCCAAAAGATGAAAATGACGGATCCGCTAAAAATGTGTAAAAACGGATGCCAGCTGATGGTACGGATCCATTTTTTTACGGATCCGCTATTCAGATTTTTGTGCGGATCCGTAAAAAAATGGATCCGTTCCATCCGTTGACATCCGTTTACACATCCGTTGGATCCATTTTCTTGCGGATCCGTTTTTCCACACCTCCAAAATGGGATGCTCCCAATTATGATTGGCTCTTGGAGAATGCTCCCAAATGTGATTGGATACTGGAAACTAGGGAAAACTATATCTAGGGTGTTGTGATACAATTTCTTTGAAAGGTTTTATAGCTAGTGGCAGCGATGGAAGGAGTTAGTGCGAGTATGGAAGGAGTTATTGCGAGTATTGATAGCTTCTGTGTGGAATTTGATCTTCACTGCAATCGGTTGGCAATTATTGCTCTCCAGAGGGAGAAAAGAAGACTGTGACTCCTGCGTCTGAGGAGACGGCGCCAGTGGATTCATCCCATTAATGCGCAGAGGTTCACCCGTGGCGTTTTTTCCACACTATACCTGGAATTGAGGGATAATCCGGACAAGTTCTTCAACTACGTGCGCATGAGGCAGGAATTGTTCGAGATATTGGTGGATCGTGTTGGAGAACAAATCCGTTGAAGGGACACCTACATGCAGTTTTCTATATCATCAGCGGAGCGTTTGATGGTGACCCTTCGGTAAGTTATCTACTTTTTAAAATATTTCAGATTCTGCATGCTTTTATTGTTATATTATGGCTTGTAGCTTGTATTAATTTTACTTTTTTTCCCTTTTTTTAACAGATTCCTGGCAACTGGAGAATCATTCACCTCCCTCCATTTCCAGTTCCGGATTGGGGTTTCAACTATTTCTGGAATTATCCAACAGACCTGCCGGGCATTGTGGGATTCTCTACACGAGGAATACATCCCAGAGCCAACACAGGAGAGGTGGCTGGAGATTGCCGACAAGTTTCAACAAATCTGCCAGTTTCCAAATTGCATCGTGCTGTGGATGGCAAGCATATTCGGATTGTGAAACCCATGGGATCTGGTTCACAGTTTTACAACTATAAGAAATACTTTTCTATTGTCCTTATGGCCATTTCAGACGCAAACTGCAAATTCATTGCCGTGGGCATCGGTGCATATGGTTGTTCAAATGACTCTCAGGTCTTCAAGATGTCCACCATGGGCCGTCGTTTGTATGGAGACAATTTTGACTTCCCACCTCCAAGACCACTCCCTGGAACAACAGGTCCACCAATGCCTTTTGTGTGCGTTGGTGACGATGCTTTTCAGCTTTCTAAACACCTACTCAAGCCATATGGTAGTCGTGGACTGACACGCCGGAAAAAAATATATAACTATCGATTGACCAGAGTGCGCAGAGTGGTGGAGTGCGCGTTTGGAATTTTAACTGCCAAATGGAGAGTCCTGTTGACGGCCATTAAAATGAAAACTGAGACTGTGGATGAGGTGGTGAAGGCGTCTGTCATCCTGCACAATTTTGTCCTTTCAAAGGAACCTGTTTCCATAGAAGAAAATCTGTCTGAAACCACCTTGTGGGATTATGAGCAGCAAACTTTTCGGAGTACTGGGTCAGTGGCAAGAATGAGGGACACTTTTGCAGACTATTTTCTGACACCAGAGGGACAACTGGACTGGCAAGATGACATGGTATAATTTTTTTTTTAATATACCAATTGTGGGTACTAAGTGTTGTCTTACCAAGTGTTTTTTTTTTTTCACTTTTACACTTTGAAATGTTACCAAGTGTTGGGTATAGCATTGTGTTACCAAGTGTTGTTTTTTTTTAAACTTTTACACTGTGAAAAGATACCATGTGTTGGGTTTTACCAAGCATTGTGTTACCACGTGTTTTGTTTTACCAAGTGTTGTTTTTTTTTTAAAGTTTTACACTTTGCAATGTTACCAAGTGTTGGGTACCAAGCGTTGTGTTACCAAGTGTTGTTTTTTTTTTTTTTTTTTTAAAGTTTTACACTTTGAAATGTTACCAAGTGTTCGGTACCAAGCGTTGTGTTACCAAGTGTTGTTTTTTTTTTTAAAGTTTTACACTTTGAAATGTTACCAAGTGTTGGGTTTTACCAAGTCTTGTGTTGCCAAGTCTTGTGTTACCAAGTGTTCGTTTTTTTTACCTTGTACACCACCGGTGTACTGTGAAATGTTACCAAGTGTTGTGTTACCAAGTGTTGTGTTACCTTTTACACTACCGGTGTACTTTGAACCTTTCCCAAGAAATAAATAACAAAAAAGAAACAACACAATAAAGTTCTTTAAAAAGAAAAAACATTGTTTATTTGTGATTTCTTTATTTTTTTTATATATACATTTAACTTTTTTTTTGTTAAATTTTTATAAACTTTTTTCGGTAAAGTTTTTTTTTGTGGTATATATTTTACCTTTTTTTTTTTTGGTTAAGTTTTGAAAAACTTTTCTTTTGGGTATATATTTTACCTCTTTGGTTTTTTTTTTAAAGAAATAAACAAGTTATAAATGATACTGTTGGGTGGAGATAGTATCGGAGGGGTTAACAGGGATGACCACATCAAGGGGGGGAGAGGACTGGGAAGGGAGTTGGTGAGGATTAGAAGTGGAAGGGGGGTTCAAAACATGTGGTTGGGACGGGAGTGGATGGACAGACGAGGTTTGTGGGTACATTGATGGTGTATGTGGGGGTGGGTATGGTGAGGGCATTGGGGTATAATGCCATGGGGAAGGAAGGTACTGGGAAGAATGGAATGGGGAACTAGAGAAAGGAGAGGGAGTGGTAGGAGGAGGGACGGTTGTATGATGGATGGTGGTGGAAGGATGGACGGGGGAAGGATGGACTGTGGAAGGATAGACAGGGGAAGGATGGACAGAGGGAGGATGGACAGAGGGAGGATGCACAGGGGGAGGATGGGATGCTTCTGCTAGTACCTCCACTAGAGCGTTCTGACAGGCTTGCATCACACGTATCTGCTGGTGAGTACTTAAACCTTCCATTTGCCGGACAACGAATTGAAAAAGGATATGTCTCGGCGTCTGGTTTGATTCTAAATTCATCTGTTCCATGTATCTTCTGAGTTCCATGATACTTTGATTGATCATGGTCAACCCAGAAGATAAACGTTGTCCATAATTCTGGAAACCATGCTGGACAGATGAGTTTAGACTCAAACAGTCAGACAAGGTCATCCTTTCCTGACTCCTCAGACGCTGCCGGCCAGAACTGAAAGTTGGTCGAGATGTTGCGTCAGTGTCTGAGGGGTGGGGAACAGGGAACAAGTTGTCACCAGCATCTTCATGTGATGAAGTCTGCCCTGCTGCTCCAGTGCTGGTGGAGGGGATAGAGGGACAAGACAAGAGGGTAGGTAGAGAGGGGTCGGATACCTCGATGTGGTCACTGGGAGCGGTCTCACAAGGGATCACTCCAGAGGGAGGCAACTCTGATGCAGGCTCCCGAGTGCTGCAGATGGTGCTAAAAAAAGAGAAAAAAATATATTAAAGATATTGATATTTAATTTAACTCTGCTGAAAAAAAATTTGGTTAAACATTTAAACATTTCTACTGCAGAAATGGTTTGTGGAATATTTACCTTCTGCACACCATAGTCGAT
The DNA here is from genome assembly GCF_039654945.1 of Dendrobates tinctorius. Lineage (NCBI taxonomy): Eukaryota > Metazoa > Chordata > Amphibia > Anura > Dendrobatidae > Dendrobates > Dendrobates tinctorius. The sequence goes on from NW_027361800.1 coordinate 4,127,824, forward strand.
CGGAGGAACCCCAGGGCTCTGTAGTTCTTGTACTGGGCTCCCCGGTGTCCTCCCGATCCACTCGGAGCCTGCATCTCTTTGTTGTAGTCCCTCTTGAAGCGATCCCTGAGCGACCGCCACCGTGTGATAACCCTGTCACCTGTGAAGAAAAAAAAAAGGGGTTTAGTATTCAACACTTCACATGCTGGAATATAAGTTACTGAAGTTGTAATACTTACGCACTAAATCCCTGGCCCTCGCATTGAGCTCCTCCCAGTTCTCTATAACTGCAGAACACACCTCATCCCAGAGCCGTCGGGTGGTTGGTTGGTCGGCGTGTAAACGGTTTCCCATGTTCCACAGCGGCTCCCGGTTTTCAACCTCATGGATGAGGTCATCCGTGTCTATTATCACATCCTCTTCGAGTTGTCTCCGGGGAGCACGCTGTGAAACCTGTGAAAAAAAAAAAAAAAATTACATCCTATTCAAACACATGATGTTCATTTACTCAATTATATAAATAGGATTACTTACCGTTTTCCGACCACCAGAGGCATCACCTTGACGACCCCGGGATGTCCTGGGAGTCGCTCTAGAGCGGGCACCGGATTCTGAAGACTGTAAAATTAAAAAAAAAAATTTGGTTAGGATGGATGCGTGGTTATTGTGTGTGCGCTGTGATGAATGTTTGTGTTGGGTGTAGCATTTTGTATGTATGTGTTTGTCCTAAACTTACACTCTATGCACCCCCTCCTTGTGTTTCTCCACCCTGCACGTCTCCTCCTGGAAGCTCCTATGAATCAGCTTCCTGTGAAAACATAAAACATGGATATAGGGTTTATAAAAGAAAAAATAAGAGTTAAAAAAATATATATATATTTACCTCAGTTCGCTGATGATGTGAGGGGGAGCTTTCAGGAGAAGACATTCCTGCGTCCTTTCTTGAGGGTCTGCTGCGACCTTCCTGGCTGGATCTGCAAGTATAAAGACACTTGTTAAGCTACTATACAAAGGATATCCCAAGCTTTCAGGCCTTTATACTTACTTGTAAAATTTCACACTATGGTGTGGGTTTCCTGCGGCCTTACTGGTTGGCTTGCCTGCTGCGACCTTCCTGGCTGGATCTGCAAGTATAAATACACTTGTTAAGCTATTATGCAAAGGATATCCCAAGCTTTCAGGTTTTTATACTTACTGGAAAAATTGCACACTATGGTGTGGGTTTGCTGTGGCCTGTTGGTCTGGAAGCAGCGTGCTGTATCCTGCGGACTGGCAGTTGTGCGTCACTTACTGAAATAATATCAAAGTGACAACAAAAATTTAAATAGCATAAAAAAATAAATCTTCATTGGTATTTAAAATGTGTGTAATTCCTTGAAACTGAGTATACACACAGTTTTAAGTGTTTGCATGTGTTTGAATTGCCTGAAAAACTCTCACTGAGAGTGTAACCACAGTGATGTAAAGTGTATAATTGCTGTGTATGCCCACACTTGTGTTTGCATGTGTTTGAATTCCCTGAAAAACTCTCACCAAGAGTGTAACCACAGTGATGTAAAGTGTGTAATTGCTGTGTATCCCCACACTTGTGTTTGCATGTGTTTGAATTCCCTAAAAATCTCTCACCGAGAGTAAACACAAGTGTTTGAATGTGTAAATTGCAATCTCTCAGTTGAGAGTATAACCAAAACACAAAAATTAAAGTACCTTTATGGTACATAACCATACTTAATTTTACCTGGTTTTAAATTGATACTACAGAGATTTTTTCAAAAAAGTTTTTATTATTTTATTTTTTTAGTTTATAATTTTTTTTTTATTTACACAAATAGGAGCTACTCCGCTCTTTATTTTAAATACCACAATAAATGAAAAATAAAAAAATAAAAATATATACAACAGATGCACCACATACATTAAACAACACAATCACACCACAATGGCAAATATGAAAATAAAATACAATACACATGCAGCAGAGTATGAAAAAAAACAAAACATGCATGACACACACAGACAGGCCACACACACACACACACACACAAACACACACATGCTCCAGGGGTCTTGCAGGTGGAAGACTTGCAGCTGGGCAGGCAGATTTTATAGCTCTAGATTGGTCTTCTATCAGTCTGGCTGTTGAAGGATGTGTGGCTCTGTATCTTCAGTGTGGCTGGTGCCGGATGTCTGGGCCCAATTACACCGCATACAATACCAGCTACACCACACAATCACAGCATAAATAATACAATAAAATTACAGTAGTATGAAAATAAAATGCAGTACACATGCAACAGAAAAAAAATTAAAGTATGGAAAAAAAAAACACACATGACACACACACAGACAGGCCACACACACACACACACACACACACATGCTCCAGGGGTCTTGCAGGTGGAAGACTTGCAGCTGGGCAGGCAGGTTTTATAGCTCTAGATTGGTCTTCTATCAGTCTGGCTGTTGAAGGATGTGTGGCTCTGTATCTTCAGTGTGACTGGTGTCAGATGTCTGGGCCCAATTACACCGCATACAATACCAGTTACACCACACAATCACAGCATACTTACAAATAATACAATAAAATTACAGTAGTATGAAAATAAAATGCAGTACACATGCAAAAGAAAAAAAAAAGTATGAAAAAAAAAATACACACACACACAGACATGCAACACTCGCAGACCACACACACACAGGCAGGCTACACACAAGCAGGCTATACACACACACAGAAGTGTCACACACAAATAGGTGTCACGGCCGCCGCTGATACTCACCTGCAAGGTCCTGTGCGCACCTCCCGGCGTGCACCCGCTCCCCGGCGCGTCCCCTCTGCTGACCTCCGGCCTCCCCGACGTCGGTCCTACACTCCTGCGGCCGGCACTCTGATTACACCACGTGACGCGCTGGCTCCTCCCCCAACATGGCGGCGCCCATCCTCTATTTCTGCCCGGCGTCTTCCCAGGTAAGACGCCTGTGTATCATGCTGATCCGCTGTCCCTTTGGTCAGCGCTCTCTATGCTCCCAGGCCCTGTACCTTCTCCTTGTGGCTCCTTCTGTGTCTTATTGTTTCTGCCTCTGTGTTCGCTATCTGTGCGTTCCTGACCTCGCCTCTCCTCTGCCGCCCACTCCTGCCTTCTTCCCTACTGTACTGTGAGTCTCCTGTCCTGTGGTCCTTGTCCGTTCTGCCGCTCACCTCTCCCTCTCTCTTGCAGCCTCCAGTATTCGCCAGCTCAGAACCCTCCACGTCCGTGTCTCTCTCTGGCTCCTTATCCGTTGTCCGCTGTACAGCTGCTCCACTGACTCTTCACCCTAGTACCCCCTGGTGCTCACCCAGTCGCCCCTTTGGCTCCGGCTGTCACGGTTCCATCCCTTGTGGGTCTGCCCCAAACACTCCCTGTAAAAGGGGTGGCCCCACCTGGTCAGCTCGCCCGCAGGGGCTCTGGAGCCGTGACCCAGAGGGTCCACTCCGGGTTATTGTCTTTTTCTGCCATCTAAAAGCACAAACCGTAACAGATACACAGGCCATGGACCCCGCTGGAGTCACGGCTACTCAGAAGGAGTTACTTTTTTTGCGAGAGAATCAAACGCGCATAATGTCCTTTATGAAATCGATGGACGCGCGCCTCTCCGCCCTCCAAACCTCTGACCCTGGTAATGTGGCCCAGCAAGAGTTAGCGCAGCAGCGGGACGCACAAAGTCACATCCTCAGCTACATGGCTTCGGTTGATGGCCGCTTACTCGCGCTCCAGTCAGCCTCGGCTGCTCCCCCCTCCAGGTACTGGCCCTCATCCTCTTCCGCGGTTGGCCAAACCACCCCGCTATAACGGTGACCCTAAACTATGCCGAGGTTTCCTGAACCAGTGTCGCCTCCACTTCGAGTTGCAGCCTCAGGCATACCCCACGGATCGCTCTAAAGTGGCCTTCATAATCTCCCACCTCGAGGGGGACGCTTTGGCATGGGTAAACCCCCTCTGGGAGCGTGATGACCCCCTGGTTGCCCATTTGTCAGATTTTTTGGACACTTTTCGTCGCGTATTCGACGAGCCAGGTCGTCTCGCCTCCACCACTGAGTCGTTGTTCAGTTTATGCCAGGGGTCTCTAACCGTGGGGCAATATGCCATCCAATTCTGGACTCTGTCGTCCGATTTGGGTTGGAACAATGAGGCTTTGGTGGGAGCTTTTTGGAGGGGGCTTTCGGGGCGTATAAAGGACGAGTTGGCAGGCCGCGACACTCCCACGGCTCTTGAGGATCTAATTTCTTTGGCAACCCGAATCGATCTGCGGTTCCAGGAACGAGCTCGTGAGAGAAGACTCGCGCGCCCGCTGCCGTCTCCTCGCAGACCACCCAGTCCTCGGTCTAGGGCTTTTCCCTCCGCATCAGGACCCGAGCTTATGCAAGTAGATCGCTTGAAACTCTCCGAACAGCGACGCAAGGAGAGAAGTTCTCACGGCCTATGTTTCTATTGTGGTAGCGGGTCTCATTTCCTCCGTACCTGCACGGATCGTCCGGAAAACTTCTCCGCCTAGGTCAGGTAAGAGAGGCCTCCCTAGGTGTGCATGACTCCTCTCAACCCCTTTCTCTATCTGTCCTATTGCATGTGGGTGGCAAGCGGGTCTCTTTGACAGCCTACACTGACTCTGGCGCCGCTGGGAATTTTATTAGACTCGATGTAGTTTCCAAATTTTCGGTCCCTGTGAAGACCCTCGAAAACCCCCAAGTCCTCGCATCCATAGACGGTAATCCATTGCAAGAGACGGTCAAGTTAGTTACGCACGAAGTCGAGCTTCAGATTGGCGCCTTGCACAAGGAGAAAATCTCGTTTTTTGTTTTAGCCGGTATCTCGCATCCTATTCTCCTTGGTCTTCCCTGGTTGCGACTCCATGAACCCACTTTGGATTGGCGAAACGGCAATATTTTGTGCTGGGGGGACTCTTGTCGGTCTCGGTGTCTGCAGCCGGTGCATCCCGTAGGTGTCTCCTCCCTGCTCCCTCTAGTTTGCCGCCCGCATATCAGGTCTACGCGGATGTCTTCGACAAGAAAGAAGCTGAAGTTCTTCCACCTCACCGACCGTATGACTGCCCTATCGAGCTCATTCCTGGTGCCACTCCTCCCCGCGGCAGAATTTTTCCTCTCTCTTTAGCCGAGACGCAGGCCATGTCGGAGTACATCCAAGAGAACCCAGCCAAGGGCTTCATTCGAAAATCGTCCTCGCCGGCTGGTGCAGGCTTCTTTTTTGTAAAGAAGAAAGACGGTACCCTACGTCCGTGTATTGATTATCGAGGCCTTAACCGCATCACGGTAAAAAACAAGTACCCGCTTCCATTGATTCCTGAACTCTTCGACCGCCTGAGAGGAGCACGAGTCTTCACCAAGCTAGATCTGCGTGGAGCCTACAATCTAGTTCGTATACGGTCCGGGGATGAATGGAAGACCGCATTCAACACACGGGACGGGCATTACGAGTACTTAGTGATGCCATTCGGACTCTGCAACGCTCCTGCAGTTTTCCAGGAACTCGTCAACGACATCTTTCGAGATCTCCTCTATGTCTGTGTAGTGGTCTTTCTGGACGACATCTTGATCTTCTCTCCCGACTTGTCTACCCACCGCCGAGATGTCCGTCAGGTTCTACATCGTCTCAGGGAGAATTACCTGTTCGCTAAGTTGGAGAAGTGCCTCTTTGAGCAGTCCTCGCTACCGTTCCTTGGCTACATCGTCTCAAGCACTGGCTTGGAGATGGATCCTGAAAAGGTCTCTGCCGTTCTCAAGTGGCCACGTCCTCAAGGAGTGAAGGCAATCCAGCGTTTTTTGGGCTTCGCCAATTTTTACAGGCAATTCATTCCACATTTTTCCTCCCTAGTCAAGCCTATCTCTGCTCTCACTCGCAAAGGGGTTAATTCCCACTCCTGGCCGCGGGAGGCTGAAGCCGCTTTTAATGCTTTAAAGCAGGAATTCGCTAAAGCCCCAGTACTCCACCGTCCAGATGCCAGTAGGCCATTTTTTCTGGAGGTTGATGCCTCGTCTGTGGGTGCAGGAGCCGTTCTTCTACAAAAGACCTCCTCTGGACGCGTGGTCACATGTGGGTTCTTCTCCAAGGTTTTCTCCGTCCCAGAACGTAATTACGCTATCGGAGACAGAGAACTACTGGCCATTAAACTCGCCCTTGAAGAGTGGCGCCATTTTCTTGAAGGAGCTGTCCATCCGTTTACCATATTCACGGATCATAAGAATCTGGCTTATGTGCAGACCGCTCAAAGACTCAACCCACGTCAAGCTAGATGGTCTTTGTTCTTCGGGCGCTTTGATTTTCAGCTCCACTTCCGGCCAGGGGATAAGAACATCAAGGCTGACGCCCTGTCTCGATCCTTTTCGCCTGTGGACAGTGAAGATGACCCAGCACACATCATCAACCCAGCTAAGATTATCGCTGTGGCTCCCCTAAGCGTACTTTCTCCACCACCCGGTAAGACCTTCGTTCCGGCTAGGGACAAGACTAGGGTCTTACACTGGGGGCACTCATCTAAATTTTCTGGACACGCTGGAATAAGGAAGACTCTCTTTCTCATCTCTCGACATTATTGGTGGCCATCGCTTCGCCAAGACGTCCTGGACTTCATCGCTTCCTGTCCTTCGTGTGCCAGGAACAAGGTTCCTCGATCCCGACCCTATGGGCTCCTACACCCATTACCCGTACCCACGACTCCTTGGACCCACATAGCTATGGACTTCATCACTGATCTGCCAGAGTCCTCGAGGTGTTCGGTTATCTTAGTGGTCGTGGATCGGTTTTCAAAAATGGCTCACTTTGTTCCTTTGTCTGGTCTGCCTTCTGCCCCCGAGTTGGCAAAGATTTTCTTGCTCCACGTCTTCCGTCTCCATGGCTTTCCTCAGCACGTTGTCTCGGACAGAGGAGTCCAATTCACCTCTCGATTCTGGCGAGCTCTCTGCGGATTGATGAGGATAACTCTGGATTTTTCATCGGCCTATCATCCCCAGTCTAACGGACAAGTGGAACGGGTCAATCAAGTCCTGACTTCGTACCTTCGGCATTTTTCTAACGCGCACCAAGATGACTGGGTTTCTCTTCTTCCATGGGCCGAATTCACGTACAATAATCACCCCAGTGAAGCCTCTACCAAGTCCCCCTTTTTTGTGGTTTTTGGTCAACATCCCGGCATTCCCCTTCCCGTTTCCCGCACCTCGGGTGTACCGGCGGCGGATGCTGTGTCGATGGATTTCTCCCAGATTTGGAGGGACACCAGGGAGGCCCTTGAGAGAGCCAGTCGCAAAATGAAGGACTATGCCGATAAGAGACGTTTAGATGCTCATCCGTACTCCCCTGGGGAGAAGGTCTGGCTTTCCTCACGACATATCAGACTAAGGGTTCCTTTTTATAAGTTGGGTCCACGTTTCATCGGTCCTTTTGAGATTCTAAGGCACGTCAATGACGTGGCCTACAAACTAAAATTGTCTGCCTCGCTAAGAATTCCCAATGTTTTTCATGTATCCCTCCTCAAGCCTGCGGTATTTAATCACTACCACTCAACCACTTCGCAAAATTTCCAACCCAGCAGTTCTGATAACACCTTTGAGGTTAAAGATATACTCGCCATTAAGACTGTTAGGGGTCGAACTTTGTTTTTGGTCGATTGGAAGGGTTTCGGGCCTGAGGAGAGGTCCTGGGAACCTCGAGAAAACATTAATGCTCCTCGGATCATGAAACGATTTCTCAACAACCTCAGGAGAGGAGGGAGTAGAGGGAGGGGTACTGTCACGGCCGCCGCTGATACTCACCTGCAAGGTCCTGTGCGCACCTCCCAGCGCGCACCCGCTTCCCGGCGCGTCCCCTCTGCTGACCTCCGGCCTCCCCGACGTCGGTCCTACACTCCTGCGGCCGGCACTCTGATTACACCACGTGACGCGCTGGCTCCTCCCCCAACATGGCGGCGCCCATCCTCTATTTCTGCCCGGCGTCTTCCCAGGTAAGACGCCTGTGTATCATGCTGATCCGCTGTCCCTTTGGTCAGCGCTCTCTATGCTCCCAGGCCCTGTACCTTCTCCTTGTGGCTCCTTCTGTGTCTTATTGTTTCTGCCTCTGTGTTCGCTATCTGTGCGTTCCTGACCTCGCCTCTCCTCTGCCGCCCACTCCTGCCTTCTTCCCTACTGTACTGTGAGTCTCCTGTCCTGTGGTCCTTGTCCGTTCTGCCGCTCACCTCTCCCTCTCTCTTGCAGCCTCCAGTATTCGCCAGCTCAGAACCCTCCACGTCCGTGTCTCTCTCTGGCTCCTTATCCGTTGTCCTCTGTACCGCTGCTCCGCTGACTCTTCACCCTAGTACCCCCTGGTGCTCACCCAGTCGCCCCTTTGACTCCGGCTGTCACGGTTCCATCCCTTGTGGGTCTGCCCCAAACACTCCCTGTATAGGGGGTGGCCCCACCTGGTCAGCTCGCCCGCAGGGGCTCTGGAGCCGTGACCCAGAGGGTCCACTCCGGGTTATTGTCTTTTTCTGCCATCTAAAAGCACAAACCGTAACAATAGGTTATATTCACACTTTCAGGCGTCTTGGCTGTTGGTGCTGATGCTGTCACTGGCAGGCCACTCTGTCCTGGCACAATGGTGGCTGGCCTCTTGACTTGCTGATGGCAGGTGCTGGCTTCTGGTGGCAGGCCTCTTGATGCTGGCTGGCTGGCTGGCAGATGCTTGCTGGCTGTCAGGCTGTGTCTGGTATCTTCTCTCTTCCGTCTTGATGCTGCTACTGCATGTCTGGGCCCAATTATCCCACCTTATATAGTTTTGGGACTGTCTGGAAAAGTATCTTTTTTTTCTCGGCATGCTCAGTGCGATTTAGCGGATTCCGCCGGCAGATTCCGCAAAATAGCGGATCCTGGCGGATCCGCCGTCCATAGGCGTCCATTCTACCGCATGGCGGATGACGGTGGATCCGCCGTTGTCCGCCATTTTGACGGCGAAAAAAACGTTGCAAGCTCCGTCCCCCTCAGACAGAATCCGCCAGGAATTTGGCGGATCCGCCGAATAGCGGACGCAACGGACGACCATCCCCCAAAATCCGCCACTAATGTATCCCAATGGGAAAAAATGGCGGATCCGCCACAAGAAAAGCGGATCCGCCATTTTCAAATTTTGGCGGATTTTGACTGATGGCAAAAAACTGAAGTGTGACACAGGCCTTACATGCGCAAAATACGCGACCACACCTTGATTACGGATGACATACGGATCACTGTTTAGGGGGTGATTTCTCTGTATTATGCATGGAAAATATGGACCGTATTTCTCATCGGTTAGTGTGACCCCAGTCTAAATGGAATAGTCAGCAGTGGGGTACCGCAAGGATCTGTGCTAGAAGCGATTCTTTTTAACCTCTTAGTGGATGGGATTAGGAGTAAATTGTCAGTCTTTGCTGATGACACCAAGCTATGTAGGATATTACAATCTGACCTTGACATTACAATGTTGCAAAACGATCTGCATAAGATGACTGAATGGACAAACACTTGGCAAATGAGATTTAATGTAGATAAATGTAAAGTAATCCACCTAGCACAGAGTAATCCTATTACTGCATATACATTGAATGGGAGTATACTCAGGACTACAGAACAGAAGAAGTACTTGGGTATTCTCATTTCAAGTGAGCTGAGCAGCAGTACTCCATGTCAAGCAGCAGCCGCAAAAGCAAACAAGATTTTAGGATGTATAAAAGGAGAGATAAAATCCCACGATCCTAACACATTATTACCTATTTATAAATCACTGGTGAGGCCACATCTAGACAATGGGATCCAGTTTTGGGCTCCACATTTTAAAAAGGATATTCAGAAGTTAGAATCAGTTCAAAGATGGTCTACTAGATTATTACAAGGGATGGAATGCTTCTCATCTGATGAGAGGTTGGAAAAGTTGGGCTTGTTTAGATTAAAGAAAAGACACCTTAGTGGAGATCTCATTTACATTTAAATATATATGTAACCAGTACAAAACAATGTCAGGACTTATTCCTTCCAAAGACCATACTGAGGACTAGGGGGCACTCATTATGGGTGGAATAAAGGCATATCCAGCAGCTAAACAGGAAAGGGATCTTTACAGTTAGAGCAGTCAGACTGTGGAATGCCCTACTACAAGAGCTAGTAATGGCAGACACTAACACCTTTTAAATAGGGCTGGACAAGTTCCTTGATACACATAACATTGCTGGTTAAATTATTGACGAAATGTACATTTGGTAGAGAAAGGTTGAACTTGATGGACCTAGGTCTTTTTTCAACGTGTAACTATGTACAGTCATGCTCATTGTTATTGCCACCCATCATTTTTTTCATAAACTGTACAATATGTTCAGAAATAAATGGAAATCTACAATAGTTATAGCCTCAGTATTTTTTAATTAGTGGTCCAAAGTAATACAACAATAAAACACTGATTTTTAACATACATGTTGCAATTTGTAAGAAGAAATAGAATAAACAGCACGTGCAGCAATAAATTCGCCCCTGATTAATACTTGGTTGCACACCCTTTGGCATTGTTGACAGCCTCCAAATGTTTCACACAGCCATCTGTAAGCTTTTTGCACTTGGTATTTTTTCCCATTCTTCCTTTGCAGTTTGTTCAAGCTCTTGAATGTTTGCAGGATTCTTTTTCCCAATTGCAGATTTCAGCTCAACCCAAAGATTTTCAATGGGATTGAGGTCAGGACTCATTGCTGACCTTTTTAAAATAGTCAATTTTTTCTTTCTCAAACATTCCTGTTTACTTCCTGTTTACTTTGGATGTGTGCTTTGGGTCATTGTCTTGCTGGATGACCCATGATCTTCGACTAAAACCAAGTTTTCTTACACTGCGTAGTCAATAGGCATGTCCACATGTATTCCTGAAAAAGAAGTAGGTTTGTACTTCAAAATGCGTCAAAATAAGCCATAATTTTACTTTACTACACTGGGATATATGTCTTAATCCTGTCAGCAGCGCAGAGATCATCCACCAACTCCTTCTTACCTATTGATGTCTGATGGTCACTTGCTGACCCGTGGATCTGATGCAGCTGACCTCACATTATATGATGTTTTTACTGATTAAACTGGTGAGTTTTTTTCCCAGAAGGACTGTGGTTTGTCAAGGTACTCTTTAGCAAAGATCAGTCGTTCCCTTTTATGTCTTTTCTTCTTCTTCTTGTCTTCAATGGTTTCTTCCTTGGCCCTCACCAATAAAGCTTTGCTTGGTTTAGTGTGCGGTGTATGGCACTAGTTGAAATCATGACCCAAGATTGTTCCAGGTTGGCATTTAGGTCTCTGGATGTTTGACGTGGTGTTTTCTTCCACCATTTGCACCACCCTTTGAAGACATCTCTAATCAATTTTTCTCTTTCCCCCACGTCCAGGGAGGTTCTTGACGGTGCCATGTGTTATGAGTGGCGGAAGACACTAAATAAAAAATAAATAAAGTGCCTTCGCCACTTGGGGTCCACCGTGCAGTGGATGGAATAACTGCTGCTAAAAGAGGCAGAGCACTAACGCGGTAATGTGCACAGGGTTTTAGCTGCACCCAGTGCACTGAAGCAGACTCTGTTATATGCACAGAGCTGTAAACAAAAGCATAAATAACGCTGAGTCTGTACAGGGTCACAGACTTCCAGCGATGCAGATACGGTATTAAAGGTCACAGAAGTAGCCTTAAACACCAGGACTACTCCTTCTAGACCTACCGTAAAAAAAGGATGCGGAACATCAAAACTTCGAAAGCCTGACAGGCTGCAACCGCAGCGCGGCGTGAACTGAGCTGCAGAGAAAGCACCGCTATGCTGCAAGCGCGATGCAGGACGCTAGCTGCTGGCAAAGATGAAGCTTGAACGCGCTGGCGCTAATACTGGCTGAAGCCCAAACACTCACACAGACGTATTATCAGAGGGAAGGGGTTCTTAATAAGTCAGTCACCAGTCAAAGCATCCTGTCATGGCTTGAACAGGGTTCTTGCCCTGCACTCACAGGGTTAAGTGTTCATGGCCTCTTTCTGGATCTGGGAGGGGTATTTATACTCACTCTTTACCAGGGTTCTCTGTCAGCTATACTGTTGTTCTGGTGTGTCTGACCCCTGGTGTGCGTGTATTCTGCGTTGCTTGTTTGATTCCCGTGTATGACCCGGCCTGCTCCCTCACTCTGTACTCCGTCTCTCGCTTTGGTACTACTGTCTTCTCCGGTTCTGACCTCCTGGCTTGGCTATCGTTACTCCGTTACAGTTTGTCCCTATTGTACCGTCTATTGCCCGTTCTGGTTTTCTGACCTATTGCTACGTCCTGACTATCCTTTCTGTCTAAACCCCGTGGTACTGTATTGCTATCTGGTGCTTTGACCCTGGCTTCATCTGGTTTCTGTCTCTGTCTATGCCCCTTGGTAACATTGCCCCGTAGTTACCTTTCTAGGAGATTCCCTGCAGCTCCTAGATCTGTGGAGCTTAGGCCACGCCCCCAGCAGTCATGTGCTTCAGGTCCTGATACTCTGAAGCACGCATCGTCACCGCTGCTGCCCTGCTCCACAGGTATCTGTGAGTACTGTCTTTGTACTCAGGACACCCGCACTGGCACAGTGAGCAAGTGCAGTGCGGTGTTCCTGACATTATAGCTGACCATTTCAGTTTTTTTTTTTCCCCCTCTGAGAAAAAAAAAAAAAGTGTGTTATCCTCATGGATCCCATACAAGCCTTGGCTGATCAGGTCAAGCATCTGACCCAAATGTTCCACAAACTTAATGTGGTACAGCGCATGATGGCCCAGACCCAGCAACAGTTGGTGGATACGGTACAGGGGGCTGCCTCTACAGGGGATTCTTGTGCTGGGGAAAGAGATGTGTCATTGGCATTCCCAGAATCTCCGGTCAAATTGCCAGACCTTTTCTCAGGGGATAAAAAGGAGTTCAGGTCTTTCAGAGAAGGATGCAAGCTTTTTTTTTCTCTGAGGCCCCGCTCTTCCGGGGATGAGTTCCAGAGGGTGGGGGTCGTCATTTCCCTACTTCGGGGGGCTCCACAGGCATGGGCTTTCTCTCTCTCTTCCTCTGCTCCTGAACGCATGTCTGTGAATTTGTTCTTTGAGGCTCTGGGGCACATTTATGATGAGCCTGATAGAGTGCGTCTGGCAGAGGATATGGTGATGAGTGTGACACTGGGAAGGAACTCTGCTGAATGGTTCTGCTCTGAGTTCAGACGCTGGGCAGCGGAGGTCTCCTGGGATGACGCTGCCCTCCGGGGTTTGTTCTGTAGAGGCCTGTCCGAACGTTTGAAAGATGCCCTAGCCCTTCATCCTCCACCGGATTCTTTGGAGGACGCTATGATCCAGGCTGTCCGCATGGACCATAGGCTGCGGGCAAGAGGGGTCATGCTGCAGGAGACCCCTTTATTCCCCAATCTGAGAGACTCTGCATCTAGTCCTGAGCCCATGGAGGTTGGTGCCAGGTCATTGGAGGAAAAAGAGAGGAGACACCGAAGAAACAACCAATTGTGCTTTTACTGTGGATCCGCTGGACATTGGAGAAGGAACTGTCCTTCTTGCCCTTCTTCAGTGAAGCCGTCAGGAAAACGACTGAGTCTGGGTAACAATCGAGGAGGTTGCCCAGACTCCCAGGTACCCTTTTACTCGCTTTCTAAAATTCTGCTTCCGGTGGAACTGGAACTTACAGGCGGCCCGGTTGGGACTACCGCCTTTGTTGACTGTGGTTCTTCTATTAATCTGATCGATGCCAAAGTTGTGACTTTTCATAAGATAGGGACAGTCAGGTTAAAAGATCCTGTTAAAATCGTGGCAATTGATTCTTCTCCTATCACCCAGGAGGGAATTTGTTTCATGACTGATACCTTTTCTCTGAAAGTGGGTTCCACTCACGTGGAAAAATTAAGATGTTTTGTCATAAATAATCTGCCGGCTGGACTGATACTGGGTATGCCTTGGCTTCAACGTCACAATCCTACTATTGACTGGGTCACAGGGGAGATCATTCAGTGGGGTTGTATGGCTAATGGTCTATGTTGTAACTTGACAACCCTTGTCACCCCAGTAAAATCTGTGTCAGTGTCGTCTGTCGATCTGGAAGGTATTCCGGAGTGCCTGAAAGATTTTCAAGACGTATTTTCTGAAAGTGAGGCTGAGGCGCTACCACCACATAGACCCTTTGATTGTGCCATTAATCTAGTCCCTGGAGCCAAGTTACCCAAGGCTCGCCTGTTCAATTTGTCCGGGCCCGAACGTCTAGCCATGAAGGAGTACATTACTGAGAGTCTCCTTAAAGGGCATATTAGGCCTTCTGTTTCACCTGTGGCAGCGGGCTTCTTTTTTGTTAAGAAAAAAGATGGTGGTTTGCGGCCGTGCCTCGACTTTCGGGAATTAAACAAAATTACTGTGAAAAATACATACCCTCTCCCCCTAATTCCTGATTTATGTAACCAACTCACCGGGGCTAAGTGGTTCTCTAAACTGGATTTACGTGGGGCATATAACCTTATAAGAGTCCGTGAAGGGGACGAATGGAAAACAGCATTCCTGACGACTGAAGGGCTGTTCGAAAACTTGGTTATGCCCTTTGGTCTCACCAACGCTCCTGCTGTTTTTCAGAATTTTATTAATGTAATTTTCTCTGATTTAATCGGTCGTTTTGTGGTTATCTATTTGGATGACATTCTGGTGTACTCGGTGGACAGTCAATCTCACTTGCACCATTTGCGGATGGTTCTCATGAGACTGAGGGAGAATCATTTGTATGCCAAGCTGGAAAAATGCTCATTTTTCATGCAAGAAGTATCCTTTCTGGGGTTGATTGTGTCAGGAGAGGGGTTCCGCATGGATCCTAAGAAAGTCCAGGCTGTTACGGAGTGGGTGCAACCTCATGACTTGAAAGGGTTGCAACGATTTTTGGGCTTTGCCAACTTTTATAGGAAATTTATTAAGGGCTTTTCGCAGGTGGTAAAGCCTCTAACGGACCTCACTCTCAAGGGAGCTGATGTAAAAAATTGGTCTGTAGCTGCAAAAAACTCTTTCATGACATTAAAAAAGTGCTTTTCTTCAGCCCCTGTATTGGTACAACCCGACCCGTCAAGACCTTTTGTCGTGGAGGTTGACGCCTCGGAAGTGGGGGTGGGGGCAGTTTTGTCTCAGGGCCCTCCTACCCTTACTAACCTGAGGCCTTGCGCCTTCTTCTCTAAAAAATTTTCCTCTGCTGAGTGAAATTACGATGTCGGCAATAGAGAGTTGTTGGCGGTAAAGTTGGCTTTTGAAGAATGGAGGCATTTCCTGGAGGGGTCTGTTCATCCCATTACAGTCATCACTGATCACAAAAATTTGGCCTATATCGAGTCTGCCAAGAGATTGACCCCCAGACAGGCTCGGTGGGCACTTTTTTTTTCTCGTTTTCAGTTTACCATCACATTCCGCCCGGGATCTAAAAACATCAAGGCTGATGCCTTATCCCGAAGCTTTGATTCGGTGTCCCCTCCAGAACCTCCCTCCTCCATTCTTCAGCCAGGAGTAGTGGTGGCCGAAATCTCATCTGAGTTACAGAGAGGGATTTTGGAGGCCCAGGCTCGGGCTCCTGGTGGTAAACCCCCGGGTAAATTGTTTGTACCGGAACGTTTCCGTCTCGGACTTATGCAGGAATTTCATGATTCTGTGTTGAGTGCTCATCCTGGGATTGCAGCTACCCGGGGGGCAATTGCGAGGGATTTCTGGTGGCCCTCTATGGTAACAGATATTAAAAAGTTTGTGACTGCATGTGGGGTGTGCGCTCGTTCTAAAAGTTCTCAGGTCCGGCCGGCCGGGGAATTGGTGCCTTTGCTAATTCCGGATAGACCATGGACACATTTGTCCATGGATTTTATCACAAATCTTCCCCCTTCCAGGGGCAACTCGGTGATATGGGTGGTGGTGGATAGGTTTTCAAAACAAGCTCACTTTGTACCTCTCCCCGCGTTACCATCTGCTGAAACCCTGGCCCGCTTATTTATGCAGCATATAATTAGGTTACATGGAGTGCCTATGAATGTGGTGTCAGACAGAGGGGTACAGTTTGTAGCCAGGTTCTGGAGGGCTTTTTGCAAAAAGCTGGGGATTTCGTTGTCCTTCTCCTCTGCCTACCACCCAGAGTCTAATGGACAGACGGAGCGCACGAACCAATCGTTGGAGCAGATTCTGAGATGCTTGGCCTCTTCTAGGAAGGAGGACTGGTGTGAGGTATTGCCCATGGCAGAGTTTGCATTCAACGGTCGTGTGAGTCAGTCTACTGGGAAGTCTCCTTTTCAGGTCAACCATGGCTTTAACCCACATTTTGGAGAGTTTTCCCGTATGGATTCAGGTTGTCCTGGTGCTGAGGATGTGACACAACGTCTTCGAATTCTTTGGAGGGAGGTTCAGAGGAATATTTCCAAGGCCCAGGAAAACTATAAGCGGTTTGCTGACAGGAGGAGGGGGCCAGGTCCAGCATTTGCAGTAGGGGAGAAGGTGTGGCTATCCACCCGCAATATCAAGCTTAAGATACCTTCTATAAAGCTGGGCCCCAAGTTTATTGGCCCATACAAAGTTGTGAAGGTTGTTAACCCAGTAGCCTACCGACTGCAGCTGCCCACCTCCTTTAAAATTTCTAATGTCTTCCACAGGTCCCTGTTAAAGCCTGTGGGGACGGTGAGAGAGGATCCCTCATCAAATGCTCCGCCAGTGCTGGTAGAGGGGCAGCTGGAGTATGAAGTAGGGCGCATTGTTGACTCCCGGTGGGTGCGCCGGAGACTCCAGTATCTGATACACTGGAAGGGGTACTCTCTGGAGGATCGGTCATGGGTTCCGGCCAGTTCGGTGCATGCCGATCGTCTGGTGCGGGCTTTCCACGCCAGATACCCAGACAAGCCTGGGGGTCCAGTGGCCCCCCATTAAGAGGGGGGTACTTTCATGGCTTGAACAGGGTTCTTGCCCTGTACTCACAGGGTTAAGTGTTCGTGGCCTCTTTCTGGATCTGGGAGGGGTATTTATACTCACTTTTTACCAGGGTTCTCTGTCAGCTATACTGTTGTTCTGGTGTGTCTGACCCCTGGTGTGCGTGTATTCTGCGTTGCTTGTTTGATTCCCGTGTATGACCCGGCCTGCTCCCTCACTCTGTACTCCGTCTCTCGCTTTGGTACTACTGTCTTCTCCGGTTCTGACCTCCTGGCTTGGCTATCGTTACTCCGTTACAGTTTGTCCCTATTGTACCGTCTATTGCCCGTTCTGGTTTTCTGACCTATTGCTACGTCCTGACTATCCTTTCTGTCTAAACCCCGTGGTACTGTATTGCTATCTGGTGCTTTGACCCTGGCTTCGTCTGGTTTCTGTCTCTGTCTATGCCCCTTGGTAACATTGCCCCGTAGTTACCTTTCTAGGAGTTTCCCTGCAGCTCCTAGATCTGTGGAGCTTAGGCCACGCCCCCAGCAGTCATGTGCTTCAGGTCCTGATACTCTGAAGCACGCATCGTCACCGCTGCTGCCCTGCTCCACAGGTATCTGTGAGTACTGTCTTTGTACTCAGGACACCCGCACTGGCACAGTGAGCAAGTGCAGTGCTGTGTTCCTGACACATCCATCACCATACATACAGCAGCCGTATGAAAATACTAGCGCATGCGCACTTTTTATAGCGTACGGGACCTGCCGGAAATCTCCAGGTCTCCAAAAGGAGCCAATAGGATCCGGAGCAGGACCTGAGCACCTGACTCCTGAACTCCAATGGGAGCTCGTCCCGTGATCATGCTCAGAAGATGGCACAAAGGACTTAGCCTCTGGAGATAAATGTGAGAATCTAGATTCCTGCATAGGCATGGTAGAAACCAGATTCCTAAGACCCCCCCTCCCTGAGCCTTCTGAGCCACCGGCCTGTGCCCGATAGTGGCGTAGGTTTTAGGCTCGCTAAGAAGCGAGCCTGGTGTCCTGGGAGAGGACACGGTAACCCGGGACACGTGGAAGGCCTCAGCGAAGGCCAGGTCACCAGGTTTCAAAATGGACACCTGGGAGACAGCAGGAGCGGTGGTTACAGTAGGACGCCGCCGTGTGTCGACAGTCATCACCACTCTCTGCCTAGGGAGGCTAAGCTGAGCACATGAGGTGCAGGCCTGAATGAACCTCTTGACGTTCCGAGCCCTGTGCGGCCACCAATACGCGCCAGCCAACAGTTTCGTGGTCTGCATATAGCCACGATGGCCGTGCGCATTGGACGCGTGTGCCCACGCGAGAATCTTAGGCCTCAAATGAGGAGGGACAAAGGTCTCGTCAACCGGCATGGAATCCGACGATTGCGGAGTGCTGTCCTCCTGAGAGGCAGCGTGTAACCGGTAACAACCGCAAACGGACTCCTGAGCCGGACATGTATTAGCATGGGCACGAGACACCTCTGTGGGCTCTGGGGGTAGAACCTCTGGTTCAGGCAGCTCCAGAGGCTCAAAGAATTTGGGAGCCAGAATACCTCCCCGTTTGGATTGTGCACGCTCCAAACCACGCTCTGAAAAACGGAGGTCAATCCGCGAGGAGATAGATATTAACTCCGCCAAGCTGGTGGGAATCTCTCTCGTGGAGAGAGCATCCTTGACATGCTCCGCTAATCCTATCCAGAATACCGGGATGAGAGCTTTGTCGGACCACTCCAACTCAGACGCCAATGTCCGAAAACGGACGGCATATTGGCTAACCGAGAGGGATCCCTGGGACAGAGCGAGGAGCTGTAGAGAGGTGTCGTGTGTAAACCGTGGACCGAGAAACACCTGCCTGATAGCTGTTAGCAGATGAGCTGCAGTCCGAATATCCGGGTCACCACGCTCCCATAGCGGCGTAGCCCATTCTATAGCCTTGCCCGACAGTAGGGATATGTTAAATGCCACCTTGGCCCGTTCCGTGGGGAATTGCACAGCCAGCAACTCCAGATGAATTGAGCATTGGCTGATAAAACCCCTACAGGAGGCGCCATCACCAGAAAATTTTTCGGGCAACGGGAGGCGCGAGGGTAGACATGGACATGCGCGCAACCGAATCAGTTAGAGCCTTGACAAAAGCATCAGTGGCCTGTGCAGCGGAGAGAGCCCTCTCAAGAGTAACCAACCAGTTCTCAAGCTGCCGTATGCACTGTGTAAGTTGCTGCTGATCTGCCATCTCTTAGCCAGACCCTGGCGCTAGTATTATGTTATGAGTGGCGGAAGACACTAAATAAAAAATAAATAAAGTGCCTTCGCCACTCGGGGTCCACCGTGCAGTGGATGGAATAACCGCTGCTAAAAAGAGGCAGAGCACTAAGGCGGTAATGTGCACAGGGTTTTAGCTGCACCCAGTGCACTGAAGCAGACTCTGTTATATGCACAGAGCTGTAAACAAAAGCATAAATAACGCTGAGTCTGTACAGGGTCACAGACTTCCAGCGATGCAGATACGGTATTAAAGGTCACAGAAGTAGCCTTAAACACCAGGACTACTCCTTCTAGACCTACCGTAAAAATAGGATGTGGAACATCGCAACTGCGAACGCCCGACAGGCTGCAACCGCAGCGCGGCGTGAACTGAGCTGCAGAGAAAGCACCGCTATGCTGCAAGCGCGATGCAGGATGCTAGCTGCTGGCAAAGATGAAGCTTGAGCGCGCTGGCGCTAATACTGACTGAAGCCCAAACAGTCATACAGACGTATTATCAGAGGGAAGGGGTTCTTAATAAGTCAGTCACCAGTCCAAGCATCCTTCACCATACATACAGCAGCCGTATGAAAATACTAACGCATGGCGGAACGGCCATGCGCACTTTTTATAGCGTACGGGACCTGCCGGAATTCTCCAGGTCTCCAAAAGGAGCCAATAGGATCTGGAGCAGGACCTGAGCACCTGACTCCTGAACTCCAATGGGAGCTCGTCCTGTGAGCATGCTCAGAAGATGGCACAAAGGACTTAACCTCTGGAGATAAGTGTGAGAATCTGGATTCCTTCATAGGCATGGTAGAAACCAGATTCCTAACACCATGCTTGGCAAACTTGTTAATAACATTGCATATTGTTGATACTGAGATACCGAGGTGTTTGGAGATGGCATTATACCCTTTGGAAGTCTTGTGTTTGCTAATAATGATAGGGAGAGAGTTAAATTAACTCTTCACGGTTGATCCAGTGATTTCCAAATTAATCCACAGAGTGTTGCTAGCAACTCAAATGACCAAATGGAGATGTGTCTCTGTATGGGACGATCCAAAGAGATCGCTAAACCAGTTTATTTTAGACACTTCTATTTGCTATTATTTTGCTTAATTATGCAAAGTTCTCAACTACCAATAGCATCATTTCACTTTATAAGCCAATAATATTGCAAGAAAACCGGAAACTGCATATATGTCCGTATTTACATAGCATAGAAAGTAGTATAATGGCATATTCTTCAGAGTAGTACACCCCTGGGTCCCTTATCTTGTGCCTGAAGAGGAACAGTCTGGTTTCATGACAGCCTAAACTTTTCATCCCAATTACAAAAAAATTTATCTTAAAGAAACAAAAATGGAGAAACGAAACCTTCAGAGAATGGAGAAAATTAAACTTCAGCTTTGATTTTAGTTTTAACCCTTCACAATCCCCCCTAGATAAATTTTTTTAACACATATGCAGCATCAGAGGTGCTATCCCAAGCTAACAGCTTGAGGGGTACTGGTCTTCACATGACTGATGCCATGTTACCAGTCATGGCTGTCTCGGTGCACCCGTCCCCCCTGTATACTGCAATTCATGAATAACAATTTTTGGTAACGGTGGTGGAGATCTTTTGTAGGTAGCCATGTGCTTGGCTTCAACATCTTCATCAAGTAGCCTTTTGAGATCGGTGCAGAGAAGAGCAGGGGCAACGACGCCTTTGGTATCATCATTAGCTGTCTTAGTGCAGATTTTCCTAATACATACAGAAATA
Source organism: Dendrobates tinctorius (assembly GCF_039654945.1). NCBI lineage: Eukaryota > Metazoa > Chordata > Amphibia > Anura > Dendrobatidae > Dendrobates > Dendrobates tinctorius. The sequence continues at coordinate 4,148,744 of NW_027361800.1, forward strand.
CACCAAAAAACAAGTTTTAGTATCACATATACAACAAGGATACAGGCAGCAATGTGTAACAAGCTTTGTAAGATCCCAGCTATCCAGCCCCCAATTCCCTTAAACCAATTGGCTGGATTGAGAAAGGATAAGGTGTCAGACCACCAACTATCCTTATTACGATCATTGTCTTTATTGTATTGATCTCTGAGTCTTTGAATATCTTTTAACTTTAACTTTATAGTACTGTAAGGATCTATATAATGACAGCATGCGGGTCCAATGACTTGACACATACCACCTTGTGCTGTTGTTAAGTAGTCCAGCACTATAGTATGTTGATTAGTGACTATGATAAGTTGATTTTGGACAGCAACAGTAGTATTAAGTATATCCAATATATCCCAAATTTGATCATCTAGATAGTCTGTGGCCCTAACCAATTTATCCCACATTTGTGTAATCATAGGGTAAATGAAAATAGAACTGACAATTTTAATGGCCACACTCATCTGTACTACATGTGGTCTCCCTGAAGGGCGGGGTGAATTGTCCACAGCTCTTTTGTATAATGTATGTTTGGGTATAGCCTGTGTATCCAACTGTTTGTTTGGAATAACAAAGGTTGCCGGGGTCAAGCGATCCAGAGTACAAGTACCTCTTACCCCTACTGGCAACCATTTCTAAGCATTGTCTCCACATACCCAGAACATATCAGGTAAATCCCATAGGGCTGAATGTTGCAGTACCAATCTATGAACTAAGTCTATGAATGCAGATGCATTCTGAAGCATACACCAAGCTGGAGATTGTCCTAAAGTACTACAATAACCCACAAGTGGGGGTTCCTGGTACATATTCAGAGGACTCTTTACAAGATATATTGCCAGGAATACTGGCACACGTTTCGTTAGAACCCTGTGGAAACAAATTAGAAAATTCCCATGACGTATTATGTAACCTTCTTTCTAACAACATTGGTTTGAAACTGACTTGTAAACCATACGTTGGAATTTGCCCTAGATTGGTTAGACTAGTCTTAGTCTTAGGGACCCAAGCCCCTCCTTTGTAAGCCAAATATTGAAGTTGTAAGTTGCTTCCTGAAAGGTTACCTTGCCACCAGGGGTATCCCACCCATCCCACAATAGGTACAGTGGGGAAAAAAAGTATTTAGTCAGTCAGCAATAGTGCAAGTTCCACCACTTAAAAAGATGAGAGGCGTCTGTAATTTACATCATAGGTAGACCTCAACTATGGGAGACAAACTGAGAAAAAAAAATCCAGAAAATCACATTGTCTGTTTTTTTTTTCATTTTATTTGCATATTATGGTGGAAAATAAGTATTTGGTCAGAAACAAAATTTCATCTCAATACTTTGTGATATATCCTTTGTTGGCAATGACAGAGGTCAAACGTTTTCTGTAAGTCTTCACAAGGTTGCTACACACTGTTGTTGGTATGTTGGCCCATTCCTCCATGCAGATCTCCTCTAGAGCAGTGATGTTTTTGGCTTTTCGTTTGGCAACACGGACTTTCAACTACCTCCAAAGGTTTTCTATAGGGTTGAGATCTGGAGACTGGCTAGGCCACTCCAGGACCTTGAAATGCTTCTTACGAAGCCACTCCTTCGTTGCCCTGGTGGTGTGCTTTGGATCATTGTCATGTTGAAAGACCCAGCCACGTTTCATCTTCAATGCCCTTGCTGATGGAAGGAGGTTTGCACTCAAAATCTCACGATACATGGCCCCATTCATTCTTTCATGTACCCGGATCAGTCGTCCTGGCCCCTTTGCAGAGAAACAGCCCCAAAGCATGATGTTTCCACCACCATGCTTTACAGTAGATATGGTGTTTGATGGATGCAACTCAGTATTCTTTTTCCTCCAAACACGACAAGTTGTGTTTCTACCAAACAGTTCCAGTTTGGTTTCATCAGACCATAGGACATTCTCCCAGAACTCCTCTGGATCATCCAAATGCTCTCTAGCAAACTTCAGACGGGCCCGGACATGTACAGGCTTAAGCAGTGGGACACGTCTGGCACTGCAGGATCTGAGTCCATGGTGGCGTAGTGTGTTACTTATGGTAGGCCTTGTTACATTGGTCCCAGCTCTCTGCAATTCATTCACTAGGTCCCCCCGCTTGGTTCTGGGATTTTTGCTCACCTTTCTTATGATCATTCTGACCCCACGGGGTGGGATTTTGCGTGGAGCACCAGATCGAGGGAGATTATCAGTGGTCTTATATGTCTTCCATTTTCTAATTATTGCTCCCACAGTTGATTTCTTCACTCCAAGCTGGTTGGCTATTGCAGATTCAGTCTTCCCAGCCTGGTGCAGGGCTACAATTTTGTTTCTGGTGTCCTTTGACAGCTCTTTGGTCTTCACCATAGTGGAGTTTGGAGTCAGACTGTTTGAGGGTGTGCACAGGTGTCTTTTTATACTGATAACAAGTTTAAACAGGTGCCATTACTACAGGTAATGAGTGGAGGAAAGAGGAGACTCTTAAAGAAGAAGTTACAGGTCTGTGAGAGCCAGAAATCTTGATTGCTTGTTTCTGACCAAACACTTATTTTCCACCATAATATGCAAATAAAATGAAAAAAAAACAGACAATGTGATTTTCTGGATTTTTTTTTCTCAGTTTGTCTCCCATAGTTGAGGTCTACCTATGATGTAAATTACAGACGCCTATCATCTTTTTAAGTGGTGGAACTTGCACTATTGCTGACTGACTAAATACTTTTTTTCCCCACTGTATACCAACAGTTAAATTCCATAATTTAGCATTATCTGTGGCACTGTTAGCGAGTGTGTCAGAACAGTTAGTCCAAGCAAATAACTCCTCAGGTGGAACAGGGATAGCCAAAAAGGGGATGCTTGTAGCTGACACTGGTGAATACGTGCAGATCCAACAGTCTGCCAGAGACTGGGAATTGTCCAACAAATCTCTCAGTAATTTTTCATGATGTTGTATAAACTTGTTATTCAAGGACGTTGGGGAATTTAGGCGGTCCCATGCGGTTACCAATAATAATATGGAAAATGCGAAAGACCAAAACATTATGCCCCCTTAATTACTATTGGCTTGTTTAACCAGCTTGCAGTGCGATGCGTGAATACAAGTCGGTCTTCCTTCTAGTTTCACTGATGTAGGGGTGATGAGGAGGACTTGATAGGGACCGTCATACAAGGGTTCTAGTCCGTGCTTTCTGACATGCCTTTTCATGACTACCAAATCACCAGGCTTCAGGTTATGACAGGTATCAGTTTCTGCTGAATCTGGAAGAGAAGAAGAAACTAGAGCATGGGTGTTAGCAAGATTTTTACTAAGCTGAATAACATATTGAACAGCACGGTCAGTTTCTTCTGATAACTGCTGAGGCTGGAAATTTGCAATTGGGGGCCTAGTACCAAACAATATCTCATATGGGGACAAGCCATGTTTTGCAATAGGGGTAGTACGGATGTGGTATAGTACAATGGGTAGGAACTCTGGCCATGGAGCCGTATTCTCCTGCATCATTTTGGTCAATTGTCCCTTCAGTGTGCCGTTCAACCTCTCAACTTTCCCACTGGATTGTGGGTGGTACGGAGTATGGAGGGCTACAGTGGATCCAAGCATTGTCAGAACTTCTTGCTACACATGAGAAGAAAAGGCCGGACCTTGATCACTTTCAACAACTTCTGGAACCACATATCTGCATATGACTTCCATCACCAGTTTCTTCGCTGTGGTTTTTGCAGTCATGTTGGTAAAAGGGAATGCTTCCGGCCAACTGGAGAACATGTCAACAACAACCAAAGAGTATTCATACCTTCCAGACTTAGGCAACGTGATATTGTCCACCTGGAGCCTTTGGAAAGGATAGTCGGGCTTAGCAAGATGCTTCAGGGGTACACGATGAAGTTGACCTGGATTACAAGTCTGACAGATATTACAGGCACAGTTGAGCGCTGTGAAAACTGTGGAAATTCCCGGGGCCCAGTAAAATTTTTGCACCAGTGCGAGGGCCTGATTCTTTCCTCGATGTGTAGGTCCATGTGCCCATGTGGCAATAGCAGGGTATATCCGCTTAGGGAGACACACGAGTTGGTCCTTTTTCCAGAGACCATTATCCATTCGTGCCCCATCAGTCTTCCATTGCTTCACCTCTTCCTTTGGAGACATTCTCTGCATCGTCATTAAGCGGTCTCACGGGGTCCGACAGAAAACATCAGTCTGTTGTAGATCATCAGGTTCTTGTAGGGTCAATGCTTCTTGTAACTGTTTACGCTGAGAGCGTGTGGTCACCATAGTTGGTATGGTTGGTTCAACGGGTAAAAGAGCGGCGGTGTCATGATCCAGGATGGGGTTTCGCTTTGGCCCGTCCTGATCAGACTGGGAGTGGAACGAATCGTCGACTCTAGGTTGGTCCATCGTGCCCTTCAATATCTGGTGCATTGGAAAGGCTACGGTCCTGAAGAACGGTCGTGGGTTCCTGCTCGATCGGTCCATGCGGATTGGTTGGTCTGGGCCTTTCACGCCAAGTACCCTGAGAGACCTGGGGGTCCGGTGGCCCTCCATTGAGAGGAGATTACTGTCATGATCCAGGACGGGGTTTCACCTTGGCCCGTCCTGATCAGACTGGGGGTTAATTGTTCCGCCTCTCTATGGCAGAGGGTGGCTATTTAATGCTCACTGGACCTAGGTCCGGTGTCAGTTATACTCCTGCCCTCGGCTGAGTTAGTTGACCTTGTGCGTACGTGTGCCTTGTGCCTGATATCTTGCTTGCTTGTTTGGTTTTGATCCGGTTCTGTCCCTGTTACGAGTTCTGCCTGCCCCTCTTGTACTGCGCTACCTCTCGTGTATGACTCTCTGCTTGTGACCCGACTTCTCTCTGCTCGTCCCCTTGGTACCACGTCACCCTCTTGTGTGTGACCTTTGGCTTTGTCTGACTACCCGTCTGTTTGTCCCTCCTCTGCCTCGTTTGCCCATACTGTTGTGACCTCCGTTTTGCCTGACTCAGAGTTGTTGTATGGTGTCCTGTCATATCTGAAAGCAGGACGCTAAGCCCCGCCCCCTTGAAGTCACCTGATCATAGGTCCTGTGCCAGCTTACTAACTTCAGTGTCCGCAGGCCCTGTGCCTCTTTACTTTCCGGCGCTGACTGGACCCTGACACTAATAGTTTGATGCACGCATTGTCACCTCTGCTGCCCTGCTCCACTGGTATCTTTTAGCACTGTTTCTGTACTCAGGACACGCGCACTGGCTCTGTGAGCGAGTGTAGTGCGGTGTCTCTGACATTATAACTGACCCATACCATTTTTTTTTCTCTGCTCCCATTCTCCTGTGTATGTGATGGATCCTATGCACGCTCTTTCTGAGCAGGTGAGGCACCTGACTCAGATGTCTCAGAAACTCCTTGGAGAACAACGAGTCCTGGCTCAGTCTCAGCAGCTGATCGCTGACATTGTGCAGGGGGTATTCTCATAGGGGGCTTGGGATGTTACATTAGTTTCCCCTGGGTCTCCAGTGAAGTTACCAGATACCTTTTCTGGAGATAAAAGGAAATTCAGAGTTTTCAAGGAGGGCTGTAAGCTTTTTTTTCCATTGAGACCACACTCTTCTGGGGATGAAGGTCAGAGAGTGGGGGTCATTATGTCTCTGTTAAGGGGAGCCCCCCAAGCTTGGGCTTTCTCCCTTCCGACAACGGCCCCTGAGCGTATGAATGTGGATGCATTTTTTGAAGCCCTGGGGCATATTTATGATGAGTCTGATCGAATGCGTATGGCTGAGGACATGGTGATGAGTGTGTGCCAGGGGAAGCACTCAGCCGAGTGGTTTTGCTCAGAGTTCAGACGCTGGGCTGCTGAAGTCTGCTGGAATGACGCCACCCTCCGGGGTTTGTTCCGTAGAGGCCTGTCTGAACATCTGAAAGATGCCTTGGCTCTCCACCCTCCGCCTGATTCCCTGGAAGAGGCTATGACACAGGCCGTCTGAATGGATCACAGACTACGGGCGAGGGGAGTGATGCAAATTGAGAGACCGTTATTCTCCCAAGGAAGGGGAGCCAGTCATGCATTGGAAGTCACGGAGATGGGAACCATCGACCTCAAAGAAAATGAAAGGAGACAATGGCGCATGGGAAAATGCTGTTTTCACTGTGGCGATTCTGGACATTGGAAAAGGATTGCCCCTCCGGTCCACTGACCAACAAGCGACTGAGCCCGGGTGATTGTCATGGAGGTCACCCAGGCTCTCAGGTACCCTTTTCTGCCTTCTCTAAAATGTTGTTACAAGTGGAAATTTGTTGTGGGAGTGTCTCTACATCCACTTCTGCCTTCGTGGATTGTGGTTCATCATTGAACTTTATTGACTTGGACATGGTGGCCAGGTGTAAGTTAGGGACAGTTAGGTTGGAGACTCCTATTCACATTGTTGCCATTGACAAAACACCACTGGTTAAGAATAATGTTATGCTTCGCACTGAAGAGTTTCTCCTTAAAGTGAGTTCTGTTGTGAGTTCATTTTCCCCTTCACTACTGAGGCCCGAGGAACTCCCACTTCTGGTGAAGAAAGGTAGTGAGCCTGATTGTCAAACACCTGGGGCTGATGATGATGACTGGCTGAGTGGAGTTAATGACTGGATATAAGGCTGCCGACGCCCTTCTGGCCTGCGGGTGATTTCTCTGTGGACTTCTAGGAAACCAGTCTGATTCCTGCTCATCTAAAGCTAAGATTTCTGCTTTGCCTTTTTGCATTAGTGTTTTGTTTTCCTTGCTTTTCTGGATTCTGCCATTCCCTGCTGGGGTTAGCTGAATCTCCTTTTGCCTGTTGCTCTGTCTTCAGAATATTCCTGAGTACTGACATAGCTTTTTTGAAGCCTAGCGTCTTCAGGGCCTTTTTTACTGTCAGTTGTTGGCTCTTATTTTCATAGGGTTTTTCACGGATTGCAGACAGCAGCCTTCCTGTCCTTTCCTATCTAAGTTAGCATGGGCCCCATCTTTGCTCAGTCTATCTTTCTGTCTGTGTTTTGTTCTTTCTTCTTGCTTCACCGTCATTATATGTGGGGGGCTGCCTTTTACTTTGGGGTCTGCTCTGGGGCAGTTTAGATTTCCCTTTCTGTCTTTAGACTATGTAGTCCTCCGGCTGTGATCGAGGGGCCTAGGGCATCGTAGGAGCCCCCCACGGCTACTGCTAGTTGTGTTGATAGGTTCAGGGGTCTGCAATCCGATAGCTGCCAACTTCTCTGGTTTTCTGGACTTAGCTAGCATTACTATTTTTGCCTCCTACAGTGACTCAATCATAACAGAGTTCCTTACACCATGAACATATTTCATGTTTTGTTATGGACAACCTGCCTGCGGGACTGGTGTTAGGGTTCCCCTGGTTACAATTGCATAATCCTGTAATTAATTGGGAATATCGGGACACTGTTAAATGGGGTCCCTATTGTTCTGAAAAATGTCTTGTTACGGTGTCTGTGTCATCTGTGGGTCTGGAAGGTATTCCGGAGTGCCTGAAAGACTATATGGACGTTTTCTCCGGAAAGGAGGATGAGGTTTTACCACCACACCGCCCATTTGATTGTGCCATTGACCTGGTTCCAGGTGCTAAATTGCCCAAAGCCCGCTTGTATAACCTTTTGGGTCCAGAACGGGCTGCGATGAAAGAATATATTTCCGAGAGTCTCCATAAGGGACACATTCGTCCTTCTGTTTCTCCCGTAGCGGCGGGGTTCTTTTTAGTAAAGAAAAAGACGGTGGTTTACGCCCATGCCTCGATTTTCGTGAGTTAAATAAGATAACTGTGAGGAATACGTATCCCCTTCCACTTATTCCTGACTTATACAATCAGTTGTCCGGAGCTAAATGGTTTTCAAAGTTAGATCTACGGGGAGCATATAACCTTATCCGAGTCCGGGACGGAGATGAGTGGAAAACCGCTTTTCTCACTACTGAAGGGCTGTTTGAAAATTTGGTCATGCCTTTCGGTCTGACCAATGCTCCAGCGGTTTTCCAAAATTTCATTAATCATGTGTTCTCTGATTTCATTGGACGTTTTATGGTGGTATATTTGGATGACATATTGATCTACTCTCCTGAAAAACAGGCTCACATTGGTCATGTTCGGGCAGTTCTCCAAAGGCTCCGGGAGAACTGTCTCTTTGCTAAATTAGAAAAATGCTTATTTTTTGTCCAGGAACTGTCTTTTCTGGGGTTCATTGTGTCTGCTGAGGGGTATCGCATGGATCCTAATAAGGTGCAGGCCATTGTCGAGTGGGTTCAGCCTTGTGATTTGAAGGCTCTGCAGCGTTTCCTAGGATTCGCCAATTACTACCGTAAATTTATAAGGAGGTTCTCACAGGTGGTTAAACCCCTCACAGACATGACTCAAAAGGGTGGCCGATATCAAGAATTGGTCAACCGCAGTGGTACAAGCATTTCAGTTTTTAAAAAAATGTTTCATGTCTGCCCCGGTTCTTATTCAACCAGACCCGTCGGAACCATTTATTGTTGAGGTAGACGCCTCAGAGATGGGGGTGGAGGCGGTATTGTCCCAGGGACCCGAGACTTTGACCAATTTGAGACCTTGCGCCTTTTTCTCAAAGAAGTTCTCCTCTGCGGAGAGAAACTATGATGTGGGGAATCGAGAACTTCTGGCCGTAAAGTTGGCCTTTGAAGAATGGAGGCATTTTTTGGAGGGGGCTGTCCATCCTATAACAGTAATTACGGACCACAAAAACCTAGCTTACATTGAGTCAGCTAAAAGTTTGACTCCCAGACAGGCTAGATGGTCACTTTTTTTTTCCCGGTTCAATTTCTCGATCACTTTTCGGCCAGGATCTAAAAATGTCAGAGCGGATGCCTTGTCACGCAATCAAATCCGGTGTCCCCCCTGGAACCTCCATCCTCCATTCTTCAGCCTGGGGTGGTGGTGGCAGATATTTCTAATATGTTGGAACAGGAGATCCGGGAGGCTCAGTCTCTGGCACCTCCGACTAAGCCGGTGGATAAGCTTTTTGTGCCAGCTCAGGTTCGCCTCAAGGTCCTCCGGGAGTTCCATGACTCATTTCTGGGTGGACATTCAGGGATCTCAGCTACCCGGAATGCCATTGCTAGAGTATTCTGGTTGTCTGCTTCAGCCTCTGATGTTGGGGAATATGTGTCTGCTTGTGATGTTTGTGCCTGTGCAAAAACCCCCCATAACCGGTCGGCCGGGGAATTGGTACCACTGCCAATTCCTGAAAGACCATGGACTCATTTGTCCATGGATTTCATCACCAACCTTCCCCCATCCAAGGTTAATACCGTTGATTGGGTTGTGGTGGACAGGTTTAGTAAGCAGGCACATTTTGTACCTTTGGCAGCTCTACCTAATGCGGAAACGTTGTCCAGATTGTTCGTTGAGCATGTGGTGCGGTTGCATGGGGTACCCTTGAATGTGGTGTCTGATAGTGGAGTGCAATTTGTTTCCAGATTTTGGAGGGCTTTAGCAAGAGGTTGGGAATTGGTCTGTCCTTTTCATCCGCTTATCATCCTGAGACTAATGGGCAGACCGAGCGGACCAGTCATTCGCTGGAGCAAATTTTGCGTTGCTTGACCTCAGCCCAACAGAATGATTGGTGTTCTGTGTTACCGTTGGCCGAGTTTGCATTTAACAACCGCATTAACCAGTCTACGGGTACATCTCCTTTTTTCTGTAATTATGGGTTTCATCCTCATTTTGGAGAATTTTCCCATTTGAATTCTGGGTGTCCTGGGGCGAATGAGACTATCCAGCGGTTGGGGGAGGTATGGCGGGAGGTCCAGAGTAACATTACGAAGGCCCAGGACAAATTTAAGTTTTTTGCGGACAAAAAACGATCCGCGGGACCGGTGTTTCAGATTGGGGATAAGGTATGGTTGTCCACCAAGAATATAAGGCTCAAGGTCCCCTCTGCGAAGCTTGGACCCAAGTTTATAGGTCCCTATGTAATTACCTAAGCAGTTAACCCGGTGGCTTTTCGGTTGCGGCTCCTGCCATCTCTGCGGATCCCAAATGTTTTCCATAAGGCCCTTTTGAAACCTGTGAGGTCCGGTGGGGAGGGATCATCAGCTTCCCCACCACCGGATTTGGTAGACGGGCAGTCGGAGTACGAGGTGGAACGAATCGTCGACTCTAGGTTGGTCCGTCGTGCCCTTCAATATCTGGTGCATTGGAAAGGCTACGGTCCTGAAGAACGGTCGTGGGTTCCTGCTCGATCGGTCCATGCGGATTGGTTGGTCTGGGCCTTTCACGCCAAGTACCCTGAGAGACCTGGGGGTCCGGTGGCCCTCCATTGAGAGGAGATTACTGTCATGATCCAGGACGGGGTTTCACCTTGGCCCGTCCTGATCAGACTGGGGGTTAATTGTTCCGCCTCTCTATGGCAGAGGGCGGCTATTTAATGCTCACTGGACCTAGGTCCGGTGTCAGTTATACTCCTGCCCTCGGCTGAGTTAGTTGACCTTGTGCGTATGTGTGCCTTGTGCCTGATATCTTGCTTGCTTGTTTGGTTTTGATCTGGTTCTGTCCCTGTTACGATTTCTGCCTGCCCCTCTTGTACTGCGCTACCTCTCGTGTATGACTCTCTGCTTGTGACCCGAATTCTCTCTGCTCGTCCCCTTGGTACCACGTCGCCCTCTGGTGTATGACCTTTGGCTTTGTCTGACTACCCGTCTGTTTGTCCCTCCTGTGCCTCATTTGCCCGTACTGTTGTGACCTCCGTTTTGCCTGACTCTGAGTTGTTGTATGGTTTCCTGTCATATCTGAAAGCAGGACGCTAAGCCCCGCCCCCTTGAAGTCACCTGATCATAGGTCCTGTGCCAGCTTACTAACTTCAGTGTCCGCAGGCCCTGTGCCTCTTTACTTTCCGGCGCTGACTGGACCCTGACACTAATAGTTTGATGCACGCATTGTCACCTCTGCTGCCCTGCTCCACAGGTATCTTTTAGCACTGTTTCTGTACTCAGGACACGCGCACTGGCTCTGTGAGCGAGTGTAGTGCAGTGTCTCTGACAGGCGGCTTTTGCTTGCATATCCGCAAATGCGTTGCCAACAGTCTGTGGACTGTTCCTAGGACCGTGCGCCTTAACTTTGATAATGGCCACCTGAGTAGGTAATTTGATCGAGTCCATGAGGGTTTTAACAGCTTCAGCATTTTTCACTGGGGTTCCGGCAGTAGTAATAAACCCTCGATTGGCCCATAGAGCCCCAAAATCGTGAGCAATACCAAATGCATACCGTGAGTCCATGTATATATTAGCCCGTCTGTTCTTGGCCAAAGTTCATGCAGTAGACAGAGCCTGGAGTTCTGCTTCTTGTGCTGACTGTGAGGGCGGGAGTGCAGCTGCGTGCACTACAGTGTCCTCTGTGGTAACAGCGTATCCCGTGTGGAACATACCAAACTCGTCAGCATATCTTGAACCATCCGTGTATAACACCAGATCGGGATTTGGAAGTGGATTCTCACTGACATTTGGTGGAGTAGCTGTTTCTTCAGTCAAAAGTTGGGAACAATCATGTTGGAGAAAATCCTCATCACTGCCATCTTTCTTGGGGACCGGCAGAAAAGTAGCAGGGTTGATTGTTGTACAGCGATGCAACTTGACATAATCAGGCAAAAGGAGTGAACACCGCAGCCGTAAGTGTCGTTGCACAGTCAAATGTCTTGGTTGCTGAAGTGTCAGTATTGCTGCAATATCATGCGGGGCAAAAATGTGCGTTTCATGTCCAAGAATTATGTCTGCAGTCTTGTCAAGCAACGAGTGAGTGGCGTGAACTGCCCTCATGCAACTTGGTGATGCTCGGGCCACTGGGTCGAGGCGGGCCGAATAATAGCCCACTGGTCATTGCCTATTGCCATGTGATTGTGTAAGTACCCCTGCTGCGTGTCCTTCATTCTCAGATACATACAAGTGGAACGGTCGAGTATAGTCCGGGATGCCCAAGGCAGGGGCGGAAGCAATAAGCCGCTTTAACTCAGAGAAGGCATGATGAAGACTTTCCATGCAAACAGGTGATCTTTGTTTGTAGCTCATTATGCCGTCTTTCAAGGCGTTGTAAAGAGGTTGCATTATGCGGGATGCATCCGGTATCCACTGACGACAATAAGTACATAATCCAAGAAAACGCTGGAGTTCAGTTTCATCTTGTGGGAAAGGAAGGGAGCTGACAGCTATTTTTCTTTCTTCTGTGAGGTGTCTGACACCCTGAAGGAGACAGTGACCCAAGAATATCACTTGACCAAGGTAGAACTGAAGTTTCGAGGCCGAAACCCGACAGTTCAGTGCTGCCAGATGCTTGAGGAGGCTAACAGTGGCAGCAATGGCTTCCTGCTCCATCCGTGCACACAACAAAAGATCATCCACATACTGAAGCAGCGTAACCTGGGGGTGATATAACTGCCAGGGCAAGAGACACTCGCTCATGTGTTTTGCAAACTGGTTGGGACTGTTTTGGGCCCCTTGTGGCATAACTGTCCATGATAACTGTCGATCCTGATGAGTGAATGCAAATAGAAACTGGCAATCTGGGTGTAACGGAATGCTAAAGAAGGCATTGGTAAGATCAATAACTGTAAACCAAGCAGCATCCTGGGGTATTTGGGACAAAAGAGTATGTGGATTAGGCACCACTGGAGTCTCCAGAACAGTAGCTGCATTAACTGCCCATAGATCTTGTACCAGCCGGTACACAGGGGGCTTGCCAGGTGGGGTCTTTTTCTTAACGGGAAACAAGGGCGTATTACATGGAGAAACACAGGGTACCAAAGCACCGTTATCAAGTAACGTTTGTATTTGCTCCTGAAGGCCCCACTCCTGATCATGTTTCAAAGGATATTGATGGACTTTGGGAAAAAGGGCACCAGGTTTGAGAAACACTTTTACTGGTTCTACATGTATTTTCCCTATATCATTTGGCCCTTTTGACCAAACTTTAGATGGTATCTCTGAGAGGTATGGAGTGAGTCGTTGATCCTCAGGCAATATTGGGGGTGGATCTGGGCCTATTAGGGCCATCATAACTGTGGGAAGGGCATGCAAAATACAGATTTCCTCACTGTCTTCATCTGCATAGGGGTTATGTAACGTAAGAACCATGTGACCATCATCTTGGAATTGTATTCTGGAGCGGAACTGTGATAATAAATCTACGCCCAGTAAATTTACTGGACATGTTGGTAAGATCACAAACTGAGCAGTAACCTCGAGGAAGGGTCCCACAGGGATGGGTTTTGTAAGAGTATGTTTATTGGGTCTGCCATCTACTCCAATTAAAACAAGCTCTTGATCTGAGAATTGAATAGGGATATCCGTAGGTACATCTGATGATCTGATTATAGAATTGGCCGCCCCAGTGTCTACCATGAACTTAACAAGGGTGTCCCCTACAGGGAGTGTGATGGATGAGCATGCCCCAGGTTTGGTGGAGGACATTGTGATGGCAGACCCTGGTTGGCCACCCCTTCAGTATGGACAATTATCAGGATTTTGGGGCTGTCCGTAACCAGGGTATCCTCTAGGGTTCCCAGTATTTAGATTACGATTAGAAGAGGGACTTGAGGGTAGCATCTATCAGCGGGAATGTGACAGTCTCTCTGAAAGTGACCGAGTCGGCCACAGTGCCAGCATTGCAGACGAGAATTGGCACGGCGGATCTGGGGAGTAAGGTTCCTAGTCATAGGATTAAGAGAGTAGGGAGCTGAAGTCTGAGGGGGGCCAGAGTTTGCTGTGTGCTCCACTGATAAGGAACGAGCTGTGTACTCGCTGCTGTGCTGTGCGCGATGGTGGGGGCTGCTGTTAGAGCAGGGGCTGTCACCGCTGCCGCTGTTGATTTATTTTTCTGTTTCCCTGCTGCTGCAGAACGGGTTAAATTCTTCTGAAAACTTTTTATTACTTTCAATGCATCATCCGGATTGGAATTCTCAACGTCAGGTCTAACTGACATTATTGCCTCTTGCAATTCGGGTTTAAGCCCGCACATCAAAGCTGCCACAAAAAGATGTGCATGGGCTTTATTATACAGTGAGAATACCAGATCTCTAAACACTACCATAAGACGCCCATAGAACTTCTCGGCAGTCTCCTTGGTCCGCCAGTCTATCTTGTGCCCAAACCATTAAAGCATTGCAGAAATCAACACCACTCTCATAGGTTCCCCCATCCAGGTTTACATTATACATTATGCCAGCCTCAATGTCACGCCGCCTCCTGCTCCTGTACCGCTGCGGCCGCCGCCTCCTGCTCCTGTACCGCCGTGGCCGCTGCCTCCTTCTCCTGCACCACCGCAGCCACCGCCTGCCTCGCCGCTGTCCTCTTCCTCCTTGCACACTCACCCGGCTTCCCTGCACGCTCCCGCTCGGTCTCCTGCTCCTGCCTCGACTTCCAGGCGGGCGTGCGCCCGCCCTGTGTTTTGCAGCGTGCGCACTCTCCGTGCTGCTCTGGGCGGTCGCTCTTGTATCCCTGCTCGCGCCACACCCTGACCCGGAAGTCCCTCAATCTTTTCCCTGATCAGGCCTCCTCTTCCTCCTGGCGGTGCCTGATTATCATTTGTGACTTGCAAGTGATCCTGGCCCCACATCCTGCCGCACATTCCCCTGCCTGCAGTTCCTTTGCCTGTGCCTGCTCCTTAAATCTCCATGTTCCTCTCTCCTAGTGCCTGCCTGCCTGTGTTCCTGTCCAGCCTCATTCCTGAGTCTCCAGCCTTGCCCTCCAGTCCGTGCCTCCTTCTTGCTGTCTCCTCCGTGTTGCTGTTCTGCCTCCATCATCCCAGTCCTGTTCGTCCTCCGTGTTCCAGTCCTGCCGGTTCTCAGTCAGCCTCACCGGCCCCCCGCGGCTACTCTTGGGTCTCTCCCCTAGGTGCAAGCTACTGTGGCGATAGTCTCCCTTGGGTCTGCCCCTAACGCTCCCTGTATAGGGGGTGGTACACCAGGTCAGCTCGCATGAGGGAGGTTCGTTGCCACGGTCCATCGGGTCCTCCCCGGGAGCCCCTTCAGAGGTCCCACAGTATAATCAGGCCATGGACCCCGCTGGTACCTCTGCCGCCACCCAAAAGGAACTAGCGTTCCTCTGGGAAAATCAGACCCGGATAATGGCATTTTTGAAGACCATGGAGTCCTGTCTCGCGGCCCTGCAGCCTTCCGATCTGGGGAGCGCATCCCAGCTAGCTAGTCTCCAGCAGGAACTCGCCCAACAGCGAGACACCCAAGCCCGCATGCTGAATTTCATGGCCTCGGTGGATAATCGGCTGCTCACCCTACAGGCCGCCGCCCCGGCTCCGGTTCCACAGCCTTCCCCCGTTTGGCCAAACCCCCGCGGTACACCGGGGACCCCAAGCAGTGTCCTTAACCAATGCCAGTTGCATTTTGAATTATTGCCACAACAATATCCCACCGACCGAGCCAAAGTGGCCTTTGCGGTATCCCTCTTGGAGGGTGAGGCACTGGCTTGGCTAAACCCCCTGTGGGAGTGAGACGATCCACTGGTCTCCCAGCTCGCTCCCTTTCTGGAGATTTTTCGTAAAGTCTTTGATGAGCCTGGGCGTCTGGTCTCCGCCACCGAGTCTTTATTTAATCTCCGCCAGGGTACTCTCTCAGTGGGCCAGTACGCCATCCAGTTCCGTACCATGGCTTCTGAGCTAGGATGGAACAATGAGTCCCTGGTAGGAGCCTTTTGGCGTGGCTTGTCCGCTCGAATTAAAGACGAGTTGGCAGGGCGAGACACACCAACGTCCCTGTAGAACCTCATTTCTCTGGCGACTCGTATCGATCTATGTTTCCAGGAGTGTACCCGCGAAGCTGCCAGGGAGAGAAGATTTCCTCACTCGTCTCCTGCCACACGCAGTCCTCCCCGCTCGCGATTTTCCTCCGCGGCGGCTGCAGCTTCAGAGCCCATGCAAGTGGACCGACTCAAGCCGGCTGAGCAGCGTCGCCAGGAGTGACTCGCACAAGGTCTTTGTCTCTATTGTGGCAGCGCCACCCATCTCCTGCATTCTTGTCTGGTGAGACCTGGAAACACCTCCGCCTAGGACAGGTAAGAGAGGCCTCCCTAGGTGTCAATGACACCTCTCTACCTTTGACCCTCTCTTGTCATGTCGGACGCTGTTCACACCACAGCGTCCGGCAGGCAGAGGTAGTTCCACCTCCAGCCACTATAGCCTCAGTGGCGCCGGCTTGATCTTCAGGCTCTCGGGGGTTAATCCTGCTGGAGACCAGGTTGGAAGGTTAGTCACGCCCACGGTCTTTAAATAGTCATACTGGCATATGGGCGTCGCCGATTATAGCTTGTGTTTTCATACCAAGTGGTTCCGGTCTGGAGTGGAGGTGTTGCAGAGAGAGAGATTCGTATCTGGTGTCGTATGATCCGTCGTTATCCTTTCTCCTTCCCATATTTGTGTTTAGTTGTGCCCTGTTCACATTACTGTATATTCCTGTGTGTGTGCGGCGCAGTGCAGTTTAAGTTCTCCCTGTCTGTCTTATTTGTGTGGGAGCTTTGGTGGTGTGACTCCTCACTGGGTGGAGGGTGGAGGGTTAAGTGCAGGGCTGAGCAGGAGATAAGGAAAGGGTGGAGGATCAGGCATTTGCACCTTCAGCAAAAACCCTGGGTTGAGGGTCAGACAGGGTTTCCCCTAGTGAAAGGGACACCACAGGGGCCCCGGGTATTTCTGCCTTAGTTGTCCTAAGCCCCGCGTGACATTATAATCGGCCCACATTTTTTCAGGAGTCCATGGATCCATTAGATTCCATAACCCGCCAGTTGGCGGCGCTGTCCTTACAGGTCTCCGAGTTGAAAGGGGCAGTTCAGCAGCAGGGCCTGGTAGTAGCAAAGGTGCAAACGGCATCTGCAGGTATCGGTGCAGAGCCAAAGTTTCCGCTGCCAGAACGATTTTCAGGCGATCGCAGCAAATTTGTCGTATTTCGGGAGGCCTGCAAATTATACTTCCGCATGCGGCCAATCTCCTCAGGTAATGAGGCCCAGCGAGCAGGGCTGGTGTTGTCATTACTGAGTGGTGACCCTCAAGCATGGGCATTTTCCTTACCAGCTGACTCTGCTACATTTTATTCGGTCGATAATGTTTTTTCTGCCCTCGGGCTCATTTACGATGACCCTGACCGACTGGCTCTAGCGGAATCTAAAATCCGCGCCCTCCGCCGGGGGAGCGCTTGGCAGAGGACTATTGTTCGGAATTTCGCCGCTGGGCTGTAGACACACAGTGGAATGACCCAGCACTGCGGAGCCAGTTTATTCATGGGGTATCAGGGAGGGTGAAACAAGCCCTCCTGATGTATGAGACTCCAGCATCATTGGAGTCTGCCATGAGTTTGGTGATACGTATTGATCGCCGTTTTCGCCAGGGGGCACAGGAGACGCTACCTCTGGGGGAAAGCAGAGGTGCAGGTGTGGTTGAAGTAGATGAGTCCCCTGAACCTATGCAGATTGCTGGCGTGGCACAGGTTCAGCCTCGCGCTCCGGGATTCCGGAAGCCCGGAGCATGTTTCTACTGTGGTAAAAGAGGTCATTATGTTAACGTTTGCCCGGTACTACCTAAGAGGGTCACATCGGCGGAAAACTGTTAAGCTCAGAGGGTATGGAGGAGACCCAACTGAGCGTATGCATATCCTCCATGATGGTATCTCAATGTATGCTCCCTGCCAAGGTTATTATCGCCGGCAGAGAGCTACCTATATCAGTGTTTGTGGATAGCGGTTCCGCTACCAATCTCATAGATGAGGAGTTTGCACACACCGCCGGGTTTAAGATCGAAAAACTTCCTCACCCCATACAGGTGGTGACCATTAATGCTGTTCCCCTCCCTCAAGGGGAGATTACTGAGTTTGTGGCAGAGGTGAAACTCCACATTGGGGTCCTACATTCTGAGTCGGTTACATGTAGGGTCCTCCGTAATCTCCCAGCTCAAATGGTCCTGGGTTTTCCATGGCTGTCCAGGCACAACCCGGTAATTGATTGGAAAACTCAGGACATAGTGCAATGGAGTGGTTTCTGCCAAGACAATTGCTTGGCCACATGTGTGTCCGCCGTGACGCCCAGCCTGCCGGAGGCTTTGCAGGATTTCGCGGATGTTTTCTCTGAGAAGGGTTGCTCAGAACTGCCTCCACATAGAGCCTATGACTGTGCGATTAGGTTAAAACCTGGGGCCAAATTACCTAAGGCCAGGATGTTTAATATTTCTGGTCCTGAGAGGCAAGCTCTGAAAGACTACATCGCGGAGAGTCTGAGCAAAGGACACATCCGGCCTTCGTCCTCGCCTGTAGCCGCGGGGTTTTTCTTCATTAAGAAGAAAGATGGGGGGTTACGCCCGTGTCTGGATTTCCGAGAGTTAAACCAGATTACTATCCGTGATCCCTAACCAATGCCGTTGATCCCGGATTTGTTCAACCAGGTAGCGGGGGCGAAATGGTTTTCCAAGCTGGACCTCAGGGGGGCGTATAACCTCATAAGGGTCCGTCAGGGGGATGAGTGGAAGACGGCGTTTAACACTCCTGAGGGTCATTTTGAGAGTCTGGTTATGCCGTTTGGGTTGACCACCGCGCCTGCCGTTTTCCAACATTTTATTAATGATGTACTTGCTCATGTCCTGGGGAGATTTGTGATTGTATACCTGGATGATATCCTCATTTATTCTAGCGATCGGGACACTCATTTGGAGCATGTTAGGCAGGTGTTACAGTTGCTCCGGGAGAACCAGCTCTATGCTAAGCTGGAAAAATATTTATTTTTTGTCCAGGAGTTGCCCTTTTTGGGATATATTGTGTCCGCAGCCGGTTTTAAAATGGACACCGCTAAGGTGCAAGCGGTGCTGCAATGGGAGAGGCCGGAGAGTCTGAAAGCACTCCAGCGGTTCCTTGGGTTTGCGAATTATTATAGAAAATTTATAAAACACTTTTCGACTGTCGCCAAACCGCTCACGGACATGACAAAAAAGGGTGCCGATCTGGCGAACTGGCCTGAGGTGGCTATACGTGCATTTGAGCGTCTGAAGAATAGTTTTGCTTCAGCCCCCATTCTGGTGCAACCAGACGTGTCTAAACCTTTTATGGTAGAGGTTGATGCGTCGGAGGTGGGAGTGGGGGCAGTACTGTCTCAAGGCTCGTCCTTGAGCGAGATGCATCCATGCGCCTACTTCTCCAAGAAGCTGTCGCCAGCCGAACGGAATTATGATATCGGCAACAGGGAGTTGTTGGCCATCAAACTGGCTTTTGAGGAATGGCGACACTTCTTGGAGGGGGCGGCTCACCAGGTCACAGTTATCACCGACCATAAGAATCTGCTCTATCTGGAGTCGGCCAAGCGTCTGTCTCCTAGGCAGGCTCGCTGGGCATTGTTTTTTACTCGTTTCAATTTTCTTGTGACGTACCGTCCCGGGGCTAAAAACACCAAGGCGGATGCTTTGTCTAGGTGTTTTCCGGGGGGAGAACCTCGGGAAGAGCCGGTACCCATCCTCCAGAAAGGGGTAGTGGTCTCGGCTCTCACGACGGAGGTAGAGGCGGAGATTGCCGAGGCCCAAGAGGAGGTACCACCAGGACTTCCCGCCAACAAATCATTTGTACCCCTGCATCTTCGGCTTAAGGTGTTGAAGGAACACCACGATTCGGTACTGGCTGGTCATCCAGGGGTGAAGGGCACCTTAGAGCTGGTATTGCGTCGTTTCTGGTGGCCCAAAATCCGGCAGGACGTGGTCTCGTACGTGGCAGCTTGCATCACGTGCGCTAGGGCTAAGTCACCCCGAACCTGTCCTGCTGGCACGCTACAGCCTCTGGGGGTACCCAATAGGCCATGGACAGAAATCTCCATGGATTTTATCACTGACTTGCCAGCCTCGGCAGGGAACACGGTCATCCTGGTGGTGGTTGACCGTTTTTCAAAGATGGCGCATTTTGTGGCGTTTTCTTCATTGCCCAATGCTAAGACGTTGGCTCAGGTATTTGTGAAGGAGGTGGTCAGACTCCACGGAGTACCATCTGACATAGTATCTGATAGGGGTACGCAATTTGTGGCGAGGTTTTGGAAAGCTTTTTGCTCAAGGTTGGGGATCAAGTTGTCACATTCATCGGCGTTTCATCCACAGTCTAATGGACAAACTGAGCGCATGAACCAAAATCTAGAACAGTATTTACGATGTTTTGTGTCCGACAACCAGGAGGAGTGGTCTACTTTCCTTCCTCTGGCCGAATTCGCATTAAATAATCACCGCCAAGAGTCATCAGGAGAGTCTCCATTCTTTTGTGTGTACGGTCAACATCCTCAGTTTTGTACCTTACGTCAGGGTGACTCCGGGGGTGTCCCGGAGGAGGATCAGCTAGGAGCCCAATTGTCATCAGTCTGGAGGCGGGTGAAACAGCGTTTGTTGAGCATGAGTGCCAGGTACAAACGGGTGGCTGACAGTAGACGCGTGCCAGGTCCGGACCTGTGTGTGGGTGAATGGGTGTGGTTAGCTACGAAGAACATAAAACTCAAAATTCCATCTTTAAAACTGGGTCCAAGGTTTATTGGGCCTTTTAGGATTTCTGCCATCATTAACCCAGTGGCTTATCGGTTGGAACTTCCTGCGGTGTACAAAATACATAACGTTTTTCACAGGGCTTTATTGAAAAAGGTGGTAGGCTTGGTGGACACGACGCCGATGCCACCTCCAGTCATGGTGGATGGCGATTTAGAGTTCGAGGTCGCCAAGGTAGTGGACTCTCGAGTAGTACGCCGTACTCTTCAGTATTTGGTGCACTGGCGGGGGTATGGTCCGGAGGAGAGGTCTTGGGTTCTAGCCTCAGACATACATGCGGATCGGCTGGTCAGTTCTTTTCACCATCGTCATCCGGACAAGCCGGGTCCTATGAGTCTTGAGGGCCCTGGGGTCCCTCGTAGAAGACGGGGTACTGTCATGTCGGATGCTGTTCACACCACAGCGTCCGGCAGGCAGAGGTAGTTCCACCTCCAGCCACTATAGCCTCAGTGGCGCCGGCTTGATCTTCAGGCTCTCGGGGGTTAATCCTGCTGGAGACCAGGTTGGAAGGTTAGTCACGCCCACGGTCTTTAAATAGTCATACTGGCATATGGGCGTCGCCGATTATAGCTTGTGTTTTCATACCAAGTGGTTCCGGTCTGGAGTGGAGGTGTTGCAGAGAGAGAGATTCGTATCTGGTGTCGTATGATCCGTCGTTATCCTTTCTCCTTCCCATATTTGTGTTTAGTTGTGCCCTGTTCACATTACTGTATATTCCTGTGTGTGTGCGGCGCAGTGCAGTTTAAGTTCTCCCTGTCTGTCTTATTTGTGTGGGAGCTTTGGTGGTGTGACTCCTCACTGGGTGGAGGGTTAAGTGCAGGGCTGAGCAGGAGATAAGGAAAGGGTGGAGGCTCAGGCATTTGCACCTTCAGCAAAAACCCTGGGTTGAGGGTCAGACAGGGTTTCCCCTAGTGAAAGGGACACCACAGGGGCCCCGGGTATTTCTGCCTTAGTTGTCCTAAGCCCCGCGTGACATCTCTGTTTTGTTGAACCATGGTTCTAAACACTCTTCGGAGGTAGCTTATATAGATTCTGGGGCAGCAGGGAATTTCATCCAGCTCGAGGCGGTAAAAAGATTGCGGATACCTGTCAGGTCCTTGGAGACTCCTCAGCAGTTAGCGTCTGTTGACGGTGCTCCCCTACGGGAGACCGTAACCTTGGTCACCGAGGAGGTGGAGTTACAAATTGGAGCCTTGCATCGGGAGAGGATAACCTTCTTCGTGCTGCCATCATTGTCCCATACGCTTCTCTTAGGCCTTCCTTGGTTAAGGATACATGAACCTGTTCTGGACTGGCGGTCTGGAGACATCCTTCGTTGGGGTCAGTCCTGCCTGACTAAGTGTCTCCTTCCTGTTCAGCCTCTAAAAACTTTGCGGCCAGTCACAGTGCCCGCAGACTTGCCTTCGGCCTACTGGGCCTTCGCCGACGTCTTCGATAAGAAAGAGGCAGAGAGTCTTCCCCCGCATCGTCCATACGATTGCCGGATCGATCTTGTTCCAGGCTCTACTCCTCCTAGAGGCCAAATCTATCCTCTGAATCCTCTCGAGTCTCAAGCCATGACCGAGTACATTCAGGAAAATTTGGCCAGAGGCTTTATCTGGAAGCCGTCTTCACCTGCTGGCGCAGGTTTCTTCTTCATCAAGAAGAAGGATGGGTCTCTTCGTCCCTGTATTGACTACCGGGGACTTAATGAAATTACGATCAAGAATAAGTTCCCGCTGCCTCTCATTCCGGAGTTGTTCGATCGGTTACAGGGAGCACAAGTCTTTACTTAACTGGATCTCCGTGGGGCTTACAACCTCATCCGTATTCGCTCCGGAGATGAATGGAAGACCGCCTTCAATACCAGGGACGGGCATTACGAATATCTGGTCATGCCCTTCGGTTTGTGCAACGCCCCCCGCGGTATTCCAGGAGTTTGTAAATGACATTTTCCGAGACCTTCTGTACTCCTGTGTGGTGGTGTATCTGGATGATATTCTTGTCTTCTCTCTGGACCTGTTCAGCCACATAAGAAATGTCCGTCAGGTACTGCTGCATTTGAGGGAGAATCGCCTGTATGCCAAGCTGGAAAAGTGCGCCTTTGAACAGTCATCCCTCCCGTTCCTGGGTTACGTCCTCTCCGACTCAGGCTTATGTATGGATCCAGAAAAGGTGTCCGCTTTGCTCAACTGGCCGAGGCCTCATGGTGTTAAAGCAATTCAGCGGTTTCTCGGCTTCGCAAACTATTACCGGCAATTTATTCCGCATTTTTCTTCGTTGTCTGGTCCCATCTCCTCGTTGATCAGCAAGGGGCTAATCCTCACGTCTGGTCGCCTGAGGCCGAGAACGCCTTCCTGTCTCTGAAGAAAGCCTTTGCCACCGCACCCATGCTCCAGCGTCCTGAGGCCAACAAACCTTTCATCCTCGAGGTTGACGCCTCGGCAACTGGGGCCGGAGCAGTACTTTCTCAGAGAGCTTACTCCGGACGGATGGGTACTTGCGGTTTCTTCTCCAAGATGTTCTCCACTGCGGAACGGAACTACTCCATAGGTGACAGGGAACTGCTGGCCATCAAGTTAGCACTGGAGGAGTGGAGGTACCTATTGGAGGGAGCTATACATCCTTTTAAGATCTACATGGATCATAAGAATTTAGCCTACATCCGATCTGCACAGAGACTGCAGAAACACGCACAGGAAAACCACACCAAAACGGTCAGTCTGAACAGTATAACTGCCAACATACCGTGGTTGTTGTGGGGGATGATCAGTCCCAATTTTCCAGCACCTGTGTCAGGTCTGAGGGTCCTTTGTCTTGTTGTCCTCCAGGGGCAGAGATGTCCCTATTTGGGGGCCCCACGTTGGGCGCCAGCTGATAGGGAGAGAGTTAAATTAACTCTTCACGGTTGATCCAGTGAATTCCAAATTAATCCACAAAGTGTCGCTAGCAACTCAAATGACCAAACGGAGATGTGTCTCTGTATGGGACAATCCAAAGAGATCGCTAAACCCGTTTATTTTAGACACTTCTTTTATAATATTTTGCTTAATTTTGCAAAGTTCTCAACTACCAATAGCATCATTTCACTTCATAAGTCAATAATATTGCAAGAAAACCGGAAACTGCATATATGTCGATATTTACATAGCATAGAAAGTAGTATAATGGCATATTCTTCTGTTAGGGACAGCGGAACGCACTAAATATAAAATAACGTAAAGTGCGTTTGCCACTCGGGGTCCACCGTGCAGAAGGTGTTAACACTGCTGCTAGCTAATGGCGGACGTACAATATGGCGGTATAACGCACGCGGGTTGAACGTCACCCAGGTGCGCTGAGCGATCTCTGTTTACTCACAGAGATGCCTTAAGTGCAAAACACAAAAAGGCTGAGCGTGTTAGTGTCACAGGTCTCAGAGAAGTGCACGCACGGTATATGGTCACAGGAGCTGGACCCTAGGCAGAGGGTCAGCGTCCGTCTAGACCTACCGTGCATGCGGCGTCGCAATTGTGGATGCCAAGGGGAGCTGCACACTGCAGCGCGGTGACAGACACTGCCGCTGGTCGACAGTGCCCAGAAGCAGGCGCACTGTCGGACGTCGGACGTTAGCACTGTGGAGGATGCTGTAGTGGCTTGTAGCTTGCCACTGGTTGGCGCTGACTCTATAGCTAAGTCCCTGTACACACTCATAATATCAGAGGGAGGGGATCTTAATGAGTCATTCGCAGGTTCATGCATCCATCACCATTCACATAGTAGCAACTAAAGACTATACTAGTGCATGGCCGAGCGGCCATGTGGGCCTTTTATAGCCATGCGCTTCCAGACCTTCCAGATCTCTGAGATGGACCAATCAGAAAAGGAGAAGGACGTGAGCACGTGACTCCCGATCTCCAATAGGAGATCGTCTCATGAGCTTGCTCAGTAGAGCTGCGGAGGAACTTAGCCTCTGGATCGATTTTCTGCTGAGCAGCCTGCATTGCCATTGCTGACCCAAAGATGGTAGCAATAGCCAACCCCACAGAGCAGGTCTGGGCAGAGCATCTGGGATTGCTGAGCAATGTTCTCTGTGGTCGAAAGATAATGGGAGACCGCAGAATGTGAGGCTCTGGATTCCTATTGAACTACTGCTGGAACCCGACGCCTAACATTGTCTTGCTGAAGCGAGCGAGTTTACCTTTCAAATGATGTATCGTGTGTGTGTGTGGGGAGAAGTAATCCCAAAGACATACTGATAGGGAATTTAGATTGTGAGCCCCATTGGGGAAAGTGATGGGTGCAAACTGTAAAGCGCTGCGGAATATGTTAGCGCTATATAAAAATAAAGATTATTATTATCCCGGAAAATGCAGTGCATGTATACAAATATGTTGGTAGTGTGCTTTGGGGTACTGTGGTGCCACTTGCAGGTCAATTTTCCTTACTGCAGGTTTATGAAAATTAATGTTTAAACTGTATTTTGTGATCATATCGTGGATGTGTGGTTTGTTTGGCTATTTTCTTGCTGAAGGGGGCAAGTTTACCTTTCAATTGGTGTATCATTTGTGTTTGTGGGTGCAGTATGAATGGGGATACAAAGGAATCACTGAAAAACAGTGTTTAGAAATAATAGAATAGATTTTGATGTCCTCAGACATCTCCTTTGTCTTCACCATTGTGAAAAAGGAACAAGGCCTACCATGTGGCTTTTTAAAACAATGAAGTCATAATCCATTGGCTAATTAATGTCACATGGGTACCAACAATTGATTCTCATTCATGATTTACTACAGGGAGTTAAAATGTGTTTCCATACTAATTTAATGTAAAGGGTCCCAATACCATTCACAGCAAGCTTTGCTTTGAGCTTTTATATTTTTACCTTCCGTTGTTTTTTTTTTTTTTAAATTATTGTACATCATAACATGAGTGCTCTATACAAAAAAGTTTTGCTTGATTCTTTTTTTTTCAGGGGATATTCCACATTATGTACTTAAACTCAGGGCCGTATTTGCCATTAGGCACTCGTGGGCACATGTCTAGGGCGGGACTCTGCAGGGGGCGGCACCTGAGCAAGGCTTTATTTTTAAATCCGGGGTCGCCCCTGCCCCTCTTTCCCCCATCATACTCACCTCCTCCTGCTGCAGCTCCAATGGTCCTGCGCCTTCCTGTGTGAGTGCACGGTCACACGTGGTACCACTCATTAAGATCATGAATATGGATGCCACTCCACTCTCATAGGCGTGGCACTCATATTGATGACCTTAGTGAGCGGTACAATGTGAACACGCACTCACACACAAACAGGAAGAACAGCAGATGCAGCAGGGAACAGACCAAGCCACGACTCAGGTGAGCCGGATGGAGAATGAGCAGTGGGGGGGGGGAAATGAGCCAGGTGGAGAATGAGCGGCGGGGGGAAGAAGGAGCCGGGTGGAGAATAAGCGGCGGGGGGAGAATGAGCCACGTGGAGAATGAGCGGGAGGGGGGAATGAGCGGCGGGGGGGGAGAATCAGCGGGGGGGAATGAGCGGCAGGGGGGGAGAGCCGGGTGGAGAATGGGGGCCGGGGGAGAATGAGCACCGGGGTGTAGAATGAGCACCGGGGGGGTCAATGAGCGCTGGGGGGTGGAGAATGGGCACCTGGGGGACAATGAGCGCCAGTGAGGTGGTGGAAAATGAGCGCCGGGGGGGTGGAGAATGACACCAGGGGGGTGGAGAATGAGTGCCGGGGGGGTGGACAATGAGCGCCGGGGGGGTGGACAATAAGCGCTGGGGTGAAGAATGAGCGCCAGGTGGGGAATGAGCCGAGTGCAGAATGAGCGGAGCCTGCACTGGGGAAACGGCTGCACTGGGGAGATGCCTGCACTGAGGAGATGGCTGCATTGGGGAAACGAGTGCACTGGGAAAACGGGTGCACTGGGGAGATGGCGGAACTGCACTGGGGAGATAGGTGGACTAGGGAGATGAGTGCACTGAGGAGATGGCTGCACTGGGGAAACGGGTGCACTGGGGAAATGGCTGCACTGGGGAAACGGGTGCACTGAGGAGATGGCTGCACTAGGGAAATGGGTGCACTGAGGAGATGGCTGCACTAGGGAGATGGGTGCACTGGGGAGATGGCTGCACTGGGGAAACGGGTGCACTGGGGAGAAGACGGCACTGGAGAGATGGCTGCACTGGAGAGATGGCTGCACTAGGGAGATGGCTGCACTGGGGAAACAGGTGCACTGGGGAGATGGCTGCACTGAGGAGATGGCTGCACTTGGGAAATGGGTGCACTGAGGAGATGGCTGCACTAGGGAGATGGGTGCACTGAGGAGATGGCGGCACTGGGGAGATGGGTGCACTGGGGAGATGGCTGCGCTGGGGAGACGGGTGCACTGGGGAGATGGGTGCACTGGGGAGATGGCTGAACAGAGGAGATGGCTGCACTGAGGAGATGTCTGCACTGGGGAAACAGGTGCACTGAGGAGTTGGCTGCACTAGGGAGAAGGATGCACTGGGTTGATGGCTGCATTGGGGAGATGGCTGCACTGGGGAAACGGGTGCACTGGGGAGATGGCTGCACTGAGGAGATGGCTGCACTTGGGAAATGGGTGCAGTGAGGAGATGGCTGCACTAGGGAGATGGGTGCACTGAGGAGAGGGGTGCATTGAGGAGATGGCTGCACTAGGGAGATGGGTGCACTGATGAGATGGATGCACTGGGGAGACGGCTGCACTGGGGAAACGGTTGCACTGGGAAGATGGCTGCACTGGGGAGATGGTTGCACTGAGGAGATGGCTGCATTGAGGTGATGTCTGCACTGGGGAAACAGGTGCACTGAGGAGATGGCTGCACTAGGGAGATGGATGCCCTGGGGAGATGGCTGCACTGGGGAAACGGGTGCACTGGGGAGATGGCTGCACTGGGGAGATGGCTGCACTGGGGAGATGGCTGCACTGAGGAGATGGCTGCACTGAGGAGATGGGTGCACTGAAGAGATGGCTGCACTGAAGAGATGGCTGCACTGAAGAGATGGCTGCACTGAAGATATGGCTGCACTTGGGAAACGTGTGCACTGAGGAGATGGCTGCACTAGGGAGATGGGTGCACTGAGGAGATGGGTGCACTGAGGAGATGGGTGCACTGGGGAGATGGGTGCACTGGGGAGATGGGTGCACTGGGGAGATGGCTGCACTGGGGAAACGGCTGCACTGAGGAGATGGCTGCACTAGGGAGATGGCTGCACTAGGGAGATGGGTGCACTGAGGAGATGGCTGCACTATGGAGATGGGTGCACTGAGGAGATGGCTGCACTGGGGAGAAGGCTGCACTGGGGAGAAGGCTGCACTGGGGAGAAGGCTGCACTGGGGAGAAGGCTGCACTGGGGAGATGGCTGCACTTGGGAAACAGGTGCACTGAGCAGATGGCTGCACTAGGGAGATTGGTGCACTGAGGAGAGGGGTGCACTGAGGAGATGGCTGCACTAGGGAGATGGGTGAACTGAGGAGATGGATTCACTGGGGAGATGGCTGCACTGGGGAAACGGGTGCACTGGGGAGATGGCTGCCCTGGGGAAGCGGGTGTACTGAGGAGAAGGCTGCACTGGGGAGATGGCTGCACTGGGGAGATGACTGCACTGGGGAGATGACTGCACTGGGGAAACGGGTACACAGGGGAGATGGCTGCACTGAGGAGATGGCTGCACTAGGGAGATGGCTGCACTAGGGAGATGGCTGCACTAGGGAGATGGCTACACTGGGGAAACGAGTGCACTGGGGAGATGTCTGCACTAGTGAGATGGGTGCACTGAGGAGATGGCTCCACTATGGAGATGGGTGCACTGAGGAGATGGGTGCACTGAGGAGATGGCTGAACTAGGGAGATGGCTGCACGGGGGAGATGGCTGCACTTGGAAACGGGTGTACTGAGGAGAAGGCTGCACTGGGGAGATGGCTGCACTAGTGAGATGGCTGCACTATGGAAATGGGTGCACTGAGGAGATGGCTCCACTATGGAGATGGGTGCACTGGGGAGATGGCTGCACTGGGGAGATGGCTGCACTGAGGAGATGGCTGTGCTAGGGAGATGGGTGCACTGAGGAGAGGGGTGCACAGAGGAGATGGCAGCACTAGGGAGATGGGTGCACTGAGGAGATGGGTCACTGAGATGGATGCAGTGAGTAGATATCTGCACTGGGGAAACAGGTGCACTGAGGAGATGGCTGCACTAGGGAGATGGATACACTGGGGATATGGCTATCCTGGGAAATCGGGTGCACTGGGGAGATGGCTGCTCTGGGGAGTAGAGTTGAGCGAAACGGGTCGAAAAAATTCAAAAGTCGCAGACTTTTGGCAAAGTCGGGTTTCATGAAACGAAACCCGACCCTAGGATGAGGTCGGCCACGAGGTCGGCGACTTACGCGCCAAAGTCGCGTTTCAAAAGTTTGTTTTGCGCTCTTTTTCAGCCGATCAGGATCCACGGATCCTTCTTTCAGAAGGGCATGCAAGTGATTGGCTTGCTTTGGTGGGCGTCACAGGGGGTATAAAAGGGCGTGCACGCCGACCGCCATCTTACTTCTGCCGATCTTAGTATAGGGAGAGGTTGCTGCTGATTCTGTAGGGAGAGCGTTAGGCAGGGAAGAAGACAAAAAAACTGCTTCTGCTGCTAGCGATTTGGCCTGCACAACACACAAGTCACTGTGTGTGCAGTGCAAGGGGAGGCTATATTGTGGTGTATCAGTGGTGTTGGTTGTTGGGCTGCCTTTTAAGGCTTCCTGACACGCTGGCATTGCTGTTTACCCACTGCTCTGCAAACTGCTTTTTTAAAAGCAATCCAATCTCCCTTATCCTCTAGTCACTTTTGTCACAGCTGTGCCATCGAGCGTGTCACATAGCGCTCAGATATCAGTGGGCCTCACACAATCCACAAGTGTCCAGTGTCCAAAAGTGTACGCAGAGATTCAAAATCTACATTATCCTCTCGTCACTTTGGTCACAGGCAGCTGTGCCATCGAGCGTGTCACATAGCGCTCAGATATCAGTGGGCCTCACACAATCCACAAGTGTCCAGTGTCCAAAAGTGTACGCAGAGATTCAAAATCTCCATTATCCTCTCGTCACTTTGGTCACAGGCAGCTGTGCCATCGAGCGTGTCACATAGCGCTCAGATATCAGTGGGCCTCACACAATCTACAAGTGTCCAGTGTCCAAAAGTGTACGCAGAGATTCAAAATCTCCATTATCCTCTCGTCACTTTGGTCACAGGCAGCTGTGCCATCGAGCGTGTCAAATAGCGTTCAGATATCAGTGGGCCTCACACAATCCACAAGTGTCCAGTGTCCAAAAGTGTACGCAGAGATTCAAAATCTCCATTATCCTCTCGTCACTTTGGTCACAGGCAGCTGTGCCATCGAGCGTGTCACATAGCGCTCAGATATCAGTGGGCCTCACACAATCCACAAGTGTCCAGTGTCCAAAAGTGTACGCAAGATTCAAAATCTCCATTATCCTCTCGTCACTTTGGTCACAGGCAGCTGTGCCATCGAGCGTGTCACATAGCGCTCAGATATCAGTGGGCCTCACACAATCCACAAGTGTCCAGTGTCCAAAAGTGTACGCAGAGATTCAAAATCTCCATTATCCTCTCGTCACTTTGGTCACAGGCAGCTGTGCCATTGAGCGTGTCACATAGCACTCAGATATCAGTGGGCCTCACACAATCCACAAGTGTCCAGTGTCCAAAAGTGTACGCAGAGATTCAAAATCTCCATTATCCTCTCGTCACTTTGGTCACAGGCAGCTGTGCCATCGAGCGTGTCACATAGCGCTCAGATATCAGTGGGCCTCACACAGTCCACAAGTGTCCAGTGTCCAAAAGTGTACGCAGAGATTCAAAATCTCCATTATCCTCTCGTCACTTTGGTCACAGGCAGCTGTGCCATCGAGCGTGTCACATAGCGCTCAGATATCAGTGGGCCTCACACAATCCACAAGTGTCCAGTGTCCAAAAGTGTACGCAGAGATTCAAAATCTCCATTATCCTCTCGTCACTTTGGTCACAGGCAGCTGTGCCATCGAGCGTGTCACATAGCGCTCAGATATCACTGGGCCTCACACAATCCACAAGTGTCCAGTGTCCAAAAGTGTACGCAGAGATTCAAAATCTCCATTATCCTCTCGTCACTTTGGTCACAGGCAGCTGTGCCATCGAGCGTGTCACATAGCGCTCAGATATCAGTGGGCCTCACACAATCCACAAGTGTCCAGTGTCCAAAAGTGTACGCAGAGATTCAAAATCTCCATTATCCTCTCGTCACTTTGGTCACAGGCAGCTGTGCCATCGAGCGTGTCACATAGCGCTCAGATATCAGTGGGCCTCACACAATCTACAAGTGTCCAGTGTCCAAAAGTGTACGCAGAGATTCAAAATCTCCATTATCCTCTCGTCACTTTGGTCACAGGCAGCTGTGCCATCGAGCGTGTCACATAGTGCTCAGATATCAGTGGGCCTCACACAATCTACAAGTTTCCAGTGTCCAAAAGTGTACGCAGAGATTCAAAATCTCCATTATCCTCTCGTCACTTTGGTCACAGGCAGCTGTGCCATCGAGCGTGTCACATAGCGCTCAGATATCAGTGGGCCTCACACAATCCACAAGTGTCCAGTGTCCAAAAGTGTACGCAAGATTCAAAATCTCCATTATCCTCTCGTCACTTTGGTCACAGGCAGCTGTGCCATCGAGCGTGTCACATAGCGCTCAGATATCAGTGGGCCTCACACAATCTACACGTGTCCAGTGTCCAAAAGTGTACGCAGAGATTCAAAATCTCCATTATCCTCTCGTCACTTTGGTCACAGGCAGCTGTGCCATCGAGCGTGTCACATAGCGCTCAGATATCAGTGGGCCTCACACAATCCACAAGTGTCCAGTGTCCAAAAGTGTACGCAGAGATTCTAAATCTCCATTATCCTCTCGTCACTTTGGTCACAGGCAGCTGTGCCATCGAGCGTGTCAAATAGCGCTCAGATATCAGTGGGCCTCACACAATCCACAAGTGTCCAGTGTCCAAAAGTGTACGCAGAGATTCAAAATCTCCATTATCCTCTCGTCACTTTGGTCACAGGCAGCTGTGCCATCGAGCGTGTCACATAGCGCTCAGATATCAGTGGGCCTCACACAATCCACAAGTGTCCAGTGTCCAAAAGTGTACGCAGAGATTCAAAATCTCCATTATCCTCTCGTCACTTTGGTCACAGGCAGCTGTGCCATCGAGCGTGTCACATAGCGCTCAGATATCACTGGGCCTCACACAATCCACAAGTGTCCAGTGTCCAAAAGTGTACGCAGAGATTCAAAATCTCCATTATCCTCTCGTCACTTTGGTCACAGGCAGCTGTGCCATCGAGCGTGTCACATAGCGCTCAGATATCAGTGGGCCTCACACAATCCACAAGTGTCCAGTGTCCAAAAGTGTACGCAGAGATTCAAAATCTCCATTATCCTCTCGTCACTTTGGTCACAGGCAGCTGGGCCATCGAGCGTGTCACATAGCGCTCAGATATCAGTGGGCCTCACACAATCTACAAGTGTCCAGTGTCCAAAAGTGTACGCAGAGATTCAAAATCTCCATTATCCTCTCGTCACTTTGGTCACAGGCAGCTGTGCCATCGAGCGTGTCACATAGTGCTCAGATATCAGTGGGCCTCACACAATCTACAAGTTTCCAGTGTCCAAAAGTGTACGCAGAGATTCAAAATCTCCATTATCCTCTCGTCACTTTGGTCACAGGCAGCTGTGCCATCGAGCGTGTCACATAGTGCTCAGATATCAGTGGGCCTCACACAATCCACAAGTGTCCAGTGTCCAAAAGTGTACGCAGAGATTCAAAATCTCCATTATCCTCTCGTCACTTTGGTCACAGGCAGCTGTGCCATCGAGCGTGTCACATAGCGCTCAGATATCAGTGGGCCTCACACAATCTACACGTGTCCAGTGTCCAAAAGTGTACGCAGAGATTCAAAATCTCCATTATCCTCTCGTCACTTTGGTCACAGGCAGCTGTGCCATCGAGCGTGTCACATAGCGCTCAGATATCAGTGGGCCTCACACAATCCACAAGTGTCCAGTGTCCAAAAGTGTACGCAGAGATTCTAAATCTCCATTATCCTCTCGTCACTTTGGTCACAGGCAGCTGTGCCATCGAGCGTGTCAAATAGCGCTCAGATATCAGTGGGCCTCACACAATCCACAAGTGTCCAGTGTCCAAAAGTGTACGCAGAGATTCAAAATCTCCATTATCCTCTCGTCCCTTTGGTCACAGGCAGCTGTGCCATCGAGCGTGTCACATGGCGCTCAGATATCAGTGGGCCTCACACAATCCAAAAGTGTCCACTGTCCACAAGTGTGTGCAGGAATTCTAAATCTCCCCTGTCCTATAGACACCTTGTACCTTGTTTTACATTACTATATAGTTTGTTGGATTTTGTCTACATTTCTACCAAAAATGAGGAAGGCTGGTGGAAGAGGCCGTGGAATTGGGCGGGGGTTGGCAGCTGGTAATGATGGTGTTGGTGGTGGATCTGATGGTAGTGGCAAGAGCAAAATAGGACCGAATGCAGGAGGTGCTGACCCTGCGTCATCGTCTGGCTACATAAGGCCTCGAACGCTTAGTTTTCTAGGAGTTGGCAAACCGCTTTTAAAGCCAGAGCATCAGGAAAAAGTTTTGTCTTACATTGCTGACTCAGCCTCCAGCTCTATCGCCTCCTCTTCTTCAGTTGTAAAAAGTAAAAGCACTGAGTCGTCATTGGAGGCTCATGTTCATGAACCACACCTTTCCTTGTGTCCTTCACCCCAACCAAGATTGAAGGATGACGCAGGCCATACTACTGATTACTCCATGGAGCTGTTTTCACATACCATGCCTGGATTATCAAGTCAAATGGTGAATTACCCAGGCCAAGATGAATCTGACATGGAGTGCACTGATGCACAGCCGCTGATGGATGATTCTGCTGGTACATTCACTCAGAGCACTACATTGTCCTCGCAGTGTACAGAGCCAGATTTTGACCCTGATGAGACTCAGGTGCCCCTTCCCGCACACTATACCACCATACACGGTGACACAGAGAAAGGTGCACATGACATTGAAGAGGAGGTGATGGATGACCCAGATTGGCATCCATTGGGGGAAGAGGGTGCTGCTTCCAATAGCTCAGATGAGGAGCATCCACAGCAGACATCGACATCGCAACAGCTGTTATCTGGCAAGCCCGGAGCACTCCAAAGACAGGTTCCAAACATCAAAAGAGTTGCTGGACAGCTTGTCCAGAGGGTCAAAAGATCACAGCGTGCTAGGCCGCAAAATGTCTGCCAAAGTAGGAAGAGTGCAGTGTGGCACTTTTTTGAACAAAATCCTCATGATCAGGCCAAGGTTATCTGTAAGAAGTACGCAAAGACCTTTAGCCGAGGGAAAAATCTGAAAAATTTGAATACCAGTTGCATGCTTAGACATTTAACCAGCATGCACTTGCAAGCGTGGACACAACACCAAACCTCAAGTGCCACATGTGCAACTGATCACAACGAAGGTAGTCAGCAACGCTACATTGTTTCCCCCACTGTAAGCCCACCGGTTAGCACAGCAGCAAATGTTGAGGTGTCGTTGCAAGGCCACAGCAGTCAGGGAATCCCACTGTTATATCAACGAAAGACTGATTCTAGGCCATCAGAAAGAAAACCAACTCCATCACCATCATCAACCCTCTCTCAGTCCGCCCTGTCCACCGCTACTTCCACCATATGCAGCTCTCAAGTCCAGCTCACCCTCCCAGACACTATGAGTAGGTCAAGAAAGTACTCAGTCTCTCATCCGCGTACACTGGGTTTGAACGCCCACATTGCCAAACTAATCTCGTTTGAGATGATGCCCTTTCGGTTGGTGGAAAGCACAGCTTTCCGCGAACTCATGGCCTATGCAGTACCACGCTATGACCTACCCAGTCGCCACTTCTTCTCTCGCAAAGCCATCCCAGCCCTCCACCATCATGTGAAAGACCGCATTGTCCATGCACTCAAGCAGTCAGTGAGCGGAAAGGTGCACCTCACAACTGATGCATGGTCCAGTCGGCATGGCCAGGGCCGTTACGTGTCCATCACTGCGCACTGGGTTAATGTGGTGGATGCAGGGTCCACAGGGGACAGCGGTGGTGGGACATTGCTGCCTAGCCCACGGTATAGGAAACAGTTGGCTGTAGGCGTTCGACCCTCCTCCTCCTCCTCCTCCTCCAGAAGCGAAAGCTCGTCCACAGAGCGCAGTCGTACGAGCACTCCATCTGCAGCTGCCACTGTTGCACACGATGTGTCCCCCTATCGAGCAGCTAGTGGAAAGCGTCAGCAGGCTGTGTTGCAGATGATGTGTTTGGGTGACAGACACACCGCCGAGGTGCTGGCCGAGTACTTGAAGCGACAAACTGAGTCATGGCTGGGCAGTGTACATCTTGAGGCAGGCAAGGTAGTTAGCGATAACGGCCGTAATTTTGTGGCAGCCATAGCCCTTTCAAAACTCAGCCACATACCTTGCTTGGCTCACACCTTGAACCTGGTGGTGCAGTGCTTCCTCAAAAATTATCCGGAGTTAACAGCCCTGCTCCAGAAGGTGCGAAGACTGTGCGCGCACATCCGCCGGTCGCCTGTACACTCCGTTCGTATGCAGAAGCTGCAGCGATTGCTCCACCTTCCCAACCACCGCCTCATTATCGACATTGCAACAAGGTGGAACTCCACCCTGCACATGGTGGAGCGGCTGTGCGAGCAGAGGCAGGCCATAATGCATTTGTGGGAGGATACACGGCCAGGCACTTTGAGAGCAGACAAGGAGTTGACAGGCGTGCAGTGGTCGAAGCTGAAAGACCTTTGTAAAGTCCTTCAGTGTTTTGAGGAATGCACACGGCTGGTAAGCGCAGACGACGCCATCCTAAGCATGAGCATCCCACTTATGCGTCTGCTCATGCAAACTTTGACGCACCTTAAGGAGCAGGCGTCTGCAGCCAATGTTGATGAGGAGGAAGAGGAGGAGGGAATCCTTGATGACATTCAGCCATTGTCTGCTCAGGGACCTCTCCTGGACGAGGTGGAGGAAGAAGAGGAGGAGGAGGAGGATGATGGGGATGATTACTTAGGGGAGGAGGATGCATCTCGTGGGGCAAGTGAAAATGTTGGCGTGGCAAGGTCTGGTACAGGGTTTGTGCGTGACTGGAGGGATGTGGATTTGCCAGAAAGTGCTCCTCCACCCAGCACTCGCAGTGCATCATTGACACCGGGAACATTGGCCCACAGGTCAGATTATGCCTTGCGGATCCTAAAAAGGGACCCCCGCATTGCCAAAATGATGAACGATGACGACTACTGGTTGGCCAGCATCCTGGATCCACGCTATAAAGGCAAATTACAAAACATCATGCCACAGGAGAACCTTGACCTAATATTGGCTAATAAACAAGCAACTCTGGTAAATCGGTTGCTTGAGGCATTCCCAGCACACAGCAGCGGTGATGGTTCTCACACGAGCCGTACGGGCCTGGGGCAGCTTGGCAGAGGTGTTCATGGTGCACACAGCAGAAGTGGCGTTGGAGACAGGGGTTTCATGACAATGTTGTGGACTGATTTTTCAAATACCGCTCACACAACTGGTAATACTGCATCGATGGAAAGTGACAGGAGACAGCAGTTGTCAACTATGGTTACAAACTACTTTTCCTCCCATATCGATGTTCTCCCACACAGGTCATTCCCCTTTGACTATTGGGCCGCTAAACTGGACACCTGGCCTGAATTGGCCCAATATGCCTTACAGGAGCTCGCTTGCCCAGCTGCAAGTGTGCTATCGGAAAGAGTCTTCAGTGCAGCTGGATCAATCCTGACAGAAAAAAGGACCCGTCTGTCAACCCAAAATGTGGATGATCTAACCTTCATTAAAATGAACCACGCATGGGTTTCCAAGGATTTTGTCCCACCTTCCCCTGATGACACATAGGGTGACAGAAAAATGGCTTGCTTTGGTCCACCTCTTCCTGGCACTTCACCTATTTCGCCTTTTGCATCAGCTGAATGTCCAACATCAACATATGCCACTTTCTAAAACTCCCTAACTGTGCTGCCTCCCCCCCCATGGCCGGGGTAACCACCTAGCGCACGACACCGTGCGAGTGCCGTTGCCCTGGACAGGTGGGTAGGCCGACTCTTGGGCGCGGGCACTGGCACAGGGTCCCTCATAGTGCAATCAAGTGTCTCTGACGGTGGTGGTGCACACCCGCCGTCAGACACACCGCTGTACTATGAGGGGCCCAGTGCCAGTACCGACGCCCAAGAGTGGGCCCCCCTTGCTTGGGCAGGGCCCCAGCATTTGCAATCTTTACCTCTCCCTGCTCCTCCGCTGTGTAATCTGGGCCGTCAAATCCATACTGTGCCTGACACCGTCTGAGCCTGCCTCCTGAGACATATATTTTGAATGTGTACGCTATCCATACATGTTATCCAGGGATACGGTACCCTTTCGAACCTTTGTGCAATCACGTGCAATCCATACTGGGCCTAACACCGTCTGAGCCTGCCTCATGCTGTATAGACATATATTTTGAATGTGTACGCTATCCATACATGTTATCCAGGGATACGGTACCCTTTCTAACCTTTGTGCAATGACGTGCAATCCATACTGGGCCTAACACCGTCTGAGCCTGCCTCATGCTGTAAAGACATATATTTTGAATGTGTACGCTATCCATACATGTTATCCAGGGATACGGTACCCTTTCTAACCTTTGTGCAATGATGTGCAATCCATACTGGGCCTAACACCGTCTGAGCCTGCCTCATGCTGTATAGACATATATTTTGAATGTGTACGCTATCCATACATGTTATCCGGGGATACGGTACCCTTTCTAACCTTTGTGCAATGACGTGCAATCCATACTGGGCCTAACACCGTCTGAGCCTGCCTCATGCTGTATAGACATATATTTTGAATGTGTACGCTATCCATACATGTTATCCGGGGATACGGTACCCTTTCTAACCTTTGTGCAATGACGTGCAATCCATACTGGGCCTAACACCGTCTGAGCCTGCCTCATGCTGTATAGACATATATTTTGAATGTTTACGCTATCCATACATGTTATCCAGGGATACGGTACCCTTTCTAACCTTTGTGCAATGACGTGCAATCCATACTGGGCCTAACACCGTCTGAGCCTGCCTCATGCTGTATAGACATATATTTTGAATGTGTACGCTATCCATACATGTTATCCGGGGATATGGTACCCTTTCTAACCTTTGTGCAATGACGTGCAATCCATACTGGGCCTAACACCGTCTGAGCCTGCCTCATGCTGTATAGACATATATTTTGAATGTGTACGCTATCCATACATGTTATCCAGGGATACGGTACCCTTTCTAACCTTTGTGCAATCACGTGCAATCCATACTGGGCGTAAGAACGGCTGGCGAGCTGTTAAGCAAGCTACAGCACCTGTCCAGACAAGTACAGGGATTCCCTAGCGAGGAGACTTATTTGATTGTTTTCAATGTTGGGACAGCAATTTTTGGGGAGCACTATACTCTGGAGAATGATAGATGGGGCCCACCATACACTGGAACATTCCAAAGGTGGACATCAGACACTGGAGCAGCATTTACAGGGCCCATTATACACTAGAGCAATAGAAATGGGGCCCATTATGTTTGGAGCATTATTTGGGCCCATAAGACAGTGGAGCTTCATCCATGGGGACCAACATATACTGTAGCATTATGTGGAGCTCATCATATACTGTTTCAAACATTATATGGGACCAATGATTCTGTATGGAGAAATAGATGGGCCTCGTCATGAGATGTAAAAAGTGAGGTATTTTTCATTGTACTATACCGCTATTTATCTGCCGTATCGGAGCATGATGAGTTGTGGTATGTGTTAAAGGGGCGCTCTTTCGCCCAGGGCACATGAAAACCTGCAGCCAGCCCTCCCCCCCCACAACTTTAGCCAAATAACACCCATTTTTCAGTGCGTAACTTATATTATGAAGTTAATTAAGGTTGACAAGCTTAAGTAAGAAGAATTGATGCTTTTGGCATTCAAATGGGCACTGTTGGTGTGTTTCCTGTCCTCCTCTCACTGCCGACTTTTATTCCCCATTGACTTACATTGGGTTTCGTGTTTCGGGACGACCCCGACTTTTCCCTATAATCGGACGATCTTGCTCGACCCGACTTTTGGAAAAGTCGGGTTTCACGAAACGAAACGCGACCCTAAAAAACCAAAAGTCGCTCAACTCTACTGGGGAGATGGCTGCTCTGAGGAGATGGCTGCAGTGAGGAGATGTCTGCACTGGGGAAACAGGTGCACTGAGGAGATGGCTGCACTAGGGAAACGGGTGCACTGGGGAGATGGCTGCACTGGGGAAACGGGTGCACTGAGGAGATGGCTGCACTAGGGAGATGGGTGCATTGAGGAGATGGGTTCACTGAGGAGATGGATGCCCTGGGTAGATGGATGCACTGGGGAAACGGGTGCACTGGGGAGATGGGTGCACTAGGGACATGGCTGCACTAGGGAGATGGTTGCACTGGGGAAATGAGTGCACTGGGGAGAAGGCTGCTCTGGGGAGATGGCTGCTCTGAGGAGATGGCTGCAGTGAGGAGATGTCTGCACTGGGGAAACAGGTGCACTGAGGAGATGGCTGCACTGGGGAGATGGATGCACTGGGGAAACGGGTGCACTGGGGAGATGGGTGCACTAGGGACATGGCTGCACTAGGGAGATGGCTGCACTGGGGAAATGAGTGCACTGGGGAGAAGGCTGCACTGGGGAGATGGCTGCACTGGGGAGATGGCTGCACTGGAGAGATGGCTGCACTGGAGAGATGGCTGCACTGGGGAGATGGCTGCACTGGGGAAACGGGTGCACTGAGGAGATGGCTGCACTAGGGAGATGGGTGCATTGAGGAGATGGGTGCACTGAGGAGATGGATGCACTGGGTAGATGGATGTACTGGGGAGACGGGTGCACTGGGGAGATGGGTGCACTAGGGACATGGCTGCACTAGGGAGATGGCTGCACTGGGGAAATGAGTGCACTGGGGAGAAGGCTGCTCTGGGGAGATGGCTGCTCTGAGGAGATGGCTGCAGTGAGATGTCTGCACTGGGGAAACAGGTGCACTGGGGAGATGGATGCACTGGGGAAACGGGTGCACTGGGGAGATGGGTGCACTAGGGACATGGCTGCACTAGGGAGATGGCTGCACTGGGGAAATGAGTGCACTGGGGAGAAGGCTGCACTGGGGAGAAGGCTGCACTGGGGAGATGGCTGCACTGGAGAGATGGCTGCACTGGGGAAACGGGTGCACTAGGGAGATTTCTGCACTGAGAAGTTGGCTGCTCTAGGGAGATGGGAGCACTGAGGAGAGGGGTGCACTGAGGAGATGGCTGCACTAGGGACATGGCTGCACTGGGGAATCGGGTGCACTGGGGAGATGGCTGCACTTGGGAGATGGCTGCACTTGGGAGATGGCTGCACTGGGGAAACGGGTGCACTGGAGAGATGGCTGCACTGGGGAGATGGCTGCACTGGGGAGATGGCTGCACTGGGGAGATGGCTGCACTGGGGAGATGGCTGCACTGGGAAGATGACTGCACTAGGGAGATGGATGCACTAGGGAGATGGCTGCACTGGGGAAACGGGTGCACTGGGGAGATGGCTGCACTGGGGAGACGGCTGCTCTGAAAAGATGGCTGCACTGAGGAGATGGCTGCACTGAGGAGATGGCTGCACTAGGTAGATGGGTGCACTGTGGAGATGGATGCCCTGGGGAGATGGATGCACTGGGGAAACAGATGCACTGGGGAGATGGGTGCACTAGGGAGATGGGTGCACTGAGGAGATGGGTGCACTAGGGAGATGGGTGCACTGAGGAGATGGCTGCACTAGGGAGATGGGTGCACTGAGGAAATGGCTGCACTAGGGAGATGGGTACATTGAAGAGATGGCTGCACTAGGGAGATGGTTGCTCTGAGGAGATGGCTGCACTATGGAGATGGGTGCACTGAGGAGATGGCTGCACTAGGGAGATGGGTGCACTGAGGAGATGGCTGCACTGGGGAAATGGGTGCACTGGGGAAATGGCTGCAATGGGGAAATGGCTGCAATGGGGAGACGGCTGCACTGGGGAAACGGGTGCACTGAGGAGATGGCTGCGCTGAGGAGATGGGTGCACTAGGGAGATGGGTGCACTAGGGAGATGGCTGCACTGTGGAGATGGCTGCACTGTGGAGATGGCTGCACTGTGGAGATGGCTGCACTAGGGAGATGGGTGCACAGAGGAGATGGGTACACTAGGGAGATGGGTGCACTGAGGAGAAGGCTGCACTGGGGAGATGGCTGCACTGGGGAGATGGATGCACTTGGGAAACGGGTGCACTGGGGAGATGGCTGCACTGAGGAGATGGCTGCACTGGGGAAACGGGTGCACTGAGGAGATGGCTGCACTAGGGAGATGGCTGCACTGGGGAGATGGCTGCACTGGGGAGATGGCTGCACTTGGGAGATGGCTGCACTAGGGAGATGGGTGCACAGAGGAGATGGGTACACTAGGGAGATGGGTGCACTGAGGAGAAGGCTGCACTGGGGAGATGGCTGCACTGGGGAGATGGATGCACTTGGGAAACGGGTGCACTGGGGAGATGGCTGCACTGAGGAGATGGCTGCACTGGGGAAACGGGTGCACTGAGGAGATGGCTGCACTAGGGAGATGGCTGCACTGGGGAGATGGCTGCACTGGGGAGATAGGTGCACTGGGGAGATGGCTGCACTAGGGAGATGGGTGCATTGAGGAGATGGCTGCACTAGTGAGATGGGTGCACTGAGGAAATGGCTGCACTAGGGAGATGGGTACACTGAAGAGATGGCTGCACTAGGGAGAGGGTTGCTCTGAGGAGATGGCTGCACTAGGGAGATGGGTGCACTGAGGAGATGGCTGCACTAGGGAGATGGGTGGACTGAGGAGATGGCTGCACTGGGGAGATGGCTTCACTGGGGAAATGGCTGCAATGGGGAGATGGCTGCAATGGGGAATTGGGTGCACTGGGGAGATGGCTGCACTGGGGAAACGGGTGCACTGGGGAAACGGGTGCACTTGGGAAACGGGTGCACTGGGGAGATGGCTGCACTTGGGAAACGGGTGCACTGAAGAGCTAGCTGCACTAGGGAGATGGCTGCACTGGGGAGATAGGTGCTCTGAGGAGATGGCTGCACTGGGGAAACGGGTGCACTAGGGAAATGGGTGCACTGGGGAAACGGCTGCACTGAGGAGATGGCTGCACTAGTGAGATGGGTGCACTGAGGAGATGGCTGCACTAGGGAGACGGCTGCACTAGGGAGATGGCTGCACTGGGGAGATGGTTGCACTGAGGAGATGGCTGCACTAGGGAGACGGCTGCACTAGGGAGATGGCTGCACTAGGGAGATGGCTGCACTGGGGAGATGGTTGCACTGAGGAGATTGCTGCACTGAGGAGATGGCTGCACTGGGGAGATGGCTGCACTGAGGAGATGGCTACATGGGGAGATGGCTCCACTGGGGAGATGGCTGCACTAGTGAGGAAGGCTACTTTCACATCAGCGACTTTTGCCAAAGAGTCTGCATTAGTCATACTCACCAATGGGGCAGGCAGCATTAAAATTGCGTAGGGCAGCATAAACTCTAAATACGGTCCTGCTTAAACTTCATAGGTGTCAATAACGATGAGCAGGACTGTATATACAAAGAATTGTTACAGAATGGGCAAAAGTAAAGTAAATGTATTTTAGTGGTCCTTATTTCACCACCAATATTGCTTGAAATCAGCAGCAAAAAAAAAAAAAAAAACATTACAGGGACATAAAAACGAAGCCCAAGTTATCATAAAAAAAAAATGCAAAAGTTACTAGAACTGGGTAAACCTAATTAATTTTATTTTTCAAAAAAACAAAGAAAAAATAATGACCCTATAAGTGGACAACCCTTCTAAAATTCCTCCCTGTATCCTTGCAGCAAAATAATTAATTGGGATGAGATGCGTTAGGGAGGTTCAAAACCCACAATACTATCAGCAGCTCTAGAAAGAGCACATTGGAAAAGGGCAAATTAATCCCTTTCCTACGTTGGGCGTAACAGTACGCCCATGTCGGAGTCCCTCCCTTTGATGTGGGCTCCGGCACTGAGCCCACATCTTTCCCAGCACAAGTCAACTGTTTTGAACAGCTGACATGTGCCTCTAACAGCCGCGGGTGGAATCGCGATCCACCCGCAGCTGTTAACCTGTTGAATGCCGATGCCTACCTCTGACAGCGGCATTTAACTCACGCTTACCAGAAATCCCACCCATCAGTGACCCCGTCATGTGAGTGTGGGTCATCGATGAGTTGGCATAACAACCAGAGGTCTCCAGCAGACCCCTATGGTTGTCATAGCCGGATTGCTGTGAGCACTGCCCAGTGAGGTGGTGGTGAGGTCACTTCACTAGCTCTCCTCAGTCACTGAGTTCAGGGTCACGTGCCATCAGAATCCGTGCGCAGTGCTCAGTGACTGGCTAAAGCCAATACGCACACAGCTCATGTGATGTAACCACTGTAAGCGGGATGGGAGCTGGTGCTGGACCCAGGGAGACTACCTGCTGAGTCTGATTTCATGTATTTTACACACTTTGGCCCCCACTTTCCTGAGTGACAAATCTGGCCCGATCTGTTTAAAATCGTAGAATAAAAATCAACTTTGGAACAAATCAAGCCAGCCATGTCACTGAAAGCAAGGATCACCAAGCTACAACCTGTC
The DNA here is from genome assembly GCF_039654945.1 of Dendrobates tinctorius. Lineage (NCBI taxonomy): Eukaryota > Metazoa > Chordata > Amphibia > Anura > Dendrobatidae > Dendrobates > Dendrobates tinctorius. The sequence goes on from NW_027361800.1 coordinate 4,192,072, forward strand.
TACTTTGGACACATCATATGAAGAGAGCAATCACTGGAGAAAGACATCATGGTGAGAAGAATAGAAAGCACAGATGTGACCTCTCTACAGGGGCTCCAATGTACAGTGACTGGAGATAATCCTCCGCAGTGTATCCCTCCACCGGCTAGAGATCACCGGAGTTCGTCCTGTCACTTGCGGCACCGCTATGTGAGAAAATTCTCATGCTACGGTAGTGCCGTAAAGTGAGAGCACGAACTCCGATGAAGTACACTGTGGGAGTATTATCTCCGGTCAGTGCCATCGGAGGCCCTGTAGAGTAGTCACATCTCCCGATGTGACAGCTCTACATGGGACATCGTCATGGGACACTCATTATTAAATGGATTACATCGGAACATTGATTATTTGTGTTGGTATGTCATTTTTTTTTGTTTGCAGGTGATCGAGGACGTCACAGGAATTAGGCGTATAATAAAAATGCCAAACTGTGTTTTATTTCATTAAAATACTTTATTCTGGCTCTGTCTTTATTTAACATGTGACAACTATAGCATTAGTAATGGATAGGCATCTTATTGACGCCTCTCCATTACTATGCTGGGGGGTTATGTCACCAAACAATACAGGGGTGACATCAACCCCCCAATTATTATCCCATATACCACTGTTACAGGGCAGTGGGAAGAGAGAGGCTAAGTGCCGCAATTGGCACATCATTTCTGGGGCGGCTGAGAGTTGGTGTTTGTAGCCGGGGGGCCAACATCCATGGCCCCTTCCTAGGCTATTAATATCAGCCCTTAGCTGTCTGCATAGCCTTTTCTGGTTATTAATTATAGGGGGACCCCATGTTTTTTTGTCCCCCTATTTTTTTACCCCATTTTTGGTTGTCTCCCCTATTTTAAAAGCCAGTAAAGACTAAGTATACAGCTGTGAGCTATTATCCTGGGAAGCTCCATGGGTATTACCCCCTTCCCAGGCTATAGACTTCGGCCCCCAGTTGCTGGTTTTCCCTGTTCTGGTTTCGAAAATTGCACAGGAGCCCACACAATTCCCCCCCCTTTTTTTTAAAAAGATTAAATAGATATTGCGTTTAGGGCCGAGATCACACATGCGAGAAACACGGCCGAGTCTTGCATGTTAATACCCGGCACTGCCGCCGGCACTCAGATAGGAGCATGTGGCCGCATAGCAATACATGCAGCCGCAGGCTCCGCTCAAGAGTGCTGGCGGCAGTGCCGGGTATTAACATGCGGGACTCGGCCGTGTGTCTCGCATGTTTGATCCCAGCCTAATGCAGAGTGTTTGCAGGGGCTGACACTGTGTGCAGGGGCTGATACTGACAGCTTGGGGCCCCTGCACAAGAAATGTGTCTGGGCCCCCCTCCTTTTATGGTGACAAAGCTATATATATGTATATATATATAGCCACACACATACCATACATGTATATATATTATAGTCTCCTTTATTATGTATATTGCTGTCTCTTATACAGTGACAGTGCCCTCTCTTGCTATGTACAGCACCGTCCCTTACATATTGGATTATATACAGCCCTGTTTTTTATTATATACCGTCCTCTCTTGTTAGATATATAATGCTATGATGGCTGATGGGGCATGAGAAACTTCTTTTCTAATGCAGGAGATGATGGACTGGTAGTCTGGTCACTGGCTCCTCCATCAGCAGTCATTTTATATCTAACAAGAGAGCAGACTATGTAATAAAAAAGGGCACTGTGAATAACAAAAATAACAAGAATACACTAGGTAAGAGAAAGCACTGTACATAACAGCAGAGGAAGCTATATAATATGGGACAGCACCATATATAACTAGAGAGGATGGTATGTAATAAGGGACGGTGTTATATATAACAAAAGAGGAAACTATGTAACTAAGGATGGTGTTATACATAATAAGTGAGTACACTATATAATAAGGGACTGTGCTATACATAAAAAGTGAGTGCACTATATACTGAGGGATGGCGCTATACATAATAAGCTAGTACACTATATACTAGGAAATTGCTATACATAAGTGAGTACACTATATACCAAGGGACTGTGCTATACATAATAAGTGAGTACACTTTATACTAAGGGACTGTGTTAAAGGGAACCTGTCACCTGTTTTGGCCGCTATAAGATGCGGCCACTGCCTTTCAGAGCTTATCTACAGCATTCTAGAATGCTGTAGATAAAGTCCCTGATCTGACCAGAAAGATAAGAAAAATAAGTTTTATTATACTCACCTGTGGGGGGCGATCCGGTCCGATGGGTGTTGCAGGTCTGGGTCTGGCGCCTTCCATCTTCTTGCGATGCCACCCCACTGCTTGCTTCATGGCTCGCCGGCATCGTGCTCCTGCCTAGGTGTACGTATCTGCCCTGTTGAGGCACTGCAGTACTCTTGCTCTGCCCGCAACAGGGCAGATAAGTAAGCCTGCGCCGGTTGTTGGGGAGCCACGAACCAAGCAGGAGGGCGGAATCGCAAGAGGTCCGCACCAGACCCCCCCCTCCGATGAGTATAATAAAACTTATTTTTCTTCACTTGCAGGTCGGTTCAGGGGCTTATCTACAGCATTATAGAAAGGCAGCGGTCGCATCTTAGAGTGGCCAAAACAGCTGACAGGTTCTCTTTAACCCCTTTACTCCCAAGGGTGGTTTGCATGTTAATGACCGGGCCAATTTTTGCAATTCTGACCACTGTCCCTTTATGAGGTAATAACTCTGGAATGCTTCTATGGATCCCGGTGATTCTGACATTGTTTTTCTCATGACATATTGTACTTCATGTTAGTGGTAAAATTTCATTCATATACTGTAACTTGCGGTTATTTGTGAATAAAAAAAGGAAATTTGGTGAAAATTTCGCAATTTTCCAATTTTGAAATTTTATGCCCATAAATCACAGAGATATGGCACACAAAAAACTTAATAAGTAACATTTCACATATGTTTACTTTACATCAGCACAATTTTGGAACCATATTTTTTTTTTGTTAGGAAGTTATAAGGGTTAAAAGTTGACCAGCGATTCTCATTTTTACAACACCATTTTGTTTAGGGACCACATCACATTTGAAGTCACTTTGAGGGGGTCTATATGATAGAAAATGCCCAAAAGTGACACCATTCTAAAAACTGCACCCCTGACGGTTCTCAAAACCACATTCAAGAAGTTTATTAACCCTTCAGGTGCTTCACAGGAATTTTTGGAATGTTTAAAAAAAATGAACATTTAACTTTTTTTCACAAAAAAATTACTTCAGGTCCAATTTTTTTTATTTTACCAAGGGTAACAGGAGAAATTGGACTGCAAAAGTTATTTTGCAATTTGTCCTCAGTAGGCTGATACCTGATATGTGGGGGGAACCACTGTTTCAGCGCATGGCAGAGCTCGGAAGGGAAGGAGCGCCTTTTAACTTTTTCAATGCAAAATTGGCTGGAATTCAGATTGAATGCCTTGTTACGTTTGGAGAGCCTCTGATGTGCCTAAACAGTGGAAACCTCCCACAAGTGACCCCATTTTGGAAACTAGACCCCCCCAAGGAACTTATCTAGATAGTGGTGAGAACTTTGAGCCCCCAAGGGCTTCACAGAAGTTTATAATGTACAGCCGTACAATTAAAAAATCATATTTTTTCCAAAAAATGATCTTTTCACCCCCTATTTTTATTTTCCCAAGGGAAACAGGACCCTGAAAGTTATTGCACAATTTGTCCTGAGTACACTGATACCCCATATGTGGGGGTAAACCACAGTTTGGGTGCATGGCAGAGCTCGGAAGGGAATGAGCGCCGTTTGACTTTTTCAATGCAGAATTGGCTTGGCGCCATATCACATTTGGAGAGCCCCTGATGTGCCTAAACAGTGAAAACCCCTCACAAATGACACCATTTTGGAAACTAGACTCCCCAAGGAACTTATCTAGATGTGTGGTGAGAACTTTGAACCCCCCAAGGGCTTCACATAAGTTTATAACGTACAGCCATAAAATTAAAAAAATCATATTTTTTTTCCACAAAAATGATCTTTTCACCCCCAATTTTTATTTTCCCAAGGGAAACAGGTCCCCAAAAGTTATTGTGCAATATGTCCTGAGCACGCTAAGACCCCATATGTAAGGGTAAACCACTGTTTTGGTGCATGGCAGAGTTTGGAAGGGAAAGAGCGCCGTTTGATGCAAAATTGGCTGGAATTGAGATCGGGCACCATGTCACGTTTTGAGAGCCCCTCATGTGCCTGAAGAGTAGACACCCCCCACACGTAACCCCATTTTGGAAACTAGACCCCCCAAGGAACTTACCTAGATGTGTGATGAGCACTTTAAACCCCCAAGTGCTTCACAGAAGTTTATAACGCCCGGGCTGAAAATAAAAAAATCATATTTTTTCCACAAACATGATCTTTTAGTCCCCAATTTTTTTATTTTCCCAAAGGTAACAGGAGAAATTGGACCCCCAAAGTTGTCCAATTTGTCCTGAGTACGCTGATATCCCATATGTGGGAGAAAACTACCATATGGGCACACATTGGGGCTCAGAAGGGAAGTAGTGACGTTTTGGAATGCAGACTTTGATGGAATGGTCTGCAGGTGTCAAGTCACGTTTGGAGAGCCCCTGATGTGCCTAAACAGTGGAAACCCCCCACAAGTGACCCCATTTTGGAAACTAGACCCCCCAAAGAACTTATCAAGATGTGCGGTGAGCATTTTGAACCCCCAAGTACTCACAGAAGTTTATAACGCCCGGGCATGAAAATAAAAAAATCATTTTTTCCACAAACATGATCTTTTAGTCCCAATTTCTTTATTTTCCAAAGGGCAACAGGAGAAATTGGATGCCAAAAGCGGTTTTCCAATTTGTCCTGAGTACGCTGATACCCCATATGTGGGAGAAAACTAATGTATGGGCACACGTCTGGGCTTGGAAGGGAAGTAGTGATGTTTTGGAATGCAGACTTTGATAGAATGGTCTGCGGGTGTCATGTCACGTTTGGAGAGCCCCTGTCATGTCGGACGCTATTCACACCACAGCGTCCGGCAGGCAGAGGTAGTTTCACCTCCGTCCACTTATCATGTCGGACGCTATTCACACCACAGCGTCCGGCAGGCAGAGGTAGTTCCACCTCCGTCCACTATAGCCTCAGTGGCGCCGGCTTGATTTTCTCAGGCTATCGGGGGTTAGTCTAGCTGGAGATCAGGTTGGATGTTTGGTCACGCCCACGGTCTTTAAATAGTCGTGCTGGCCTATGGGCGTCGCCGATTATAGCTTGTGTTTCATACCAAGTGGTTCCGGTCTGGAGTGGAGGTGTTGGAGAGAGAGAGAGATTCATATCTGGTGTCGTATGATCCGTTGTTACCTTCTCGCCTTCCCATATTTGTGTTTTGTTGTGCCCTGTTCATATTACTGTATAGTCCTGTGTGTATGCGGCGCGGTGCAGTTTAAGTTCTCCCTGTCTGTCATTATTGTGTGGGGCTTTGGTGGTTTGTCTCCTCACTGGGTTGGAGGGTGGAGGGTTAAGCTTGGGGCTGAGCAGGAGATAAGGAAACGTTGGAGGCTCAGACATTTGCACCATCAGCAAAAACCCTGAGTTGAGGGTCAGGCAGGGTTTCCCCTAGTTAAAGGGACACCACAGGGGCCCCGGGTATTTCTGCCTTAGTTGACCTAAGCCCCGCGTGACATTATAATCGGCCTACATTTTTTAGGAGTCCATGGATCCCATGAATTCCATAACCCGCCAGTTGGCGGCGCTGTCCTTACAGGTCTCCGAGTTGAAAGGGGCAGTTCAGCAGCAGGGCCTGGTAGTAGCGAAGGTGCAAACGGCATCTGCAGGTATCGGTGCAGAGCCGAAGATCCCGCTGCCAGAACGATTCTCAGGGGAACGCAGCAAATTTGTCATATTTCGGGAGGCCTGCAAGTTATACTTCCGCATGCGCCCGGTCTCCTCAGGTAATGAGGCTCAGCGGGTGTGTCTGGTGTTATCATTACTGAGTGGGGACCCCCAAGCATGGGCATTTTCCTTACCAGCTGACTCTGCTACATTTCATTCTGTCGATAATGTTTTTTCTGCACTCGGGCTCATTTATGATGATCCTGACAGATTGGCTCTAGCGGAATCTAAAATCCGCACCCTCCGTCAGGGGGAACGTATGGCGGAAGACTATTTCTCAGAATTTCGCCGTTGGCCAGTAGACACACAGTGGAACGACCCAGCGCTGCGGAGTCAGTTTATTCATGGGGTTTCAGGAAGAGTTAAACAGGCCCTCCTGATGTATGAGACTCCTGCATCGTTGGAGTCTGCCATGAGTTTGGTAATACGTATTGATCGCCGTTTGCGTCAGGGGGCACAGGAGACGCTACCCCTGGGGGAAGCAGAGGTACAAGTGTGGTTGCTGCAGGTGAGCCCACTGAACCTATGCAAATTGCGGGGGTGTCACAGGTTAAGCGTCGCGTTCCTGGGTTCAGGAAGCCAGGAGCATGTTTTTACTGTGGTAAAAGAAATCATTATGTTAACGCTTGTCCTGTGCTACCGAAGAAGGTCACACCGGCGGAAAACTGTTAAGCTCAGTGGGTATGGAGGAGGCCCAACTGAGCGTATGCATATCCTCCATGATGGTATCTCAATGTATGCTCTCTGCCAAGGTTATTATCGCGGGCAGAGAGCTACCAATATCAGTGTTTGTGGATAGCGGTTCCGCCACCAATCTCATAGATGAGGAGTTTGCACGCACTGCCGGGTTTAAGATCGAAAAACTCCCTCATCCTATTCAGGTGGTTACCATTAATGCCGCTCCCCTTCCACAAGGGGAGATTACGGAGTTTGTGGCTGAGGTGAAACTCCACATTGGGGGCCTACATTTTGAGTGGGTTACATGTAGGGTCCTCCGTAATCTCCCAGCACAAATGGTCCTGGGTTTTCCATGATTGTCCAGGCAAAACCCGGTGATTGATTGGAAAACTCAGGACATAGTCCAATGGAGTGGTTTCTGCCAGGACAATTGCTTGGCCACATGTGTGTCCGCCGTGACGCCCAGCCTTCCGGAGGCTTTGCAGGATTTCGCGGATGTATTCTCTGAGAGGGGTTGCTCAGAACTGCCTCCACATCGAGCCTATGACTGTGTGATTAGGTTAAAACACGGGGCCAAATTACCTAAGGCCAGGATGTTTAATATTTCTGGTCCAGAGAGACAAGCTCTGAAAGACTACATCGCGGAGAGTCTGAGCAAAGGACACATCCGGCCTTCGTCCTCGCCTGTAGCAGCGGGGTTTTTCTTCATTAAGAAGAAAGATGGGGGGTTACGCCCGTGTCTGGATTTCCGGGAGTTAAACCAGATTACGATCCGTGATCCATACCCGATGCCTTTGATCCCTGATTTGTTCAACCAGGTGGCGGGGGCAAAGTGGTTTTCCAAGCTTGACCTCAGGGGGGCGGATAACCTCATAAGGGTCCGTCAGGGGGATGAGTGGAAGACGGCGTTTAACACTCCTGAGGGTCATTTTGAGAGCCTGGTTATGCCATTTGGGTTGACAACCGCGCCTGCTGTTTTCCAACATTTTATTAATGATGTATTTGCTCATGTCCTGGGGAAATTTGTGATTGTATACCTGGATGATATCCTCATTTATTCAAGCGACCGGGACACTCATTTCTAAATATGTTAAATAACAGTTTTTGCATGTCAGGCAGGTGTTACAGTTGCTCCGTGAGAATAAGCTCTATGCTAAGCTGGAAAAATGCTTATTTTTTGTTCAGGAGTTGCCTTTTTTGGGATATATTGTGTCCGCCGCAGGATTTAAAATGGACACCGCGAAGGTGCAAGCGGTGCTGCAATGGGAAAGGCCTGATAATCTGAAAGCGCTCCAGCGGTTCCTTGGGTTTGCTAATTATTATAGGAAATTTATAAAACACTTTTCTACTATAGCCAAACCGCTCATGGACATGACAAAAAAAGGTACCGATCTGGCTAGCTGGTCTGAGGTGGCGATACGTGCATTTGAGCGTCTGAAGAACAGTTTTGCTTCAGCCCCCATTCTGGTGCAACCGGACATGTCTAAACCTTTTGTGGTGGAGGTTGATGCATCTGAGGTGGGAGTGGGGGCAGTACTGTCACAGGGCTCATCTTTGAGCGATATGCATCCATGCGCTTACTTCTCCAAGAAGCTGTCGCCGGCCGAACGGAATTATGATATCAGCAACAGGGAGTTGTTGGCCATCAAATTGGCTTTTGAGGAATGGCGACACTTCTTGGAGGGGGCGGCTCACCAGGTCACAGTCATCACCGACCATAAGAACCTGCTCTATCTGGAGTCGGCCAAGCGTCTGTCTCCTAGGCAGGCTCGCTGGGCATTGTTTTTTACACGTTCCAATTTTCTGGTGACTTACCGTCCCGGGGCTTAAAAACACCAAGGCGGATGCCTTGTCCAGGTCTTTTCCGGGGGGAGAACCTCGGGAAGAGCCGGTACCCATCCTCCAGGAAGGTGTAGTGGTTTCGGCTCTCAAGACTGAGGTAGAGGCGGAGATTGCCGAGGCCCAAGAGGAGGTACCGCCAGGACTTCCCGCCAACAAATCATTTGTACCCCTTCATCTTCGTCTTAAGGTGTTGAGGGAACACCATGACTCAGTACTGGCTGGTCATCCAGGGGTTAAGGGCACTTTGGAGCTGGTATCGCGTCGCTTCTGGTGGCCCAAAATCCGGCAGGACGTGGTCTCGTACGTGGCAGCTTGCATCACGTGCGCTAGGGCCAAGTCGCCCAGAGCCCGTCCTGCTGGCACGCTACAGCCTCTGGGGGTACCTAATAGGCCATGGACAGAAATCTCCATGGATTTTATCACTGACTTGCCAGCCTCGGCGGGGAACACGGTCATCCTGGTGGTGGTTGACCGATTTTCAAAGATGGCGCATTTTGTGTCATTACCTTCCTTGCCCAATGCAAAGACGTTGGCTCAGGTGTTTGTGCAGGAGGTGGTCAGACTCCACGGAGTTCCGTTGGACATAGTATCTGATAGGGGAACTCAATTTGTGGCAAGGTTTTGGAAAGCTTTTTGCTCACGTTTGGGGATCAAGTTGTCACATTCATCGGCGTTTCATCCACAGTCAAATGGTCAAACTGAGCGCATGAACCAAAATCTGGAGCAGAATTTACGATGCTTTGTGTCCGACAACCAAGAGGAGTGGTCTACTTTCCTTCCTCTGGCCGAGTTCGCGTTAAATAATCACCGCCAAGAGTCATCGGGAGAGTCTCCGTTCTTTTGTGCTTACGGTCAACATCCTCAATTTTGTACCTTACGTCAGGGTGATTCGGGGGTCGTCCCGGAGGACCAGCTAGGAGCTCAATTATCATCGGTCTGGAGGAGGGTGAAACAACGATTGTTGAGCATGAGTGCGAGGTACAAACGGGTGGCTGACAGTAGACGCGTGCCAGGTCCGGACCTGTGTGTGGGTGAATGGGTGTGGTTAGCGACTAAAAACATAAAACTCAAAATTCCATCTTTAAAATTGGGTCCAAGGTTTATTGGGCCTTTTAAGATTGCTGCCATCATTAACCCAGTTGCTTATCGGTTGGAACTTCCTACAGTATACAAGATACACAACGTGTTTCACAGGGCTTTATTGAAAAAGGTGGTAGGCTCTGTGGACACGACGCCGATGCCACCTCCGGTCATGGTGGATGGCGATTTAGAGTTTGAGGTCTCCAAGGTAGTGGACTCTCGAGTAGTGCACCGTACTCTTCAGTATTTGGTACACTGGCGGGGGTATGGTCCGGAGGAGAGGTCTTGGGTACCAGCCTCAGACATACATGCGGATCGGCTGGTCAGTTCTTTTCACCGTCGCCATCCAGACAAGCCGGGTCCTATGAGTCTTGAGGGCCCTGGGGTCCCTCGTAGAAGACGGGATACTGTCATGTTGGACGCTATTCACACCACAGCGTCCGGCAGGCAGAGGTAGTTTCACCTCCGTCCACTTGTCATGTCGCACGCTATTCACACCACAGCGTCCGGCAGGCAGAGGTAGTTCCACCTCCGTCCACTATAGTCTCAGTGGCGCCGGCTTGATTTTCTCAGGCTATCGGGGGTTAATCTAGCTGGAGATCAGGTTGGATGTTTGGTCACGCCCACGGTCTTTAAATAGTCGTGCTGGCCTATGGGCGTCGCCGATTATAGCTTGTGTTTCATACCAAGTGGTTCCGGTCTGGAGTGGAGGTGTTGGAGAGAGAGAGATTCATAGCTGGTGTCGTATGATCCGTTGTTACCTTCTCGCCTTCCCATATTTGTGTTTTGTTGTGCCCTGTTCACATTACTGTATAGTCCTGTGTGTATGCGGCGCGGTGCAGTTTAAGTTCTCCCTGTCTGTCATTATTGTGTGGGGCTTTGGTGGTTTGTCTCCTCACTGGGTGGAGGGTTAAGCTTAGGGCTGAGCAGGACATAAGGAAAGGTTGGAGGCTCAGACATTTGCACCATCAGCAAAAACCCTGAGTTGAGGGTCAGACAGGGTTTCCCCTAGTTAAAGGGACACCACAGGGGCCCCGGGTATTTCTGCCTTAGTTGACCTAAGCCCCGCGTGACAGCCCCTGATGTGCCTAAACTGTGGAAATCCCCCACAAGTAACCCTATTTTGGAAACTAGACCCCCCAAGGAACTTATCTAGATGTGTGATGAGCACTTTGAATCCCCAAGTGCTTCACAGTTTATGACGTAGAGCCATAAAGATAAAACAATCATATTTTTTTCCAGAAAAATATTTTTGCCCCCAATTTTTTATTTTACCAAGGGTATCAGGAGAAATTGGACCTCAACAGTTATTTTGCAATTTGTCCTGAGTAGGCTGATACCCCATATGTGGGGGTAAACCACTGTTTGGACGCATGGCAGAACTTGGAAGGGAAGGAGAACCATTTGACTTTTTCAACGCAGAGTTGGCTGGAATTGACATCAGACGCCATGTTGTGTTCGAAGAGCCCCTGATGTGCCTAAACAGTGGAAACCCCCCATTTCTAACTCCAACGCTAACCCCAACACACCCCTTACCCTAATCTCAGCCCTAACCCTTATGGGAAAATGGAAATAAATACATCTTTTTAATTTTATTATTTTTCCCTAACTAAGCGGGTGATAAAGGGGGTTTGATTTACTATTTATAGCGGGTTTTTCTGTTTGGCAGCTGTCACATGCTAAAAGACGCTTTTTATTGTAAAAATAGTTTTTGCATCACCACATTTTGAGAGCTATGTTTCCATATTTTGACCCACAGAGTCATATGAGGTCTTATTTTTTGCGGGACGAGTTGACATTTTTGTTTGTACCATTTTTGGGCACGTGACATTTTATCGCTTTTTATTCCAATTTTTGGGATATTTTTTTTTAGATTTTGGCGCTTTTATACAATAAAATCAATTTTATATAAAAAATAATTATTTTTGCATCGCTTTATTCTGCGAGCTATAACTTTTTAATTTTTTTGCTGATGACGCTGTATGGTGGCTCATTTTCAGATGACGATTTCAGCGGTACCATGTTTATTTATATTTGTCTTTTTGATTGCATGTTATTGCACTTTTTGTTTGATCATGTTTGATCGCATTTTGCCAGGGGTTAATGTGCCAGGGGCGGTCCGTGACCGCTCCTGGCACATAGTGCCGGGTGTCAGCTGTGATAATCAGCCGACACCCAGCCGCGATCAGCTGCGCTTCCCCCGCGAGCTCAGCTGACTGCGTGTGACGTACTATTCTGTCTATGGGATTTAAGTCCCAGGTCACATAGGCAGAATAATACGTCCAATGTAAGGAAGGGGTTAAAGGGAACCTGTCACTACTTTTTTTTTGCCTACCAGCTAAAAACATGAGTTAATTAGTCAGTTATGGATTCCACAACTACTTTTGAAACCCCGACTCCCCATGTATCACCCATAAAATCTTTTTCTTTGTCCTGCGCTGTATGGTAATCTGTTTGGTCCGGTCCGATGGGTGTTGCCTGTTCCCTCAATCCACCCGTCCTCGGCTTGCTGAGATTACAGATTTTGCACGTGCGCATTGAAATGGTATCTCAGCTCATGCGCAGTATGCTTTACCCAACTGCGGGAAAAGCCAAAAAGCAGTAGTGCGCATGCGCCTCGGTTTTGTGCTCCAAGCCTCTCTCTGAATGCTTACATGGTGCACGTGCCAAAACCCCAGTCACATAGGCATTTCTGCGCGTGTGCCGCTACTCCAGCATCTCAAACCTCGCTTTGGCTGCTTCACTACGCGTGGACGCTTTCCCTCCCCCCTCATATCCGGCACATAGCTTCATATGGTAATTAAAGCACACTTCCACCAATGATTAGACATGGAACCACAGAAGGCGTAGGACATGCATGTGACTCGCCCCCAAAGGCCATGGGGTACTCGGTGCTGGGCCCGTTAATTTCAATGAGATGTCACAGTGGCAGTGACCCGGTCCGTGACCTCAGGCGGGCAATGTAAAAGGGGTAGAGTGATGGGGAAAAAGTTTTTGAGATGATTTGTGACGACACCTGTGGTTTCTGGTCATTTTGACCAGCGCTGCAGGGTTGCTTCTCTGGGAAAGATGGTGTGGTGCAGCAATGATGCTGTAGCCCTCCACAGGTAAAGCTGTAGTCCCAGGGCAGAGAAGATGAGGTTGGCAAATGAGGAGATAGTGAGAAGTAGATGGTGCAGTGTTAGGCACAGAGATGTAGCAGTGCAAAGTGGGTTGGCGCAGAAAAAAGGCAATGAGACAGCTGAGTGCAGTTCCAGTTCTTTTACTCACGTTTTTGGCACAGACAGGTGCCCGCTTCAATGCTGCGGTCTCCAGATCAGGGGCTCAGCCAACTCCCAGGCAGATGGAATTAACCTTTCCAGCTCTCCCCTTCGTGTGCCTGTTCTGAACGTCTCCTCACTAGCGCTTATACTGCAGTGCTTGTAGTTGTGTGTTAAACCCAAGTTCCTCCTCTCAGATGTTCCTTGGAACTCTACTCACATGACAAGTGACTGTAGCCTGCTTTGGGGACTCCATCCGTCATGTCCCGGCTCACATATAGGTTGCCACCGTGTATACAAGTCTTTTGTGGGAATAGAGTGGTCACAGCTCCTATTCCTCCAGTGTCTGCTGCTGGAACATTAGTTTCACAAACAGCCTCAGGGACCGGACCCCGGCCATGCGCTTCAAACTTGAGGAAGGGCTCTGCTCTGGCCCTAGTCCTTAAATCTCTTCTCCTTACGTTCCGTACTAAACTTTCTTCCTTCTGAAGAATTAGGCTTTCTATGGCTCTTTCCTGTGCCAGCAGCTTCAGGTCACAGGAGTCTGCTGCAGCACTTCCTTCACTCCATCCCTCTCAGACTGACCTTTTCCTAATCTTCTCTGCTCTCTTGTGCAGTCTAAGCTCCACTCACCTCCCGGCACTCTTCGTGTTCCAAGCAGGGAGCCATGAAGGTTGCTCTGCTACACTATTGTGTTTGTGTGGGATGTGAGTGTTGGAGGTTGGTCAGGTGTTACCATCTTACCTGGAGAGTGGGATACTACACCTCAGGAGGAGGTGCAGTACCTCTGTGGTGACTGAACCCCCAGGGGCGCCACACATGCGCACTACTGCTTTTCGGCTCTGCCCGCAGTTGGGCAAAGCATACTGTGCATGTGTGAGATACCATTTCCATGCGCACACGCAAAATCTGTACGCGATCTCAGATATTCACGAAAAAGAATGCAGACAGCAAGCTGAGGAGTGTAATGGTCAACGTGTGACTGGACACACCTCCTCCAGCAGGGCGAATTTATATGACACACGCGACCCTAGATACACTGCCTCCAGTAGGGCGAATTTAAATAATAAGACGTGCAGCCGGATCCACCGCCTCCAGCAGGCGAATTTCAGAAATACACGTGAAACTGGATACACCGCCTCCAGCAGGGTGAATTTAAATAATAAGGGGAAACACCAGGGAAACAAATACAATGGTGGGCCCTGCGATAGGAAACGGGGACGTGGAGACCTCCTGCACTCCCCTGAGTCAGTGTCCCTACACTCCTACCGATCCCTAGGCCGGTTCCGCACCGGGCGCCGATCAGCATACCTTTAAACCCTAGCTCGCCCTGCACCTACCCCTTTCTAGTGAAATGACCGGTGCAGAGACTAATCCCACCACTGCACTGAAACACACATAAAGGAAAGACACAAACAGGGAAACACCACTTATCTTTGCTCTGTTGCTCTTGCTCCCAGCAACAGAGTCCACCACCAGAATGCAGCTTTCCTCCTGAATAGCTGCCACCAAGCTCTGTCAGAGCTGCAAGGAAATCCCCTCTGACTCCTTCCACACCAGGACTCTGACTGTGCTGCAAGGAACTCTCTCTAGCTCCTTTCTCCACCATGGATGGTTGGAAATGAACACTATCACCAACCCCAGTGAGAGCACGACACACATTTATAGTTAAGCCAGAGGAATCACACCTGTTAGTGATTCCCGTGTAATAACGCTAACCACCACCGAGGCAAACTAGAACAAAAGACACCACTGTGTAATAATCCTAATGGCCACCGTGGGCAAAACCAAACTTAAGCACACAGCTTAAGGAAAAGAAAAGGTTACATGTGCTTTTAACTGTCATCATCCAACCTGGATCATGACAGTACCCTCCCTCAATGAGGGGCCTCTGGACCCTCAAGGCCGCTCCTCATCAGGGAACCACCTACAGCGGGGACACTCAGATCCAGAGTTCACACTTGCAACTACCTGCACTTCAGGTTTATGACAAACGAGCACCGCTGGTATTGGCAATGTATGTTCTGGAGGCACCACACATCTCCGAAGCGCCGACCTGGGGAACGAGTTGTGTATGTGCATGTTTCCGAGTAACTCGAGCTGGTAAGACTCCGGGCCCTGGATAGCCGACACCAGATACGGCACAATCACCTGAGAATTCCAAAACCCCGCAACACACTTCCACTGTATGTTTTTGGTGTCCACCCATACATGCTCGTTCACACACAGGTCCGGACTTGAACGTTTATTGCCACACATTCGTTTGTCAAAATAGGGTGAACTCTTTCTGGAACTGACAACAAAGGCGTCCCCCTGTGTCACCACACTCACACCCCCGCAATTCACCAAGAGAAACACCACCCTCCAACCCCTCCTACTACGAGATCTGCGCCTCTCAGGGTTGGCTAATGGCGAGGGTTGAGACTTGCCCCTACTCTTCTGCAGCATCTCCGCTGCTCTCACTGGAGAGGAAGGGGACGATTGTAGAGAGACGGCAGGGACAGTAGCCCCTAGGCAGCAGCCCTCACACGACTGCTCCCAGCTGACTACTTCCCTAGTCCGCCAATCTAAAACCGGGTTGTGTTTTTTAGACAAAGGGGGCCCACAATGATAGGTGCTGGATTTCCCTCCAAGACGTAGTATGACTGGGACTCATCAGGATGTTCACTATACAGCACAATGTCTTCAACGACTTGGTTTAACCCCTCCTGGCTCAGTGAGACAGTTAATGGCCTGGACGCTTATGGGTTTGTCCGGCGTCTCACACCTCAGACCATGAGTCTGGACAAACTGAGCATCCACCAGACTGACTTCTGCTCCACTGTTAACAAGCACCGGTATGCCCTCAGGTATCTCGCCAACCATCACCTCTGCAGACATAGTACCTTCTGAGGGCGAGGAGGAAATATACACTCCCAGGTCGTCTTCCTCCACACGACCAGGTGGACATGGCTTCTCTGATATAACTGAAGTTTCGGCGTGAGTGCCAAGGACTAAATCATTAGTCTGCTCACTACAGGGACGTACCCCTTCACCTTGGGGAACACCAGGCAGCACCATGGGGACACCAACTCCACCCATCTTCCTGGGTACGTCCGCCTGCATAAGCAAGTCCTGCTCCCCAGCAGGGACTCCATGGCACATCCTGGCCAAAGCCTTATATGGACCCTCTAGTTGAGGCAGAGGGTAGGCCTCAGACCCATAATTCCGCTGCAGGTGCTGCCGAACTGCATCATTCAGCTCCTCACTAATATCAGTGAGGGCCAGCAACAACTGCTCACCGGTCTGCACTTGGCCCATCAGAGAAAATGTTGTGGTTGGTGATAATGTAATGGTCAACGTGTGACTGGACACACCGCCTCCAGCAGGGCGAATTTATATGACGCACGCGACCCTGGATACACCGCCTCCAGTAGGGCGAACTTAAATAATAAGATGTGCAGCCGGATACACCGCCTCTAGCAGGCGAATTTCAGAAATAAATGTGAAACTGGATACACTGTCTCCAGCAGGGCGAATTTAAATAATAAGGGGAAACACCAGGGAAACAAATACAATGGTGGGCCCTGCGATAGGAAACGGGGACGTGGAGACCTCCTGCACTCCCCTGAGTCAGTGTCCCTACACTCCTACGGATTCCTCAGCCGGTTCCGCACCGGGCGCCGATTAGGATACCTTTAAACCCTAGCTCGCCCTGCACCTACCCCTTTCTAGTGAAATGGCCGGTGCAGAGACTAATCCCACCACTGCACTGAAACACACATAAAGGAAAGGCACAAACAGGGAAACACCACTTATCTTTGCTCTGTTGCTCTTGCTCCCAGCAACAGAGTCCACCACCAGAATGCAGCTTTCCTCCTGAATAGCTGCCACCAAGCTCTGTCAGAGCTGCAAGGAAATCCCCTCTGACTCCTTCCACACCAGGACTCTGACTGTGCTGCAAGGAACTCTCTCTAGCTCCTTTCTCCACCAAGGATGGTTGGAAATGAACACTATCACCAACCCCAGTGAGAGCACGACACACATTTATAGTTAAGCCAGAGGAATCACACCTGTTAGTGATTCTCACGTAATAATGCTAACCACCACCTAGAACAAAATACACCACTGTGTAAGGGTGTGTGCACACGCTGCGGATTCTGCTGCGGTTCCGCAGCGGATTTGGCCGCTGCAGGTCCGCAGCAGTTTTTGCTGCAGTGTACAGTACCATTATTCCCTATGGGAATAAAAAACCGCAGTGTAGACGGTGCAGATTTTTCCGCGCGGTTTTTCTGCAGTTTTGAAACCGCAGAAAGAATTGACATGTCAATTCCTTCTGCGGAATCCGCAGCGGCTTGCCATCTCCTCCATTGTGGAGATGAAAAACCGCAGAGCAATCCGCAGGTAAAACCGCAGGTCTTTTGACCTGCAGATTTACCTGCGGATTTTACAAAATCCGCGCGGCCAAATCCGCACACTATTCCACAGCGTGTGCACGCAGCCTAATAATCCTAATGGCCACCGGGGACAAAACCAAACTTAAGCACACAGCTTAAGGAAAAAAAACGGTTACATGTGCTTTTAACTGTCATCATCCAACCTGGATCATGACAAGGAGGGGTGGAGTGAGGGAACAGAGGCAATGCCCACCAGACCGGACAGATTACCATACAGCGCGGGAGAAATAAAAAAGGTTTTTATGGTTTATACATGGGGAGTCAGGGGGTTTCAGAAGTAGTTGTGGAATGCATAGCTGACACCGAATTAACTGATGTTTTTTAGCCGATAGGCAAAAAAAGTAGGCACAGGTTCCCTTTAAACATAATAAGTGATAACGTTTTCCTCCACTTCCCCAAATCCATTATAAATCCCCCTTCCCAATCCCCCACACCCCATTATTGTCCTCTCCCCCATCATTGCCCTTTCCACCACATCTATGATTGCTTTCTCCCCCACCATTGCCCATCCACCACCTCCATCATTTCCTCCCCTAGCACTCCTATCATCATCCTTTCCACTACTACAATCATTGCCTTTTCCCCCACCACCCCAACATTGCCCATTCCACGACCTCCATCATTTCCTCCTCTCACATCACCCCAATTCCCTTTCCACCGCATCGTCCTTTCCAGCACCTCCATCATTTCCTCCCCACCAACCCATTATTGCCTTCTCTGCAATCACCCCCATCATTCCCTTCCTACACACACTCACTGCACGCTCTCCAGCAGTATCACCTTCGCCTGTAGCTTCCTCTGGCACAGCCGTAATTCAGCCGCGCCGCTGACTGCTATGACAGAGACAGTAAGCGCAGCAGGGAAGAGAGGACGGATCGCTGCAACCTGGCCTGACTGCATATGAGGGCAATCTGGCCAGGGGCCCCCTAGAGTCTTGGGCCTGATACACAAGCCAGACGGCCCTCATTAGCTGCACATGTGGTGTGTCTGTGTTTAACTCTTTATGTACCATTTTATGTTCATCACTAAACATCTGCCTTGGTATTATATAGCTATAGTTATTCACTTATATTTGTTTTGTGTACGTTATAGTTGAACATGGTATGTAACGATAAGTTCTTCAATGGAGGATAACGAAGAGGATGAACAAGGAAATTAAGTCACAATTCTTTTTTTTTTTTTGTTAAATAATATATCTTTATTTAGCTTACAAAAATGCAGACAAATCCAGATGAAAAAAAGAATCAAATCCGCATACATCTTCAACTGCATTTTCTGCAGAGAGGAAGACTCTGCGCAGAAAATTCCACAGGCATATCGGCAACGTGCGCACAAACCCTAACAGAAAGGCTAGTTTCACACTAGCGTTTTTGAGCGCAGCGACGGCCTGCGCACGGCCGCTGCTAAGCCCCGCCCCCTGCCTCCGCCGGTAGCTCCGCCTACTGGCGCATGACGCTGCATGCGCCCAACGTCCCCTATCTTTATCATTGGGGGCGCAGGCCGTGCGCAGTATGCATTTGGCGGCGCATGCGCCTTTTTGACGGTGCGCCGACCTGCGCCAAACGCAATCTGCTGCAGTTTGGTTGCGCCAGCGTACCGTCAAAAAGGCGCATGCGCCGCCAAACGCATACTGCGCACGGCCTGCGCCCCCAGTGATAAAGATAGGGGACGCAGGGCGCATGCAGCGTCATGCGCCGGTAGGCTGAGCTACCGGCGGGGGCAGGGCTTAGCAGCGGCCGTGCGCAGGCCGTCGCTGCGCTCAAAAACGCTAGTGTGAAACTAGCCTAAGGCCGGTTTCACATTTGCGCTGCAACTGCCTGCGCACGGCGGCTGCTAAGCCCCGCCCCCTGCCCCCCCATCAGGTCATCGCCGCCTACTAGCGCACATGGGCACTTGCGATCTGCACACCCTATCTTTAGCAGCGCACAAAAGCGCAAATGTGAAACCAGCCTAATACCCGGCACTCGGGATGCGGCCGCATAGAAATACATGGTGCTGCATGCTCCGCTCCTGAGTGCTGGCGGCACTGCCGGGTAGTCACACGTGAGGCTCAGCCGTACTCCTCGCATGTGTGATCCGGCCTAAGCCAACTTGTAGCCACTGCTTACTTTCTCCTCCACCAGCGTCCTACAAAAACTGAGGCACCCTTCCTTCTCCACCTGTACATTACCAAGGAAACAAGCAGCCTAGCTGTTACCACAACAGCACGCACAACTACCACATCGCAGCCGCCCGGGCAAGCTCGCTGCTCCGTGACTACTTCCCGTGTAACAGCGCCGAGTGACGCACCTCGGCTTGGCGGGAACGCTGGGGGCGGTGCCTGCTCTCCTAGCCCCGCCTTCCGCCTTGCCATGCAGCTCCAGCGTCCAATAGACGCGGCTGCCTCTGCGTCATCAGTCCGGGCGCCATTTTAAGACTCTATATGAGGCGGTCGCTGAGAGTTCTTTACTTATTACAGCGCCTCCTCTCCAGCCCGGGTGGTTCTCGAGTGTGTCATGGAAGGGTGAGTAGTGGCACCTGGGGCGTTCACCTAGGCTCCGCAGTGTAGGGGGAATGTGGCTGGGCTGCTACCTGGAACTTTGGGAAACTTGCGTGAGTGGAGGAGGTACACGGCGTGTGTGGCGATGATGTGGCGTGGGATTAACCCTTCCGGCCCATGGTTTCGCCTACGTGTTGCGCTGCACTCGGCCGTGGAGGCGCCCCCCAGCGGGTGTCTGGAGGCTGCCCGGGCACTAGCAGGCTCGGCTGCTGCCGGGCGCCCCTCGTACTGTGGTATCCCACCGGGCTGGAGGTGGCTGCCCCCCCAGGCAGGGCACGGAGCTGGGGTGGGGCCCGGAGTGCTGCTTACTCACATCCTGCCGCCGGCCCGGAGGTTGGGCAACTCCCGCATTCCTCAGCCTTTGTGTCTCCTGAGCGCAGAACCAGTCTGACTGGCGACTGACAAAGCGCTTCCTGTAGGCGGGGGCAGCTGGGCCTCGGCGGCCTCACCTGTGTACCCCCGCAGGCCGGATTACCCACCCCCCACTAGTGCTCCTCCACTGATCCTGGAAGTATACTTCTCTTCCTGGGTCCACCCCCCCCCCCCCCCCCCCAACATCTATGCAAACTCCCACTCCAAGCAGCTAATTAGCATGGAATTAAGCTTTTCCTTGTGACGCTGGCCAATCAGTACATGGCAGTGTTCAGAGCTGCATGGTGTATGCCCAGCTGAAGGCAAGTTTTTCCCTACTGTAACTGGGGGAGGGGGGGGGGGTCGTCCCATTGGTGGAGGAGCACAGCAGAAAAAGCTACTCTCGAATCCGTGGAGCAGTGCTAATTGGAGGATGTATGGTCCTGATGCCAGGTGTCCCCAAATAAGTGCCATTCCCTTCCACAGTGCCCTCCTCGCTGCTCAGAGCTGTGTTGGTAATAATGCAGCACCAGTGTGCCAGCCTCTGCTCACCGCAGCAGCCCGAGCCTCCACTGGGCACTGACTGGAGACCGGGACTAGTAGCTTGGAGCACCGCCCTGGGCTACAGCAAGGTGCCTGACTCCCCCACAGCCCAGGAGGCAGCCACAGTACAGAGGATACACTTGGCCACTCGTCGCATAGCCTACCCTCCAAGGATGTTGTATTTGCAGTGTTTGTGTCGTGCAAATGGTAATGGCAGCTGCAGAAAAATTCATACAAGTTTTAAAGTCTTGTAGTTTTAAAATAAACGCCTGGACAGCAATACAAATAAGCATTGCAGCACACTCCATGTACCTGTAAGTAATTCTTACCAGAAGCTTTAAGAGCCCAGGTACCCTGCATTTCACAGATAAATGAAGGAGAATCTGTCTCCACCTTGGACACATCTATTGATACGGGCACACAGGTTCTAGAATACTTAAATGGTCTTGCCTGTATGCCTCACATCTGCATTCCCATGCAGAAATCCTTTGTTAATGTGTTCTTCTGTTCTATGGGGTGTGCGGGTCTTCATTTGCATATCTGTTGCCTCCCATCCATGTCACACTGCCCTGTGATGTCTCCTGTTGTCCTGCAGTTGTGAGATTCCATGTTGCTTTTGTGCCCAGAAGTAATGTGGGACTTCTACAAGACATCACAGGGTACTGTCATGCTGTTGGAAGGTGGCACCACATGCCCCATAGCTTGGATTAACACATTGGCACAAAGGATTGAAGATGTCTGCCTGAGAACACAAATGAGGCATACAGTCGAGACTAAGGCCTCTTTCACACTTCAGTTTTTTACAATCAGTCACAATCCGCCAGGTTTTGAAAAAAAACGGATCCTCAATTTTTTTTTTTTTTGAGGATCCGTTTTTTTTCCCCATTGACTTGCATTAATGGCGGATTGTGACGGATTGCTGTCCGTTGCATCCGTTTTTTTTGAGGATCCGCCAAAAGTTGCTGTCCGTCACCATCCTCAAAGATTTCAAAACAGAGCTTGTAACGTTTTTTTTTTTTCCTCTGGCGGATCCTCCAGACACTCATTTAACCCCAAATTCTTTCTGGGTGCCGGACCAAAAAAGTCTGTGTCTGTATCTTTTCCTGCAGCAGAAAGCAACATGTGAACAAGCCCTTAGTTTGAGGTGTCTGACCCATGGGTCGCCCACTGGTTGCCAGAATGTGCCTTCCCCCCCCCAACAACCGTGTAGTGCATGTCTCCCACCTAACTTATGGACTTCTTTTACAGCATTGTTCAAGACATTACAGTTGGTACTAAGGTAAGAGCAATTTCCTGTCCTAATGTATGTTATGGCGCAGAAACTACCGTAAGTCTGTTTCTTGTTGGTCTTTAGCAGTGCCAATCTTGGCTAATGAGTGACCCTTGTGGGGTGTTCAATGTCCTGTAAAACGCAGTTGTAGGTTTACATTGTAGCCCTGACTTTATACCACAAAGCTGTTTTTTACTTGGAGTGAGGTTGTCATGACCTAGGATGGTTGCCATGGCATTAGTAATGATCACCCTTGGTTACCTGCCAAGAATGTGCTCTGAAATGCCTGTCTTCTATGGTTATCGGGTGCAGCATGTGGCCCTTAGTTTACTATGCCTTAAAACGTGGGCAAACAGTATTGATTTCTGGATGTTGCCAAAATCACCGCCTGATCCTATTGCATGTAGATAATTGTATATTCTTCCTTCTAATCTCAGATGTGGTCCTGTCTTGTGTACTTGCTGCTTAAAGTTTAGACTCTCTCAACAAATTACTGGCACCTTTCTAGAATATAGTTACAAGGTGGGGTTTGGGATTAAAAAGCACTTGCAGCATAAACTTGTAATGTTAATGCTTGCTTAATTGGGTGCATTATTCATGAGTAATTGGATGTCTTGGTCCTGTACTAAAATGTTACCACTCTGCCTGGAGGTCCGCTTTGATAATAAGGACAGTCTCTGCAGTCCCAAAAAATTAAGTTTGCACAAGTAACTAGGATTTGGAGAGTCATTTAGTACATCGGGGATCAAAAATTGAGCAGACTACTTGTTTTCATCTCTTTGTGCACTATTCATAAGTTATCTGCTCTGATTTGGATCTCTGATGTACCACAACTGTTCAAATTCTTCATGCCTACAGCATCTTGAGTTGACTAAAGGTCAGTGTGCCAAGGATCAAAGAAACTGACCTCTGGTCACTTGGTAAATTGTATAGCCAAGAACAAGCAGATAACTTGAATAACGCACACATTAAGGCTGAGTTCACACGTTGTGGTTTTTTTTTTTTTTTTGCATTTTCGCGGTGGTTTTAAACACACAATTTTGCTGCGAAAACGCAAGAAATAAGCATCCCATGCAATCCTATGGGATTCCGCAATGCTGTGCTAATGCTGCTGATTTTTCTGTGGTGGAATTGCTTCGCGGTAAAAAAACATGTTCATTAATTTAGCGGAATCGCGGCAATTCCACCCACATAGTAATGCATTGTTCTGCTTACTTTCCGCGTGTGGCTGTGCCCACCATGCAAAAAGTAAGCAGAACATTTGCGGATGGTACCCACGGTCTGGAGGAGACTGTCCTCCACGCTCTGAGTACCATATCCCTGTAAAAAATATAATTAAATAAAAAATATTATTCTCACCTTCCGGCATCCCGCACAGTCTTCCCACGAGGTCTCCATGCTCCCGGTCCCAGTAATCCTTTGCGAGAATGACCGCAATGTCGCGATCTCGCAGGAGTGTGACATCTCACGGTCATTCTCGCAAAGGATTACTGGGATGCTGGAAGGTGAGAACAATATTTTTTATTTTATTTTTTTTTTACATTTTCTTTTACTACTGATGCTGCATAGGAAGCCTCAATAGTAAAAAGTTGGTCACACTTGTCAAACACTATGACGAGTGTGAACCAACCTGTCAATCAGTTCTCCAAGCGATGCTCCAGATTGCTAGTTTTTTCGTGGGAATTTAAAATGCGATTTTTCCCGCAGAATAGAATTCCAGAATTCTTGCGGTAACTTCCGCGAGAGTTCTGCTACGTGTTAATGTAGCCTAAAGGGTTTGGGGGTGTTCGCAAAAACAAGTATGCACCGAATAGATAACTTATTGATCTGTTGGGATCAGTGCCAGTTGGCAGATTTGACACTTCTATCCACATTAGAATGGAGTCTGTATCCTCCACACTATTCATTCTCTGTGGGTCAGCTGAGAGCTGCCCTCTTACTGGAGAACCCCTTTAAATGGAATCTGTTGCAAGAGAAAAACACTGAATTGCAGTTAGTGGACCATTGAAAGTTTGCGTACAGGTACTCAACCCAAACTTAAGTCCAGAGTGCAGTTTGGGTGCTAGAACAGTACACGAACCTTCAACCATAACTGTTAAAATGGGCGCCTGAACTGGGGTGCTGTTACTGCTGCTATAGATGAGTGACTGAAAGCTTGCCAGTGCCATGCCTGTTACTGGTACCCAAATGCTACTGGTAGGAATGAATTTAATTTCATCCTGGCAGTGGTAGTCTAAGTGCTGGCACTGGGGTTAACCTGCAGATTCAGAATGCCACTAATCTGCAAGTTAATAGCATTTTCAAATGACAACAGGTTCCCTTTAAAGGGAATCTGTCACCTCATTTTAGCACTATAAACTGCAGCCACTGCCATCAGGGGCATTCTGTAATGCTGTAGATAAGCCCCCGATGTAACCCGAAAGATAAGAAAAACAGGTTAGATTATACTTATGGGGGGCGGAGTTGGGTGCAGTTGGTGTTGTGGTCCAGTCCGGCGCCTCCCATCTCCCAGAATGCTGTAGATAAGCCCCTGATGGTGGTGGCCCCAGCTGATAGGGCTAAAATGGGGTGACAGATCCCCTTTAAGCAAATTAACACTAATATTCACCTTTACAAACACTTATAATTATGGGAGTGATTCTCTAGCTTTTCCACTCCCTCCAATGTTTGGGAGTGTCTGCTTAACTGCAGTCATAAGCAAGCTTTGGAATTCTGCCCCACCCTGCATTTATTGAAGGTTTCTTTCCTAGGTGTAGTCTATAGTCTTTTGTGTTCATTTACAGGCAGGAATAATAGTATAAAGTGTACTGCCTCAGGTTTTTCACCTAGCACCTATTGGGACTAGTTTTGACCTCACAAGGTATTTGTTTCAAATGCTTGCCTGTTTTATACAGCCCTCATTATTAGTGGGTGGCTTAGTTGAGAAAAAAAAAGTCAAGCCTTTACCAGATGTAGCTAGAACTAAGCTGAATCCAAATGGAATCTCCCTCTTAATAAACACCCTCTACTGGTGCATCAAGTTTTTTCCTTCTGTGGAGACAAAATATATTCCATGGTATGCTTTTAGTATTAAACATCAAAAGAAAATATTCCATGATGGTACAGAGTTACAAGTACTATACTAATGTAAAGTCTGCTAGTTGTAATGAGTTTTGGTTTTGTTGGTATCTAGCTGTGCCATGAACAGCTTCTAGTAGCAGTAGCCACCTTTCATTCTCAGAGCTGTGCATACATAATTTTCTAATGTACACTTGTGCAATGCTGCTCTTTTCCTTATACATAATTTACAATTTACACATTTAAAATGTGTGCTTTAGGTTGCATTCACATGAGCCTATTTCATGGTCTGCACACGAACCATAATGCCTGTTCTGAGTATTGCTGTAAGGATACGAACAGTGAAATGAATGTGAACCCAGCCTTAGTAGTAGCATGTACAAGGGCTGCAGGACGTTTACCATAAAGTAGATGAGGCAGCTTGTGAAGTATACATAGTGTGCTAGACTGAGTAGTATTATACTTTACTCATTTTACAATGGAACCTTGCAATGTTAACTGATACTTATAAGATTTTGACTGAAGTTGCAGTATCCATGTCATCACTTCGTAACGTGAACCTAACTAGTAATCAGGAGAGTGGGTGCTCTTAAAGGGAACATGTCACCAGGTTTAACCAATATGAATTAAAGCCTCCACTTTTCAGGCCTGATATACAGCATTTTAATATGCTGTATTTGTCCCCAACCTGACCTTCAAGACAAGAAAAGCCTTTTTTACTCACCTATTGGGCAGTCGGGTCCGATGGGCATTGCTGGTCTGTCATCTGCCTCCTTGTTCCGTGTGGCTTACTTGTCCCTACATCATCCACTGTCTGGAAGAAAAAAGTTGTCGGATCACACAGCTCAATCAAAAACAGTTCTTTATTTCACACCATCATAAAAATTTGTAGATATATCCACAAATAGATTAAAAGAAAAAGCCAGAAACGTGTCAGAATGTGACTCAGTCCTTAAGGCCCTGTCACACATAGCGAGATTGCTGATTTTGTGACGCATCAGCGACCGCACACCCCCACCCCCCTGCCGGGTATCGCTGATTGTGAGCTTTTTTTTTTTTTTGATTGTTGGTCTCCCGCTGGCTAGCACGCATCGCTGTGTGGCAGCGGGGAGACGAACGATCAGCGAGCTCCCAGCGCTGTAAGCAGACGCTGGGAGCTGGTATCCAAGGTAAGTTTCGGGTAACTAAGCATCGCATGTTTAGTTACCCAACATTTACCTTGGATACCAGCTCCCAGCGTGAGCTCGCTGGTATCCAAGGCACACAGCAGGTAACTAAGGCCGGTTTCACATTAGCGCTTTTTCAGCGTGCGCACGGCCGGGGGTAGCTCCGCCCCCGAGCCGGCTCTCTGCCCGGCGTGCCCGCCCCTTGCTTGTAGCGCCGCCTACTAGCGGACAGCGGCGCCTGCGATCGGCGCACCCTATCTTTAGCATAGGGTGCGCAGGCCGTGCGCTAGTTGCGCTTTGACCTGTGCTGCGCACTTTTGACGGTGCGCCGTGCGCGCCAAAATCCAAAAAGTTTGATTTTGGCGCGCACGGCGCACCGTCAAAAGTGCGCAGCACAGGTCAAAGCGCAACTAGCGCACGGCCTGCGCACGATCTGCGCACCCTATGCTAAAGATGGGGTGCGCCGATCACAGGCGCCGCTGTCCGCTAGTAGGCGGCGCTACAAGCAAGGGGCGGGCGGGGCGGGCACGCCGGGCAGAGAGCCGGCTCGGGGGCGGAGCTACCCCCGGCCGTGCGCGCGCTGAAAAAGCGCTAATGTGAAACCGGCCTAAGCAACGCATGCGCTTAGTTACCCGATATTTACCTTGGATACCAGCATCCTCGCTGGTCCTGATTGTTGGTGAGATCTGCCTGTTTGACAGCTCTCCAGCAATCATGATGCGATGCACCAGCGATCCTGACCAGGTCCTATCGCTGGTGCATCGTTTGGTGTGATGGGACCCTTAGTCATCATCCATTGTCCCTACATCATCCATTCTCACCAGCATCTTGCTCCTGCACTGGTGTACTTCTCTGCTCTGACTAGGGCAGAGAAAAGTACTGCAGTGTGCATGCAACAGGTCTTTCGCATTTCCCTGTGCATACGCACTGCAGTACTTTGCTCTGCCCTTGTCGGGGCAAAGTATGCGTGTTTAGGAGTGTGTTGCCAGGGAGACTGTGGATCATGTAGGGATTAGCCCTCTACATGATGGAGGATGGCATCGAAGGAAATACTAGACCATGACAGCAATACCTATTGGACTCAACCACTCTGTAGGTGAGTATAATAAAAGGTCTTTTTCTTGTCTTGCATGTTGGATTTTGGCACTTAGGCCAGGTTCATACTGCGTTAATGCAGTCTGTTCAATGCATAGTGTTGGACTGTTAATGCTATAGCATAACTCAATCGCATTATGCTATACCGCTAGCACAGATGCTTCATCTGCGCTAGCAGTGACAGACCCTTGGACGCTGCAGACCGCGTCTGAGGGTCTGTCACAGAATGATGGCACATCGCTAGCGCATACAGAATATGGCATGCGTTAGTGATGCGCTCGGTAATGGGAGTGAATGGCAGCGTTAACGGATTGCATTAACGCAGTATGAACCCAGCCTTATACAGTACTCTAATATGCTGTATATCAGGGCAGAAAGGTGGTATGGTCTCTCTCCGCAGTCAAGCCTGCCTGCTTGTAGATTAACCCCATATATCTGCAGGTTAATAGTGTTAGTTCTGGTGACGGGTTCCCTTTAAAGCGGGTGCCTGGGAATCTCTGGTGAAGGTGATGCAGTTCTAAACCATGAAGCCATCCCTTCATTCTCAACTATAGTTTGATGTTCAGATAATTATGTGATTGCATGTTGCTAGAATCTGCCATCACTATATGTACAGCAGGGCTTTGCCCACCTGTAGAAGTTTTCTTGCCCATTCTCAATCAGTTTCTGATAAGGTGGGGGTGAACACACATCAACTTGACTACTTGAATTAGTAAATGTCGTGTTTTTTTTCTTCATTCCTAGTACTTCATTGTTCTGTCACACTTAAGTTTCACTTTTACATTCATTGTGATTTTTTTTATACTTAATGCATAGAATAGTAAGTTTTCACTTTTGCAAGTTTAAAATTTCAAAATATGCATTACTCCACAGTAATTTCTTTAGCGTTTTATTGTGTTGCTAACTTGCACTACTTTTATTCTTCCAGCGGGGATCTGACGAACTTTTCTCTTGTGTTACTAACGGACCTTTTATCATGAGCAGCTCTGCTTCTGCAGGTAAAGTTTCTTCTTTGGTGTGGCTTCCTGGCTTTATTTTACTCATTTCCAATTCACTTATGAAGGGCTCTTGCAATGACCTGTCAATAGCTGCAGGGAATATGGTGCGGACAGAATCCTTTGCCAAAACACTACTTTACAGTAGTAAAGGAATGTGATACCATGAAGACTTGGAGAATCTTGATATTTGAAGAGGGTCTTGTTCTGAAGTAACTTTTAATGCTTTAAAATATAATATATAAGCCAGGTAAAGATGCCAGAGGAATTTAAAGCTGCAATTTTTCTTCAATGAAATGGGTTTAGGGAGTTAACACAGCAACTCTTTCACATTATGGATGTCCAAATACTTTTATCACTTAAAACTACTGTATGACACTTGTTTAGAGTTACATTGTACAATTATTGCTAGTTGAAAACTACCGTATATACGCAAGTATAAGCCGAGGCACCTCATTTTGCCACAAAAAACTGGGAAAACTTACTGACTCGAGTATAAGCCTAGGGAGGAAAATGCAGCAGCTACTGGTAAACTTCAAGAATAAAAATGGATACCGATAAAAGTAAAGTTAATTGAGACATCAGTAGGTTAAATGTTTGAATATCCATATTGAATCAGGAGCCCCATATAATGCCCCATACCATTCATGATGGGCCCCATAAGAAGCTCAATATTAAAATACGCCCCACATTATGCTGCACCAAGGTTAGAGATGGCCTCATAAGATGTCCATATTAATATACACTCCATATAATGCTGCATAAGAGGTTAATGATCCCCATAAGATGCTCAATATTAAAATGGGCTCCATATAATGCTGCTACAAGTAAAAAAACATACTAGTCGCTGACTGCTGCTCCTCAGCGTCGCTGGCTCTCTGCAGTGACTGTTCAGGCAGAGGGCGTGCACTAAACACATCATTGCGCCCTCTGACCTGAATGTCAGTCAGAGGACCCGGAAGACAGAGCGCTGCTGTGTAATGGGGACAGGTGAATATCGTGTGGTGTTTTCAGCACACAAAATGTGCTGAAAATCTGTATGTACAGTAAGTAAAATACCATGCAATATCTAAGATTGTAAACTGTCTGCATTATATAAAAAAATTGCTACTACAGCTTTTATACTTTCTATTACTTTCTATTTGTACAAGCATGTCTCAGGCTCAAGATGCATTTTTTTTATTGTTTTCGTGGTGTTTTATGCGCAGAAATGCTCTAAAAACTCATTGCAATACTAAAGCAAGGTAATGCAATGACAATCCTGGTGTGTTGGGCGTCCTCCCATCCCACTCCAGACACCGAAGACTTGAATAGGTAGAAAATTATTGAACTGGTTCAGCAAAGACCGCTGACCCACAGGGTCCATTACTTCCATAAGTCCTTAGGCTATGTGCATACGTTGCAGATTTGCGTGAGGAAATTTCTGCAGTTTCTGCATCTCTTGGCAGAAAATGCAGTGGAAAATGTGTGTTTTTTGATGCAGATTTTCATGCTGTTTCGTATGGATTTACAAAACTACATAGAGCTATAAATAAAATATTTAAAAAAAAAAAAGTGGTCCATTTCCATGTTCAACCTTTTTCATTCTCCATTGGAGAGCATAATACATGCAGTGTTCAAATTTATAATGTTTACACACAAATAAGTCAATAAGTGAGTATTATATATTTATGTATATATATATAATTTTTATTTTTTTTTTTACCTAGTCCAAGGTATAGTAATGACCATGTGTCATCTAGCTACCCTCACTAAAAAAAAGCACATAGAGTTAAATAAAGACACATGAAGTCTGAGTGAAATTCAATCTGTTTTTCAAAAAAACGTAAAAAAAAAAATTGCATGGGCTACTGCATAATTTTCATAAACGGCCTTGGGAAAGCTGAGGGCTGATATTAAAGTTCTAGGAAGAAGCCATTAACCATAAAGGTTCCCAGGCTATTAATATCAGCTCACAGCTGTTTGCTTAGCTTTTACTGGCTAGTTTACAGGGAACCCCAGAAAAAAAATTGACATGGGGGAACCCCCCCTATAAAATCGAACCAGCAAAGGCTAGGCACCTGTGGGCTGATATTAATAGCCTGGGAAGGGGCCATGTATATTTGCACCCCCCCCTTCACCATCAGCTCTCAGCCACTCGCGAAATGGCGCATCTTATAGATGCACCAATTCTGGCATTTAGCCTCACTCTTCCCACTTGCCCTGTAGCAGTGGCAAGTGGGTAATGTTTGTGGGGTTGATGTTGCCTTGTATTGGCAGGTGACATCAAGCCCACAGCTTAGTAATGGCAACTATCCATTACTAATCCTATAGTTCTATGGTAAATTAAACCATAGCCAGAGTAAAGTCCTTTATTTGAAATAATCAGACTTATTTATTGAATTTTAATTACTTGCATACCCTTGATCTCCTGCAACAAAAATAAAATAAACCAACATAATACTATCTTGTCTGCTGTAATCCATTTAATCGTGTCCCACGGTGATCTCAATGGATTACGTAAGTAATGTTAATCAATGACATTCCTGAATTGTTGTGCACATGCTGCAGAAATTTGAATCTTATTTGCAGCGTTTTATTTTCTGCAGCATGTCAATTTGTGGATCTGCAACACTTCTGCACCCATTGACTTAGGCTAGTTTCGCACTAGCGTATGGCTGAGTTGCGGAGGGACGCGTACTTCCTGTGAAGCTCCGCCAATGGCCGCACCTCCTCCCATCAGCTCCGCCTACCACAGCGTGCGTACCCTTTCTATAGCATTGGGTACACAGGCTAAGGTAGGCATAGCTGACGGGAGCAGGTGGAGCTTCAGAGTAAGTTTGCAGCCCTCTGCACCTCAGCCATACGCTTGTGTGAAACTAGACTAAGTCAAATGCTGAGAAAACAAAACACAAAACAAATATCCTGGAATAAAAAAGTAAAAAAAAAAATATTGCAAAAATTGCATGAAGGTAGTAATAATAGTAATAATAAGGGTATTTAGTTAACATAATTTTGATCAAAATAATGTAGAAGCCATCCCGCCACGTCACGGCAACCCTTGTGGGACAGTCCTAACTCTTGTATTTAAAACCTTTCCACTTGTCAAGTGACGTAAATGTGAACAAGGACAGAGGGACTGAACCACCAGTAATAGTATAGGCCAGACAGGATGGATTTTCCAACTCAGAAACAGGGCGGTCACACCCTTATATGCACAGAATGCACAATGAAACAAATGAGAAACTGGATCTGAGCAGAAAAAGTAAATTAATGTGCATGCAAAATGTAATTGCATATGAACACATGACCTTTACACAGAGAAAACAAAACACAAAACAAATATCCTGGAATAAAAAAGTAAAAAAAAATATTGCAAAAATTGCATGAAGGTAGTAATAATAGTAATAATAAGGGTATTTAGTTAACATAATTTTGATCAAAATAATGTAGAAGCCATCCCGCCACGTCACGGCAACCCTTGTGGGACAGTCCTAACTCTTGTATTTAAAACCTTTCCACTTGTCAAGTGACGTAAATGTGAACAAGGACAGAGGGACTGAACCACCAGTAATAGTATAGGCCAGACAGGATGGATTTTCCAACTCAGAAACAGGGCGGTCACACCCTTATATGCACAGAATGCACAATGAAACAAATGAGAAACTGGATCTGAGCAGAAAAAGTAAATTAATGTGCATGCAAAATGTAATTGCATATGAACACATGACCTTTACACAGAGAAAACAAAACACAAAACAAATATCCTGGAATAAAAAAGTAAAAAAAAAATATTGCAAAAATTGCATGAAGGTAGTAATAATAGTAATAATAAGGGTATTTAGTTAACATAATTTTGATCAAAATAATGTAGAAGCCATCCCGCCACGTCACGGCAACCCTTGTGGGACAGTCCTAACTCTTGTATTTAAAACCTTTCCACTTGTCAAGTGACGTAAATGTGAACAAGGACAGAGGGACTGAACCACCAGTAATAGTATAGGCCAGACAGGATGGATTTTCCAACTCAAACAGGGCGGTCACACCCTTATATGCACAGAATGCACAATGAAACAAATGAGAAACTGGATCTGAGCAGAAAAAGTGTGTAAAGGTCATGTGTTCATATGCAATTACATTTTGCATGCACATTAATTTACTTTTTCTGCTCAGATCCAGTTTCTCATTTGTTTCATTGTGCATTCTGTGCATATAAGGGTGTGACCGCCCTGTTTCTGAGTTGGAAAATCCATCCTGTCTGGCCTATACTATTACTGGTGGTTCAGTCCCTCTGTCCTTGTTCACATTTACGTCACTTGACAAGTGGAAAGGTTTTAAATACAAGAGTTAGGACTGTCCCACAAGGGTTGCCGTGACGTGGCGGGATGGCTTCTACATTATTTTGATCAAAATTATGTTAACTAAATACCCTTATTACTATTATTACTACCTTCATGCAATTTTTGCAATATTTTTTTTTACTTTTTTATTCCAGGATATTTGTTTTGTGTTTTGTTTTCTCTGTGTAAAGGTCATGTGTTCATATGCAATTACATTTTGCATGCACATTAATTTACTTTTTCTGCTCAGATCCAGTTTCTCATTTAAGTCAAATGCTGCAGATCCACAAATTGACATGCTGCAGAAAATAAAACACTGCAAATTGAAATTTCTGCAGCGTGTGCACAATTCAGGAATGTCATTGATTAACATTACTTATCCATTGTGTTTTTTGAAGCATTTACGTGTGGGGGAAACAATGTGGAAAAACAACAAATCTGCAACGTGTGCACATAGCCTTAGGGTTTTTGTACTGTACCTTCAGTGCACTATTGATGCATGTCAGATTAATAAAAGCAAGGATGTGAGAATAAAAACCTGCTCTGCTCATTGCCATGTAGTGGTAGTCAGCAGATGGATGCCTTAACTGGCTTGATGCTTGGGTTTCTGCCGCACTTCAAAAAACACGATGGGGTGTTTGGCTTCATGTGACATTGTGCTGTTCTCTTGTAAATTTGAATTGACTGCAGTCTTGTTGCCTTTGCTTACTGTATATGATGCCATATCTTGGTGTATGTAAATTTATATTAACTTTTATATATTTCTTTTAACAGCAAATGGAAATGACAGCAAAAAATTTAAAGGGGACAACAGATCTGTAGGAGTAGGTTCCAAAGTGATTCATGTCAGAAAGCTTCCAGTGGATGTTACAGAGGCTGAAGTTATAGCTCTTGGCCTTCCATTTGGAAAAGTGACTAATATTTTGATGTTAAAAGGCAAAAACCAGGTAAAACTGCTCATGAGGTTTTTTTGAGGGTTTGAGATATGGACCTAGTATGATGGTGGTTAATGTGCACCACCTACATGCACGACTTGGTGGTTAAAGTGTACAACAAACTTTATTTAAAAAAAAAAAAAAAAAAAAAATCCGCATTAATCATGCAGGTTTAGCCAAGCTTGCATGTTATCTCCTGCAGATAACACAAATTGGGCAATATATGTCCTCCATCAAACTGGCCTGATCCCTTTTGAAGCAGCCATGCATAGAAAATTGGTTCAGGCTGCTGTGTATATCCACTATTAGATTGTAATTGTCCCGATCATAAAATTCAAAATTTTATATTTTCATTTTTCTATTTAAGGCTTTCATAGAGATGAATTCAGAAGAAGCTGCTAATACAATGGTAAATTACTTTGCCACAGTTACACCAATACTCAGGAGTCAACCAATCTACATTCAGTTCTCCAACCACAAAGAACTGAAGACTGATAATTCTCCAAACCAAGCAGTAAGTCTGCCTATAGAAATGCAGGAAAGCTATGGTTGCTTTTAAGCATAATGGATGATTTTTTTTAATGTAAATTGAACCTCCACAAAAATCACTGTTTAACCCCTTTTTGACATGTGATAAATATATTGCGCACTATGTTCCTGCAAATCGCTGTTTGTGTATATGGTATGGTGATCGTCAAGTGCTGGTGTCAGCTCCAAGAGCTGATCTACCCCACCCCTCTGCAAGAACACTATGCTAACACTGATCATGGGCGTTCTGATGCCGTTTGTCAATATTGACCGACGCTACAGAGGGAGGGAGCTCCCTCTCTGCTCCCATCAGCACATTGACTCTGGGGAGTCCAACTGCAGGCTGAATGGTGGCCTGATCATCTTGCATGCCTGCTCAGAGCAGGATTTGAAATGCCTCCTCCCTGCATGTGAGATGTTAATCTAATGCTCTGGAATGCAGAAGCACTGCAGAGTATTAGGATACTTTCACACTAGCGGTTTTTGTGCTGCGCTCCATGCACAGTGCAAACGCATCAAGCGTTTTGTATGCACTTGCTTATGTTTTGCGCATGCCTGTTAACCAGTTTGACTCTAAAAACGCATGCATTTTTAAATGCTGACGTGCGCATGTCCTTGCGCACAGCAGCGTTCCCATAGACTGTAATGTGGTATTTGTGCGCATGCATTTTTTCACAGGTTGGGTGCACAGAAAATGCAACAGGGTGCGTCCGGCGCACACTGCAAAAAACGCATGCACACAAACGCATACAAACACTAGACAATACGCACCCATGTTAAACATAGGGGCGCATTGCGCATGTGTGCTCACGCATGCAGCACAAAAACACTAGTGTGAAACCAGCCTTAGATAAACTCAGTCATTAATGTTGATGTCTCATACTGGGAAAATGTAAAATGGTCAAACTGTAAAAAAAAACTTTTAAATATCACCAAAAAACAAAATAATTCACTACAATAAAAAAATTCTGAATTGCAGTTTTGTTCACTCTGCCTCCCAAAAATGGTATATAAAACCATAAACTCATCCAGCTCACGTAACTGCTATAATTTTTCCTTATTTTGGCTGTCTAAATATGGCGATTCAAAAACTTCATTTTGTAATAAAACATCTTTTAGTGTTTGACAGCACCCAAACATAAAAGCCTGATATAAATCTGTAATCCCACAAACCCCAAGAATTGTCGCCTAATCACTTATATCGCATGAACGGTGTAAAAAAAAAAAAAATCAATTCTTCACCTGCTGTGTTCTTCATTCTGCCTCCCAGAGATCTCAGTAAAGCTTTGCTCTCATTTTCCTGCTCTATGCTAAGTGTTTACACTAGGATTTCCATGTAAATCTTTGAAATACTTCAGATGGAACCCCCGCCAGAAGGTTCTCGGAGGCACTGCGGATGCCATTTGGCAGTGAGTCTCTTGGCGTGTATAAAAGCGCAGTCTGCAACAGTTCTGTGCACTTCTGAAAACGACACTACTGAACAGGCCACAAACCAGACACTACTGCCTCATTATAGTGATCCCTCAGTGATTTCATCTGATCAGTGTCACTCAGATTTAGATGGAAACCCTGATATAAGTGGTCAGAGTAGAGCACAGGATAAATGTGATTATTAAAAAAAGAACTCTGCTTCCACATGTTTGGCATATCTGTATCTATGACAGCCTGCCTTGCTTAAGGGTCCTTAAGCTGGTGACTAACATATGGTCACTACAACAGCAGTGTGCAATTTTCACTCGGCAACATCCACTGCTGCTTGTTTTTGGAAACCACCCATACAGTCAAAATAGTCACTATACCTGTATATAAACTCTAAAAGTAGTATAATATCCAAAATGGGGTCACTTGAGAGCAGATTGTTGTTCTAGCACTTGGGGGCTCTGTATATAAAGTCCGCAAACTATTCTAGCATAATCTAGACTCTCTCCGTCCAGAGGCTTGCTGTGTGGCTAAGCAGTACTGTACAGCCACGGTTGGGGTATTTCTACAGTCAGGAATTAAGGTGCCATCTTTACCTATTTTCCCATGTGAAAATGTAAAATCTGTCACAAAGTGTAGTTTTTCTTCACTGCCCAATGGTATAAAATTCTCTGACACCTGTGGGGTCAATATGATCACTGAACCCCTAGATTAATTGAACGGTGTACTTCGTAAAAGGTCACTTATGGGGGGGTGCTGCTGTTCTGGCACCTCAGGGACTCCACCTATGTGACATGGCACCCTCAAACCAGTCCAGCAAAACTTGCACTTCTGAGCTTGCCTTCCACAATCCATGAATTCCTGTGAAGCACCTGAAGGGTTAATAAACTTTAATGTGGTTTTGGAGCATCTTGAGGCGTGCTGTTTTAAAGTGGTGTCACTTTTGGGTGTTTTAAGTGTGCCAATGTGAAGTAGAAATGTGGGAGATGTTAGTTACTATCTAGTGACATAATGGATTTAAAGGCATATAAATGAAGCTAGCAAAATTTTCGCCAAACTTCCATCATTTCAAACATTTCATAATAAAGAAATTGCCACAGTCACGAAGTACTAGATCAAAAAAAAAATCTCGACTGGTGGGATCCGGGTGACAAGATTGGTGGACACACGGATGTTCGGGTACCAGAACAGTACCCGGACCCCATTCACTTGAATGGGGGCCCATACATCCAGTGTTTGCAACGATGTCATGTGCATGACAGTGCAGCAAACACTGCTTCTGATCAGCGGGGAAATCATCCCTGCGGTCAGACAGCATGAGTGGTCAGCTGTGATCGGAGGTATAAAGCTTGCCTCCAGTCAGTGGTGTAGCTGATGGGACTACAGCTCCCATCATCTGACACCTGCTGCCGCTAATCACAGCAAAAGCATGAGTGGCGGATGGGAGTATTCATTAGCCAGCTCCTGCACTGTAAGTAAATTTTTTTAAAAAAAGCCATCGTGAGTTCCCCGGTTATTTTCTTTTCATAACCAGCCAGGCAAAACTGCGTACCCTGCCGGTCTGAACTGTCGTGACCTTGGTGAGATCTGTGCTAGAACCATGAATTTTTCTCCTGGTGAAGTCAGTGTTTGGTGTTGGTGTCCGAACAGTAGGTTTTCAGTACAGACGCTGGACTGTTCGGGTTTGCCAATCTCTACTGGTCAGTTCCAGCTTTTATAACCATGCAAACTGAGACTGGTCAAAATAGTAAAAATTGGCCTGGTCAGGTAGGTTAAAACAGGCTGGGGGGTGAATGGGTGAAGGAATGCTTTCTGGCTGTAACTTCCTGAAGTGGAGTTGGTTTTCTTGATCTGGCATGCTTTATAGCTGGCCATGTGTGGGTAGTCTAGTTTGTATGTAAAAATGACTTTGAACAAATGTTAACCCCTTAGTGACCGAGCCAAATTGCAGCTTAAACTTTCTGACAAATGCCATACTATCCTGTCCAGGTGACCCGGGCCTGTATGACCGTGGATGGGATAGTATGTCATTGCGATTATCTGCGCTCACGGGCTAGTGCAGCTGATTCCGGCCAGGTGTCAGCGGATTATCACAGCCGACACCCAGCACTGTCAGGAGCGGTCACGGACCGCTCCGGCATATTGACCCCCGGCACAATGCAATCAAATATCGCAGTGTTCCGGGGCCATAGGGAAGAATTGTGCAGAGGAGCTCCCTGCATGCTTCCCTGAGACCCTCAGAACACTGTGTTCCAAGGGCTTTGCTCCCTGCAGGCCCCTGGATCCAAGATGGCCACGGAGCCTTCTGGGTCCTACAGGGAGGTGGCTTCTCAGTGCCTGCTGAAAGCAGAGGTGCTGAGAAGCTGCCTGCACTGCCTCAGATGGCTGATCTGACACCGTGCAGTACAAAGTGTCAGATCAGCAATCTGATGCTATATAATACCCCCCCCCCCCCCCAACAATGTAATAAAGTGTAAAAAAAATGTAAACTCGTAAAGAAAATACACATTTAGTATCACTGCGTCCGTAACTACCTGCCCTATTAAAACTGTCCCACTAGTTAACCCCTTTAGTGAACCCCTTAGGAAAAAAACAAGGCAAAAAGCAATTCTTCATCATATCACCGAACAAAGTGCAATAACACGCAATTAATATATAGATATAAACAAACATGGTACCGCTGAAAACTTCATCTTGTCCCGCAAAAAAACAAGCTGCTGCCATGCAGTGTCATCAGCTATAAACAAGTTATAGCTTGCAGAATAAAGTGATGGGAATTTTTTTTTTTTCCTGTATAAATGAAGTATCGCTGTCATCGCACTGACCGTAAGAATAAAACTGCTTATCAATTTTACCACACGCGGAACGGCGTAACACCCCCCCCATCCAAAGAGTCTTAACGTTTTTTGATTGCTTTTTATTCTGATTTTTGGGACACAGAATGAACAAAAACAGCAGTTCATGTGCCCGAAAATGATACCAATAAAAACCAACTCGTCCCACAAAAATACCTCGCATGACTGTCAAAATATGTAAAAAATTATAGCTCTCAAAATGTGATGCAAAACTATTTTTTTGCAATAAAAAGCATCTTGGCGTGTGACAACTGCCAAACATAAAAACCCACTATAAATAGTAAATCAAACCTCCCTTTATCACCCCCATAGCTGGGGGAAAAAATAATATAAAGTGTCTATTTGCATTTTCCAGTTAGGGGTGTATTGGGATTAGGGTTGAAGTTAGAATTGGGGGGGTTTCCACTGTTTGGGCACATTAGGTGCTCTCCAAACACGACATGGCATCTGATCTCAATTCCAGCCAACTCTGTGTTGAAATGTCAAACGGCGCTCCTTCCCTTCAAGTTCTGCCATGTGCCCAAACAGCTGAGACCCCAGAGAAATTCTGACTCTGGGGGTGCTATACACTAAAGTACCCTTATCTGCCACCGTTAAAAGGCGTGTATCAGTGTTCGTTAAGGTAACTTAAAAATGTTTACTTTATTTCATAAATCACTAGTACAAGCTGCTTTGTAATTGATTCCCCCCCCCCCCCCACGACTGATCTCCTGGTTATATGTAAAGATGAAAGGGAGAACCTAGAGGTAGAGCTAATACCTCTTCCTACACCTCACATCCCCACCCTGCTCTTCAGCTGAAACTACAATCTCCTATCTTAATAAAAAACCTGTGTTCACAAAATACAGTTCTTGTCCTTGAATTGGGAAGTCTGACAATTCTGTCCTGGCATAGGAAAAAAGCATTTGAGATGCTACAAAGCTGCTTATTCCCATGTGTAACATTGATTTATGAAATAAAAATGATGGCAGACATCTCACACAGAGTAAGCATGTGTTGGATATGGTCCCTGTGTATAAAGCAGACCAGACCTTTTCTTGCCAAGTGTATATGGTCTAAAGTTGGAGGCTGACGGATGCTGATCTGAAATTGCTTAGCAATTGGTGGGCAATTTTCCCAATGGCCACATGAGAAACTGTTTTGGAGGGCTGAATCAATAGACAAATTAATTTTGCTTATTAATGCTGATTAACCCCTTAACGACTGTAGGTATTTCATCTTTTGCTCTTCCCAGAGCCAATATGGCCATGTGAGGACTTGTTTTTGCGGGACAAGTTGTGCTTTTGAACGACAGTTGGTTTTAACATATTGTGTACTAGAAAATGGGGCAAAATCAAGTTCAGTGAAATTGCATAAAAGGGCAATCGCACTTTTTTTTTTTTTTTTTAAGGCTGTGTGCCCACAATGCGATTTTTTTTTATTTTATTTTATTTTTTTTTTTTTTTAAGCGTGTTTGCCGCGATTTTCGGCTCAAAAACATTTAAAATCGTGTACATGACGCCCCCCCCCATGCATTCCTATGGCATTCTGCACATGCTGCGCTTATGCTGTGCTTTTTTTTTTTTTCCGCGGTGGAATCGCATCGCGGGAAAAAAATCGCAGCATGATCATTCTTTTGTGCGGAATCGGGAAGAATTGCCGTGATTCCGCACCCATAGGAATGCATGAGAATCGCTTACTTCCTGCATGTGGCTATGCCCACCATTCGGGAAGTTAAACGTCTCACGTGCGGTTGGTACCCACGGTGTGGAGGAGAGGAGACTGTCCTCCAGGCCCTGGGTACCATACCCCTGTAAAAAAAGAATAAAAAATCGGGGTATATTTACCTTCCAACGTCCTGCGCTGCCATCCCGGGCCACGGCGTTCCCAGTAATGCATTGCAGCAAGGTCCTGTGATGTAGTCTCGCGTGACTCTAGCAGTCTCGCGAGATCGCTATAGTAATGCGAGACCAACGTCATCACAGGTCTTGCAAGGCATCGCTGGGAACGCTGAGGCCCGGGATGGCAGCGCGGGACGTCGGAAGGTAAATATACCCCGATGGTGGTTTTTTTTTTTTTTTTTTTTTTTTTTACATTCTATCTTTTACTATTGATAGTATAGCATAGACGGCCTCAATAGTAAAAAGCTGGTCACACTTGTCAAACACTATGTTTGACGAGTGTGACCAACCTGTCAATCACTTTCCAAGCGATGCTTCAAATCGCTTGGAAAGTGCTTGAGAAAATTCGAGAACAGAATCGCGGTAAATTCGTGTGGGGAAAAAACCACGCGATTTCTGGGAAGGAGTCCAGTTTTAAAACGCTACATGGGCACATAGCCTTATACCATATTCACTAAATGCTAAAACTGACCTGCCATTATGATTCTCCAGGTCATTACGAGGTCATAGACTCCAAGTGTGTATAGGTTCTTTTTAAATATATCAATGTTGTCCTTAAATAATTACTAAGCTCTGGCACTTTCAAGATACATATAAGCACAAAAATACCTGAATGAGGTAGATGACCTGCTTTGAAATCTAGTAACTATTTAGTTTCTGCTATTTTCTACTATTTTTGGTATAATATGGATATAGTGAGCTAGATTGGAAGATCATGTTACCGCCATATGTGACTTTATATAATTTGTCATTTTGTGATTTTTGTGGCTTTGAATTTAAACTACCTGTAATTGTTTGGGCATACTGTGCCTTCTTTTGGGCAGTTTTTAGTTATTTGTAATTTTAATTGTATCTAATATGATATTTTAATTTTTTTTTTCTGGATCTTTAATTCATTTCGGCAAGGGTTATATGCAAGTCCGGAATTTTTGTGCTTATAGGTTCTTTTTAAGTAATGAAGAAAAAGCAAAACTTTGGTTAATAGGCACCATTTACCGGCAGTGGTAGAGCATGGTCCCTTCCTCAGGAAGCTGGTGGCTGCAGTCCTGGGGGCATCCCAGTGGTGCGATGCTGTATGTTGGCAGTGAGGCAGAACAGAGCATTGCATGGAGCAGGGTCCCTTCCTCAGGATGTTGGCAGCAGAAATGTGGCGATGCTGTAGCCTGGTGTCCACAGTGAGCATCATTGGTTTCTTGGCGGCCATTTTTCTGAGGCCGTGTGCGCTGGTTGAGATCTCTGCTTCAGGAAAATGGAATGCAAGAGGTCAGCTGAGATCTCAATCTGTGCACACGCTGCCTCCAGCAGCCCACGGATTCAGGAAGATGGCCGCAGGCAAACCAATGATGCACTGCTCACCGACAGAGCTTCAGCATTGCCACACTCCTGCCGACACCATTTCCCAGAGGAAAGGATACTGCTACACCAATGCCGCAATCCCCAGTATGCCTGCGTTTGGAGTTGAAGATTGCCACCCCCCCCCATTTTCCTCCCAAATGTTTTTGGTCAAAAAGTATCTTAATAGTTCGAAATACAGTATATGATCTTTTGACTGCTCTTTATTGCTTTTTATTGCAGTGTAGTGGCAACCCAAAAAAACGATTCTGGCATTCTGAATATTTTTTCCTTATGCCACTTACTGATCGGGTAACTTTTTTTTTTTTTTTGTTTGTTTTTTTTTTTTTTTTTTCTTTACATGCTTCAATGGTCTCCATGGGAGACTTGAAGCTGCAGTTGTCTGATCGGCTCTGCTACATATAATCGATCAGATCACCTGTATGTAGCAGAAATGCTCACTTGCTATGAGTGCCAACCACAGAGTGACTCTCATAGCAATCTGGCTATTAAAACCAGAGGTCTGCTGGAGACCGGTCACGCCAACTCATTGGTGACCTGCGATCACATGACGGGGGTCACAGATGGGCAGGATTTCTGGCACGCTTGCCGGAAGGCACGTTAAATTCCGCTGTCAGAAATGCCACTGTCAATCTAACAGGTTAATAGCTGCAGGTGGATCACAGTTCCACTCATGGCTGTTAGAGGCATATGTCAGCGCAGGAAGGATTCCGACATGGGTGTACTATTATGTCCAATGTCAGAAAAGGGTTAATGATATATTAATGTGTTAAGTATGCTGACTTGCTACTATTGCTAATACAATAAGCCCCATAATATGTAACATGTTTTTCCCCCCAGGTCTGGCTTGTTGAAGGCTTGGGTTATAATTCTTGTTTCTTTCCTCCTAGAGGGCACAGGCAGCTCTGCTGGCTGTGAATTCTGTACAGCCTACTAGTGTTGCACTCTCCACTGCCGCTACTACACTGGATGTAGGCATGGGTGTATCCGGGCAGAGTCCAGTTCTGAGAATAATTGTAGAAAACTTGTTTTATCCAGTTACACTTGATGTCTTGCATCAGGTAGGTTTGTGTTTATGATGGGTATATAACTTTTTTTATCCCCCTCCCCCCTGTAACTGAAGACTATATTGGCCCCAGTTGTTGCAGATGGATCCTACCGATAATATGGCCAACAGTCTGATTGCACCTGGACCAATCAGACATAACATTTTTTTTTTTAACCTGTCAATCGGAGGATGGAAAAAAATGGCTGCATGTCAGTTTGATCCTATATTCTGACTGCACTCTGCCATAAAAGTCAGTGTTTGGAAATGATCACTATGGTTGACAGGAGTGTAGTCCAATTTCTACACACTATGGAAAAAATTTTGTTCTCCATTTTCTCTTGTGCACAGATTCTCTTCTGAGAGAATTGGCCAACTATGCTGACACTGACCAAACTGCAGAATTTGCACAATTCTCTGAATCTTTGGCAGTCTGCAAGAGCATTTATAGTGGAAATGCAGCCTCCTAGCTGCATAGCAGATCCGACTGGGTCTCCTAGGACCAAGTGTCTGTAGCCAATGAACTCCTAGGATTGAGTGGTTGTGGAAAAATCCCTTCTAATAAGTAGATCTTTGGGTATGTATCAATCCTCTGAACAAAATGGCAATAATGGAGGCAGCACACCTATTAATGGGGGAAAAAAAATGACTCGGTAGACCATAGTAAAAATGTTTTCTACTTGGGAAGACCACACAAATTGTAACTTGAAAATTGCTATAATTCTAAAGACATATTTTTTTTTTTTTCTCTCCCCTAGATATTTTCTAAATTTGGAACTGTACTTAAAATAATAACCTTTACAAAGAACAATCAGTTTCAGGCACTTCTACAGTATTCTGATCCTATAAGTGCCCAACATGCCAAACTGGTAAGCTGCATTTTAATTTAACC
The DNA here is from genome assembly GCF_039654945.1 of Dendrobates tinctorius. Taxonomy (NCBI): domain Eukaryota; kingdom Metazoa; phylum Chordata; class Amphibia; order Anura; family Dendrobatidae; genus Dendrobates; species Dendrobates tinctorius. The sequence goes on from NW_027361800.1 coordinate 4,235,487, forward strand.
AAAATTGTTAGACTGAGGTGCAGAGCATTTCATGCAAAACCCAGGCTTTTCACATATAATTTTTTTTTTTTTTTTTTTTTTTTTTTTTTTTTTTTCCTCCCTTCCTTTTAGTCCCTGGACGGCCAGAACATCTATAATGCTTGCTGTACGCTCAGAATTGACTTTTCAAAACTCACAAGCCTTAATGTGAAATACAACAATGATAAAAGTAGAGATTACACACGCCCTGATCTGCCATCTGGTGATGGACAGCCTTCACTGGATCAAACCATTGCTGCCTTTGGTGAGAATGCATGATCCTTTTCTTACATTGCAGCCTGTTACTATGGAACTCTTTAGTAAATTCTAATGGCTTAAAGGGAATCTGTCACTTTTTTTTTTTTTTTTTTTCAGCATAGACATCAGGGGCTTATCTACAGCATTCTGTAATGCTGTAGATAAGCCTCCGATGTAACCTGAAAGATAAGAAAAACACGTTATATTATACTCACCGGGGTGGGCGGTCTGGTCCAGTGGGTGTTGTGATCCGGTCCGACGCCTCCCTTCATGCGATGACATCCCCTTCTCCCATCCTGTAATGGCTGCGGCGCACTGCTCTGCCCTGTTGAGGGGAGAGCAGAGTCCTGCAGTGCGCAGGCGTCTGGAGAGGTCCGGCGCTTGCGCCACAGCCATTACAGGACGGGAGAAGAGGACGTCATTGCCTGAAGAAGGGAGGCGTCGGACCGCCCACCCCGGTGAGTATAATATAACGTGTTTTACTTATCTTTCAGGTTACATCAGAGGCTTAGCTACAGCATTACAGAATTCTGTAGATAAGCCCCCGATGTCTATGCCGGCAGCTGCAAGCCTGAAAAAAAGGTGACAGATTCACTTTAAGGCTAGTTTCACACTAGCGTTTATGAGCGCAGCGACTGCCTGCGCACGGCCGCCGCTAAGCCCCTCCGCCTACCGGCGCATGATGCTGCATGCGCCCTACGTCCCCTATCTTTATCACTGGGGGGGCATGCGCCACCAAACGCATACTGCGCACGGCCTGCGCCCCAAGTGATAAAGAGAGGGGGCGCATGCAGCGTAGGCGGAGCTACCGGCGGAGGCGCGGCAGGGGGCGCGGCTTAGCGGCGGCCATGCGCTCATAAACGCTAGTGTGAAACTGGCCTTAAGCGCTCCAATTATCCAATGTTTACAAAAAAGTTCCAACAACGTGTTTAACTCCTTAAGGAGCAGGGATATTTCTGTTTTTTGCATTTGTTTTTCGCTCTCCCTCTTCCCAGAGCCTTAACTTTTTTCCGTCTATATGACCATGTGAACGCTTTTTTGTGGGATGAATTGTACTTTGAACAGCACTGCTGTTCTTTTTTTTTTTTTTTTTGTTTTTTTTACCACATCGCTTACTAATAAAAAATTTCAAAAGTACAGTGACATTTTTTTTTTTTACTATGTTCACTAAACGTTAAGTGACCTGCCATTATGACTCTTGAGGTCGTTGAGTTTGTAGATACCAAACATGTCTAGGTTCTTTAAGTGGTGAAAAATCCAAAGTCTGAAAAAGTTGCCATTTTCCAAAACCCAATTTTCACGATCCAGAGCTGGGTGAGGGCTTACTTTTTGCATGACAATCTGACATTTTTTTATTGTATCCACACCAAAACTGTATCAATCTTTTGATTGCATTTTATTGCAATGTTGCAGTGACCAAAACTTAATTCTAGGTTTTTTTTTTTCTTCCCTCCGTCATATACCAATGTAGATGAATTCTTTATCTATATTGGTCGAGTGATGATATATTTTTTTTTTTTTTTTTTTTTTTTTTTTTTTTTTTTACTTCAATAATCTCCATAAGAGATTAGAAGCTGAGATAATGATTGCTTGTGCTACACATAGCAGGGCTGCAGCTCTATTCTATGTAGCAGAAATGCTCACTTGCTATTTGCACTGACTGCTCATAACAATCCGGCAATGACAACCACAGGGTTCTCCTGCAGACCACAGGTTGTCATGGCAACCACGGTCATGTGATACAGGTGCCGATGGGCTGAGTTATTGACTCTCCTTACGTGTGCATGTTGAATGCTGCTTTCAGAGTTTGACAGTGGCATTTAACATGTTAACAGCCGCAGGTGGATCGTGGACATGTCAACTGATCAGATCAGCTGTCTTGGGCCATAAAAGGTGCAGGCTCATCACCAAAGGCGTCCAATGTCAGATATATCATTGGACGTTAAGCCTTAAAAAGGGCGTCTTGCTGTATGGAAGCTTGAATTCTAAAGTGTGCTTAAACTCTCTTGACTCTCAGGAGCACCTGGACTGATTTCTGCCAACCCATATGCTACTGCTGGGTTTCCTCCTGCCTTTGCAATCCCACAAGGTAAGGGTCCCCCACCCCCCCTTCCCTGTTCTGTCAAACTTTCTATTTGGTTTGAAGATTTGTATAGATTAAACCTTATTGCAAGAGATTCCACACTCTTGTAGGTCATTGACCTAAACCTATGTTTCTGTTTATGGAGATCCAACTTCTTAAACCCCAATTAAAAACCAAAAAAGGCAAAGTTGTGATGCTCAGCAGTCTGTGGAAAACTGTATATTGGCATCTTTTTGAGGCATGGATTATCACATTTGGGACTCCTTAAAACTTGCAAGCTTCTCCCTTGTACGCTCTAAACATTGCCATGGAGTTAGTGTGTATTTGTAGAAGTGTTTTGATTTCTTCTTTTTTTTTTTTTTTTTTTTTCTTTTTTTCTTTTTTTCTTTTTTTCTTCACCTATCTGACAGGTGTCCATGGAACACTTACACCCCTTGCACTGCCAACAGCAGCTGCAGCAGCAGCCGCTAGCAGGCTTGGCATTCCTGGTCTAGGGATTCCTGGAAACTCTGTCCTGCTGGTTAGCAACCTCAGCCCAGAGGTTAGTTGCATTTTTATTGTACATAGAGCAATAGGACAATCATAACTGCATGAGGATAAGATGTACAGTGATCAGTTCTCTGGTTTGTTAAAGTAGCATGTTTAAAATCCCAAATGTTTCATGAGCAAAGGCTTTATTTAATATATACCACAATACTCGTGTAAATATGCAGTTAAGACTACAAGATCCTACCCTAATATATAGTAGGTGTAATATTAGCAAATGCCTCAATTCAAAAGTCAGTATAGTTTTTCTGACTTGCTGTCTTTCCTTATGTGCTGGCATTGCAGGACATTGGGTATCCATGGTTAAACCACTAGCAACCTCACAATCAGTGGTTGTAACCATGGATATCCAAGGTCCTACAACACTGGCATGTGAGGAAAGGCATAGCAAGTCAAAAACTACAATATTTTTGAATTTGAGCTATTTGAGACTACATCTAGTGCATATTGGGATAGAATCTTGGAAATGGAATGCCCCTTTTTTAGTTAAAGCAAACCAGTTATCAGGCTTTTGCTAAACAACCAGTAGTGGTAGGCTGAGGTCATGCGAGAAACTTGCGTGAGTCACTTGCATCAATACCCGGCACTTGGAACCGGAGTGCGCAGCTGCATGTATTTCTATGCAGCTGCACACTCTGGTCCCAGGTGCAGGTGGCGTGTGCCTGATATTCATGGGAGTTTCTCGCATTACACACGCAAGTGTGAAACCGGCCTTACACTGATTAAAATTATACTTGGGTTGACTTCCTCTTGTGGTGGTTAATCTTTAAAGGGACCTTGTCAGCAGGATTGTGCACAGTAGCCTACAGTGTCAGATTGGCACCATTACACTGATTAAAATAGATACCTTGGTTATCTGTCTTGTGGCTTAATCTAGACTTGTAGCTTTCAGTTAGATTCTCATGCTCCAGGGTGGTCTGTGGGGGGGTCTTTATGTGGTGCTTTGCTTACACATTGATCTGTATGGCTTATAACAGGTCACCGATCACTCACTGATGTGCCCCCTATTTTACATACTGAATATAATATGGTTTTGGGGGGAGGGAATTTCAGCAGGCGGCAGCAGGACCTGTGTTGTAGCATGATCACATCTATAATATCCTTTGGGGATGTAAATTGTTTTTCTCAAAATGGCTCTGGCCATGCCTGTACAGTAGCATAATTCAGAACGTGATAGATGCTACTGCGCAGTTGCTATCTTGGTGGAGACTTTGTTCTGTTTTTGTTCTCGTCTTGCAGAATGGCGCCACCTGCACAGTAGCATCTTATCAGATAGCTGTTAGATGCTACAGTGCAGGCATGGTCACGACAATTTTGTTTTGTTTTTTTCTGAAATTTAGATCTCTAAATAAAATTTAAATGGATATTAGAGATGCGATCATACTGCAGCACAGGCACCTGCCTGCTGAGTGTTTTTTTTTTTTTTTTTTTTTTTAAGCCCACAATATTAACTGCAATATTTATAATGGGTTAGAATCATAGAATCGTAGAGTTGGAAGGGACCTCCTGGGTCATCTGGTCCAACCCCCTGCTCAAAGCAGGATCTGCTAAATCATCCCAGTCAGATGTCTGTCCAGCCTCTGTTTGAAGACTTCCATTGAAGGAGAACTCACCACTTCTCGTGGCAGCCTGTTCCACTCATTGATCACTCTAACTGTCAAAGTTTTTTTCTAATATCTAATCTGTGTCTCCTCCCATTCAGTTTCATCCCATTGCTTCTAGTCTTTCCTTGTGCAAATGAGAATAAAGTTGATCCTTCTACAATGTGACAGCCCTTTAGATATTTGTAGACAGCTATTAAGTCTCCTCTCAGTCTTCTCTTTTGCAAACTAAACAATCCCAAATCCTGCAACCTTTCCTCATAAGACAGGGTTTGCAGACCGGTCACCATTCTGGTCGCTCTTTTCTGAACTTGCTCCAGTTTGTTGATGTTGCTGATGATTCTTCAGTGACCTGCCTCCTGTCATTTAAGCCACAATAATGAAAATTAGGCCAGAAGGCGCCAAAGCCCTTCCACAGACCGCCCTGAAGCAAGAGAATTTCATTAACTGAACTTAAAAACTAAACAACCACAAGACTGATTTAGTCAACCCAGGTATCATTATAATCAGTATAACAGTGCCGACCTAACACTGTCTAGTTTACTCTACAGAGGGGTTACATTACTTAAGCAATGTAAGTTATTCCTTAAAGGTCTTTCAGTAGACATGGTAATCACAGTATCCAAAAAGTGTGGGCACCCCAAGAGTGAAAATAAACACAACACCTGGGTAATCGGCATATGTGATATAGTATGTAAAATAAAACAGACAGCAAGTAGCATAGTCAAGGCTGGGATAGACCTTAACACTGACTATCCTCTCAATTTGCACACAATGCCACATCAATAAATCTTAACCATGCACCAACATGAGTTGTGTTATTTCATAATATTTTAAGGGATGCCCCTATCATCGAGCATCATAATCAAAGCTGCGAGAGCTGACCCATTTAATTTCAAGAGCACAACACACGAAACGCAATTGTGCTGTAGAATATCTAGAATTGAGAGTACTCAGTGGTTGATACCTTTTTAATGGCTAACTGAAAAGTTGGTAACACATTATGAACTTTTGAGGCTACCCGGGTCACTTCATTATAATACATCTGAAGAATCACATTTATACACAAAACAGCACAAATAACGCAATAGGTAAGACCTAAATAATGACAATTCTGTGTCACATCACTTATGTATTGCGTTATTTCTGTGCTGTTTTGTGTATAAATGTGACGCTTCAGATTTTGTATTAGTCTAGCTTGATGAAGAGACCCAAGTAGTCTCGAAAGCTTGCCGTGTTACCATCTTTTCAGTTAGCCATTTAAAGGTATCAATCACTGAGGGCTCTCAATTCTAAATATTATTCTATCTACTGGCTAACACTGTACAAAGATATAGAGATGTATATCTTTCTGTATCAATTGTGCTGTAAAGCCATATGTACAACTTTTGCTTTTCATGACCCACTTCCTGACGCCACTCAGCATGGCTCTGGACTCTGTGCTTCTGAGCCAGGGAGTGAGTAGCTATGAACATATATTTAAGTTAACATGTTAAGTTAAGATGTGTAAGGCTGGTTTCACATTTGCGTTAAAACAACGCTGCGCCCTGCGTCGTTAAGCCCCGCCCCACGCCGGCTCCCTGCCCGCCCCATCCGGGATCACCGCCTACTTTCGCATTTGCACGCATGCGATCGGCGCACCCTATCTTTAGCATAGGGTGCGCAGATCATGCGCTGCCAGTGTGAAAGTAGCGTGCTGCGCACTTTTGACGGTGCGCCGTGCACGCCGAAATGCAACATGCTGCATTTCGGCACGCACAGCGCACCGTCAAAAGTGCGCAGCACGCTACTTTCACACTGGCAGCGCATGATCTGCGCACCCTATGCTAAAGATGGGGTGCGCCGATCGCATGCGTGCAAATGCGAAAGTAGGCGGTGATCCCGGATGTGGCGGGCAGGGAGCCGGCGCGGGGCTTAACGACGCAGGGCGCAGCGTTGTTTTAACGCAAATGTGAAACCAGCCTCAGAGTGTACATATTGTGGTTAATGGCAACAGATCTCTAGTGCACCAGTTAATACAGAGGATTGATCTGATTTTTACTCCTGCCCATAATTTCCTTCACATGTTGCTGTGACCGTTAGAATTTTACATTCACTTTAAAGTGAGTTAACAACTTTTTTTTTTTTTTTTTTTAACCTCAGAGTAAATGGCATGGAGAGGTTTAAGATACAACCTTCAGTTTTACCTTTTTACTAACAAGACTCTTGCTACTATATTTACTTCATAGATGCTAATCTCTTCATATAGGTGGATACAGTATTCTAGTGCCCAGGTTTTGTGTACTGCTAATATTAAAAAAGTCAGCACAGAGTGCAAATGTTCCTTGATTTTATTAAAGCTCCTTTTGTGGGGTGTTTTGATTAGGAAGTGTGGGTCTCTATATTATATTAATGCAGCTGCCCAGTTTTGTTGCAAGCTGTGAACAAGCTGAATGGTAGTGGAGCAATGCTACGGTTAAACAATGTGGATATTGTCTAAGACTATAGATTTTTCTTCTCAATGTGTCACTTCTCAAAATAAACCTATGTAGTAACTGTCTCTAAAACATTTTAATCTAGAAGACTTAAATCTTGTTTACTTGTTTCTTATATATTTACTGACCTGTTTTTTGCTACTTTTTTTCTTTTCCTCCCATCCCCTTTCTTGTTTTTATACCTTGATCCGGAATTTCTTTGCCAACTGACTGCACGGCAACTTCTGCTTCCTGTTGTGCTTGAAACAAAAACCATAAACTATCCCTTCCAAAAAATAAAAAAAAACCCAAACACCCTGCTGTCCGGATCCAACCTATCCTTCAAATATTAACCACCTTGAATATCATCCGTCAACTGCTCCTACCACTCCTCCGGTGACACCTTCCTCGTGGACCATTTCTGCAAGCTGTGCTCTTCCCTCGGCTCCTTTTCTCTACCCCTGTCCCTCCGCTGCCTTGCTCTGCTGTTCTCTAAAGAGAGTTACACCCCAATGCCTATTTATTCTTTTCGGTATGTTTCGCACTTTATTACTATTCAGTTTTTTCCATTTGTTTGGGTGGGTCCTGCATGCATTTTTATTCTGGTTGTGCTGGGTGGGTATCTTGCATTAAAGGTGCAGTTTTACATTTACTCCTTTTGTAGAATATTTTGGTGTGCATTGGCATGTTTAAGACCGGTTGTGAAACTAACTTTCAGTGGCATGCAGCGTTGGTTTATGCCCCCTTTTTTTTTAAAGGGGGTTTTGTGTAGGTGTGCCCACTTCAAATGTTGGCTAAAGAAAATGATTACATGGTACATATAGGCCACCATTCCACCCTTCCTCCCTAGCACTGGAGTGGTGCTACTAATGCAAGATCCTTGACCCTAGTAGTATACTTGACAGCAACTCTTCCCAATGCTGCTTCGGTCTGTCATCTTGTGACCTAAACTTCTGACAGATCTGAGGTGACTGTCACAAACTCTCAGTGCAAGTCCATGAGAGCCTTGTCCTGACTCTCAGACTTGCATTGAGTAGTGACTTCTGGTTCAATCAGTAACCCTAAACGATCTGGCAGAAGACATTTGACTGCTGGCACTTGGATTAGTGTCACGACTCCAGTGGTAATGTTTAAAAAATAAAAAATCATCTGGAGTGGTGCTTTAAAAAAAAAAAACTGATCTGTTAAAATCCTGTTTTAATGACTGATCAGTAAACCTATAAGACTAATTTAGCATGCCCACAGCATAAGTACTCTTGTGGGGAGACTTAAACTACTGAAGCAGCATTTGCATAAATGTATTTGTTAATCTGCTTCTCCTTTCAAGGTGTATATGGGGATGTACACAGAGTGAAAATTCTCTTCAACAAGAAAGAAAATGCACTTGTTCAGATGGCTGATGGAAATCAAGCTCAGCTAGGTAAGCTCTTCCTTTCCCCCCCACCCTCGTATTGTTTATCAGAACTTTCCCCAAAGGGAATAAGTGTATTTAATCTTACTCCCTCCCCACCTCACAGCAATGAGCCACTTAAATGGACAGAGACTGCATGGGAAGCCTCTTCGAATTACTTCATCCAAACATCAGACTGTACAGTTGCCCAAAGAAGGACAGGAAGACCAGGGTTTAACAAAAGACTACACCAACTCTCCACTCCATCGTTTTAAGAAACCAGGGTCCAAGAACTTCCAAAATATATTCCCTCCTTCTGCTACACTCCACCTCTCCAACATACCGTAAGATTTTCATTTTTTTTTTTTTTGAAACTTGCTCCTGTCATACACTGTCATAATGCAATGAACATGGAGTAAAATGTCAAGTCTAATCTAATTTCTCTTTAGGCCATCTATAAGTGAAGAAGATATTAAGGGTCTGTTCTCAAATGATGGATGCACAGTCAAAGGCTTCAAATTTTTCCAGTAAGTTCTACTATTGCATGCACCTACAGATTTGGGGGGTATAGATATAGTTTATATTTTATTTTTTATCTTAGGAAAGATCGCAAGATGGCACTCATCCAGATGGGCTCAGTTGAAGAAGCAATAGAGTCAGTAATAGAACTTCATAACCATGACATGGGAGAAAATCATCATCTGCGAGTCTCATTTTCAAAGTCCACCATTTAACTTGCGCATAAAAGACTTTCAGCTCTTTGCAGGGTGACCTAATGTCTCAAAGGGCTCACTTCCATCATTCCAAATAAAAGCCACTTTATAGGATAGAAATGCAGCACTCAAGTGTCCTTGCATTCCATGTTTTACTTAAGCTTTGTTTTGTTTTTTTTTTCTTAAAGATTGCAATGGTAGCTGTGTATGTTGGTGGCAGGATAATTCCCTGTACAGTTATGTGAACATCTTAATGTTCAGCTTGTAAGTCAGTTTCATACTTGAGGACCAAATTATGAAGTTTCAGAGGCCAGCAGTAAACCTGGTTTGTTACTGATTTCACAAACCACACCAAGCTTTTTGCACAGATGTCTTGAGGACTATTTTGAATACATGCCTGACCAACATATTTTTTTTTTTTATTCTGATACTACTGCTAATGGCAGTGAATGTTTAATGTCACATGCATGCTGGCTTTATTTTTGCCTTTAACTTGTATCATTTATTCACTGTTAATCAAATGCATACAACGTGTTTTACAGGGTGAGCACATATCCAATCATTCCTGTGCAAAGTCAGACCAAAACTTTTCCTTCTCAGAGACCCTTAATCCTCCATACATTCCCAATAATGGGCTTTATTCAGAATGCCTTGTCTTTGTTGGGTGAACATTTCTGTACACAGTATATGTTTACTCTTAAATTGATAAACTTAAGTTTATTTCGGTCTTTTCCTGGTAGACATACATGTCCTATTTGTATGTATCAAAAACCTAGAACCAAATTTATAGAAAAAAAATCTTGTGAGCATAAAGGTGGAATGTAAATGCTTTATCTTAAAGTTGAATTAATAGTGGTGTGGTGCTACATGGACATAATGTTAGTATAAACATTTAAAAATTGGTCTGATTTTTTTGGCCTTAAAACTATTTGCACCGTCTTACTTTTCTGAAGTGCCTTTCACATGCTTGCAAGAGTTCTGATGGGGATCTCTAAAATGGGCCAAGACTGCTTAATATCTGGCTGCAATTACAATTGTTCATTGTAACTGGTGAATACTTAACCAGTATCATCTCTTGTATTGTAATCTCAATTGTGCTGGATTAGACACTTACAATGCACTCCCATTACAGAAAGTTCTAACATCTCACTGAGGTTCTATGCTTAGACATTCAACATTCACAATTTCCTTTTTCTAGAAAAGTGCCTCTTATGCCACTTGGCACCAATGATATTGCACCTTACCACTAAAAGTGCTTTGTGGTAAGGATGTTTTACGTACACCAGTGCCTTATCACTGCACTCACTATTTATGGCACTTAGTGAGGAGCAAATGTGCTTGGATAAGGTGTTATCCAAGCCTACTTGTGTGCTAACGGGGTCTTTGGCATGCTCAAAAAAAATGTTAGTCCCTGCAACTGCATGTGTTGTGGCTGTCTAACAGCTGTGAGTCATGCAGCTCTGTGGATGTTTAACATATTTTTCGAGCATGCTTAAAGGGTACTTCACACAGCAAGATCGCTGAAACGTCACAGGTGTTGTCATAGTGGCGACCGGCCCCCACTGCTGGATATTGCTGATCGTGCTTGAATGTCCTAGGCCATTTTTTGGATCGTTGGGTGTCCCGCTGGCCCGCATGCATCGTTGTGTTTGACGCTGAAGAGCGACCTCGTTGGTGTCTCAGGAATGCAGGCGTGAGTTGTCAGAATAGCTGCTGTGACAAGGTCCCAACTGCCGAGGTCGCTATATGGATCACTGTATCGTTGCTGCATCGTTGAGTAGATCGGCCTGTTTGACAGCTTACTAGCGACCATGTAGCAACGTGCCGGCGACGCTTACTAGGTTGTTTTGTCTGGATCGCTGGAACATCTCTGTAACGGGACCCTAACACTTGGCACACAAGCATGCTCTGATAACTACTTATCTGAACACATTTGCTCATCACTACTGGCATGTTTCCATGACTATGCTATATATCTTGGCAAAGTGCTGTTGAAATGGAAACAGAATCTTTAGTGATTAGCCTGAATACTTTGCAGTTTTTTTCCCATCAATGGTTTTCAAGCCCAGGTTCTTGTGAATTGCTGGATAGTTTGACAGTACATCCATGACTTGATGTATTTGGTCTTGGCAGAAATCAGGAAATGCAGCAAGGTCAGCGTTACACCTAGTCAATAGGGTGGTGTGCTTCATGCAGCTCTCCTTCCCACTTTTGTATGTGGATATACAAATGCCATGAGAACTGCCTGTGAAGTTGTGCACATAGCCTAAATGTGATGTGGACGTTGATTCTAATAACCCTCCTAGTATATTGTGCATTATACTATATTGACATAATGTAAATATTTACCATTTTGTATACATAAGTGCAAAAGCTGTAAAACAATATATTCTTTTTTTATTAGTGGCAAATTGTATATTTTGATAACCTTTCAGAAAGATTTCAGTATTGTGTGGTGCTCAGATGGCAACTTAAGAAATCCATTACCTCTAATTATGTTTGTACGAAAGACAAATTAACTATTTTATAAAAAAATATACTTTTCAGTAGGTGATTACTCAACTTAAGCTTTCAGTTATCTTCCAGTGTATGGGCTTATAATAAACTTCTTCTGTTACTACTTATCTTTTGTGAGTGATTTCTTCTGGCTTGCTATATTAGCTCAAGTCTCCCACTTTGATGGACAGACATAACATGGATAACACATTAAACTGTTGCCCTTTCAATATTAAGTTGCTTTTGATCTTAAATTGTTTTTTTTCCACTGAAGTTCTTGCTTTAAATGGGCTATGAGAATTTGTCCAAAATGACTGCCATCACCTTTCAAGCTACAACTCATGTATTAGGACATTGTGAAGAAACAATTGTTTGACAGAGTAAATTGCTGTCAGATTGAGGGGCTACTGCCCCTCAGCCTGAATTGACATTCTCTGCTTCAAAGGCTACACTTACCCCCACTCCCCCTCTCCTGCCTTTGCCATGCCAAGTGAGCAGATCAGATTGGGATATTGCTACTCGACCTGATGGTAACTTGCTTTAACATATCAAATGTCCTCAACTAGCATTTTATTTTGGAACTCCATTCCAATACATGTTTAGGACAAGATTCAACTTCAAATCTAATTGGAGCCGTCTTAAAACATGAGAACCCCATTAAGATGCTCAAGTACACTAGCTGTAAGTTGGCCAAACATCAGGTTTTTATTTTGCTTGACAGGTTAATGTGCAAAGGCCACTTAAAGGGAACCTGTCAGTAGGATTGTGCTGAGTAACCTATTTTCTCATTCGCCTTATTGGGGGACACAGACCATGGGTGTATGCTGTTGCCACTAGGAGGCTGACACTATGCACAAAAAAAAGATAGCTCCTCCTCCACAGTATACACCCCACCAACCGGCAGGGAATTCCTCAGTTTAGCTTGGTGTCAGTAGGAGGTGGAAACAGATCTTTCATTAGACCCATATCTACCTCAGCGTGCGTCGTTTCCTTTCAGGTTATCTGGAGGGATACAGAGTGAAGAGTCACATCTGTAGTCACACAAAGACTGAGTACGGCGTGTACTGCCACCCCATATCCTCATAGGTCTCTACAGCAGGACCAGGAGATCCGAACACGGATGTGTCAGGCGATCCAGATGGTCCTCGTTCCCCGTCTCCCACCCACTCGCCTACCAGAGCCTGTCGGTCGGATGAGGCGCAGATACTCTTCTGACAACACACGCTGGATGAAGGTACCTTTGTTTATGGACCGATCAGGCAGGGTAAATGAGGCCCGGGTCCCATTCTCAGCAGCTCCAGTGGTCTCTGTAGCAGTGCTGCGACGCCACCCCGTGCTTCCCGGCGGCTGCCGCATTTAATTCGGGCCCCAGCTTATCGGCCTGTTCTGCCGCAACTTTGCCCCAGTGCATTTCTAGGGGGTTTTTCTCCCATCCGGCCCCAGCGAGCCTCGAGCGGTCACCGCGGCAGTGCTGCGGGGCCCCTGCGCTGACAGGTGGCCGCCTCATCTAATCCAGGCCCCGCCTTCATCTTGGGCCTCGTCCTGCGTTGCGGCCACGCCCCCCCACCTTCTTTCTCGGGCGGGCTTTCCTCCCGCCCGCTTTAAGCCTGCCCACCGCCTTCTCCCCTCACTCTAAGTCTCCCTGAGGTGACGCTGTCCCACCACCCACTCCCAGTCTGGATAGGACGGCGCCATTTTTAGTATCAGCGTTTAGCCCAGCCTATCTTTGTCCTCGGTCTCTGCAGGGAAGCGCGCGCTTCCTACTCTGTTTCTCAGGCTGCTGCCATTTTCACAGCCTGTCAGCCGGATGCTGTCCTATCTGCCGTGCCCCCTGCAAGCCCAGACGAGCCGTGCACCTTCATTTGCTGGAAGCTGCGACAGGACACCGGACCGTGAGTAGCTCTGCGACTGCAGACTGACACCCTCCTCTGCCTCCTGTCCCCCAACCTTCCGGCACTGCCTCAGTGACTGTCCCGTCAGTATGTTTAATTCTAAGTCTGACCGCTCTCGGCCCCCTGCCTCCTCTTGCACCTTAGTTAAGTACTTTGCGTGCTCTTGCAATCGCAAACTTCCCTCAGGTTAGTCCACTCCCCTCTGCCTAGACTGCAGCAATCTGATTCAGCCTGACACCGCCCAGGAGCCATCTACTGCTCCATGCGAGAGTGAACCCACCCCCCATTCCTAGCTGGGCTTCGTCTCTCAATCAGTGGCAGACCTCACCAAGGTGATTCAGTCCCTAGTGGCTGTTCTTGATAAGTTGCCCCTGGACACTTCTGCAGGGTCCAGCAGGTCTCAAGAGATTCCATGTGAGCCAGCCAGCGTTAGTCGCAAAAGACCCAGACAGGATCTCCAGCTGGATGCTTCTCCTCGTCCCATCTCACCACATAGTCCTTCTCGGCAGCCTCCTTCCCGGGCCTCCTCTCCCAAGTCAGGTGAAGCGTTCTCGGACAGGTCTTCTGAGGGCATTTTACAGCTGGATTTGGACCAGGATGCGAACATGAAGGTTACGGTGCAGAACCTCATTGCAGCGATTCACCAGACCTTCTGAGGATTTCGCAGGGGGGGTCAGCAATCTCGATCAGGAGGTTTCATTCAGACGGGTGGAAACGCCCTCCAGGGTATTTCCTTTCCATTCCGCGTTTGGAAAGATTTTTACCAGGGAAAGAAGATCCGACCAGACTCTTTCAAAGAGGAAAGTGTCTCGGCGTACTGTACCCATTTGCTAAAGAGCTCACGGACAACTGGTCTGCTTCTCCCTCGGTGGACCTGCCCGTGTCCAGACTTTCTAATAACACGGTTCTCCTGCTTTCAGGCGTGGTGTCTCTAAAGGATTCTAATGATGGCTAGGGATTCTACAATCCTAAGTCTGCCTTCGAAGCGTCTTCAGCGGCGGTGTGTCCAAACTTTGCTTCATCTTGGGCAGCAAAGGCCATAGCTACTTGGGCAGAGGATCTTCGTCAGGGCATCCTAGATAAAGCACAACCAGAGCGGTTGGCTGATCTCGCCAGTCAGATTTCCCATGTGGGGGATTATCTGCTTTCTGCTTCTTTGGATGCCGCATCCTGCACAGTTCAGGCGTCAAGCAACGTTGTTGCAATCCGACGTACAATTTGGCTCAAGGCCTGGCAGGCGGACTTGTCTTCTAAAAAGTCTCTTACTAATCTGCCTTTCCAGGGAGTACGCCTCTTTGGATCCCAATTGGACCAGATTATTAAGGATGCCACTGGAGGCACAAGTTCCCTCCTCCCTCAGTCCAAGCCTCGCAGACCTCCACTAAGGCGTCAGTTTCGACCCTTTTCGGGCTTTCCGCCGTTTCAATACGGCGGAGAACCCATCCAACCAACAAAGACCGCAGGCGCTCCAAGACAAAGTTTCCTTCAGGCCAACTCCTTCCTGGCGATCCCACTCTGCCCAGGGCAGACCATCCAGATCTGGACGGTCTACATCGGCATGACTCTCGTCGGACTCCCGAGGATCCCTTCCAATTGGGAGGTCGACTTCTCTTCAGGGACGTCTGGCTGGCCTCAGTAGAGGACGCTTGGGTCAGGGAGGTTGTATCGTCAGGATACAAGATCGAGTTTGTCTCTCTTCCACGGGATCATTTCTTCGAATCCTGTCCTAAAGATCCAGCTTTGATCCCGGGGTTCTTTACGGCCATCACCTCTCTCAGTTCCGGGGCGATTGTGCCCGTTCCCGACTCGGAGCAGTTCACAGGATTTTATTCGAACCTTTTTGTGGTGCTGAAAAAAGGCAGGGCGGTCCGACCCATCTTGAATCTCAAGCTTCTCAACAAGAGTACGCCTTCGCCACTTCCGGATGGAGTCTGTTCGTTCGGTAATCGCTTCCATGGAGGAGCAGGAATTCATGTATTCAATAGGCATCTTGGATGTCTATCTACATGTGCCCATATTCTCTGGACATCAGAAGTTCCTGCGTTTTGCAATTCGCCAGGAACATTACCAGTTCGTCGCGCTCCCCTTCGGTCTCGCCAGTGCTCCCAGAGTCTTCACGAAGATCATGGCTGCACTGATGGCCTTGTTGAGGATCAGAGGTCTCCTTTTTCCGTACCTTGACGATATTCTGATCAAAGCTTCCTCTCTTCCACAGGCTCGCCTAAGTTTGACGATCGTCCTAGACACCCTTTCCAATTTCGGGTGGATCGTCAACAGGAAAAAGTCCTGTCTGATTCCTTCTCAATGTCTGGTGTTTCTGGGCCTACTGTTCGACACTCGTCGGTCAAGGGTCTTTGTCCCACGAGAGAAGATTCTTTCCCTGCAGCAGGATGTACGATCGCTGCCGACCACACGATTTCCATCTCTCAGAACAGCTATGAGGGTCCTGGGGAAGATGGTGGCGGCGATAGAGGCAGTTCTCTTTACCCAATTTCACACCAGACCTCTCCAGCATGCCATTCTGTCAAGGTGGCACAGGTCAGCTCTGTCCCTGGATCGCCCTGTACGTCTTTCATGCCGGATCAAGCGGTCACTCAACTGGTGGTTGACGTCACCTCTTATCCACTTGGGTCGGTCTTTTCTTCCCATTCACTGGCAGATTGTAACAACGGATGCCAGCCTCCTCGGCTGGGGTGCAGTGTTCAGCAATCACACTGTTCAGGGTTGTTTGTCGACTCAGGAATCAGCTCTGCCGATCAACGTTCTAGAGATACGAGCGATCTATCTGGCTCTCGTCCACTGGGAGAGGCTGCTTGGGGGCTTGCCTGTCCGGATTCAGACAGACAATGCCACAGCGGTGGCATATGTCAACTGCCAAGGAGGGACACTGAGTGTCTCGGCTCTGGCAGAAGTGTCCCAAGATTCTTCACTAGGCAGAGATTTCTGTCCCGACAATTTCCGCGGTACACATTCCCGGCGTAGACAACTGGGCTGCCGATTTTCTCAGCCGTGAGGGTCTCGCGGTGGGAGAGTGGTCCCTACATCCGGAGGTGTTTCATCTGCTCTGCCGTCGATGGGGAACCCCGGATGTCGACCTGATGGCGTCTCACCTCAACAGGAAAGTCCCACAGTTTGTTTCCAGGTCTCGAGACCCTCTGGCAGTGGGCGCAGATGCTCTGGCCTTTCCTTGGTCGCAATTCGAACTCCCCTACCTGTTCCCTCCTCTGCCTCTTCTTCCCAAGCTGTTGAAGATCAAAGCAGAAGGAATTCCAGTCATTCTCATCGCCCCGAATTGGCCCAGAAGGTCTTGGTTCATGGACATTGTCAACCTTCTCGCGGACGCCCCCTGGAAGATTCCAGACAGGGCCGATCTATTGTCTCAAGGCCCGATTTGCCACCCCAATTCTCGGCCGCTCAATTTAACGGCGTGGCTGTTGAGACCGAGGTTTTGAAACGGGCAGGATTCTCCGATCGAGTAATTCATACCATGATCCGAGCAAGAAAGCCATCATCTTCTGAAATTTATTATCGTACTTGGAAGGCCTATTTCACCTGGTGGGAGGCAAATGACAACGTGCCCATGTGCTTTTTGCTCCCTTCTGTTCTGGCGTTTCTTCAGGCAGGGCTGGATGCGGGACTTGCCCTCAGTTCTTTGAAGGGTCAAGTTTCGGCGCTGTCCATTTTTATTTCAGAAGACGTTGGCCTCCCGCCCTCAGGTTAAAACCTTTCTTCAGGGTGTGGCTCACACGGCTCCTCCGTACCGAGCGCCCGTGGTTCCATGGGATCTTAATCTGGTTCTTGAGGTTCTGCAAGGTCCTCCTTTTGAACCTCTCAGGGATGTTTCTCTTTCTCTCCTTTCTTGGAAGGTAGCTTTTCTGGTGGCCATCACTTCCATCCGGCGCGTGTCTGAATTGGTGGCGTTTTCTTGCCGCTTGCCTTTTTTTGGTACTTCACCAGGATAAAGTAGTTCTGCGGCCTCCGCCCTCTTTTCTTCCGAAGGTGGTGTCCTCCTTTCACCTCAATGAGGATATTGTTCTGCCTTCCTTCTGTCTGAGTCCATCTCATCCTCTGGAGCGGTCCTTGAACAAGCTGGACCTGGTCAGGGCGCTGAAAGTCTTATCTGTCTAGGACGGCTTCCCTGCAAAAGACAGACTCTTTTCGTCATTCCAGATGGGGCGCAGAAAGGTCACCCGGCCTCCAAGGCTACTATTGCTCGCTGGATCAGATCGGCAATTTTGGAGGCATACCGGGTTAAGCATCGAGTGGCTCCTCCGGGGATCAGAGTGCACTCTACCCGGGCAGTGGGTGCTTCCTGGGCAGTACGCCAGAGTTTCCGCGCTGCAGCTTTGCAAAGCTGCAACCTGGTCATCGGTTCACACGTTTGTGAAATTCTACAAAGTCCACATCTATGCTTCGGCGGACGCCAGCCTAGGTAGGATTTTGCAGGCTGCGGTGGTGAGTCCGCTGGCCTGATGGAAGTTTGTTTCCCACCCCAGGGACTGCTTTGGGACGTCCCATGGTCTCTGTGTCCCCCAATAAGGCGAACGAGAAAACAGGATTTTTGGGTTGCTTACCGTAAAATCTGTTTCTCGGAGCCTTCATTGGGGGACACAGCACTCGTCCATGTTCTTTAACTCCTGTTCTTCCTTTGGTTGATCTGTTCTTCCTTTGGTTGATTGAAAAAACAAAACAAAGGAAGAACAGGAGTTAAAGAACATGGGCGAGTGCTGTGTCCCCCAATGAAGGCTCCGAGAAACATGTTACGGTAAGCAACCCAAAAATCCTGTTGTCAGGTTGGCACCATTATACTGATTAAAATGATACCTTGGTTGATTTAAATCCCTCTTGAGGTACAGCCCCACCTGAGAGGGTATCTGCTCAGCAAGGACAGGAAACCTACTGAATAAGAGGGCTGTACCTCTCCCCCACATCAGTTGGGCGTCATAGCATGAGAGGACCTCCAGACAGTACACAACCATCACCAACAAACATTTAACTGTCTGAAGGCCTCTCATGCTCTGAAACCCAACTGATGTTGAGGAGAGGTACTGCCCTCTTATTCAGTAGGTTTCCTGTCCTTGATGAGCAGGTTCCCTCTCAGGTTGTGCTGTCATGGGCTCTGTAAAATCCCATTACCTGTACCCAAGATTTCCCAGTCATCCATGATGGCACCAGCAAGAGGATCTGCTCTACAAGGACAGGAAACCTTCAAGATAAAAAGGTGGCTCCTCCATCAGTGGTCTGTCCTTGACAGGAGAGCCATCAGTCCTTCATGGCGGCAGAAGACAAAATCAAATTCTCAGTCCTTGTCTGGTCTGTTGGGGCAGGGCATTGCCTCTGCTGCAGCTGGTACTGGGATTTCTGGAAGCGCTGGTGGGTGGTGATAGGGTGTTGGTCATGCGGGAGCCTGCGGTGCCATCACTGCATGGTTAGCTGGCAGCCTCATGTTTGGTGCAGTCACAGATCGTGGTCAGAAATACTTCTGAGGGCAGGTACCGGAAGCTGCATGAGCGCGCTGGCAGAACCCCCTACATCAGCACAGTACTTAAGGGTAGATCAGCAGCCAGGCAGGGGCACCAGTGCGTAGCAATGGATGCACAGTACCCCCTTCTCCACAGCTGCAGCAGCATTTGGAGCAATGGCAGCCACAGTGACCCCCAATGTCAGATGCAATTGCATCAGGATAGGTGTTCTGGAAGCTCCAGCAGGGCACGCAGGTCCAGAGATTCTAGGACAAGTCTGCACAGCTCTACCAGGATGGGAGGTTCCACGGCCTCTAAGAGATCTTTCGGATGACATCCTGCCTCCTGTTCCAGTATGCTTCAATTTCCTGAGTGGTGAGTGAGCTATGAGTCATTTTAATAATGCAAATCTTTCTCTCCCTCTTATCTTGCAATTGTGGTAGGATCATCCTAGAAAATGTACAGGGAAATCAAAGACTGCTGTGCAACCAGGGTCTGGCTAGCACATGGCCCAAAAAATTATGCCAAGCATGTATTAATGACACAGTGGCAAATTAGACCCCCAGATTTCTCCACCGTTAGGACCCTCATCAGGACAGAAGTAGAGAACTCGTTAAGGTCCCAATCTTGCTCAGGGGAAACTCCATGCAGGGATATGGTTGAAGTGTCTCGTCGTCGACTGTATACTCAGATGTTGGGGGGTTCTGCAGGATACTTCAGAATCATCCTCTTTGGAAAGACTCTGGAGTGTGCTATTGCTTCCCCCTAGAGGAGGTGGACAATTTAGTTGAGGCTGTGATTTCCACAGAAGGCTGAAAAGTCTGTTCAAGATGTAATGTTTGGGACCTTGGACAGGAAAAATGTAGAGCCTTCCCTATGAATGAGAAACTGCTAGTCTCATTAATAAAGAATAGGGAAAAGCTGCCAGATAGGAAGGGCCCCCTGCCGGTTTCCTTTAAAAAGAAGTACCCCTTTGAGGAAGAGGCTATCTCGTCCTGGAATAAAACACCCAAATTGGGTGTTGCTATATCCAAAGCCTCTAGAAGATCATCCCTTCCCTTTGAAGGTGCAGGGTTACTGAAAGACCCCCTGGATAGAAAGGTTGACGTCTTAAAGCTACCTGGGAGTCATCAGCAGGGGTGTTGAGTCCAGCCATTGCAGCAACCTGCACAGCAAGGTCCCTTATGGGCTGGCTGAGTAGATTGAGACTCCATTTTTGGCCACCCTCCTGGTTAAAAAAAAAAAAAAAAAAAAAAAAAGGAGGTGGTGGCCTTCTTACTGGAAGCATCGGCACTGGCTGCAAGATTTGCATTCCCTAACATGGGTCGGATAGCAGTCCGGTTAAAATGTTGCCCAGGGAACATACAAGCAAATGGGAAACTGTTCTCTCCCTTGTGAAGGTCAATACTTACTTGATACAGATTTGGATGACATCTTGGAAAAAGCCACTTACAAGAAAGGGTTCCCAAAACCTCCCTTCACGTCCTTGGAGTTCTTTCGGAAGAATAAATACAGCCGAAAGAGACCGACCACAGATGGGAGGATCAAACCAAGGAAGAGCAAGGGGTACCTATTTGGTAATCCTTCCCATGGTGGTAGGAATCCCTCCAAATGGCTCCCTACCCTTGGTGGGAGGAAGACTCTCCCTTTTCCTTCCAGCCTGGGAGCAAATATCCTCCAGCTCTTGGATTCTCAACCTGGTAAGATAAGAGTTGAAGCTGGAGTTCTGGAGAGATCCTCAAGACCGGGTCATCATGATGGCCCCCCACAAGCATCCAGCTTCAGCAGGAGAAGGGACAGGCTTCAATTCTCTTTCTAATAAGGAAGCCGGATGGCTCATACAGAACAATTATCAGCCTGAACAAGTTCCTGAAGATTCCGAAGCTCAAGATGGAGTCAATAAAATCAGCGGTACAACTGCTTTCATGGTTGCTATATGGCCGTCCTGGACTTGAAGGATGCGTATTACCATGTGCCAATACGCGTATCGTTCCAGAAGCATCTCAGAGTAGCAGTACCAGTAGGGGGCACCACAAGGCACTTCCAGTACAGGGCCCTCCCCTTTGGCCTGGCGGTTGCTCCTCGTGTGTTCACGAAATTAATAGCTGAGTTTACAGCCCAACTCAAAGAAACAGACTGGTCATCCCATACCTGGACGAATTCCTGATAGTGGATCGTTCTTGCAGTCATTGCCAGTCAAGTGAAAGACATAGCCACCATCTTAGATAGCTTAGGGTGGTTTTTAAACCTAGAAAAATCAAGGTTAGACCCACAAAGGACACAAATATTTCTGGGACTTTTACTCAACTCATGCCAGCAGGTGTCACCTACTGGATCAAAAAAAAAAGGAAAAATTGCTCAGTCCCCTCCAGGTCAAAACAAGATCCGTTGATGTCCCTCAGGAGCTCTTGTCCCTCCTGGGGGACCTGACCTTGTGTATCCTGGCAGTGAAATGGACTCAAATCCTCTCGAGTTAGTGGTATTTGTTGGAAAGCCAACATTCCTTATGGGGTTTTCTGGAAGGTACTCTAACACTGCCTTGGGAGGTAATGCATTCACTCCACTGGTGGTTAAAGATGGAATCCCTTTTGGGAGGGGTTCCCTTGGTTTCCTCATGTCACCATAGATGCCTGTCCCAGGGGGTGGGGAGCACATTTGGATAACCATCTAGTCCAGGGAACAAGGTCGGCGGTAGAAAAGTAAGTCTCCTCAAACTGGTGGGAGCTCTAGGCGGTAGAGAATACATTAGAGTCTCCTACCATTCCTACAATGCCATCATGTAAAAAAATAAACTTTTGGACAATCAGGTCACGCTCGCATACCTGAATCATCAAGGGGGTAAAATTTCTCTTTCCCTAATGCAGATTACCAAACTTATTTTCAGCCTTGCAGAGGAGAACTTCCTTTTACTATCCACTCTTCACATCAGATGAAAGGACAATATAACAGCAGGGCGATTGGTCCCTCAAGACCTCAAAAGTCAGGCGTTTAGGGAGTGTGCACACGCTGCGGATTTTGCAAAATCCGCAGGTCAAAAGACCTACGGTTTGACACCTCTATAATGGAGTAGGTGTAAAACCGCTGCGGATTCCGCACAAAGTGACCTGCTGCGGTTTGGAAACCGCAGCAAATCTGTGCAGAAAAATCTGCACCGTGTGCACTGCGGTTTTCGTTTTCCATTGAAAATAATGGTACTGTACATCGCAGCAGAATCTGCAGCGTGTGCACACACCCTCAGTGTCCATGTGGGGGTGGCCGGAGATCAACCTTTTCGCTACTCGGCAGAACAGCGAAGTGGAGAGGTTCTGCTCCATGGATAAAAAAGAAAATTTTCAGGTGCTGGATGCCTTTTGGATAAGATGGGACTCCACCCTGGCCTATGCCTTTTACTCCCCAAATTGTCAGATTCCAGCAGTTCTTAGGAAGATCAGGCAGGACAGAGCAAGAGGCCCTGGTTCTTTTAGCTGAGGAACATGTAAGTCACGGAGCCATGTGTCCTTCCAGAAATCCCGTACCGTCTAGCTCAAAGATTTATGTACGACTTGGTCCCTTCCTAATTGAGTAATTCTCTCGTTGGTCCTGTCATGGGTGACTGGAAAACACAGATATTACTTACAGGTAATGTGTTATGAGTACCGTAAAGACAGCACCCTTATATTCCCTACCATTACTAAGTTGTCACCTTCTGGTTGGTGGGTTATGGTATATACTACACCACTTAGTGTGTGGTTAAGGGTATGTGTACACTAACTCGGAGGTCCTCTCATGCTCTAATCCACTGATGCGGAGAGAGGAGCTGTCCTTTTTATCTTAAAGGTTTCCTGTCCTTGTCCCTGGTTCCATAAAAACATTACCGGTAAGTAATATGCAAGTTTTCCCAGCCCTCCTGGGCTGGTCAGTGCCTGACACCAGGAGAAACTAAGCTCCACGGTAGGTCCCATGTGGGTGTCCTCCCCGAGCGAGAGTGAGCCAGGGCACCAGTGCTTTGCATCAAAAAAGGGGGAAGACACCACTGTAAAGTATGCACACCGCAGTCTTGATATATAAAAAAGGAACTTGGTTTTTAATGTTTAATTGTCAATCGATCTCCTCCACATGCAGTACATGGTAACTGCAAAGGTAATAATACGGGTCAAACACCCCACACACCCTGAATATAGCATGCACAATATAAGGAAACACCAATATAAACTTCAGGTATAAATGACCCAGAGCAGAATATGAAATACAAATCTGAACAGCATGCATAGATGCTGTATATGAGGCAATCCCTGAGGAAATCCTGCATAGTTGGATGATATAGTACAGGGAACCGTCCTTAGAATATCCCTATAAATGGAAGAAAAGTTATACAATAAACACAATATACTGTGGAACAGTCCCCATACACAGGTCCATATATATTTGGACAGAGACAACATTTTTCTAATTTTGGTTCTAGACATTACCACAATGAAATTTAAACAAAACAATTCAGATGCAGTTGAAGTTCAGACTATCCGCTTTCATTTGAGGGTATCCACATTAAAATTGGATGAAGGGTTTAGGAGTTTCAGCTCCTTAACATGTACCACATTGTTTTTAAAGGGACTAAAAGTAATTGGACAGATTAATTGTAAATAAAATGTTAATTTCTAGTACTTGGTTGAAAACCCTTTGTTGGCAATGACTGCCTGAAGTCTTGAACTCATGGACATCACCAGACGCTGTTTCCTCCTTTTTGATGCTCTGCCAGGCCTTCACTGCGGTGGTTTTCAGTTGCTGTTTGCTTGTGGGCCTTTCTGTCTGAAGTTTAGTCTTTGACAAGTGAAATGCATGCTCAATTGGGTTGAGATCAGGTGACTGACTTGGCCATTCAAGAATATTCCACTTCTTTGCTTTAACAAACTCCTGGGTTGCTTTGGCTTTGTTTTGGGTCATTGGTCGTCGTTTCATACTACAGATGGACAATCAGTTTGGCTGCATTTGGCTGGATCTGAGCACATAGTATGGCTCTGAATACCTCAGAATTCATTCGGCTGCTTCTGTCCTGTGTCACATCATCAATAAACACTAGTGACCCAGTGCCACTGGTAGCCATGCATGCCCAAGCCATCACACTGCCTCTGCCGTATTTTACAGATGTGGTATGCTTTGGATCATGAGCTGTACCACGCCTTCACCATACTTTTCTCTTTCCATCATTCTGGTAGAGGTTGATCTTGGTTTCGTCCAAAGAATGTTCTTCCAGAACTGTGCTGACTTTTTTAGATGTGTGTTTTTGTTTTTTTTTTTCTTTTTTTTTTTTTTTAGCAAAGTCCAGTCTAGCCTTTTGATTCTTGATGCTTATGAGTGGCTTGCACCGTGCAGTGAACCCTCTGTGTTTACTTTCATGCAGTCTTCTCTTTATGGTAAATTTGGATATTGATACGCCTACCTCCTGGAGAGTGTTGTTCACTTGGTTGGCTGTTGTGAAGGGGTTTCTCTTCACCATGGAGATTATTCTGCGATCATCCACCACTGTTGTCTTCCGTGGGCGCCCAGGTCTTTTTGCATTGATGAATTCACCAGTGTTTTCTTTCTTTCTCAGGATGTACCAAACTGTAGATTTTGCCACTCCTAATGTTGTAGCAATTTCTCGGATGTGTTTTTTCTGTTTTTGCAGCTTAAGGATGGCTTGTTTCACCTGCATGGAGAGCTCCTTTGACCGAATGTTTACTTCACAGCAAAACATTACAAATGCAAGCACCACACCTCAAATAAACTTCAGGCCTTTTATCTGCTTAATTGAGAATGACATAACGAAGGGAGTGCCAAAACCTGTCCATGAAATAGCCTTGCAGTCAATTTTCCAATTACTTTTGGTCCCTTTGAAAACGGTGGCACATGTTAAGGAGCTGAAACTCCTAAACCCTTCATCCAATTTTAATGTGGATACCCTCAAATGAAAGCTGAAAGTCTGAACCTCAACTGGATCTGAATTGTTTTGTTTAAAATTCATTGTGGTAATGTCTAGAACCAAAATTAGAAGAATGTTCTCTGTCCAAATATATATGGACCTAACTGTATAAGCAAAACCAAATGACTACGAATAGAAAAGGAGCCTGGGCAAAAAAATAGCAACAAGATGCACTAACCATATAAAGAAATCATGGATTCACACACTGAAGTGTATAGCCTAAATGTAAAGGGTTAATGATGTCCATAAAAAGCTGAAGGCGAGTCAGATGGAAGTGTCAAGCAAATATATAGTCACCAGTACTACAGGCAACCCAGAGATGGAGGGCAGAAAAGCAAGGAGGGAGAGGGGACCGATACCTCACGCGTATCTACGTCAGTAGGACATCTTCAGCTGGGGAAATAAAGTCCTGGGTACGTATAGATCTTAAATACCTTATGTAATTGGTGGTCAGTGAGCACCTGTGTGCATCAGAACACCAAGGCAGGAAACGAAAGTTAGCTATGGAGCTGAATGTGAAGTGAGAGCAGACGTCTGCCCACACTCAGCTAGTGCACCTGCGCCGGTACATGGACCCGTGCGGCGACCCGAAGACAAGGAGATAAACAGCGCATGCGCAGCTCCCGGGAGCAAAATGGAAAGCTTGATCTCTTAAGTACAGGCAGATGCAGAAAATAGCCGAAAGCGGTTCATAGACACAAAAAGTCATGGGTAATGGGAGCAATGAGGGGGAAAAAAATAAATAAAAAATGTGATAAGTTATGTAAATGATAGGAAAACCCATGAACAATAATAATGGTAAAACAAAAAAGATAAAAATTAAGAATAATGCATGAAAAAATGTAAATAAATTAAAAAAAACTTTATTTAAAAATATACATATATGGACAGCCAATTATATATAATTACTTAAACATCCTATTACTTCGACCTTCTACATCAGGGGTGGGCAATTAATTTTGACATGGGGCAGCATTAGAAATTGGGATGGTGTCAGAGGGCCGGACTAATATAATTAACTAAGTTGTACCCAATACTATATATGTAGAATATATACTATATTGTTAAAAACTCTGCATTCTGCATCAATCTTTCTTTTTTTAGCCGACATATTTAAGGGCTATAACCGCTAACCTTGCCTAATTCTTCCAATGGGAGTCTGCCCAAGTTTCAGAAGAACGTGGCTGCTGCAGGGGACAGGGGAGGAAGCAAGTGGTATCTGTGTACCACTCCAGTACTGCTCACAGGGGCTTTGTTAGGTGCTGACCACTCTACCCAGAGTCCCAGACTCTGGCCTGATGTGATCAACCCACCTCTGGAAGGTGGCAGGGGCATTTTTCATACCAAATGGCATCACTAGAAACTCAAACAGCCCGAATCGTGTTATAAAGGCAGACCTCTCCTGAGCTTCTTTGGTCAGGGGTATCTGCCTATATCCCCTACTTAAGTCCATGATAGAGCAGCTATCTAATGCATCGTACCTCACTAACAGCTCGTCTATCCTCGGCTTGAGGTAGGCCTCACATGTAGTCAGTAAATTTAATTTTCTTTAGTCAACACAGAACCGGGTAGTCCGGTCCCTTTTCGGGACAAAAATCACATGTGAGGCCCAGGCGCTCTGAGACGTTTGTATTACCTTCAGGTTCAGCATCTCCTCTACCTGTTCCTTCATGTGTGCCTTCACCTCTGCTGACACCCGGTATGCAGACTGTCTTACTGGGGGATTGGTACCAGTGTCTACATGGTGAGTTGCTAAGTGAGTCCTCCAAGGCTTCCCTGTGAAGACTTCTGTGAACGTGCTGAGCACCCCCATCAGCTCAGACCTCTGACTGGGATATCTCAGGGTTAAACGCTGCTGACTCCAGGAACTCCATAAACTGAGTCCCAGCCCCCACATCTAGTAATGGCAGGCTACTGACAGGTAACACACAGGCCTCCCTGTCATGATGAGCTTTCAACATATTTACATGGAATACTTTCTGATGCTTTGCATGCTCATCTAGGGTCACCACATAATTAACATCATTTAGCTGCTTGTGTACAGTGTATGGTTCTTCCCATTTGGCCGGTAATTTATTTTATAACATAGGACCTTGTGCCCCTCCTCATAGGCCCTCAGACTGGCATTGCGGTTGTATGAGACCTGGCTGATTGAGGGCCTGGGTCACGTTCTCATGTTCCTTGGTTGCACAGTTTTTGCATTCTTTCTCTGTGCCACAGTACATACTCAACCACCGAGACGCCCGTAGTTTTGTGGTTGCCCTGCCTACAGTCCTTAATCAAATCAAGGGGGCCTCCTGACTCTCCTCCAAAAAACCAGTTCAAAGGGGAGAATTCTGTAGATGCCTGGGGTACCTTTCTGTACGAAAATAGATGAGGGAGGTACCGCTCCAAGTCTCTTCCTTCAGTCTCCATCAACATTTCGAGCATCTGGTTTAATGTTCCACTAAAACACTCGCAGAGTCTGTTGGTTTAGGGATGATAGGCGCTGGTCACAAAATGCTATACTTGTATTTTTTCGTTGAGGCTTTCCATCACATCGGACATTAATTGGGTTCCCTGATCAGTTAGCATGTCCCTGGGGAAACCCACACGAGAGAAAACAGTCAGTAAAGCATCTGCCACTTTGCTCGGATGGAGGACAGTGCCACAGCTTCTGGATACCATGTAGCATAGTCCACCACTGTGAGGATGTACTTTTTGCCAGAGCTGCTAGGGATTGCAAGTGGCCCTATTATATCCACAGCCCCTCGCTGGAAAGGCTCATCGATCACTGGCAGTGGTTTCAATGGGGCTTTCTGTATATCCCCAGACTTTCCAACTCTCTGACTAACTACACAGAATCGACAGTAGTTGGCTATATCTCCCCATCTTGGGCCAATAAAAGTTGTGTGTCAGACGAGCTTTAAGCCCCTGTTACACACTGTGATATCGCTAGCAATATTGCTGCAAAGTCACCGATTTTGTGACGCTGCAGCGATATTGCTAGCGATATCGCTGCATGTGATACTTGCCTCCGACCGGCTCCCCCGCTGGTAATCGCTGATCGCGCGAGAAGCTGCTGGACCATTCCTCGTCGGTCACTTCCTGCGGCGCTTCCTGCTGTGACGACGAGCGACGCGTGGAGCCGGGCGGGAGGACGCAGGATCGCCGCGTCTGACAGGTAAGTAGCGATCCCCGTCCCCAGCGATGTCGCTAGTGAGATCTGCCTGAGTGGCAGCTCACTAGCGACCACCTAGCGATGCACCAGCGATCCTGACCGCGTCATATCGCTGGTCGGGATCGCTGGTGCATCGCTAGGTGTAACTGTACCCTTAGTCTTTTTTGTATTCCAAGGTGCCCAGCCAGAGGAATTTCCTGAGCAGTTCTCAATTTTTCCCTAAATGGATAAGGAAAGACCAGCTGCTTTTCACAGTACCGAGGTTCTGTAGTATCAGTGGAGAGAGTTTCTTTATACAGCTTGCCCTGCTCTGAGTATATTCTCTTTGTCAGAAGCAGTGGGGGGTTGATCTGCAAGGCATCTGAGCTTCTCCAGACAGACATCTGTCTGCAGGGCCTCTTGGAAGCTGACTGTCAGTTTGCAGCCCCTGGCCTAGTGTGATTGCCAAGCCCTGGTCTGAAGCTGAGTCTTCCGTGTCGGTTATCAGGGGCCTTGTTGGGTCTGCCATGTGAGGAGGCTCTGGGTCCATAGTATGGTCCTCCTGTTCTGGCAGTTCTATTTGAGCCTCATTCTCTAATCTCGGGTTGAGTCTGAGCTGCAGCCAGACTCCGGGTCACAGCTGCCACATACGAATATGTACGTTCCAGGCCATTTGTAAAGTAGAGTCCACAGGCTCCTCAGCACTGACATTACTGGCACCTCCAGAAGGAATCTCCAGAGCAAGAGCAGGCATTGCTTGGTTTTCTCTGAGGTGGACTCTCTCCTTGCCCATATGCTTCAGTATTTTGCTCTATGTTCTGCTCGACCAATGCACATATCAGCAGTTCCTTGGATTTGTAGGCCGTCTCTATTCCTCTCTGCTCACAGAGGTCGGTCAGAGCCTCCTAGCTCTGCTTCTTGTACAGGCCTGCTATATCACTGAACAGCCTTTGCCAAATCAAAGATAGAAAATAAAAACGAGGAAGGGAAACTGTTTGCAAGTATGTCTAAGTAAGCACTGAGCTGAACCTTGCTTGTAGAACTGTGTATTCCTCACAAGGATGCCAGTTCTTTAGTACAGGGAGTAATTGGTTACACCATGCACTAATGCTGTAATAAAAATGAATTCTATCCCACTGCTGCCACCAATTGTCACAAATTACCAGGGAGGATATATTCGTATGTCCATCCACTGCCGCCAGTTTGTCACGTACCTGCTTCTCAGCACGTGACTTAGATTGACCTTTGCAGGCGCAACCCCATCTCCTCTCACTCAGTCCAGCATTCAACCTCTGTTCTATGCTGCAGTGGGAGCATAAATCACACCCTGACACAGACCACGCACCTTGCTCATACACTCTGCCACCACTCACCGAACACACGGGCAATGAGTCCCGAAAGAAGTACTACTACTACTACTACTACTACTACGTGCCATTCACAAGGAACAAACACTCTAAGGCTATGGATTCTTAAGAGCAGCAAGGTTCAGACTTATTAAAGTTTTAAGCTTTAATATAAAAGGTACAGTGCTTACAATAAAAATGGAAATAAAAAGTGACATACAAATATGCAAAAACTGATAAAATAAAAGGGAGAAAACTTACAGAAATATTGAACTTTGCAGTCTGGTATTCAGTCCCCGAGGGAGGGGGGAATATGAAATGGAGCACGGAATACGAAATGGAGCACATCAGCTAGGCTGCCCCTCACTGTGAACAGGTGTCTATGTGTACAGGCCTAATTTATAGATTAACTCGGAGATCGGATTTCTAGACCAGCCTCTCATGTTAATATTCTAATCCTTGATTTGTGACTGGACCATGGTTAGTTTACCAATGAATACATTATTTTTATTTGAACACTATTTGTGTGACCTTTCTCATTATAGATAGTGTCAGGCTACAATTGTCGTCTCTCTCTCCATCAAAAGAGCTGGAAGGAGTGAAATGCTACCACTTTGTGGTTCTCAGTAAAGCCCCCCTGCTGAGATTGGAGACAGGAGACTGCCTTCTCAGGATAACATAAGGTCATGACCTGTGTGGTGAGCTGCAGTCTAAAGGTACTGTCACACTTAGCGATGTACCAGCGATCCCGACCAGCGATATGACGCGGTCAGGATCGCTGGTACATCGCTAAGTGGTCGCTAGTGAGCTGCCACACAGGCAGATCTCACTAGCGACATCGCTGGGGACGGGGATCGCTACTTACCTGTCACACCAGACGATCCTGCGTCCTCCCGCCCGGCTCCATGCTCGTCTCTCCACAGGAAGCGCCACAGGAAGCTGACGACGAGAAACAGTCCTGAACGTTCTCGCGCGATCAGCGATAACCAGCGGGGGAGCGGGTCGTAGGTAAGTATCAGACACAGAGATATCGCTAGCAATATCGCTATAACGTCACTAGTTATAGCGATATTGCTAGCGATATCTCTTAGTGTGACATGCCCTTAAGGATAGATGTTAATTTACTGCTGGTCATACATGCATACATATACATATTTCACTACAGGCATGGAATAGTGTCTCACAGTATACCCACCGTCCTAATCCACACTGCAATTAGAATGAACACAGCAAAAAAGCCAGCAGGATCGGGATTGGAATATTTCAATTACAAGAAATATTTTTCCATTGTCCTCATGGCCATCGCTGATGCAGAATACAAATTTATTGCTGTTGATATAGGGACCTACGGCTGCTCTAATGACTCTCAAGTTTTCAAACTGTCAGCCACGGGGCGTAGACTTTATGGAAACACCTTCCAGTTTCCACCCCCTAGACCGCTGCCGCAAACATCTGGCCCACCTATGCCTTTTGTCTGTGTAGGGGATGAAGCCTTCCAGCTGTCAGAACACCTTTTGAAACCGTACTGTAGCAGAGGATTGACAAGAACAAAACGCATTTTTAATTACCGCCTCACAAGAGCAAAAAGAATGGTGGAATGCGCCTTTGGTATTCTGACAGCCAAATGGCGTGTCCTATTGACTGCGATCAACCTCAAGACTGAAACTGTGGACGAGGTGATCAAAGCTTGCGTGGTCCTGCACAATTTTGTTATGTGCAAGGAACCCATTTCCATTGAGGACACCTCTGAAGAAACCACCTTGCAAGATTACCAGAACATTACCAATAGAAGTTCTGTAACGGTTTCACGAATGAGGGACAATTTTGCACAATACTTTGTCACCTCAAGGAAGAATAGACAGGCAGGATGACAGTTTGATAAATTTCTGCCCTTAACCAAAGTTGTGTACCTTCTGTACCAACAGTATACCTTTGCTAACCAAAAGTTGTCTATCTTGTCGTGGTTTAACAATTTTTACTGTCCACAGTTGTGTACCTGGTTGTGTTTTAGGCAAAGTATTTCACCTTTTCACAAAAGTTTTGTACATTGTTAGGAAATCCCCAACAAGATACACAACTTTTTGTAAAAGCTTTAATACTTTGCCTAAAACACAACCAGGTACACAACTGTGGACAAAAGGTAAAATTTCTTAACCTTTTACCCACAGTTATGTACCTGGTTTTGTATACCTTTTTACCTTTTCTCTACCCTGTATTTTACCTTTTTGTTATACCATGTTTCGCTGCAGAAAAAAATGACAGACAACCAGTGTAAAACAATAATTAAACTTTTATTGAAAATTTTTTTTTTTTCAGAAACTGTTTGGAAATTTCAATAAACTTTTTTTAATAAAGCTTTTAAACCAGAAAATTGGTCATTTTTATTTTAAGATACACATTTATAAATTTGTGTAGTGTTGGTTGGAAATACTGCTGGAGGGGCTGCGGGACACTTCAACACTGGGAGTGTGGAGAGACGACTGGGATCGTGGTGGGTAAGGAACAGTTAGAGGTGAAGATGTGGAAAAAACAATAGAATGGGTGGACATGTGGGAGGCAGAATAGGTGGTGGGTGGTGGAGTGGAGGGTTGAGCAGGGACTGGAGTAGCAGATGTGGTTGAGAAGTGGTACGGTGAAGGAGTTTGGTACGGGGAAGGGGTTTGGTACGGGGCAGGTTGCTGGAAGTTGGGAGATGGCTGGTACTGGGGAGGTGGCTGGTACTGGGGAGGTGGCTGGTATGTACTAGGAGGGGGAGGAGGGACAGTGGCTGGAGGTGGTGCAGGTGGAGGAACTACTGTGGTGGGAGGAGGAGGTTGGGAGGTAACCTGCAGTAGAGCACCGTGGCACGAATGCATTACATGCATCTGCTGGCTAGGAGAGAGCGTTTCCATGCGCTCCACAACAGACCTGATAAAGGTGTGGCTTGGCGAAGATCTTGCTTCTGAATGCATGGTTTGCAGAAGTGTCTTCAACTCCAGATTGGCGGAGTTGATCTGCTGAAAGCCAGCGGAGATTTGCTCTGACAAGACTTTGAGACAGTTCTGGAAAGATGCATTCAGATGCAAGAACTCTGGCGCATAGCTCTTTTCCTGACCCCTCTGCCGCTGCCGCCCAGTACCCGCAGGTGTACTAGAGGTAGCAGCGGCAGAAGGGTGGGGTAAAGGGAAAGCTATCTCCTCACCAGTCGATTCATGTAATGTAGGCGGCCACGATGCTCCTGCGCTGGTGGATGGGAGAGATGGATCGAATGTGAGGGAAGGATGGGAAGGTGCTGATGGGCCGGGGTGGTTGAAGTGTCCCTCGGTGGCGGGCTCCTCAGGTCCAACCATGCAGGCTCCCGAGTGCTGGTCACCGTGCTGTAGAATAAAGAGAAACAAATACAATTAATATAGTGACATGGCATTGGCCCTGGCTGAAAAAAAATTACACATGTCAACATTTTTTTTTTACATGGGATGTTTCATATTTACCTTCTGGTGACCATTGTTGCCCGGAGGAACGACAGGGCTCGTGCGTACTTGTACTTGCTCCTGCGTCCTCCAGATCCACTCGGGGCCCGCATCTCTTTGTTGAACTCCTTCTTGAAACGATCCCTCACAGACCGCCACCGCTTCACAATTCTCTCACCTGAAACAAGAAAGCACAAAGTGGTTGGTATACAACATTAGTGTTTCCCAAAATCCAGTGCTCATGCCCCCCACGGGTCATGTTTTCAGGATTTCCATAGTGTTGCTCAAAAGGAAATCCTGAAAACATGACCCATGGGGACCACGAGGACTGGAGTTCGGGAAACCCTGGTTTACATCAAGCAACCTGAACTGTATATACTTACGCTCTTGAATCTGGGCCCGAGCATTGAGGTCCTCCCAGCGGTGCACAAGGAGCAAACAGATTTCCTCTCAGTGCCGTCGGGTAATAATAAGATCAGCATGGCGGCGGTCGGCCATATTCCATAGCAGCTCCCTTTCTCTGACCCGATCGATGAGGTGGTCCACATCAATCCCCCCCTCCTCACCGTCAGAGTCAGGAGCACGCTGTGAAGGCTGTTAAAAAAAAGAGAAAAAAAAAAATTAGCCTACACACTTAAGAAATGAAATAAAAAGCGAAAAAAAAACCTAAGCAAAAATATTATACTTACACGCTGCTGACCGCCGCGTTGCTGTCGCTGACGACCCTGGGAGGCACTGCGAGGACCTCTTGGCTGAGCACCTAGATTGGGAAGACTAGAAAAGAAAAAATAAAATTATGTGCTTGGATGTAGGCATATGTGTTTGCTGTATGATGTCTGCGCTACATTGATTTCTATGTGTTGTGTGTAGTGTGATGTTGTGTTTCTGCATTTGATGCAGGAAACTTACCAGTTGCGAGCCCACTACAGGTATCTGTCCACCCCTCCGTTCTCCTGGGAGATCCTCTTCAGCTTGTGATTCCTGTTTTGACATAAAAGCCAATTAATAGACATATATTCCAGAGATGATGTATTTTGGAAATAAAAACTTACCGTTAAACACTGACGATGCGAGGGAGGGCTCCCAGAAGAGGATGTGGTGTCCCACTGCTGGCCAGACTCCACTCCTGTTGCTGCTGCTACTGGTGCTACTGGTGCTGCTGCTTCTGTAGGGCAGCTTCTGCTGGTGAATAAAGAGAAACAAAGGGCCAATGAATATATTGATATTCAATGGCCCTAGTTTGTAGGAATGGGGGATGTGATAATTACCGTCTGTCTAATTACCGACTCCCCTCCACTTGTTCGGCATGGTCGCTTGGCGCAATTTGGGGTGGTGCTGGTGGTGCAGTAGTCTCCTGCGGCTGGCTTCTCTTTTGGCTGGCATGTTGGCTGTGGCTGAGGGTCCCACTGTCATGGTTTTATATATGTTTGCTGTGGGCAGGGCTACTGAGCATGCTCAGACCAAAAAAACCGGATCAGGCCACCGAATCCGGCTTTGGCCGGATCCGGCTCATTGCAGCGCTCTTAGACTTTCATTGTGTGAAAAAGCCGGAAGCGCCGGATCCGGAAGGTCCGGCTTTTTCGCCGGAGACAAAAAGCGTTACAGT
Organism: Dendrobates tinctorius; assembly: GCF_039654945.1. Taxonomy (NCBI): domain Eukaryota; kingdom Metazoa; phylum Chordata; class Amphibia; order Anura; family Dendrobatidae; genus Dendrobates; species Dendrobates tinctorius. The sequence goes on from NW_027361800.1 coordinate 4,269,877, forward strand.
TGCCGTTTTTTCCAGACGCCGGATTGAGACACATTGCCGGATCCGGTCAAAACCGGACGAACCGCATGGCCATCCGGCGCGATCCGGCGGTAATGCAAGTCAATGGGGGAAAACCGGATCCGACATTGCATTTCGCTGGATCCGGTTTTAGTAAAAATAACCGGATCGCGCCTGACGGCGAAAAACTGATGTGTGAAAGAGGCCTTAGGCCGACTCTTTTCTGACAAACCAGAATTTTGCAAGAGATTCAAACAGATTGTTAATAAGTGTTCATTGGATATCATATTACTAACTATCGACTCTCCATACAGCCATCTCCGAGATGCAGGGCCGGTTTTAGGCAAAGTGGGGCCCCAAATGCTAACATATTGCATGTCACACAGAAGCATTTCAATTATATTAACATGCGCTGAGTTCAGGCCGCTAAATGAGTGTGATCGACAATATTTATGTCATTCAACACTTTTTCCCCGCCTCTTTCCACCATCTGAGAAAGAATGATGGGGACAGAACGATCACTAATGGATCAATCTGTCCCCATACAGTATCATGTTATCAGCAGCACATCTACTGTTTACACCCCATAGTCCTCCATATAGAATAATACACTCCTCAGTCCTGCTTATAGTATAATACACTCCTCATAGTCCTCCATACAGTATAATACACTCTTCATAGTCCTCCATGTAGTATAATACACTCCTCATAACCCTCCATATTTTAAAATACAGTTAGTCCTCCATATAATATAATACACTCCTCATAGTCCTACATATATTAAAATACACTGCTCAGTCCTCCATATAGTATAATACACTCCTCATAGTGCTCCATATAGTATAATACACTGCTAGTCATCCATGTAGTACAATTCATTTCCCATAGTATAATGCACCCTATAGTTCTTCACATACTATAATGTAGTCCCGATGCAGCCACTCCACAGAATATAATGTAACCCCCCATAGAATATATGGCAGCCCCCTCATAAAGTATAATGCAGCCCCTTATATAGTATAATGTAGCCCCTCCATAGAATACAATGTAGCCCTCTTCATATAGTATAATGCAGCCCTAATAGAATATAATGTAGCCCTCTCATAAAGTATAATGAAGCCCACAAACAATATAATCTAGCCCCCCCATAGAATATACTGCAGCCCCCCTATAGAATACAATGTAGCCTCCTCATATAGTATAATGTAGCGCCCTCAAAGAGTATGATGCAATCACCCCCCATAGAATATAATAAATATAATACAGCCCCCCATAGAATATAATGTAGCCCTGAATAGAATATAATACAGCCCACTTTCCCATAGAATATTATGTAGCCCCCCCATATTATATAACACAGTCTCTCCCATAGAATATAACGTATAATGTACCCCCCATGGTATATAGCATAGCATATAACACAGCCACACATGTATATAGCACAGCCCACATAGTATTCAGCACAGAACCACATGGTGCACAGCACCATGGTATATAGCACAGCACCACATGGTATACAGCACAGCCCCAAATGGTATATAGCACAGTACCACATGATATACAGCACAGCCCCATATGGAACACAGCATAGCCCCACATGGTATACAGCACATCCCAGCCCCCCCCGAGAATGACCCCACAGTCCAGTACTCACTGTTGCATTAAAAAAAAACACTCCTCACCTCTCCTCGTGCTCACGCTGCTCCTGTCTCCTGCTCTGCCTGGTACACAATGCGTGTGTGATTATGTCATTACGCAAACCAGCAGTGTCAGAGGCAGAGCAGGGAATGATGGGAGAGGAAGCGTCTATGACGCCGATACAGTTCAATGCGGCGGCGGGGGGGCGGCGGCGTGGGGGGCAGGCCACTATGATGTGCTGCTAGCTGGGGGCCCCTGGGGAAGTGGGGGCCCTAGGCAGCTGCCTGGACTGCCTGCCCCTAGCGCCAGCCCTGCAGAGACGGAACAGAAAATAGCCTCCATAGAGGAACAACTGACTTCGACTCTATCCATAGCGGACTGGCAGAATCTAAAAAGAAGAACTGATAAGGTTATAGAAGAACACTGCAAAACTCTACAAGAAAAGAAAAGAAAATTTCAGAGGGACGCTGAAGACTATACACAGGACCGGATATATAAACGGAACGATTCAACCAGTACGGGTCCTTGGCGAGGAAACTACGGAACAAGACATCCAGGCTCTTACAGTTCCGACAGCGACAGTTCAACAAGTGGCGCTCCACAGGGCTGTTTTTTATCAAGACGACCACACACAAGACACAACACCCATACCGCTGCAGGAGACCGATACGGAGGGCCTCCCACAAACACTGCAGATCGTATGATGAGATCGCAGGTTAGTCTGTGTGCTACATGGCTTTCATTCTTTTTGGTACAGATATGGATATACAGATATGGATAAATGGATGGATAGAGCAGATTTCTAATCTGCTTGTGCTATTGAAAACATTATCTATGAGCTCAAAAACCTTTCAGGTGATGCGTTTTTTTAAAAAAGCTGATCTGCTTTTGCAGCTGAAAAACGTATCCTCAAAAAACGCAGCAAAAACGCTGTGTGTGAATGTAGCCTTAGATCAGGAATAGAACAGCCATTTATAGACATTTCATAACTTTCTCAAATTCCTATGAAAAAATATTCAGCACATTCTGCATTGAACTACTGTACCCAATTTATTATATATTTTAGGAGTTGGAGTCGGTCCATTTTATACCGACTCCACCAAAATGAGCACCAACTCCGACTCCACAGCCCTGGTTAGGATTCTCTCATGTCGGTAATTTACATACATGCGATAACATCAGTGGCGGATTAAGTGGACTATGGGCCCGGGGCTGTTCATAAAACCTGGGCCCCTGTACCCCTCTTCCCACCTGAGCGCTGCGGTCCCCGTGCGGGAATTGACAGCGTGTCAAGTGAGGTGTCCATGTGATGAGTACTGGAATCTGCAGAGCTGAATCCTGACATTGCAGCTTCTGAATTCTCACAACGAATGCACTGCACACTTTTAGGATTCTCCCTTGCCGATATACAGTCATGTCAACACAAGTATGTGATTTATATACTTCTGGCCACATTCCAACTAGACGTGCCCGGCCTCGCTCCGTTCACTTTCATTGAGTGAGGCCACACATGTCTAGTCAGCATGTGACCGCATGTATGTAAATTACCAGCACGAGAGAATCCTGACAGCGTTCAGTGAGCACTGTGAGAATTCAGAAGTCTGCAGTCACATAGAATGTCTGCAGACTCAGCACAGACCTGGACAACCCCTGTAATGCTCCTGACATAAATAAAAAACATGAGAATTAGTCAATATCACAAATAATATTTACATCCAGGTACCTTATAGATGACGTCATCTCTGGAGTCGTTCTCCTTTTCTTCTTCTTGTCCAGACCCCATGATGAGTTTTCTCATCCACAGCGGCCTCTGCAGACTTACATCTTCAACGGTCTTCTGCAGCAAATCTCCACACGATGCCCTTAAAGATAGAAGTGTCATTATAATGCCCCTAAATACAAATATCTGCAATATACTGTCTCCTCACACTATTCCCCTCCTTCCTCATACTGTCTCCTCATATATTTACACCCTCACTCTCTATACTGTCTGCTCACACATATCCCCGACTCCCCATACTGTGTCCACATGCATTCACCCATTCGCTCCCCATACTGTCTGCACCCATCCCCCATACTGTTTCCTCATACATACTCTTCATTTTGTGTCCTCAAATCTCCCCACATACATTAAATACCATCCCCACTCCAAATCCCCCCCATCCCCAATCCCCCACACACATTAAGTACCCCCCATCCCCACTCAATAACCCCTCGTCCCTACTCTCAAATCCCCCCACACATTATGTACCCCCACTCCAAATCCCCCCACACATTATGTACCCCCACTCCAAATCCCCCCACACATTATGTACCCCACTCCAAATCCCCCCACACATTATGTACCCCCACTCCAAATCCCCCCCACACATTAACCCCCATCCCCACTCATTAACCCCTCCACACATTAACCCCCATCTCCACTCATTAATCCCCCATCTCCACTCATTAACCCCCATCTCCACTCATTAACCCCCATCTCCACTCATTAACCCCCATCTCCACTCATTAACCCCAATCCCCACATTAACCCCCACATTAATCCCATCTCCACTCATTAACCCCCATCTCCACACATTAACCCCCATCTCCACATTAATCCCATCTCCACTCATTAACCCCCATCTCCACTCATTAACCCCCATCTCCACTCATTAACCCCCATCTCCACTCATTAACCCCCACCCCCACATTAACCCCCCTCTCCACTCATTAACCCCCATCTCCGCTCATTAACCCCCATCCCCATCTTCGGTGGTTCTTCAGCTCCACAGAGGAGCACACTTACCACCAGCGTTTGCTCTGGACGCCGGGAGTGACGTCAGCAGCGTGATCACATGACCTGATCACGCTGCTGACGTCGCTCTGACCCGGCGGTCAGAGCTTCAATTGTACTGGCGTCTATAGACGCCAAGTACAATTGCTGCCTGGGAGTCGGCGCGGCCTCCTTCTCTGCGTCGGCTGTCAGCTTGACAGCCGACACAGAGAACCGCCGACTCCCAGGACTGGTAGCGGCAGAACACAGCAGCCGGGGGGGAGGGGGATAGAGAGATACTGGCATACTGCGGACCGCTGCATTAGGTGGCCGGGCGGCTCGACTGCGCCCCCCTGCTGCCTGCCCCCCCCTGGATACGCCACTGCCCTGGGCCCCCAAAAAACCTTGGGCCCGGGGCGACCGCCCCATCCGCCCCTATTAAGATCCGCCATTGGATAACATGCTGACTAGATATGTGTGGCCTCACTCAATGAAAATGAACAGAGCCAGGCCGGGCATGTCTTGTCGGAATGTGGCCAGAAGTATACAAATCACATGCTTGTGCTGACATGACCGAGTACTCTTGCCACCGGTACGGGAGAATGCTAAAAGTGTGCAGTGCATTCGTTGTGAGAATTCAGAAGCCTGAAATGTCAGAATTCAGCTCTGCGGCTTCCAGTAGTCATCACATGGACACTTCACTCATATGCGATTTTCATACTTTTGGTTGTGTGGCAACGAGGTTTTCTTCCTGATTCTCTCAGTTTTTCACTGAACATTGGGAGCATTAGGAAGAGCAGCTCGTCGGTACATGATTAAGTGTGCAAATCACATATGTGCTGGGGGGGCGCCGGACCAAATTCTCGCCCCCGGTGCCAGAAAGCCTAGATAAACCTCTGGCTTGTTAGACCACAGATGTTATAAAAATGTAAGGATACTAAAGGGCATGTCACACTAAGAGATATCGCTAGCAATATCGCTATAACTAGTGACGTTATAGCGATATTGCTAGCGATATCGCTGTGTCTGATACTTACCTACGACCCGCTCCCCCGCTGGTTATCGCTGATCGCGCGAGAACAGGCTGGACTGTTTCTCGTCGTCAGCTTCCTGCGGCGCTTCCTGCTGTGACAACGAGCGACGCGTGGAGCCGGGCGGGAGGACGCAGGATCGCCTGGTGTGACAGGTAAGTAGCGACCCCCGTCCCCAGCGATGTCGCTAGTGAGATCTGCCTGTGTGGCAGCTCACTAGCGACCACTTAGCGATGTACCAGCGATCCTGACAGCGTCATATCGCTGGTCAGGATCGCTGGTACATCGCTAAGTGTGACAGTACCCTAACACAGGTAGTTGACTGAAATTTATTGCAGGCCTGGCAAGCTGGGAGCCCTACTTATACAGGCAACACAAATGAAAGAGACCCAAAGTGGAGTGCAAACATTTAAAAAAATGATTGCCACACACCGCTAAAGTGGAATCAATTTCCCCAGAGTACAAATAGTATAATTGCACTGCTTTTTTTTTTACAACTTCTGTTACTGGATGGGCTACTCGACTCCCTTTCTTTGGCACCTGCACAGCAGCATTATTATTATTATTTATTGTTATAGCGTCACTGATTTCATGGCATTTTACATGTGAAAATGGGTATACATAGCAAAAACAAGTACAATAATCTTAAACAATACAAGTCACCAACTGGTACTGGAGGAGAAAGGCTCCTGCACAAGAGGGCTCTCAGTTTACAAGGGCTGGGCGAGGATACAATAGGTGAGGGTAGAGCTGCTTGTGCAGCGGTGTGGTGGAACGATGGTTACTGTAAGCTGTAGGCTTGTTGGAAGAAGTGGTTCTTCAGGCTCCTTTTGAAGGTTCACATGGTAGGCGAGTGTATGATATGTTGGGGTAGAGCGTTCTAGAGTAGAGGGGATGTGAACTCTGGAATGTGATTGTAGGAAGAGGAGATAACACAGGAATAGAGGAGATCTTGTGAGGATTGAAGGTTGCATGCAGGAAAGTACTGATAGACTAGGTCACAGATCTATGGAAGAGACAGGGTTTTGAACTGGAGTCTCTAGGTAATGGGGAGCTAGTGAAGGGATTGACAGTGAGGAGAGGTCGGGGAATAGCGGGGGATAGGTGGATTAGTAGGGCAGCAGAGCTTAGGGTAGATTGAAGGGGTGCGAGACTGTTAGAAGGGAGGGTACAAAGCAGGAGCTTGCAATAGTTGAGGCAGGAGATGATGAGTGCATGGAATAGGGTTTTTGCAGATTCTTGATTAAAGAATGTATGTATCTGGGAAATATTTTTGAGTTGTAGTCGGCAGGAAGTGGAAATGGCATGGATATGTGTTTTGAAGGAAAGATCAGATTTCAGGGTTACCCAAGGCAGAGAGCTTGCAGGACGCCCTCATCTACGGCTTGCAGTATGTGCTCAACTGGATGGCAAGAGCTACATCAAGTGGCCTCTCCTTCTCTTCCTCCAACTTAACACCACTCACAGTACAATCCTCATAGGTGGCGTGGCACCCTTATTTCCCTCCCGCATCACATCTCTCCAACCACTCAACTGTATAACCACAGATGTATGAGTCTGCAGAGCTGTTCACACATTCTATTCCATGGGCATCAGAGGTCTTCTCCAAAAATTCAGATTCAACAGGAGGAAAAAATCTGCACTGATGCCCAACATTTTTTTCCATTGGCGCCGGGACCAGACACAGTAGGGTCCGAGCAGAATCCCTACCTTTGTCACCAGATGTTAACCCCCGGGGGTGGAGGTGATCCTGATGAGACTCAGATGCCTAAGGCGCGTGGGGACTGTACTGTGGAGGAAGATGAGGAGGAGGACTCTGTTGTGAATTCTCTCTCTGGCTTACCTCTGGTGATTACTGAAGGTAGTGGAGCTGGTCAGATTGACAGAGGGGTTGCGAGTTCTCTTTCTGGAGGTAGTGGAGCTGATCTGATTGACAGAGGCTTGCCACCTGATAATGAGGAAGACGATTAGAGATCTGGGGTTTCTGATTGGGATTTAAGACAGCTGACTCCCTCTATCCCTGCTGGTGATTTTCTTTCTGTTCCTTCTGAGGTCTGATGTCTCCTGCTCTTTCCCTGCATGTTCAGCTAAGTGGTTCATTTGTTATTCTGTTTGCATTTGATCTGGTTTTGTTTATCTCTGCTTTGCGCGGGTCAGCCAGCTCTGGCTGGGGCTGTGCTGAATCACCGCCCATATGTTACTGCATGTGCCAGTTTGTTTTGTCCCCTGTTATATTGGTCTCTTTTTGCTTTGCTTTCAGAATATACCAAAGTGCTGATATAGTGGTGGCAAAGTCGTGCGACTTCAGTGTTTTTGTGCATCAGACGTGTTGGGACTTTTTGCAGGGTCATTTGCGTGATTGCAGACAGTGTCTTTCCTTTCCTGTCTAGTCAGTATGGGCCCCATCGTTTGCTCAGTCTATTTTTCTGCCTGCGTTTGTGTTTTCATCTTGTCTCACCGACAATATATGTTTGGGGGCTATCTATTCCTTTGGGGTCTGCTCCGGGGCAGTTTAGATTTCCCCTTTCTTGCTTTAGGCTTAGTTAGCTCTCCGGCTGTGCCGAGGCATCTAGGATCATCGTAAGCACGCTCCACGGCTACTGCTAGTTGTGTGGACAGGATCAGGGGTCTGCATCCACTTAGTTACCAACCTCTCTGGTTTTCTGTGGCTTAGCTTGGGCCTGCTATCCTCCTCGGTGCCCATTCATAACAGGACTCTAAGGGCAATGAGTTGGAGAACAGAGAGGGTGACAATGAAGTTGTAGATCCTATTTGTTGGGAACCCAGAGGAACACAGCTGAGTAGCTCAGCAGAGGAGATTGAGGAAGAGGAAAATGAGGAAGTTACATTGTAGCTTGCTGCACAAGTGTGAGGGAGGGCAAGGGCCGTAGTCATGGCCGAGGACACCAGTGTATCAGTGCCGTCCTCCCATCACATGAAAATAGTGTCCATTACTCTGCATAACTGTGGCATTACTTTCTGCGCCGTCAGGGTCCTCTCTGTGCTGCTGAAAGCTCCCTATAGATAGTTCCACATGAATAGAGACACAGTCCATTTCAACTTTCAAAAGAACAACTTTACTGGTTTCTTTATGCAGCAAATCCATATTCTTCACAGCATTAACAACCTGCTCCACATTGCACATTTCTTCCTCTTTCCCTGCACTTCTCTCTCTGTCACACAGCATGAACCTGGTCAGACCTTCTCATATGGTTCCTCAGCATCCTCCCTGTTCAGTTCTGTTACGGTTAGACATTCCCTAGTCTGTTTCACCCCAGACATGAGAGTATTAGTCTCCGAAGTCAGCTGCAACATGGTGAGTGACCTGCCCTTCTCTACTGTCTCCTGCAGTGACACAGTGTCCTCCCGGTCCAAAACCACTGCATCTGGGAGTTCCCTCAACCATTTTGCCCCAGTTCTGAGGGCATCAGCCCATGCAGTAAGTTGACACATTATGGATCCACCTGTATCCCAGTACTGCCACTGTTTCTGCCTTAAGCTTCTGTTGCAAGACTGCTGTTGCCCACTGCTGTTCTTGCCTGCTGCTTTCCTGGCCTGGTGCTGTGGATGGCTGGGCTTCTCCATTAATAAATGTTGCATGGTCACTGCTATCATTCCAGGCACTTAAACACGTGCAGGCGGTTTGGGCACCGTCGCCTGACTGACTGTTAGAGGAAGTCCTCCCTCCCTTAGATTCAACTGACCTCTCCTATGTGTAACTGTTTTCTAACTGGTTTCACTAAACTATATTAGATATTCTCCTCCTGCTGCCACCTCCACACCACACGGCCTACGCCTCTGCAGTGTCGGGTGCACAAGTGCTCCATCGTGGCCGGTTCTGGATCACAAAATGGCGCCGCTGCACTCAGCGTTCCCTTCTGGACCCCACCCATTCCAAGGTGGGGGCACCTTCAACCACTCCACCCATTTTCTTGCCTTGTATAAATATTGTCCCATGCTAGAGATATCATTTTCAGGGATATGTTTGGATGATTATGCCGTAGCCCGGTTTTAGATGTTTTTAATGTTTGCTGTTTGTCCTAGTTTTTTGCAGAAAAGATTTTGTAATGCTGTCTTATATTAGGTGTGCACGCCTTTTTTTGTTTGGTCTTTTTCTTCTCCTTGTTTTGTAGTCATGTATTCCAACAAGGTGTAGCACCCTACTATTAGTACTCATTTATGGAGGTACATAATATTTTTTTCTTCTCATGAAGGGAAAGAAGATGCTCCCACTCAAGTAGTTAATCGGAACATGTTGCTTCCTTGCTTGTCACGGGATCCCGATCAAACAGAGAGAACACCCGTTGTTCTTGCAACACTCTCCTCCACAGCTGTCAACGATGATGAGGGAGTATTCTCCATCCCGCCACCCATCAACCCAGAAGAGGAACAGGAACTTGAAGCTCCTTGTCAGGAACACCGCACTGAACTTGCTCACTGAGCCAGTGCGTGTGTCCTGAGTAAAGCGAACTGTGCTCAAAGATACCTGTGGAGTGGGCAGCAGCCAAGTAGATGCATACTTCAGAGCAGCAGGACCTGAAGCACGTGACTGCTAGGGGCATGGCCTAAACTCCAGAGAGCTAGGAGCTGCAAGAGAACTCCTAGCAGGGTAACTGCGAGACAAAGTTACCAAGGGGTATAGACAGGGAGGATAGTCAGGAAGTAGCCAATGAGTCATACACAGAGATAGCTGCAAGGTACAAGAGGGGCGAGCAGAGAGTAGTCAGATCACAGGCAATGAGTCATACACAGAGAGGGAAACGCCGTACAGAATCAACAGGCAAACTCACAACGGGGAACAGAACCGGGTCAGAACCATATAAACAAGCTATAGCAATGAACAGGCACAGGCAGACAGAGGTCCCCACACTCGGCCAAAGGCAAAAGTATAACTGACAGGGATTGGAGCTTCCCAGGGGTTTAAGAAGCTCTCCCAGAACCAAAAAGAGGCCACAATCATTAACCCCAGGTGTGCAGGTCAAAACCTGCACTGAGCTCCAGACATTAACCACTGACGTGCAGCTCAAAAACCTGCACTGGGATCATGACACTCCTGAGCTGGCTGTTCCATTAAACCAGGGCGCATCTCCGTCCTTGCTTGCTCAACTGAACTCCACTACTCAACCTGACTCCACTCCTCCACTACTCAACCTGATTTACGTCATACAGAACGGACAACTGCAGGAATACCACCCAACTGATATGAACAAGACAAATTTGGCAGTGGATCATCCAGGAGATGGAGGAATGTCAAGGTTTACTGCAAGAACCGCCGTGGAATGGTGACCTAAAGGAGAAGGGAGTGTAAGAAGGGGGAGTGTAAGAAGAAGGACCATGCCATGGGTACCTGTTCTCTGCTGGTTCCAGAACCATCAGGGCTGTCTCCTCTTCTCCCCGGGGGAAAGCTTAAGGGACTGGACCAATCCTTGCATGCTGAAGCAGGGGGCATGGTAAAGGGGGTACAGCTTCAGCACACACGGAAACAGGCAGAATGGGTGGTAACAGACAGTGCCCAGCAAGGACCAGTGATTGCTCTGCCCCTGGAGCATCTGAGCAGCGCAGGCCCATGCCCGAGCACCGCCACTGCCAGAGACTGTGAGGAGAAATGTGCAGTATGCCCGTTGCTCGCCACGAAGCAAGGTGCCAAACAATCCAGGCCTGTGAGTACCGTCATTTACGCCCTGATCCCCCAGTGCATATCCGTCAGACCACGGTGGGCGCAGACAGTGTGGTGGCCCGCACTCTCCTGGCTATATCAGTATATGGACTAGGGGCAGCAGAAGGTACCGGAAACCAATCGCTGTTGCTAGAAGACATATCCGCGTTATCTTCAGGACCTTCACCGGACAGTGCCATGCCAGCCATTGTCGACATCATAGTAACATAGAAACATAGCTATTAAGGTTGAAGGGAGACTTTAAGTCCATCTAGTTCAACCCATATCCTATCCTAACTTGCCCTAACATGTTGATCCAGAGGAAGGCAAAAAAAACCCATGTGGCAACAGAAAGCTTCACATTGGGGAAAAAAATTCCTTCCCGACTCCACATACGGCAATCAGACTAGCTCCCTGGATCAACGCAATATTAAGGTAACTAGTGTATATACCCTGTAATATTATACTTTCCAAGAAAGGCATCCAGTCCCTTCTTAAATTTTAGTAGGGAATCACTCATTACAACATCATATGGCAGAGAGTTCCATAGTCTCACTGCTCTTACAGTAAAGAATCCGCGTCTGTGAGTATGCTTAAACCTTCTTTCCTCCAGACGTAGAGGATGCCCCCTTGTCCCTGTCACAGGTCTAAGAGTAAAAAGATCATTAGAAAGGTCTTGGTATTGTCCCCGCATATATTTATACATTGTAATAAGATCACCCCTAAGCCTTGATTCTCCAAACTAAATAACCCCAAGTGTAATAACCTGTCTTGGTATTGCAGACCCCCTAGTTCCCTAATAACCTTGGTCGCTCTTCTCTGCACCCGCTCCAGTTCAGTTATATCTTTCTTATACACCGGAGACCAGAACTGTACACAATATTCTAAGTGTGGTCGCACTAGTGACTTATATAGAGGTAAAATTATGTTCTCCTCATGAGCATCTATGCCTCTTTTAATGCATCCCATTATTTTATTTGCCTTTGCAGCAGCTGCCTGACAATGGCCACTAAATGTGAGTTTGTCGTCCACCCATACACCCAGGTCTTTTTCAGTGACTGTTTTGCCCAGTGTTTTAAAATTAAGCACATAATTATACATCTGTTCGTTCTACCCAAGTGCATGACCTTACATTTATCCCCATTAAAGCTCATTGGCCATTTATCAGCCCAAGCTTCTAGTTTACATAAATCCTCCTGTAATATAAAATTGTCCTCCTCTGTATTGATTACCCTGCAGAGTTTAGTGTCATCTGCAAATATTGAAATTCTACTCTCTATGCCCCCTACAAGGTCATTAATAAATATGTTAAAAAGAAGCGGACCCAAAACTGACCCCTGTGGTACCCCACTGCTAACTGTGACCCAGTCCAAGTGTGCTCCATTAATAACCACCCTTTGTTTCCTATCCCTGAGCCAGCTCTTAACCCACCTACACATTTTCCCCTATCCCCATTGTTCTCATTTTATGTATCAACCCTTTGTGGGGCACCGTATCAAAAGCTTTTGAAAAGTCCATGTACACCACGTCCACTGCATTCCCTTGGTCCAGTCCGGAACTTACCTCTTCATAAAAGCTTATCAGATTAGTCTGACAGGAACGGTCCCTTGTAAACCCATGTTGATATTGGGTCATAAGGTTATTCTTCTCCAGATACTCCATTATAGTATCTCTTAGAAAACCCTCCAGGATTTTACCCACAGTTGAGGTTAAACTTACTGGCCTATAATTTCCAAGTTCAGTTTTTGTCCCCTTTTTGAATATTGGCACAACATTTGCTATATGCCAGTCCTGTGGTACAGACCCTGTTATTATGGAATCTTTAAAGATTAAAAATAATGGTCTATCTATGACTGTGCTTAATTCCTGCAGTACTCAGGGGTGTATCCCATCCGGGCCTGGGGATTTGTCAATTTTAGTGATTTTTAGACGCCGCCCTACTTCCTGCTGGGTTAAGCAGGTGACATTTAACAGAGAATTTTTATCCCTGATCACGTTATCCGTCATGGGATTTTCTTGTGTAAATACTGTTGAAAAAAAGTCATTTAGCATATTGGCTTTTTCCTCATCCTCATCCACCATTTCACCCAGACTATTTTTAATGGGACCAACACTATCATTTTTTAGCTTCTTACTATTTATGTAGTTAAAGAATATTTTGGGATTATTTTTACTTTCTCTGGCAATGAGTCTCTCTGTCTCAATCTTTGCTGTCTTGATTTGCTTTTTACAGAATTTATTTAATTTTCTGTATTTATTTAATGCCTCATCACTACCTACTTGCTTTAATTCTCTAAATACTTTATTTTTATCTCTTATTGCGCCCCTTACAGCTCTATTTAGCCATAGTGGTTTCCTCCTATTTCTAGCATGTTTATTCCCATCTGGTATATATTGTGCACAGGTCCTATTCAGAATGCTAATAAACGTCTCCCATTTTCTTTGTGTATTTTTATGTCTCAGGATATCGTACCAGTTAATTCCACCAAGATCATCTCTCATCCGTTGGAAATTTGCTTTCCTGAAGTTTAGTGTCCTTGTAACCCCTCTACTACACATCTTATTAAAGGATATGTAGGGTCAGTGGCGTCACCTTCCCTACAGATACATGAAAACTTATTAATTTGTGATCACTATTACCCAAGTGACCCTCAACACTTACATTTGATATGCGGTCTGGCCTGTTGGTTAATATTAGGTCTAGCAGTGCCCCCCCTCTTGTTGGGTCCTGAACCAGTTGTGAAAGGTAATTGTCTCTCATAGTAGTCAAAAACCTATTACCTTTGCTGGAACTGCAGGTTTCGGTTCCCCAATGTGTTTCAGGGTAGTTGAAGTCCCCCATAATAATGACTTCTCCTTGAGTCGCAGCTTCATCTATTTGCTTTATGAGGATATTCTCTGTTGCTTCCATTATTTTTGGAGACTTATAACAAACCCCTATCAGTAATTTATTATTTTTCCCCCTCCCCTTATCTCCACCCACAGGGACTCTACATTTTCATTAGACTCATATATATTATCACGAAGGATGGGTTTTAAGGATGATTTTACATATAAACACACACCTCCCCCTCGCTTATTTGTTCGGTCATTTCTGAACAGACTATAGCCCTGTAAATTAACCGCCCAGTCATGGCTCTCATCCAGCCATGTCTCAGATATCCCCACCATGTCATAATTATGTTCCAACAACATTAACTCCAATTCCTCCATTTTGTTGGCGAGGCTTCTGGCATTAGTATACATGCACTTTATGTATCTCTCTGTACCTCTATTCTTTCTTAAATTATTAACTGTTCTAACCCCACCCCCCATGCCACCCCCACCCCCAATGTCATTATTTGTGCCCAGGTCTCTATCTGCACTGTCTTCCCCTCCTATAAAAGGAATACCCTCCCCCCGTCCCTAGTTTAAACAGTCCTCCAACCTTCTAGCCATTTTCTCCCCCAGGACAGCTGCACCCTCCCCATTGAGGTGCAGTCCGTCCCTAGCGTAGAACCTGTAGCCAACTGAGAAGTCGGCCCAGTTTTGCAGGAACCCAAACCCCTCCTTCCTACACCAATTCCTGAGCCACTTATTAACCTCCCTAATCTCCCATTGCCTCTCTGGTGTAGCACGTGGTACAGGAAGTATTTCCGAAAATACCACCTTGGAGGTCCTTTGCTTTAAGCTTACAGCCTAATTCCCTGAAATCATCTTTAAGGACCTTCCACCTACCTCTAACTTTGTCATTTGTGCCAATGTGCACCATGACCGCTGGATCCTCACCAGCCCCTCCCAGTAATCTGTCAACCAGATCAGCGATGTGTCGGACTCGAGCGCCAGGTAGGCAGCACACCGTTCGACGATCCCTGTCTTTGTGACAGATTGCCCTATCTGTTCCCCTAATAATTGAGTCTCCCACTACCAGAACCTGTCTGGCCTGCCCTGCTCTCCTATTTCCCCCCTTACTGGAGCAGACACTCCTCCGGCTTTCAGAGGACATGCTTTGCTGCAGCAGTGCTACTCCTGCACTAACACTCCCCTCATCTGCCAACTTAGCAAACTTATTGGGGTGTGCCAGATCAGGACTAGCCTCCCTGGTGCTCTTCCCTCTACCCCGCCTTCTAACTGTCACCCAGCTAGCTGCTTCATTGTCCTGCAGCTCCAACCTAGCATCCCCCCCTCATCTATCCCATTGAGCGTCTGCTCAGTGAGCAGAAGACTCCTTTCCATATTGTCTATGGATCTCAGTGTTGCCAGCTGCACATTTAGATCCAGTATCTGGGCTTCCAAATGCACAACGTGCTCACATCTTGCACAGCAGTATGCACCCTCGACCGGCTGTTCAAGGATTTCATACATGCGGCAAGACGTGCACTGGATGGCATTGGCAATAGTGGAGCACATCCTAATGGGGATTGCACCAGACAATAAGATAAGCAAAAATAAATAAAAAGTATTAATAAAATATAACAGCAATTCAGTAATACCTCCCTTGGAAACTCCCTGAATCCAAAGTCACTGAATCTCAAGTCACACACTTACCACAGTTCGTACTTACGCTCAGGTCACACTCAGCTCGTTCACACTCGCTCAGGCAGAAAATTTAAAAGAGTTTTTTTTTTTTTTTTCACCTTTTCCCAGCACACCACCTTGCTGCTCAATGCACTTCCAAAAGGAGTTGAGCCCCAACCAGCTGCCCCTTATAAACCCTTAATTACTGTATGAACTCCCACCCTTAATTAACCCCTTGTGAATATAGTTACACTTCAAGATTTAAATGCAATATAGTTAACCCTTAAAAACACAGATAGTAAAATAAGAGATTAACCCTGTAGAGAGAAAAAATAGTTTAAACAAGCCCCCCAAAAATTGATTAGGTAGAAAGCACTCAGCAACCTACAATTCAGCAACTCACACAGGTATTTGTTATAGGTTTCCCAAATACCTCTTCACTGAATCTCAAGTCACACACATACCACAGTTCGCATTTACGCTCAGGTAACACTCGCTCAGGCAGAAAATTTAAAAGAGTTTTTTTTTTTTTTTTTCCCCTTTTACCAGCACACCACCTTGCTGCTCAATGCACTTCCAAAAGGAGTTGAGCCCCAACCAGCTGCCCCTTATAAACCCTAAATTATAGTGGTTTGAAAAAACCACTATATTGTAACCCGAACGCTGCTAACTTATTATAGTGGTTTGAAAAAACCACTATATTGTAATCCGAACGCTGCTAACTTATTATAGTGGTTTGAAAAAACCACTATATTGTAATCCGAACGCTGCTAACTTCTTCTTATTATTATTATTAAGTTGATTTCCGCAATTAATACAGCCCGAACCGCTGCACGCACAGACTCCGTTGAGGTGTCGTTTCGAAGCCAGCGTCCATGAGAGGTGTGCTAAGTATTTTTCGTGTCGATCAGATTTGTAGTTTTTGCGCAATTTGCGTTAGAAAATTTTTTTTCCCGTCATTGGATTGCAATGTCTCCAATGCATTTGAATGGGGAAATGGCAAAACGTGCCGTGAGGCGATTGAAATGGCAGTTGAGCTCATTGATATGCGCAGGCAGAACCAGTTACTATGCCAACGCCTACGAACGTCACATGACATCTCCAGAACAGAGCTTCTGCCACATAATATCAGCTCTTAAAGTGAAAACCCACAGCACAAATGCAAATCTAGCTTCATCACATGACACATGCCCCTGAGAGAGAATGAGCGCCAAAGTGTATTTACAAGCCCAGTGAGCCAAACTGGCTCTTAAAGGGCCGAAGCGCCAAAGTGATTCTTAAAGGGCCGCCGCACCGAAATGAGTCTTAAAGGGCCGACGCGCCAAATCGAAAGCTGAGTGACCCCAGGCTCCAAATCGGAGGCTGAGCCACCCCGGCCTTAAAATTGGAGGCTGAGCCACCCTGGCCTCTAAATCGGACCCAGAGTGGCCCCGCCCACCAAAAACGGGCCCAGAGTGGCACAGCCCACCAAATCGGACACTGAGGGCCCCCGCCCACCAAATCAGACTGAGTGGCCCCACCCACCAAATCGGACCCTGAAGGGCCTCGCCCACCAAATCGGACCCAGAGGGGCCCTGCCCACCAAATCGGACCCTGAGGAGCTCCGTCCACCAAATCGGACCCAGAGTGACCCCGCCCACCAAATCAGACCATGAAGGGCCCCACCCACCAAATCGGAAGCAGAGGGGCCCCGCCCACCAAATCGGACCCTGAGGGGCACTGCCCACTAAATCGGACCGAGAGAGGCCACGCCCACCAAATCGGACCCTGAGGAGACCCCCCCAACAAATCAGACCCCGAGGGGCCCCGCCCACCAAATCAGACCCTGAGGGGCCTCGCCCACCAAATCGGACCCAGAGTGGCCCCGCCCACCAAAATGGACCCAGGGGGCTCCACCCACAAAATCAGACCCTAAGGGGCCACACCCACAAAATCTGACCCTGAGTAGACCCGGCCGCAAAATCGGACCCTGAGGGGCCCCAACCACAAAATCTGACCCTGAAGGGCCCTGGCCACAAAATCGGACCCTGAGGGGCCCCACCCACAAAATCGGACCCTGAGGGGCCCCGGCCACAAAATCGGAACCTGAAGGGCCATGCCAGAAAATCGGACCCTGAGCAGCCCTGGCCACAAAATCGGACCCTGAGCGGCCCATCCACAAAATCGGACCCTGAGGGGCCTCAGCCACAAAATCGTATCATGAGGGGCCCCAGCCACGAAATCGGACCCTGAAGGGCCCCAACCACGAAATCAGACCCTGAGGGGCCCCGGACACAAAATCGGACCCTGAGGGTCCCCAACCACAAAACCGGACCCTGAGGGGCCCGGCCACAAAATCGGACCCTGAGAGACCCCGGCCACAAAATCGAACCCAGAGGGGTCCCACCCACAAAATTGGACCCTGAGGGGCCCCGCCCACCAAATCGGACCCTCAGGGGCCCCGCCCACAAAATCGGACCCTGAGAGGCCCCGCCCACCAAATCGGATCCTGAGGGGCCCCGCCTACCGAATCAGATCCTGAGGGGCCCCGCCAACCAAATCGGACTCTGAGGGGCCCCACCCACAAAATCGGACCCTGAGGGCCCCCAATCACAAAATCGGACCCTGAGGGGCCCCAACCACAAAATCGGACCCTGAGGGGCCCCGGCCACAAAATCGGACCCTGAGAGACCCCGGCCACAAAATCGAACCCATAGGGGCCCCACCCGCAAAATTGGACCCTGAGGGGCCCCGCCCACCAAATCGGACCCTGAGGGGCCCCGCCCACAAAAGGGCCCCAACCACAAAATCGGACCCTGTGGGGCCCCGGCCACAAAATTGGACCATGAGGGGCCCCACCCTCAAAATCGGATCCTGAGGGGCCCAACCAACAAAATCGGACCCTGAGGGGCCCCAGCCACAAAATCGGACCCTGGGGGCCCCACCCACAAAATCGGACCCTGAGGGGTCCCGGCCACAAAATCGGACCATGAGGGGCCCCTGCCACGAAATCGGACCCTGAGGGGCCCCAGCCACGAAATCGGACCCTGAGGGGCGCTGGCCACAAAATCAGACCCTGAGGGGCCCCAACAACAAAATCGGACCATGTGGGGCCCCGGCCACAAAATCGGACCATGAGGGGCCCCACCCTCAAAATCGGACCCTGAGGGGCCCCACCCTCAAAATCGGACCCTGAGGGGCCCCAAACACAAAATCGGACCCTGAGTGGTCCCGGCCACAAAATCGGACCCTGAGGGGCCCCGGCCACGAAATCGGACCCTGAGGGGCCCCGGCCACGAAATCGGACCCTGAGGGGCTCTGGCCACTAAATCGGACCCTGAGGGGCCCCAACCACAAAATCAGACCCTGAGGGCCCCCAACCACAAAACCGAACCCTGAGGGACCCCAACCACAAAATCGGACCCTGAGGGGCTCCAACCACAAAATCGGACCCTGAGGGGCCCCAACCACAAAATCGGACCCTGAGGGCCCCGGCCACAAAATTGGACCCTGAGGGGCCCCGCCCACAAAATCGGACCCTGAGGGGCCCCGCCCACAAAATCGGACCCTGAGGGGCCCCGCCCTCAAAATCGGACCCTGAGAGGCCCCGCCCACCAAATCGGACCCTGAGGGGCCCCGCCAACCAAATCAGACTCTGAGGGGCCCCACCCACAAAATCGGACCCTGAGGGCCCCCAATCACAAAATCGGACCCTGAGGGGCCCAAACCACAAAATCGGACCCTGAGGGCCCCGCCCACCAAATCGGACACTGAGGGGCCCCGCCCACAAAATCAGACCCTGAGGGGCCCCGCCCTCAAAATCGGACCCTGAGTAGACCAGGCCACAAAATCAGACCCTGAGGGGCCCCAACCACAAAATCGGACCCTGAGGGGCCCCGGCCACAAAATCGGACCCTGAGGGGCCCCACCCTCAAAATCGGATCCTGAGGGGCCCAACCAACAAAATCAGACCCTGAGGGGCCCCAGCCACGAAATCGGACACTGAGGGGCGCTGGCCATAAAATCGGACCCTGAAGGGCCCCAACCACGAAATCAGACCCTGAGGGGCCCCGGACACAAAATCGGACCCTGAGGGCCCCCAACCACAAAACCGGACCCTGAGGGGCCCGGCCACAAAATCGGACCCTGAGAGACCCCGGCCACAAAATCGAACCCAGAGGGGCCCCACCCACAAAATTGGACCCTGAGGGGCCTCGCCCACCAAATCGGACCCTCAGGGGCCCCGCCCACAAAATCGGACCCTGAGGGGCCCCGCCCTCAAAATCGGACCCTGAGAGACCGCGCCCACCAAATCGGATCCTGAGGGGCCCCGCACACCAAATCGGATCCTGAGGGGCCCTGCCAACCAAATCGGACTCTGAGGGGCCCCACCCACAAAATCGGACCCTGAGGGCCTCCAATCACAAAATCGGACCCTGAGGGGCTCCAACCACAAAATCGGACCCTGAGTAGACCCGGCCACAAAATCAGACCCTGAGGGGCCCCAAGCACAAAATTGGACCCTGTGGGGCCCCGGCCACAAAATCGGACCATGAGGGGCCCCACCCTCAAAATAGGATCCTGAGGGGCCCAACCAACAAAATCGGACCCTGAGGGGCCCCAGCCACAAAATCGGACCCTGAGGGGCCCCACCCACAAAATCGGACCCTGAGGGGTCCCGGCCACAAAATCGGACCCTGAGGGGCCCCTGCCACGAAATCGGACCCTGAGGGGCCCCTGCCACGAAATCGGACCCTGAGGGGCCCCGGCCACGAAATCGGACCCTGAGGGGCCCCGGCCACGAAATCGGACCCTGAGGGGCGCTGGCCACAAAATCGGACCCTGAGGGGCCCCAAACACAAAATCGGACCCTGAGGGGCCCCGGCCACAAAATCGGACCATGAGGGGCCCCACCCTCAAAATCGGATCCTGAGGGGCCCAACCAACAAAATCGGACCCTGAGGGGCCCCAGCCACAAAATCGGACCCTGAGGGGCCCCAAACACAAAATCGGACCCTGAGGGGTCCCGGCTACAAAATCAGACCCTGAGGGGCCCCGCCCTCAAAATCAGACCCTGAGTAGACCAGGCCACAAAATCAGACCCTGAGGGGCCCCAGCCACAAAATCGGACCCTGAGGGGCCCCGCCCACAAAATCAGACCCTGAGGGGCCCCGCCCTCAAAATCGGACCCTGAGTAGACCCGGCCACAAAATCAGACCCTGAGGGGCCCCAACCACAAAATCGGACCCTGAGGGGCCCGGCCACAAAATCGGACCCTGAGAGGCCCCGCCCACCAAATTGGACCCTGAGGGGACCCGCCAACCAAATCGGACTCTGAGGGGCCCCACCCACAAAATCGGACCCTGAGGGCCCCCAACCACAAAATCGGACCCTAAGGGGCCCCGGCCACAAAATCAGACCCTGAGAGACCCCGGCCACAAAATCGAACCCAGAGGGGCCCCGCCAACCAAATTGGACCCTCAGGGGCCCCGCCCACAAAATCGGACCCTGAGGGGCCCCGCCCTCAAAATCGGACCCTGAGAGGCCCCGGCCACCAAATCAGACCCTGAGGAGCCCCGCCAACCAAATCGAACTCTGAGGGGCTCCACCCACAAAATGAGACCCTGAGGGCCCCCAACCACAAAATCGGACCCTTAGGGGCCCCGCCCTCAAACTCAGACCCTGAGTAGACCCGGCCACAAAATCGGACCCTGAGGGGCCCCACCCACAAAATCAGACCCTGAGGGGCCCCGGCCATAAAATCAGACCCTGAGGGGCCCCGGCCACAAAATCGGACCCTGAGGGGCCCCGGCCACAAAATCGTACTCTGAAGGGCCCCACCCACAAAAACAGACCCTGAGGGTTCCCACCCATAAAATCGGACCCTGAGGGGCCCCACCCACAAAATCAGACCCTGAGGGGCCACACCCACAAAATCAGACACTGAGAGGCCACTCCCACAAATTCGTACCCTGAGGGGCCCCACCCACAAAATCAGACCCTGAGGGGCCCCACCCAAAAAATCGTACCCTGAGGGGACCCACCCACAAAATCGGACCCTGTGGGGCCCCACCCATAAAATCGGACCCTGAGGGGACCCACCCACAAAATCGGACCCTGAGGGGCCACACCCTCAAAATCGGACCCTGAGAGGCCACATCCACAAAATCAGACCCTGAGGGGCCCCACCCACAAAATTGGACCCTGAGGAATCCCGGCCACTCATTCAAATCTTGAGGAGCCCAGGACACCGAATCGGATCCTGAGGGGCCCCACCCACCAAACCAGACCCTGAGGCCAAAGTGGCCCCTGAGAGGCACCCACATTTAAAACGGATCCTGAGTTGAAAGTCTTGCAGGGGCAGCAGCCAAGTCTCTCTTAAAGGGGCAGCCCAGGCACCATTTCAAACCACTATCTATACTTCCTTCAGGAAATACACATCTAGTTCTTCTTCTTCTTCTTATTAAGTTGATTTCCGCAATTAATACAGCCCGAACCGCTACACGCACAGACGCCGTTGAGGTGTTGTTTCGAAGCCAGCGTCCATGAGAGGTGTGCTAAGTATTTTTCGTGTCGATCGGATTTGTAGTTTTTGCGCAATTTGCGTTTGAAATTTTTTTTTCCCGTCATTGGAATGCACTGTCTCCAATGCTTTTCAATGGGTAATGGCAAAACGTGCCCTGAGGCGATTGAAATGGCAGTTGAGCTCATTGATATGCGCAGGCAGACCCAGTTACTATGCCAACGCCTACGAACGTCACATGACATCTCCAGAACAGAGCTTCTGCCACATAATATCAGCTCTTAAAGCGAAACCCACAGCACAAATGAAAATCTAGCTTCATCACATGACACATGCCCCTGAGAGAGAATGTGCGCCAAAGTGTATTTAGAAGACCAGTGAGCCAAACTGGCTCTTAAAGGGCCAAAGCGCCAAAGTGATTCTTAAAGGGCCGCCGCACCGAAATGAGTCTTAAAGGGCCGGCGCGCCAAATCGAAAGCTGAGTGACCCCAGGCTCCAAATCGGAGGCTGAGCCACCCTGGCCTTAAAATCGGAGGCTGAGTCACCCTGGCCTCCAAATCGGACCCAGAGTGGCCACGCCCACCAAAAACGGACCCAGAGTGGCACAGCCCACCAAATCGGACACTGAGGGCCCCCGCCCACCAAATCAGACTCAGAGTGGCCCCACCCACAAAATCGGACCCTGAAGGGCCCCGCCCACCAAATCGGACCCAGAGGGGCACTGCCCACCAAATCGGACCCTGAGGAGCTCCGCCCACCAAATCGGACCCAGAGTGATCCCGCCCACCAAATCAGATCATGAAGGGCCCCGCCCACCAAATCGGAAGCAGAGGGGCCCTGCCCACCAAATCGGACCCTGAGGGGCCCCGCCCACCAAATCGGACCCTGAGGAGCACTGCCCACTAAATCGGACCGAGAGAGGCCACGCCCACCAAATCAGACCCTGAGGAGCCCCGCCCACCAAATCAGACCCCGAGGGGCCCCGCCCACCAAATCGGACCCAGAGTGGCCCCGCCCACCAAAATGGACCCAGGGGGCTCCACCCACAAAATTAGACCCTAATGGGCCCCACCCACAGAATCGGACCCTGAGTAGACCCGGCCACAAAATCAGACCCTGAGGGGCCCCAACCACAAAATCAGACCCTGAGGGGCCCCAACCACAAAATCAGACCCTGAGGGGCCCCAACCACAAAATCAGACCCTGAGGGGCCCCAGCCACAAAATCGGACCCTGAGGGGCCCCACCCACAAAATCGGACCCTGAGGGGCCCCAGCCACAAAATCGGAACCTGAAGGGCCCCAGCCACAAAATCGGACCCTGAGCGGCCCATCCACAAAATCGGACCATGAGGGGCCCATCCACAAAATCGGACCCTGAGGGGCCCATCCACAAAATCGGACCCTGAGGGGCCCCGGCCACAAAATCGGACCCTGAGAGACCCCGGCCACAAAATCGAACCCGTAGGGGCCCCACCCACAAAATCGGACCCTGAGGGGCCCCGCCCACCAAATCGGACCCTCAGGGGCCTTGCCCACAAAATCGGACCCTGAGGGGCCCCGCCCTCAAAATCGGACCATGAGAGGCCCCGCCCACCAAACCGGACCTGAGGGGCAACGCCAACCAGATCGGACCCTGAGGGGCCCCAACCACAAAATCGGACCCTGAGGGGCCCCGGCCACAAAATCGAACCCTGAGAGACCCCGGCCACAAAATCGAACCCAGAGGGGCCCCACCCACAAAATTGGACCCTGCCCACCAAATCGGACCCTGAGGGGCCCCGCCCACAAAATCGAACCATGAGGGGCCTCTCCCTCAAAATCGGACCCTGAGTAGACCCGGCCACAAAATCAGACCCTGAGGGGCCCCAACCACAAAATCGGACCCTGAGGGGCCCCACCCTCAAAATCGGACCCTGATGGGACCCACCCTCAAAATCGGATCCTGAGGGGCCCAACCAACAAAATCGGACCCTGAGGGGCCCAACCAACAAAATCGGACCCTAAGCGGCCCAACTACAAAATCGGACCCTGAGGGGCCCCGGCCACAAAATCGGACCCTGAGGGGCCCCAGCCACAAAATCGGACCCTGAGGGGCCCCGGCCACGAAATCGGACCCTGAGGGGCGCCGGCCACAAAATCGGACCCTGAGGGGCCCCAACCACAAAACCGGACCCTGAGGGGCCCCAACCACAAAATCGGACCCTGAGGGGCTCCAACCACAAAATCGGACCCAAAGGGGCCCCAGCCACAAAATCGGACCCTGAGAGACCCTGGCCACAAAATAGAACCCAGAGGGGCCCCACCCACAAAATTGGACCCTGAGGGGCCCCGCCCACAAAATCAGACCCTGAGGGGCCCCACCCACAAAATCGGACCCTGAGGGCCCGCAACCACAAAATCGGACCCTAAGGGGCCCCGGCCACAAAATCGGACCCTGAGAGACCCCGGCCGCAAAATCGAACCCAGAGGGGCCCCGCCCTCAAAATCGGACTCTGAGAGGCCCCGCCCACCAAATCGGACCCTGAAGGGCCCCATCCACAAGATCGGACCCTGAGGGGCCCCTGCCACAAAATCGGACCCTGAGGGGACCCGCCCACCAAATTGGACCCAGAGGGGCTCCGCCCACCAATTCGGACCCTGAGGGCCCCCGCCCACCAATTCGGACCCTGAGGGGCCCCGCCCACAAAATCGGACCCTGAGGGGCCCCTGCCACAAAATCGGACCCTGAGGGGACCCGCTCACCAAATTGGACCCAGAGGGGCATCGCCCACCAATTCGGACCCTGAGGGGCCCCGCCCACCAATTCGGACCCTGAGGGGCCCCGCCCACCAAATCAGAGCCTGAGCGGCCCAACCCACCAATTCGGACCCTGAGGGGCCCCGCCCACCAAATCGAACCCTGAGGGGCCCCGCCAAAAAAATCGGTACCAGAGGGGCTTCGCCCACCAAATCGGACCTGGAGTGGCCCAGCTCACCAAATCGGAGCCTGAGGGGCCCCACGCACCAAATCGGACCCTGAGGGGCCCCGCTCACCAAATCAGACCCTGAGGGGCCCCGCCCACCAAATCGGACCCTGAGGGGCCCCGCCCACCAAATCAAACCCAGAGGGGCCCCACTCACCAAATCAGACCCTGAGGGGCCCTGCTCACCAAATTGAACTCTGAGCGGTCCCGCCCACCAAATCAGACCCCGAGGGGCCCCGCCCACCAAATCGGACCCAGAGTGGCCCCGCCCACCAAAATGGACCCAGGGGGCTCCACCCACAAAATTAGACCCTAATGGGCCCCACCCACAGAATCGGACCCTGAGTAGACCCGGCCACAAAATCAGACCCTGAGGGGCCCCAACCACAAAATCAGACCCTGAGGGGCCCCAACCACAAAATCAGACCCTGAGGGGCCCCAACCACAAAATCAGACCCTGAGGGGCCCCAGCCACAAAATCGGACCCTGAGGGGCCCCAAACACAAAATCGGACCCTGAGGGGCCCCAGCCACAAAATCGGAATCTGAAGGGCCCCAGCCACAAAATCGGACCCTGAGCGGCCCATCCACAAAATCGGACCATGAGGGGCCCATCCACAAAATCGGACCCTGAGGGGCCCATCCACAAAATCGGACCCTGAGGGGCCCCGGCCACAAAATCGGACCCTGAGAGACCCCGGCCACAAAATCGAACCCGTAGGGGCCCCACCCACAAAATCGGACCCTGAGGGGCCCCGCCCACCAAATCGGACCCTCAGGGGCCTTGCCCACAAAATCGGACCCTGAGGGGCCCCGCCCTCAAAATCGGACCATGAGAGGCCCCGCCCACCAAACCGGACCTGAGGGGCAACGCCAACCAAATCGGACCCTGAGGGGCCCCAACCACAAAATCGGACCCTGAGGGGCCCCGGCCACAAAATCGAACCCTGAGAGACCCCGGCCACAAAATCGAACCCAGAGGGGCCCCACCCACAAAATTGGACCCTGCCCACCAAATCGGACCCTGAGGGGCCCCGCCCACAAAATCGAACCATGAGGGGCCTCTCCCTCAAAATCGGACCCTGAGTAGACCCGGCCACAAAATCAGACCCTGAGGGGCCCCAACCACAAAATCGGACCCTGAGGGGCCCCACCCTCAAAATCGGACCCTGATGGGACCCACCCTCAAAATCGGATCCTGAGGGGCCCAACCAACAAAATTGGACCCTGAGGGGCCCAACCAACAAAATCGGACCCTAAGCGGCCCAACCACAAAATCGGACCCTGAGGGGCCCCGGCCACAAAATCGGACCCTGAGGGGCCCCAGCCACAAAATCGGACCCTGAGGGGCCCCGGCCACGAAATCGGACCCTGAGGGGCGCCGGCCACAAAATCGGACCCTGAGGGGCCCCAACCACAAAACCGGACCCTGAGGGGCCCCAACCACAAAATCGGACCCTGAGGGGCTCCAACCACAAAATCGGACCCAAAGGGGCCCCAGCCACAAAATCGGACCCTGAGAGACCCTGGCCACAAAATAGAACCCAGAGGGGCCCCACCCACAAAATTGGACCCTGAGGGGCCCCGCCCACAAAATCAGACCCTGAGGGGCCCCACCCACAAAATCGGACCCTGAGGGCCCGCAACCACAAAATCGGACCCTAAGGGGCCCCGGCCACAAAATCGGACCCTGAGAGACCCCGGCCGCAAAATCGAACCCAGAGGGGCCCCGCCCTCAAAATCGGACTCTGAGAGGCCCCGCCCACCAAATCGGACCCTGAAGGGCCCCATCCACAAGATCGGACCCTGAGGGGCCCCTGCCACAAAATCGGACCCTGAGGGGACCCGCCCACCAAATTGGACCCAGAGGGGCTCCGCCCACCAATTCGGACCCTGAGGGCCCCCGCCCACCAATTCGGACCCTGAGGGGCCCCGCCCACAAAATCGGACCCTGAGGGGCCCCTGCCACAAAATCGGACCCTGAGGGGACCCGCTCACCAAATTGGACCCAGAGGGGCTTCGCCCACCAATTCGGACCCTGAGGGGCCCCGCCCACCAATTCGGACCCTGAGGGGCCCCGCCCACCAAATCAGAGCCTGAGCGGCCCAACCCACCAATTCGGACCCTGAGGGGCCCCGCCCACCAAATTGAACCCTGAGGGGCCCCGCCAAAAAAATCGGTACCAGAGGGGCTTCGCCCACCAAATCGGACCTGGAGTGGCCCAGCTCACCAAATCGGAGCCTGAGGGGCCCCACGCACCAAATCGGACCCTGAGGGGCCCCGCTCACCAAATCAGACCCTGAGGGGCCCCGCCCACCAAATCGGACCCTGAGGGGCCCCGCCCACCAAATCAAACCCAGAGGGGCCCCACTCACCAAATCAGACCCTGAGGGGCCCTGCTCACCAAATTGAACTCTGAGCGGTCCCGCCCACCAAATCGGATTCTGAAAGGCCCCAACCACAAAATCGGACCCTGAGGGGCCCCGGACACAAAATCAGACCTTGAGGGGCCCCACCCACAAAATTGGACCCTGAGGGGCCCCACCCACCAAATCGAAACCTGAGGGGCTCCACGCACAAAATCGGACCCTGAGGGGCCCCGGCCACAAAATCGGACCCTGAGGGGCCAGACCCACAAAATCCGACCCTGAGGGGCCCCGGCCACAAAATCCAACCCTGAGGGGCCCCGGCCACAAAATCGGACCCTGATGGGCCTCCCCACCAAATCGGACCCTGAGGTGCCCCACACAAAAAATTGGACCCTGAGGGGCCCCACCCACACAATCGGACCCTGAGGCCAAAGTGGCCACTGTGAGGCACTGACAGTTAAAATGGATCCTGAGTTGAAAGTCTTGCAGGGGCGGCAGGCAAGTCTCTCTTGAAGGGGCAGCCCAGGCACCATTTCAAACCACTATCTGTAATTCCTTCAGGAAATACACATCTAGTTATAGTGGTTTGAAAAAACCACTATATTGTAATCCGAATGCTGCTAACTTATTATAGTGGTTTGAAAAAACCACTATATTGTAATCCGAACGCTGCTAACTTATTATAGTGGTTTGAAAAAACCACTATATTGTAATCCGAACGCTGCTAACTTATTCTTCTTCTTCTTATTTTCCAGTTGATTTCTGCAATTAATGCGGCCCGAACCGCTACACGCACAGACGCCGTTGAGGTGTCGTTTCGAAGCCAGCGTCCATGAGAGGTGTGCTAAGTATTTTTCGTGTCGATCGGATTTGTAGTTTTTGCGCAATTTGCATTTGAAAATTTTTTTTCCCGTCATTGGAATGCACTGTCTCCAATGCTTTTCAATGGGAAATGGCAAAACGTGCCCTGAGGCGATTGAAATGGCAGTTGAGCTCATTGATATGCGCAGGCGGACCCAGTTACTATGCCAACGCCTCCGAACGTCACATGACGCCCCAAGACAGAGCTTCTGCAACATAATATCAGCTCTTAAAGCAAAACCCACAGCACAAATGCAAATCTAGCTTCATCACATGACGCATGCCCCTGAGAGAGAATGTACGCCAAAGTGGATTTAGAAGAAGCCCAGTGAGCCAAACTAGCTCTTAAAGGGCCGATGCGCCAAAGTGATTGTTAAAGGGCCGGCGCACCGAAATGAGTCTTAAAGTGCCGACACGCCAAATCAAAAGCTGACTGACCCCGTGCTCCAATTCGGAGGCTGTAGCACCCCGGCCTCAAAATCGGAGGCTGAGCCACCCCGGCCTCCAAATCGGAGGCTGAGCCACCCCGGCCTCCAAATCGGAGGCTGAGCCATCCCGGCCTCCAAATCGGAGGCTGAGCCACCCCGGCCTCCAAATCGAAGGCTGATCGTCCCCGGCCGCCAAATCGGAGCGTGAGCCACACGGGCCTCCAAATCGGAGGCTGAGCCACCCCGGCCTCCAAATCGGAGGCTGAGCCACCCCGGCCTCCAAATCGAAGGCTGATCGACCCCGGCCTCCAAATCGAAGGCTGATCGACCCCGGCCTCCAAATCGGAGCCTGAGCCACCCCGGCCTCCAAATTGGAGGCTGAGCCTTCCCGGCCTCCAAATTAAAGTTTGAGCCACCCCGGCCTCCAAATCAAAGGCTGAGCCACCCCAGCCTCCAAATCGGAGGCTGAGCCACCCCGGCCTCCAAATTGGAGGCTGAGCCACCCCAGCCTCCAAATTGGAGGCTGAGCCACCCTGGCCTCCAAATCGGAGGCTGATCGACCCTGGGGTCCAAATCGGAGGCTGAGACACCCTGGCCTCCAAATCGGACCCAGAGTGGCCCCGCCCACCAAATCGGACTCAGAGTGACCCCGCCCACCAAATCGGACCCTGAGGGGTCCCGCCCACCAAATCGGACCCTGAGGGGCCCCACCATCAAAATCGGACCCTGAGGGGCCCAACCAACAAAATCGGACCCTGAGGGGCCCCGCCCACCAAATCGGACCATGAGGGGCCCCGGCCACAAAATCGGACCCTGAGGAGCCTCGGCCACAAAATCGGACCCTGAGGGGCCTCGGCCACAAAATCGGACCCTGAGGGGCCCCACCCACAAAATCAGACCCTGAGGGGCCCTGGCCATAAAATGAGACCCTGAGGGGCCCCGGCCATGAAATCGGACCCTGAGGGGCCCCGGCCACAAAATCGTACCCTGAGGGGCCACACCCACAAAATCGGACCATGAGGGGCCCCACCCACAAAATCGGACCCTGAGGGGCCCCACCCATAAAATCGGACCCTGAGGGGACCCACCCACAAAATCGGACCCTGAGGGGCCTCACCCACAAAATCGGACCCTGAGGGGCCACACCCACAAAATCAGACCCTGAGGGGCCCCACCCACAAAATTGGACCCTGAGGAATCCCGGCCACTAATTCAAATCCTGAGGAGCCCAGGCCACCGAATCGGATCCTAAGGGGCCCCACCCACCAAATCAGACCCTGAGGCCAAAGTGGCCTCTGAGAGGCACCCACATTTAATACGGATCCTGAGTTGAAAGTCTTGCAGGGGCAGCAGGCAAGTCTCTCTAAAAGGGGCAGCCGGGTACGATTTCAAACCACTATCTGTACTTCCTTCAGGAAATACACATCTAGTTCTTCTTCTTCTTCTTATTATTATTAAGTTGATTTCCGCAATTAATACAGCCCGAACCGCTACACGCACAGACGCCGTTGAGGTGTCGTTTCGAAGCCAGCGTCCACGAGAGGTGTGCTAAGTATTTTCCGTGAAGATCGGATTTGTAGTTTTTGCGCAATTTGCATTTGAAATTTTTTTTTCCCGGCATTGGAATGCACTGTCTCCAATGCTTTTCAATGGGAAATGGCAAAACGTGCCCTGAGGCGATTGAAATAGCAGTTAAGCTCATTGATATGCGCAGGCAGAACCAGTTACTATGCCAACGCCTACGAACGTCACATGACGCCCCAAGGACAGAGCTTCTGCCACATAATATCAGCTCTTAAAGTGAAACCCACAGCACAAATGCAAATCTAGCTTCATCACATGACACATGCCCCTGAGATAGAATGTGCGGCAAAGTGGATTTAGAAGCCCAGTGAGCCACCCTGGCTCTTAAAGGGCCGACGTGCCACAGTGATTCTTAAAGGGCCAGCGCACCGAAATGAGTCTTAAAGGGCTGGCGCGCCAAATCAAAAGCTGAGTGACCCCGGCCTCCAAATCGGAGGCTGAACCACCCCGGCCTCCAAATCGGAGGCTGAGCCACCCTGGCCTTCAAATCGGACCCAGTGTGGCCCCGCTCAAAAAATCAGACCCAGAGTATCACAGCCCACCAAATCGGATCCTGAGGGGCCCCGCCCACCAAATCAGACTCCGAGTGGCCCCGCCCACCAAATCGGACCCTGAAGGGCCCCGTCCACCAAATCAGACCCTGAGGAGCCCCGCCCACCAAATCAGGCCCTGAGAAGCCCCGCCCACCAAATCGGACCCAGAGTGACCCCGCCCACCAAATCGGACCCTGAAGGGCCCCACCCATCAAATCGGACCCAGAGTGGCTCCGCCCACCAAATCGGACCCAGAGGGGCCCCGCCCATCAAATCGGACCCTGAGGGGCCCCGCCCACAAAATCGGAACCTTAGGAGCCCCGTCCACCAAATCGGACCCAGATTGACCCCGCCCACCAAATCGGACCCTGAGGAGCCCCGTCCACCAAATCGGACCCAGATTGACCACGCCCACCAAATTGGACCCTGAAGGGCCCCGCCCACCAAATCGGACTCGGAGGTGCCCCGCCCACCAAATCGGACCCTGAAGGGCCCCACCCACCAAATCGGACCCAGAGGGGCCCCGCCCACCAAATCGGACCCAGGGGGGCCCCGCCCACCAAATCGGACCATGAGGGGCCCCGCCCACCAAATCGGACCATGAGGGGCACCGCCCACTAAATCGGACCAAGAGTGGCCCCGCCCACCAAAATGGACCCAGGGGACTCCACCCACAAAATCAGACCCTAAGGGGCCCCACCCACAAAATCGGACCCTGAGTGGGCCCCAGTCACAAAATAGGACCCTCAGGGGCCCCAACCACAAAATCAGACCCTGAGGTGCCCCGGTCACAAAATCGGACCCTGAGGGGCCCCACCCTCAAAACCAGACCCTGAGGGGCCCCAGCCGCAAAATAAGACCCTGAGGGGCCCCACCCACAAAATCAGACCCTGAGAGACCTCGGCCACAAAATCGAACCCAGAGGGGCCCCAGTCACAAAATCAGACCCTGAAGGACCCCAGCCACAAAATCAGAACCTGAGGGGCCCCAACCACAAAATCAGAACCTGAGGGGCCCCACCCACAAAATCAGACCATGAGGGACCCCACCCACAAAATCGGACCCTGAGGGGCCCTGCCCACCAAATTAGACCCTGAGTAGCCCCACCCTCAAAATCGGTCGCTGAGGGGCCCCACCCACAAAATCGGACCCTGAGAGACCCCGGCCACAAAATCCAGACCCTGAGGGGACCCGGCCACAAAATCGGACCCTGAGAGACCCCGGCCACAAAATAGGACCCTGAGGGGCCCCAACCACAAAATCAGACCCTGAGGGGCCCCAGTCACAAAATCGGACCCTGAGGGGCCCCACCCACAAAATCAGAACCTGAGGGGCCCCAACCACAAAATCAGAACCTGAGGGGTCCCACCCACAAAATCAGACCATGAGGGCCCCCACCCACAAAATCGGACCCTGAGGGGCCCCGCCCACCAAATTAGACCCTGAGGGGCCCCACCCTCAAAATCGGTCGCTGAGGGGCCCCACCCACAAAATCGGACCCAGAGAGACCCCGGCCACAAAATCGAACCCAGAGGGGCCTCAGTCACAAAATCAGACCCTAAGCGGCCCCGGCCACAAAATCGGACCCTGAGGGGCCCCACCCACAAAATCAGACCCTGAGGGACCCCAGCCACAAAATCGGACCCTGAGGGTCCCCACCCACAAAATCAGACCCTGAGGGTCCCCAGCCACAAAATCGGACCCAGAGAGACCCCGGCCACAAAATCGAACCCAGAGGGGCCTCAGTCACAAAATCAGACCCTAAGCGGCCCCGGCCACAAAATCGGACCCTGAGGGGCCCCACCCACAAAATCAGACCCTGAGGGACCCCAGCCACAAAATCGGACCCTGAGGGTCCCCACCCACAAAATCAGACCCTGAGGGTCCCCAGCCACAAAATCGGACCCTGAGGGGCCCCACCCACAGAATCGGACCCTGATGGGCCCCACCCACAAAATCAGACCCTGAGGGGCCCCAGCCACAAAATCGGACCCTGAGGGGCCCCACCCACAAAATCGGACCCTGAGGGGCCCCACCCACAAAATCGGACCCTGAGGGGCCCCGCCCACCAAATTAGACCCTGAGGGGCCACACCCTCAAAATCAGACCCTGAGGGGCCACAGCCACAAAATCAGACCATGAGGGGCCCCAGCCACAAAATCGGACCCTGAGGGGCCCCACCCACAAAATCGGACCCTGAGGGGCCCCACCCACAAAATCGGACCCTGAGGGGCCCCGCCCACCAAATTAGACCCTGAGGGGCCACACCCTCAAAATCAGACCCTGAGGGGCCACAGCCACAAAATCGGACCCTGAGGGGCCCCACCCACAAAATCGGACCCTGATGGACCCCACCCACAAATCCAGACCCTGAGGGGCCCCATACACAAAATCGGACCCTGAGAGACCCCGGCCACAAAATCGGACCCTGAGGGGCCCCACCCACAAAATCAGACCCTGAGGGACCCCAGACACAAAATCAAACCCTGAGGGGCCCCAGCCACAAAATCGCACCCTGAGGGGCCCCACCCACAAAATCGGAACCTGAGGGGCCCCACCCACAAAATCGGACCCTGAGGGGCCCCGCCCACCAAATTAGACCCTGAGGGGCCCCACCCTCAAAATCGGTCCCTGAGGGGCCCCGGCCACAAAATCGGACCCTGAGGGGCCCCGGCCACAAAATCGGACCCTGAGGGGCCCCACCCGCAAAATCGGACCCTAATGGGCCCCGGCCACAAAATCGGACCCTGAGAGGCCCCACCCGCAAAATCGGACCCTGAGGGGCCCCACCCGCAAAATCGGACCCTGAGGGGCCCCACCCGCAAAATCGGACCCTGAGGGGCTCCACCCGCAAAATCGGACCCTGAGGGGCCCCGGCCCCAAAAATCAGACCCTGAGGGGCCCCAACCACAAAATCGGACCCTGAGAGGCACCGGCTACAAAATCGGACCCTGAGGGGCCCCGGACACAAAATCGGACCCTGAGGGGCCCAACCCACAAAATCGGACCCTGAGGGGACCAACCCACAAAATCAGACTCAGTGTCCCCGCCCACCAAATTGGACCCTGAAGGGCCCCGTCCACCAAATGGGACCCTGAGGGGCCCCGCCCACCAAATTGGACCCTGAGGGGCCCCGTCCACCAAAACGGACCCTGAGGGGCCCCACCCACCAAATGGGACCCTGAGGGGCCCCGCCCACCAAATTGGACCCTGAGGGGCCCCGTCCACCAAATCGGACCCTGAGGGGCCCCGCCCACTAAATCAGATTCTGAAAGGCCCCAAGCACAAAATCGGACCCTGAGGGGCCCCACCCACAAAATCAGACCCTGAGGGTCCCAGCTGACCAAATTGAACTCTGAGGGGCCCCACCCACCAAATTGGAACCAGAGTGGCCCGCCCACCAAATCAGACCTAGAGTGGCCCCGCTCACCAAATCGGACCCCGAGGGGCCCCACCCACCAAATCGGACCCCGAGTGATCCCGCCCACCAAATCGGACCCCGAGGGTCCCCGCCAACCAAATTGGACCCCGAGTGATCCCGCCCACCAAATCGGAACCAGAGTGGCCCGCCCACCAAATCAGACCTAGAGTGGCCCCGCTCACCAAATCGGACCCCGAGGGGCCCCGCCCACCAAATCGGACCCCGAGTGATCCCGCCCACCAAATCGGACCCCGAGGGTCCCCGCCAACCAAATTGGACCGTGAGGGGTCCCGCCCACCAAATCGGACTCTGATAGATCCCGCCCACCAAATCAGACCCTGAGGGGCCCAGCTCACCAAATCGGACCCAGAGTGGCCCCGCCCACCAAATCGGACACAGAGTGGCCCCACCCACCAAATCAGACCCAGAGTGGCCCCGCCCACCAAATTGTACCCTGAGGGGCTCCACCCACAAAATCGGACCCTAAGGGGCCCCACTCACAAAATTGGACCCTGAGGGGCCCCGGCCACAAAATTGGACCCTGAGGGGCCCCACCCACAAAATCGGACCCTGAGGGGATCCGGCCACAACATCGGACCCTGAGTGGCCCCACTCACTAAATCGGACCCTGAGGGGCCCCGCCCACCAAATCAGACCCTCAGGGGCCTTGCCCACAACATCGGACCCTGAGTGGCCCCACTCACAAAATCGGACCCTGAGGGGCCCCGCCCACCAAATCGGACCCTCGGGCCTTGCCCACAAAATCGGACCCTGAGGGGCGCCGGCCACAAAATCGGACCCTGAGGGGCCCCAACCACAAAACCGGACCCTGAGGGGCCCCAACCACAAAATCGGACCCTGAGGGGCTCCAACCACAAAATCGGACCCAAAGGGGCCCCGGCCACAAAATCGGACCCTGAGAGACCCTGGCCACAAAATAGAACCCAGAGGGGCCGCACCCACAAAATTGGACCCTGAGGAGCCTCGGCCACAAAATCGGACCCTGAGGGGCCTCGGCCACAAAATCGGACCCTGAGGGGCCCCACCCACAAAATCAGACCCTGAGGGGCCCTGGCCATAAAATGAGACCCTGAGGGGCCCCGGCCATGAAATCGGACCCTGAGGGGCCCCGGCCACAAAATCGTACCCTGAGGGGCCACACCCACAAAATCGGACCATGAGGGGCCCCACCCACAAAATCGGACCCTGAGGGGCCCCACCCATAAAATCGGACCCTGAGGGGACCCACCCACAAAATCGGACCCTGAGGGGCCTCACCCACAAAATCGGACCCTGAGGGGCCACACCCACAAAATCAGACCCTGAGGGGCCCCACCCACAAAATTGGACCCTGAGGAATCCCGGCCACTAATTCAAATCCTGAGGAGCCCAGGCCACCGAATCGGATCCTAAGGGGCCCCACCCACCAAATCAGACCCTGAGGCCAAAGTGGCCTCTGAGAGGCACCCACATTTAATACGGATCCTGAGTTGAAAGTCTTGCAGGGGCAGCAGGCAAGTCTCTCTAAAAGGGGCAGCCGGGTACGATTTCAAACCACTATCTGTACTTCCTTCAGGAAATACACATCTAGTTCTTCTTCTTCTTATTATTATTATTAAGTTGATTTCCGCAATTAATACAGCCCGAACCGCTACACGCACAGACGCCGTTGAGGTGTCGTTTCGAAGCCAGCGTCCACGAGAGGTGTGCTAAGTATTTTCCGTGAAGATCGGATTTGTAGTTTTTGCGCAATTTGCATTTGAAATTTTTTTTTCCCGTCATTGGAATGCACTGTCTCCAATGCTTTTCAATGGGAAATGGCAAAACGTGCCCTGAGGCGATTGAAATAGCAGTTAAGCTCATTGATATGCGCAGGCAGAACCAGTTACTATGCCAACGCCTACGAACGTCACATGACGCCCCAAGGACAGAGCTTCTGCCACATAATATCAGCTCTTAAAGTGAAACCCACAGCACAAATGCAAATCTAGCTTCATCACATGACACATGCCCCTGAGATAGAATGTGCGACAAAGTGGATTTAGAAGCCCAGTGAGCCACCCTGGCTCTTAAAGGGCCGACGTGCCACAGTGATTCTTAAAGGGCCAGCGCACCGAAATGAGTCTTAAAGGGCTGGCGCGCCAAATCAAAAGCTGAGTGACCCCGGCCTCCAAATCGGAGGCTGAGCCACCCCGGCCTCCAAATCGGAGGCTGAACCACCCCGGCCTCCAAATCGGAGGCTGAGCCACCCTGGCCTTCAAATCGGACCCAGTGTGGCCCCGCTCAAAAAATCAGACCCAGAGTATCACAGCCCACCAAATCGGATCCTGAGGGGCCCCGCCCACCAAATCAGACTCCGAGTGGCCCCGCCCACCAAATCGGACCCTGAAGGGCCCCGTCCACCAAATCAGACCCTGAGGAGCCCCGCCCACCAAATCAGGCCCTGAGAAGCCCCGCCCACCAAATCGAACCCAGAGTGACCCCGCCCACCAAATCTGACCCTGAAGGGCCCCACCCATCAAATCGGACCCAGAGTGGCCCCGCCCACCAAATCGGACCCAGAGGGGCCCCGCCCATCAAATCGGACCCTGAGGGGCCCCGCCCACAAAATCGGAACCTTAGGAGCCCCGTCCACCAAATCGGACCCAGATTGACCCCGCCCACCAAATCGGACCCTGAGGAGCCCCGTCCACCAAATCGGACCCAGATCGACCACGCCCACCAAATCGGACCCTGAAGGCCCCCGCCCACCAAATCGGACTCGGAGGTGCCCCGCCCACCAAATCGGACCCTGAAGGGCCCCACCCACCAAATCAGACCCAGAGGGGCCCCGCCCACCAAATCGGACCCAGGGGGCCCCGCCCACCAAATCGGACCATGATGGGCCCCGCCCACCAAATCGGACCATGAGGGGCACCGCCCACTAAATCGGACCAAGAGTGGCCCCGCCCACCAAAATGGACCCAGGGGACTCCACCCACAAAATCAGACCCTAAGGGGCCCCACCCACAAAATCGGACTTTGAGTGGGCCCGGCCACAAAATCGAACCTAGAGGGGCCCCAGTCACAAAATAGGACCCTCAGGGGCCCCAACCACAAAATCAGACCCTGAGGTGCCCCGGTCACAAAATCGGACCCTGAGGGGCCCCACCCTCAAAACCAGACCCTGAGGGGCCCCAGCCGCAAAATAAGACCCTGAGGGGCCCCACCCACAAAATCAGACCCTGAGAGACCTCGGCCATAAAATCGAACCCAGAGGGGCCCCAGTCACAAAATCAGACCCTGAGGGACCCCAGCCACAAAATCAGAACCTGAGGGGCCCCACCCACAAAATCAGACCATGAGGGACCCCACCCACAAAATCGGACCCTGAGGGGCCCTGCCCACCAAATTAGACCCTGAGTAGCCCCACCCTCAAAATCGGTCGCTGAGGGGCCCCACCCACAAAATCGGACCCTGAGAGACCCCGGCCACAAAATCCAGACCCTGAGGGGACCCGGCCACAAAATCGGACCCTGAGAGACCCCGGCCACAAAATAGGACCCTGAGGGGCCCCAACCACAAAATCAGACCCTGAGGGGCCCCAGTCACAAAATCGGACCCTGAGGGGCCCCACCCACAAAATCAGAACCTGAGGGGCCCCAACCACAAAATCAGAACCTGAGGGGTCCCACCCACAAAATCAGACCATGAGGGCCCCCACCCACAAAATCGGACCCTGAGGGGCCCCGCCCACCAAATTAGACCCTGAGGGGCCCCACCCTCAAAATCGGTCGCTGAGGGGCCCCACCCACAAAATCGGACCCAGAGAGACCCCGGCCACAAAATCGAACCCAGAGGGGCCTCAGTCACAAAATCAGACCCTAAGCGGCCCCGGCCACAAAATCGGACCCTGAGGGGCCCCACCCACAAAATCAGACCCTGAGGGACCCCAGCCACAAAATCGGACCCTGAGGGTCCCCACCCACAAAATCAGACCCTGAGGGTCCCCAGCCACAAAATCGGACCCTGAGGGGCCCCACCCACAGAATCGGACCCTGATGGGCCCCACCCACAAAATCAGGCCCTGAGG
Source organism: Dendrobates tinctorius (assembly GCF_039654945.1). Classification (NCBI taxonomy): domain Eukaryota; kingdom Metazoa; phylum Chordata; class Amphibia; order Anura; family Dendrobatidae; genus Dendrobates; species Dendrobates tinctorius. The sequence continues at coordinate 4,308,183 of NW_027361800.1, forward strand.
GGCCCCAGCCACAAAATCGGACCCTGAGGGGCCCCACCCACAAAATCGGACCCTGAGGGGCCCCACCCACAAAATCGGACCCTGAGGGGCCCCGCCCACCAAATTAGACCCTGAGGGGCCCCGCCCACCAAATCGGACCCAGAGGGGCCCCGCCCATCAAATCGGACCCTGAGGGGCCCCAGCCACAAAATCGGACCCTGAGGGGCCCCACCCACAAAATCGGACCCTGAGGGGCCCCACCCACAAAATCGGACCCTGAAGGGCCCCACCCATCAAATCGGACCCAGAGTGGCCCCGCCCACCAAATCGGACCCAGAGGGGCCCCGCCCATCAAATCGGACCCTGAGGGGCCCCGCCCACAAAATCGGAACCTTAGGAGCCCCGTCCACCAAATCGGACCCAGATTGACCCCGCCCACCAAATCGGACCCTGAGGAGCCCCGTCCACCAAATCGGACCCAGATTGACCACGCCCACCAAATCGGACCCTGAAGGCCCCCGCCCACCAAATCGGACTCGGAGGTGCCCCGCCCACCAAATCGGACCCTGAAGGGCCCCACCCACCAAATCGGACCCAGAGGGGCCCCGCCCACCAAATCGGACCCAGGGGGCCCCGCCCACCAAATCGGACCATGAGGGGCCCCGCCCACCAAATCGGACCATGAGGGGCACCGCCCACTAAATCGGACCAAGAGTGGCCCCGCCCACCAAAATGGACCCAGGGGACTCCACCCACAAAATCAGACCCTAAGGGGCCCCACCCACAAAATCGGACCCTGAGTGGGCCCGGCCACAAAATCGAACCTAGAGGGGCCCCAGTCACAAAATAGGACCCTCAGGGGCCCCAACCACAAAATCAGACCCTGAGGTGCCCCGGTCACAAAATCGGACCCTGAGGGGCCCCACCCTCAAAACCAGACCCTGAGGGGCCCCAGCCGCAAAATAAGACCCTGAGGGGCCCCACCCACAAAATCAGACCCTGAGAGACCTCGGCCACAAAATCGAACCCAGAGGGGCCCCAGTCACAAAATCAGACCCTGAGGGACCCCAGCCACAAAATCAGAACCTGAGGGGCCCCAACCACAAAATCAGAACCTGAGGGGCCCCACCCACAAAATCAGACCATGAGGGACCCCACCCACAAAATCGGACCCTGAGGGGCCCCGCCCACCAAATTAGACCCTGAGGGGCCCCACCCTCAAAATCGGTCGCTGAGGGGCCCCACCCACAAAATCGGACCCTGAGAGACCCCGGCCACAAAATCCAGACCCTGAGGGGACACGGCCACAAAATCGGACCCTGAGAGACCCCGGCCACAAAATAGGACCCTGAGGGGCCCCAACCACAAAATCAGACCCTGAGGGGCCCCAGTCACAAAATCGGACCCTGAGGGGCCCCACCCACAAAATCAGAACCTGAGGGGCCCCAACCACAAAATCAGAACCTGAGGGGTCCCACCCACAAAATCAGACCATGAGGGCCCCCACCCACAAAATCGGACCCTGAGGGGCCCCGCCCACCAAATTAGACCCTGAGGGGCCCCACCCTCAAAATCGGTCGCTGAGGGGCCCCACCCACAAAATCGGACCCAGAGAGACCCCGGCCACAAAATCGAACCCAGAGGGGCCTCAGTCACAAAATCAGACCCTAAGCGGCCCCGGCCACAAAATCGGACCCTGAGGGGCCCCACCCACAAAATCAGACCCTGAGGGACCCCAGCCACAAAATCGGACCCTGAGGGTCCCCACCCACAAAATCAGACCCTGAGGGTCCCCAGCCACAAAATCGGACCCTGAGGGGCCCCACCCACAGAATCGGACCCTGATGGGCCCCACCCACAAAATCAGGCCCTGAGGGGCCCCAGCCACAAAATCGGACCCTGAGGGGCCCCACCCACAAAATCGGACCCTGAGGGGCCCCACCCACAAAATCGGACCCTGAGGGGCCCCGCCCACCAAATTAGACCCTGAGGGGCCCCGCCCACCAAATCGGACCCAGAGGGGCCCCGCCCATCAAATCGGACCCTGAGGGGCCCCAGCCACAAAATCGGACCCTGAGGGGCCCCACCCACAAAATCGGACCCTGAGGGGCCCCACCCACAAAATCGGACCCTGAAGGGCCCCACCCATCAAATCGGACCCAGAGTGGCCCCGCCCACCAAATCGGACCCAGAGGGGCCCCGCCCATCAAATCGGACCCTGAGGGGCCCCGCCCACAAAATCTGAACCTTAGGAGCCCCGTCCACCAAATCGGACCCAGATTGACCCCGCCCACCAAATCGGACCCTGAGGAGCCCCGTCCACCAAATCGGACCCAGATTGACCACGCCCACCAAATCGGACCCTGAAGGCCCCCGCCCACCAAATCGGACTCGGAGGTGCCCCGCCCACCAAATCGGACCCTGAAGGGCCCCACCCACCAAATCGGACCCAGAGGGGCCCCGCCCACCAAATCGGACCCAGGGGGCCCCGCCCACCAAATCGGACCATGAGGGGCCCCGCCCACCAAATCGGACCATGAGGGGCACCGCCCACTAAATCGGACCAAGAGTGGCCCTGCCCACCAAAATGGACCCAGGGGACTCCACCCACAAAATCAGACCCTAAGGGGCCCCACCCACAAAATCGGACCCTGAGTGGGCCCGGCCACAAAATCGAACCTAGAGGGGCCCCAGTCACAAAATAGGACCCTCAGGGGCCCCAACCACAAAATCAGACCCTGAGGTGCCCCGGTCACAAAATCGGACCCTGAGGGGCCCCACCCTCAAAACCAGACCCTGAGGGGCCCCAGCCGCAAAATAAGACCCTGAGGGGCCCCACCCACAAAATCAGACCCTGAGAGACCTCGGCCACAAAATCGAACCCAGAGGGGCCCCAGTCACAAAATCAGACCCTGAGGGACCCCAGCCACAAAATCAGAACCTGAGGGGCCCCAACCACAAAATCAGAACCTGAGGGGCCCCACCCACAAAATCAGACCATGAGGGACCCCACCCACAAAATCGGACCCTGAGGGGCCCTGCCCACCAAATTAGACCCTGAGTAGCCCCACCCTCAAAATCGGTCGCTGAGGGGCCCCACCCACAAAATCGGACCCTGAGAGACCCCGGCCACAAAATCCAGACCCTGAGGGGACCCGGCCACAAAATCGGACCCTGAGAGACCCCGGCCACAAAATACGACCCTGAGGGGCCCCAACCACAAAATCAGACTCTGAGGGGCCCCAGTCACAAAATCGGACCCTGAGGGGCCCCACCCACAAAATCAGAACCTGAGGGGCCCCAACCACAAAATTAGACCCTGAGGGGCCCCACCCACAAAATCAGACCATGAGGGCCCCCACCCACAAAATCGGACCCTGAGGGGCCTCGGCCACAAAATCGGACCCTGAGGGGCCCCACCCACAAAATCAGACCCTGAGGGGCCCTGGCCATAAAATGAGACCCTGAGGGGCCCCGGCCATGAAATCGGACCCTGAGGGGCCCCGGCCACAAAATCGTACCCTGAGGGGCCACACCCACAAAATCGGACCATGAGGGGCCCCACCCACAAAATCGGACCCTGAGGGGCCCCACCCATAAAATCGGACCCTGAGGGGACCCACCCACAAAATCGGACCCTGAGGGGCCTCACCCACAAAATCGGACCCTGAGGGGCCACACCCACAAAATCAGACCCTGAGGGGCCCCACCCACAAAATTGGACCCTGAGGAATCCCGGCCACTAATTCAAATCCTGAGGAGCCCAGGCCACCGAATCGGATCCTAAGGGGCCCCACCCACCAAATCAGACCCTGAGGCCAAAGTGGCCTCTGAGAGGCACCCACATTTAATACGGATCCTGAGTTGAAAGTCTTGCAGGGGCAGCAGGCAAGTCTCTCTAAAAGGGGCAGCCGGGTACGATTTCAAACCACTATCTGTACTTCCTTCAGGAAATACACATCTAGTTCTTCTTCTTCTTCTTATTATTATTAAGTTGATTTCCGCAATTAATACAGCCCGAACCGCTACACGCACAGACGCCGTTGAGGTGTCGTTTCGAAGCCAGCGTCCACGAGAGGTGTGCTAAGTATTTTCCGTGAAGATCGGATTTGTAGTTTTTGCGCAATTTGCATTTGAAATTTTTTTTTCCCGTCATTGGAATGCACTGTCTCCAATGCTTTTCAATGGGAAATGGCAAAACGTGCCCTGAGGCGATTGAAATAGCAGTTAAGCTCATTGATATGCGCAGGCAGAACCAGTTACTATGCCAACGCCTACGAACGTCACATGACGCCCCAAGGACAGAGCTTCTGCCACATAATATCAGCTCTTAAAGTGAAACCCACAGCACAAATGCAAATCTAGCTTCATCACATGACACATGCCCCTGAGATAGAATGTGCGACAAAGTGGATTTAGAAGCCCAGTGAGCCACCCTGGCTCTTAAAGGGCCGACGTGCCACAGTGATTCTTAAAGGGCCAGCGCACCGAAATGAGTCTTAAAGGGCTGGCGCGCCAAATCAAAAGCTGAGTGACCCCGGCCTCCAAATCGGAGGCTGAGCCACCCCGGCCTCCAAATCGGAGGCTGAACCACCCCGGCCTCCAAATCGGAGGCTGAGCCACCCTGGCCTTCAAATCGGACCCAGTGTGGCCCCGCTCAAAAAATCAGACCCAGAGTATCACAGCCCACCAAATCGGATCCTGAGGGGCCCCGCCCACCAAATCAGACTCCGAGTGGCCCCGCCCACCAAATCGGACCCTGAAGGGCCCCGTCCACCAAATCAGACCCTGAGGAGCCCCGCCCACCAAATCAGGCCCTGAGAAGCCCCGCCCACCAAATCGAACCCAGAGTGACCCCGCCCACCAAATCTGACCCTGAAGGGCCCCACCCATCAAATCGGACCCAGAGTGGCCCCGCCCACCAAATCGGACCCAGAGGGGCCCCGCCCATCAAATCGGACCCTGAGGGGCCCCGCCCACAAAATCGGAACCTTAGGAGCCCCGTCCACCAAATCGGACCCAGATTGACCCCGCCCACCAAATCGGACCCTGAGGAGCCCCGTCCACCAAATCGGACCCAGATTGACCACGCCCACCAAATCGGACCCTGAAGGCCCCCGCCCACCAAATCGGACTCGGAGGTGCCCCGCCCACCAAATCGGACCCTGAAGGGCCCCACCCACCAAATCAGACCCAGAGGGGCCCCGCCCACCAAATCGGACCCAGGGGGCCCCGCCCACCAAATCGGACCATGATGGGCCCCGCCCACCAAATCGGACCATGAGGGGCACCGCCCACTAAATCGGACCAAGAGTGGCCCCGCCCACCAAAATGGACCCAGGGGACTCCACCCACAAAATCAGACCCTAAGGGGCCCCACCCACAAAATCGGACCCTGAGTGGGCCCGGCCACAAAATCGAACCTAGAGGGGCCCCAGTCACAAAATAGGACCCTCAGGGGCCCCAACCACAAAATCAGACCCTGAGGTGCCCCGGTCACAAAATCGGACCCTGAGGGGCCCCACCCTCAAAACCAGACCCTGAGGGGCCCCAGCCGCAAAATAAGACCCTGAGGGGCCCCACCCACAAAATCAGACCCTGAGAGACCTCGGCCATAAAATCGAACCCAGAGGGGCCCCAGTCACAAAATCAGACCCTGAGGGACCCCAGCCACAAAATCAGAACCTGAGGGGCCCCACCCACAAAATCAGACCATGAGGGACCCCACCCACAAAATCGGACCCTGAGGGGCCCTGCCCACCAAATTAGACCCTGAGTAGCCCCACCCTCAAAATCGGTCGCTGAGGGGCCCCACCCACAAAATCGGACCCTGAGAGACCCCGGCCACAAAATCCAGACCCTGAGGGGACCCGGCCACAAAATCGGACCCTGAGAGACCCCGGCCACAAAATAGGACCCTGAGGGGCCCCAACCACAAAATCAGACCCTGAGGGGCCCCAGTCACAAAATCGGACCCTGAGGGGCCCCACCCACAAAATCAGAACCTGAGGGGCCCCAACCACAAAATCAGAACCTGAGGGGTCCCACCCACAAAATCAGACCATGAGGGCCCCCACCCACAAAATCGGACCCTGAGGGGCCCCGCCCACCAAATTAGACCCTGAGGGGCCCCACCCTCAAAATCGGTCGCTGAGGGGCCCCACCCACAAAATCGGACCCAGAGAGACCCCGGCCACAAAATCGAACCCAGAGGGGCCTCAGTCACAAAATCAGACCCTAAGCGGCCCCGGCCACAAAATCGGACCCTGAGGGGCCCCACCCACAAAATCAGACCCTGAGGGACCCCAGCCACAAAATCGGACCCTGAGGGTCCCCACCCACAAAATCAGACCCTGAGGGTCCCCAGCCACAAAATCGGACCCTGAGGGGCCCCACCCACAGAATCGGACCCTGATGGGCCCCACCCACAAAATCAGGCCCTGAGGGGCCCCAGCCACAAAATCGGACCCTGAGGGGCCCCACCCACAAAATCGGACCCTGAGGGGCCCCACCCACAAAATCGGACCCTGAGGGGCCCCGCCCACCAAATTAGACCCTGAGGGGCCCCGCCCACCAAATCGGACCCAGAGGGGCCCCGCCCATCAAATCGGACCCTGAGGGGCCCCAGCCACAAAATCGGACCCTGAGGGGCCCCACCCACAAAATCGGACCCTGAGGGGCCCCACCCACAAAATCGGACCCTGAAGGGCCCCACCCATCAAATCGGACCCAGAGTGGCCCCGCCCACCAAATCGGACCCAGAGGGGCCCCGCCCATCAAATCGGACCCTGAGGGGCCCCGCCCACAAAATCGGAACCTTAGGAGCCCCGTCCACCAAATCGGACCCAGATTGACCCCGCCCACCAAATCGGACCCTGAGGAGCCCCGTCCACCAAATCGGACCCAGATTGACCACGCCCACCAAATCGGACCCTGAAGGCCCCCGCCCACCAAATCGGACTCGGAGGTGCCCCGCCCACCAAATCGGACCCTGAAGGGCCCCACCCACCAAATCGGACCCAGAGGGGCCCCGCCCACCAAATCGGACCCAGGGGGCCCCGCCCACCAAATCGGACCATGAGGGGCCCCGCCCACCAAATCGGACCATGAGGGGCACCGCCCACTAAATCGGACCAAGAGTGGCCCCGCCCACCAAAATGGACCCAGGGGACTCCACCCACAAAATCAGACCCTAAGGGGCCCCACCCACAAAATCGGACCCTGAGTGGGCCCGGCCACAAAATCGAACCTAGAGGGGCCCCAGTCACAAAATAGGACCCTCAGGGGCCCCAACCACAAAATCAGACCCTGAGGTGCCCCGGTCACAAAATCGGACCCTGAGGGGCCCCACCCTCAAAACCAGACCCTGAGGGGCCCCAGCCGCAAAATAAGACCCTGAGGGGCCCCACCCACAAAATCAGACCCTGAGAGACCTCGGCCACAAAATCGAACCCAGAGGGGCCCCAGTCACAAAATCAGACCCTGAGGGACCCCAGCCACAAAATCAGAACCTGAGGGGCCCCAACCACAAAATCAGAACCTGAGGGGCCCCACCCACAAAATCAGACCATGAGGGACCCCACCCACAAAATCGGACCCTGAGGGGCCCCGCCCACCAAATTAGACCCTGAGGGGCCCCACCCTCAAAATCGGTCGCTGAGGGGCCCCACCCACAAAATCGGACCCTGAGAGACCCCGGCCACAAAATCCAGACCCTGAGGGGACACGGCCACAAAATCGGACCCTGAGAGACCCCGGCCACAAAATAGGACCCTGAGGGGCCCCAACCACAAAATCAGACCCTGAGGGGCCCCAGTCACAAAATCGGACCCTGAGGGGCCCCACCCACAAAATCAGAACCTGAGGGGCCCCAACCACAAAATCAGAACCTGAGGGGTCCCACCCACAAAATCAGACCATGAGGGCCCCCACCCACAAAATCGGACCCTGAGGGGCCCCGCCCACCAAATTAGACCCTGAGGGGCCCCACCCTCAAAATCGGTCGCTGAGGGGCCCCACCCACAAAATCGGACCCAGAGAGACCCCGGCCACAAAATCGAACCCAGAGGGGCCTCAGTCACAAAATCAGACCCTAAGCGGCCCCGGCCACAAAATCGGACCCTGAGGGGCCCCACCCACAAAATCAGACCCTGAGGGACCCCAGCCACAAAATCGGACCCTGAGGGTCCCCACCCACAAAATCAGACCCTGAGGGTCCCCAGCCACAAAATCGGACCCTGAGGGGCCCCACCCACAGAATCGGACCCTGATGGGCCCCACCCACAAAATCAGGCCCTGAGGGGCCCCAGCCACAAAATCGGACCCTGAGGGGCCCCACCCACAAAATCGGACCCTGAGGGGCCCCACCCACAAAATCGGACCCTGAGGGGCCCCGCCCACCAAATTAGACCCTGAGGGGCCCCGCCCACCAAATCGGACCCAGAGGGGCCCCGCCCATCAAATCGGACCCTGAGGGGCCCCAGCCACAAAATCGGACCCTGAGGGGCCCCACCCACAAAATCGGACCCTGAGGGGCCCCACCCACAAAATCGGACCCTGAAGGGCCCCACCCATCAAATCGGACCCAGAGTGGCCCCGCCCACCAAATCGGACCCAGAGGGGCCCCGCCCATCAAATCGGACCCTGAGGGGCCCCGCCCACAAAATCGGAACCTTAGGAGCCCCGTCCACCAAATCGGACCCAGATTGACCCCGCCCACCAAATCGGACCCTGAGGAGCCCCGTCCACCAAATCGGACCCAGATTGACCACGCCCACCAAATCGGACCCTGAAGGCCCCCGCCCACCAAATCGGACTCGGAGGTGCCCCGCCCACCAAATCGGACCCTGAAGGGCCCCACCCACCAAATCGGACCCAGAGGGGCCCCGCCCACCAAATCGGACCCAGGGGGCCCCGCCCACCAAATCGGACCATGAGGGGCCCCGCCCACCAAATCGGACCATGAGGGGCACCGCCCACTAAATCGGACCAAGAGTGGCCCTGCCCACCAAAATGGACCCAGGGGACTCCACCCACAAAATCAGACCCTAAGGGGCCCCACCCACAAAATCGGACCCTGAGTGGGCCCGGCCACAAAATCGAACCTAGAGGGGCCCCAGTCACAAAATAGGACCCTCAGGGGCCCCAACCACAAAATCAGACCCTGAGGTGCCCCGGTCACAAAATCGGACCCTGAGGGGCCCCACCCTCAAAACCAGACCCTGAGGGGCCCCAGCCGCAAAATAAGACCCTGAGGGGCCCCACCCACAAAATCAGACCCTGAGAGACCTCGGCCACAAAATCGAACCCAGAGGGGCCCCAGTCACAAAATCAGACCCTGAGGGACCCCAGCCACAAAATCAGAACCTGAGGGGCCCCAACCACAAAATCAGAACCTGAGGGGCCCCACCCACAAAATCAGACCATGAGGGACCCCACCCACAAAATCGGACCCTGAGGGGCCCTGCCCACCAAATTAGACCCTGAGTAGCCCCACCCTCAAAATCGGTCGCTGAGGGGCCCCACCCACAAAATCGGACCCTGAGAGACCCCGGCCACAAAATCCAGACCCTGAGGGGACCCGGCCACAAAATCGGACCCTGAGAGACCCCGGCCACAAAATACGACCCTGAGGGGCCCCAACCACAAAATCAGACTCTGAGGGGCCCCAGTCACAAAATCGGACCCTGAGGGGCCCCACCCACAAAATCAGAACCTGAGGGGCCCCAACCACAAAATTAGACCCTGAGGGGCCCCACCCACAAAATCAGACCATGAGGGCCCCCACCCACAAAATCGGACCCTGAGGGGCCTCGGCCACAAAATCGGACCCTGAGGGGCCCCACCCACAAAATCAGACCCTGAGGGGCCCTGGCCATAAAATGAGACCCTGAGGGGCCCCGGCCATGAAATCGGACCCTGAGGGGCCCCGGCCACAAAATCGTACCCTGAGGGGCCACACCCACAAAATCGGACCATGAGGGGCCCCACCCACAAAATCGGACCCTGAGGGGCCCCACCCATAAAATCGGACCCTGAGGGGACCCACCCACAAAATCGGACCCTGAGGGGCCTCACCCACAAAATCGGACCCTGAGGGGCCACACCCACAAAATCAGACCCTGAGGGGCCCCACCCACAAAATTGGACCCTGAGGAATCCCGGCCACTAATTCAAATCCTGAGGAGCCCAGGCCACCGAATCGGATCCTAAGGGGCCCCACCCACCAAATCAGACCCTGAGGCCAAAGTGGCCTCTGAGAGGCACCCACATTTAATACGGATCCTGAGTTGAAAGTCTTGCAGGGGCAGCAGGCAAGTCTCTCTAAAAGGGGCAGCCGGGTACGATTTCAAACCACTATCTGTACTTCCTTCAGGAAATACACATCTAGTTCTTCTTCTTCTTATTATTATTAAGTTGATTTCCGCAATTAATACAGCCCGAACCGCTACACGCACAGACGCCGTTGAGGTGTCGTTTCGAAGCCAGCGTCCACGAGAGGTGTGCTAAGTATTTTCCGTGAAGATCGGATTTGTAGTTTTTGCGCAATTTGCATTTGAAATTTTTTTTTCCCGTCATTGGAATGCACTGTCTCCAATGCTTTTCAATGGGAAATGGCAAAACGTGCCCTGAGGCGATTGAAATAGCAGTTAAGCTCATTGATATGCGCAGGCAGAACCAGTTACTATGCCAACGCCTACGAACGTCACATGACGCCCCAAGGACAGAGCTTCTGCCACATAATATCAGCTCTTAAAGTGAAACCCACAGCACAAATGCAAATCTAGCTTCATCACATGACACATGCCCCTGAGATAGAATGTGCGACAAAGTGGATTTAGAAGCCCAGTGAGCCACCCTGGCTCTTAAAGGGCCGACGTGCCACAGTGATTCTTAAAGGGCCAGCGCACCGAAATGAGTCTTAAAGGGCTGGCGCGCCAAATCAAAAGCTGAGTGACCCCGGCCTCCAAATCGGAGGCTGAGCCACCCCGGCCTCCAAATCGGAGGCTGAACCACCCCGGCCTCCAAATCGGAGGCTGAGCCACCCTGGCCTTCAAATCGGACCCAGTGTGGCCCCGCTCAAAAAATCAGACCCAGAGTATCACAGCCCACCAAATCGGATCCTGAGGGGCCCCGCCCACCAAATCAGACTCCGAGTGGCCCCGCCCACCAAATCGGACCCTGAAGGGCCCCGTCCACCAAATCAGACCCTGAGGAGCCCCGCCCACCAAATCAGGCCCTGAGAAGCCCCGCCCACCAAATCGAACCCAGAGTGACCCCGCCCACCAAATCTGACCCTGAAGGGCCCCACCCATCAAATCGGACCCAGAGTGGCCCCGCCCACCAAATCGGACCCAGAGGGGCCCCGCCCATCAAATCGGACCCTGAGGGGCCCCGCCCACAAAATCGGAACCTTAGGAGCCCCGTCCACCAAATCGGACCCAGATTGACCCCGCCCACCAAATCGGACCCTGAGGAGCCCCGTCCACCAAATCGGACCCAGATTGACCACGCCCACCAAATCGGACCCTGAAGGCCCCCGCCCACCAAATCGGACTCGGAGGTGCCCCGCCCACCAAATCGGACCCTGAAGGGCCCCACCCACCAAATCAGACCCAGAGGGGCCCCGCCCACCAAATCGGACCCAGGGGGCCCCGCCCACCAAATCGGACCATGATGGGCCCCGCCCACCAAATCGGACCATGAGGGGCACCGCCCACTAAATCGGACCAAGAGTGGCCCCGCCCACCAAAATGGACCCAGGGGACTCCACCCACAAAATCAGACCCTAAGGGGCCCCACCCACAAAATCGGACCCTGAGTGGGCCCGGCCACAAAATCGAACCTAGAGGGGCCCCAGTCACAAAATAGGACCCTCAGGGGCCCCAACCACAAAATCAGACCCTGAGGTGCCCCGGTCACAAAATCGGACCCTGAGGGGCCCCACCCTCAAAACCAGACCCTGAGGGGCCCCAGCCGCAAAATAAGACCCTGAGGGGCCCCACCCACAAAATCAGACCCTGAGAGACCTCGGCCATAAAATCGAACCCAGAGGGGCCCCAGTCACAAAATCAGACCCTGAGGGACCCCAGCCACAAAATCAGAACCTGAGGGGCCCCACCCACAAAATCAGACCATGAGGGACCCCACCCACAAAATCGGACCCTGAGGGGCCCTGCCCACCAAATTAGACCCTGAGTAGCCCCACCCTCAAAATCGGTCGCTGAGGGGCCCCACCCACAAAATCGGACCCTGAGAGACCCCGGCCACAAAATCCAGACCCTGAGGGGACCCGGCCACAAAATCGGACCCTGAGAGACCCCGGCCACAAAATAGGACCCTGAGGGGCCCCAACCACAAAATCAGACCCTGAGGGGCCCCAGTCACAAAATCGGACCCTGAGGGGCCCCACCCACAAAATCAGAACCTGAGGGGCCCCAACCACAAAATCAGAACCTGAGGGGTCCCACCCACAAAATCAGACCATGAGGGCCCCCACCCACAAAATCGGACCCTGAGGGGCCCCGCCCACCAAATTAGACCCTGAGGGGCCCCACCCTCAAAATCGGTCGCTGAGGGGCCCCACCCACAAAATCGGACCCAGAGAGACCCCGGCCACAAAATCGAACCCAGAGGGGCCTCAGTCACAAAATCAGACCCTAAGCGGCCCCGGCCACAAAATCGGACCCTGAGGGGCCCCACCCACAAAATCAGACCCTGAGGGACCCCAGCCACAAAATCGGACCCTGAGGGTCCCCACCCACAAAATCAGACCCTGAGGGTCCCCAGCCACAAAATCGGACCCTGAGGGGCCCCACCCACAGAATCGGACCCTGATGGGCCCCACCCACAAAATCAGGCCCTGAGGGGCCCCAGCCACAAAATCGGACCCTGAGGGGCCCCACCCACAAAATCGGACCCTGAGGGGCCCCACCCACAAAATCGGACCCTGAGGGGCCCCGCCCACCAAATTAGACCCTGAGGGGCCCCGCCCACCAAATCGGACCCAGAGGGGCCCCGCCCATCAAATCGGACCCTGAGGGGCCCCAGCCACAAAATCGGACCCTGAGGGGCCCCACCCACAAAATCGGACCCTGAGGGGCCCCACCCACAAAATCGGACCCTGAAGGGCCCCACCCATCAAATCGGACCCAGAGTGGCCCCGCCCACCAAATCGGACCCAGAGGGGCCCCGCCCATCAAATCGGACCCTGAGGGGCCCCGCCCACAAAATCGGAACCTTAGGAGCCCCGTCCACCAAATCGGACCCAGATTGACCCCGCCCACCAAATCGGACCCTGAGGAGCCCCGTCCACCAAATCGGACCCAGATTGACCACGCCCACCAAATCGGACCCTGAAGGCCCCCGCCCACCAAATCGGACTCGGAGGTGCCCCGCCCACCAAATCGGACCCTGAAGGGCCCCACCCACCAAATCGGACCCAGAGGGGCCCCGCCCACCAAATCGGACCCAGGGGGCCCCGCCCACCAAATCGGACCATGAGGGGCCCCGCCCACCAAATCGGACCATGAGGGGCACCGCCCACTAAATCGGACCAAGAGTGGCCCCGCCCACCAAAATGGACCCAGGGGACTCCACCCACAAAATCAGACCCTAAGGGGCCCCACCCACAAAATCGGACCCTGAGTGGGCCCGGCCACAAAATCGAACCTAGAGGGGCCCCAGTCACAAAATAGGACCCTCAGGGGCCCCAACCACAAAATCAGACCCTGAGGTGCCCCGGTCACAAAATCGGACCCTGAGGGGCCCCACCCTCAAAACCAGACCCTGAGGGGCCCCAGCCGCAAAATAAGACCCTGAGGGGCCCCACCCACAAAATCAGACCCTGAGAGACCTCGGCCACAAAATCGAACCCAGAGGGGCCCCAGTCACAAAATCAGACCCTGAGGGACCCCAGCCACAAAATCAGAACCTGAGGGGCCCCAACCACAAAATCAGAACCTGAGGGGCCCCACCCACAAAATCAGACCATGAGGGACCCCACCCACAAAATCGGACCCTGAGGGGCCCCGCCCACCAAATTAGACCCTGAGGGGCCCCACCCTCAAAATCGGTCGCTGAGGGGCCCCACCCACAAAATCGGACCCTGAGAGACCCCGGCCACAAAATCCAGACCCTGAGGGGACACGGCCACAAAATCGGACCCTGAGAGACCCCGGCCACAAAATAGGACCCTGAGGGGCCCCAACCACAAAATCAGACCCTGAGGGGCCCCAGTCACAAAATCGGACCCTGAGGGGCCCCACCCACAAAATCAGAACCTGAGGGGCCCCAACCACAAAATCAGGACCTGAGGGGTCCCACCCACAAAATCAGACCATGAGGGCCCCCACCCACAAAATCGGACCCTGAGGGGCCCCGCCCACCAAATTAGACCCTGAGGGGCCCCACCCTCAAAATCGGTCGCTGAGGGGCCCCACCCACAAAATCGGACCCAGAGAGACCCCGGCCACAAAATCGAACCCAGAGGGGCCTCAGTCACAAAATCAGACCCTAAGCGGCCCCGGCCACAAAATCGGACCCTGAGGGGCCCCACCCACAAAATCAGACCCTGAGGGACCCCAGCCACAAAATCGGACCCTGAGGGTCCCCACCCACAAAATCAGACCCTGAGGGTCCCCAGCCACAAAATCGGACCCTGAGGGGCCCCACCCACAGAATCGGACCCTGATGGGCCCCACCCACAAAATCAGGCCCTGAGGGGCCCCAGCCACAAAATCGGACCCTGAGGGGCCCCACCCACAAAATCGGACCCTGAGGGGCCCCACCCACAAAATCGGACCCTGAGGGGCCCCGCCCACCAAATTAGACCCTGAGGGGCCCCGCCCACCAAATCGGACCCAGAGGGGCCCCGCCCATCAAATCGGACCCTGAGGGGCCCCAGCCACAAAATCGGACCCTGAGGGGCCCCACCCACAAAATCGGACCCTGAGGGGCCCCACCCACAAAATCGGACCCTGAAGGGCCCCACCCATCAAATCGGACCCAGAGTGGCCCCGCCCACCAAATCGGACCCAGAGGGGCCCCGCCCATCAAATCGGACCCTGAGGGGCCCCGCCCACAAAATCGGAACCTTAGGAGCCCCGTCCACCAAATCGGACCCAGATTGACCCCGCCCACCAAATCGGACCCTGAGGAGCCCCGTCCACCAAATCGGACCCAGATTGACCACGCCCACCAAATCGGACCCTGAAGGCCCCCGCCCACCAAATCGGACTCGGAGGTGCCCCGCCCACCAAATCGGACCCTGAAGGGCCCCACCCACCAAATCGGACCCAGAGGGGCCCCGCCCACCAAATCGGACCCAGGGGGCCCCGCCCACCAAATCGGACCATGAGGGGCCCCGCCCACCAAATCGGACCATGAGGGGCCCCACCCTCAAAATCGGTCGCTGAGGGGCCCCACCCACAAAATCGGACCCAGAGAGACCCCGGCCACAAAATCGAACCCAGAGGGGCCTCAGTCACAAAATCAGACCCTAAGCGGCCCCGGCCACAAAATCGGACCCTGAGGGGCCCCACCCACAAAATCAGACCCTGAGGGACCCCAGCCACAAAATCGGACCCTGAGGGTCCCCACCCACAAAATCAGACCCTGAGGGTCCCCAGCCACAAAATCGGACCCTGAGGGGCCCCACCCACAGAATCGGACCCTGATGGGCCCCACCCACAAAATCAGGCCCTGAGGGGCCCCAGCCACAAAATCGGACCCTGAGGGGCCCCACCCACAAAATCGGACCCTGAGGGGCCCCACCCACAAAATCAGACCCTGAGGGGCCCCGCCCACCAAATTAGACCCTGAGGGGCCCCGCCCACCAAATCGGACCCAGAGGGGCCCCGCCCATCAAATCGGACCCTGAGGGGCCCCAGCCACAAAATCGGACCCTGAGGGGCCCCACCCACAAAATCGGACCCTGAGGGGCCCCACCCACAAAATCGGACCCTGAAGGGCCCCACCCATCAAATCGGACCCAGAGTGGCCCCGCCCACCAAATCGGACCCAGAGGGGCCCCGCCCATCAAATCGGACCCTGAGGGGCCCCGCCCACAAAATCGGAACCTTAGGAGCCCCGTCCACCAAATCGGACCCAGATTGACCCCGCCCACCAAATCGGACCCTGAGGAGCCCCGTCCACCAAATCGGACCCAGATTGACCACGCCCACCAAATCGGACCCTGAAGGCCCCCGCCCACCAAATCGGACTCGGAGGTGCCCCGCCCACCAAATCGGACCCTGAAGGGCCCCACCCACCAAATCGGACCCAGAGGGGCCCCGCCCACCAAATCGGACCCAGGGGGCCCCGCCCACCAAATCGGACCATGAGGGGCCCCGCCCACCAAATCGGACCATGAGGGGCACCGCCCACTAAATCGGACCAAGAGTGGCCCTGCCCACCAAAATGGACCCAGGGGACTCCACCCACAAAATCAGACCCTAAGGGGCCCCACCCACAAAATCGGACCCTGAGTGGGCCCGGCCACAAAATCGAACCTAGAGGGGCCCCAGTCACAAAATAGGACCCTCAGGGGCCCCAACCACAAAATCAGACCCTGAGGTGCCCCGGTCACAAAATCGGACCCTGAGGGGCCCCACCCTCAAAACCAGACCCTGAGGGGCCCCAGCCGCAAAATAAGACCCTGAGGGGCCCCACCCACAAAATCAGACCCTGAGAGACCTCGGCCACAAAATCGAACCCAGAGGGGCCCCAGTCACAAAATCAGACCCTGAGGGACCCCAGCCACAAAATCAGAACCTGAGGGGCCCCAACCACAAAATCAGAACCTGAGGGGCCCCACCCACAAAATCAGACCATGAGGGACCCCACCCACAAAATCGGACCCTGAGGGGCCCTGCCCACCAAATTAGACCCTGAGTAGCCCCACCCTCAAAATCGGTCGCTGAGGGGCCCCACCCACAAAATCGGACCCTGAGAGACCCCGGCCACAAAATCCAGACCCTGAGGGGACCCGGCCACAAAATCGGACCCTGAGAGACCCCGGCCACAAAATACGACCCTGAGGGGCCCCAACCACAAAATCAGACTCTGAGGGGCCCCAGTCACAAAATCGGACCCTGAGGGGCCCCACCCACAAAATCAGAACCTGAGGGGCCCCAACCACAAAATTAGACCCTGAGGGGCCCCACCCACAAAATCAGACCATGAGGGCCCCCACCCACAAAATCGGACCCTGAGGGCCCCCGCCCACCAAATTAGACCCTGAGGGGCCCCACCCTCAAAATCGGTTGCTGAGGGGCCCCACCCACAAAATCGGACCCAGAGAGACCCCGGCCACAAAATCGAACCCAGAGGGGCCTCAGTCACAAAATCAGACCCTAAGCGGCCCCGGCCACAAAATCGGACCCTGAGGGGCCCCACCCACAAAATCAGACCCTGAGGGACCCCAGCCACAAAATCGGACCCTGAGGGTCCCCACCCACAAAATCAGACCCTGAGGGTCCCCAGCCACAAAATCGGACCCTGAGGGGCCCCACCCACAGAATCGGACCCTGATGGGCCCCACCCACAAAATCAGACCCTGAGGGGCCCCAGCCACAAAATCGGACCCTGAGGGGCCCCACCCACAAAATCGGACCCTGAGGGGCCCCACCCACAAAATCGGACCCTGAGGGGCCCCGCCCACCAAATTAGACCCTGAGGGGCCACACCCTCAAAATCAGACCCTGAGAGGCTCCGGCCGCAAAATCTGACCCTGAGGGGCCCCAACCACAAAATCGGACCCTGAGAGGCACCGGCCACAAAATCGGACCCTGAGGGGCCCCAAACCACAAAATCGGACCCTGAGGGGCCCCAACCACAAAATCGGACCCTGAGAGGCACCGGCCACAAAATCGGACCCTGAGGGGCCCAGGACACAAAATCGGACCCTGAGGGGCCCCGGCCACAGAATCGGACCCTGAGGGGCCCAACCCACAAAATCAGACCCTGAGGGGCACCGCCCACCAAATTAGACCCTGAGGGGCCCCACCCTCAAAATCGGACCCTGAGGGGCCCCAGCCACAAAATCAGACCCTGAGGGGCCCCAGCCACAAAATGAGACCCTGAGGGGCCCCAGCCTCCCAAATCGGAGGCTGAGCGACCCCAGCCTCCAAATCGGAGGCTGAGTCACCCCGGCCTCCAAATCGGAGGCTGAGCCACCCCGACCTCCAAATCGGAGGCTCTTTGACCCCGGCCTCCCAAATCGGAGGCTGAGCCACCCCGGCCTCCAAATCGGAGGCTGAGCCACCCCGGCCTCCAAATCGGAGGCTGTCACACCGGCCTCAAAATCGGAGGCTGAGCCACCCCAGCCTCCAAATCGGAGGATGAGCCACCCCGGCCTCCAAATCGGAGGCTCTTTGACCCCGGCCTCCCAAATCGGAGGCTGAGCCACCCCGGCCTCCAAATCGGAGGCTGAGCCACCCCGGCCTCCAAATCAGAGGCTGAGCCACCCCGGCCTCCAAATCGGAGGCTGAGCCACCCCGGCCTCCAAATCGGAGGCTCTTTGACCCCGGCCTCCCAAATCGGAGGCTGAGCCACCCCGGCCTCCAAATCGGAGGCTGAGTCACCCCGGCCTCCAAATCGGAGGCTGAGCCACCCCGGCCTCCAAATCGGAGGCTGAGCCACCCCGGCCTCCAAATCGGAGGCTGAGCCACCCCGGCCTCCCAAATCGGAGGCTGAGCCACCCCGGCCTCCCAAATCGGAGGCTGAGCCACCCCGGCCTCCAAATCGGAGGCTGAGCCACCCCGGCCTCCAAATCGGAGGCTGAGCCACCCCTGCCTCCAAATCGGAGGCTGAGTCACCCCGGCCTCCAAATCGGAGGCTGAGCCACCCCGGCCTCCAAATCGGAGGCTGAGCCACCCCGACCTCCAAATCGGAGGCTCTTTGACCCCGGCCTCCCAAATCGGAGGCTGAGCCACCCCGGCCTCCAAATCAGAGGCTGAGCCACCCCGGCCTCCAAATCGGAGGCTGAGCCACCCCGGCCTCCAAATCGGAGGCAGAGCCACTCCGGCCTCCAAATCGGAGGCTGAACCACCCCGGCCTCCAAATCGGAGGCTGAGCCACCCCGGCCTCCAAATCGGAGGCTGAGCCACCCCGGCCTCCAAATCGGAGGCTCTTAGACCCCGGCCTCCAAATCGGAAGCTCATCGACCCTGGCCTCCAAATCGGAGGCTGAGCGACCCCAGCCTCCAAATCTTACCCAGAGTGGCCCCACCCACCAAATCGGACCCAGAGAGGCCCTGCCCACAAAACCAGACTTTGAGGGGCCCCGCCCACCAAATCGGACCCTGTGGGGCCCCACCCACTAAATCGGACCCAGAGGGGCCCCGCCCACCAAATCGGACCCTGTGGGGCCCCACCCACTAAATCGGACCCAGAGTGGTCCCGCCAACCAAATCGGACCCTGAGAGACCCCACCCACCAAATCGGACCCAGAGTGGTCCCGCCAACCAAATCGAACCCAGAGTGGTCCCGCCCACCAAATAGGACCCAGAGGGTCTCCGCCCACAAAATCAGACCCTAAGGGGCCCCACCCACAAAATCTGACCCTGAGGGGCCCCAACCACAAAATCGGACCCTGATTGGTCCCAACCACAAAATCGGACCCTGAGGGGCCCCAGCCACAAAATCGGACCCTGAGGGGTCCCACACAAAATCGGAACCTGAGGGGCCACACCCACAAAATCGAAGCCTGAGAGATCCCCGCCAACAATTCAAGCCCTGAGGCACCCAGGCCAAGTAATCGGATCCTGAGGGGCCCCACCCACCAAATCAGACCCTGAGGCCAAAGTGGCCTCTGAGAGGCACTCACAGTTAAAACGGATCCTGAGTTGAAAGTCTTGCAGGGGCAGCAGGCAAGTCTCTCTTAAAGGGGCAGCCCGGGCACCATTTCAAACCACTATCTGTACTTCCTTCAGGAAATACACATCTAGTTATTATTATTATTAAGTTGATTTCCGCAATTAATGCGGCCCGAACCGCTACACGCACAGACTCCGTTGAGGTGTCGATTCGAAGCCAGCGTCCATGAGAGGTGTGCTAAGTATTTTTCGTGTCGATCGGATTTGTAGTTTTTGCGCAATTTGCGTTAGAAATTTTTTTTCCCGTCATTGGAATGAATTGTCTCAATGCATTTGAATGGGGAAATGGCAAAACGTGCCCTGAGGCGATTGAAATGGCAGTTGAGCCTATTGATATGCGCAGGCAGAACCAGTTACTATGCCAACGCCTATGAACGTCACATGGCATCTCCAGAACAGAGCTTCTGCCACATAATATCAGCTCTTAAAGCGAAACCCACAGCACAAATGCAAATCTAGCTTCATCACATGACACATGCCCCTGATAGAGAATGTGCGCCAAACTGTATTTAGAAGCCCAGTGAGCCAAACTGGCTCTTAAAGGGCCGAAGCGCCAAAGTGATTCTTAAAGGGCCGCCGCATCGAAATGAGTCTTAAAGGGCCGACGCGCCAAATCGAAAGCTGAGTGATCCCAGGCTCCAAATCGGAGGCTGAGCCACCCCGGCCTTAAAGTCGGAGGCTGAGCCACCCTGGCCTCCAAATCGGACCCAGAGTGGCCCCACCCACCAAATCGGACACTGAAGGGCCCCGCCCACCAAATCGGACCCAGAGGGGCCCTGCCCACCAAATCGGACCCTGAGGAGCTCCGTCCACCAAATCGGACCCAGAGTGACCCCGCCCACCAAATCGGACCATGAAGGGCCCCGCCCACCAAATCGGAAGCAGAGGGGCCCCGCCCACCAAATCGAACCCTGAGGGGCCCCGCCCACCAAATTGGACCCTGAGGGGCCCCGCCCACCAAATCGGACCATGAGGGGCACTGCCCACTAAATAGGACCAAGAGAGGCCACGCCCACCAAATCGGACCCTGAGGAGCCCCGCCCACCAAATCAGACCCCGAGGGGCCCCGCCCACCAAATCAGACCCAGAGTGGCCCCGCCCACCGAAATGGACCCAGGGGCCCCCACCCACAAAATCAGACCCTAAGGGACCCCACCCACAAAATCGGACCCTGAGTAGACCCGGCCACGAAATCAGACCCTGAGGGGCCCCGGCCACAAAATCGGATCCTGAGGGGCCCCACCCACAAAATCGGACCCTGAGGGGCCCCGGCCACAAAATCGGAACCTGAAGGGCCTCGGCCACAAAATCGGACCCTGAGGGGCCCCAGCCCCAAATCAGACCCTGAGGGGCCCCAACCACAAAATCGGACCCTGAGGGGCCCCGGCCACAAAATCGGACCCTGAGGGGCCCCACCCACAAAATCGGACCCTGAGGGGCCCCGGCCACAAAATCGGAACCTGAAGGGCCCCGGCCACAAAATCGGACCCTGAGGTGCCCCAGCCACAAAATCAGACCCTAAGGGGCCCCACTCACAAAATCAGACCATGAGGGGCCCCACCCATAAAATCGGACCCTGAGGGGACCCACCCACAAAATCGGACCCTGAGGGGCCATACCCACAAAATCGCACCCTGAGAGGCCACACCCACAAAATCAAACACTGAGGGGCCCCACCCACAAAATTGGACCCTGAGGAATCCCGGCCACTAATTCAAATCATGAGGAGCCCAGGCCACCGAATCGGATCCTGGGGGCCCCACCCACCAAATCAGACCCTGAGGCCAAAGTGTCCCCTGAGAGGCACCCACATTTAAAACGGATCCTGAGTTGAAAGTCTTGCAGGGGCAGCAGCCAAGTCTCTCTTAAAGGGGCAGCCCAGGCACCATTTCAAACCACTATCTGTACTTCCTTCAGGAAATACACATCTAGTTATAGTGGTTTGAAAAAACCACTATATTGTAATCCGAATGCTGCTAACTTATTATAGTGGTTTGAAAAAACCACTATATTGTAATACGAACGCTGCTAACTTATTCTTCTTCTTATTATTATTATTCAGTTGATTTCCGCATTTAATGCGGCCCAAACCGCTACACGCACAGACTCCGTTGAGGTGTCGTTTCGAAGGTGTGCTAAGAGGTGTGCTAAGGTGAGAGGTGTGCTAAGTATTTTTCGTGTCGATCGAATTTGTAGTTTTTGCGCAATTTGCGTTTGAAAATTTTTTTTCCCGTCATTGGAATGCCCTGTCTCCAATGCTTTTCAATGGGAAGCTTAAAACATGCCCTGAGGCGATTGAAATGGCAGTTGAGCTCATTGATATGCGCAGGCACACCCAGTTACTATGCCAACGCCTACGAACGTCACATGACGCCCCAAGGACAGAGCTTCTGCCACATAATATCAGCTCTTAAAGCAAAACCCACAGCACAAATGCAAATCTACCTTCATCACATGATGCATGCCCCTGAGAGAGAATGTGTGCGCCAAAGTGGATTTAGAAGCCCAGTGAGCCACCCTGGCTCTTAACCCCTTCCTGCCATCCGACGTACTATCCCGTCCACGGTACCCGGGCCCGTATGACCGGGGACGGGATAGTACGTCGGGCCCTTTAATGCGATACCACGACTAAAGTCGCGGTGATCGCATTAAAATTCCGACGCCATCTCACCTTAGAAAAGATGGCGTCGGCATCCCGGGCTGCGATCCCGCCCCCCCGGCATCCAGAGCGCTGTGATTGGCTGTTCAATTCTGAACAGCCAATCGCAGCGTTTCTCATTGTTTCAGCCAATCAGCTTGGCTGAAACAATGATGTCCTAGGCGGGGATCGAGTACCGATGTACTCGATCCTAGAGCCGGTGCCTGGCAACGCCAGGCACCGGCAAAAAGCACCCGGATTGGCGCGATCGCCGATCTGATCGATCGCGCCAATCGCAGTGCACAGCGGCGCTATATCGCCGCTGTGCCCTGCCAGTACCGGCCAGGATCGGTGCTATATTAGCACCGATCGTGCTGGAGCCTGATGCAGGCCCAGTAGGGCCTGCAGGAGTTGGCTGGCGCGATCGATTAGATCGGCGATCGCGCCAACCACAGGGCACAGCTGCGGTCACCATGTGACCGCTCTGTGCCCTGCTGGTGACCTGGGCATGACCTGCCTAGTAATCGGAGCTGTGAGCTCCGATTCTAGGCAGTTGCCATGGTCACCAGGCAGATCAGGGATTGGTGGGATCGATGTAATCATTCGATCCCACCAATGACAGGTCACAGCAGCGATGTGACCGCTCTGTGACCTGCCCCCTGACCTGCCTCTGACCTGTCTGACCTGTCTGCAGGGGTCCTCACTCTAGCTGAGGATTCCTGCAGAGAGGTCGGACGCAGCAAGAGCTCCTGTGCTGGGTATTGTGGTGCCACAGCTTGTAGCATCACAATCCCTGCAGAAGAAAGAAGAAGAAGAAAGAAAACTACAATTGTAAGTGTTAATTGATCCCTGATCCCCTGCCCAATCTATCTTCACCCCCCCAATCTATCTTCATCCCCCCATCCCCCTCCACCCCCCCTCTTACCCCCCTTTTACCCCCCTCCACCCCACTTTTGCGTCACCTCCGTGCGCAGCCGGCGAGCGTTGATCGGTGACGCAGTTCACCGATCAACACTCGCGCTCACTTTTTTTTCCTTAGCCCCCTTTGCGCCACTTCCGTTCACCCATTCCGCAGCCGCAAAAGTTGGATAAGTGACACACGTCACTTATCCAAGCTTGTGCCTGCCGTTTTTCATTTTTTTCACCCCCCTTTGTGCCACCTAACTACAACCCTAACTGTTGATCCCTGCCCAATCTATCTTCATCCACCCCAATCCCCCCATCCCCCTTCCCCCTATTTTTACCCCCCTCCACCCCACTTTTGCGCCACCTCCGTGCGCAGCTGCCGAGCGTTGATTGGTGACGAGGTTCACCGATCAACACTTGAGCTCGTTTTTTTTTCCTTAGCCCCCTTTGCGCCACTTCCGTACACACATCCCGCAGCCGCAAAAGTTGGATAAGTGACACACGTCACTTATCCAAGCTTGTGCCTGCCGCTTTTCATTTTTTTCACCCCTCTTTGTGCCACCTAACTACAACCCTAACTGTTGATCCCTGCCCAATCTCTCTTCATCCACCCCAATCCCCCATCCCCCTTCCCCCTATTTTTACCCCCCTCCATCCCACTTTTGCGCCACCTCCGTGCGCAGCCGCCGAGCGTTGATTGGTGACGCAGTTCACCGATCAACACTTGAGCTCGCTTTTTTTTCCTTAGCCCCTCCGTACACACATCCCGCAGCTGCGAAACTTGGATAAGTGACACAGTTCACTTATCAGAGTTTGCCGTTTTCCTTTTTTTTTTTTTTCCACCCCCCCCTTGCGCCACCCCGTGCGCACATCAAGCAGCCTAGTTTTGATAAGTGACACTTATCAGCTAGGGCCTGCTGTTTTATACTTTTTTCCACAGCTTTTTCTTTACAGAAAGTTTACACCAATCACTCCCCCCCCCTCACGTACACATACAGTTTTCAATAAAGTGTACACCCAAGCACCATATTTACACAAAAATGTCATCAAATTCATCCCAACAGCGCTATTCAGTGGAGGAGGCATATGCTTTACTTGCCTCCGAAACTGATAGCGATTTGGATGACGATCCGACTTTTCTTTATTTTTCGGATTCTTCATCCTCTTCTTCTTCCTCTTCTCCCTCCTCATCTTCCTCCTCGGGTCCTGCGGAACCGCCACGCAGACGCTCCAGGACAGAAGATGAGGCAGCGCCCACCATGCCCGCAGCTGACCCAGTGCTCCCCGTATGGACCTCGCCCCCCGAAAATTACGAGCCACTGATTCCTGATTTTGTGGCAGAATCAGGAATCAAGTTTGACACCACCGGCCTCACAGAAATTGACTTTTTCAAAGTCTTTTTCTCTGAGGATTTTGTTAACCTCATGGTGGAGCAAACTAATTTGTACGCTCGTCAATTTTTGGAGCAAAACCCGCGTTCAACATTTTCAAACTGGTCTCCTGTAGACGCAGTTGAAATGACGCAGTTTTGGGGCCTGGTCCTCCATATGGGGATACTGAAGAAGCCGGAAATTCGGCAATATTGGAGTGTTGATATTTTATACAACACTCCAGTGTTCCGAATGGTCATGGCCCGGACGCGTTTTGAGGCCATCCACAAGTTTCTGCATTATACTGATAATGCAGCGTGTCCCGCACAAGATGACCCCAACTTTGACCGTCTGTTCAAAGTTCGGCCGGTCATCGAACACTTCAACAAAAAGTTTGCTGAAGTGTACGTGCCCCAAAGGGACATCTGCGTGGATGAGTCCTTGGTTCACTTCAAGGGAAGGCTGCGATTCCGTCAATACCTGCCCAGTAAGAGGGCCAGGTACGGAATCAAACTCTATAAGTTGTGTGAGAGTACCTCAGGGTACACCCACAAGTTTAGAGTTTACGAAGGGAACGACACCCGGATTGAACCCCCTGAGTGTCCTCCTTTCCTGGGAGTGAGTGGGAAAATTGTGTGGGATTTGGTGCACCCACTGCTGGATAAAGGTTATCACCTCTACACTGATAACTTTTATACCAGCATCCCACTCTACAAATCCCTCTCTGAGCGACGTACCGCAGCCTGCGGTACTGTCCGCAAAAATCAGAGAGGCCTCCCGAAGATGCTACTTGGGCAGATGCTCCGAAAAGGTGAGAGCAGAGCCCAATGTAGCGACCACCTGCTGGTGGTCAAGTACAAGGACAAGAGAGATGTCCATCTCTTGACCACCATACACGGTGATGGCAGTACCCTCTGCACTGTACGGGGTACCTCTACACAGGTCCTCAAACCGACATGTGTAGTGGGGTACAACAAAAAAATGGGGGGAGTTGATCTCTCCGATCAACTCCTCCAACCGTACAATGCATTGAGGAAGGCCAAGGTGTGGTACAAAAAGCTGGCCGTGCACATCGTCCAAATGGCAATGCTCAACGCATTCCTGCTGTCACAATGTGCATGCCCCAGCGATACGGCGTACCTTCATTTCCAGGAGGTAGTGGTTAAGGCCATGATGTTTGGCGCTCAGGAAGGAGCGGGCCCCAGTACTTCAGGAACTGAAGGTGCTCGTATTGTCCCAGGTCAGCATTTTCCGGGGGTGGTCCCGCCAACCCCAAGAAAAGGTAAGCCGCAAAAAAGGTGTCGAGTGTGTTACAAAAAAGGAATACGCAGGGACACCACTTACCAGTGCGACACCTGCCCCGAAAAACCTGGCCTGTGCATGAAGGATTGCTTCAAATTGTACCACACCTCCATGCACTACTAATTTACATTAGATTAGTTGGGGGCACATCTAGATTTGTTCATTGGGGGTCTAGTATCCAAAATGATGTCATATGTGGGTTTTTTTCCTGTTTAGGCACATCAGGGACTCTGCAAATGGAACATGACGCCAGCAGACCATCAAAGTCTGCATTCCAAAACAACACTACTTCCCTTTCGAGCCCCAACGTGTGCCTAAACAGTTTTTTCCCACATGTGGGGTACCAGAGTACCCAGGACAAATTGGACAACGACTTTTGGGGTCCAATTTCTCCTGTTACTCTTGGGAAAATTAAAAATTGGGGACTAAATGATCATTTATGTGGGAACAAAACAGGATTTTATATTTTCACGCCTGGGCATTATAATCTTTAGTGAAACACTTGGGGGTTCAAAGTGCTCACCACACATCTAGATAAGTTCCTTAGGGGGTCTAGTTTCCAAAATGGGGTCACTTATTGGGGGTTTCTACTGTTTAGGAACATCAAGGGCTCTGCAAATGGAACATGACGCCCGCAGATCATTCCATCAAAGTCTGCTTTCCAAAACGTCATTACTTCCCTTTCGAGCCCTGACGTGTGCCCAAACAGTAGTTTTCTCCCACATGTGGGGTATCAGGGTACTCAGGACAAATTGGACAACTTTTGGGGTCCAATTTCTCCTGTTACTCTTG
Source organism: Dendrobates tinctorius (assembly GCF_039654945.1). Lineage (NCBI taxonomy): Eukaryota > Metazoa > Chordata > Amphibia > Anura > Dendrobatidae > Dendrobates > Dendrobates tinctorius. The sequence continues at coordinate 4,335,046 of NW_027361800.1, forward strand.
GGAAAATTAAAAATTGGGGACTAAATGATCATTTATGTGGGAACAAAACAGGATTTTATATTTTCACGCCTGGGCATTATAATCTTTAGTGAAACACTTGGGGGTTCAAAGTGCTCACCACACATCTAGATAAGTTCCTTAGGGGGTCTAGTTTCCAAAATGGGGTCACTTATTGGGGGTTTCTACTGTTTAGGAACATCAAGGGCTCTGCAAATGGAACATGACGCACGCAGATCATTCCATCAAAGTCTGCTTTCCAAAACGTCATTACTTCCCTTTCGAGCCCTGACGTGTGCCCAAACAGTAGTTTTCTCCCACATGTGGGGTATCAGGGTACTCAGGACAAATTGGACAACAACTTTTGGGGTCCAATTTCTCCTGTTACTCTTGGGAAAATTAAAAATTGGGGACTAAATGATCATTTATGTGGGAACAAAACAGGATTTTATATTTTCACGCCTGGGCATTATAATCTTTAGTGAAACACTTGGGGGTTCAAAGTGCTCACCACACATCTAGATAAGTTCCTTAGGGGGTCTAGTTTCCAAAATGGGGTCACTTATTGGGTGTTTCTACTGTTTAGGAACATCAAGGGCTCTGCAAATGGAACATGACGCCCGCAGACCATTCCATCAAAGTCTGCTTTCCAAAACGTCATTACTTCCCTTTCGAGCCCTGACGTGTGCCCAAACAGTAGTTTTCTCCCACATGTGGGGTATCAGGGTACTCAGGACAAATTGAACAACAACTTTTGGGGTCCAATTTCTCCTGTTACTCTTGGGAAAATTAAAAATTGGGGACTAAATGATCATTTATGTGGGAACAAAACAGGATTTTATATTTTCACGCCCGGGTGTTATAAACTTCTGTGAAGCCCTTGGGGGTTCAAAGTGCTCACCACACATCTAGATAAGTTCCTTAGGGGGTCTAGTTTCCAAAATGGGGTCACTTGTGGGGGGTTTCCACTGTTTAGGCACATCAGACGCTCGTCAAACGTGACATGGCGTCCGATCTCAATTCCAGCCAATTTTAGGTTGAAAAAGTCAAACGGGGCTCCTTCCCTTCTGAGCCCTGCCATGTGCCTAAACAGTGGTTCCCCCCCACATATTGGGTATCAGCGTACTCAGGACAAATTTGACAACAACCTTTGGGGTCCAATTTCTCCTGTTACCCTTGGGAAAACAAAATATTGGGGACTAAATGATCATGTTTGTGGAAAAAATATGATTTTTTATTTTCACGCCCGGGTGTTATAAACTTCTGTGAAGCCCTTGGGGGTTCAAAGTGGTCACCACACATCTAGATAAGTTTCTTAGGGGGTCTAGTTTCCAAAATGGGGTCACTTGTGGGGGGTTTCCACTGTTTAGGCACATCAGACGCTCGTCAAACGTGACATGGCGTCCAATCTCAATTCCAGCCAATTTTAGGTTGAAAAAGTCAAACGGGGCTCCTTCCCTTCTGAGCCCTGCCATGTGCCTAAACAGTGGTTCCCCCCCACATATTGGGTATCAGCGTACTCAGGACAAATTTGACAACAACCTTTGGGGTCCAATTTCTCCTGTTACCCTTGGGAAAACAAAATATTGGGGACTAAATGATCATGTTTGTGGAAAAAATATGATTTTTTATTTTCACGCCCGGGTGTTATAAACTTCTGTGAAGCCCTTGGGGGTTCAAAGTGCTCACCACACATCTAGATAAGTTCCTTAGGTGGTCTAGTTTCCAAAATGGGGTCACTTGTGGGGGGTTTCCACTGTTTAGGCACATCAGACGCTCGTCAAACGTGACATGGCGTCCGATCTCAATTCCAGCCAATTTTAGGTTGAAAAAGTCAAACGGGGCTCCTTCCCTTGTGAGCCCTGCCATGTGCCTAAACAGTGGTTCCCCCCACATATTGGGTATAAGCGTACTCAGGATAAATTTGACAACAACGTTTGGGGTCCAATTTCTCCTGTTACCCTTGGGAAAACAAAATATTGGGGACTAAATGATCATGTTTGTGGAAAAAATATGATTTTTTATTTTCACGCCCGGGTGTTATAAACTTCTGTGAAGCCCTTGGGGGTTCAAAGTGGTCACCACACATCTAGATAAGTTCCTTAGGGGGTCTAGTTTCCAAAATGGGGTCACTTGTGGGGGGTTTCCACTGTTTAGGCACATCAGACGCTCGTCAAACGTGACATGGCGTCCGATCTCAATTCCAGCCAATTTTAGGTTGAAAAAGTCAAACGGGGCTCCTTCCCTTCTGAGCCCTGCCATGTGCCTAAACAGTGGTTCCCCCCCACATATTGGGTATCAGCGTACTCAGGACAAATTTGACAACAACCTTTGGGGTCCAATTTCTCCTGTTACCCTTGGGAAAACAAAATATTGGGGACTAAATGATCATGTTTGTGGAAAAAATATGATTTTTTATTTTCACGCCTGGGTGTTATAAACTTCTGTGAAGCCCTTGGGGGTTCAAAGTGGTCACCACACATCTAGATAAGTTCCTTAGGGGGTCTAGTTTCCAAAATGGGGTCACTTGTGGGGGGTTTCCACTGTTTAGGCACATCAGACACTCGTCAAACGCGACATGGCGTCCGATCTCAATTCCAGCCAATTTTAGGTTGAAAAAGTCAAACGGGGCTCCTTCCCTTCTGAGCCCTGCCTTGTGCCCAAACAGTGGTTCCCCCCCATATATTGGGTATCAGCATACTCAGGACAAATTTGACAACAACTTTTGGGGTCCAATTTCTCCTGTTACCCTTGGGAAAATAAAAAAATTGTTGCTAAAATCTTATTTTTGTGACTAAAAAGTTAAATGTTCATTTTTTCCTTCCACGTTGCTTCTGCTCCTGTGAAGCACCTGAAGGGTTAATAATCTTCTTGAATGTAGTTTTGAGTAGCTTCAGGGGTGCAGTTTTTAGAATGGTGTCACTTTTGGGTATTTTCTGCCATATAGACCCCTCAAAGTGACTTCAAATGTGAGGTGGTCCCTAAAAAAAATGGTTTTGTAAGTTTTGTTGTAAAAATTAGAAATCGCTTGTCAAATTTTAACCCTTATAACTTCCTAACAAAAAAAAATGTTGTTTCCCAAATTGTGCTGATGTAAAGTAGGCATGTGGGAAATGTTATTTAGTAACTATTTTGTGTCACATATTTCTCTGTTTTAAGGGCATACAAATTCAAAGTTTGAAAATTGCAAAATTTTCAAAATTTTTGCCATATTTCTGTTTTTTTCATAAATAAATGCAAGTTATAGCGAAAATTTTTTACCACTAAAGTGAAGTACAATATGTCACGAGAAAACAATCTCAGAATCGCCTAGATCCGTTGAAGCGTTCCAGAGTTATAACCTCATAAAGGGACAGTGGTCAGAATTGTAAAAATTGGCCCGGTCATGAACGTGCAAACCACCCTTGGGGGTGAAGGGGTTAAAGGGCCAACGCGCCAAAGTGATTCTTAAAGAGCCGGCGCACCAAAATTAGTCTTAAAGGGCTGGCGCGCCAAATCGAAAGCTGAGTGACCCAAGGCTCCAAATCGGAGGCTGATAGACCCTGGCCTACAAAAAGGAGGCTGAGCAACCCTGGCATCCAAATTGGACCCAGAGTGGCCCCGCCCACCAAATTGGACCCAGAGTGGCCCCGCCCACCAAATCAGACCCTGAGGGGCCCCACCCACAAAATCGGACCCTGAGGGGCCCCACCCACATCGGACCCTGAGGGGCCCCGGCCACAAAATCGGACCCTGAGGGGCCCCGGCCACAACATCGGACCCTGAGGGGCCCCACTCACAAAATCGGACCCTGAGGGGCCCCACCCACAAAATCGGACCCTGAGGGGCCCCAACCACAAAATCGGATCCTGAGGGACCCCGGCCACAAAATCGGACCCTGACGAGCCCCGGCCACAAAATCGGACCCTGAGGGGCCCCGGCCACAAAATCGGACCCTGAGGGACCCCACCTACAAAATTGAACCCTGAGGGGCCCCACCCACAAAATCGGATCCTGAGGGGCCCCACCCACAAAATCGGATCATGAGGGGCCCCAACCACAAAATCGGACCCTGAGGGGCCCCACCCACAAAATTGGACCCTCAGGGGCCCCGGCCACAAAATCGGACCCTGAGGGACCCCGGCCACAAAATCGGACCCTGAGGGGCCCCGGCCACAAAATCGGACCCTGAGAGGCTCCGGCCACAAAATCGGACCCTGAGGGGCCCCAACCACAAAATCGGACCCTGAGAGTCTCCGGCCACAAAATCGGACCCTGAGGGGCCCCAACCACAAAATCGGACCCTGAGAAGCACCGGCCACAAAATCGGACCCTGAGGGGCCCCAGCCACAAAATTGGACCCTGAGGTCACAAAATCGGACCCTGAGCGGCCCCGGCCACAAAATCGGACCCTGAAGGGCCCAACCCACAAAATCAGACTCAGTGTCCCCGCCCACCAAATTGGACCCTGAAGGGCCCCGCCCACCAAATCGAACCCAGAGTGGCCCCGCTCACCAAATTGGACCCTGAGGGCCCCTCCCACCAAATCGGACCCTGAGGGGCCCCGCCCACCATATCGGACTCTGAGGGGCCATGCCCACTAAATCGGACCCTAAGGGGCCCCGACCACCAAATCAAGCCCTGAGGAGCCCAGGCCGCCGAATCGGATCCTGAGGGGCCCCACCCACCAAATCGGACCCTGAGGGGCCCTGGCCACCAAATCAGACCCTGAGGGGCCACACCCACAAAATCCGACCCTGAGGGGTCTCGCCCACCAAATCGGACCCTGAGGAGCCCCAGCCACAAAATTGGACCCTGAGGACACAAAATCAAACCCTGAGCGGCCCCGGCCACAAAATCGGACCCTGAAGGGCCCAACCCACAAAATCAGACTCAGTGTCCCCGCCCACCAAATTGGACCCTGAAGGGCCCCGCCCACCAAATCGAACCCAGAGTGGCCCCGCTCACCAAATTGGACCCTGAGGGCCCCTCCCACCAAATCGGACCCTGAGGGGCCCCGCCCACCATATCGGACTCTGAGGGGCCATGCCCACTATATCGGACCCTAAGGGGCCCCGACCACCAAATCAAGCCCTGAGGAGCCCAGGCCGCCGAATCGGATCCTGAGGGGCCCCACCCACCAAATCGGACCCTGAGGGGCCCTGGCCACCAAATCAGACCCTGAGGGGCCACACCCACAAAATACGACCCTGAGGGGTCTCGCCCACCAAATCGGACCCTGAGGAGCCCCACCCACCAAATTGGACCCAGAGGGGCTCCGCCCACAAATTCGGAACCTGAGGGGCCTCAGCCACAAAATCGGACCAAGAGTGGCCCTGCCCACCAAATTGGACCCAGAGGGGCTCCACCCAAAAAAATCAAATCTTAAGGGGCCCCTCCCACAAAATCGGACCCTGAGAGGCCTCGCCCACCAAATCAGACCCTGAGGGGCCCCACCCACCAAATCGGACCCTGAGAGGCCCCGCCCACCAAATCATACCCTGAGGGGCCCGCCCACCAAATCAGACCCAGAGTGGCACCGCTCACCAAATCGGGCCCTGAGCGGCCCGTCCACCAAATCGGACCCAGAGTGGCCCCGCTCACAAAATCGGACCCTGAGGGGCCCCGCCCACCAAATCAGACCCTGAGGGGCCCCGCCCACCAAATCAGACCCTGAGGGGCTCTGCCTACCAAATCGGACCCTGAGGGGCCCCACCCACCAAATTGGACCCTGAGGGGCCCCACCCATAAAATTGGACCCTGAGGGGCCCCAACCACAAAATCGAACCCAGAGTCGCCCAGACCACAAAATTGGACCCTGAGGGGCCACGGCCAATAAATCAGACCCTGAGGGGCCCCACCCACCAAATCAGACCAAGAATGGCCCCCGCCCACCAAATCAGATTGAGGGGCCCCGTCCTACAAATCGGACCCTGAGGGGCCCCGCCCACCAAATCGGACCCTGAGGGGCCCCGCTCACCAAATCGGACCCTGAGGGGCCGCGCTCACCAAATGGAACTCTGAGGGGCCACACCCACCAAATCAGACCAAGAATGGCCCCCACCCACCAAATCAGACCCTTAGGGGCCCCACCCTCCAAATCGGACCCTAAGGGGCCCCGCCCACCAAATCGGACCCTGAGGGGCCCCGCTCACCAAATCGAAGTCTGAGGGGCCCCGCTCACCAAATCGGACCCTGAGGGGCTCCGCCCACAAAATCGAACCCAGAGTGGCCCAGACCACCAAATCGGACCCAGAGGGGCCCCGGCCACAAAATCGGACCCTGAGGGGCCCCGGCCACAAAATCAGACCCTGAGGGGACCCACCCACCAAATCGGACCCTGTGGGGCCCCACCCACCAAATCAGACCAAGAATGGCCCCCACCCACCAAATCGGACCCTGAGGGGCCCCGCCCACCAAATCAGACCCTGAGGGGCCCCGCCCACCAAATCGGACCCTGAGGGGCCCCGCTCACCAAATCGGACCCTGAGGGGCCCCGCTCACCAAATCGGACCCTGAGGGGCCCTGATCACCAAATGGAACTCTGAGGGGCCCCGCTCACCAAATCGGACCCTGAGGGGCCCCGCCCACAAACTCGAACCCAGAGTGGCCCAGACCACCAAATCAGACCCTGAGGGGCCCCGGCCAAAAAATCAGACCCTGAGGGGCCCCAACCAAAAAATCGGACCCTGAGGGGCCCCACCCACCAAACCAGACCAAGAATGGCCCCCGCCTACCAAATCAGAACCTGAGGGGCCCCGCCCTCCAAATCGGACCCTGAGGGGCCTCCCCCACCAAATCGGACCCTGAGGGGCCCCGCTCACCAAATCGGACCCTGAGGGGCCCCCGCTCACCAAATCGGACCCTGAGGGGCCCCGCTCACCAAATCGAACTCTGAGGGGCCCCACTCACCAAATCGGACCCTGAGGGGCCCAGGCCACAAAATCAGACCCTGAGGGGCCCCGGCCACAAAATCAGACTCTGAGGGGACCCACCCACAAAATCGGACCAAGAATGGCCCCCGCCCACCAAATCGGACCCTGAGGGGCCCCGCCCACCAAATCAGACCCTGAGGGGCCCCACCCTCCAAATCTGACCCTGAGGGGCCCCGCCCACCAAATCGGAACCTGAGGGGCCCCGCTCGCCAAATCAGACCCTGAGGGGCTCCGCCCACAAAATCGAACCCAGAGTGGCCCAGACCACCAAATCGGACCCAGAGGGGCCCCGGCCACAAAATCGGACCCTGAGGGGCCCCGGCCACAAAATCAGACCCTGAGGGGACCCACCCACAAAATCGGACCCTGTGGGGCCCCACCCACCAAATCAGACCAAAAATGGCCCCCGCCCACCAAATCGGACCCTGAGGGGCCCTGCCCACCAAATCAGACCCTGAGGGGCCCCGCCCACCAAATCGGACCCTGAGGGGCCCCGCTCACCAAATCGGACCCTGAGGGGCCCCGCTCACCAAATCGGACCCTGAGGGGCCCCGATCACCAAATGGAACTCTGAGAGGCCCCGCTCACCAAATCGGACCCTGAGGGGCCACGCCCACAAACTCGAACCCAGAGTGGCCCAGACCACCAAATCAGACCCTGAGGGGCCCCGGCCACAAAATCAGACCCTGAGGGGCCCCACCCACAAAATCGGACCCTGAGGGGCCCCACCCACCAAATCAGACCAAGAATGGCCCCCGCCCACCAAATCAGACCCTGAGGGGCCCCGCCATCCAAATCGGACCCTGAGGGGCCCCGCCCACCAAATTGGACCCTGAGGGGCCCCGCTCACCAAATCGGACCCTGAGGGGCCCCGCTCACCAAATCGGACCCTGAGGGGCCCCGCTCACCAAATCGGACCCTGAGGGGCCCCACTCACCAAATCGGACCCTGAGGGGCCTCGGCCACAAAATCAGACTCTGAGGGGACCCACCCACAAAATCGGACCCTGTGGGGCCCCACCCACCAAATCAGACCAAGAATGGCCCCCGCCCACCAAATCGGACCCTGAGGGGACCCGCCCACCAAATCTGACCCTGAAGGGCCCCGCTCGCCAAATCGGACCCTGAGGGGCCCCACTCACCAAATCTGATTCTGAAAGGCCCCAACCACAAAGAGGGACCCTGATGGGCCCCGGACACAAAATCGGACCCTGAGAGGCCCCAACCACAAAATCGAACCCACAGTGGCCCCACCCACAAAATCGGACCCTGATTGGCCCCGGCCACAAAATCAGACCCTGAGGGGCCCCGGCCACAAAATCAGACCCTGAGGGGCCCCACCCACAAAATCAGACCCTGAGGGGCCCCACCCACCAAATCAGACCCAGAATAGCCCCCGCCCACCAAATCGGATCCTGAGGGGCCCCGCCCACCAAATCAGACCCTGAGGGGCCCCACCCACAAAATCGGACCCTGAGGGGCCCCGCCCACCAAATTGGATCCTGAGAGGCCCCGCTCACCAAATCGGACCCTGAGGGGCCCCGCTCACCAAATCGGACCCTGAGGGGCCCCGCTCACCAAATCGAACTCTGAGGGGCCCCACTCACCAAATCGGACCCTGAGGGGCCTCGGCCACAAAATCAGACTCTGAGGGGACCCACCCACAAAATCGGACCCTGTGGGGCCCCACCCACCAAATCAGACCAAGAATGGCCCCCGCCCACCAAATCGGACCCTGAGGGGACCCGCCCACCAAATCAGACCCTGAGCGGCCCCACCCTCCAAATCTGACCCTGAAGGGCCCCGCTCGCCAAATCGGACCCTGAGGGGCCCCACTCACCAAATCTGATTCTGAAAGGCCCCAACCACAAAGAGGGACCCTGATGGGCCCCGGACACAAAATCGGACCCTGAGAGGCCCCAACCACAAAATCGAACCCACAGTGGCCCCACCCACAAAATCGGACCCTGATTGGCCCCGGCCACAAAATCAGACCCTGAGGGGCCCCGGCCACAAAATCAGACCCTGAGGGGCCCCACCCACAAAATCAGACCCTGAGGGGCCCCACCCACCAAATCAGACCCAGAATAGCCCTCGCCCACCAAATCGGATCCTGAGGGGCCCCGCCCACCAAATCAGACCCTGAGGGGCCCCACCCACAAAATCAGACCCTGAGGGGCCCCACCCACCAAATCAGACCAAGAATGGCCCCCGCCCACCAAATCAGACCCTGAGGGGCCCCGCCCTCCAAATCGGACCCTGAGGGGCCCCGCCCACCAAATCGGACCCAGAGTGGCCCCGCTCACCAAATCGGACCCAGAGTGGCCCCGCCCACAAAATCGGACCCTGAGGGGCCCCTGCCACAAAATCGGACCTTGAGAGGCCTCGGCCAGAAAATCGGACCCTGAGGGGTCCCGCCCACCAATTCAGACACTGAGGGGCCCCGCCTGACAAAACGGACCCAGAGTGGCCCCGCCCAACAAAACGGACCCAGAGTGGCCCCACCCACCAAATCGGACCCAGAGTGGACCCACCCACAAAATCGGATCCAGAGTGGCCCCACTCACAAAATTGGACCCTGAGGGGCCCCGGCCACAAAATCGGACCCTGAGGGGATCCGGCCACAAAATCGGACCCTGAGGGTCCCCGGCCACAAAATCGGACCGTGAGGGGCCCCACCCACAAAATCGGACCCTGAGGGGCCCCACCCACAAAATCGGACCCTGAGGGGCCACACCCACAAAATCGGACCCTGGGGGGCCCCGCCCACTAAATCGGATTCTGAAAGGCCTCAACCACAAAATCGGACCTTGAGGGGCCCCGCTGACCAAATTGAACTCTGAGGGGCCCCGCCCACCAAATTGGACCCTGAGGGGCCCCGCCCACCAAATCGGACCCTGAGGGGCCCCGCCCACTAAATCGGATTCTGAAAGGCCCCAACCACAAAATCAGACCCTGAGGGGCCCCACCCACAAAATCGGACCCTGAGGTGCCCCGCTGACCAAATTGAACTCTGAGGGGCCCCTCCCACCAAATCGGACCCAGAGTGGCCCGCCTACCAAATTAGACCTAGAGTGGCCCCGCTCACCAAATCGGACCCCGAGGGGCCCCACCCACCAAATCGGACCCCGAGGGGCCCCGCCCACCACATCAGACCCCGAGGGATCCCGCCCACCAAATCGGACCCCGAGGGTCCCCGCCCACCAAATTGGACCCTGAGGGGCCCCGCCCACCAAATCAGACTCTGATAGATCCCGCCCACCAAATCAGACCCTGAGGGGCCCCGCTCACCAAATCAGACCCTGAGGGGCCCCGCTCAGCAAATCGGACTCTGATAGATCCCGCCCACCAAATCAGACCCTGAGGGGCCCCGCTCACCAAATCGGACCCTGAGGGGCCCCACCCACCAAATCGGACCCTGAGGGGCCCCGGCCACAAAATCGGACCCTGAGGGGCCCCACCCACAAAATCGGACCCTGAGGGGCCCCTGCCACAAGATTGGACCCTGAGGGGCCCCAACCACCAAATCAGACCCTGAGGGGCCCCGGCCACAAAATCGTACCCTTAGGGGCCCCACCCACCAAATCAGCCCCTGAGGGGACCCGGCCACCAAATCGGACCCTGAGGGGCCCCACCCACCAAATCGGACCCTGAGGTGCCCCACCCACAAAATCGGACCCTGAGGCCAAAGTGGCCCCTGAGAGGCACCCACAGTTAAAACGGATCCTGAGTTGAAAGTCTTGCAGGTGCATCAGGCAAGTCTCTCTTAAAGGGGCAGCCTGGGCAGCATTTCAAACCAATATCTGTAGTTCCTTCAGGAAATACACATCTAGTGTTAATTTTGTTATCTTTATTCAGTTGATTTCCGCAATTAATGCGGCCCGAACCGCTACACGCACAGACGCCGTTGAGGCGTCGTTTCGAAGCCACTGTCCACTAGAGGTGTGCTAAGTATCAATCGGATTTGTAGCTTTTGAGCAATTTGCATTTGAAACATTTTTTTCTCGTCATTGGAATGCATTGTCTCAATGCATTTCAATGGGAAAATTTTGCCATATTAAGACATGGGGCAGCTTCATCACATGACGCATGCCCCTGAGAGAAAATGTGCACCAAAGGGGATTTAGAAGCCCAGTGAGCCTAACTGGCTCTTAAAGGGCCGACGCGCCAAAGTAATTCTTAAAGGGCCGGCACGCCAAATCGAAAGCTTAGTGACCCCAGGCTCCAAATCGGAGGCTGATTGAACCCAGCATCAAAATCGAAGTCTGAGCCACCCTGGCCTCCAAATCAGAAGCTGAGCCACCACGGCCTCCAAATCAAAGGCTGAGCCACCCCGGCCTCCAAATCAGAGGCTGATCGACCCCTGCCTCCAAATCGGAGGCTGATCAACCCCGGCCTCCAAATCGGAGGCTGAGCCACCCCGGACTCCAAATCAGAGGCTGAGCCACCCCGGCCTCCAAATCAGAGGCTGATCGACCCCGGCCTCCAAATCGGAGGCTGATCGACCCCGGCCTCCAAATCGGAGGCTGATCGACCCCGGCCTCCAAATCGGAGGCTGATCCACCCGACCTCCAAATCGTAGGCTGATCCACCCAGGCCTCCAAATCGGAGGCTGATCCACCCCGGCCTCCAAACCAGAGGCTGAGCCACCCCGGCCTCCAAATAGGAGGGTGAGCCACCCCGGCCTCCAAATCGGAGGCTGAGCCACCCCGGCCTCCAAATCGGAGGCTGAGCCACCCCGGCTTCCAAATCGGAGGCTGATCGACCCCGGCCTCCAAATCGGAGGCTGAGCCACCCCAGCCTCCAAATCGGAGGCTGATCGACCCCGGCCTCCAAATCGGAGGCTGAGCCACCCCGACCTCCAAATCAGAGGCTGAGCCACCCCGACCTCCAAATCAGAGGCTGAGCCACCCCGACCTCCAATTTCGGAGGCTGAGCCACCCCGGGCTCCAAATCGGACCCCGAGGGGACCCGCCCACCAAATCGGACCCTGAGTAGCCCCGCCCACCAAATCGGACCCAGAGTGGCCCCACCCACAAAATCGGACCCTGAGGGGCCCCACCCACAAAATCGAACCCTGAGGGGCCACACCCACAAAATCGGACCATGAGGGGCCACACCCACAAAATCGGAGCCTCAGGGATCCCCGCCAACAATTCAAGCCCTGAGGAGCCCAGGCCAAGGAATCAGATCCTGAGGGGTCCCACCCACCAAATCAGACCCTGAGGCCAAAGTGGCCCCTGAGAGGCACTCACAGTTAAAACGGATCCTGAGTTGAAAGTCTTGCCGGGGCAGCCCGAGCACTATTTCAAACCACTATCTGTACTTCCTTCAGGAAATACACATCTAGTTCTTCTTCTTATTATAGTGGTTTGAAAAAACCACTATATTGTAATCCGAACGCTGCTAACTTATTATAGTGGTTTGAAAAAACCACTATATTGTAATCCGTATGCTGCTAACTTCTTCTTCTTCTTATTATTATTATTAAGTTGATTTCCGCAATTAATGCGGCCCGAACCGCTACACGCACAGACTCCGTTGAGGTGTCGTTTCGAAGCCAGCGTCCATGAGAGGTGTGCTAAGTATTTTTCGTGTCGATCGGATTTGTAGTTTTTGCGCAATTTGCGTTTGAAAATTTTTTTTCCCGTCATTGGAATGCACTGTCTCCAATGCTTTTCAATAAGAAATGGCAAAACGTGCCCTGAGGCGATTGAAATGACAGTTGAGCTCATTGATATGCGCAGGCAGACCCAGTTACTATGCCAACGCCTACGAACTTCACTTGAACCCCAGCACAGAGCCTCTGCCACATAATATCAGCTCTTAAAGCGAAACCCACAGCACAAATGCAAATCTAGCTTCATCACATGACACATGCCCCTGAGAGAGAATGTGTGTGCCAAAGTGGATTTAAAAGAAGCCCAGTCAGCCAAACTAGCTCTTAAAGGGCCAACGCGCCAAGGTGATTGTTAAAGGGCCAGCGCACCCAAATGAGTCTTAAAGGGCCGACACACCAAATCGGAGACTGAGCCACCCCGGCATCCAAATCGGACAATGAGCCACCCCGGCCTCCAAATCGGAGGCTGATCCACCCCGGCCTCCAAATCAGAGCCTGATCCACCCCGGCCTCCAAATCGGAGACTGAGCGACCCCGGCCTCCAAATCGGAGGCTGAGCGACCCCGGCCTCCAAATCGGAGGCTGAGCGACCCCGGCCTCCAAATCGGAGGCTGAGCCACCCCGGCCTCCAAATCGGAGGCTGATCCACCCCGGCCTCCAAATCGGAGGCTGATCCACCCCGGCCTCCAAATCGGAGGCTGATCCACCCCGGCCTCCAAATCGGAGGCTGAGCCACCCCGACCTCCAAATCGGAGGCTGAGCCACCCCGGCCTCCAAATCGGAGGCTGAGCCACCCCGGCCTCCAAATCGGAGGCTGAGCCACCCCTGCCTCCAAATCGGAGGCTGATCGACCCCGGCCTCCAAATCTGAAGTTCATCGACCCCGGCCTCCAAATCAGAGGCTCTTTGACCTCGGCCTCCAAATCGGAGGCTGAGCCACCCCGGCCTCCAAATAGGAGGCTGAGCCACCCTGGCCTCCAAATCGGAGGCTGATCGACCCCGGCCTCCAAATTGGAGGCTGAGCCACACCGGCCTCCAAATCGGAGGCTGAGCCACCCCGGCCTCCAAATCGGAGGCTGAGCCACCCCGGCCTCCAAATCGGAGGCTCATCGACCCCGGCCTCCAAATCGGAAGTTCATCGACCCCGGCCTCCAAATCAGAGGCTCTTTGACCTCGGCCTCCAAATCGGAAGCTCAACGACCCCGGCCTCCAAATTGGAGGCTGAGCGACCCCAGCCTCCAAATCTTACCCAGAGAGGCCCCGCCCACCAAATCGGACCCTGTGGGGCCCCGCCCACCAAATTGGACCCTGAGAGGCCCCGCCCACCAAATCGGACCCAGAGTGGTCCCGCCCACCAAATTGGACCCAGAGTGGTCCCGCCCACCAAATTGGACCCAGAGGGGCTCCGCCCACAAAATCAGACCCAGAGGGGCACCTGCCACAAAATCAGACCCTGAGGGGCCGCGGCCACAAAATCGGACCCTGATGGGCCCCAGTCACAAAATTGGACCCTGATAGACCCCGGCCACAAAATCGGACCCTGAGGGGCCCCAACCACAAAATCGGACCGAGGGGACCCAACCACAAAATCGGACCCTGAGAGGCCCCGCCCACCAAATTGGACCCAGAGTGGTCCCGCCCACCAAATTGGACCCAGAGGGGCCCCACCCACAAAATCGGACCCAGAGGGGCCCCTGCCACAAAATCGGACCCAGAGGGGCCCCGGCCACAAAATCGGACCCTGAGGGGACCCAACCACAAAATCGGACCCTGAGGGGACCCAACCACAAAATCGGACCCTGAGGGGCCCCACCCACAAAATCAGGCCCTGAGGGGCCCCACCCACAAAATCAGACCATGAGGCCAAAGTGGCCCCTGAGAGGCACCCACAGTTAAATCGTATCCTAAGTTGAAAGTCTTGCAGGGGCAGCAGGCAAGTCTCTCTTAAAGGGGCAGCCCGGGCACCATTTCAAACCACTATCTGTACTTCCTTCAGGAAATATACATCTAGTTCTTATTATTATTATTATTAAGTTGATTTCCGCAATTAATGCGGCCCGAACCGCTACACGCACAGACTCCGTTGAGGTGTCGTTTCGAAGCCAGCGTCCATGAGAGGTGTGCTAAGTATTTTTCGTGTCGATCGGATTTGTAGTTTTTGAGCAATTTGCGTTTGAAAATTTTTTTTCCCGTCATTGGAATGCACTGTCTCCAATGCTTTTCAATGGGAAATGGCAAAACGTGCCCTGAGGCGATTGAAATAGAAATTAAGCTCATTGATATGCGCAGGCAGACCCAGTTAATATGCCAACGCCTACGAACGTCACATGACGCCCCGAGGACAGAACTTCTGCCACATAATATCAGCTCTTAAAGCGAAACCCACAGCACTAATGCAAATCTAGCTTCATCACATGACACATGCCCCTGAGAGAGAATGTGCGCCAAAGTGGATTTAGAAGAAGCCCAGTGAGCCAAACTAGCTCTTAAAGGGCCGACGCGCCAAAGTGATTGTTAAAGGGCCGACGCGCCAAAGTGATTGTTAAAGGGCCGGCGCACCGAAATGAGTCTTAAAGGGCCGACACGCCAAATCGAAAGCTGATGACCACAGGCTTCAAATGGGAGGCTGATCGACTCCCCCGGCCTCCAAATCGGAGGCTGATCGACCCCGGCCTCCAAATCGGAGGCTGAGCCACCCCGGCCTCCAAATCGGAAGCTGAGTCACCCTGGCCTCCAAATCGGAGGCTGAGTCACCCCGGCCTCCAAATCGGAGGCTGAGTCACCCCGGCCTCCAAATCGGAGGCTGAGCCACCCCGGCCTCCAAATCGTAGGCTGAGCCACCCCGACCTCCAAATCGGAGGCTCTTTGACCCCGGCCTCCCAAATCGGAGGCTGAGCCACCACGGCCTCCAAATCGGAGGCTGAGTCACCCCGGCCTCCAAATCGGAGGCTGATCGACCCCGGCCTCCAAATCGGAGGCTGAGCGACCCCGGCCTCCAAATTGGAGCCTGAGCCACCCCGGCCTCCAAATCGGACGATGAGCCACCCCGGCCTCCAAATCGGACGATGAGCCACCCCGGCCTCCAAATAGGAGGCTGCGCAACTCCGGCCTCCAAATAGGAGGCTGAGAGACCCCGGCCTCCAAATTGGAACCTGAGCCACCCCGGCCTCCAAATCGGACGATGAGCCACCCCGGCCTCCAAATCGGACGATGAGCCACCCCGGCCTCCAAATAGGAGGCTGCGCAACTCCGACCTCCAAACAGGAGGCTGCGCCACCCCGGCCTTCAAATCGGAGGCTGAGCCACCCCGGCCTCCAAATCGGAGGCTGAGCGACCCCGGCCTCCAAATCGGAGGCTGAGAGACCTCGGCCTCCAATTTGGAGCCTGAGCCACCCCGGCTTCCAAATCGGAAGATGAGCCACCCTGGCTTCAAAATCGGAGGCTGAGCCACCCTGGCCTCCAAATCGGAGGCTGAGCCACCCCGGCCTCCAAATCGGACGATGAGCCACCCCGGCCTCCAAATCGGAGACTGAGCCACCTCGGCCTCCAAATCGGAGGCTGATCGACCCCGGCCTCCTAATCGGAGGCTGATTGACCCCGGCCTCCAAATCGGAGGCTGAGCCACCCCGGAGGCTGATCGACACCGGCCTTCGAATCAGAGGCTGATCGACCCCGGCCTCCGAATCGGAGGCTGATCGACCCCGGCCTCCGAATCGGAGGCTGATCGACCCCGGCCTCCGAATCGGAGGCTGAGCGACCCCGGCCTCCGAATCGGAGCCTGAGCCACCCCGGCCTCCGAATCGGAGGCTGAGCCACCCCGGCCTCCGAATCGGAGGCTGAGCCACCCCGACCTCCCAATCGGACGCTGAGCCACCCCGGCCTCCAAATCGGAGGCTGCGCCACCCCGGCCTCCAAATAGGAGGCTGCGCCACCCCGGCCTTCAAATCGGAGGCTGAGCCACCCCGGCCTCCAAATCGGAGGCTGAGCGACCCCGGCCTCCAAATAGGAGGCTGAGAGACCCCGGCCTCCAAATTGGAGCCTGAGCCACCCCGGCCTCCAAATCGGACGATGAGCCACCCTGGCTTCCAAATCGGAGGCTGAGCCACCCCGGCCTCCAAATCGGAGGCTGATCGACCCCGGCCTCCAAATCGGAGGCTGATCGACCCCGGCCTCCAAATCGGAGGCTGAGCCACCCCGGCCTCCAAATCGGAGGCTGAGCCACCCCGGCCTTCAAATCGGAGGCTGAGCCACCCCGGCCTCCAAATCGGAGGCTGAGCCACCTCGGCCTCCAAATCGGAGGCTGATTGACCCCGGCCTCCAAATCGGAGGCTGAGCCACCCCGGAGGCTGATCGACCCCGGCCTTCGAATCGGAGGCTGATCGACCCCGGCCTCCGAATCGTAGGCTGAGCAACCCCGGCCTCCGAATCGGAGCCTGAGCCACCCCGGCCTCTGAATCGGAGGCTGAGCCACCCCGGCCTCCGAATCGGAGGCTGAGCCACCCCGACCTCCGAATCGGACGCTGAGCCACCCCGGCCTCTAAATAGGACGATGAGCCACCCCGGCCTCCAAATCGGACGATGAGCAACCCCGGCCTCCAAATCGGACGATGAGCCACCCCGGCCTCCAAATAGGAGGCTGCGCAACCCCGGCCTCCAAATAGGAGGCTGCGCAACCCCGGCCTCCAAATAGGAGGCTGCACCACCCCGGCCTCCAAATAGGATGCTGAGCCACCCCGGGCTTCAAATCGGAGGCTGAGCCACCTCGGCCTCCAAATCGGAGGCTGATCGACCCGGCCTCCAAATCGGAGGCTGATTGACCCCGGCCTCCAAATCGGAGGCTGAGCCACCCCGGAGGCTGATCGACCCCGGCCTTCGAATCGGAGGCTGATCGACCCCGGCCTCCGAATCGGAGGCTGATCGACCCCGGCCTCCGAATCGGAGGCTGATCGACCCCGGCCTCCGAATCGGAGGCTGAGCAACCCCGGCCTCCGAATCGGAGCCTGAGCCACCCCGGCCTCCGAATCGGAGGCTGAGCCACCCCGGCCTCCGAATCAGAGGCTGAGCCACCCCGACCTCCGAATCGGACGCTGAGCCACCCCGGCCTCCAAATAGGACGATGAGCCACCCCGGCCTCCAAATCGGACGATGAGCCACCCCGGCCTCCAAATCGGACGATGAGCCACCCCGGCCTCCAAATAGGAGGCTGCGCAACCCCGGCCTCCAAATAGGAGGCTGCGCAACCCCGGCCTCCAAATCAGAGGCTGAGCCACCCCGGCCTTCAAATCGGAGGCTGATCCACCCCCCCTCCAAATTGGAGGCTGAGCCACCCCGGCCTCCAAATCGGAGGCTGAGCCACCCCGGCCTCCAAATCGGAGGCTGAGCCACCCCGGAGGCTGATCGACCCCGGCCTTCGAATCGGAGGCTGATCGACCCCGGCCTCCGAATCGGAGGCTGATCGACCCCGGCCTCCGAATCGGAGGCTGATCGACCCCGGCCTCCGAATCGGAGGCTGAGTCACCCCGGCCTCCGAATCGGAGGCTGAGCCGCCCCGGCCTCCGAATCGGAGGCTGAGCCACCCCGGCCTCCGAATCGGACGATGAGCCACCCCGGCCTCCAAATAAGAGGCTGCGCCACCCGGCCTCCAAATAGGAGGCTGCGCCACCCCGGCCTCCAAATAGGATGCTGAGCCACCCCGGCCTCCAAATCGGAGGTTGAGCGACCCTGGCATCCAAATCGGAGGCTGAGCGACCCCGGCCTTCAAATCAGAGGCTGATCGACCCCGGCCTCCGAATCGGAGGCTGAGCCACCCCAGCCTCCGAATCGGAGGCTGATCGACCCCTGCCTCCGAATCAGAGGCTGAGCCACCCCGGCCTCCGAATCGGAGGCTGAGCTCCCCGGCCTCCAAATCGGAGGCTGAGCCACCCCGGCCTCCAAATCGGACGATGAGCCACCCCGGCCTCCAAATAGGAGGCTGCGCCACCCCGGCCTCCAAATAGGATACTGCGCCACCCCGGCCTCCAAATAGGATGCTGAGCCACCCCGGCCTCTAAATAGGATGCTGAGCCACCCCGGCCTCCAAATCAGAGGCTGAGCGACCCTGGCATCCAAATCGGAGGCTGAGCGACCCCGGCCTCCAAATAGGAGGCTGCGCCACCCCGGCCTCCAAATAGGAGGCTGCGCCACCCCGGCCTCCAAATAGGATGCTGAGCCACCCCGGCCTCTAAATAGGATGCTGAGCCACCCCGGCCTCCAAATCGGAGGCTGAGCGACCCTGGCATCCAAATCGGAGGCTGAGCGACCCCGGCCTCCAAAATCAGAGGCTGAGCCACCCCGGCCTTCAAATCGGACCCTGAGGGGCCCCGCTCACCAATTCAGACCCTGAGGGGACCCGCCCGCCAAATCAGACCCTGAGGGGCCCAGCCCGCCAAATCGGACCCTGAGTAGCCCCGCCCAACAAAACGGTCCCAGAGTCGCCCCACCCACCAAATCGGACCCAGAGTGGCCCCACCCACAAAATCAGACCCTGAGGGGCCCCAACCACAAAATCAGATGCTGATGAGCCCCGGCTACAAAATCGGGCCCTGAAGGGCCCCACCCACAAAATTGGACCCTGAGGGGCCCCGGCCACAAAATCGGACCCTAAGGGTCCCCACCCACAAAATCGGACCCTGAGGGGATCCGGCCACAAAATCAGACCCTGAGGGGCCCCGGCCACAAAATCGGACCCTGAGAGGCCTCGGCCACAAAACCGGACCCTGAGGGGCTCCACTCACAAAATCGGACCCTGAGGGGCCCCACCCACAAAATCGGACCGAGGGGCCACACCCACAAAATCGGACCCTGAGGGGCCACACCCACAAAATTGGAGCATGAGGGATCCCCGCCAACAATTCAAGCCCTGAGGAGCCCAGGCCAGGAAATCAGATCCTGTGGGGCCCCACCCACCAAATCAGACCCTGAGGCCAAAGTGGCCCCTGAGAGGCCCTCACACTTAAAACGGATCCTGAGTTGAAAGTCCTGCAAGGGCAGCAGGCAAGTCTCTCTAAAAGGGGCAGCCCGGGCACCATTTCAAACCACTATCTGTACTTCCTTCAGGAAATACACATCTAGTTCTTCTTCTTCTTATTATTATTATTATTAAGTTGATTTCCGCAATTAATACAGCCCGAACCGCTACACGCACAGACGCCGTTGAGGTGTTGTTTCAAAGCCAGCGTCCATGAGAGGTGTGCTAAGTATTTTTCGTGTCGATCGGATTTGTAGTTTTTGCGCAATTTGCGTTTGAAATTTTTTTTTCCCGTCATTGGAATGCACTGTCTCCAATGCTTTTCAATGGGTAATGGCAAAACATGCCCTGAGGCGATTGAAATGGCAGTTGAGCTCATTGATATGCGCAGGCAGACCCAGTTACTATGCCAACGCCTACGAACGTCACATGACATCCCAAGGACAGAGATTCTGCCACATAATATCAGCTCTTAAAGTGAAACCCACAGCACAAATGCAAATCTAGCTTCATCACATGACACATGCCCCTGAGATAGAATGTGCGACAAAGTGGATTTAGAAGCCCAGTGAGCCACCCTGGCTCTTAAAGGGCCGACGTGCCACAGTGATTCTTAAAGTGCCAGCGCACCGAAATGAGTCTTAAAGGGCCGGCGCGCCAAATCGAAAGCTGAGTGACCCCGGCCTCCAAATCGGAGGCTGAGCCACCCCGGCCTCCAAATCGGAGGCTGAATCACCCCGGCCTCCAAATCGGAGGCTGAGCCACCCTGGCCTCCAAATCGGACCCAGTGTGGCCCCGCTCAAAAAATCAGACCCAGAGTAGCACAGCCCACCAAATCGGATCCTGAAGGGCCCCGTCCACCAAATTGGACCCTGAGCAGCCCCGCCCACCAAATCAGACCCTGAGAAGCCCCGCCCACCAAATCGGACCCAGAGTGACCCCGCCCACCAAATCGCACCAAGAGGGGCCCCGCCCATCAAATCGGACCCTGAGGGGCCCCGCCCATCAAATCGGACCCTGAGGAGCACCGCCCACCAAATCGGACCCAGATTGACCCTGCCCACCAAATTGGACCCCGAGGAGCCCCGCCCACCAAATCGGACCCAGATTGACCCCGCCCACCAAATCGGACCCTGAAGGGCCCCGCCCACCAAATCGGACCCAGAGGTGCCCCGCACACCAAATCGGACCCTGAAGGGCCCCGCCCACCAAATCGGACCCAGAGGGGCCCCGCCCACCAAACGGTCCCAGGGGGGCCCCACCCACCAAATAGGACCATGAGGGGCCCCGCCCACCAAATCGGACCATGAGGGGCACCGCCCACTAAATCGGACCCAGAGTGGCCCCGCCCACCAAAATGGACCCAGGGGGCTCCACCCACAAAATCAGACCTAAGGGGCCCCAACCATAAAATCGGACCCTGAGAGACCCCGGCCACAAAATCGAACCTAGAGGGGACCCAGTCACAAAATACGACCCTCAGGGGCCCCAACCACAAAATCAGACCCTGAGGTACCCCGATCACAAAATCGGACCCTGAGGGGCCCCACCCACAAAACCAGACCCTGAGGGGCCCCACCCACAAAACCAGACCCTGAGGGACCCCAGCCGCAAAATAAGACCCTGAGGGGCCCCACCCACAAAATCGGACCCTGAGAGACCCCGGCCACAAAATCGAACCCAGAGGGACCCCAGTCACAAAATCAGACCCTAAGGGGCCCAGGTCACGAAATCGGACCCTGAGGGGCCCCACCCACAAAATCAGACCCTGAGGGGCCCCGCCCACCAAATTAGACTCTGAGGGGCCCCACCCTCAAAATCAGACCCTGAGGGGCCCCAGCCACAAAATCGGACTCTGAGGGGCCCCACCCACAAAATCGGACCCTGAGGGGCCCCACCCACAAATCCAGACCCTGAGGGGACCCGGCCACAAAATCGGAGCCTGAGAGACCCCGGCCACAAAATCGGACCCTGAGGGGCCCCAACCACAAAATCAGACCCTGATGGGCCCCAGTCACAAAATCGGACCCTGAGGGGCCCCACCCACAAAATCAGACCCTGAGGGACCCCAGCCACAAAATCAGAACCTGAGGGGCCTCAACCACAAAATCAGACCATGAGGGACCCCACCCACAAAATCGGACCCTGAGGGGCCCCGCCCACCAAATTAGACCCTGAGGGGACCCACCCTCAAAATCGGTCGCTGAGGGGCCCCACCCACAAAATCGGACCCTGAGAGACCCCGGCCACAAAATCGGACCCTGAGGGGCCCCACCCACAAAATCAGACCCTGAGGGTCCCCGGTCACAAAATCGGACCCTGAGGGGCCCCACCCACAGAATCGAACCCTGATGGGCCCCACCCACAAAATCAGACCCTGAGGGGCCCCAGCCACAAAATCGGACCCTGAGGGGCCCCACCCACAAAATCGGACCCTGAGGGGCCCCGCCCACCAAATTAGACCCTGAGGGGCCCCACCCACAAAATCAGACCCTGAGGGGCCACAGCCACAAATCCAGACCCTGAGGGGCCCCAGCCACAAAATCGGACCCAGAGAGACCCCGGCCACAAAATCGGACCCTGAGGGGCCCCACCCACAAAATCGGACCCTGAGGGGCCCCGCCCACCAAATCGGACCCTGAGAGGACCCGCTCACCAAATCGGACCCTGAGGGGCCACGCTCACCAAATCGGACCCTGAGGGGCCCCGTGCACCAAATCAATCTCTGAGGGGCCCCGCTCACCAAATCGGACCCTGAGGGGCCCCACCCACAAAATCGGACCCTGAGGGGCCCCGCCCACCAAATTAGACCCTGAGGGGCCCCACCCACAAAATCAGACCCTGAGGGGCCACAGCCACAAATCCAGACCCTGAGGGGCCCCAGCCACAAAATCGGACCCAGAGAGACCCCGGCCACAAAATCAGACCCTGAGGGGCCCCAACCACAAAATCAGACCCTGAGGGGCTCCGGTCACAAAATCGGACCCTGAGGGGCCCCACCCACAAAATCAGACCCTGAGGGACCCCAGCCACAAAATCAGACCCTGAGGGGCCCCAGCCACAAAATCGGACCCTGAGGGTCCCCACCCACAAAATCGGACCCTGAGGGGCCCCACCCACAAAATCGGACCCTGAGGGGCCCAGCCCACCAAATTAGACCCTGAGGGGCCCCACCCGCAAAATCGGACCCTGAGGGGCCCCACCCACAAAATGTGACCCTGAGAGGCCCCACCCGCAAAATCGGACCCTGAGGGGCCCCACCCACAAAATCGGACCCTGATGGGCCCCACCCACAAATCCAGACCCTGAGGGGCCCCAGCCACAAAATCGGACCCTGAGAGACCCCGGCCACAAAATCGGACCCTGAGGGGCCCCAACCACAAAATCAGACCCTGAGGGGCCTTGGTCACAAAATCAGACCCTGAGGGGCCCCACCCACAAAATCAGACCCTGAGGGACCCCAGCCACAAAATCAGACCCTGAGGGGCCCCGCCCACCATATTAGACCCTGAAGGGCCCCGCCCACCAAATCGGACCCTGAGGGGCCCCACCCACAAATCCAGACCCTGAGGGGACCCGGCCACAAAATCGGAGCCTGAGAGACCCCGGCCACAAAATCGGACCCTGAGGGGCCCCAACCACAAAATCAGACCCTGATGGGCCCCAGTCACAAAATCGGACCCTGAGGGGCCCCACCCACAAAATCAGACCCTGAGGGACCCCAGCCACAAAATCAGAACCTGAGGGGCCTCAACCACAAAATCAGACCATGAGGGACCCCACCCACAAAATCGGACCCTGAGGGGCCCCGCCCACCAAATTAGACCCTGAGGGGACCCACCCTCAAAATCGGTCGCTGAGGGGCCCCACCCACAAAATCGGACCCTGAGAGACCCCGGCCACAAAATCGGACCCTGAGGGGCCCCACCCACAAAATCAGACCCTGAGGGTCCCCGGTCACAAAATCGGACCCTGAGGGGCCCCACCCACAGAATCGAACCCTGATGGGCCCCACCCACAAAATCAGACCCTGAGGGGCCCCAGCCACAAAATCGGACCCTGAGGGGCCCCACCAACAAAATCGGACCCTGAGGGGCACCGCCCACCAAATTAGACCCTGAGGGGCCCCACCCACAAAATCAGACCCTGAGGGGCCACAGCCACAAATCCAGACCCTGAGGGGCCCCAGCCACAAAAT
Organism: Dendrobates tinctorius; assembly: GCF_039654945.1. NCBI lineage: Eukaryota > Metazoa > Chordata > Amphibia > Anura > Dendrobatidae > Dendrobates > Dendrobates tinctorius. Next base: position 4,358,779 of record NW_027361800.1, read on the forward strand.
CGGACCCAGAGAGACCCCGGCCACAAAATCGGACCCTGAGGGGCCCCACCCACAAAATCGGACCCTGAGGGGCCCCGCCCACCAAATCGGACCCTGAGAGGACCCGCTCACCAAATCGGACCCTGAGGGGCCACGCTCACCAAATCGGACCCTGAGGGGCCCCGTGCACCAAATCTATCTCTGAGGGGCCCCGCTCACCAAATCGGACCCTGAGGGGCCCCACCCACAAAATCGGACCCTGAGGGGCCCCGCCCACCAAATTAGACCCTGAGGGGCCCCACCCATAAAATCAGACCCTGAGGGGCCACAGCCACAAATCCAGACCCTGAGGGGCCCCAGCCACAAAATCGGACCCAGAGAGACCCCGGCCACAAAATCAGACCCTGAGGGGCCCCAACGACAAAATCAGACCCTGAGGGGCCCCGGTCACAAAATCGGACCCTGAGGGGCCCCACCCACAAAATCAGACCCTGAGGGACCCCAGCCACAAAATCAGACCCTGAGGGGCCCCAGCCACAAAATCGGACCCTGAGGGTCCCCACCCACAAAATCGGACCCTGAGGGGCCCCACCCACAAAATCGGACCCTGAGGGGCCCAGCCCACCAAATTAGACCCTGAGGGGCCCCACCCGCAAAATCGGACCCTGAGGGGCCCCACCCACAAAATGTGACCCTGAGGGGCCCCACCCGCAAAATCGGACCCTGAGGGGCCCCACCCACAAAATCGGACCCTGATGGGCCCCACCCACAAATCCAGACCCTGAGGGGCCCCAGCCACAAAATCGGACCCTGAGAGACCCCGGCCACAAAATCGGACCCTGAGGGGCCCCAACCACAAAATCAGACCCTGAGGGGCCTTGGTCACAAAATCAGACCCTGAGGGGCCCCACCCACAAAATCAGACCCTGAGGGACCCCAGCCACAAAATCAGACCCTGAGGGGCCCCGCCCACCATATTAGACCCTGAAGGGCCCCGCCCACCAAATCGGACCCAGAGGTGCCCCGCACACCAAATCGGACCCTGAAGGGCCCCGCCCACCAAATCGGACCCAGAGGGGCCCCGCCCACCAAATCGGTCCCAGGGGGGCCCCACCCACCAAATAGGACCATGAGGGGCCCCGCCCACCAAATCGGAACATGAGGGGCACCGCCCACTAAATCGGACCCAGAGTGGCCCCGCCCACCAAAATGGACCCAGGGGGCTCCACCCACAAAATCAGACCCTAAGGGGCCCCACCCACAAAATCGGACCCTGAGTGGGCCCGGCCACAAAATCAGACCCTGAGGGGCCCCAACCACAAAATCGGACCCTGAGAGACCCCGGCCACAAAATTGAACCTAGAGGGGACCCAGTCAGAAAATACGACCCTCAGGGGCCCCAACCACAAAATCAGACCCTGAGGTGCCCCGATCACAAAATCGGACCCTGAGGGGCCCCACCCACAAAACCAGACCCTGAGGGGCCCCACCCACAAAACCAGACCCTGAGGGACCCCAGCCGCAAAATAAGACCCTGAGGGGCCCCACCCACAAAATCGGACCCTGAGAGACCCCGGCCACAAAATTGAACCCAGAGGGGCCCCAGTCACGAAATCGGACCCTGAGGGGCCCCACCCACAAAATCAGACCCTGAGGGGCCCCGCCCACCAAATTAGACCCTGAGGGGCCCCACCCTCAAAATCAGACTCTGAGGGGCCCCAGCCACAAAATCGGACTCTGAGGGGCCCCACCCACAAAATCGGACCCTGAGGGGCCCCACCCACAAATCCAGACCCTGATGGGACCCGGCCACAAAATCGCACCCTGAGAGACCCCGGCCACAAAATCGGACCCTGAGGGGCCCCAACCACAAAATCAGACCCTGATGGGCCCCAGTCACAAAATTGGACCCTGAGGGGCCCCAGCCACAAAATCAGAACCTGAGGGGCCTCAACCACAAAATCAGACCATGAGGGACCCCACCCACAAAATCGGACCCTGAGGGGCCCCGCCCACCAAATTAGACCCTGAGGGGACCCACCCTCAAAATCGGTCGCTGAGGGGCCCCACCCACAAAATCGGACCCTGAGAGACCCCGGCCACAAAATCGGACCCTGAGGGGCCCCACCCACAAAATCAGACCCTGAGGGTCCCCGGTCACAAAATCGGACCCTGAGGGGCCCCACCCACAGAATCGAACCCTGATGGGCCCCACCCACAAAATCAGACCCTGAGGGGCCCCAGCCACAAAATCGGACCCTGAGGGGCCCCACCCACAAAATCGGACCCTGAGGGGCCCCGCCCACCAAATTAGACCCTGAGGGGCCCCACCCACAAAATCAGACCCTGAGGGGCCACAGCAACAAAATCAGACCATGAGGGGCCCCAGCCACAAAATCGGACCCTGAGGGGCCCCACCCACAAAATCGGACCCTGATGTGCCCCACCCACAAATCCAGACCCTGAGGGGCCCCAGCCACAAAATCGGACCCAGAGAGACCCCGGCCACAAAATCGGACCCTGAGGGGCCCCAACCACAAAATCAGACCCTGAGGGGCCCCGGTCACAAAATCGGACCCTGAGGGGCCCCACCCACAAAATCAGACCCTGAGGGACCCCAGCCACAAAATCAGACCCTGAGGGGCCCCAGCCACAAAATCGGACCCTGAGGGTCCCCACCCACAAAATCGGACCCTGAGGGGCCCAGCCCACCAAATTAGACCCTGAGGGGCTCCACCCGCAAAATCGGACCCTGAGGGGCCCCACCCACAAAATGTGACCCTGAGGGGCCCCACCCGCAAAATCGGACCCTGAGGGGCCCCACCCACAAAATCGGACCCTGATGGGCCCCACCCACAAATCCAGACCCTGAGGGGCCCCAGCCACAAAATCGGACCCTGAGAGACCCCGGCCACAAAATCGGACCCTGAGGGGCCCCAACCACAAAATCAGACCCTGAGGGGCCTTGATCACAAAATCAGACCCTGAGGGGCCCCACCCACAAAATCAGACCCTGAGGGACCCCAGCCACAAAATCAGACCCTGAGGGGCCCCGCCCACCAAATTAGACCCTGAGGGGCCCCACCCTCAAAATCGGTCCCTGAGGGGCCCCGGCCACAAAATCGGACCCTGAGGGGCCCCGGCCACAAAATCGGACCCTGAGGGGCCCCGACAACAAAATCGGACCCTGAGGGGCCCACCCGCAAAATGGGACCCCAAGGGGCCTCGGCCACAAAATCGGACCCTGAGGGGCCCCACCGGCAAAATCGGACCCTGAGGGGCCCCACCGGCAAAATCGGACCCTGAGGGGCCCCACCCGCAAAATCGGACCCTGAGGGGCCCCACCCACAAAATCGGACCCTGATGGGCCCCACTCACAAATCCAGACCCTGAAGGGCCCCAGCCACAAAATCGGACCCTGAGAGACCCCGGCCACAAAATCGGACCCTGAGGGGCCCCAACCACAAAATCAGACCCTGAGGGGCCCCGGTCACAAAATCGGACCCTGAGGGGCCCCACCCACAAAATCAGACCCTGAGGGACCCCAGCCACAAAATCAGACCCTGAGGGACCCAAGCCACAAAATCAGACCCTGAGGGGCCCCAGCCACAAAATCGGACCCTGAGGGGCCCCACCCACAAAAACGGACCCTGAGGGGCCCCGTCCACCAAATTAGACCCTGAGGGGCCCCACCCTCAAAATCGGTCCCTGAGGGGCCCCGGCCACAAAATCGGACCCTGTGGGGCCCAGGCCACAAAATCAGACCCTGAGGGGCCCCAGCCACAAAATCGGACCCTGAGGGGCCCCACCCACAAAATCGGACCCTGAGGGGCCCCACCCACAAAATCGGACCCTGAGGGGCCCCGCCCACCAAATTAGACCCTGAGGGGCCCCACCCTCAAAATCGGTCCCTGAGGGGCCCCGGCCACAAAATCGGACCCTGAGGGGCCCCGGCCACAAAATCGGACCCTGAGGGTCCCCACCCGCAAAATCGGACCCTGAGGGGCCCCGGCCACAAAATCGGACCCTGAGGGGCCCCACCGTCAAAATCGGACCCTGAGGGGCCCCACCCACAAAATCGGACCCTGAGGGGCCCCACCCGCAAAATCGGACCCTGAGGGGCCCCACCCGCAAAATCGGACCCTGATGGGCCCCACCCACAAAATCGGACCCTGATGGGCCCCACCCACAAATCCAGACCCTGAGGGGCCCCAGCCACAAAATCGGACCCAGAGAGACCCCGGCCACAAAATCGGACCCTGAGGGGCCCCACCCACAAAATCGGACCCTGAGGGGCCCCGCCCACCAAATCGGACCCAGAGAGGACCCGCTCACCAAATCGGACCCTGAGGGGCCACGCTCACCAAA